>NC_136665.1:15264055-16507555 GCF_903797595.1 Erithacus rubecula | reverse complement strand
TACACCAGCAGAGAACTCCACAGGGCTAAACCCAAACACTTCCAAACCTTTTTGATGAGCACTCAGCTCTGGAGTGAGGGCACAAAAGAAAACTCCCTCCTAAACAGGTCTTTACCCCTTTTTGGCACGTGCCCAAAGTTTTAAACCCTAGAATATTACCAAATATTTCATGCACTTGGGCACACAAACAACAACAAATAGTTTTCTTTTGCGAGCTGCAAATAAAGATGCAAGTAAAAGAGCAAACACCACAAAACTGAGCCATGCAAAGATTTCCAGCAAGACTTCAGGCAATTGAACACGAGTTGCATTCTGCTGAGATGTCAGATCTGAAAACCATCTCAGCGTGGTGCAAATGGCCTGGTTTTTCTTTTTGATTCTTATTGCTTTAGTTTTGTTTATTCTTATGTAACCTGTCAGCAAAACTTACTCTGCTCCTGGACTGTTTGTGGTGCCCTGATATCGAGAAGGACAGCTTTGCTTCTGCTCCTGCCTGGTGCAGTTATCATATCCACCTTCATTTGCCAGGCTGGAATCCTGTGCCTGTCTGTGTGAGTGGCACTAGTCACATTCAATAACACTTTGCTCCTGCATTTAGGCCTCTCTTCTGCACAGCCTTTACAGGCATGTTTACACTCCTCTAACAGAGGGATTGAGGTGGGTGCCATTAAATCTGTGCCTGGTGTGTTTGTGCAGGAGGTTTACACAGCCCAGGGGTGCTGGGTGTGGGAATGGCTGGGGCTGCAGCGCACACAGAAGGCTGCAAATCCTCAGGGAATGTTAATTGAAAAGTTACATCCAGTGCACAGCAGGTGGTTGGGACTGTAATGGTAAAAAATCAGCTCAACCAGAGGCAAGTGAACTGCACAGCTGCCACTTTGGTGATTGGGGGTCCCCAATTGAGGAGCTGCTGGATTAGGGACTGGCAGGGTTGGGGCTGGGACATGGGGACCAAGCACTGTCCTGGCAAAACTGCACTCCCAGGTGACTCACAAATCTACCTTTTCATCAGCTTGTCTTTGAGGTAAAACTGCTGTGGAGGGGATGGAAGTGTGGCCATACATGCTATGGGATTTTGACATGACTCAGGGCTGTGGTTGGCCTCAGGGTGTGCTCCACCTACAAGTAAAACTGCAAACTTCCTCTTTGCAGAAGCAATCTGAGTCCTTCCCTGTTGCTGCCTTCTTCCATCAGCTGGATTCCTGCCACTGCTCACACTTCCCCCATTCCCAAAAACCTTTAAAAGCAAGCTGCACATTTATATTTTGTGCACAGCAGAAAAAAAGAGTTTCCCCTATTTCCTCTAAAGGAAGAGGTGTCTCATTTTTGAGCATGATTTCATTTTACATAGCTTTTACCTTTCCTTCCTCTTCTGTCCCTGTGTTTCTTGACACAAAAATACTGTTTTTCACAAGAATTGTGTAGATTTATTGAGTTCAAGGACTGTAAGATTCTCTGAATCTGAAACTGCCTTGATGTGGAATAGAGGAAATAACTAAGAAACATGCCACAGCCTTTTCCCTCCCTTTCCATGCAGCTTTCCTAATAAAGCAGATGAGAGACAGATTTTGCTTACAGCATTCATAGATGTCACAGTGCTCCTAACCCTCTCCCTGCTCCCCCTCCCTGCCCAGGAGCTGTAAGCAAGGACACAGGAGTCACATCAGAGGCCAGCAACACTTCTACCTGATACTGCATTCCCAGCTTGCTCTGTGCCTGCCTGTCTAAGGTGTCAGATTCCTGCTGGAAGTATTTGTAAACAAAGCCCTAGAAAACTCCTAACTTTGCCTGGAGCAGTGCAGCATGAGCATTATAGTCATGGAGTGAGAGCCTCAAGGAGGAGCACAGGTGTAGTGGCAACCTGCCCCATGGCACCAAGCTGGGAGCAGGGGGGAGCAGCATTCAGCTGCACACACCCCACACTTTGCCTTCTCTTTATCAGTGTCTCAAAGGATGTGGTGGAAAATGAGTATGAATGAGTTTTTAGGCATGGGTTGGAAAATAATACACACACAGTAGCTGAATTATTGGAAAATTCTTAGGTGCTATTTGATAGCAAATGTTTTCAAATGGCAGATCTTAGCAATGACATCAAGATGACATTTTTCAAACCAGAACTAATCCAGAAGTGGTCTAGTCAGTATTTTCTCTGTATGTGACGCTCCAGTTGATAGTACTGGGTTACATTAATATTGCTTTACATAGAAGCATTTATGACTTTAAAAATGCCACTTGATAGCCTGCACCTAGGAATTTCCTGGTAATGTCTGCATAGAGGAATTTAGATATATTTGATATGAAACAGTTTAGCCCCTGTTTGCAAACAGAGGCAGGAAAACACTTGTTTCCTAGCACCAGTTACCAGAAGACTGCACCTCTTGTAGCCAGCACTACAGCACAGATCTGTCTGCATAATTGGACCACTGACACAACACTTTTAATCACATTTTGATTAAAATGGACATCTTAAATACAGACTGGGAAAAAGTTTCATCATTACCTTGATGTTTTTGGTACTCTACTCAGATTGAATAACTTCAGATTTGGTGGTCACTGTGCCAAGCCATTTATGAGATCAACCATTGTTTTAGAGCTGACACCTTCCATCCAGCAGCATCAGCCCATCTGAGTCCTTGCTGTCCCTGGGAGCCTGATGTGCTGTGGGACTGAGGGTGGAGGAGGCTGCCTGCTGGGTAATGGCCTCGGCTGGGCCATTCTGGATGTGGCCCAGGGACCTCACACACTTATGGCCACCACCAGAAGCACCCACAGGGAGTGATAAGTGTTATAGTGCAGCATAATCCACTCTTCAGCCTCAGTGAGGGAGATGGGATCATACTGCCTTCCATTCTCAGATAATAACCATTTCATGGAGGCAGTTACAAGACCTATTTATAGGGATGATTTTAGCTGCCATCTTTATCCTTAACAGGAAGGGACTGGTGCTTTGGACAGGTGGCAATTTTATGCTACTCACCCTCCTCCATATCTTTTTATCTGAATGTGCACTATGTGGTTATGTTTCCATTTGGATGACTTTCATGTTCTTTAGATGGCAAATGTTTTATGAAAAATGATAAAGAAGAAGAAAATGTTCAGGTAGAAACTGAACTGAAACCAGGTTGGGATCCTCTGATGAATGATCCACCTAGGCCTTGTTTGCCTGTGCCTGGAAATTTGGGAGAGGTTTATGATGAGCTGTTTGTGTAACCAAGCTATGCAAACTAGTAAAAACAAGTCATGTGAGAGAGAGAGAGGGAACATTGACTGCTTTGACAACTGCTTTGCCATTGCTAAGGAAACTGCTCCCTTGGTAACCATGGTCAGTACATCTGTCTTATTTTATCTCCAGTTCTCACGTAGACACCATCATGGAAAGAATATTAACACAACCAAAACACAAACATTTCAGAAAAGAACAAGGCTTCTATTAATTTCTTCACTAGAAAGTTTAAGGGAGATTCTGCTTTGGTGTGGATTATGACTTTGCCTTGCCTGAGATGTGCTCCTTAAATATTAACTCATGCAAAGTAACAATTTATTCTTTTGTTCTGCTTTGTACTTCTTTAAAACGTGATACTTATTTTCTTTAGCTCTCCTAATTTACCTAATGCAATTGGGCTTTACAATAGGAAAGTCTGAAGGCTGAGAAAGCTTTTGCATCTGTCAAAATAAGAGTTTATGTTCTTTTGCTAAGGAAAAACTCTGACTTGAGCAGAGTCCAGCAAATGGAAGTCCTAATCTTGAAGAACAAACTTTTAAGACGTCTCTGAACCTTTTGAGTTTGAACCACATGATATCAGCATCCATTCCTATAGCATGGATGTTACAGTATCATCAAGAGCAAACCTTACTTTCACATCAACTGTGTATGTTTAAAGCATCCTGCCTTCCTATCTGTTCTTTCAACAAAGGCAATGCAGTGAGAACTATTGTTCTGGTAGCTGAATGCCCATTGCAGAAGCTTTGGGACACTGGCAACACAAACATCCTTTTACTACTCTGTCATGCAGCCTGACTTCTCATTTTTACTGGAAGTCTTTGCAGTTGCTTTATTTACCCAATCCCATTTACCATAAACAACATAGCAATTGGCACTCATGAGATGTTTGGTTTAACTGTATCCAGAAGCCAGAACCAGTTGCACCACCACCACTGGTGCAAGGGAGTTGCCATGAGTCATTTCTTCTAATTCTTTCCCTCTCACGTCTCCAGCTCCAGTGGCACACCCATGAGATCTGTGCTTCACTTCCCCTGCATGCAGCAGCACCTCATCCTCCCCAGGAGCAGATGGGATTACAGGGATTATTATGACTCTGGATGTTGTCAGGGAGCAGTGAGGTCTGTCCTCTCCCCAACAGGAACACCATGCCCCACTGCCATGGTGGGGTGAGGCTCCCCATGGGTCCCAGCTCCTTTCTGCAGTACCTGAGTGAGCAGAGCAGGCAGTCCTGCAAGGGGGTGATAAGGCAGCATCACAGGGAGGTCGAGCTGGAAGTCAGTGCATGGTCAGGATGAGTGGCTCCATCACTCAGCTGAAGACCAGCAAACTCCAGCACAGCTCACAAGAAGGAGCAGAGTTCCCTGGGTGAGTTTAAATGGGCTTCCAGGCCTGCTGGAGTGAGTGGAAGCACCAGGTGAGGTTGGTCAGGGCTGTTAAGGTTTACCAGTACCTTCAGGGTCCCAAAAAATATCACATCACAACAGGAGAAGTCAGCTAAATAAAGATATTTCCCAAGCTACTGAAATCTTTACACTTTCCCTACATAAAATACTAAGGAAACTCTGCAGAAAATTTTCTTTTCATAACTACTCCAGAAAGCAGGGCTAAGGCATGACAATGAGGAAGATCAGTTTTTCCTTTAATTAAAAAAATCATCCAACTACATTACTGTGTAAAATTGAAATGTAATTACCCCTGACAGACATGAAGATCATTGTATACAAATATATTTAAGCTTTTGCTGAAGAACACTTTGGGAAGCTTGTTCTAGCCTGTCTCCAGGTTTGCATGCATGTGAAAGTCCTTCAAGTTTGGATGCAGGCAATGCAAAAGAGAGCAGCACAATGCTTTAGTTTAGCAGCACATGCTCTGAAGCATTCCAAGCACTGCCTGTGCATGCTGCTGAAGCTCCTCACCAGTCACTTGCTCTGGGATAGCTCTGGGATTAGGCAGGCAAGGGCTGACATGTGAAATCTGTGCCACTTACTTAACTGCTCTGTCACAATGAATTGGGCTGCTCTGCCTGCGCCAGCCTGGAGAAACAAGTGCTGGGGCCTTGGCTGGCATATGCTGACAGAGAGGGGAGCCAGGCTGTCCCTCTGTGTGCCACGGTGACAAAGCCTCGAGGGGAGGCACAAGGCTTTGCTCTGGTCTCTTTGTGTCAACCAAGGACCTTCTCAAACTGGTCACTGAAGGCTGATGCTCCCACTCAGTCTGGAGTGTGGGAGCCCTTGGGTAGCACGGAGCCAAGGCTGCTTTGAAACCAGCTGGGCTGGTTTGAGGGGGCCTGAATGATGCCTGAGATGACAGGCTGGCTGGACAAGGGCTTGCCAGAAAGTAGGGCAGCAAAACTTTCTAATTAAGATAAAAATACCTTTGTAGTCTTTGTAGTGAGGGAGAGCCGCAGCATTCAATCTAAATGTCTCTGTCCAAAGAATGAGCAAGAAAGAGCTTTCTTAGATCCTTTACCTTTGCTTTAAAGAGACAAGAGATCATCTGACAGCAGGTTTGTTAGGCTCACCCTCCAGTAACGAGGCTGTTGTAGGACTGCCTGCTCTCTCACAGCTGAGCCTGCACAACCCTGCAGCCAGAGCTCCCACTACCTCCACACACACACTGCCCTCTCTCCAGACAAGATGATCCTCATCAAACATCAGTGAAAAGCAAAATCAGCAAAGGAGAGCTTGTTCCCAAATCCTTCCTGGGCCCAGGCACGACTCATTCCAAGATGTTGTTAGACACCTCAGGAGCCAGGCTGTGCCTCGTGGTCATGAACTCTCCTGGCTGGCAAAGAAAATGTACCCTGAGCATGATGGGGAGCAGGAATGGTTGTATGAACCTCTGAAGATGTAATAAAAAGAGCACAAAATGAGTTTGGAAGGGACATGAAGATCATTCTCAGTTTGAAGGAGTTTGCCCTTGAGACCCATGGAGAGCACATCAGCTGGCTCCAGCTCACATGTTTTCTCCAGCACTCCAGAAAAAAAGAGGCAAAGTACAGTATGTACTTGTCTGCTGAGACATTTAGATTGGCTACTGACACTCTGCAAATGTTTATAAAGAAAACAAAATGTGGATGATAGCCATTTTCATTAAACTGTGCAGATTCAGTTCACCCCGAATTACAGGATCCCTGAGCCATGTTCTTGCCCTTTTAGAGACATCCACTTCCCAACAGCACTGAGGCTGTGTGGCTCTTGCTGCTGTTTTCTTGCTTGATGGGTCTGGTGCACACAACAGGAGAGGAAGGCATTGCCAGGGCCAGGTATCTGTTCCACATCTGCAGGGTGAAGGTGAATATCCCTTGGCCCTTCCACCTCGGGATGATTTTAATCAAGTCAAAGCCAAGAGTAGGAAAAACAGAATGAAAACTTCAAGCCTTACCTGCCCAAGAGTTCCCTCTTGTGTACCATGAAAAATTGTCAAAAAAAAGCTTGGTGGCTGGTTCCTTGAGTGCAGAGAGGTTGGAGGGCTTCCCTTGGGCCAGGCATCACATCCTCTCTCAGAAGCAGGAACGCAGATCTTTACAATGTGCTGGGGATGTTTCTGCCACTTGCTGCACCTCAGCATGCAGATTCATTTATGCCTGAAAAGTATGAGAATTCCATACTGACTTATGTATACCATGACCACGACAGAGCCTTCAAAAACATGAGGGCTGCAGCTCTGGAACCATTGCTCTCTGTACCCATTCCCCTGCCAGCCTTGGGGTGAAGGAGCTGACAACACTGATGAAAGCACAGACATAATTTCATGTGCAGCCAGGTCATTCTATTTACTGAAATAATCTATCCCTAGGGACTAATTTGGCTCATTGTGGGTGGGTGCTGTCTATCTCCCCACTTGGCTCTTGTTGAGCTTGTGAACAGCCAGAGTACAAACCATGACACGCTCTGGCACCTGGGTCAAAATGTCCAGATGAACTGTGGGACAGAAGGAAATCCCCCAGGGTGTCTTTGCCCATCAACAATGTCCTTCTTCAGCAGTGCAAAAATCAGGCTGGGCCATGGCATAAACTCATTTCTTCCTTCTTGCACCAGTTACACCACAGTCCAAACCATCCATCAAGGTATCAAGTACTCCCAAACCTGCCTGTGTGGTAGGATTTTGTATCAATCGTGTGCAGATGGGACAGAGTGTCCCCTCTCCTCACTGGGACATCTGCTGGCTAAACCTGTTTTCCTTCTGTCTTCTTGTAATTTCCTTATCTTGATGACTGTTTATGTGATGTGTATGCATGTTTTACAAGCAGCAACTCTCATTTGAAGCCAAACATGGCATTGCCTTTGTCTCACAGTGTCCCAATCTGCCACATATCCCACCCTCTCTGCACAACTCTGGCCAAAAAGTTTGCTTCCCTTTTGGCTCTGCAGTGCTTTTGGATGTCAGAACCAGTGTCAGCCTTCTTCAGAGACCAGAGCAACTGCTGTGAATTTAAAACAAATATTTTTCATCCTAAATGCCACGGCAGGTCAGCTAAACAGAAAAGAATAGTTGGTAACAGGCTTGAAACGACAGTGGGGTGGAGTGTTTACAGCTCCATCAACAGCTCAGTGTTAATGAACTGAGTCTGAAAATTACCTCTCTATTGATGGAGGCATGGATGGAGCACAGAGATGAGAAAGATAGTGATTGCCTCCAGCTGCAGGCAGAACTTGGAGTGTGTTTATTTATCACTTGGAATTGAGTGATTTTTTTGGAGAGGGCAGTAAAACTCTGCAAAGTGCAGTCATGCAGCTGCCTGCAGCCTGGCACTGGTGCCAGCCCTGCAGCTCCAGCTCTGGGGGTGCAGGATTTCATCCTGTCCCAGCCTGGGCATGAGAAGGAAAAGCCTCAGCTGTAGTCAGCCCTTTGCTTCATGTGTGTGTGTGTGTGCATGTGTAACAAGGCCTGGTTTTCAACCCAAAGTGCCAGGCAGGAAAAATGTGCCTACTTTGTACTGACTGACTGCAAAAGGACTGCAAATTTGTCAAAGAGTAATGTCTCCTGTATTGCAACTGCTGTAGCTAATGGTAATGTTATCAGGATCAGGGAAGTTGTTATTCTTGACCCAAATTTCTCCCTTTCCTTTGCTTTCTGTAGGCACCATTGGTAGTGCTATGGCTGAGCAGACTGGGCAAGGAAAGGTGTCAGCAGAGGATCCTCTGTTTGAACTTCCAGTGCACCAGCAATCCAGATGGGAAGATTTTCCAGGATAGCCTCTTTTTTGCCAATTTTGGGGAATTTCCCCAGTTCAGTTTCTTCTGTTTGAAACAGACATTGTTTTAGAGAGACTCTTCACACAGCATCTCTCTACAGAGGAACTTCAATATGTTGAATTGTGCTGTGAGTGAGGCTGATGTGTTCAAGGTGTGTGGAATTGGTACAGTCCAAGCACATCAGCACTCAGGACTGACCTTTGAGTCTCTGCTTATGATTTCTGAGGATAATTTTCTGTGGTTGAGGCATTTCCATAGGTCAAGAGAGGGGATACCCCAAGAAATTCCACCCTTCACCTATTAGAAAAGTTAATTTATAATTTCTTTCATAAATTTTGGCTAGTAAATAGATTATTTTGCTGGTATTCAGTGTTTGAAGAAGAGGCCTACATCAACCAGCAGGTTTTTAGACCCTGAAGGAAAAGCATTTACTTTAAACAGCACTTTTTACTTATCTAGAATCTCAGAATATTTTAGATTGGAAAAGACCTTTTAGATCATCAAGTCCAGCCATTCACCCAGCACTGTCAAATCTGGTTAAACCTCCTACAATTAGCCTCGGTCAATTGATCCAGCCTGTCCAGATCCCTCTGCAGACCCTTCCTGCCCTCCAGTAGATCAATATCCCCCACCCAACATGGTGCCATCTGCAAACTGACTGAGGGTGCCCTCAATCCCCTCATCCACAGCACCAATAAAGATATTAAACACCCCTGACTCCTTCTGACCCTCCCTTTAAAGGGGTGTCACATTTGCTCACTTCCAGCCAGCTGGGACCTCCCCAGTTAGGCAGCCCTGCTCGTAAAAGATGGAAAATTCAAAGTATATATTTAAATACAAACAACAGGAATAGTTCTAAATGCTTGAAACATGCTTTTAAACAATTTAGTAATGCAGAGTAAGTATACCCTGTTGAAGGCAGGCTACAGAAATGTTAACATCCTCTCAAGGTAAATCAAGTAATGGACTGATGGCCTATTTTTCAAACCGCTTCTCCTCAGTATCTTGACATTTGATAGGATTATCTATTACTGTTGGATTTTGGTTGACTCTCTGGTATGCCTGAGAAGATTGTCATCTTGTGATTTAAAGATAATAGAGCCAAGCATGTGAAACTGCACACAGAGAATAAACCTTTGACTCAGAACTGAATATTTTGTTTAAAAAAAAAAAAAAAAAAAAAAAGAAGACAACTTTGTCTTGAGCTCAGTTTGATACACTGGCAGTTAATGAAATTATCCAGCAATAACTTTCCATTCTAAATATTGCTGTGCTATTTTTAAAAGGCTCCTGTGGCACTCCACGCAGGGCGGCCGAGCTAACAATACCAGATATCTGAAGAGGGTGAGTGTGATTAAAGACTTGTGACAATAGCTAATGTAAGCTTTAACTAAAAATGTCAACTCCATTTGTTTTCAGCTTTAAAGAGTTTCTGGATCAGAATGTGCAGGTAGGAGTTCTAACAATTTCAAGATTACACTTGACCTAGTAGAAAAGATGATCATGTAAAAAGTGACATGCACTGGGATTCTGTGTGTGCACATGTGGATCCGTGTGCCTGTGTATAAATATGTCAACACTGGCAAAGAGCCTCAGTTTTGAAAAAACTGAAAGAGTTTTTCAAAATATGCAACATCTATTTTTATTATAAAGCTTCACAATTGGCAATTTAAAACAAAATGTAATGAGCTGGAGTGGGCTTTTATTACGCATGGCTTTATTTCTTTGAATTTCAAAATTACCTAGCATGCATTTTCAACTTTGGAACAATTTGCAGGCTGTTTTCATTTCTATTTAAAAGGGCTAAACACTGAGAATGTGCCTCTGCTTTGCATTCTAATTGCATGTAACTGATTTGCACAGCAGAACAAAAACCTAATTTTCAGATTAAGAATCATGCGCTAAGAAATAATTATTGTTTTACGAGAAAAAAAAGATTTTCCACATTTTTCCCCCTTGCCCAATTTATGAGAATTGTTTGCCAGTTTGCAGGTTGCCAGCCTTCCCAGAACACCAACTATTACTCTTTAGGGACTGCAAAAAGGTAGACAGAGACACGAGGCATGCAAGTGTTTTGACTGCATTCTTCTTTTGCTTGCAACATAACACTTGCTTTTTATTATTTTATCTTCAACAATCAAGGGGTGACTAAATGGTTGCAGGTGGTGATGAAAATAAAAGCCATCCATCATTATTTATTAGGCATGAAAAAGATACACAATAATGTAATTTAATCCCGGAGCAGACAATTATTTCCACATATTGATAATACAATGTGAAAACTGTCATGAATCCTAATGTGATGTTCGCCTTTATTGGTGAACCACTAGTAGCAATGCAAATAATGAAATTGTATCAAAAAGAAAAAAAATGTCATTATTTGCATATACCAATAGTGTCAGAGAGAAAAACACATCATTGCTAACTTCAGAAAATGTAATTGTGGCTCATGTGTTACTTTGGTTTTGAAGTTTGCAAATGCAGGTGCAAAATGTTCCTCTAAGTAAATATTTTATTGATTTCTGCATCATCAAAATAATTTCACAGGTTTTGATAAGGGAACTTTAAAGCCATGAACATGCAGCTGTATAATCAGCACCTCTTTACAGAGACCTGCAGATCTCCCTGTTAATCTATTCACATATTTGTGCATGACACTTCCTCCATTAAAAATAATTTAAGAAATATCTTTGCTCCATCTGGGCCTGATTCAAAACCCATTGAAGTCATCAGAAAGACTTGCATTGATTTTGGTGGGCGTCAGACAGAAACCCTTTGTGGCTGTTTTCTATAAATAAAGTTGGGCTCCACTTTGGGCAGAGCAGTTCTCACAAATACATTCAGACTGATGACATTCACCCCTGGGCAGATGTGAGCATATGCCACTTAATGCCCACTTATGTCTCATTTGGAGCAGGGGTAAAAGGCCCTTTTGGCTGGACAAAAATATACATATTTTTATAAATAGAGAGCTATACATGCAAAGTATATCTGCAACTGCACAGCTAATTTACATTTGAATTACCATGTCTGGGCATGCAAATCAGGTAATTACTTGCTCACATATAACCGGCCATTTGCATGCACAAATACCTATTATATGCATTCAAGTCACAGTAATGTGTCTGCAGCATTTAGCTGTATCTCAAGAGAAACTGCAGCAAGGAAGAGGTTTGCATTATCTCTTAGGGACCTGGTGTCTTCTAGAGTGATGTAAGTGATACTTGAAATCATTAGGGGATCTGTAAACTCCCTACATGTGCTATCCCTTAAACTGAAGTCTCTTAGGCTCAAGTCTGTAAGAGGTTGGACCACTTGTGGCAACAAAAGCATTAAAAATAGTTACAAATAGGGGGAGTCTTTGTAGAAAGAGACCTTGAAATGGTAAAATCCCACCCTGAATGTATTCCAGAAACCACAGCAGCTTTTCTGTTGCCCAGGGAAGCTGTGGTTGCCTCATCCCTGGGAGTGTCCAGGGCCAGGCTGGATGTGGCACTGAAAAATCTGATCTACTGAGTGGGATCCCTACCCATGGCAGGGTTGGAATAAGAAGATCTCTCGGGTCCTTTTCAACCCAAACCATTCTAGGATTTGATGATTTCCAGGGAGCACCTCTGGGGAAGCTGCTGAGCAAATCACAGATGGGACCAGACCTAGAGCTGGGGAGGAAGGGATGGTGTCCCTGCTCAGTCTCTCTTGAGATGGGAGCAGCTGATTAACTTCTGCACCCTTTTCCCATCAATCTCACCTCCTCTAACTCCACATTTGGGAAGGAGATGCAGAATGCCTTTTCCCAGAGGTGGGAGTGGACAAGGGGCATCAGCTGGTCTGAGCATCACCTGAAATGCAGCAGCAGCAGCTGCTGTTGCCTTGGAGAGCTCCTGGATTGGAGGCAGTGGCACCACCCAGGCTGGAGGGGCACCCACACCCAAGGGGAGAGGGTCCAAGCACGGCTCCACCACCCCAGGCAGGTGCTGTGGCAGGGAAGGAGCACAGGAGATGAGTAGTTGCACTTTCACTTTTGCCTTGTGTTTATGCTGTTAGAGGACAAGTGGGATTAAAAAAAAATACATTGTGAGTTGTTTTTCTCCATTAATCAGTGCTGCTTTTTTTTTTTTTTTTTTCAGCTGCCTGGCTTCATTACATTTGTTTGTCTTTCCCTCTCCAACTGAGCAGTGGGATCTGATTTTCCTGAATTTGGCTGAAGAGACAAATTAAAGTCTTCTTTGTTTATAATCAAAGCAGGAGTGATTATTTGAACATTTTGAAGGAATCACATAGTATTTTTAAGAGTCTGTAAAAAGACAGGAAAGGTGGTGGGAAGTCATCAGATGCTATTTTCTTTAAAACTGCATGGATGGTTTTAACAAAGTCAACCCATGACGTCTGTAGAGTTTCACCAAATGGCCTGGGAACTGATGGCAAATTTGTGAAAACATGCTGGAAATGTTTTGTTGATATTCCTGCTGACATTAGGGGCAGATCCTGCATGTCACCACAAATATTTGGCAGTGGAGAAAACCAGAGATTTTGTTCAGCTCTGTTTGGAATCAGATAGCAAATTGATCTTGGAGACTCTCCCTGGAACTCTTCATATTTTTGGAAAACAAAAGATTTTCAGAGGAAGCCCTGTTTTTATTATGCATGAGATTGTTATGGGAGGAGAAAAGGGAGTCTGTGACTTACACAAAAGAAAAGGGGAATTGGAGCTTTTGCTGGAATTGAACAGATTATTCCTGGCCTTAGCTTTGTGTACTTTTCCCCAGGAACATGGATTTTTATGTGAGAAAAGATTATTTCTGAATTATTTATTATTTATTTATTTATTATTCCGTCTCCTGTGCCTCATACAATGGGAGATCAGTTACCTGTGGGGTCAGTACATGGTCCTGGTGGGAGCTGAGGGAAGGGAGCACACCCAGAGCACACCACAGTGTGATGGGTGATGGAACAGGACTCAGGGACAGCTGAGATGGGACACGTGGACCTTCCTCAGCCATCCTCATCTGCCTCACTCTGCTTCTGCTCCAAGGGGATGGTGAGGCACAGAGTGACCTGACTGCTCCTTTTGATCCACTGTCTGCATGACCTGGCTGAAATCCCAGACCCAAAGGGTTTTTCCCTTAACTCCAGCCAACATTTCACCCCCTCTTCCAGTAAGTGGCTGTATGCTCAGCAGCAAGGGCAGTGCCCCCACCCACCACTGCAGTGTCACCTCCCCACCTTCCAGGCTTCTCCCCTGTTTTTGGGAAGAGCCCAGGAGAGCACTGTGAGGAAATACCTCAGGATTATTTCCACTGCCCTGACTTACAGAAGCACACTGGGAGCCTGGGGCTCTGCAATGTGACCTGCCCTCCCCACTGACACCACACGGTTCTGTGTGAAAGAACTCAACTAAGAAGCAGCAAAACTTTCCAGAGGTGACAAGGAAGGACCTTTTGGGGACCATGCTGTGTACACTTGTGTGAGTTGTTGGGTTCCAGATGAAGCAAAGAAAAACTCTCCATGGGAAGCTTGTGACTTCATAGATTGCTCAAACACTGAGCATGTTTAATACAGGGCTGGATGTGATAAACTAGATTCATACAGCGACCCAAGGAAAAAAAACAACAGGGGAACGTGGCAAGCAGTCAGTTTTGTGGTCTGAACCTCACAGGAAGGACATGTTTTCAGATCAGACCCTGGCTGTAACAACGTGGCTGAATTAGAAAGAGAAGCAGAAGAGGCTTCTACTTGCAATGCAGTAGAAGTTGCAATGCAGTTGCAATGCAATTTTGAGTTGTTTCAAGACTGCCACTTTAGTGCTCAGACAAAAATCCAGCCTCAAGAAAAGGCTAATGTGCTGCATTCCACCAGGTCCATGTCCCCAGCTATGGTCCCACCACACATCTGGCCACTAATCCTGCCTAGAGCAGGACTGTGTGTCCCTGGTGCCCAGGTCCTGCTGTCTTACTCTGATTTCTTCTGATTTATGGGGAGGGGTCATGAGGCAGCTGTGACAGAATTCACCCTGCCATGGAAAAAGAGTGGTCATGCTCAGGGGAAAGCTTGGCTTCAGCATCATCACTCTGTCTTCAGCATGGTGCTCAAATGAGTGAGGACTGAGATGAGTGAGCCAGAAATAGAGATGAGGGGCAGGAGAGAACTGGGACTGGCAGAAAAAAGAGAAGACATCAATCATGTAAAATGCTGTTTCTGAGGGGCAGGGGATAAACTATTCCCCTTGTCCATGGGGGATATGGGGAGGAGTTGCAGGCTTACATTTGAGCAAGAGAGCCTAAAAGCTTTCTAAGTTTAAAAATAGATCATTGCAGAAAAGGCAACAGACCCTTTATGGGCACTTGGATAATCTATTAGCACAACTAAACTTGTTTACTTCCAGAAAAATATCAGAAAGTAGGTTTTTTTGAAAGTCTGTTTCATAACTTAAAACAAATCTCTCTCAAGTAAACATTCTTTCGAATCTTCATATGTCTGCTCTGTCTTCTACCTCTCCTCCCAGGCAGTGATGAACATAACAAAGTAGTGGGTGGGAAGAAACACAGATAAATATTTTGTAAGTAATGTGCTACATATATTGGGCACAGATAGGAAAAGCATTGTGCTTTTTCTGTTTTCATTCTCACAAATCAGGAATAAATTCAGTCACCAAACTCTTTCTATGTATAAAAATGGAGAAAGTGAGTGGTGAATGAATGTATTGCAAAGAGTTGAATGTGAATTTTTTGGTAAGCCAGCATCTTTGTTTTATTATCTAGTCATGCTTCTGTGCAAGAAGGCTGAGTCCAGTCATTATATGCATTTTTCTCAAAAGCCAACACTGTTATGGGATATACTGGAGACAGTGTGGGTGGAGTACAACAGTATTAAAAAATAAAGCACTGTCTCCTTTTTTGTTTTCCTATATAAGAACAAATCATTTATTCCCTGCTGGATTTCATGAGTGTGTTATTTACCACTGTTTACTGTAACTAGCTTCCTATTATTACAAAAGTTGGCAGGGCGAGCATGGGTCTGTAGCTTGCCCAGTTGCATTCCAATTCCTTTCTGCCAAAAATTAAAAAATGGGTTTTCCATGCACCTATCACATGTAGGAATATATTCAGCCGCATTTCTTAGCCCTACAGATGCCAGCCTCACTGTCAGAGCTGTCAGGAACATGCCTGACCCCCTCTCCCCACCAAAGCACCTTCTCTGATGGGCATCCCAGAGCACCCAGGGTACAGGGGGAGCATCCCAGGGCTGCAGTGCCAGCCTGGCTTCAACCTGCCACACACAGCAGCACTTAACTCAGCCTGAGCTCGTTTATCCCAAGGAGAAGGTAACTGGATATTTCTGAGCAGTACTTCATCACTTCTGCACAAAGAGACTTTACAGGTAAATTTGCCCACCCTTCCCTTGGGAAGGATCCTATCCAAACCTGTCCCAGGAGGGGGGTGGCTGAGCCTGGGGAAAGCAGCACACAGCCTGTGCCTTCCCTTGCCCAGGTGTGCAGGGACAGGGGTTATGCCTGATCTGATCACAGTGTGCCCAAGTGTGGCCGTGGAGGAATCTGTGAAAGAGGAATGTGGGGAAGTGAGGGACATTATCCAGGGACAGCCACACTGGGCTCCTTCAAGCACCACTGGAGAGACATGACCAGGCTGCAGAAAGGGTCTCAGAGGTCTGGGTGATCCCTCTGTGGAGGGTTTAGCTGAGCTGCATGTGTTTGCACTGCAGAATCTGCTCTGGGTTTCTGTTTCACATGTCCAAGAGGCCTGTCCCCTTTGTAAATAGAGGGGCTGAGGCACAGGAAGAGCTGGTGTGCTTGTGAGAGCACCAGCCCAATAAATGGATATATATTTAACTTTCTGCTTGGTGTTATTTTCTCTCTGCTTGGGCAAACAATATCCTGACTGCTTCCTAGTCCTAATCAAACTGCAGGGTACTAATAAAACAAATCCAAACTAATAAAGCACATTTTGTCAGTATAAATCCTCTTAAAGTTATCAGGTTTTCACATCCCTAGATAGGAGTAGTACTGTCTGACATAAAGTTGAGAGATAAAGGTAGGATAAAAGAGCCATTACCATACAACAGCATTAAGTCAAAAATATAATTGCAAAGGCTGAACTTGATTATTATTTAAAACATGTGTTGGGTGGAGGCACCAGCCAGCAGGAAGCATCTGATGCTGATGAACCCACACAACCTCAGCATGACTGACTTTTGAGTATGAATGTAAAAGATTTATTAATTTCATTTTTTAAGATGTTCTATTTGTTTTGAAAACATTTGGGGTTGCAAAACACATGAATCCTGTAACTATTTCCATAAAGCCTGGAACAGTGGAACAACATTAGAGGGGATGGGGGTAGGGAACAAGTTTTTTTTTTTTTTTTTCTGGAAGAATTTCCATTAAAATTAAATCTAGTTTAATTATAGCTCCTCAGCAGTGAGTATGTGATTTCTGATTATGTCCCTGGTGGATGCTCAGGTTGGTACTGCTGTGGTTGGATTGAGATCTGCTCCATTTCATTACTTTTTCCTTGAAGAGAAACCTCACTGGTATTCGTGGAAACCATGTGTCAGTTTGTGCAGCATGTCATTATGTATTATCATATCATACAATTTAAAAAACATTGCATTGTTGCTTCTGGTCGGATTCTCTTTATGTGGAATACAGATGGCATTATTCTAGGTAATTCTCTTTCTTAATTCCAGCCCTCAAGCCAATCAAACAAAGAGAAAATTGTAGATGGATGTGAACTAATTTCTTGGTATATATCCAAAACCCACAAATAATTAGGGATGGGAGAAGCTCAAAAGCTCTGTAGATTTGGTTTGGACACACACTCAAGCTCGACTCTTGTGCAAAGCTGTAGGGGAACCTCCATAATTAAGGCTTTGCTCCATTACACTGGTGTAAACAAAGTCAGTGGTTACACCAGGGAAAGAGAGAGTTCAGAAATTGACCCTCTGGCTGAAGATCTCAGGAGAACAGATTTTTTTTCTTTTTTTTTTTTTTTTTTTTTTTTTTTTTTTTTTTTTTTTTTTTCTTTTTTTTTTTGTGAGATTTCTATTACTTCCTGTTTCTGGTCAGGTTCAGGTCAAGAGCAGCTTTCTCACAGTGCTGAGACATTGGTGTTCCCATCCCTGATGGGCCAGGAGGCACTGGGAGCATGGAAATAAAGCTGAGACAGCCTTTCACAGTGCAGGAAAGCACTGCCTTGGGCTGGGTCAAGGCAATGGCCAGAGGTCAATTTTTATTTTGTCTGAACTTGTTCCTCTGCCCAAAATGGCATCTTGGAAATAACAATGTGAGATATGAGACTCAGTGATGGGAGCTGAGCCCCCTGGCCTGTGTGGCATGACTTGGGGGCCAGAAAACATGTCTCATGTAAATGACAGTAACAAAGTTTACATCCTATTTTTAAGCAGAGTGTGTCCCCAGTTCTGCTTTTGACAGTAAATACAGGTTTTTTGTGACCCATGGCTGCTGCTTGCCCACACCTCCACCAAATGCTATCACAGCATGACCAAACTCAACAGAGGAAACATAAGCATGAAAGTGCCTGCAATTCTCTGCACCCCAGGCTCAACACTCAGCCAAAGATAACCTCACGGAAAGGCTCTCTCTGTTCTGCAGCTAAATTGGAGGGAAAGGTGCCAGGTTGGGGAAGAAAAATACACACAACATCAAATTTAAGTTGCCAGCTACACCCTGTTGTGTTGTAGTACTTATCCACAGCTCTGTGCTGTGATTCCAGCATTAAAGCACCAGTGTAGCTTTACTAATAACCTGCTCTCCCCCTGCTTTGGAGATAAGTCTCATCCAGCTGATAACCAAGGCTACAGCCACTATTCAGGGACACAGTGCATCACTGCAAAGGGAAGGGACACAAACAACAGATGTGCAAAAGAGCTTTAGCAGGAGGCCCAACCCTTTCTAAATGTCTGCTTTAGATAGCAGCATTCCCCATCTTCCCACCTCCCTCCAGCATTGTCACCACTGCTGCAGCACAGTGCAATAAAGAGCAAAAACAGCTGAAACTTTGTGAATTAACAGGCAAACTTTACTGCTTGCAAGGTGAGAATACAGAGTGAGTGAGGTTTTTATATGCCATCAGCTGCTCTGCTCAGACTCACAGTCGGGATAACTTGGCAAAGATATTTTCTGTTGAGCATTGCAGGAGCCTGGAGAAAGAGTGTTAGAAAGGGGTACTTTCATCTAGGGAAATATCCTAAACCACTGATGAGCAACCTGTGTGAATCTCTCTTATGTCTGAGTAAGAGGCAGCATCAGACTCTGACATTGATGTGGTAGTTGCCCTAGAAAAGAGAAACAAAAAAACCCCAAACAAAACAGCATTTTAAAACAAAGACAGCTGGATTGACAGCGACCTACACAGGCTGCTGTGGCCAGCAGTGACACTGATTGAGACAGACTTTTCTAAACTGGTGACAGACTCTGAATGCCAGATCCCACGATCAGTCCTAAATGACACAACATACAGCTTTATGTAGCTGTTGTGATTAGGGAACTTTCTGTTACAGTAGGAATGCATGAATATTTCAGCTGCATTATTGGCCTCCAAACATTTTTCCTTCTTGATCCCTCAGACAAGGATTTGGTGAAAGGATATCTAATTTTACATGAGAAACATCTTCATGAAATTTTCCAGGGAAAATCTTAAACAAGGAGCAGTCATCCAGCTCCAAGAGCTGGGGAAATGCAGCATCCCTGTCCAGCAGCTGCCTTAAAAATGTTTCATACCTCCCTGTTTACTGTGTTCATTCAGCTTTCATTTTTTCATGTTTATTAGAAATATTTTTTATATTTTTTTACCAATTGTCAGTGGAAGAGCAAACCCAACACCTCTGTGCTGTTGAGTTTTCTGCCACACAAGTGGCAATGAGGATACTTCCAGTGCTTGGAGTATCTGAGCCCCAAGCCTCATAGGAGCTTAGGAGCACTGTGATAATGGAAGTCCAACACTTTGGGACCACTTCTAACCTTTCAGTTTTAGTAGATATTAGTCATGCAACATCTTCTCTTGAATTTTTCTATGAATTCAGGAATTTTTAGTGAAGTCCAGGCTATAATGTTTCTCTACTTACTGAGACAGAGGCCAAAGATTTATTCTGGATTCATTACGAATTCATATGTAGACTATCAGCTGATCCAAAGTGAGGTAATTGGCAGAGTACATATAATTATTCACCTTTCTATTTGCAAGGTCTCTGGATCAACAAAGAAACCTCCATTACAAGCCCTACATGGATCATACAATTTACTGGGGCAGTTTCAGATTACATACAGACAAGAACAAGCCTATGTCTGCATTGATTTCTAACAGGAAAAAAATCTCATCAGATGCTTCCATGAGCAGCCTGGGATGTGTCTGAGGATGTGCTGAGGCTCACTGACCTTGTGGCAGCACGCCCCTGCCATGCTCAATTCCTGACTGCAGTTTGGATCCACACAGGGTTACTCAGGATCATCTACCCAAAGAGAAACCAGTCATTACATCCCTTCTGCTTCCTCCATCCTTCCCCTTTTCCAGAGACCTGGAAAATCCTGGGTCAATCTTAAGCCAGTTTCCCTTTCCTACACTACTCTGTGCCAAGTTGCATGTACAGACAACTTCACTCAAAATTGGGTATTTCCTCATTGCTTCAAAGACCAAGGACTATGACTCCAGCAGATGGTCCTGGCATGCAGAGTAATTTCAGTAATAGATACAACTTTCTTATGCCTTTGTCAGCCTCAGTGTTCAACCAGAGCCTGATGATACCACTGAGGAAGCCTTGGCAGACTTCCTCAATAAAAAATGACAGCACACTTCTCACCAATAGCCTCCTCTCTATCTCCTGCTGACTCAGCTCACAACATTTGACCCAGCTGCAGCTCCAAAGGGCACCTGGAATCCTGGATAGTCATAAGCCTCTCAAAACCCCCTGGAAAGGTGACCTGAATTTGTCTGGAATCAATGGATTGTTTTCATAAACTCTCCTGCCTGCTCCATTTACTGGAAGAAGGCCACCCAGATACCTCCTTATCTAAAGGAACTCTCAACTTTCACTTCATCCACTCATTTATCCCTTCCACAACTATTTTTTTTTTTGTCTCAGAAACCCCATTGCAACCGCTTGGGTCTGCTAGAGGATCTGCTTCAGTTTACACCAGCACAGCTCAGCTCTCTCAGTCTGGTGCAGACATGATGCTCCATAATGGGCAAAAGGATGAGCATCATGCAAATGCATGAGTGATACTGTCAGCACTTCTAGGAAGTTGCACACACAGATCTACTTAGTTAATAATGAGACGTGAACACATTCTGTGCACCTCACTGAGCACACATTTAAGCATATGGCTGCTGAGATAGAATATATCCTGCCAGCCTTTTTTCTTAATTAAAGTTATGCAAGTTATGAAATACTTTCCTTTATAATAAGCTCTTATTCCTGTGGAGAAATTTCTATTTGTTTTTATCTCATTTGAGCTTCAAGGTTAATCTTAGTTTAAGAACCTGGCTGGCTGTGACAGCAACCTCATGGTGCTGCAGCCTGATCCATGTGTGGGTGGGTGTGCATCTTTTGTTCCATGCTGGGGCTGGATGCTGGCTGAGTGTCCTCCCCGGACTGGTTTGTCCTACAGACATTAGAAATAGCTGTAGGTGGGTGACTGGGAAAATGGTTCATGAAGGATATTTTCCAGATCTGGTTGAGGACCATTTAAAAAACCCTAAAGGGGAAGATGCAAAATTTGTGTTTTGTTTTGAAAGACAAGGCAAGTGTGAGATATTTCACTTTCTAATCTACTCTGAAGGGGAATTTAATTTTGGAATCCTTGATATCTATTTACTTATTTTATTATATGAGTTCAGCAAGCGATAATTTATTCCAGCATGAAAAGAGACGTTAATAAAGGAGAAAGAATAAAGAGCAAGACATTTAGATCAAATTAATATACATGAAATAAAACAGTAAAAATCCCTGCTTTATCCACAAATAAACTTTTTATGTCCTATATACATTTTATGATGAATCTCATATCATACCATACATACATATTGGACTAATACAGTAGCAATACTGAAATAATTGTTCACAGTTATAGGCACCAAAATGAATATCTGAATTATTTACATAAGTCCATCTTCTCTCAGACCTTTGGGTCTACATTAATTTAAGATAATGGCTCAGCTCTCAGCTCCAGTACATCAGTATTGTATTTTTGTAACCAGCTAAAGTTGTTATCTTTATTTTTTTTTAAGAAAATGTAATGAGTAATGTTTTCCAGAAAGAGAAAATGCCACCTTTAAATGCTGCCACTTTCTTTTCTCTGTTCTTTGAAATCCTAAGATATTTCTTACTCTGTATTTGCTCTCAAATTCTTCCTTCTTTTCCATGCATATTTCTCCTGACTCCCATCTTAGCCTCTCTCTTGTGTTTTCCTTTTTTGACTGTAATCCTTTTACTGTGTCTCATGACAATCTCTCACCTACACATTTTTGCTTTAGCTCTCTCCTCATTTATTATATTAGATCTTAAATGTTTAGCCACAAGGTCCTTCTGGCATGTTTTAATGCCATGCTAAAATCATGTCATGTGGGTGGGAAAAGAAGTCCTGATGTGCTGTATGATGTTGTGAGGACTCTGTCCTGAAAATATCCTCTCTCATGTAATAGGCTCAATTACAAACCCACTGAAATTCCTCTAAACTTCCACATGTGCACAGGTGGACCCAATGTAACATTTTTATCCCTTTTTTTTTTTGACATAGAAGGGTACAAGGGACTTGAATACCTTGAAATATTGAATGCACAACACCTTAAAAATGGGATGCTACGTATCAAGAATTTTTCTTAAATAAAACAACATTTGGGGGCCAAAATGTGAACTCTTTGTTGGACATAGAAAGGGCTATTTCTGCCTTTACATAGAGGCTCTGATTCTGTGCATCCATTGTGTAACCCCATTTAACCATCAAAAATGTTGCCAAGAACTAAAAGATAAAATATAGATCTACTGTTCGTTTTTTCTCCCCCAGTTGATCTTTTGTGTTTGATCATAAATGCACATTGTGAAAAGATGTCTTGTACCTCCAAGCTAAACACTGTTTGCTACTCATTAGTGATTTATAAATGATATTTTCTCCCTGGTGACATATCTTTTGATATGATTCTCTAATAATAACATCCACCAATATTAAAATAAGAACATCCCCATGTATTGTGATCACCTTCAACCACATTTCCTCACTAAAATTAAATTTTAGCACACCAACTGATATTGTATGCATATATTTGTCTACCATCATTATAAATCTCCTAAGGGTCTCTATAAAATGATAGTTTTGCCTCTTTGCAGTAATTCTACCTAATGCTCCAAAGCAAGAAACTAATTACATGCTGACTTTTCACTAACTTTGATCTTTGCAAACTGATACTCTGAAGTTTCTATAGGTAATCATATAATTACAATACACTAAGTGGGATGAAATTAGGCATCAACTTTTTTTTTCCCTCTAAGTAATATTAACTATTTTTACAAATAAACATTTAATTTTAAAATATTAATATTGAAAATATTAATAATTTATTAGCTCATTATTTGTGGTATCCTAATATATAAGTTTTGTATGTAGGACTTCAAAATAAAATCTAAGTATATGCAGTATATTTGTAACAAATATCTTATTCTTACAGAAAGAGTTTCAGTGGAAGGGGCTATGCTACAAATTCTTGAAAAATATGTTTAAGAAAGGCCAAGGATAAACCATAGTGGTGTTAGGAAATTACTGATATTTCTCCTGGGAATCTTTGAGTCTCTTGAAAAAATGACCTCATTTGTATTTTCCCAATGAATT
Source organism: Erithacus rubecula (assembly GCF_903797595.1). Lineage (NCBI taxonomy): Eukaryota > Metazoa > Chordata > Aves > Passeriformes > Muscicapidae > Erithacus > Erithacus rubecula. Next base: position 16,484,280 of record NC_136665.1, on the reverse strand, counting down.
GGTATGATATTTCCTGTAAGAAAAATTGAAAACAATTGTTGCTTTCAGCTGAACTCTACTGCTATAGAAAAAAAAAAAAACAACCCTGGATTTCCTCTTTGAAAAATATAAGTTTAGCTTACTCCTATTTTCAAGCATAATCATAAGAAAGTTTGATCTTTTAAAAGAAAGCAAGTATCACAGCCTTCTCAGACACCAGAGAAATAACTGTGCACTTCGTTTTTTCCCTTCATACTTTCAACCTGCTATTTTAGCCCAGCAGTAAAACCATAATAAAACCCTCCCATCTGCAGTGCCATGGCCTCCTCCCTGCTCTTCTTGCACACAAATGAGGACTCAAATACAAATTCCAACAAGGAGAAAGACAACACAGTGCCTCTCTTTGGGGTATCTCATCACACGGGGGTGTCCCACTGACCCAGGGGACATAAGGTCTGGCTATGGAGAGCTGAATTAAATCATTTTCATGTGTCCATGATTTTATATCTTACTCTAAGGAAGAGACCACTCAGCATGAGGAAGGGTGGCAAAACACAGCCCTGTGGGAAAAGAGCTCCTGGAAAAGAACATCGGTTCAAAGGAGAGCTCCAAAATGTGCCTGGGAAACATCTAAATTGGGAGGAGAGGAAGGATTGTCCATGGGAAACATGACAGCACAGTTCCTGGTGTGAGCAGTGGCCGTGGGGTTGATGTGGGCTGAAGGAATATTTCACATGGTGACCCAACACAGCAGATCCTCCAACGCCACTGCGCCGACCAGCGCACCGCGGTAAGAGAAGCAACAGCTCTGCCTTTCCCCTGATGTTTGCTGCACCTACTGGATCCCCTAGGCCTGGAAGGCCTCCTGCCCTGGTGCACAGCCTTCCTGGGAGAGCAGGGCAGCCAAAACCACAGGCAAGGCTTTGGGAGCACTGCAGTCACCTCGCGGGGCCAGACGCCTCCAGCCCAGCGGACGGCGCAGCAGCGCCGAAAGGAAACACGTTGTTGGTGGAACAGCCTCTACCTTTACTCCATCCCATATGTGCACCTTGTTTGTCTAATAACACTCAAAACCGCAGAAAAATCTGAACGCCACATTCACTTTAAAGCTGAATAAACAAAATTTGTTTTGACTTATCATCAATCATGTCATGTGATCACAGGGCATATTGTGTGCAAACGGCAGTTGTTTTATCTGGAGCTTCAACCTTTAAAAAATTCAAAACAGTAAAGTTGTTTATTTGACACCAGTCCTGACCCCCAGACTTTAGCGCTGCATTCTGACAAAGTGAAAGAAAGAAAACACATTTTGCTTCTTCATTGCTGTGGCATAAAGGAAACCTGACTTCTCGGGAGACTTTTGACACATTCCTTGCATTTAAAATGTACCAATAGGAACTTTATCTCCTTCTTTTTTATTTTTCTAGAAACTGGAGGAAGAAAGGTGTTTACATGGTATTGCACATGGTAGCAACTCTCATTATGAGGATCTGCAGACACTCAGTATGTGCATTTAGCTTTGGGAATTGCATTACTTAAGAGCCCTGTGGTTAGAAAGATGAATTCAGACAGACAATAAGGAGCAACTGTTTGAAAGCCAAGCTGCTTGCTCAGACTCAGTTAACAACAGATAGGCTTGCAGATATATTTTTCAGGAACCAACTTGAAAACTCATTCCAAATCATCCTGAAAAAACCCAATCTTTTCCCTCCCTTTGTATCCTACATCAATAAATAGATCTGAAGAGATTGCAACCTGGTACCTGTATCTCATTTTGTGTTTACCTGTGTATTTGTGTCTCTCTGGGAGAGAGACAGTGTATTTTGTCTTCAGATGTCAGAAATGACAGAGCATCTAGAAAAGCTGCAGATCGCTGAACAATATGTGTCCATTAAGTATGATAATTAAAGTTTCCTTCTTTTTTTAAACCTCTAAAATTAACATCATAATTCTCATCTAAGAATGAAGTGCAATTATACATCAGGAACACCTCAAACTTTCACTCCATTCTGTACAGGCAGTTTTGTGCTACTTCAACTTCACCATGCTGAGGACAAAGTTTCAAATTCATCATATGGCCCTGAATGCATTCATTCTGCTATTAACTCCTGAGGCATAAAGAAAAACTCCCTTCTGGAGAGACATTTGGCTTACGCCTTCATATGATAGGGCTGTGGCTGAGGAAAAGGTCCAGGACTGATTTCTCCTCCAGACATCCTATTTTATCTTGGTTAAGAGTCCATTCAATTGTGTTTCCTCACATTTTAAAGATGATAAAAAATAATAATTAACTTCCAAATAAAGAAGATCTGATGCTATCTAGTGTAATGTTTTTAAAATTGTTTAAAGCCCTCAGTTACAGGAATATAAGAGCTAACATAAATGTTCTCAAGGAAGGGTTTGCTGGGAGAAGTAATGTCTTTTATTAGATCAATTGGTATATTTTAAAAATATTGACCTGCTTTTGGGCAGAGGCAGGTTTGCTGCTTCCTTTTCAGCCCTGAAGAAGCACCTAGATAACCACATCTGTTGGTCTAATAAAGATTATTATGTACATAAACTTCAACAAACCTGTTTCTGCAACATAAATAATCTGCACAAGGGTCTGTGAAACCTCAGGCTGTCTCTGGGAGCAGCCAGTGCTGGTCACTTTGGAGGCAGGTGAAGCACTGCCTGTGCTGCACTCTTACACTTCACTGAGGGAAGGGCTCAGTGCTTTCTACTTCACATTCTCAGTTAATAGCCTACGTAATATTTTTCTACTTGATCTTTCCCTTTACTTTTTAAAGTTGATGCTCAGCTGCTCTTCAAATTTTTATGCATATTTCCATCTTAGATTTAATTTATCATGGTTTACGTGCAGCCCCCGGGGATTAAACCTTACTGTTGACTTGTTGGCACAAATAACCTCCTGAACTCATCAGACTAATCCCACTGATTTGGTTTTTTTTCTTCCCTGCTCTCTTCAGTGCATCACCCTGTCACTTTATTGAGTGACTGCCATGGAAATGCAGCCCATCCACAGCAAGTGTACTGATGGAACTTCAACCAATGGGGCAAGGAATGAAATCACTTCTGAATAGAGGGAGAAAAGAAAGAAAAAGAAAACAAACGTGGTTTCGTTAAGACCAGGAGTCTTAGTATCTTCTTTTTTGTGCTGCCCATGGGAGAAGTGAGGCTGTGGAAGATGAGTTGCATTTCTACCACCAGCTGGAAGAAACTCTATTCAAGACAATGTCACACTGTTGGTGTAAGTTGGGTCAGGAGTGGATCAGACTCACAGAAACGCTTCATTCCTCCTCCCCACAACCTGGTGTGCAGCTAATTGTACTTGGAGGAATAATTCTAATAAAGATGTGACCTTTAATGCCAATTGGTGGTTTTAATTTTGATTCATAATCAGTCACCTCAGTGTGATCCCTTCTGATATGTGAGCAGCAGTAAGGCCACTGTGCATATTTACACACAAAAAACAAATACGGGCCCAGGGAGGCATCCCATGGGGCAAATGCATATATTGCAGATCTTAAAAACAGATTTGTACATTACTGGGTCCTGAAGCGAATAAAAGTGCATAAATTCCTAGGAATCAAAGATAAGTCAAAGGAAAAAAAAAGCATTCACAAGTGGAACACAACCCCCATAGCTCATGAATAGCCTAATTATGAGAGAGCCCCACAGGCAAATGCAAAGTTACCAACACAATTGCCTTTGGAGCTCACAGAGGGGTCAGATGCTACCCTCAGAATATTATCTTCTGTAGCACAGCACCTGAGTCCTGTGCAGTGCCATTCAAAAATCACAGTCTAAGGAGGCAAGAGCTGACAGGACCTCATATGGACATTCCTGTAATGCTTCTGCATTCAAGAATCAGTTGCCTTTTCACATTGTGAAACTTCTCTTTACACAAACGTTCAAAACTGATGCAAATTCGGTTTCTGAAATTCCCTATTAAATTCATAAAAAGCCATAAAAGGCTCCTTGTGGTCTTCACCACCTGGTCATAGTGAGAGAAGTGTAGATGGTATTGTTTGGCAGAAAGATTTTGGGATGCTGGAGGTGCTACCTGCATGCCGAGACAAACCTCTGGTTTTCTCAATTTTGTGAAAAGCATAAACAGTTCTCTCTGCCACCTACTATGCAGGAGAAGGCACCTGTTCATCTTGGAGTTAAGAACATGCTTGGAACTGTAATGACAATTTCATTTCTTTGCCAAAGATATTTCAGCAAAATTTCCTACATACCCTAAACTGTCTGGAGTCAAAGAGAAACAAGAAATGGCCACAAAAGTGAAGGGCACTGAAGAAAAATCATCAGATATAGAAACTGGCTCAGAAAGAAAACAAAGAAATAAGTTTTGTCTGTCATCCATGGACTTCAACGTCCTTTCCAAATAAAATCTGACCTGATGAAGCTGCTCTCTGCTTTCCACCATTGCTCCAGCCAGAATTTTGCTGTCATTCTCACACCTTCCTCCTCTTACACCTCTCTTTCTACAGGCTCCTGCAATACGAATTTGCTTTGGGAAATTTGGTGCTTGTTTTAACTTCCACAGCTGCACCAACCAACCTGTGACCACCTGGCTCTGCTGATAAGACTATGGAGAATAAATATGACTATATGGAGAGTTTGGCTGTTTAATACTACTCCTCTCTTTATAGAAATGCCCTTCATAACCTGAGCACTAAAGTCATTATGCTCATCTCCAGATCACTTAACAGAGCTCATCTCTTTTACAATGCTAAGAAGCACCACCTGCTAATTAAAGGTACAATACGGTCTCTTTAAATCCTTCTCACATTTAATATCACATGTATATTCATGTGCTTAAAGGATATATGCACTCTTGCATTTCTGCATATTTCTTCTCTTTATATACTGCTTTTTGCCTGAGACTATGAACCTCTAATTGATGCCCTGCACTATATTCATGAGTGCAAGGAAAGGAGAAATCCCACACTGGGATGTACCTCCATCTCTTGTTTGTGTGTACAGGGCTGTCTCCAACATGGGAAGGGATAGAGATCAGAGACCCTTTTTGATCTGCCTCAGTAGTTTATAAAGTATAGTATATAATGTACCCATCAGTGGTTGGAGCCCACTTCAAGAGGCTGTAACTTCTTGTAGCTAAATACACCCGAGATTACAAAAAGCTAAATGCGCAGTTCATCCCTGTCGTGGTTGGGGGGCAAGGCAGGAGCAGGGGGATTGCTCTGTGATCAGGGAAGATGCACAGGGCTGTGCTGGGATCTGGAGCAGTGCTGATCATGTCTTTTATATATCTAGGTAGAAATGTCATTCTGGATTAATGGCTCATTAGGAGGAGTTCAGGATGGGAGGATGTGAAAAGGCAGAAGAAAAAACCTTATCAGTTGAAAATGGAGCATGTTAAGCTTATGAGCAGAATAGTCTAATGCATTTTTCTGCAATAAAGTAGAGATCTCTGCTCTGTGGTCCCAGAATTCCTGAACACAACTATAAAGTGTTCTCTTTATTTTTACTTAATAAAGTAGTCTGCTTTGCTTAGACTACAGCCCTGTTTTCCTATTTGCTGTGTTGAGATCCAGGAGCACCATAGGGTTTTGAAAGAGACAGTTTAATCGGATTCAGAATTCATTCCAGAGAGAATCTAGACTGAGTCAGTATATGTGGTTTTAACTAAAATAATATTTTGTTAGACTCTAATACGATGTTAATACCCATATGAGACAGGGTAATACCATTCAGTGTTCATCTTAATTAACTAACATTAACTATCATTAGACTTTTATATGGTACAATGCACATTACTCCATAACTCCAACACAGATCTCATACAGCTGGATTATAATGCATAATATCAATCATGGTTTTCTCCAAGCTTTCTTAGCACCTAGCTTTGATTTTAAAAGTTAAGGTCAGTGTTAAGTGTTACACTTCAGCTGAAAAAGTTAAAATCAATGTTAATTAACAATGTTAATTAAATGTTAATCAGTTAAATGAAAGCATTTTTCATCCACTCCCCCGATAAATTGTGGTCAGGTAATTTTGCATACATTGTTTCAGATGTCATAGGAATGTGTCATCACCCTTGGGATGACTACTAGGGAAGTCCAAGACAGCCATTCTTGCAAAGATAAAACAAATTGCTTATCTCAGTACAATGGCACTGGAAATCCAGAGTGATGGATTGGAAATTAACGGCACAGCAAGGCAATACTGCCATTGCCAGTCTCAGTGGTGGCCATAATGCTACTTTAAATCTGAGTTTTAAGGAGCATTTTGGGTAAGACTTTCACCCTGTCTCATGGCAATGGAGTCTCTGTGAAACTGTATGAGATGCAAGAATTTCTGGAGTAATCTTCACGTGCAGTGTTTGCCTCATGGGACAGCGGGGTTGTGGGATTGGTTTAGCAAGAGAAAAAAACAATTAATTTGTTTTGACAGCAGGTCTTGTCTTTGATACTGCAGAATTCAAAACTGCATGAGGCAACTACCAGCAGCCAAAGGGCCAGAGTGAATGGGCCTGCGTAACCCTGACTTATCCCAGTTTGAACACTTGAATCCATCCCTATAACAGGATGTTTTATGCTAGTTATTATAAAATATTAGATGAATACTGTGAGTACAGAACACTTGAACTATATAACTGCAGTGCCATGAGTTTATCATGTGAGTAGGCACAGCCTAATACACTTTCCTAAAACTCACAAAAGTTTTCATTCAAGTTCAAAAAATTTGTATATAGTACTGTAACTGGTGTATATATACATATATCTCTGTCTCCTGTGTGTATATATAAATATGCACTATTGTATATAATGTATATGTATTACAGACTAGAACATTTTAAGCAAGATACAGTTCTTCAAATGCCATAAAGATATTGCTTACAATTAATTGGATTTGAAATTTATGCTCCAGCTGGATTTCAGTCAAACCCACAGTTCATTGCATGTTACTGAGATGGTTCTTTTGGCTGAGAACTAACGTTCGACCCTGTCATGTAGAAAATCTATTTAAAAAATAAAATAATAAAGCAGTGAGATAATTGACTGTAGATATCAGCATTTTGCATGCCAGTGAAAATCAATATTTAAAGTGTGGTTCCACTTTGAAAAAGGTCTATATAAATATATTGTGCCCTCCTCATCAGATCTGTCTGGCTGTGTGTTCAGGGAGACAACTCCTGTTTCTGCTGACCAAGTATTATCCCTTCCCTTCAATTAGTACTGAAATGAAAATGCAAATACAGAAAACTTAGCACTTTTACAAATCCCTTATGAGTGAGTCAATCACAATGGTTCAGTTTGACCTGATATGAACACCAAGTGAATCTTTGGCTCTGCTTCTTGCTTGTACTGGTCATTGGAAACACCAGCAAGAGGAAAAGGGGGCTGTGTTGTAACTGTGAAGAGTTCTGAGTTGTTAGATTTCTTAGCAGAATCTACTGGCACAGATCTCCCTACAAAGGGTATTTAGGTGCCTACAGTTGCACAGACTCTCCCATAGAGCAGAACCTACAACTCTGAGGCTACACTTGTGGCTCTTCTTCAATCCATCAGGATTGATGCCAAGAGATGCCAAGAATTAGGCAGTTGATAGGAGCTGTCATCTAAATCTCACCATTTTCAGGAGAAGAGACAATTCAGTTTAGACTACATAGTGAGCTCTACTCAGGAACCACAGCCTTGAAAAACATTCAGGCCTTTCCTTTCAAGACAGGAGAAGACAAACGTTAATTCCTTCCACTCCCTACCCTCCTCCCCCAGAATGTGTACTAGATATAGTTAAAGTTCTGGTATTTTCCCTGTTAATTTGTGGCTAGAACCATGTCCTGTGCACAATTCATTCTGTACAGAGAAATTCACAGTGCTCTCAGAGAATATCCCACCTTTCAGCATAAATATTGCTTCAAAATGTACAGGCTTCCTCCCTTCTTCTGCAGTGACCAATTTTTCATGGACTAGTTATTTGTTAAAGCTTGGAATCATGGAAGGCAAGGAAGATTTGAACAGCAGAGTAGACAGGAAACCAGGTTGTGGTAGTCAATTAACTCCAGCTTGAGCTTCACAGGAGTAAAAATCTCTAATACCAAAGGCCCAGAAGGAGATGTAGCATCAGCTGTGTAATGAATTGAAGCTGAAAATGAGTTTTTGTGGACATGGCTATGACCATAACCTCCCTTTCTTTTACCTGTTTTCATCTGCCATTGTCTGAGATTGCATAGCTGGCTCTAAAGGCCAGATGAGCAGAAGAAATGTGGCTCGTGGAAACCATTATCTGCAGAAAGTGGACCCTGGACTGACAAAATCTGTGAAATCTGACAACTTTAGGTTATGATAAACATTGTGAGACTTAATGTGGCCTGAATTTCAGTGCTTCTACTCTTAAGCAACAGCTAGTTGGGATCTTAGAGAGTAAAGTGTTGGACTAAGTGATGGAAGAGGCAGGTAAGAGTGTCAATCCTGGCTGAATTCCCTCTTTTTCAAGCTTAGCAAAAAAAATTCTGTTTCTTCCACCCCATCTGTCTAGTGTCAAGAGACAGACTGTTCGTTTCTCTCCCTAGATCTCTGCCTTGGGCACAGTGCCACCTTTCTCCATGGCTCTGAGAGTCAGGAGACATCTCTGTGCTCACCCTTCCCATTCCTAAGGGCTGAATCAACCTAAGACACTCTTCCCGTATCCATGTGTCTAACAGGCACTGCAGGGAATGACCCTGGGATGATTTTCCTTGATACTGACTAAGGAAACTCTCCATGTGAGTGCCCAGTTCCTAGCAGGCTGGAGAGTTTGTTCCATGCTGCTTCTGGTGAGTAAGATCATTCTGGGAAGAGATCTTTGGCAGACTCCATCTAGGACAAAGACAGCAAGCAGAGGCATCGTAGAAGAATGTGTCTGAAAACCTTGAACGCGTACGAGAAAATGCCTAGAATGGCTTTATTTTACCAGCTGAAAATGAGGACTTGGCTGAGCATCCTGGAAGAATGTAAGAAAACATTTATAACCCATGCAATTATTTCTAAGCAGCAGACACGACTGAGCCCTAGGAGGTACAAAACAAGAGGTACAAACTTACGCAACAGCTGCAGCGCTGCTGAAACTGAGTGACAGCTCAGGAAATGCCAGAGCACTTCTGCCCTGGAAACTTCAGTGATGGAGAGAGACTCCTGGCCAAGAAGAGCAGCAGTGTTGATCGTGGGAGAGGTAAAGATCACCCACGCTGAAGGCCAGCATGACCTTGGGGCTCTGCACAAGTCAAACTTGTTTAAGCTTAGTTTGATAAGAGAGCTTTGTTTTTAGCAGTGTTATCTGTGTGGTTGTTGTTCCACACCCTCAGCCTTTCTATCACATTACTTCAGTGCTGTCTCCTGGTCTCATCCTGCCCAATACTGCATGAGTGCAAAAAAAAAACCTGAACAGCACTGCTTTGGTCACAAACATGGGTTTTTTGTGGAAATTGTAAGATTCATTTATAATGCTCTAATGCATTTTGCTTGGTTATGCCTTCAGGCCTGAAGTGGATTTCATGAGACACATCAGAACTGGCCACAAGCCCCTTGTCAATGCAAGGTATCTCCCTTGAAGCCAGCAAAGCCATGGCATCATGACTTGTCACCCTCCTCACCCCCCTGGGTGTAGGAGACACATCCATCTGGGGACACCAGCACTAAATCTATGGCTCCATCCAAACTTTTGGGATGGTTTCTCATTCCCAACTGCTCAGTGCGTGGGAACTGCAGCAGGAATTAGCTTTAGGAAGAAAATAGGGGTGAGAACAAGCACTATTTTTAAATAGGTTTACTACCCAGACATCTGGAGCTGGAAAGGTAGGGAACAGGCAAGGAATATTTTGGAGTTGAATTAAACATGACAGTCAAGAGGCCATGTAGGACCATGAGTCTGGGAGATAGGAAGCCAAAGGATGGGTTTGGATCCTTGGTTTTGATATGCTTTTCCCAGAAGTCCCTTGGTACTTAGTAAGAGAGTATTTTGAAAATATAATACGTCATGCTGCTGGTGTATTTGGGAGCTATTCAGTACTTTAACAACTAAAGGCAAAAATAAAAGGAAAGGCTGTCCAAGATGAGATCTTGAGGGGAGGGAACAGGGAATCTGGCAGGTGGGATGAAGAGGGCTCACTGCCTCACAGCCCAGCTTCATTCCTCCAAAAACTTATGGAATGCATAAAGATAAGTCAAAAGTCTTGATTCTTACTTACTACATTGAAAAATCTCCGTCCTATTCTACACTGAAAGCTTTATATTTTTTTTTCTCATCCAAGAGGATAGTGTAGTAACAAACTGCCAAGAAAAGAAATTGGTGAGTCACTGAGGAAATTTAGTTGAAATGATAACACTTCACAAAAATGAAAATTATTACATTTACTGTACATGGGAACAGTGAAAAGTCCTTTTGTATTGCTCTTGGAGTTGAATAGGAAGGGACTGATATTTCCACACTGGTATATAATATAATTTGCTTGCCAGCAGTTTGTTTTTCTCTTACGTGCAAGTTGTTTTGACAAATTTCTTAACAATTCAATAATCTTGTCAGAACCTGTGCATGGCCATTGTGACTATGTAGGAGTCTAATTTTCTAGCCTTTTTAATTTTAATAATCCAGTATCTTATTTCTCAAAGGAAACTCTGAAGATTTCTGCCCAGCAGCATTTGGCAGTTTCTGCCTTGCAATAGTAATAATAATAATAATAATAAAAACATGGAAAATACATGAAAAGTGTCTCTAACATCTTTTATGGCTGAGGATAAACAAAGAGATTTTTTTTCCATTCATCTCTTCAATCAAACATACCTGAGCAGTATCCCTGTAGAAGACATCAAAGTTTAGTATGTTAAATATAGGATTTCCCAGCTCTGGTCCCAGTGGAACATAAGGGGATGATGCATGGAGCAAAAAATTTAGCTACCTTATTTTTCTGTGGATTTAGTTGCTTTCCTAGCTGTTTTTGCTATTTATGGAACTCGCATTATAACGCAGCCTGTTTTTCAGCTGCAATGAATAGGACTTTCTGCTGCTGACTGGAGCTTTTCAATCTGGTATCATAAAGACAGATGAATAACAGTAATTTTCTAATATGTTGGTCAGCGATCTGAAGATTCACTTATTCAAGGTTTCTTGGCTAAAATAAAATTACATATCAAGGTCCAGCACAGACTAGATGCAGTTCTGACTCCTCCAAATAATTTTTGAGTTGAAATGAGTTAAGGGGAAAGATTTCCTGCCTATGGTATTTGAGCTAATAAGCTTGGTAAGGCATAAGCAGGTCTTAAGTGGGTTTTCAGCCTTATGTAGACAGTCTGGGTAGGTGAGAAATTTGCATTCTGTCTCAGACAGAAGCATGGATAAATGCAAACCAACTTGTCTTGGAGGGACAGGGAAGCTCCTCTATAAGCTGCACAGAAATATGTTCCTTTGATCAACATAAACTAAAAGTCCGAGCTGGTAAGTTCGTTAAAGCTGGGTAATGGAAAAGTTTAGCTCTGTAAAACAAATTAGCCCATCTCAACAGAAGCTTTTTTCCTCATCTGTACCCAAATGGGGTATTTCTCCTAATTTTCAGACGTAACTTCCCATAGCCAAGTGCCTGGAGCAGGGGCCAGGGCACTTGTGCATGGGGGCTCACAGAGAAGAGAGAAACCCCAAATAGTACTGGGGAGTTTCTTCTGGGGATGTAACCTCAACCATGAGGAACATTTGGAGAAGTGGAGTTCTTCTTGAGTAAATGCAGCCCTAAGAAAGGCCCATTGACTGGGATGTGGTGCTCTGATGTGTTTAAGTCATGCAGCTGGACTTCAGAAAGAAGAGAAACTAGGAAGGGTGGGGAGCTCTGATACACAGTATTAGTTAATCAAGCCCAAATATACATCTAACCTTCTTATCCTTAATTGGGTTTTCCTTTGCAAAGTTTTAACAGAGTTTCCTTTCCCATAGAATTCCCCTATTTAGGACTTTAATTTTTCTAGTGACAGAAACCAAAAACACAAGTCAGCTTTACTGGAGAGGAGAACCAGCTCTAGTGTGAGAGATACATTACAACATGCGAGAGAGGAGTGTTTGTTTTTGTAAGGTTTAAAATATTGTTTCTTTATTTTCCACCCTAACTCTGAGAACTTTGGCATTTGACTAATTTACCGTGTGTTTAAGGCTGGTAGCAATATTGGGAAAGAAATATGATAATCACATGCTGCCACAAAGCATTCTATACCTCGCTCTCTTTTCCAGCTCTAGTTTCACATGTGTTGGTTCAATGGAATATTCAATAGACATTTATAGGAAATAAATTGAGAGATGAATGTAAACCATATGGCATCTGGAGGTTTATTTGTAAAGCCCCTGCATCAAAGCTTTCTCCAGATCACACCATATTAGCTATGTTTTTCCAGTCCAGCAGAATCAGGAAGGCAACCACAGACTTCCTTGATGGAAAACACATGAAAAACAGAGCAAATCCTAATATGTAGCTAGAGCAACTGTTCAAGTAGCATCATTTGGAATAATTTTATTACTAATATGTAAGGAGCATTGTTTAGTGATGAATTTCAACCCAGAAACCAAAAAAAAATTAAAGTTAATTTGCTAAGCTTCCTGACCATTAATTTGTAGAACTCCAAGATCATTAAAATGTATCAAACCAGACATAATTAATGTTTTTACTTTTAAAGCACATAGGACAATTACAAACTTTCTTGAAATGCAACACTGAAATTATATAAAGAGACTCTTTCCACACAAAATATTTCATAGCAAATCACATCCTTCTAAATAATAATTTAAAAAAATGATTGGGTTGAGTGAGAAGTTTGTTTCAGTCTTATTTATTTTTACAGAAAAAATTAAGCTGTTCTCAATCTGAAATGCTTACTGTTTGCTGAAGTTTGGCAAAACCAACACTGCATCTGAAGTCAAATTAAATTGTATTCTCACACAGTATGTTACATAAATCATTAGGAAATGTCAAGAGCTCATATATAGTTGTGTTTTGAGGTTTTTTAAAGTTTCCACTTACTTTCCAAAATAGTTTTCATTTTTCAATGTCAACCCCTTTTCAGCCACTTAGACCAGCTCTAATGATTTGTGTGTTAAATTTGCTCGTCACAGGAATATTTTTTAATAACCAATTTAATATTTAATATGTTGCACATATTTTCTGGACCAATAAGTTACAAGGTACAGGGCCAGCTCCACACTTGCATTCCCAGCAGGGAGAGCATTTACCTTGTGCACCAGAGCTTCATGCTCAAGAAGTTAAAATTTTGGGGTGGTTGATTTACTTTTCCTGAAGAAGACTCATTGAAGGAGCATTTTAGCCCACAATGAGACAAAGGACTAGGGCCTGTTTCAATACTTAACTTCTGGTAGACACTTAAGTCTCCTTGACTTTAATATTAAGCATGTGCTTAGAGACAGACATAAAATGCACTAGCATCTGTAGGAATCTTTCCACTGACTTTAATGGGCTTTGGATTGCACCCTGATATCTCAGCTCAAAATAGCTGTTATTACAGTAATAAATGATTTGTAAAGCCATTCTTCTGAATAGGTACATTTATACTAAGAAATCATAATGACTTCTTTAAAAACTCTTACACTGCAAATTGATACATTTGGAATAATTGCTCTCCTCTTCATTAGGGTTTCACACTTCTGTAGCACTTTCCAGACCAATAGTTTGAAATCTCATTATGGATTTAGATAAGTATTTCAACTCCCATTTTGCAGATGGGCTAAAGGAGGTGAAGACAATGGGCCTCATCCAGAGTAGGAAGCTTCCCATTCACCCAGGTAGGTGCTGGACTGCAAGGTCCAGCCTTCCAGAAAATACCAAGGCACCTAATTCACACCAAAACCTGTGGAATTAAACATCTAAAATATCTTGTGTATTAGCCAAAACAGCCTTATGCTTCACCCAAAGCACAAGATGGCAGAAAAAGGTTTCATTCACAAATCCTACTCTCCAATGATCTATCAACAAAGTACTTCTATAATATTCTTGCAATTTGGGCACAGGGAAGTGAGAACATTATTTTAAGATCCTAGTCAAAGTCATGAATGAATCAATGAACAGCATCCAGATTCCAATTGGAAATGCTCCCTAGTCCAGGATGGAGGGAAAGCCAAGGACATGTATTTGATAAGACACCTTTAGGAAAGTACAGAAGCATGAAAGTCCCATGGCACTGTACAATTGGCTACTTTCCAGGTAATTTTTTGACAGGGAGAATTTTTGCTTGGAGAAAAATGGCGATTTATAACATTGGATTGAAAGTGTTAGACTTCCTACCTAGGTATTTTAATTCTTGCTAAGCAGCCAGAATCCTGAATAAGCAGCAATGAAGTCAGAAATGAAATAAACCTTTGTGAAATCCAGCCTTGGCTGTTTGAATTTCAAATACCTTCAGAGTTCAGGTAATGTGTGGATTGAGAATTTTAGCTTGAGTCCATCTTTAGTTAAAACTCCCTTCTCCTCATCAATCTAATTCATTCATCAACATCCAGGTTAGCCTTTAAACATATGGCAGTTAATGAATGCCACTCACAAACCTTAGAAAATAAGTATGCAAGCAACATCAGTTTAAAAATATGCAGCTAACTGCTGGAAGCTATTAAAACCCAAATAAACAAAAGAGATTATACTTCAAAGAAATGTCAACAGTTTTTCCTCTCCTAGAACAGAGCAGTTTTCTTTGCTTCTATCCCCAGCCACATCTGGAAAGTGCTTACTGCTTTACATATCTCCAACGATAAAATTAGTTTATTGATTTTTCAGAATTTCCTGATAGATTTATGCAATTTCCAAAACAAAGGTAAACTCACGTCCCAGTTAAAAAAAAAACCTGGTGGTGACTACAAGGAATTCACAAAATCATAAAAACTTAGGGTTATGCAAGGGAACAAAACCAGTCACTAAATAATGCTGTACCTCTGTGACTACTGTTGGAGAGCAAGAAATTGCAATTTAATTACCTACTTCTATATATGTGGAAAAAAAAAACAACTTAGGGCTAATTATGGCTGATGCAAAGTTGAACTGAACCTTTATTTCCAAATAAATAGAAAGATTTCAAAATGAAATCTGCGTATTTCATGGAAATAATTAAAAAGAAAGAAGAATAATGAGTCATGAATACAGATTCAAAGAGCTATACAAAATTTAGATCTATTAAAGTGTCTGCAACTCTGTGTAACTAAAAATTTAGACTCTAATTTCCACAACAGCAAATTGTGTCATTTTAGGCAGTCCAAATGTTGGATTTTTAATTTGCTTAAAATTCCACATTTGTAGCAGCCAAATCCTTCAAAGACTGTTAATTTGATTTTGGTTTACAATTAACTAAGCAGTAGCAACTTAGCCTATACAGAAGACTGCCAAGAAAAATGATATCTTTGGTAAATTACCAAGGATCAAAATGTGGACAACAGATTTCTCCCCTCCCACCCCTCCACCCCCCTGACTATTTTTAACTAACAATGATAGTTTTGATAGAGTAAAAGTATTTCATAGAAAGTATAATGACAAGGTGCAAATTTTGCCAAACAGTCCAGGATTTCAAAAGTAGTGTATATATTTAAAGGAGACCAAAAAAAAACACCAAAAAACCCCCCAAACAATTGGAGTGTTAAACGTACAGTAAGTACTCTGTAGTCAAATAAAAAAGAAAATAAACTCTAAGAAGACTGCTGCAGAATGGGAAAAAGCAGGTCTAGTTTGTTTATTTATAAATTGGTAACAAGTAGATTCTTTCGCACTAACTAAACCAGACAGTAATTATAAACACAGATTGGTTAAATTCCCTGCACCCTATCAAAGGAAATGAGTTCCTCTCTTTTCCAAACATTGTCATTTGTTTATTGAGCCTCTTTTGGGCTTGATTTCATTAAAAACTATGCAAAGTCCACATCTGCAACCCCCAAAACAATGTTAACCTTGTTAAGCTGATCCAGAGTCCTCATTACAAAAAAATTCGCAGGCAACAGAACCAAGCATTTTAAAAGGGAGCTCTTGGTATACAGAGCAAAGAATTCGGATTATTTTTGTTCCATTACAGAAAACTTATATTGCTATGCAATAGGACAGGAAGCAAACAGTAACCGCCTCAGTAGTTCTGGATAATTAGTTACCTAAATTCTCTGAGGTGAACAAAATGTACTTAGATGGCAGAACATTACTGCTTGTGTGCTGAAACAACAGAGTCATCTTGGTTGAAATGAAAATCACAAATACAGGAGGAAAAAGTCATGTTTAAAATCATTAGTCTTTATCAGTAAAGTACAACTGAATTCCCTATTAGAGTAACATTTATATTAAAAAGGGGATGATACTACTTATATTAGCTAGCCTCAGATATCAGATTTCAACAAACTTTAGCACTGTAGACACTATTAAAACATCATTATTAGAGTTGCCATGCTTGGATGATTTAAACTGAAGTGAATTTCACGTATTTGTTGGAAGGCAGGAATAATAAATACTAGAGCTCAAGCTGGTAAGAACTGACCTGGACTTTGCAGACAAAAAGTTGAGAAATTTTGTCCTGAGCATCGCTTGGAAGTGGGATTAGTGAAAGACCTGTGCCTGCTGTTGGTGAAATCCTTCTGGAAGAGCTGAAATGGGTCTGTTTGTTTTTGAAGTAAATGTTCAGGAGCCTCTAAGGACTGGTGCCATACATTCCCTGCACGTGCATGAAGAGATGCTGTTACACCTGGGACGTGTTCCCCATGGCCAAAGCAGGAGGGCACAGTGGGAATGACCCCTTTTGGGGCAGATCCCTCTGTCCCCATGGGTTGGGTGCCATGACTGTGGTGTCCTAAGGTGTGCCTGTGATTAAGGCTTGTTCCCATGGCTTAAGAGAAAAATGCACACCAGGGCATTGGGATCAAAGACAGAGTAATGGGCATCACCTAATGCTCCTGGACCAATTATCCTGACAAACTGCAGATGTCTTCAGAGAACACATTGTATTTATTTACTGATCCACAGCAGCACTGAGCAATTTGCTGTCACACAGCCACCTCCTCTGGTCAGGTAATTCTGGGTATCTCCCACCTACGGTGAAGGCAAATCAAGGAAAAACAAACGAATTCCCAAAAGGCAAATTCTCTTTCCACCACTGTTACTGCCCTCCTAATGTTCCTGGGATTGACTCCTTGATCATGTATCCATATAAAATTTTCATATGCAATCTACCTAAAAATCTGATTTATGGCAGGTTTGCTCTTACTTGAGTTCTCAAATGTGGCAAGTACTTTGATAAAAAGGAGATAGTACTTGTTACTTTTTGCACTCTGCCACCATTTAATGATACTGAATAAAAATGGTTTTGATTTCTCAATACTGTAATCAGAATAAAAATTAAAATATATTTGAAGATTATGTCTAAAATAAAATAAAGAAGGACCATCAAGAAGAGGGGAGCATATTAACATTCATTTTGATTTCTCTGGGTATATTATTCCCCCTGAGCCCTTACATATAACTTTAAATTTGACCTCATACTGAGATTTCCAGCTCTGCCTGTCACAGGGAATTTGGGGCAATTAATGTCTTGAAAGACTGTGCTTTTAGAATAATCAGGTCAGGAACTTTGTCTTTCTAAATACTCTGCTATTTCTCAGGAATATCCATGAATTCTTGAAATAATAAGTTACAGTAACACTGGGCCAGATCCTCAGCTGGTGCAAAGTTGGCTTTTCTTCATTAACTTCAAAGGGACTATGCTGATTTACACCAGCTGAGGGAAGATGTGGCCCACAGTGTCCAGGTGGATTTAAATCATACACATGAGAAATACCTCAGTACATCCAGGTCTGTACCAAGGCTGAACATAAAAGGCCCGAGTAGCGGGAAATCCATCCCTTTTTATTTTTAAATGCTCAAATGTTTACCAGCTGACCTTCCCCTTTACTGCAGATCTGGGAATCGAGGTGCATACAATAAAGTTCAAACCAATCAACTGCTTTCAGCTGTTCTTGTGCAATGAATTTTTAAACATTTGATCATTAAGACCAATCTATATGCAGGTCAGTTTTCTGAACAGGATGGGAACAGTTTGGGAGCAGATGCCAGGGCACTGACTCATGAAGAGGGACTGTTAAAATAACACAGAGAGCACATTTATCTTGGGCCACCCATCAGGTGAACACTACCAAGACCATCTCTTTGTTGGGTGGATGTACAGATCAAGACAGTTAATCTCTAGCAGAGCACCTTTATTAATTGAATGGCAGCACACTGGCAGGGGCGGATTCATCAGCCTTGAAGTGGTTATCTTATCACAAAGCAACATCTCTGCAGGTTTTGTTCCTTCTCCAATTGGTAAATTCCCTAGAAAAAGCACTCCATAGAATTACTCAGAATCACCAGGATGGAAGAGACCTCCAAGATCATCGAGTCCAACCCATGCCCTAACAGCTCAACTAAACCATGGCACCAAGTGCCACATCCAGTCTTTTCTTAAACACATCCAGGGATGGTGACTCCACCACCTCCCTGGGCAGACCATTCCAGTACTTTTTCATTCTTTCCATAAAAACCCTTTTCCTAATATCCAACCCATTTCTAACCATTGTATAGGAATATTTTCCAATTTGCCTAACCTGTATCTCCATTGATTGAATTCCAATTTCTTCCAGTTCAGTGCTCATGATTACCATGTACATGGTTGCTTTTGTACAGACATCTTTACCTACACAGAATGTTGTATGTAAGCAAAAATGCCTGAACACCATCTAGATAAGCTGCCACCTTGATGCCTCTGGAAACACCAACCAAACCATCAGAAGGGTCCAACTGAGGCGTTTGATTTGAGAATGACATTTAGAAGTCACAAATATTTCCTTTCAGCATTATCCCAGTTCTATAGCTGCTTCAGTCCAGGCATGTAGGCAATTAATTACCCAAAAATACCCCCAAACATCACCTAATTGTGCTTAGTACTAAACCAGAGCCCTTGGAATTGAACTACTTGGAGAATTTTAACAAAAATTTTTGGAGAGCATTTTCAGGAGCTGAAATCTGCCAAGGTTTTTGTAGCATATGCTGGTAGCCAAACTAGAGAATATTTGTTTAACTCAAACGATAACATTTGGGTCAAGGTCAAAGAACCAGTTGAACAATATGACTTATTACTGCAGGCTGACCCCAAACCATACTTGCAACTGCACGGAATGATGAGGAATAGGAAACAGAAAGCTGAAGAGGCAAGTCTCATTCTCACACTTGCCAAACACATCACTTTGGCAAGTCACCCAACTTGTCTGTGCCTCAGTTACACTGTCTGAAACGCTGAGATAATAACAACAGTCACCTTTTGAAAAAACGTGAGAGATCCTCAAACAAAAGCAGCGATAAGTGTGAAATATTCATTATAATATTAAAGAACAGATGGCCAAAGCAGAGATCCAGTTAAAAGGACTGCACAGAGTTATAAGAAAGCCTCTTGGTGTGACGTATGCGCTTTACGATGTGCATTCCCTCAGACAATACATGATGAGTCGGCTGCAGCAGTTTATGTTCTGGATTAGAGCATACGCATAAATAAAGCTACGATTTTATGTGATCCCAACAAATAAATGGGAAGCACGGACAGGAATGTCTAGCTGATGGAAAAATGAGACACCACAAACAAACCACAGCTTGATGATAAAAAAAAAAAAAAAAAGAAGTCTAAGATTTATATGGCACAGCTGGCTGTGTGTAGTGTTTTTGTAAGCCTACAGCATCTGGTCACTTGTTTTAAATGTCTGAATAGATAGAGGCCTGAACCTTGTACAACTGTGGAAAAAGAGGCAATGTCTCAGGGCAAATCACACAGCCATGCATTGCAGAACCCCTGGTGCATGAAGAGGTCCACCTGACTCAAACACCAGGTAAGAAGGGGAAGGAGGACTCCAGCACTACAGAAAATGATTGCCCACTGCAGTCAGGGTATCACAGACATCCACAACAACAGACATCCTTCTGAACAAGCTCTGCTGCAACTGGAGCATGTCTTCTGGAAGGATATTCAAGCTCAAAAGTAAGTGACAATTTTACCATCTCATTTCTGTGAGCTCCACTGAATTCGAGTTATGCTAACATAGATCACTGGAGGACCTGGCCCATTGTGCTTCAGCAGCTCTAAGAAAACACACCAAAACACTCAAGGTGTCCCTTTATCAACATTGATGGTGTTTTTTCACGAGTAAAAACAGGGTGAAATGATAAATGCTGTTGCAGAGAGAGGAGGAAATGGACCCTCTTAATGTTTTCCTTTCATAGTATTCAAGACTTCTGTTTTTATCAGATTATATTTTTACATTCATTACCTCAATTTCTAAGAGACATTACACAACAAACTGTGGGAGAAACATACTCCTAGCTGTGGTGTGAGTCACTCCACAGAAGGAGGGAGTAGAGCTTTTTGGGCTGCAGGGCAGCACCACAGCAGCAGTAGGGTTGGCCAAAGGGTGGTGAGAGGAGAGAGAGGAAGGCACATTTTGTTTGTATTTGAAAAAAATCTATGAAAAGCCAAGAGGTTGAACGACAAGAATAATAAAGAAAGTGCAGGAGAAACACACTGAAGACAGCTAGGTAAATCCCAAATCTGTGCAAATTGTAGCAGTCAATGGAAGAAGTGTCTAAGACTTAAAATATTTCCACAGCTTTAAAACATGCCATGCTCTCACTGGGAAGGTAAGTTGTGGTAGACCCAACCTCCTATTTTTTAAAAGTCTCAAAAAAAAGCAAAGGTTTGTGCTCCCTCTGTTGGATTTAGAAAAGAGATTTGGGTTGGTTTTGTTTTCCTCACAAATATCATCCTTCACTTTCTTCTGACATCAGTGAAAGGACAAAAATGCATTTGGGTGACGAGATGTTATTTACACTGAAGTTTCTCTTGTTTAAACAAGAAAATGGACGTGCTAATTTCAGCTCCATCCCAAATGCAAAGAAAATGAATAAACATTTCATAAACCAACTGCCAAACTGGAGGAAGATTAAAGTATTTCAGTACTGCAGAAGGAAATACTGCAACCAAAAGAGAGATAACATTGCACACACAAAGTTATGTCTCATATAAGTCAGTTGGTATCTGCAACATTGTTCTAGAGTTTACTGAAGCCTTCATGCTTGAAAATGTGCATTGCTCATATTTTCCACTGTACTTTTCTTTTAGCATTGAAAAAAATATTAAAAGCTGGGTAACATGAAAATGCCCTATTTCAAAACAGAACTAGATGAGTGTGAGTCTGAGATGATATAGAAGAAAAATAAGAAAAAAAGTGTGACAGAAGGATGGATCAAATTACTGCAAATTTTTTCCCCTCTGGTGTTAATTATTTACAATGAATGTTTCTTATCTACAATCTGTTTTTCACTGCATCTTGATTCAGCACAAGGGAGCCCTGATCTTGGTGGGTTTTTAGCTGCTACTGCAACACAAATACTAAACTACGATATTAGAGACAGTTGTTCAATTATTAATTTTTAGAAACAGAATGTAAAGTCATTATCTACAGAATGCGAAATGGTTTTGGTTTAAATAACACTAATGACTTAGAGGCTTGTTGGAATGATATGGCAACACTTTGGTCTGAGAGGAGGATGAATCCAAGGTCTCTGTGTCTAAGTCATGACCTTTCCCAAAACTCCCAATTTAAATGAGTGAAAATGGATAGGTGAGGCACTGATACATGTCAGATGTACCATTTGGTTTGGTAGTCTTGAAAGCAAAAGGTGAATGTCCAGCCTGCATCCACAACCCCAGACTAAGGTGTGGCATTAAGGCTAAAAACTACCAGGCTATTTAACCACTTTATAACACAGAAAGGGTGGCCAGCTGACCCTCAGGTCTGAGGATTTGACAGCAGCACCAGTTCAGCATCCCCTGTTTGAACTGCTGGCTCCCCATGCATCCCTTCCCTGCCTGGCTGAACTCGTTTGCTGCTGGCTCCCAGCCCAAGACTTGTGACACTGCAATTAAGCTGGGGTGGCATGTGGAATCTGTAGGTATTTTAGCCATTTTGCCAAAGATAGAAAAATCCTGACTGAACTGGAGCAGGAAAACAATTTGCTGAAACATCACCTGGAGCAGGAAGTTATTAGATGCTTGAGTGACTTCTAGAACAGAAAACTATGTACGAATATGTACACGAGGCAAAACAGATGTTGTCTTGACCTCTGCACACTGGAATCTTATAGCAGTTCTGTTTACTCTCTGCTGTCCATAATGCATCTTTAAGCCAGGTGCTGCCACTTATCAGGTATCTACATCTCTTGTTTAAACAAATGTTAACTGAACTTGACAGCAAAGGGGACCCCTGCAGCAAAATCAGCAGAAGACAGCTTTAAAGCTACCTTCAGTTCTCACTCCTGAAATAAGTGAAGTTTTTTGTGTGACTAGGTAAGGAGTGAGGGTAGAAAGTTAAACTTTTGACCCCATCTCCGTGGGGTTTCATGCCTAATTCTTCTCTGGAAGGGTGTAAGGCTTGGCTTTTCAGGCAGGAGGAGATCTGGTCTTCAAGAGCTGGTGGGAGCCATGGCATGGGCTCTGTCCCCTGCCCATCACCCTGTCCTGGGTCCTTTGAACCAGCATGTGCCTTCTAGGGCTATCACTGTAACTCCTGCTTGCATCATAACTACTGCTGGCTTCATAAAATGTTCCTTGCCCCATGACTGCTGCCACCTGCCTCCCCAGGGCCACGTCCTTGGATCCATTGGAAAGAGCTGCAAGAAGGCACTGTTGGCCATGCTGTGAGTCTGAGAGCTGAACTGAGTCTCCCTTTTCACATTCTTGCAGCAGGGCTGCTGTTTTGGGGTTTCATTTGGGTTTCATATCAGTGACATCTCATATAAAATCCTCCAGTGCTCTGGAGCCTGCTCTTACATGACATCCATCACCCCTGCAGCAGAGCATCTCCACCGTGGCCTGCAGGTTTCTGTGCTCCCTTGGGAAATCACACAGCCACCAACAGCAGGTGTGAAATTAAACTCTGTCACCTCTCTGTTCAGGGCAGCCCTATAACTGTTCAGCCATGAAGCAAAGACATCAGGCACTTGAAAAAGCTTTTGCAGGAAGCTTCTGAGCCTCCTACCCTCTCTCCTCCCAGCTCCTGGAGCACACAGATGAGATTAAAGGGTCTTCAGACCCCCACAAGGCCCTGTAAGGAATTTTCTTGCTGAAGCTGAGGAAACACCACCACTACAAGAAGATAATTTTGAGGGGTTTGTCATTAGCAGAGAGGCAGGCAGCGTGATCAAGACTTCATCCACACTACATCATGATGGATGTGATGAAAAGTGCCCTTGTTTCAGAACTGCATTTAGAAACTTTTTGGTGCCTGGTGGAGAGCAGTTTAGAGGATTTTGGCACAGCTATTTCACCATCCAAATGCTGCTGAGGAGATAAGACTCTTCTATAAATAAATACTCCTCCTATCAAAACTAACTTTGGATTGAAATTTGTCTTCTGATTGATTGGATTCAGTTTTTCTGAAGTGTCTTTCATTAACTCATCAAAACTGCTTCAGGAACTCAGAGACAATCCAGCACGCATTACATGATCAACCTATCAATATTTTAAATAAAACTGGATTAAGGCCATAGCAAATAGGTACTGGTACCACTGACAACTCTGAGAGAACATGGTGAAACTCTGTCAGGATCCTGCTATTCAGTGGTTTATGAAGAGTTTAGGAAATCCTAAAAACTGGAGGATGAAGGGTTGGATTCAGCATTTGAGATAAATCTCTAAAGTTGATTTCAGAGAACCAAAACAAGTGTTTGTGTAGAACCAAGGGAAGACACTTTGCTAGACTTTACAAAATGGCGAATGATGTTGGTTTTGTTCTTCTAATAAAATAATAGATCTATCTAGTAAAAAACCCTGCAACTATTTTTAAAAAGTATTTTGACTATCAAAAATGGATTTGGGATGAAATTTATGTGCTTTTCTCCAGACAGGGAACACTGCTTGTTCAGAGCTAGAGCTCAATGACCAAGGTCTGTCTTTTGCAGCTCCAGTGAGCTGTATCTGCAAGTGATTCCAAGTGCAAAGCTAAAAGTCTTTTGAAAAACCAAACTTTTTTGCTCCTGCAGAAGCTCAGGGTGAGGACATGCTGAAATTACCACCTGGACAAAAACATTCACATGAACTATTGTTTTTTATCTTACATCTTTCCCTCACAGCCAGTCTGTTACCTCCTGTCACTTCATTAGAAGCCAGACAGAGAAGAAAGATCAGGTCAAATACCTCCACTATGACACAGAAGACAATTTCTAGAACTCCTTCATTCCCACGGTTCCTTCCTTAATGTATTGGAGAAAAAAGGTCAGATACAATGGGAATTTGGAACTTATTTCATGTAACACAGATGCATAAAAAGGAAAATTGTATTCAGAGTACAATATCTGTTCTCAGATAGTGGAGGTGGACTCAGCCCATTGTCCAAAATGTACCACACTACTGCTGAATGTTCTGGATATGCCACATTTGTTTATACAGAGTGCACATATTCCTTCCTGCCTCAATGAGCTCCCCTTTCTTCTCTGCCATTAATATATGCTGGGGATTTCTACTGATGCATTCTTACAGATATGTTATACACTGAGGCAAATATTCATGTGTTTGCAGGACTACCCAAGCCTATTCTTGAAGCATAAGACACTGAGTCTATTGGGAAAAAAACATCTTTTAATGGTACTGGGAGGACTGTAATTTTGCTAAAACATTTAACTTTTCTCCCAGTACATTTGTTATGTAATGGGACATAATTGCATCTGGTATTGGATCTTGAAAGAAGTCCCAACCTCTCAGATTACAAATTTCTTTTTACAAAGGCTATGTAGCTCATCTCAAAAAAATATTAGGCTGTACAGAATTAGCAGTGATGTCTGCAGGATGGCATATCTAATTTCTGCTTTAAAACAATAGTTTCAAAGTGGAAGAAATTTGCCAAACTCTGAATAAGACCAATCACAGAAACAGGTAGAACATATTTTCCATTGAAATGCACAAATAGAGACAGCAGTGTTAAATGTACAGGGCTACTTAGCTATGATAGGTTTGAAATTCCCTGATGAAATAGTCTCATCGAGTTCCCTCTGTCACTCTGTCCTTTGAACCCTGGTTGAGAAAGAAGGGGGTCAAGTGAGAGTTTACTGTCCCTCTGGACACCAGCTCAGACTGTGGGCAATGGCTTCTGTGGTCATCAAAGAGAACAAGGAAACCTGTAGTGGACAATACAGTGAGTAATGCATGAAACAGAGGCCATCTCTAGGCCAGGAAGGACAAAATCTTAGGCAGATTATGTTGATTTTGAGGATGCACAGACTTCAGCCATGACAGTCTCATTCCTCATGTGACAAACTCCACAGTCAGCAGAACTACAGACTGCCAGAAAAAAAAGCATTGCTAACACTCAGGAGGTTTTTAGAACAGGACAGCTTGTTCCTGCTGCAAAAGTGGGAACACTAAATGAGCTCAATAATTTCAGTCTCTAAACCTGTCGTTACCTGCCCTGCTGCTGATAGTGCTGTTATCTTGTTACTTCTGCATGCATGCTTCCTTCCAGGATTTTAGTGTTATAGCTCTGAAAGGATATCTGGCTTGCTTGAACACCACGAGACTAAAAGATAAACTGAAACAAAACCCACACCTATAATGAGATGAGAAGAGCCATGCATTTCAATGAATGGAGGCCATACACTCCATGTAGACCTGAGTTTAGCTACAAAACAGTGAAGAGCAGCACTAGATCCACTGAAAGTGTATAATTTACCAACCATTGAGGCTTTGTTAATATTCCCCTTTTACAGATTTTTTTTGCACTGTCTGATTAGCTAATTAAAGTTGTAGGCTGTTTCCTTTCAATCAGAACTGTGAGCGTGTACCAGGTGCCAAACATCATGATGTGCAGAAAGGCAGGCAAGCTCAGAGGGGTGGAGGCATGCAGGAGAGGCTCAGCTCTCCCAAATTACCCCACTCTCAATGGGCTAACACATCTGGTTTGGATATTAATCATGTCCTGGAACAAGGTTCACTGCCTCACCATGGAGAAGGGGTACAGCACTAGCTGTGGCAGGCAGAAAAACAAATCTACCACTGGAAAATTTGCACCAGCTTCACACAAGCCTGGTTGGGTTAGATGAGAGGGACAGCCCCTAGATTAGCATCCCTTGGAGCAAACTCATCTCAAAGAGCTCTGGTTGGATGTGCATGAGCAGAGAACTCAGAGAACTCAACCTGATCCAGCTGGGCACAGCTTCTTTTACCCTGAAAATCCTTCCTGACATCTTCACCTGGAGCTGTTCACAGCATTCACCACTGAAAAGCGAGTTTTCATTGTTAGCATGAAACTGTCAGTGAAGAACTGATTGACAACCCTCATTGGGCAAAACCAGCCCCAAAACAGGCCCAGTTTCCTGTGGCTGTGCAGCACTGCCTTCTGCTTAAGAGAAGAAAAAAATATTTTGACCTCTTTGGGATGAGCTGAATCACTGTTTTCCTTGTTCTGCTGCTTAGCAAATAACCTGGGTATGTCCTGAAAAAGGTGAGACAAATCTTTGGTCTGAAAGCTGATTAGAAGGCACTAGATTAAGATATAAATGTACTTGATACATTTACAGGTACTTACTTTAAGATTTAAGTGTAAGATGGCCTTTCAAATTCCATGCTCTGAGCTAGGAATTTTTGTGTTTCAGTTCTAAAGAAGGTTTATAGGTAAAGACATAATAGCACCTCCAAGATGCACTTGACTGACTTAAAGATTGCAAATGGGGCACAGTTTGTAACAGGGTTGGCTGACATAAAGGTTTCCCACTTCTCTTCCAAAATCCCTGGAAATTATTGTTCAAATAGAATTCTGCTGAGTTACCAATTAGAAAAAAAAAAAACGGATTGAAAAGGCTGTGTGGTATAAAACAGGGAAATTTTTTATCTGGTAAGGTGGCTAAAGTACATGACAGCAGAGAGGAAATTATCAAGGCAAGGCAATCTAGGACTTCCAAACTTAAGGATAAGCTACAGAAGGCTCTGTAGAGGTAAAGAAAAACCTTTAAATATTTAGCTATAGTTGTTTAAATGCAGATTGGACTACATTTTCTTGGCATTGTGGATTTTTTTCCATTTCAAGGCTAGCAAACCTCCTGGAATCTTACCAATAGCCATGAAAGATTTAAAAATTTGAGTAACTGTGGTAAGAATGTGCATAGCTGATAAATAGGAAGGAAACATTTGGACTGTCTTACCGTTCATCCCAGTGTTCACAAATTTCTTTATCTGAAATTATGGCAACTGGAAAAGACCTAAGCTAACATTAAAATATTTAACCAAGAGTTCAAACACACATATTTTACACAGTGGTAGTTATATTTCTTTTGCCCAATGGAGCTCACAATGATAATTTGCTTACAACCAGAGGGATCCAAAAAGAAATAATGCCAACACGCTCAGCATATTTCTAAAATATTTTTTCCGCTAAAATGTGCGTCATTCCAAAAACATGTCTGAGTGGTTATATTTTGGGTGAGGAACAAAATCAAGAAAAAGTGTCAAATACATCTTTATACTACAATATTTCACAGTCTATTATATAAGATGGTTATTTACACAAACAGAAGCTTAATATGTGCAAAAAAGCAAGGGGGGAAATCTTATATTTAGGATTTGCTAGAGCAAACCAGCAAAGCTACAGGTAAATTGGGGAAGTAGCTTAGGTCAAACTGGGTCATCATGCTGGCTAAATCCTGAGCTGGCATCAGACCACTGTAAAACTTCTTCCTTTACAAAAGCTTCTACATTCATTGGACAGACGTGTAATTTTGTACATTTGTTCTGTTCATCACGTCTAATTTTTAACTCAGGGGACACAACCAGCCCTGCAGGTCCCTGCTTTGATTGCATCCTTCAAACCACTAAACTTTTTGTTATTCTCAGGTGGAGCAGGATCTGTGCATCCCACAGGGGTCAATTCACCCTCCCTGCTTCTCCTGAAGTTTGGCAGGATTGTGCTGGGGCTGTGTGTGTGACAGGTCCCTGTAAATCCCTGAGCTTCACCTTCAGGGAGTGAATTACTCCTGGGAGATCCACATCTACCTGTCAGTGTGCTCAAGGGCCCAGCTTCACCCTCTGCCCTGGGAAGGGCTCTGGTCCTGTTGACAGATCCCTGGTTCGTGTTTTGCCTGGGGTGCTGAGCAATTCTTGCTACCAGAAGTTTCTGTGGCTGGAAATTAATTTAGCTCAATAGGTAACATATGACTGCAAGAATTTTGGCAACATAATTAGGAGTTAAAATAGGAGAGAGCACTGGGAAAAGGTTACAAGGGCTAGTCCAAAGTGATGCTAAAGGCTTTACATGGCTATGAATAAAAAGGAACTTGTAAATAGTGGTTTTGATAGTCTTTTTGTAGGCTTGTAAGTGACATTTCCTCTACTTCACCTTACTTCAACAACAACACAGATTTGCTATGCTACATTTTTCTAGAAATCTTGCAGGACACTGAGAGCTGACTGTAACCTATTTATCCTTTCTGCATGCAGGAGAATGTGTTCCTGGATCTTTAAAAGTTTTCCATTTGGGGGAGTAGAAATGTCTCCTCTAAGACCCAATTAATCATTGCACGCTGTGAGGCACCTCTAATGTACAGATTTAACGAGACAAGCCTTCCTGGTTTAGTTTTTTCCACCTTTGAATAAGTACTCCTTGACACATAAAAATCAAATGTAAACAGTGCTAGGACCAAAACCCATGTTCTTGGAACCGCACCTAATTTAGAACTGTAAGAACTTGGGAATGTTTATATTTCATCCCCAAAGTCTTCATCTGTTTATATCTAAGCTGCAATCTGAACTTAGACACAACTACAAGGCTCAGTGAAATAGGAGAGTGTTCCCTTGAGCCATAGTCCTGGAAATCCACCATCTTTTTTCTTCATTAATATCTAATCCCCATTTAGTAAGAATTTAGCTACTTTTATCCTGATGTGAAACTTCAGGGCTGCCTATTTCACTTTGCTGCCTGCTGCTTCTAAATACAGCAGTGCTGGTGGCGGAGGTGGTGATTGTGAGTCATAAACACTCTGTCATTGTAACATGTCAGATTTGTCCAAAAGAAACATATTTTTATATCTTAGATTATTTTATTATTAGTTTAAGAAGGTTCGTTTAGCTCCTAGCAAAGCCACGAGGAAGAATTATGCACTTAAGCAGTTCTATCTGAGATGTGTAATGCCTTGCAGTCATTTAACATGCTGAGACAAACAAGAGAATCCCCAGAGTGCTCATCTACTATGGGACTTATTTCATACTGCATCAATAATGTAAATTGAGATGTGAAGATAGCTCCTTGTTTTTCTAAGGTATGATTACACTAGTGCAGACAACATCCACTCAGCTTCGCTGGAAACACTGGAGTCAGCTCTCTGATAAAAACCTGGCCCATTCTTTATCTGAACAGAAGAAAAAATTATACCATCAACAGGAAATTGTTGGGAGCAGCCTGGCTTTGTGAGATCAGTTGTTTGCTGCAATGTTTTCCAAGCCTCAGGTAAAGTGTTGGAAAACCCACTGCAGGGGTTAATATTTCTCTCTAATATGACTTCAGATATTACTTTTTGTTCTTCTCAATGAACTACCCTTACTCACATTTAATCACTGTGGTGAACAGCAATTCATATAAATAAACCTCACACAAATTAATTCAGCTGGATTTTTTGAGTCTATGAGGGCTCACCCGTGAAAAACTTGAATCATCTTACCTTGGTAATTTTGGACAATTGAAGGCTACTTGGTGGAAAATGGAAGGCACCAAGAAATTCTTTTTTTTTCTCAGTTTGACCTCTTATCTGCCCTAGTAAGACATGCAGCATTATGCCTGGTTAACATCCTGGTGCAATGCCCGTATCTGCTATTGTACAATACATCGAACAAACATAAAAGACATCAATCAAAATCCTCAAAATGTCTTTTTCTGCCAAGATGCATAAACGTTTCCTATCTCCCATCAAATTATTTTAATTACAGCTGCTGAGCTTCATAATTATTTTTAGCCAGGCTGGTTTTTCTGTTGTTATTGAACATATGATATGCAATATATTGCATTTATACATCCTACTTGATTTTGTTATAGCAGAGCGACTCCTGTAGCTGAGATGGAGATTGTTTTTGTGTTATCATGAAACGATCTGACCTTTTGCTGGAAATTTTCCAACATCTTTAGTGTCTTGCTAAAGATTTGAAGAGAGCAAGACAGAGGGAAAATTTTGTATGTTCTCTCTGGTTGTTTCTTACTAAGGCTTTTCTTCTCCACAAAATTTCATACTGACGATTTTTTTACAAAAATCCTATGGCTTCAAAAAAAAAAAAAAAACCAAAAAACCTGAAATATGATATGGACAGATTCTTACTGACAAGAGATGCCAAATCAGGTTTTTTTTCACTGCTAGCTATAATCCAAGATCATAGAACCAGGACCTTTATCTTTGTTTTCAACTACACATCCTTAACTTTGCTTCATTTTAGGGTCTCTCCCTGCAGGTGATAAAACATAAGGTAATTCCTGAAAGAAGTAAAAAGAAGTAAGCTTGGCTTCAGCTGAGTAAAACCAATTGGGTTTCAAACTTACACCAGCAAGAGCCTGTATGTTTGAGTGCTACTGAAACACACGCCGTTTATAACATGACAGTAGTGATCCTCTTCTGAAAGACATTGCTAAATGTGCAAGTCACTTAGCCAGGAAGAATTTGTATTGCATTTCTGAAAGCAAAATTACAATAGCTGACAAAACATGAAAGTTTCATCGTGGTGGATTAGAATGCGCACAAGGAATTCAAGGGAATTTATCGTTACTCAACATTTCAGCTGACACTCTTTAATGCATCTTTGGGGAGCAGATTTGTCTCTGCACTCTGTAGAAAACCCATGTGCATAAAGAGGTAGGATTACAGAAACCTAGTAAATAATATAACAAACAGCTAGTTAGGCTCTACAGCCAGAAGAGCAAATACGTGTTGTTCTTACATTGCTGATCCCCAAAGAAAATATCTTTCTTTACAGCTAAAACAGCTGCATCTTTGCCCAGGAAATACCATGACAGGAAGGAATTGGCAGTTGATTTTAAGATTTCTTGTCCCTCCCTGCTTGTCCTAGACCATGCTTGAGCAGGTTTCTTTACATCTCAATACATAACAGAGTGCTTGCAGATAGAAATCTTGATGCCACCTCTCCCTGTCAAGTAAGAAATGCTCTCAGCCATTTTATTTCCAAAGATCTGTCAAAAAAGGCCAAGAAAAGTAAACAGCTGATATTTCTTAGACACAAGAAATAAAACAAACAAACAAACAAGCAAAAATGTGTCCTTTTGGCAGAAAGGAGACACAATGCCAACTGACCTTGGATGAGGTCAGGAAAAAATTTAGCAACCTTAATCCATTATTAAGAAAGACATCAGAGAGCAAAGGGAGGATATTCAGCTCTCAGTCAAGTAAACACTAGTCAAAGGTACAGCATGAAAAGCCTGGGGCTAGATACAGAATCACAGGGTACAAACAAACTTAGGAAAACAAATGCAATGGACTGTCCTAGGCTCATCCTGGAGCACGTGGCACCTTATCTAGCAGCTTTCAGACTATACTCCATACTGCAGCATAAATGGGACAGTATTGCAGTAGATTTTTAATGTCATTAGCTTCCCTTTTATTACTCCAAGACATTTAATTATTAAACCAAAAGAAACACGGCAACACTTTTGTGCAATCTTTGAGGGAATAGCTCTTGGCCTTGTACCATGTGTCATTAGTACACCCTGTGAGGAAACCAATTGTTTCTGCAAAGCTCAGGAGCAAAAACAAGACCGACCATAAAACATCTGAAGGCAAAGCTATGAGTTAGAGATGTGAGTTTATATGGATTTACCCATCTAGTCATCAAAATATGAAGGCCACAGTCTCTAAATAGAGAACTCTAGTTCTACAGGAGACGTGGGTATGATCTCTTGAAAATTATATTCAATTATTAGGCTGTGAACTAAAGAAAAAATTCTTTCTAAGATGCTCAGACAGGAGTATATTTAACAGGTGCACTTGTGTATCTAAGCCTGCTGTTGCCTCTGTAAGAATATTGTGGAGTTCTGGATCCTCACTTCAAAAAGTACATTGAAAAATTAGGCAATTATTGTAGAAAGTCATAGAAAACATTAAAGAAATTGAAAAAGATGCTGTCTCATGGAAAAGCTCATTTAGCCTAACTCTGACGGGATCACGGAGCAACTTTATCACAGTCTGTAGAAATTGAATAATGCACTTAAAGGAAGCTCCCTGACCATTTGCCAGCCTCATCTCAGGTTGCAGTGGTTGCTGGAAGTTTTTAACTGTGATTTTAAACCTGAAACTAACCTAAGAATTTTGTCTGTTTCTGGCATTTTCAGGCCTGGGTTACACAGGAAGCGTCTGCATATGGGTGCTCCCCTCTGTCCTAACCTGTGTTTTACTGCGTGGCATTTCCAGTTCTCACTGATGATCCTGAACACTTTTGATTTGCAAGAAGCCCATTAAAAGACCATGTGTTACAGCACCAACTCACACCTGCCACCCACTGTGGGCAACTGCTCCCAGTAGGAGTATTCTAGGATCAGTCTTACCCTTCTGCACACAGTCACCCTATTCATGGGAAGGTGCTGTTTTCACTGCCTGGGATGTCTTTGCACAGTGAAAGATCTCAAATTTTTCCACCACTGATCCCAAATTCTCCTGCCCCACAGAGAATATTCTCCATACCATCTCCAGGAAGGATCCCTGGAGCACACCCTCCCATCCACCTCTTGGGAAAGCAAACAAATGAGGATGTGGCCCCACGCCCTAGTATTATATATAACACTTTTAATCATCCTACCTATGAAAAGTGCCATGTAAGCTCTTTTTATCTCCTGGCTAGTTTCATATTAATATATTATCTCCCTGCAACTCGTGACTACTTCCAGCTAGTGCCAGAGAAATAAGAAACTGTTTAGATGCATTCTCCTGTTCCTATGGCAAAAATCAAAGAAAGGCAAGGCAAAAGTATATTACAGAGAATTGAAAACAGGTACCTTTTATTAATGTAGCTGATAGTGCTGTGCAGTTCACTGTTCTTGTTTAATTGGGCTACATATTGATTCGATTGTGGCAATGCATCTAGACAAATGTTCCTTAATTACATTTTAAATTCAGCTTTCTGGGGCTGAAGGTGCTTTTGAGACGACACGAAGCTGCAGCCTCAGCGCAGCACGGGCTGACTGCAAGTTGCGCTAACGCTGAGCGGTTGTGCCCAACGCTGAACCATGGCAAAGCCTTCATTAAAATAAAAAGCAGCTCTGTAATGATATTTACATGACATTCAAAGTGCTCTTTGTTCTTACCATAAAATACATTCCAGATAATTCCACACCACCAACCGTAGCCCCCATTATTCAATTTCGCGATTTTTCTCGTGTAAGCAAAGTTTTTTTTTTTGTAGCATGTTCACTAATTATTACTTTTGTAGGGAAAGGTTCAGAAGTATTTAGACTCCTAGGAGAGTGAAGACAAATGCATTATAGAAATAATGCATTTAGCCTCCAGGAGTAGCCCTCAGCTCACTTATAAAAGCTCTTGCCAGTCAAATCTACAGAATACAATTTGACTCAACTCTGGGGGAAGAAAGAGAAACACTTGCCTGCCTTCAAAGTTCAAGCAAAGATGCTTGAATTGCAGCTGCCAAGATGGGAGGTGGCAGAAAATGGAAGACTTGAATCTAGGGGGAGAATAAGTAAAAAAAATATTTATACATTCTGTCGTTCAGCTCTAATTGCTTCAAAGATTATTTATTTTTCATTTTTTTGGAAAATAGCTTGCAGCTTCTTAACATATTTTTCAAAGAAGGAGCTGGAAGGCATAATAAAAAGCAAGCAGGGATATGCTTTCTGAATAGACTGAAATAATTAATGTGAGAATGCTTCCGCTTGAGCATTTTTTATGAACAAAAAATACATTATTTTTGCTTTTAAATTGGAGATAATTTGTTACACGGAAGTGGTGGTTTCTTTAATCTTGAAATAATGCTAATTACAATGGTATTTGGGATCTGAATTTTTTGCAAAGCTATTCCCTCGTTTGCTGCTGACATAACGAAGTTACTTACAGACTTCAGAGGCTTGTGGCACAGCCCCACTTTGTTTGCCTTGTTGTCCCTCTTGGTTTTCCAGTCCCAAACCTCATTACTCCCCTGATTTGATTATGTGGGGGCTTCATCTCCTCTAGCTCACAGTCACTCCACCAGCAGCTGGTTGGAACAATCCATGGTCCAAACACAATTATTCTAAGGTTCTCCATCAAGAGCAGCTCTTCCCAGAGTGTGACCCAAACTCACAGCCAAGCACAGAGGAACAGCATCACCTCCCCAGAATTCACCACACCACAGCACATTTCCAGGAGGAAGGTAGGAAGCTTTTGTCTGTTTATTTTCCACTGAAAAGCCGCTTTTACTTATTTTACTGTGGGATTGCCAGGGAGCTTAGTCATGGAGCTGCACTGGGCACCTGCACAAACACAGACAAAATGCAAACCCAATCTTTGTCCTAAAATCCTGTAGTCAGAGTGTATCTCTGATCAGTTACATGGATGTGCCTGGACACTCCCTTAGCACCCCTTTGATTCCAAATCAAGGTCAGTTGGATTTAGCAGGGATATGGATCCTGAAGCTTGAGGTCCTGCCCCCTCCTTTTCCATGGGCTCTTCCCAGAGGTGTTTGCCATGCCGTGGGGCCACATGGCAGGAATTCAGTGGGTGTGTTTACCTGCTGGAAAGCAAATGCAGACAGTGTTTCTGCAGCCACAGAGTTTCATTTGGCAGAGAAACAGGTGCTTATCCACCAGGCAAGACTGACACTCCCTCATCTCCACTCGGGGCTGAGTACACAAACAGAGAACGTGCTGCAGGTACACGGACGCGCCGTGTTCCTTTCTCCAGGCATCTTTCATTATTCAGCATGTTTTCACCACTGAACAACAAATTGTTAGTGGTATAACAAGACAGGAACACGTGTTTGGGTACAGTGTGCTACCTGCAAAGCCTGGCACTTGCTCTGTTGAGCTGCAGTTCCCTGCTCTGACAGGGTCAAAGCAGCCAAGACAACAAAGATGCTTCTGGTGGTGTT
Source organism: Erithacus rubecula (assembly GCF_903797595.1). Lineage (NCBI taxonomy): Eukaryota > Metazoa > Chordata > Aves > Passeriformes > Muscicapidae > Erithacus > Erithacus rubecula. The sequence goes on along the minus strand of NC_136665.1, from coordinate 16,449,157 downwards.
GAGAACAGGTAGATTAGGAAGTGTTACAGTTTTCAAGGAATGAAGACGATGAGAGTCCCTATTTTTATGTCCTTTTGCAGAGCAAATATTACCTCTCCTCCATAAAATACATATAGAGTGCAGAATAGAGAGCCAGGTGAGGTCTTAGGCAAAATGATGTCCAAGTTCTAGACCTCAGTTACCAGCAGGCTGACAGTGACTCAACGTTATCAAAGGAAAAGCAGGAAGCACAGGGAATTGATTACAATGAAATTTTTTTAGCTGTGCTGAGATTAGTGGTGAGCAAAACATCTGCAATGATATGTCAGGAAAACAGATCGAGCTTTTATTTTGAAAAGTGTTAGCTGGGTCTGAGATAGGAAAATGCACAGACCTGTGAATCATCAGCATAGAGGTAGTAGTTAAATTCATGTTTTAAGATGGAGATGGATAAGGCCAAGCCTCTAAAATAAAATCAGAAATAGATTTGAAAGATGAACCAGCAGAAAACAGAGATTTGAAAGGTGAACCAGCAGAAAACAGAGATGTAAGACTAAGAAACAAGTTTTAAGAAGGGTGGGGATGAAGGATATCAACAGTTCAAGGTAGTCACAGGTTCTAGGAAGGTTATTCCTGGTGCACCCCTCTGCCCTACAGCAAGATCAATTATCCTCCTGTCTTTCCTTCCAGAAGTCTGCCTGCCCTGCTCTGGATGGCCTCCAACATTGGAGATCCCACAGCCTCTGCAGGCAGCCTACCTTAGTGCTTTATTATCCTGATTGTTATGAAAGTTTCCTGATGTCTAACCGGAATCCTCCGCTGTAATTTAAGCCCATTATGTCATGTCCTTTCCATTATGCACAGATTGTTTCTGTCTTCCCTGCCGCTGTTTCTTCTGTAATTACTTACATGTCCCCTCTCAACTGCTTATTATTTAAGCTAAACAACCTCGTTCAGCCAATCTGTCCTGCTAGCTCGGGGTTTTGAGATGTTGTGTTCAGGCTCCTCTCCAAACAAAAGACAACTTTTCTTGAAATAGGGAACACAAGCCAGGAAAGGGCATGTACAGAGAAGGGATAACTTCCCACCTGTCCCAGGGACAGGTCTGTCTGAACACTGCAAAACACAGCAAGATGTACCTGGACTGTCAGCCGGGCTGGGGTTGGTGATACCAAATCAGCCACTTTCTTTCTGTGCGTGATTGGGTAGCTTGTTATGGTTAAATATCATTGATTTGCACCCATAAAAGTTCTATTTCTGTGCTCAACTGCAGTCTGGGCAGGAGTCTGTTCAGAAAGATCATTCAGCTGAAGATAGAGTGCCTCTGTTCTCTGTATTTCCTACACATTGACTTTTGGTATTGTTCCTTTGGAGAAAATGATAAAAAGCTATCAATCTAGAATCAAATTATTTTTCCATCAGGCTTTAATGCATATTGCATCTGGGCCCAAAAGATGTTTTAAATTTCTGTTATTTACAGACTTCTGGGGTCTGTGAAATATTCAAAATGACATTCTGTAAATAATATTTCCCATTTTTTTCCCTGCAATTATTTTTCTGGAAATAAGACACTCCTCTGTTTGATATGTTTATATTTGTTTAAAAATATGAGCCTTGGTGTTTTGACTCTATCAGTCTCTGCAAAAATATTTTCCATTACCAGAAGTGCATATTCATGTTTTCTTATCTAAATGTCCCTTTTACAAAACATCTACAGAAAAGTATAGATTTCCAACTCATGCAGTGGCCCAGCATGACTATATTGTCCCCAAACCATTTGTCCCATCAGACACTCAGAGCAGCAGCTGACTCTGTTGGAGTAAAACAGCCCACATTTATAGTTTCCTTCTTTTTCCCTAGCTATTAGCCTAGAAGTCTACTCCTGTTGGCAACTCTTACTGCTGTGTAATAATTTACCAGCTCCCAGCACCCCAGCATGCCTGTGATGGTGTAGCAGCACAATCATTAGTTTCTATTCTGCAGTGGCAGGATGTGACAGAGAGTCTACGATTTTGGATGATTCTGGTGTCAACTAACTGTGACACTCCATCAAACCCTGCATCCTTAATGTCATGGAGAGTTACATCCTTTCAAGGCTGATAAAGCCTGGGCATTCTGACAACCCTGGTTTAAGTGTCCTCGTTGGCCTCGCTAGGCTCATGTCACTTCATTGTTTTATAACTTAAATTGTCTCATATTGAAAATGAGGATTCAATTTGAGATTTTATTGTTAACCTTTAAGGGCCTTGGAGCTCAAAGTCTACTCAAGAGGTAAGTGAAGTTTATGCTCCAATTCTTAATCTACCTGCAGTTACAGACTTCTGCACATGTACCCCATTGCTTCCTGATAGCTGTCTGAAAACTTCCCAGTTTTTAGTGACAGAATGGAATGAATGTGGATCTTCAGCTGTTCTCAGGGATGTTTTTAAAGATGGGTTCATTTTTCTTCTGTTTGTTTGAATCTTGCCACTTGTTTCACCTAAAAATTTTATGTTAGATCTGGAAAGAATTGTTCTTGCCCAGCCTCCTCTTTGAGGAAAATGCTGTTAAAAAACAAAAATTCAGTGAAGCTTCCAAAGGGCAAATGCTAACTTTTAAATTGAAAATGCTTTAAATTTTAGTTTATAACAGGAGTCTTCTTTGTTCTTCAAGTGGTCATTTTTCTTTTTATTAAAACCTGTTATTATCACAGAAAGCATTGCTCTTTGTGAAATAACATTTCAGTAGTCAAAACCCCAATTTTCCCTAAGGAAATATTTCAAGGGAAAACTTTTTACATGCCCTACTTAGCACCAAGTCTTCCCATTTAAACACCTCCACAAGTGGCCAAAGTTTCAAAAGAGATGCTCTTCCACTTAGGCACCCGAAGGAAGCGTTTGAATTCTGAGCAGCTTTTGAAACATCAGGCCACCTTGTTTGAGGTGTGCAAGAGAAAGACGTGCCCTTTTCAAGATGTAGCTCCAACGATGGGTCCTTAAGAACTTTTGAAAAATTCCCCTTTAAGAAAAAGAGGATTAGATCAAGGCGTGAATATTCCAGGCATAAATACAGCTATAACTCTGAAATCCACCCCTACTGCACGTGTTTATGTGGTATTACAGCTTGCTTTATCTTTGTGTTTCCAGTGCAAGTGTTTTACATATGGACTTGAATGGATTACAAATCAGCTGCCTTCAGAACAGCACAAAAATCCTTGCTGTTGGGAAAGGTGCTGTTTTTGTTGCACAGAAATTCACACACCTAATTCTGCTTGTGCAGTTGAGCTTTCTCGAGGCCAGGGCTGACATCCAGCATGCCATTAGGTAAGGAAAGAGGTCCATCATGCTCCAAGCTGGCAGAGAGCATGCAAAAACTAAGCTTAAAGAGAAGTGGATCCAAGCCAATCCCACTGTCAGCTCTCAGATCTACTCTCCTGTTCTTCTCCTGGAACAAGTAACCTTTTGCCCTTCCCTTTTGTAAGGCATAAACTAACTTCTTAATTAGGATTATTTTTTTTCCCCGCTGGAAAATGTATTAGCAAAGATTATTGTCAAAGCATAGAGCTGTTTCTTCTTTATCTGGCACAATGCTGCTGTAGAACAACCAAGAGGTTCACAGAACTCTCTGCATCAAGATGATGTGCAGTATTTGCAATAATAGCTCAGAGAATACCATGAAATTGGGTGTTTTCAGTCATGCTGAAGAATCCTCCTCCTTTCTTTGTATTCCCCCTCCCTGTTTTAATTCTGCCATATCATGACCCATCAAACTCCATTATTTTTCCTCCAATAACTGAGTCTGGACACTTCACAATAAACCAAACTGTTGCTGAGAATATTTGTTTGGATACACTTCATGGGATGCTAAGAAAATGTCAAACTTGAGGAAGGTTTCCTTCCATTTCCACAAGTCAACAAAACCTCATTGTCAATAACATCAAGGACTGTTGACAGATCTAATAAAATCAACATAGATTTATTTTCAGTGGCCATTGCCAAGTAGAGATCAGCAAGAAATAACCAGCCTTATATTAAACACACATCTAAAGCCAACATGGTAGGGGTGAAGGATGCTGGTGAAAGACATAAACAGTCTTCTCCTGCTTGCATCATCCCAGAGATACTACAGAGATTAAAAATTCCTGTCAATGTACGGGCTAAAATCACCCACTGTGAACAAACTCATGAATTACAAAGAGCTGGCCATTGCATCAACAAACCAGAAGATTTTATCATCAGAGTGCTTTGGTGGCTCCTCTCTGCTGTAAACTCTTGTCACACCAACCCCCAATGAAGCCAACAGCATCAAACAAAAATGCAACAAGGACACATGTGAAACTGGGAGAGAGGTTTTCCCATACATCCCTGCTAGGAAGACAGAAAGGCTGTTTTTGTGCTGCAATCAGAAGGGTGATCTGATAAAGCACTTTGCTGAGAGCCCTTCAGCAGAGATAAGCCCATCTGCTCCAGAAACAATGCACGAGGAAAAACAAGGCAAACCCCAAACAAACAAGCAACCCCTGGCTCATCAGGATGTATGAGTGAGGAATTTAGGCTGGATATATTTAAACTGATTGCCAGAGCTGTTTCTCAAATATATATATATATATATATAATCTTTTTTACATATGTTTGCATATAATTATTTTCAGATGGTCAGTGCAGATCAGGCACTGGACACAAACTGATTTTCCTGCTGTTCCTAGGTGCTGCATTCAGAAGTGGCACTATCTTGGCTAATTTCCAAACTCCACAGATCTTCCTGAACTATTAACCTACTCCTCAGTGGAGAAGATAAGTCTGGTGATGAAAAAGAAGAGTACTGACATGTTCTCTTGGATTTTGAGTAGATCAGTTCAACCCAACTCAGCTGACTCCCCCGGATTACCAAGGTGAGGGTGAAGATGCTTTCCCACTTTGGCTGAGACAGTTTTGTTGGAAGCAGAGCTGTCTGCTTGGAGGGCTGCAAAGTATCTGCCAGCAGTACATCTACTACTCATCAGCCAAACCATCAGTAAACATTGACACCAATGAGCTCCTAATTTGGAATTAATTCTCCTATATGACAGAGCTGGAGTGTGCTCACAAATTTCTTGACAGGAAATAAGGCAAAACCCATGGGTTTGGTTTACAAAGCTCCAGTGATTCTCAGCTGTGTTGGAGGAACAAAACACTCCTGGTCTAAACATTCCCCACCTATGTTTATAATCTCACAACCAAAATTTTTGTGATTGCTTCTATCCATGGCTCCTGGGGAGTGACACTTCATCAGCTGACATTAAATGGCATACAGAACAATATTAAATTTAAAATTAAATTTAATAATTTAAAATTTTAATAATGAAATAATTTTAATAAAATAATTCAACAATAACATAAAAATTTAATTTTCACTTAAATTAAAGAATTTAAAATTGGCAAAGTCAGGCACTTCTTAAGTAAGAACATAAGAAAGGCCAGGAGAAGTGGTAGAAAAGATCTTTTTAGCCTGGTGTTTCATTGCCAGGGCTGAGAGGTGAGGCTTTGGGGATGTGTGCCTGAAGAGGCCAAACACATGGTGCCTTCTGGGGATGCTCCTGTGGTGAACTCCTGAGGTGGCAAATTGTAGAAATATTGTCAGGAATAGATTTTTCCATGGCACAAAGTTTAAATTTGATATAGGAAGAAATTCTTCTCTGTAAGGGTGGTAAGGGCCTGACAGATGTTGCAGAGAGAAAAGCTGTGGCTGCCCCATCCCTGGAAATGTCCAAGGCCAGGTTGGACACTGGGGTTTGGAGCAGCCTGGGACAGTGGAAGGTGTCCCTGCCATGGCAGGGGCTGGAATGGAATGAGTTTTAAAGGTTCCTTCTCACTCAAGCCATTTTTTCCTATGATTTTGTGACTAAGAAATAAATATTTTTCATTCTTTTAGGCATCTTCATGTTTGACCTCCTGAATGAACTAACCACTGTCTTGAACTACCTCTTTCACTTTGTCTACTTTCTTTTCAAATTACTCTCAGTAACTTTTATGAAATGATTACACATACGATTTCAAAATCACCTGGTTTGCTAAATACCATCATCTGCCTTCTAGATAAAAACCAATAATCCTTGGTGTTTCAATCTAAAATTTAATTTTGTCTCTGAATTTATTTTAATTTCCTCTGCACTTCTGGATTGCCCTTATTACACATAGCAAAAATCTTATTTCCAGTCTGGCAGTAGTCCAGAAGTACCTGTAGCCTTAAGAAAAAGATTTCCTTCTCCACACCTTGTCCCTATCCCCTTTTCTTGCCACAGAGGACTGATCACCCATAGATGGATAGATGGTCCCCTGGATGGCTCCAGCAGGTGCTGAAGAGCTTTGAAATGCAGGACTCCTGCTATGCCTGTCCCATTTCTCCCTTCTGTGCAGGCAGCCACAGTAGAGAGCAGTTCAAAAGCAGTTTTCATTTAAGCAAAGCCAGAGTAAAAAAACTGGAGAGTAAAAATGACACTAAAGTACTCCACAAACCCCAATTCTCCACTTAAAAGTGGTCACTCAAAGGCACTACAGGGGTAATAGCAGAAATGCCTGGCCATTATCCTGCCACATTGCTGCTCTTTCCTGTTCTGTCTCTGTTGGGACTGATCCTATTAGCTCCTTTAGGAAAGCAGAGATGTGATTGCAGAGCACTTTTGTGAGGTGGCCAGGGCAGGGACTCCTTTCTGCAAGGCTTATAAATTCTTGAGCTCTGTCCCAGAGGTAAATAAGTCACTGCAGTAAGGAATAATGCTCATACATCAGCCTTCTGCTCTGCAAGTTGTCTGGTATCATTTGTGTGGGGCTGTGACTTAAAAAACCTCAGATCTTCCTATGGTCACAAATGGACTGGAAATAGCAGATGCATTTTCATAGTAGTCATTGCATGTCTGGAAAAAAGATTGCTGAGACAAACAGCAAGCTACAAGGATCAGAGTCATCTCTGCTGACTAAAAAGGGCCTTAAATGCAGTGAGAGCACAGCCTGGATGAGATTCTCCTGCTCTGTGCACTATTACAGCCTCCAATAGAGCTGGGAGAGTCCTTTTCTCTCTGACACAAAGCACTTGGGTTGGTGCTGCAGAAAGACGTTAAGCATCTGAAAGGAAAACCCCTGCTCCTTGTGGAAAACCACCAGGTGTGAGATAATTAAGCAGCATTTTGTGAGATGATGGATTTCTTTCAGAAGTTCCTGCAGCTCCTGTTCTGTGTCTGTGCTCTGCTGGTTTGGGTGGGAGGCTGGTTTAATTTAACCCATGGAGACACACAGGTACAGGGCTGATGTCCCTGGACCTACCTGAAGGGTGGACAAAGAGGACTTGGGCTTCCAGTAAGCTTAACCCCTCCATGAGCATAAATTGATCACTTCACATTAAAAAAAAAAAAAAAAGAAAAAGCCGATTTTGCATCTGACCCACTCACCCTCATATGACGACATGACATCTTAAAATCATAGTGAGTATTAGAAAAATTATGTTTTAAATATGGGCCTTTGTATCTTTTATCACATTCTCTCCTGCTGTGGTTATTACCTAATAATTTTTGACACTAGTGATTAAATATAAAATTTTTACATTTTATGATTCTATTTCAAATACACAATTGCCAGCATATATATCAAGGCCAAAATTAGGCTCTTCCTAAAGAGTCTGTAATTATATTTATGCATTAAAATGTCAGCTGTTTAAAATGAGTGATTTCAAACAATATTTTTATGTAATTGTTTTAAAAATCAAACTATTAATCAGACTTTATTGTCAATCTCAACTAATGGCTCACTTTTCAATATTTTAGACCATTCAGGATGTTCTTTAACTTGAATAATCTTTATCAGAAATTTAAATAGTTATTTAAACAACAGCCACAACCCAAGTGGTGAGCACACTCAGTAAACAAAATCTCCTCAGCACAAGAACTCGGCCTAGAGGAGAAGTAAAATCCATCACTGAGAAAGCACTTCGTGGTTTGCTGCTCTGTGCAACACTCAAAATAAGAGAGAAAGGAAAAATCAGACCTTTCTTGAGGAGGTCAGGAGCAGGAAACTTAAAATTCTATTTCAACAATGATTTATTTTCCTGGCCTCTGTTTCCTACGTCTTTTTATACACTTGCTTAGGAGGCCAGATCTCCCTTCCAGTCAATAATATATAAACAAAACAATCTTTGAGTTCTTTTCTTCCCTAAAATGGTGTTGCTTTTGCACTTAGCACATGTGCCAGAGCCAAGCTGGATCCCTGAGTCAGTGATGTTGCTGTTTACTCAAATGCCACTGGGTATACGAATCACACTTGAAGTAACGGATATTTTTAATATCCCAGAAGATGAGCTCACATAGCACAATAATTTCAGGCCAACAGAAAATCCCAAAGAATTTAGGATGTGGCAGCCAGCAAAGATGCCTGGCTGGAACACCTCGAGAAGAATGATTTAAAAGAGTGGGAGTAAATTTATAAGTTTTTAAACAGTGTGCCAAGGGAAAAATAAGTCTTCTGTACATCTGCCTACATTTTTTTGAGATCAGATTTCAGTGACTGAATGATAAAACAAAATGAAACAAAACAGGGAGGGAAAAAAAAAAAGAAAGAACCCAACAAAAACCAGATGAGTGGATTTGCATGGGAGGCAATTCATTCTTTAGTTTGCCTGCAGGAAGAAAACAAAGTGATATTGCAATTTGATAAGTACATACTTTCAAATATTACACCTAGCTCAATCACAAATATGGATTTCTGGATCTTAACTGCAGCTTTTAATTCTGCTTTGACAAATTTATGTAAATAAATAGACCTGGAACGGACAAGCCCTGGAAGTCTAAATCTCTTTTATGTAATCTTTGCCTGAGCTTCCCCACTGGAGGCTATCTGTAAACTGCCTGTGAATTATTGCTTGTGCTTGTTTCCCTCCTGAGCAGTTCTCCAGGTGACTACAGCTGCTGCTTAAAGGAAACATAAGTTTTTGTCTATCTCAAAATGCAAAGGGGGCTGTGGCATTTTTTTTAATTTTGTCAATAATCTGGTATGATTTCTGCATTTTCTCCTCTCTTTACCCATGGAATTATGTTTGAAAGCAATCACCCATGTCATGGGAATTTAATACCTTGAATTCTTGTATTTGCTCTGGGTTAACAATACCTAGAAAAAGCATTGGTGACTTAGCTACACTGCCACATTTCTCTTGGTCACACTTGATTTCCACCCAAAATTATAAATCAGTCCACCTTTGTTCATACTTGTCTTGGGACATCATTTGTGCCAATCCTGGAATTATCCAAGGCCAAGTTGCATGGGACTTGGAGCAACCTGGGATAGTGGAAGGTGCCCCTTCCCTTACAGGGGGAACAGGAGGAGTTTTAAATCCAATTCCAACCCAAAGCATTCTGTGATTCTATGGTGACACCCAGCCCTCGTTTGCCAAAATGTTCATGAGCCTGGCTTAGTCTCTGCATTTGTAATAAAAGCTCAAACAAACCAACTTTCAACCTGCCACAGTTTTTTTTAAGAAAACTTTATCATTATTCTAGGAATCAACATTCTACTTGCTTAGAGGGTAGTGAAACATTATTAAAATAATAAGATTGAGACACAGTGCAAATTAATCTGCTCAGGACTGGAAGACTTTTGCATGAAATTAAAGACTTGTAAATAAAGTATTTCAGATTCTTTAAACTTGACAATGACAATGACACTTCAGGCTGGATTATAAGACTTCACCCAAAAGTTACAGTAGCCCCCAGACAGACAACCAAGGAAAAAGAAATCACAAAGGGATTTTCAGATTATAGATCTGGCACAGGGCAAAGTTTGATTATTTTGATGAATTTGGCTCAGACAGCAAAGGTATGGCTGCAGGTAAAAGAGACCACACCTTCATGTAGCATTTTTCAGTGCTTTTTGGTACAAAATGATTGCAGTTACTGGAAAGAATAACTACATTTTCTGAGTGCTGGTGAATCCCTTTGCCTCCTACATTCAAACTCAATGGCACCAAAGTTAAAAACAGCATGAGGTTGAAAGCAGCAGTAAAGAAAACACCACCAGGAATTATTACATATTGCATGATCCCCTAATTCAAGTGATACTTTCAGCACCCTTTGACTTCCTGCACAGATAATTCTGCTAGGACTGGGCTGCATCTCCCTCTCACCCAGAAATGTGGGATACACCAGGAAAATGCATTTTTGAACAGAAATCAGAAATGTGAACTGTTCCCCTGCCTATTACATTGCCAGGTTTGCTTCATCTATGATGGGAAGAGTGTTCTTTTTTGTCCCCACAGTCATGGTAAAGCATTTTGTGCACACTGAGAGCTCCTTGCTCACCAGCAGCACAGGCAGTTGGCTCTGCTCAGAGATTTCCTGACTTTTAAGGCTGCATTCTTCCAGCCAGTCTTGCTGTACTTTAAACTGCATTGTATGAGTTTCCCTTTCCTTTTTGGAATAGTATAATTTGCTTCATAAATTACATATGGTGGAAGCCTGTTGAATGAATAACCTTGTTGCACAGAAAATTAATTCTTTTGACAGGTTTATTCCTTTAACAGATATTTGGTGGAGGATTTTACTGCATTATTGTATATATTGTGGCTTGCTGCACAGAAAATGTTTCACAGCATTTCAGCAGATTTATTCCTTTAACAGAAATAACTATTCCTGTCCGTTTACCATTTGTTACCTATGAAATAAATTTCTTAGCTACAGATTCTTAAAAGAAGCTCAGTTATTTTGCTCTTGTGTTTCATTTCAGTGCAGAGAAAATACATTTTCCCTTCAATCAGCATTCATTTAAATGCATGGTAATATATACAGTTGTAATGAACCATATTTTGTTTGATTATGTTAATCTCTAACAGTGTTAATTTCCTTATATATATGTTTATGTGATTTTTTTTTTAAATTAACTTTTTACCATGCCTTGCTAGAATATCTTGGATTATTTAAGGCTCTGCACACTATCTTGGCATGAGAATTACATAGCACAGATAGCACGACAGCAAAGGAAGTCAGATTGAATGCCACATGACCTGATTTAAGCAAGGCTAATTATGTAATTAAGATATTGAAACAGGAGCCAGAATCTCTGAGTGCTGCTCCTAGTTTCGCCAAGAACCTCCAGTGGGACATTTAGCATTTAGCTTTTCTGTTCACTAGTTTTCCCTGCTGGGAAAGGGGGGTTCTGATATTCAAAAAGCAGAATACACACAAGAAAGCTGTTCTGGGTGCACAGCCTGCAGCACATTGGGCCTCAGATGTGCAAAGTCTTTGTAAAATAATTCCAGTAGTTTGCACTGGTTTGGTTTTTAATTTCATTTATTAAATTTAGGAAAGAATGAGTAGATTTATTTTCTTTTCCTCTTCCCCCACCTTCATCCCCTTCCTCCTTCATTATTTGGATGCTTAATTTAGGAAAGTCAAGTTCTGTTGCTTTGAGATTTAGAATTTGGTGGAAACTGATACCCTGAGCATGTCAGTGATGCCTACCCTACATTATACTGGGACCCAAGAAATAAGAGACAAAGAAAATAGACATGACAGGAGTTTACGACTGACTTCTCACAAGATATCAAGACAAGAGACACTCGTGTTATATCAGTACAAACGTCTGCACACCCAATAAACTTATCCAAATAAATGTTTGTAGACTGCTAGCATAAAAAAAAAAAAAAAAAAAAAAAAAAAAAAAAGAAGGGAAAAAAGAAGGCCCAGAAACTGATTTTTTATAGCATGAAATTTTTCCCAGTGTTTTCTTATCAATGCCTGTATACTTGAAATATCAGAAATTTCCTGTACAAGACAACAGGTCTCCCTTAAACTGAGAAACACCAGCATGGTTTTTACACATTTGGAAATCAAAACACCATTTTTTTCCAAATCCAAAAGCAACCATTCTAGCTGTCCAAGACAGAAAACTCTCTCCTCAAAGCATGAGCAAAACATATTAAAAATATAAATATAGGTAGGTAGAGAGATATAGAGATAGAGAGAGAGAGAGATAGATAGATAATTTATAATTTTGTCTGGAAGTCTATGGATTAATATTCATATGGTTCTTATGGAACAGGAGAAGGACAGTGGCATACACACGAGATCCCAGTGCATCACAAAAATAGGCTCTATGTAAAAATCATGTTTGCTTTCTTTAATCTTGGGAGTAACTTTGGGATTACATTTGGCTCCACTATCATATTCTTCTAAAATACTTCTAAACACTTATCCTTGGACTGGTTTCATGGCTCTGATGTGTGAAAAATTACAAAATACCATGTGGTGAATGTAAAATCAGAGACATGGCGAGGTGATGCGAGTGCAGTGGGACTGCAGTTTGGAGTGGTGGAGAACATGGCATGGACAGCCATCATCTCACACCCAGAACACACACCTGTGTGGATTTCCAGGGTACTTCACAGGCCCTGCTCAGTCCATTTTCTGCTCTGACCATCAATCCCAACAGCTTGAGTCTGAGGCACAGGTCTCCAAAGAAAGGCGTCAGCGCTTAACCCAAGCGAGCGAGGAAACAGAAGCTCTGGCAGGTCACATAAATGCTTTGGAGGTGGGTGGGTGACAATGTGTAAGCCATAGTGAGAGCTTTGGATGATTTCCCTGCTGTCCTGCCGAATTCAGCAGTGCTCAGACTCATCTGCAGCAGAAACGTGACCTCCCGATTTAGATGGAATAATGATAATAATAATAATACTCCAGGAACAGGCTCCACACTCCTGATCCAAGCTAGTCTGGGGTAGGGATCTCAATATTCTAATTGCACACAGATAGGGCAAGGGATGATGCTCCTTTAATTAATGACTTCTTTCTACATCAAGATGACTTTGTAAGTCCTAATGAGAAGGTAACTCAGGTCAGGCAGAACTCTCAGGAGAGAAAACTTCACCAGGACAAACATCCCAGAAGCTGCTCAGTGTTGTGTTTCATTGAAAAAAAAAAAAAAAAAAAAGAAAGAGAGAACTTGTCTCACTGCTTCATAAGTATAGCCAGCTAGAGTTGTATGGCAGGGAAATCATCAAAAATCCAGGCTAGCCTAGGAGTGAATTATTCCCAGACTGATGGAACTGGGACCCATGGCACCAACTCAAGTCAATTTCTAGGGGTAGGGGGAAATAATATGGACAAATAATATAGACTGGCTGGACTGTAGGGGCTTATTTCAATTGCATTCCTCGCACAAAACTTAAATCTGCAAAACACGTGTACAATCAGGCTTTTAGTTCTGTGCACCCCCCCCCCCCCCAATCATTTCTTCACACCAAGTCTGTTCTTTCTGAATTTTCTCAAGATTAATGAGCAACTCTGCAAGTGGCCACCACATACTCCTCATTTTGCAATTTCTGGGGAATACCCTGTCTCGATTGCTGTTGTTTAATTATAGTCTAGTAAAAGAATATTCCAAACTTCTCTGAGAGAGAGGCCAATAGGTATATGGAAAACACATGAATATGCAATTTTAACAGCTGAAATTATATATATCTGGCAGACCTTACCTAATGGTTCAACCAAATCCCCTTGGCAAGCTTATGCCAATGTTATTTTTACTGTTTCACTGGTTTGTTATATATGTAAAAGAATAATATTTTATCCAAGTTTCAAGGCAGCTGGTTCATTCATGATAGGCCCAAAAGGCAGCTTTAAAATGGAAAAAGTAAATTATTTTCTATGAAGTAGTCAAGAGCACACTTGAGGCAACTGTTTGTATTTGTCACCTTGAAAATCAAACAAATTTTCAATCAACAAGTTTCCCACAACTGGAATTTGAAATAGTAAATTATATTTCTCTGACAGACACGCTAGATTTCACAACAGAAGGATTTCTTTTTCTTTCCTTCACAGGGACCAATCCAAAAGACATAATGTGAGGAAAATACAGAATTATACTTTGAAAGATTTGGAAAATGCAAGTTTGCAATTACAGCAATGGCGATTTGGTCTGTGTCTGCCTGTGCAACCATTCAAGCACACCCTCCCCTCTTCTGCTGGACTTGCCTTCATCTGAATTTGCACCCAGCTGTTTTCCTCACAACAACCAAAACATCAGAAATTTGTTGAGGATGACACACGATCGACAAGGAGATTTTAGTCGTGGCATCAGATTAGAAAATTCTCAATTCTAAGATGCAGCTTGGAAACGAGCTGCCAGCAACACCCTCTGAAGCAGATGGTTCCCACCACTTGGAATGCTCCTTTCTGTGCACTCCAGTGACTCCTGAAATAACAGAGCTCTACAGATAGGGGAGGGAAGATGAGTGGAAAGTCAGACAGTGCTGAGCTCCACTTAGCAGCCTCTTAACAGTGGTTTGGTCAATGCTCCTCTGCCCACTTGAGCAAAATCACTGTCAGGTCATCACTAATGACACGTCTCTATCCCATCCAGAGCTGCACTACAAACAACCACTGGATATCTTTCAGCCAGTGTGACTCAGACTTGTTAAAAAAAAGATATCAGAGCAGGATGTCATAAACTGCAGGCCACTGGCATAGCTCAGAATAATTGAAGCAATAGATGGAAAGGAATCTATTGCACAAATTGTCCAATATAATAAATTACTTATATAAGGCGTCTCCAAACATGCTGGAAAGTTAGGAATCATGAACAATATCACATGGTGAATAAGGATCACAGTTTTAATAGTTTGGATGCTTGATGAAGGGCATAGTTTGCCAGGAGTTGAGGAAGGTTATCAGTCACATGACACTGCTAAAATCATAATCTCCTGCCTTTCTAAAATGTTCTTTCTTTAGGCCATGAGTTACTGAGAACAGTGAAGGAATAGCTAAATGAAATGCTAAGGATTTTGCTCCACAGGATGTCAAATTAGATTATCCACCCTTTAAAGCTATAAATACATGAATTATTACACTTGTTTTACAAATGAGAAAACTGAGGCATAGACAATATCTAAGGGCTTTATAAATGTGAATGACTCAATAACATTCTGCTATTGTTTATTATCCATATTCCTGTTTTTAAATGACAGAACGTAGGCACATAGAAATGAAATGACTATCTAAAGTCACACCAGTCTCCTCCTTTAACCTGATAAATGGGTAAGTAGGCATGCCATTTTGACATACTAATATATGTGTTAAGGTATTAATTTCCCATACATCTTGAATATATGGATCATTGGGGAGCAATTTCTGTTGAAAACAGCAACAGTCATATTTTTCTCACTTGAAACTTTTTTCTTATTGTGATACTTTAAATGGAAAAAGTCCTTGTTTTTCTCTAAGCTTGGCAAGAACAAAGACTAAAAGGCATATTAGTTGCTGTGGCAGAAAAGAGGGATTTGGGGCTGGAATGTGCAATGATCAGAGCCAAGGAGGTGGGATTCCATCCACACATACTGGCCTACAGAATATTGGTGGTAAATTCCTCTCAGTCCATTCAGGGTGGACTATCTTTGGTGAAAAATTAATCAGGGGTGTTTCAAGGTATTTAGGAGGGCAAAGAAGCAATGTCTTTCCTTTATGGCTACACTGCAGTGATCAGTGCCTCTGCAGGTGTGTAATTTAAAGAGGTGCTAGGAGAAAGATGAGCATAACCAGGAAGGATGCAGGGTGTGTACGAAGGTGACTGTAGAGGTTGCAGCTGAATGACTGCAGGGCTGCATAATCCTCTATCAGATAACTCTTGAGTTTATTTGCCTTGATTTGAACTCTCTGCTTAGAGCCAGGACACAATGCTCAGAGGTTAACAAGGTGATGCCACACAGCACAAAATAACCTGCATGGAAAAGTTTCTCACAGAATCAGGCATGACAGTCCAGATCCTGGCTAATGTAGATCACTACCACAGCAGTGTATTCACAGAAACTGCATTTCAACCACCCAGTCAGTGCTGTAACACTGCACTCTCAGATCAATCCCAGCAGAACTAAGCTCACCTTCTACAACCCACTTACCATTCAGCCACTTGCTCAGTCTGGCCTAGAAATAATTAAAAGTTTTCTTAATGACATTGACCTGTGTCAGGAAGCAAAGTCTCAATTCATCTGTTTGCCTCCCATCCAGTGCTAATAGTCAGGAATATACCAAAAAGGAAAAGTGACTGACTTATCAATATTATTTTCCTTGTTCTTGATCTAGGTCATCAAGTAGATTAATATGTAGTTGCAAGCTGTTCATTCATTGTAGAGGAGCATGTACATAGCAGGAAATATCTCCCATGGCACTGATAAACTCTCAGAGGCTATAGGCCAAGGTGTTTATGCTCCAATGGAGACATTTGTGCCAAGTACCTGCTCCCAGTGATATAGTTATAAGCATTAAACTCGAAATGTAACTTTAAAAATCTATTACGGTCTATAGCTTTTATTATTTCCAAGACGGACAACTGTGTTGGTTATTATCAATATGTTGTGAAAGGAGCTCTGACACCTGGGATTTGAGGTGGGGGATGGGGAAAAGGCACGAGGGAACACTTAGACCAAATGTTAACAAACTGATAAAGCATTGCAAAAATGTTTGAGGCAAATGTTTCCCTTTTCCAGCCCCACACCAGCTTTCAGCACACACCCAGCAGGAGCAGTGTGAGATAACCTTTAACTGATAACAGCCACACACTTCCTTGCCAGGATCCCTCTTTGTGACTAGGATAGCAGTTTTTCCAGTCTCTCCATTTCTAGGATCTTCCTTCCATATTCCTCTCCTGATTCATCCATCAGTTGTCTCTATGGATGTCCCACAGATTTACCCAACCATAACTATCTCTAAATCCACTGTACCTGCTACTGATTTTTGACTGTCTTACTCTTTGCTTTGTACTCCTAACTTTGCCATCTCCTTCAAAAACAAGTCTTCCTACTTACGTGAGAGAGGACACTGGGTTGAGAGACACAAATTTCTCTCTTGGCTTTGAAGTTTTCCTCTTTGTTGCCAAGTTCATCTCAGTAGAAGGTTCCTTTCCTGTGGCAGGGGGGTCAGAACTAGGTAATCTTTAAGGGCTCTTCCAACACAAACAATTCTGTGATTCTGTGATCTTTTTGCTGGGAGTTTCTGTCATGAGCTCAGATTCCTTTTCTCCCTCAGGTTTTCCCTTCTGGCTCCTGCCCCTAATGGGTGAACAGCCCACTTGGTGTACCTGTGGCACAAGGGCCATCTCTGGCTGTCAGGGACACTTGTGTCCCCTTCAACAAAATGACAGGGGAGGGGAAGGAGAAATGGGAAAGTCATGATTGCAAAAATCCTTCCAGAGCCAGCATACACAGAGAAAAATACACAGAAACAGCCCATATATGACAGTCACAAAGTAAAATCACCTTAAAAGAAGGAAAAATATTTCCAGTACATCAACACACTGGAACAGTCTTAAAATAGATTTGTACTTAAATTGCTTTGGAGGAAAAGACACAAGATATGTCTTCAAATAATAAGCTACTTTTCTGACCATATGAAAATGTGGAATGTCAACAGCAGTGTGTGTTTCAGGCTGTTTACCTGTAAAATAGGACACATATAAGACAACAGAGCACTTGGCCTTCAAAGTTTCAGGGACCCAACCCCAAACCCCAAATCCTAACAGAACCAAACCCCAGAAAGTTGTGATTTCTTGTCCTGAATGATTAGCTTTGCAGTTTTACAAGATGAGCTGCAGCCCACTTCCCCTATGAAGGAAAATAAGCAGTCTCAGAGCTGCATATCTGGATTAGAAAAACATTTACATACATGGCCCTGTTATTGTTCATTGGTATTAAAAAAGTAAACCTCTGCTGTTAAACCCACTAACACAACTTCATCTGGAATGGTGCAAAAAGTAGATCCAGTCAAGAAAATATTTGTGTTTAATACAGACCCAGTCAGTGATGATCTTGTGGCCATACAAATTTTTCCTCTATTAACTGACATAATGAACTTTTTATACTTTATGTTCAAATAGTCTATAGTTCTAATATTTTGAATGAAATTTATAATTTCTTTCCTTCACCAGCTGATACAATAAGAGTAAAATAAGCACTTTTGTAGGCTCAATGAAAGAAACAGGTCAGAGTTAAACTTAAGAAAACCACCAAGGAAAACAAATTCCACAGCAAAAATAAAACATCAAATGCTAAAAAAAAATCCACAGACATCAGCAAAATTATTTTCCTACTTTGTTGCGACATTATGAAGAAAACAAAACTCAGAATGCAAGTTTTGATTAAAAAATCTGTCAGTTCACATTTAATTTAATATGGAGTGACATATACTGCTAAAAGCTACATTTTAACATTAAAGACCAAAGCTCCAATGATTAATATTACAGTGATGACAGAATGGGAGTGCCTTATTTTAATCCACTGTTTATCTCAATGGGGTAATTTATAGATCACTCGACATGTTTTAATAGCAGGCAGAAAAAGGTACCCTCTAATATCCACTTGCTTGCAAGATCTGACATTTGGAGTTACATGTTCAGAAAATACCAGCAACTGCATTTGTTGGACATATATACAAATAACCAGTCATCCCACACACAGTTTATAAAAAGTGATCTATTAATAACAAAACAGCTCTGGAGACATAAGGCCTCTTAATATTCAGGTAGAGTATCAAGTGTTTAAGTTAAAATAAGGGCAGGAGCACAAAGAGTGGTCAGGGCATTGATTTGGCTGCCAAATATAGTTTTTACCATCATAAATCTCTGGCTGACAACTGCACAAAGGCTGCTTTACCTAAACCCTGCCAAGGAAGGGTGTTTGCTGCCGGATTGCCTGATAGTCACTATGACAACTGATGCCACAATTAGACAAGTACAATCCCACTTTCAAACAGGCACACAAGTCATTAATTCAGCAGGACTTTTGTTGACAATATGTTATGAGGGAAATATTTAATGCAATTCCGAGGCTGATATATTCTCCTGTTATCTGTAGTAAAATAAATTGCAAGAACTGATGAAAACAACCATTTAATTAGTCTAAAGTGAGCGAGGAAGCTATCCTGAACATTTTGGTTTAATGAACTCACAGGTGCACAGAGCTCCTTAGAGTTGCAGTAGACAATTTGAAGAACATGCTAAGAAAGATGTCACATTTGTGGGGACAGCATAAGAGAAAGAGAATAAAATGTTTTGAAAAGAGAGCAAACAAATTGCCTTCCCAAGTCTCCCATTCTATGAAGATATCCAGGAGCATCTTTTCCCCTATATGAAGGAAAAATCTCTCAAGGGCTCAACAAGCTGATCTGAACAACTGCAGAGGAATAAGACTCTGATCACCACTGCAATGACATTTTCCCCACCTAGGAGAAGTGAACTGACTTGTTTACAAAATTATTTCCCACTTGATCTGTTCTTTGAGGCCACTGGGAAGATCATGAGGAAAGCAAAGGAGTCGTGGGGGGGGGGGGGGAATGCAGAACAGAAAGAGTCACATATAACTGTGAGTGTTAAACCTAAGGAAAGGGTTTGAGGGAGTCAGGGGACAAAGATCAGTAAGACACTGAGTCACATTCACAGCAGTGACAGGGGAGACCCCTGCCACAGGAGCTCTGAGTGTCCTTTGCCATCTACAGCTGTAAAGCAGGTGCTCTGGGGAGGGTGACACCAAGGCAAGAAGCATTTGACATTTTTGGGCTCAGATGTCAGGAGGAGGATGAATTGACCTTGACTTGAGCAGGAGCATGGTCTGGGGGATGTCCCAAGGGAACAAAAAATAATGCTACATGTGGATGCTAATGATGCATGCAAGGTGAAAAAGAAAAGTTTGGTTGCTGGAGCTGCTGAAATCTCCAGGTGTTTACAGCCTGAGCCAAATCCATTTCAGCCCCACAGCAACCAAATTTGTGAGGTCTGTGCATGAGTCCAGGTCCCAGTGAGTTCAAAGTCATATTCTGCACTGCTGGTGGGTTGAGGCATGGGGCAGAGTGAAGTGTGGGAATGTCAATGTAGGCAGTGTGAAGCACTGCACCTTTCCAAGAGCAGATCTGGGCAGTGTCCCAGGTGACATCCTTGCAACTCATTCCAGCTACAAGAGTAGAACAAGGGGGCAGTGAGAGGCTGGGCTGTCTTCCCATCCCTGCTCTAGGTGGGCACTTTCCAACCACTCCTCACCTGACTGGGCTCAGGCCATGGCCAGAGGTGGGCAGTGAGGCCATTTTGCTCAGGGCATCAGTGCCCTTACTTCTGAAGCTGCTGAAGGGTTGTTGGCTGAGGGAAGCTCTTCCTCTGGATTTTTCCTGGTTTTTGCTGGGGTAGAGTAAATTTTCTTCCCAGGAACTGGTGCAGTGCTGTGTTCTGGGTTTGGGATGAGAATTATATTGGCAACACACTGATGGTTTAGTTGTTGCTGAGTAGGACTGATGGTGTCAGAGACTTCTCAGCTGCCCCTGCTGCCCTGCCAGGGAGGGGGCTGGGAGGGGGCACAGCCAGAACAGCTGATCCCAACTGGCCAAAGGGATATTCCTGACCCTATGGTGTTATTAAACTACACTTTTAAATGCTTTTTTCTCAGCCCACAAATTTTACTTTTTTTCCTGATTCTCTTCCCCATCCCACTAGAGGGGAGCTGTGTGATAGTTCTGTTGCTGCTGGGTCAAACCACAAAAGGCATCAATAAATAATTTCCCTAATGAATACTGCTGCTCAGTCTCTACCAAGAGTAGAACAGGCAAAGTTATGCAAAACTGTGCTGCTCTTCACTGCAGCCATAAATAGGCAGATGTGTTCTCAGCATCTTGGTGTCCTTGAACCTTAAAACTGAAGACAAGGGCATAGTCACCAAAGAAACCTGACCTAATCACTCATGAAAATGATGGTCCAGATAATCTTTGTTTCTCCATCCACCCCCAGTCCTCTCTGCTTCCTTACATACACAGGAATCTCTGCTCTTCTCCAGCTTTAGCTATTAGATGCCACATAAAGACAGGAAATGAAGTTTATTTTATTAAACTGAAAGCATAGTGCATTCCACCCTAACAGACCTGGTATCAAAGTCTGTTAGTAAATGTAAGCCTGCTACCTGTGATCCCTCTAATAGACCTAATTCTCAAGAAACAGAGGAATCTCTGTTTGCAGCCACTATGGAAAATGGGCACAAGAGCCCCAGGAAAGCTCCACAGTGCCACTTAAGTGGAAATTATTAATAGCTTTAGAAAAATATTACAAAAATAAAGCAGTAATTTTGGTGTGTGTTTCCCTTATACCAAAACAGGGTATCTAGATGCTTGCAGCTGCTTCTGTGATTCCCAAGATAGAGCAAGTCTACTGTGTGCATTATAAAGAAAATCAGATAGAAACCACACTATGATAAACAACATTAGTCATGCTACTTTCCTCTTCACATTATGATGCTTTTTAAAATCAGGCAAATATATATCATTCCACAAACTGGTGCAGAGAAGTTAAATCAGTTACTCAAGATCAAAATGTAAGAGGGTAGGTCTGATCCTTAGATCCTCCTGTTCACGTGTAAGAAATATGCCTGGAGTTGGACTTCAGTGGTCCAACTTAGGATCTTCTAGGATTCAATAGTTCTCTGTCTATCCAAGTTATGGATTAGACTAGAATAATTGATCCTGTTTAGTAATAACCTTATATTTACAGGAGAATATGAAAATCAACAGTTGCATGAAAACAACTTCCTTTCTAAACAAAATTCCCCACATGCCACTCCACTTCAGGGAAATTTAGCAAGAGCTCAGTCCAACTTCATTGCAGTTAATAAGACTTCTGCCTACTTAGAATCAGCCACAACCATTTTCTCTCTTTGCCTCTCCTAATTACTCCTCATGCTGAAGACTGCAAATAATTCAGCAGCTATTGGTAGAGGAAACACACAAAGCTAAAACTATTGCACTAAAATAAATTTCCATGTTCTTATGCCTTGTGGCACTAATGGATGCTTGCCTGCAGGGTTTGTTTTGTCAGTTTTAATTTTAATTAGGAATTAACTCTGCAATGTGTCTAGTTTCTTCACCCCATTTTTCCCCCCGCTGGATTACATTTCAGTTGCATCATGCCTCCTTCCTAAGGCTTCTGGAAGGGCTCTGCACAATTAATGATAAAGATTCCAGTTTTCCACTCTGACTTTTTCTCATGTTTGATTACATCATCCTCTTCTAGATAAGTGTGTTTGTTAACATAATGACATTACTGTTCAATTTTCGCAAAGCAATTAAAGATGTGTTTAATTTGAAGAATCTCAGTTGTTTTATTGTCTGCAATTAGGTATATTAACTTCAGTGGGAGAAGTAAATACTAATAACAGTGCTTTGCTGAGCTGAAGTCTTTCAGAAGAGTACACAGACAGCACAACTGCATACTTTATGTAACAAATCCAGCATGATTTTGATGTGTACAGGTTATTAGAGTAACTTCTTGGAAGACAGAAAGGATCCTACATTATAGTAACAGACAGCATTTTCACAGAAAATGCAGAAAATACATGCTTACTTTGAATGAAAACTCCTTTTGTTTTGCCTGGCAAACATTAAAAAAATAAAGCTACTGTGATTGAATCAATAAGGATACCTGCCCAATACACTACTAAGTAGCAATATCCACATTTTCTTTTCCATGGGATTAGTTTACTCTTTTTTCAGATGAATGCTTGATGGCATCGTTAGTGCCAAACTCTTATGTAAGAGTTATTAGATATTTAACCACCGATGTTTGAGTGTCCATTGTACACTTAAAATAGATGACTGTCAGCTCTTGTAAACTCCAGAGCAGAGCTGAAACATTTATCTGATCTGAAAGCCATTTATTGAAACTATATTTTGTGCCTTTCAAGTGGCCCTGCTATTATATAAGGGGAAAGCTGGAACTAACACTGCCAAATCCTAATGATCCTCGCCTGCCTCACACAAGTCCAGTGGACCAGATCCGGAATTCATTGGAAGTGACAGGTGCCTGTCAATGCCAACATCAATGGCACTGGGCAGGAAGGAGGGAAAATGACAGTGATACAGGAATTTCAAATGGATTAGTGGACCCAGACACAGCTTGATGAGGGAAGGAGTGATAAGAGTGACAAGGAAGGTCTCCCCACTCCCTTGGGTGAGATTTCTGGCACCTGTGTTTTAGGGTTGCAGTATGATGATTTTGCTGGCAGGAGGTGGATTTCTGGAGGAATATTATTAAGTTTTCTTTCTCAGTGCTGGTTGTTCAGTGGCTGTTTTTGTCATTAAAGACCAAAGAGCTCAGCTGTGGTGGGATTTCACACAGTGTCCCACTGTCCCAGCTGACCTCTTGGTCAACATCACTGCTTAATTCTGCAAGATCAGTACTTTTAACATTTAGATACTTGAGTTTTCCTCAAGGAACTATAGCCCTGCATGTTCCAGTATTTACTGAAGGAATATATCAGTGTTTCTGCACAGCCACCCAACATGCAGAGCTATTAAAAAATAATGTTCATGCTGCTTTTATTTTGGTCTATGAATAAATATACTCTGCAACTTCCTTCCAAAACAAATGTCTTCTCTCGCAAGGCCTGCCATGTTATGTTGCATCTCTGCACATTAAAAGTTAAAAAATTATTTATCCTGAATTGTTAAAATTTTCATTAATGGCAATTTATGTCACTCAAAGAAGCCTCCTTGGGAAGAACATGGCATACTTGTACAGACCTATTATGAGAGTTGTCAGAAACATTTGTCCTTATGAAATATAAATAGACAGTATGTTAGATGATTTAGTGAGGGATCTCTTATTTATTTAAAAACAAACATGTTTTTTTCATTTCTCCTTTCAGGAAACCAGGTCATGTAGATTAGACAAGAAGGTTCTCAGGCTAATGGCAACACGCCTGTAAATATTTTCTCAAAAAGCTTTTCCATCTCCTCAAACACCCCAGGCTTCAACCTGTCCTGGGGCAGGAGGCATCACCTGAGTCCTTCTCCACTTTTCCCTGAGAACACACTAGGGCTCAGCCAAACCCCACTACATCACCTCCTTCCCTGGAGATTTGATTCCCAAAACACCCTCATGGGAACACTTTCACCCATGCATTTCCCCAGTACTCACAGCTCTATGGAGCTGCCTCCAAGCATCAGGTGAATTTACTCCAAAAAAAAAAAAAAAAATGGGCTGTGCTGCCTTGGAATTAGACCTGGGTGGGTAAACAAGGATCATCCCTTTGTTCTTACTGATCACAGCTTAAAGCTGTGTGCAGAGCTCTGCAGTGATGCTAAACTTAATTTTCCACAGCAGCTGAGGTTCATAACCAGAATCCATTTCAGGGGGACATAAAAATCCAGCCCAATATTTACTTGCCACTGGATACAAATGTTACCTAGTGAAGTCTGCACTAGTGTCAGAGAGGTGGATAAATCCTTCAACTTTGTTAAATGTGGAATAAAGGAGAGAATAACTTGAATTAAATTCCTGTGCCCACTTGAAATGATGTCTGGCTGTGCCTCTGTACCTGTGCCTGATTTTTGCATGAAAATATTCTCTTTGTCCCTATCTGGTGTTCTCCTTCAAAAAGGAATTGAGTTTAAAAAGAAGGCAATAATGTAAGATTTTTAAGCAAACAGTTCAATATTTCCTTTAAAATGTTCTCTGTATTCAAGAGCACTTTGATTTCTATCTTTTTTTTTCCCTCCAGGCTTTGAAACTGTACCTCTTTTAAAAAAAGACCATCCCTGATTTTAGTCTTTTGTTCCTTTATGAGCTTTGTCCCCGACTTTTAAATGTGGAGAGAGTTGAGAGGCATGTTGTGAGAGGAGAGAAAATAAAAAAAAGTAAAAAAAAACTTGCAAACTGTGTTAAATACACCTTTTGTTCATTACGTTTAATATAACATTCACTATGAAGATTGATATTGAATTATACATTAATTTTAATGCTAAATAACTTTTCTATTTAAAAACCCCTTAGTTTTCTTATAATGTACAGTAATTAAAAAGTGAACCAAAAGAGGCAGCAATAAATCAGGGTGCACAATGCAGTAAAAATATTATAATTAATATTTAACATACGTTTTGATTACTTTTAGAATAAGTACAAGAAATATCAATTAGAATATATATTCAAACTTTGCTGCCTTTTCCCCATTATACTCTGGAAAGGGGCTATTTTTAATTCTGGATATTGCATACAAAATAATACATAGTCCCTAATTAAATATAAGGCTGCAATTCAATTGAGAGTTTCTGCTGATGTCATAAATAATAAGAGCACAGCTCGAGGTATCAATGAATGGCAGCCAAAGCCTGAGATTGAATTACAACTTCAGCATTCAGTCTGTGGATCTGTATTGTTATTTGCAATAGATGGAAAATGATTATTATTATTTTTTAAATACAGACAAAAAGAAGGAAATTTGAATTCAAAATCGGTGACTCGGTGGTGGAAGATTAGAAGTCTTGTGATTAGAGAACACAGCTTATTGGAAATTGAAATGTACAAATGTGCCAGGCAGCAAATCTGTGGTTGAGGCTAAATTCTGCCTTTTCTTTGTCAGGTTTTTGAAATCTATGGGCAGTTAATGCCTGAAAAGTCAAGTGCTGGTGTCACTATCAAGAGTTTTGCCTCTACCTACCCCATCTGTGCCCACCAACCACACTGGAGCTGCCCAGCTCTCACCTGGCCTCAGCAGGGAGCAGAAATCCTGGAAGTTGAAGGTGCTGCCAGGGTGAAAAATCAGTGACACCAAGTCACCCCAACCCTGCTCATGGAAGGAGCCTTCCACCCCTGCAGTCTTTTACCCCCAGTGGGTTTTCTGCATAAACCCCAATTATTTATCGTTTCCATTCAGAATGAGTAAGGGCTGTACACTCATGTGGACATTTTCCCCAAATAAATGACCCCTTAATAACCAGAAGGATTTTTATTTATGTAACATATTGGATTTCAGTTATGTTATGGCAGCAGAAAGAAGGTAGTTAATCAATATGAAGGCTTGCTTTCAACAGATTGCACAGCACTCAGCATGACAAGATCCCCTTCTGCTACACCACAGGTCACTCATTTGTATTTTAGGGCCATTTTTCCATGCTTAGCACATCCATCCAGCCATGAGGATGTACACCTCTCCATCTGACTCTGGTATGCAAAAAGTCAACAGTTTAAAGGTGCTAAAATGCCACGAGTCCTGAGCAAGGTGTGAGACACAGCTGTGATGCCACAGAGCCTAAACCATGCTGGTGGCTTTAGAGGTGTTTGTCACCTCTTTGCTGCCCAAATGGGCATCACAAAGTCCCTTCTCACTGCTCCCTCCCCTCTCCTGACTCAATTTGTGCAGATAGTGGGAGCCAGTATTTCCCCCAGCCTAGGGAAACATAATAATGGTTCTGGCACAGAGTCTGGTCTGTTTGCCCTGTGACACAGCCACATGAAGGGGTGCAAGGTGCCCCCCTTTTTTCCCTGGGCAAGTCTGTACTGAGGGCTGGATCCCAGCTTTCCAAGAAAAAAAATTTGATGGCTTATAGTTGGAAACACTGTGACTCCCTACATCTCACATGCTGGCTAAGCCAAAACACTCAGATTTTTCTTTCCAAAATCAGTATATTGCTGTCTAAGAACAAGTATTTTGTCTCATTTAGGCTAAGAAGAACAAAGAGCCAAGAGGCCCTGAAAACAGAAAATGAAGCCCCTTGGAATACAATTTCTCTTCATATGGTAGGTTTTACTCAATATTTAAATATCCTATTGTTCTTAAACACATAAATTTTATTGCCTTTTCCCTAAAAAGAGCCATTTCCTAAAGGGTCTTAAACTATACAATAACAATTGTCATGATAGCCTGTTTATGCCTTCCAGGTGATTTTTTGAAAGGCAGAAAATATATGTTTCTTTCAGACTTTTGCTGTTAACTCCAAACAACCTGTAGAAATTTTGATGGTCACCTTCATAGCATCTGAATAAAGGATTAATTGTGCCTGTAACTGACCATACAGGCATGGACCATGGTTTTCAAAAAAGCTTTGCCCCAGTATAAAGAAACCATGAGAAATCTTGTGAAAGCAGTCAAGGGAACAGTGAACACAAGGTGCAAAATACTGAAATGGTCCTTCTTAACACACAACACATCTCAATGCTTTTTATCAAGACCAACATGAGCAACATAATTTACTGCAAAATAAACCTGCCATAAACACAGATACTTTGATATTGCTGATAAACAGGTATTTCAATTTGTAAAGTATATGCTTACGTTGGTATGGGGAGATGTTAGTCCCAGGGTGATATTTAGAAAACACAAACAGCTGCCTCTGTCCCCAGATGCTCATAACAAAGTAATAACAATCTTCCTCCATGATAAGCTGCTATAGGTGTCTTAGTTACCTCTCTCCTATATCTCACTTGATTCTGAATTTATCAGGATTTGGGGTTTTTTTTCTTTTTCAGCTTTTTTGTTTCAGAGATTATTTCATTAGGGCTAAGAAGGTTCAGGTCCAGTATCTGTTGCATGACTCTTGAATTTAGACTTTTCTAGGTTCTTTGAATAGTGAAAGGCAAATCTTTAACAGACACACCTCTGGCCATCTCCATCCATCAGTGAGCCCCTGACATATCCAAGAAGCAGTGCCTGGAGAGGCCAATCTCTGCCAGCTACAACTCAAATTTACCCCTACCTGCACTCAGCGCCGACCTGCACGTGTGGGGTTGTGTCTCCAGCCTCTGCTGCTGAATTTGGTCCAGCCAGGGCCTCATCTGCAAAACACATTAGTAGGAAAGAGGTGTTAGATGATAGATTCTGTGGCTATTTCATCTCCAGATGGAAGTAGCTCTTCAAATAAAATGCCAGCAGAAAAAAAGCCAAGCAAAATAAATAACCCAGTGGTTTGCTGCCCTGCAAATATTTGGTGCTGCTTTGGGATGATAGACCATTTCTGTTTGGAGGAGGAAGGACTTGGAGACAGCAGCATTGTATTTCTCTCTCTCCAAGGTGGACATGGGATAACAGGAGAGAAGGCAAAGGAGGGGAGCTGGTGTATCTGACTGGGTGTCAAGGACAGCAGACTGATTCTGAGGGCAGAGAGAAACACACACCAATCCAGTGGTTCAAATTCATGGAAGGGTTTGGAAATCTAGAGGAAAAACAGCCTGTCAGGTCCAGGCTGAGCTCCTGGGATTATGATGAGTTTCTCTCTTACTATTGATTGTTGTCACCAAAATACATCTGCTGCTTTATGCAACTGAGGCTTCCTATGAAATGCATACATAGGCTCAATGATTCTTATAATTACAGGCTGAAAAGAACTTTGCATATTCATGAGTATCACACCATTTGTCACAGCTGTAGACCTCCAGTAAGCAATGCCTGTGATTAGGGTTTTGTTCTTCCCAAGTATATATTTTTCCATGAACCCTTATTGGTTCTGAAAAGTTATGATCTTAACTCTCCACTCCTGTCAAACACAATTTTATTCCTTTTTACTGCCAGCAATATGAATGAATTCCTGCTTCTACAGCCAACATCAGGACTAGCCGGAACTGGAATTTGCATTGATGAGGCAGTATTTTATTTAACTAATGTAATAACCTACAAAAATCTATAGTTGGAGTGACAACAATTTTATTATCCCAAGTAAAGAGCTGCCCATTCATTTTCTCCTCTGTGATTTAAGACCACTAACCTCTACACCGTCCTGCTCATAAACAAACAGGTCTTGTGGACCTTTTTAGGTTCACAAAAGAGGTCAAATGAAATAATAAAGACCTGGTATGCTACAGGATGTTCTAACCATTAAGCAGCAGATTAAAGATTGAAAGTTTTTGAAAGCTAGACAGCCATGTATGAAATCTAACCCACCCCACGGACATTTCAACATAAAATGGTAGTAGAAGTGAGAAAAGTAGACTTTTTTCCCTTCTGAAGCTATATTTTTCTAACACAGAAGACAGAGAAGTGTAATCAGTCATGGTCAAAACCCTGCCAGTGAGTATTACTTATTTAGCCTCATATTCCAGGTGACTCACAACTTGTCTACCTGCCAACATCTGAAAATAATAAGTTATAGTAAAGTTATTAACAAAAACTATGTGAACTTTGAAGTAGCTAAACCTAAATTAAATATAAACATACAAAACAGCCTGGGGCTAATTAATCTAATTTGGTCCCAGCCACCTCGCTCCAATTTTGTTTGTTTGCAGTTGTTTTCCCCCTTCCTCCTCCTATGTGGTCTGCAGAGAGGGATGATCTCGAAGCTGGCCAGGGGCAGATTGCATCTTTCCGCTCCTCCGATCAGAAAAGCGTGGCCACTTTTCCAAGAAACCACTCTTGACAAAGAGCTGGTTTGCAACCAGCTCATCCCTCTGCATGTGCTGGAAAAGAGGGGAGCTGTGCTGAGGCAGATGTGTGCCAGCTGAGAGCCCATGCACCATGTGTGGCTGGAAGGGGAAGCCCAACCTCCTCCTCCTCCTTGCTGTCAGGTACAAATTGCACGCTGGAGGCTTTGATGACAACATGGTGCTCCCTCCAGGAGCTTCCTCAGAAATCTCAGCCTGAAAGCAGCACCATGGGAATCACCTCTTCCTTGTTTTTTAATTTTTTTTTTTTTTTTTAACGCACTGAGCTCTTTTACCACTGATGAGGTTCCTCTGCCATCCCAGGCAGGCGGACAACGTGCCCAAAGATTACGCAATGTTTAAAGAGGTTATGTTGGCCTGGCCATTTTTAGTATTTTAGAGGTTTTAAATTGAAAAAGTGGAGGGGGAAAAAAAAAAAAACATGCTAAAAATAAGCTCTTGATTAGGTGTGGGAAAAGTGAAGATTCGAGGAAATCTCAGGGCTGCAGCCCCAGCACGAGGTAACAATAGACTTGAAACACAAAAAAGTGTCAGTGCAGTTCGCTTGTAAAAAGACGAAAATGCACAATAGCACAACAGTGAGTTCACCTATTATATAATTGGAGGTTGTGTGTACATGTGCAGACAAGACGACAGAATAAAAAGCCTCCTCTAGGAAATCCAAAACTTGGCAGCTTTGGCCAGGTAGAGTATGAGGCGGGTAGTGTCTAACAACAAAAAGAAACAGTCTGTAACTAAGGTTTGAATCAAGCTACAGCTCTCCTTGCTAAACAGCAGCCAGATTTACTGCTGCAAAACCCATAAAAACAAAGGGAGAATAAGTCTGGCACGAGAAATAAGGCACAGAGAGAGAAAGGCAGAAAAGGAGACGCGGCGTTAAATACACCAAGGCTGAGTTGTGCATCTGATTTCATACAAGGATAATTTGGAGGGCTATGCATAAAGTGAGAGGATTTCATTCACACAGAGTTTCCACATGGTCTGAAGTGCCTTTCCCAGGGGGCCAAAGGAAACCCAGCCTGCCTGACAGGAGGGAAGTGGAGCAGCTGCTGTGCCCTCAGCCCCACCAATGCTTTGCTTTGGCATCTGGGGTGGATTCCCAGAGCTCTCCTCTTTCCCACCCCTGTGTCCACCCTATCTCAGAGATCTCTAGACTTCACAGATTTTGTTAACAGTACAGCAATCCTTGATCTGGGCTTGTTTACAGGGATTTTCCTGT
This sequence comes from Erithacus rubecula, assembly GCF_903797595.1. Taxonomy (NCBI): domain Eukaryota; kingdom Metazoa; phylum Chordata; class Aves; order Passeriformes; family Muscicapidae; genus Erithacus; species Erithacus rubecula. The sequence continues at coordinate 16,418,800 of NC_136665.1, read as the reverse complement.
TCCTTAGAGCCTAACTATGTCCAACACTGGCTAGGCTCACAAACTTACACAGCAAAAAACACTGACTCTTGTGCTCTTACTGTATGAAATGAAATTTTTCAATCAAAGTATGCCATACTTGATATTTTCCAGGGGAGATGGCTCTACAAAGATATCATTGACTGTTTTGGTAGAGAGGATCTCTACAATTTCTCTTACAATCATTTGTCAGGTAATTTCTATCCCGAAGGTGTCACAGATCTTTTCACACTTACCCATATTAAAAAAACCAAAAATCCTTTCCTTAACATGTATTTAGTGTATTAATAATCCTCTCCCTTTTTACCTCTTACTCCTACTACTACTTCTCCCAGGGTTCTCATGCTTATTTCCAGCTGCCACAATCCATATATAAGCATTTCAACCATAATGAAACTACAACCAAACCCATCAATTAACTTGTTTCCTTTTCCGTATCCACCACATCAGTCACAGCTCTCCAAATGTTTCATCTTTCTGGACTTCTTACATTTAACAAAAGAAAAACATACTAGAATGCACTAACAGCAATAAAAATGCTTTGGTGTTATTTTTTGTTTGGCACAATTCCTTCTGTTCTCCAACCTGCTGGAGCTCCCAAGTCATCCAATAACTTACTATGTCATTGGGATTTCCATCCTGATTCTGCAACGAAGTTGTGGGGGACTTCTCTCTACCCCACAACCTTGATGCACACTCAGGCTGTATTTTGAGAGGTTATGAAATCATTTTGATGTTCCTCTTGATCAAACAGAGTATTAAACCTCAGATTATTAATATGTAGACACAAATATATCTCTCTTTCTTATTAATATCAAGATTAAAAGGTACTTGAAAGCTAATAACTTGTTTCCATTTTAAAACTTATAATACAGTAAATACCTTACAAATGATGATGTATGTGCTCATAATTGACTCATTAGGTATTTGCCCAAACAACAGACACAGGGTCATTAGCAAGAAGCTTGAAGTATTCCATGTTGTGTGGAATGTGGGCTGTATTTCAGCAGATAAATGATTCCTCCTTTCCCCTGTTTGAGACTCAAATTCTTGATGCACCTGTGGACTTACAAGATGAGGGTTTGGGGGTTTTTGCTGTTTGTTTTTTCGCCAAACAAGATGACAGAGATAGAGAAAAGCACACTGAATAAATTCCAGAACAGCTGCTCCTACCTAGGTTTCTTTCCTTTTAACCTCCCAACTGAATAGGAAAGTCAATGCATTATTTTGGGACTTTTATTTTAGCAGAAGGCTTTGTAGCCACCAGTGCTCAGACAGACCCCTGGGAGTACACAGGGAAGGTTGCAAAGAAGGTGGGTTCAAAATAAAGTGACAAACAAGCTCAGACCAAATCCCAGGAAGGATTTTCTTATGAATTTTTTTCACCACCAGTGTGAAATCAGCCACCTCTGAAGTTTGACCACACTTAAGATGTGGTCAAAAAAATGTTAGTTTAGACCCATTCTGTACAGTTTACCATTTCAGGCCAGCTCCAACAGATATGGAAATATTTTACTTGTATGAGCAGTCCCACCAAGGTCTATTTGCATGCAACAAGTGAAGTACAGGTAGCATTGTTTACATAATAAGAATATAATTCCTTATGACCCTAAAATGCATGAATGTATCAAAGGACATTGACAGAGCCCAAGCCAGCAGACAGGCCCCTAACTTATTTTACTTTTATAAATATGACTAGTCATGTATTCTCATTTCTAGTTGCCTGAATACATTTGTAAATCTATCTCTTAATACCTGAAGTTTAAGCTTCAGGGGCATATTCTCAAGAACAACTTCCTTTAGATCTCTCTGCAGAGATACCACTGTTTTCAGAAGAGTTAATAAAGTCCTGGCAGGTGCAGAATATAAATCCTTAGCAGTGAGGGGTACAAGTCTGTTCATTCCTATTCATGAACTGTGTATTATTTATACAATGTTTGTGGGCTCAGCAAAGCAGAGGATATTTTTTAAATAAATGTTTATGTTCAAATAACTTTGCTAGTCTTATCTAATCTACCTTCAACATCTTCAGCGCTGTAGGTGATTTTAAAAGTTCTCAAAATCTCTCTCATCTGCTTTTACACATTGGGTTTGGCAAAAACCAGACGTCTGAATATTTAGCAATTCTGACACACAAAAATTATCATGATGCCATCAAGTATCTTAAATCTTTTGCAAAAGAGTGTTAGCAATTTATCAGTGGGAGGATTTTCCTCTCCCTCTCTTCCTACTCAACCCCTGACTCATTCAGATCTTTACTGATTGAACTTGTCCACTCCAGCACTGCCAGTAAATGCTAGGCTCTTCACTTTCCACAGGGAGAGAGGGGCACCACAGGCTAAGGTTTTGTCCTTGGAAATGTTCACTCAAAGCACCCAGAGACTGCTGAGGGGTAAAGTCCTTAATATCTGCAAAGATCTAGGTGTGCTCAGGCTCCTCATGTCCACATGGAAATGGCACAGCACTCTGGGGTTTGATTTTTCAACTGCATCCTCACTAGAGCATCCTTTCTCTCCTAAATCAAGTTAAGAGTCACACTCCTATGAAGAAAATCCATTTCTAATCCTTTACTGGTTCGTGTTGGTGGCAGCAAAATCCTCTGTCCCATCCAGAAAACTGTGTTGAAAACTTCAGCAACAAAACATAATTTTATTAAGTTTTAATCCAAGTTCGTGTTTTTTTCTTTAATCCTGTTAAGTTTTGGGCCCCTCTAATCCCTGCTAGTGGCACTCAGCTCTACAAGCCTGTGACACATTGTTCACACATGCACACTCAGAGCACTTGGGCAAAACCTTTGGGGAAACTTTCTGCCTACAGACAGGAAATGTGCTCCAGTGCTGAGCTTGTACCAGTTTAGTAAGGCCTGTCTGGTGAAATGCAGTGTCACTGCCATGCTACAGCCACACTTTGGCTGTCACTGAGAGCCTGGTGGGTCACAGAGAATTTCCCAGTGACACAATGGCCAAGGGTTGGTCTGCATGACCATTGCATGGCTGTGACCAAGCACACGGGTGTGAAATCCACACCAACAATCAGGCACTGTTAGTCTTGATTTCTTTAAATTAAGTATCTACAGCCTTTTATCCATTCACGTTTGAAGGGAATGACCCAGTTACAAAATCGAGTGTAGGCTGGGAAGAGGAGTAGGTGGAAGGGGAAGGGCTTGATCCCGTTGGTAAGGGAGGCTACAAGTATTTGGGTGTCAATTCATATGAGAAGTTTCACTTGACATTTTCTGATGTGGTCAAAATACTCAACTCTGCCAGCTGGGGTTTTTCATAGGAATACCCACTCAACCTTAGCTCCTATAGCCACAACTGTTGCAATATAAAACAGCCTCACTGGACCCACTCAAGGTGCATTCTGATGATTTGGTTTACTGTTAACATGCAATCCCTGGCAACTCCCAGGCATCAGGACTCTCCTGATTGTTAAAATGCTCTGTCTGGACATGGCTCAGACTTGCTCACCTTATGAGTGCTGTCTTTAGGGCTACTTGAAAAAAAAAAAAAATGCCCTTTTTATTTAAAGTGACAGTACACAGGAAGATGAATATACAGCTTATGAGCAGCTACAGTGATTGTAGTGCTCTTTTACTGATTGACTCTACATGTGAAGATCACTCTCCTTGCAGTAAGACTTTGCTGCACCTTCCAAGACCCAAAGCCTTCACTGGTTCTTCCCACTGCTGAGCAAAGGGTTCCATGGCTCATGGTGCTTGGGAGGGGGGTGTGGAAGGAGTGGAACAGGACTCTATGGTCTTTGGAAGCTGGCCAGGGCTGAGGCCATTGGATCTAAATTTAGGAGGGGTTTCACTTAATAGGGCTTGCAGCTGTGCATAGGTTGGGGTGTGAATTCCATCTCTCCCGACATACAAAACCAAAGCTTTATTAAAGAAGCAGTGACTTCGAGCTATTCTGAAGTACCCTATCATTTTCACTACCCTGTTCATCTGTTAAGGCATTTATATGACACATATAGGAAATAAAAGCCATCAATAAACCCTGTGTTTTGAGTGTACAGATGCAATGACCAATAATAGGGTTAATAACCAGGAACAATGTGAACAGAACCAATACTTTGTACCAATATAGTTTCTCACAAATTAATGTTCAAAAGTATAAATTCCCTAACCTCTAGTGTCAGAGCTGGAAATATTATTGCCTCTGTTTTATACGTAGGAAAACTTGGAGCACAGAAAGGCTTTGTGAATACCCAGAGTCATTCGCAGTCATAGCATATTCCTTACTTTGAGATCATGTGCATAAAGTGCAATGCCAGGGCAGTATTTTGGTGCTGTGTATTTGGGCATGGCTCAATTCAGTGAGACCTGAGCACAACCTGATGCTTTCCAAATCTTCCACTAAGGAGCCCAGACAGGAAGAATTTAACATGACAACTTTCTTCTACTCTGGTCCAGCCAAAAATCAGTGCAGGGGTAAAATAAATTAGCTTTTTAAGCCTTCACTAGAAGATAACTCAGGAGAGGTAGACTTGCCCAAGTGCAAATCCTTTATTTTATAGTACATATATTGAAAGTATTTTTTAAAATAATTCTCTGATTCTATAGATTTTCTGTTTAAAGCAGGCTTCAAAAATAATTTTTTTTCCTTTTCTCCATCAGTTTTAACTCTGTATTTGTACGAGTCCACAGTTAAAAGTAAAAACTCATACTGCAATATTAATTGAGATTTTTCTCTAAATTTATACATATGGGCCCAGTCTTGCAAAACATTTCCATGTAACAGTTCTCAGACATGACCTTTTCTGCTAAGCCACAGAAACACAGCCAGGCATTGTGGTGCTCAGCACCCTGTGTCCTGTTTCTTCAGCATCCTTTCTCTTGGTCTGGATGAACATGCTCATTTATGATACTGCCACAGAGAACATTGCTCTAACACAAAACTTAATCACTTCTCCCTTTGTGTCTGTCTTCTGATTGCCCCATCTCTTCCAAACTAAAAATAAGTTCTTTGTATTCGCTAAAGCCCATTACAGCTTCAGCTTCTCTTTCCATTGTCTCTGGTTTGCCATTAAAATGTACTAAGTTCTCTTAGTTACACCATGACGCAGCCTCCTTTGCTCTAGTTAAATTTTCCAACGTGAACATTTCTGCTTTTCCCCAGTCTATCCCCACAGGGAGAGAAGCTCCTCATAAATACCTAAAGAGCAACCTCCTCCACTCTCTTATTTGTTATTCCTCCTCACCAGCTCGGCAGGGACAACAGGTCCAAATGAAATCTTTTTTCTCCTCCTGTGTTTGTGGTCTAATAATGGCCGTATGTTTGACCATGACTCATTGGATACCTATGTATTCTCCCTGGCAACCAGCAGAATTGCTCCGTTTTTGAGACCAGACTAGATTGGGTTTACCAAGGACAACATAGAAACAGACCAGACTTTATCCTTCTTAAAACATTTCGCTGCTCTAACTAAAAACAAGGATTGTAAGCGCTCTCAGACAAAGGCCATCATTCTGTTTGGCATTTCATAACACCAAGCACAGTAGAGGCCTGGCCCTCGCCTAGGACTCTGAGAAAGAGTTTAGTTATAGAAATAAAACAAAATAAAATAGATCAGCTTTTATAATAAATGCCTGTCTTTATATGTACAACTGGAGAAACAGCCACATGTCCCTATATGTACCTGCTAGACAAGCACACAACATTGCAAAGTCACATGCACACAGTGATCACCATTAAAAGCTTTTCAATTTTCCACTTGCAGAGATGGTTCTGTACAGAAATAGAGTTGATGCAAAATAAAGCTATAGTTATTCCAAACTCACTTCTCACAATATCACCCAACTTAAGTTGTTCAAATTATATTGCTGTAACTGATTTTTTTTCCAATTGGCTAAAATACCTATTGTAATACTTAGCTGTGAACAAAGTGCAGAAATGAAGGGCTTTGAATTGTTTCAAATTAATGGCTATAAAGTATGACTTAAATGCTTTTATTCAAAACTAATTATTTGAGAGCAGGTATTCTTATACTTCTTTAACAGCAGGATGCAACATTTTTAGCATTATGAAAAAGAAGCTTTTGCCATGTAAACTCATGGGGTGAAATCTCATCCTTGATCTTCAAAGTGTGACAAAGAGCTATTGATTGGGAGCATATTGTCATTTAAATTACAATTAGGGATGGGTGAAAGGTGGTTATTCAACAATTCAAATCTTTTTAAAAAATGCTGTCAAGGGCAACTTAACCTTAACCTAAACACACACTTTTAAAAACTTCTGAGAGTTTCAAGTGTTTCAGAGAGTGATATGATGTGTTTAAAGCAACAAATCTGTAGATTTTGAGAATAACATATAGTGCATTTTATTAATGCTGTAATTAAAAAAGCCCTTGTGGAAAGCTTTCATTCCCTGTTACCATGAAACACACATTTGCTCCAAAACTGAGCGAGGGAGGTGGAAGGGGAGGTCTTTGCAATTTTTAATCAAATTGTATCGCTCAGTTCATCTTGCTAGAAGAGCTAATAATGTGATTTAAAATCCAGATCCAATTTCTACTATAATCAATGCAAGTCCTGTTCTCAGGGGAATTTGGTTATGATCACAAGAGCCAAGTGGAGAAGAGCACGAGGCGGGTCTCAGGAAAGCCAGTGCAGTTTGGGGTTGCTGCTGACCCACTGGCAACCTTCAATAGGCCACCACTTCCATCCTCCACCCCTTCTCTTCACTGAGATCCCAGGATCTCAGCCCAGAGTCCATGTGAACCACAAGACTCTGCTCAGGCACCTGCAGTCACAGGAAATTTTAATCACTACTGGTCTACGGTGAAGGTTGAAACTGAGTTGGATTTTGCCCAGGGGACCAGCCAAGGCAGCAGCCTCCCCTAAAAACCACCAGCTCAGAGGTACAACCTGCCACTCAGCAATCTTTTGGGCCCTTGCTGGGGTCTAGCCCCGTGGTCTAGCTTCTATCATGCCACAAGCCCCAGTGAGAGCACCCAGCAGTGTCACCTGGCGTGTGCTGGCAGGGTGAGTGAAGGGCTGTGCCAGCTTCTGATGGGCTTTCCTTCAATCTCATTAGTCAGTTTGAGTTCAAGCAGCTCTCTCCTCCCTTTCAGAGAGGATTATGCTGCCCTGCCAAGTTAGGAAGAGCATTCCTAGCCCTGCAGGACAAACAGCTTCCCAGACCTGTGTTTATTTTCTTGGATGGCATATGTAGCCCATTGTGTGATTAGGTAGCACAGCGGGGTTCAGAAAGTGGAATTTCCCAGCGTGCTCTGGGCCCTGGATGATCGCCAGCATCGGGATCAGGGAGGAATGTTTTCTTTCACTATGCACTGGTGAATGTGGCAGAGTTAGAAAGAGATTTTGACTTTCCCCTTCAGCACTTGGGAGGTGAAGACTCCTTTTTGCCACATATACAGTGGGAACTATTTCCTTGCCAATTTATTACATATTTGGGTCCTGCTCCAATATTGCAATGAAATCTGTGGAACCTGTTAGCTTCAAGTAAATTTACATCAGATTCCCCATGGGCTTTTCTTCCCCTGGTGTGTCTGTGCTCTGGTGGAAAGGGCAGAGCTCGGAAGTCTCCACCAGATTGCCTCAGCTGTCTGTGCTCCTTGGGCAGTGCAGGATGTGTGGCACATCAGCAAGGACTGTAGCTAAGGTCAAGCTTCCCGTATTTTGAACTTGTTGGCACAGACAAGCTGCAAGAGGAGGAGGAATTATTTTGAACAAAAAAAAATCCCACTGATCTGTTTTGGGAGTGGTGATAATCAGAACATCCTATTTAACTTTTGACCACAGAGCAAGGGAGAAAAGCCAGCAAGGTTTTAGGAGGGAGAGCTTTTATATGTTTCTTTTTTCTGGTCTATTTTCACACTGCTAAGTAATAAAAAGGAAATTTAGCTTAATATACAGCAATCACAACATTTGAAGCTATTCAGTTGTCCAGAGAACAGTAACTATAGTCCAGATTTTTCAAAATAGTGAGAAGTAGAAACTTTTAACTGTGAGGATGGTGAGACACTTGTACAGGTTGCCCAGAGAAGCTGTGGCTGCCCCATCCCTGGAAGTGTCCAAGGCTGCATTGGAGGGGACCTGGAGCAACCTGGGATAGTAGAAGATGTCCCTGCCCATGGAAAAGGGGTGGAATGAGAGGCTCTTTAATTTCCCTTCCAAACCAAACTGTTCAATGATTCTGTAGAGTAGTACCAGCAGAGAAAAAAAAAAGACATTGTATAAATCTTATTCAAAAGTTTGTTAAGATCTCTTTAAAACACTGATATACTAAAATCTCTCACTAAAGCAGCCCCGCTTTATTTGGGATAGAGACACAAGACTTTCAGGGCTTGCAGAGTGAATCTCACTCAGCTTGCCTTGGGTGACAGAGGGTCAGAGGAAGCATTTGCTGCTATTACTTCATTTCTCCAGCTGCATTTTTACTGCATAAATAGATGAAATGGGCAACCTTACCCCCTTACTGATAGCAGCAACTCTGCACTTGCTAACGGGACTGCCATCAGGCAAAAGCACTTTGTTTTGCTGTGCCCACAGCTCTCCTCTCCCATGTTGCTGTTTATTGACAGAGTTCAGTATGTATTTAATAGAGAAAAGGCAGTAGGGCCTGGATCTCAGCTGGCTGGAGTCAAGTTTGTAAAGACAAGAAGTAGCTTCATCTCAGTCACCAGCTGTGATCAGTGGGGGGAGAAAAGAATCGTGCACGCAAGTGGTGCATCCATTTGTTAACCCCAAGAAATCAAATAAAACCAGTTTCTGAAACTTTTTGAACATATTGCAAAGGCCACAAAAAGGAAAGCAGCAACTGGGTGCAAAATTCGCAAGTCATTGATATATTGAAGTACTAAAAGAATATTGTTTGTCACTGCAAATAGGCAATTTACATTATCATTGCTTTAGAGCACCCAGAACACACAATATCCACTGTATTAGAAATTACTGACGGCTTCTATCAAGGTTAACTCCTATTTTGTTAACCTAACACTTTGCAAGGCAACGCGAAAATTTAGAAGCGGAGGAGTTTTTTTGATAAAAAGCGTTCACATAAAATTTCTAAACGTTTGGCGAGGCAGCAGCCGGCAGGGGAAGGGATCTGGGATGCGAGATGCGCCAGTGCCGCCTTGTGGAGGCTTCAGACTCCTGTTTGCCCAAGCTAATGGCTCGTTTACCAAAAAACTCCCCAATGCAGGGCTCTTTCATAACATTCGTACCAAGCAATTCTGCAGATAATAAATAAAACAAAGGCAGAGGAAAGATGGGTTTAATTCCGGATGTAATCCTTATTTAGGGTAGGGTGGTACACTAATTCTCACAGCTACCAGAAACAGATTTTTTTTTCCAGCCATCCACTTGGCAGAGAACTTTTTTTAAAAATTTTCTCAGCAACCGGAAACACTATTTCCTATCACCACAAAAACATCAAATCATCAACAAGAAAAACAGTAGGGAAAATGCAGTGGCTTTGTTCCCCATCAGTGCTCCCTGCTCTTCCTCTGTCCTAGGGCACTGTACATGCTTAACCTGAGCAGGTTTTCATGTCAGCTCTCCAATCTTCTCTGCTTTGGCTTAGCTTAGCAATTGTCTCACTCAGTATACTTAGTTTTACTGACCCAGCCATAATCAGAATGGGCAGATGAATACGAACTTGCTTTTAAGAAATCGTCTCCATCCTAAAGGAAAAAGAAAATGTCTGGGTTTGGGATTTTTTTTTGCCATTCTCTGACAAGTTTTGCTTTTAGATGAGGTTTTTTACCAATATTCTATTTGATCTTTAGTATCTGAAATCCTTTTTCTCAGTTCAACAGACACAAGTTATACGACTGTTTCATACTGATTGCTGAAACGAAAATACCTTGCAAGACATTTGCCTCAGATGGGACTCGAGTCTCTCTCATCTAGCTCACTCCTAAGGGGTATCTTTTGGCCAAATGAGTTGGGCTACAACCAGAAAATGAAGTTTTATGGCCCTGAGAACTTTGATTCCTGTTCATAAATATGGCAGCAGCAACATTTAACATTTTCAATCACTCATTTTCTTGGGAGCTAGGGAAGTGTTCAGATATATATTGTTAACCACTGCTGGTTCATTCAAGGTTTTTTACAATGTGAATAATTCTCATGGGATAAGGAGTTGGGTAAGTAGCCACCAGGCTTCTGAATTATCACTCCCATGCACAATACATTTTGTTTAAGTTATAACCACATAATTTAAACTGCTTACTTAAATTATAGAATACTCCCAACCCCAAACCAAATGCATTTGCATTAAGTAACATTAATGTGGGACTGGCTTATGCATTCCAAGATTTTGTGGTTTCCCAATTAGTCCTCCAGTAACAGAATCACATTATCATAATTTTAAGGTGTTACGAATGTGATATCCAAATTAGAGATCAAATTCCCTATATTAAGTGTTTCTTCCTTGAGGGCTTACCAACCAAACACAGGCTCTGCAAAGAAGGAGGTGTGCTAAAAATGCTTGTTTTCCATATCCAGCCCCTGCTTTCACAGCAGCAAGGAGTGACTCTGAGAAAGGCAGGTTGTGAACAGCCCTGAGATGAACACTTCACAAGGTTATTTCTGAAGAGCAGGGGAACCTCCAGAAGCAATCTTTAATTACCACAAGTTCTCATGTGGTAAATTTTCAATAATTTCACTAACATCAGCTTATACAACTGAGATTTGCTCAAATTCATTTCTGGCTTGCAGACGATACCGATATCTCATGCAAACTAACCCCCAGTGCAAAGTCCAAGTCTATGGAAACTGAAGAGTTTCATTTACTTTCCCTCTGGAACAAGATGCTGTGACACAGAGCTGCACAAGGCAGCCTCCTTCACCTCAAGGTTGGAGAATATTACTGAAACTTTCATCAAACAGAATAATGATTTCCATCTGTAACCTAACTCGCCCAGTGCCTCTCCCAGTTCCTGGTAACTTACTTTCAAGGCACAGAAACACTGCGAATGTTTGGATTTTTTGGCTGCCCAGACTTTAAAAGGAAGAGAAAAGAGCTTGAGTTACTGTGTCAGCCCAAAATGGGAGAGGTTAAAGTTCTCAAAAGATATATAACAAATCACTGAAATGAAATGAAATAAAATACAGCTGTATGCTAGAAACAACTCAAACAACAGTTCACGCTACACTCACAGCAGAGGTAATTTTAAAATGTCTCTAGTAATATTTCAACATGGATGTCCTGCACAGGTGAAAAAGGAAAATTTTGTGATCCTTATTCCAGAAACATCACCCATTTCTGCAGTGACATTTCTTGTGCACTGAGGTATTCAGCTCAAAATTTTAGCTAATAAGACAGCTTCACTTATCCAAACTCTGAACTTCCTAATCTGGACACTCCTTCCTTGCAGCAAAAAAAATATAACATAACAAGTACCAGCCTCATCTGACAATCTTTAATCAGACTTGGCATTGGTTTAAAGATTGATTAGGTATGTAGGACATCAAAGAGTAAACCCCGGGGAATGAAAATGAACAATGGCATTATTTTCTTACAAGGGCATTCAGAATAAGTTGTAGCTAGATAATATTTATGACTACTACAAACCCACCTACTTTGTTTACACCTCAAAATATCCCAGAAATATTAATGGACCAATACTGAAGAATCTCAGATTCACTTTGTCCATTAATAAAAACATTGGAAAATAAATCTTTTAGACTTCTAGGAAATATAAACAAAATGAAGAATAAATACAATGTTTCGAGTCCATTACATAATTTTAAAAAATTGTAGAGCCTATATCAAAGTCCAGATGAAAATCTATACAAAATTTTAAGTCTAAAATATTTCATTCAACTCAATTCCAGAGAAGTAATTTTATTCAAATTTTGCTCAAATTTTTCATCAAATAGACCTATAGTTTGCAGAGACCCTAATGTTATCCTATTTCAGTATTTTCAGGGTAACTGAAGAAAAATATTCATGCAGGATTTAAAAAAGAACAATGATAATTTAGGGGAAATTTATTTTTCTCTGCCTTATATAGAGAAGGTTCAGCCCAGCAGACCATCGAGTTGAGGCTCACACAAGCTCCTACAGCTCATTGGAGCATTAACAGCAGCAGCTTCAAACAGTCTGGCACTAATACACAGTATTTTTAAGATGGCATGGCTTAAGGGGGGGAAAAGAAGTGCTTGCACCTGAGAAAAAAAAGCCATTGCTTTCCAGATATATCTGAGTTTACAACTTGTCAAAACAAAGTTGCCATTAGAAAACGATCTTTTGGATGCTTTCCCTGCAGGTTCCTACAAGTTGGTTTGAACTGGTCATTTCCAGAAAACCACAAATAGATTTGCCCCTGTGGAGTTTCAAACACAGGCTTTTAATTCAGTCAGCACACAGAGAAAAAAGAAATACAGTGTGAAAAGATTTCTTTTAGACACCTTGCATTTTTTCCTTTTATTGTGTATTAATATTGTCATTAAGTATCAATCACTTGGGGCAACCTGCACATTGCAGGAGGTTAACCTGTATTTGAAATGCCAGTCAACAAATCACACAACAAAGCCCCAAAAACATGACCAATAATTCACTGTAAAGCTCCTTCCTTTCTCTGCTGTTAAATAATGCATTTCTCCAGCCCCCAAAGCCCCCCAAGGCCACCAGGTGTGTATTGAGGGAATCCACACCTTTTACCTTCCCAACAGGAGCAGCCTTAGGTGTGAATCAGGATGAGCAGCCCCCAGCTCAGCCAGCACACACCTGGCACAGCCATGGACCAGGAGCCCATCCCTGCCTCCAGTTAAGTTTAATCCTGACTAAATGTATTCACCCTCTTCCCTATTTGCACCAGGACTGAGGATGACTCCTGTGGGAAGCCCAGCAGCTGAAGGACCAGGTGCTCACTGCAAGGATAATTATTTTGTAGCTGTCACAACTGGCTGTTAACACTTCTCTCCTGGCCTTCCAGCCCTGTGCACAGTTGACTGCACTGTTTTATTCTCTTAGATGTAATTTTTTTCTCCTTTTTTTTTTCTTTTTTTTTTTTTTTTTTTTCACTTGATTCCTGGTGTACAGTTTTCCATAGTGGGAAATACCAATTCTTGGAGGGATGTATATACAATGCTCTTTTAAGATTCAGAAAGGCTTCCCTGATGGCTGCATGATATTTGAAGATTGTATGAAAATACATACAAGATGAAAAACAGAATACATCTTTTTGTGCATTCAGTTTACCTCAAGGTCAGGGAAATTTTGCAGGAGAATCTTTTCATCAGCTCACATGTCTAAACAGGAGACCTAAACCATTTGGCCCTGTAACATCCATAACTTTATTCTCTGTGCCATCAGGAGCACTGGTAATACCAAAGCAATCATTGGTATTTAATATTGTAGTCAGGGTTAATTTTTTTTGCTGGGTAGCAGACTAAAATTATGTTGTAGCTATCAGCCAGTTTAGAAAATGAGACATGGACATGAAAAAAAAAAAAAGGAAAAAGTAGGTACAAAAGGAATATTTAGACAACTAGTGGTTCTGAACAAAATTAATTCCACCCAACTCTCTCAAAATACAGAATATTTTCTTTGCTCTTTTTCCAGAGTTTTCCACACAGACTTACATGAATAAGTCAAACTGGCAGCTGCAACATGTAAGCAAAAAGGAGATCATCAACTTTTGATAGATTCTCTTGTAATCAACAGGTTTTGTGGTGGGGTTTTTTTTTTTTTTGAACATGAAGAAATATTGGCTCAATTTGCTTTTCAGTATAACTCAAGCTTTCTTCAGTTTGGTAGCATAAAAAGGTTTAGCAAATTCAACACTCAGGCAGTGATGGTTTCTGCAATGCCCCAACATAATGTCATTAAGTGCTCAACAATGACTTTAAATAAGTAGCTTTTGGAAGTTATATGTCTTTGAAGTTTCATTAATTAGTCATATCATCGGGAATGTATGGCTAAAGTAAATTACACTGTTTAAAATATCTACTCTTTCAATGTGAAAAATGAAAGGATCCAGCTACCTTGTCTTTATACTAATGAAGATATTATTAATTGGTTTAGCAAAAACATAGATCTAACCATAATGTGCAACAGTTATTAAAGATAATTAACTACAGATCATTGGTTTGAAACATCTAGTCCAAAATGATTTCTGAAGGGCACATTATTCTATGAGATAAAATAATTAAATTTCTAACAGCTGCATAAGACAACTGTGGCATATCTAGTGTTTTAATTTCTTTTGTTCTATCCTCATGGTATTCCTCTGTTTTTAGATTTTGAAAATGCTACGAGTGCTTCACCGTGAGCAGCCTGTGCAGCGTGGTAGACTGGAATATTTCATGTCTGAGGAAAAAATGATGATTGAAAGAAAAGGATTAAAAATGACAGCGCAGCTAATAATACACACACGCACGTGTGCACGTGCACACACATAAAGGCAGCTACTCCCCGTCGAAGGAGAAAAGGAGATGATAGGAAACTGATGAAACAGAGGGTTAAAAATGTTTCCCTTCTAACATTAGCTACACAAGTCCTGCTCAAACTAAAACAGCACATTTGCAAATTAAAGAAAACCTCGACGATGAAGCAATGCCAAATACTTGTAGATTAATTAATAATGGAAGCATACACAGGCACATAAAATTAAGCAAGAACAGTAAAAAAAAAAAAGAAAAAAAAAAAAGAAAGAAAAAAAAAGAAAAAAGCAACTGAGGAGCTGGAACAGAAGTCTGTTTATTAAAACCCATATGTTCCAGGTCCAGAATTTCTGAGCTCACATCTGCTCCAGTACCATTCCCAAAAATGTTTGTGGTCAGTATTTATCCTACGTGCCAGTACTGGGTTCAGCATCCATTTCTTGATCTCTTTTTTTGATAACTGTAACCTACAAATGCTTTCAATAGCCTGGATCTGCATTAATTAGAGTGCTGTTTGCTTACAGCATTAGATCTCTCCCCATGTTTTGTAAGAAAATTCGTGTCCCAAAATATTCCTCATTTGCAGCAAATTTAGCTGCTTCAGCAGAGAGTGAGATTTAGACAGGAAAGGCAGGGAGGCAGGAAATAACATAGTTCAGTCAAGATTAGGTGTGTTGCTAGCTAATGTTGATTTAGCAAAAGAAAGACTGAAAAAAGGCATTACCCAGTGCCCCAGAATCCATAAAGTGCAAACAACAGTCTGACTTTATTTTATTTATTTTAATATTCCATATTTTACTTTTATTGTAAGAATTTTATTTATTGGGACCTACTAGTTCCTCTGTGGCTTGAGAGGGTGGGGAAGAAAAGTTATGAGGACCTTGCAGGCTTTAAAAATATTTTTTTAAAAGCCTCTAAAACGGTGGACAAACAGTGGCATCATTTATTTCAGCTCCCACACATTACCCTAATCAGGCATAGGAGCTGTGATACATCTATAAATATAATTTGGGGTAAAAGAGGCTTGGAAAGATCACCAGTGACAAAAATAATTGGAGTGCTGCATTTTTACACAGAGAAATTTGGAGTCATTTTGAGTGTTCCTTGCCACAAGGAAAAATCCTAACCTGGAGAGATGAAACACATGCAATTTTTGGGCAGTTCTGGGGGTTTCTATAAGGTACTTTCCATTCTCTAGAAATAAGAAACAATGGAATGGTCTCTGAAGCCAATCCCCTCCCACCTTCCAGCCCTTGTCCACAATGGGAATGTGCAGAGGCTGCAAAGTGCTCCCAAATCAGCACAGCTGCAATGGTGGAAGGGAAAACATGGCAAAATGGGGGAAAAGGCCCCTCCCCATGTGATGGTTAAACTGGGTACACTGCAAGTGGGGAACACCAGGATGCAGAGGAGCAGAAAACCCTCGAGTGGGAGAGACCTGACCACGCTGCCCATGGTTGCAGAGCTCCTGCTTCCACCCCAGAAATACATTTTCCCTGAATATCTTCCTTTTTTTTTTTTTTTTTTTTTTTTTTTTTCAATTAAAGATTCCCAGACTAACACATTTTCCAGTGATCTTAGTCAAAAAGCCTGCAGAGGATCTTAGAAGAAAATGTTACTGTGAAAAGGAAGGCTTTCCTTGGCAGAGTCGCCCTTACTCTCCTCACAGAGCTGTTGTGTGAGGTGTGCATTTGCAATCTTAGCTGACCTATTTGTTGATGTATTTCAGGTAGCCAGATGTCCTGGTACTTTAGGAATTCAGAAGAAAATGATATTCAACTGTTTGTCCTGGTTTTGATGCGATCAGCCAGCTGGCCATCCACTGCTCCCTTCCAGTCCTCCCTCCCCCACCAAAAGCCTCCAGGTCACTTGCTGACCCACAGCACATCCCTCCCTACCTTCCAAGATGAACCTGGGGTCCAGCTACATCTGTGCTGAGGCCTCTCGTTGTGTGTCTGGCACACAATGAATGTGAGGCTCTCCAAATGTCAGAGCATGCCAGCTGATGCACATTGAGATTTAGAGCATCACAGATTTCATTGCACAAACAAATGCTCAAGAACTTGACAGGGGAGTTGCAGTCTTTGCAAAGGAAGGAAAACTTGCCAAGGGTGATTTAGCTACAGGTTAGGAGAGCACTGAGGAGAGGAGTAATGAGGGAGGCTGGCCAAGCACTGGGTGTTGGGGGAAACAGAAACACAATCAATCAGCCTGCAGCCAGGTAGATCTCCTGTCTCACCCTCCAGGTGTTCCAGCTTGCTTGAATTCCTGCTCCCAGAGGAAGAAATGCCCCAGCCCTACTGCCAGCTGCCAGAATGTTCTTACACCAACATAGGTTCACCCCACTGTGCCTTGCAAGCACAAGCATCTCATCTGCACCTGAGCATGATGGCAAAATTCAATCAGAAGATCTTTCTTGAGAATTATTTCCTTCATCAGGGAAGCCATTTGCTCAGGCTGACTGATTCACATCCCCAAATAAGTCACCAATCCAACATATCCCAATGAAATTCAAGCTCCTCTCTGCTCCCTCTACACCCTCCAGCCTTTCCATCACTTTCCAGCACTCTCATTCATACCCCTACTCCCAGCCCACACACCCCCCTGCCCCTTGCACATGGTTTGGCTGTTGGCACCCAGAATCCCAGGCAGCAATATTGCCCCAGAACCTTTGCTTGCCAGGTGATCATCTCTCAGTGCCTGAGGTGGAGCAACAAGGGGAGCACAACCCTGACTTTTCTGAAGGTTTTTGGCCTCCCAGTACCTGGTCTTGTGTGCAGAACACAAGGTTTAGCAGCCCCACTCAGCTGCAAGGTTCCACCTTTGGAGACCAGAGAGAAGCAGAGATAAGGGTGGGAAGATGCTTGGTGAAACATTCTGGGCTTCAGGCAGGGATTAGCCCCTCTTGTCTCTCCACAGCTTCCTCTGCCAAGGGGTTAAATTCAAGAAAATAAGGTCTGGGAAGAGGAAAGTCCTGTTTTCTACAAAGGAAAGGAACAGCTGCTGAATACCTGGGACAGCAAATGTCAATGGGGCTCCATTAATGTTCATTCTGCTAAAGGGCTGGATTTCCCTTCCCCTCAGTTGTATAACTAATTTCACTGACTACAGTGATTCCACAAGTCTAATTAGGCCCCCAGATAATAGTCAAAGTACTTATTATGTTATCTTTTCACTGATTTTATATTATACACATTTGTCTGTTAAATATAATGATACGATTTTGCAGATTTACAAACTTCAGTTGGCAACCCACTTAAACATCACAAGCTACCTGCCACTGGTCTGGTATGTTCTCTATTTACAGCAGGCCTAAATGTTTGTTTTATGCTGTCAACGGAGAGAAACTGTTCGAGGGGGAAAAAAAAAAAAAACAAAAATAATTGAACATCAGCCACTGAACCAGCAGGAACGCAAAATATTTCCATGAAAGGGAATCCAACAGGACCAATGATCTGTAGGGTAACTATTCTCAGTGTGAGGAGGAAGACTGAGCCAAGTGCAGAAGCCAGGCTTGTTTCCTCTCTCTCTGTAGCATGTCCTATCCCAGCACTTTCTGGAAGCAGGGTACATGAAGTTCCTAGGCACAGCCATACTATTCCACCCCCTGCCGGGAAGCTATTTATTTTAACAGCCACAGAATCTTTTCATTGTGTTTCTGGTCTAAACAGTTGGCCATGCACGGGGGAGAGGTGCAGCTGCTCCTTTACTGGGAGCTGTGGGAGCCAGAGAGGAGGTGTCAGGAAGGAGCAATGTGCCCTCCTCCCCTGGCCTCCGCCAGCCACACATAAACAAAGTCACTAAAACAAAGGAACAACAGTGAGTTCCTAGGTTGAAAATAGCCCTACACTCATTCAGGAAAAATTCCCACTGGGGTGGCTGATGGATGGCACTGCTGTTGCAGTGGGGGGCGGCTGAGCCTCTCCCCTGACCTGGAGCCCCATGGCTCTCCCAGATTTGGTGCCTAAACCCTGTTTCTGAAATGGTTTTGGATGTCTCTGGTTCCTGCACTGTTGCTGGAGGATTATCCAGCAGTGTACTGTATTATGGGGTGTCTGAGTTGCAGTGATTTCAGAATTTAGGGAATAAATAACAGTAACAGCAGCAGTGAAAATCAGAGAATCGACACTTCTTCTCTCATTAACCACGAGTTCTGCCTTGTTTGCCAAAGACTTGTAGGTATCCCACACCTTCCTGATAAAAGCAAGAATACCACTGTCCTGTTGTCCAAAATTTAAATTTAGATTTAGAATTTTACACTGGCTGGGACTGAAGAAAAAATCAAATTGCCTAAACAATATTTCAAAGATGCTATTTTCCCCTTGGACATCCAAGAGGTGAGGTGGATATGAAGATCTTTTCTTCATCTGTCTTTAAGAGGCTTATTATCAGGTGCAATTTTAAATGTTTGTCGTTTATTCTCAGAGTCACAGTGGCACCTGTTTCTAAAGCTGCACCTTACACCTCGTATTGGGTGTCCTTCCTCATCTGGGTGGGTTTAGTTCCCAGAAATAAATGGGGCTTGGAGAACCCACCTACAAGGGGTGTTTGCTTCCCATGGCATTCCCTGGCCTCAGCCTGTTCCTGAGCCCATCCCTGACCCCTCTGGGCACCTCCCCAGGGATAAAGAGCAAGCCCAGGGAGATAATTCAGCCAAGGAGTCTCCCACTGGCCACAGGAGAGAAGAAAGAGATGTTTGCATCTGTGTTGCATGAGCTCAGACTGCCATAAAAGACATTACTTATAAGCCTGAAGATATTATTTATTTTAAATTGAAAGCAAACAAAGCAAACATTACTTAACCGTGCCTGTTTTCCCAGTATCCCCCTAGACTTGCTGAGGGACCCTGGAACTATGGCAGGCATTTTATCTCTCCCTTTTCTAAATAGCAAGTTAAAAATTAACTGCTTCATCTTCACATTGCTCACTCCTTAAGTAGTTTAAACTTACTTTTAACTGTTACATGCCAACAAAACAGGTTGCTTAATTGATTTGACCTTTCACAGTATTTTTTAATTTTCAATCTTAGTTTCATTGTTCCATCTGGCACTTTAAAACGGCATCTGGTTAACTGTACTTAACCAGCTGATCACTGTACAGTTATTTTTAAATGTAATGTATGCTTAAACAGATGTTATTTTTATAGATGTAGATCTAAACTGCACTTGTATACGTGCTATGTCTGCATAAGCTCTTTCTGCAATTCAAATGTTGACACCAAAAATTACAAGCCAGAATGCTTATGAACTTCACTATTATGTTACTGCACTTTTTTGCAGCTTGTTAGGTAAACATCAATTCAGTTCTTTTTTCTCTGTTCATTGCACATAAATAAAACATTAGCGTTTAGTTTATAAAGTGATGAACATTTTGCTGTGTTGGATTTAGCTTTATAAATACAACTGCTGTCAGCAAGAAAAAAAAAGAATTTATTGAATAAATAATAAGAAAGCTAGAGGAAAATAAAAGTATATATATTATGCAAAACACTATGTCTGTCCACAGGTCATATAAGGGACTTATAGAATCATAGATATTCCATGTGAGAATATTTAATAATGGTGCATTTTTGCAAGATACACTTTGTCTCCTGAAGAAAGAGCAGATTGGTAAAACATGGTCCAACCCTGATGGCTGTAATTGTTAGCAGCAATAGGGGCTCCATTTTTAGGTTATTTTATCATGGAGAGCCCAAATTCAAAGGCCCTGTGAAGTCAGGAGTTTTACAGAAGCAATAAAAATGAAGAGTAAGGTATGACTAGTCTAACCAACTAGCACTGGCAATCTATTAAATAAATACAGCTATATCATAATTACTAAATTTTACTGAATATTGCCCGAGTTTGTGGTTACAAGTAAATTCATATTTATTCACTAAGATTAAGACCTCATTCTTCCAAACACCCAACTGAAATCAGTGTTATTTACCAGAGCTTGAACACAGGTTAGCCAGAATACATATTTTTTTCCATTCATTTAATATCTATAATTTGCTTAGCAAATGACAATTTTTGAATCCATGTGTTCCTCGGGTCTGAGAAGCATGAAATAGAGAATACAAGCACCCGATCTTAAAAACTCTGCTTGATTTTTAGATCAGCTAATAGAAAAAGTTTTCCAGTCAGGCCACTGATTTTTCTTTTCCCCAGGAAATAACAAGTTCTACAATATCTAATATATTTTCTCTGAAAGAACTTAAAATGCAATATCAAAAAGAATTTGGGCAATAGGCAAGGGCGTGTGTTACTGTGCACAAAGGAAGTGGCCACAGCACTGAATGTTTCACAGAGAACTTTAAGTATCATTCTCAAGGTTAAAAATTGCTGTTATACATAATACCTCAGTAATTGATAGACATTTTCTCTCTCCAGAGCCCATTTTCTGTGAAAAACACCACATAACATCTGTTCATAAACAGTCCTTCTGTGAGAACACTGACACAGGTCTTGAGCTTCTACTGGCTCAATTCCCCTGCCATACACAGATGGCACGAGGTATTTATACAGCTGAATTCTTTGTAATACAAGCTCAACTATATCTTCAGGTAAGGCTGTGGGCAAACATGTGCTTATGCTATTCTGCTGACTTACCCCAAGTCATTTAAACAGTTCCCTCTGACACAAAGACAAATTGTGTCGTACCGTTCTGCAAGTGTTTTGTCTCAAAATCACCTTCAGCAATCAGCACAGAGCTCTGCAGAGATAAGGACATTTTGGGATGTGGAAAACCCGCCGAGTTTAGTGTTAATGAGCTAACAGTTATATTAAGATTCAAGACTCAGGGCTATTCTCCTTGATTTTGATGTATCTGTTCTCCTTCCATAAAAAAAAAAAAAAATATTTGTTTTGATGGTATAATAACTTGTTCTTTTGCGTGCAAAATGTTAAATAAAGAGACAAACTTTGGCATTCAACTTTCGCATACGTGGCAAGGCAGCGTGTAAGTTACCCACAGTTTTTTATGTGCTATGTTAGCTATTCCTTCTAAGCAATTCTGAGTGAATAACACTTCATAATACATTCAAAAATTGCTTTCCTATTTATCTCCATGAAATGATGGAAGGCTTCAGTTGACTTCTGAAGAAATCTAGGTGCCATGGCACCATCTGCCAGACGACATCCTAGTCCTACGCACACATATGCCCAAGCTTTGGCTGTGCTCTGTGTACACTCAAGAAATAAAGCACATACGTAGAGATTTGCAAGGTGAGAGCCTTGAGAACGAGACGCTCCAAAAGCAAGGGCAGCCTGTTGGTGTTTTGAAATGGGGGGGGGGGGAAGGAAGGGTAAAATAAACTTTACCCAAAATTTCAAATGTACGTTAAAATCTCCTTCAATTCTTTTCATGCCTTGACCCTATTACTGAAGTTACTGAAGTCCATGGTGTTTACAGAGAATATCATCTGCATAAAGATATGGGGAAAAAAAATCTGCATTCTTGACAAGAGAACCTTTTAATAAGGATACATCCTGATAAAAAACCTTGGGGGAAAAAAGATATTTTAGGTCATTCTTTCAGGCAAAATTAGTATATACCTGCAGGGGTCTGGCCACCAACGGCTTCAACTATATATTAATTCTGATTTTATCTGTGGAACATTTAATTGAAAGGTTTTTCTGGAACTATTCATCAAGGATGCACTTTCTGTGCTCAGGGGATGTGTTTCATCCTCTGCTGGCCAGGTGACCCTGTGATGATGAGGTCCACCATGCACAAGAATGGTAAAGAAATAGTCCTAGAGGAGAAGAGTAAAGCTCCTGTTATGTGTGGTGGGACTGGGAAATCCTCCAACAGGAGCAGCACAACTCTGCTATTCCCAGAGCTCCACGCAGAGTTACATCTCCCTCAGCAGTTTCAAATATGAAGAGGAGTCTGGATTTGTCTATTGGCACTCACAGCTCTGGGGACTAGATGGATTTCACAGGGCAAGAGGCATCCCTTAGCGGGGGACCAAAACCAGTTTAAAAATTTAAGAGAGGCAGTTAAACAGTAAAAGAAAGGTGGTTCTGTTTTCAGCTGCACTGCAGACTCCCCGCAGGGTGCAGGCATGTCACTGCATTGCTTTGGTCCCTGCAAATGGGAATATTACTGATGCCTCCTGGTCTCAGGAAGATGTGAAATAAGCCCATTTCTGTTTGTGATGTGCTTAAACACTGTAGCCATCAAAAAGCCAATAAATAGCATGTCCTCACTGAATGTCTTTGTAATACCCTTTTTAAATTTGGTGGCTTCTCAGTTATATTTGCTTTTTTTAAGCTGACGGGGAAAATGCAGTCAAATACAGATAAGTTTGAAGAGAGATTATGTGGAAATAGATGCTACTTGCTTTTTTTATACTTTATTATATAGGAATTAACTCAGAATGATATTGGTATCATTCAATTTAAATATAGTGCTTGCTTATGGCCTGTAAGATGATCTGACACATTGTAAGCAATGCCTTGACACAGCGTATGTGATGAATACAACTCAGTGTATCAAACACCAACTGCACTAAATCCACAGTAATGCTGCCTTTTTGCAAGTTCTTTATGCTCCAGTAGTTTTCATTTTTATGATAAGTATGAACCAGACCAGCTCAGAATACGTTCCACCAAGCGCTTGCTCTTCTGCAAGAATCAGTCACCTAATATTTATCAATTAAGACTTGTAGAATAAATAATGCGGGGAATGATTTTATAACAGAGATGTTAAGAAAACATAATTCTCCAAATATAATTTGGTCTGCTTCTCTTAACACTGAATGATTTTAATTTTTCCTTCTCTATAAATTCTCCTCCTTGTTACCCAGCATTGTTTTACTCAAATGATGTTTCAACTGCACTTAATGCACATTATAATGATCATGTCTTTAGCTTTTTTCTTTTGAAGTTGTATTTAATTACAAAATAATATTCTGTTTGTAGAACACCGCTTTGATATGTCCCTCTGCATTTAGTAATTATAAACTTGTTCTCATTATCAATATTTTTTGCATGTTGTTATTTTGTATTTGCCTATGTTTTGTTTTTAAACCTAGGACATAGAACTTGGGTGACAAGAGGTTTTGATTGCAGACTACATGGAAAGTAGAAGCCCATTTCAGAGCCCTGATATCCACAGCCAAGACTCAGTAGTCCATGACTGTCATCAGGATAAAATTCCTGGATCAGAAATGTGAGAAGTGGATCAGTGGCTGGGATGTGACTGTGGGGATCAAGAAAGCCAGCATGGTCCATCAGCCCCCTGCATCAATCTGTTGGTGGGACTGCTTGATAGCTAGCAAGATAAAAACCCAAGAGGCATAGCCAAACCTAAACAAAAAAATAACCTGAAGAAGGCATTTATGTTCCTCTCTCATTGGCACCTGAAAAGGGATTGGCAATCTCTAAGCTTCGTGTGTCCAAAATGGAGAGATTGAAGTTATTCACATTTACTACAATTTTGGTGACTTCTGATAAAAAGGTGTTTCTCAAATGAAAAGCCATTACAACATCCAACAACACACAACAAAACCTTACATTAAGGGGCAATGCAGATTAACAGAGCTGTCACACTAGTAATGAAATCTACTGAATGATTTACTGAGAAGTGAACCTATGTTCTGATATCTCTGGATGATTTTACTGCAGAGAGCAAGATGCCAACTCCTGCCCTGATAGACCTCAGCAGCAGATCCAGAAATGCTGGGGATGCTCTGCAAGATTTCCTTGATACATTGGAAGCAAACACACAAACACAGAAGGGTTAAACGTGTGAAGCCTTAGGGAGGTCTGGGCAAAACTTGCTTTAGTTTGGATTTAGACCAGAATTTGCCATTTGAGTAACCCTAACATATACATGACAGAGTATAATGTATGTCCTTTTTCTGAGCTGGTTTACATAACTGCCTCTGTAGACTCTGGTCCAACAGTGGTGCCTTTCGGGAATTTCACTGTGGTCAGTAAGATCTTTGTTTTAATAAGGCTGCATAACAAAATATAGCTTTTGCTGGCTGTAAAATATTAAGTGGGAAATATAGTGTAGGGAAATAAGAGGCACCTAGTGAAAAGGGGTGGTGTTGTTTTAATAAAACTTCCATACAATCATAAGGCACTGGAGGAGCTTGATCCTTCCCCCTTTATGTATTTACATTCTCTGTGATGCAGAGGGGAAACGTTAACTTTAATTAGTGCTGTGGACCCTGCAGGAATGCCCTGTACATAAGAAAAGGAAAATACTTAAATATGTGAGCTGCAAAGATTTCATGTGTATATAGTTGGTCATCTAGTTAAGTGTTGGCAGGATCACCCCAGAGATTGAAGCCACTCCAGGACAAGGACCTCATCACCTTCCTGGTGTCTAATGCACCTCCCTGCTGTTAGTGCTACAATAAATAATAATAATAATCTGCTAGCATTAGGTGAGCATCTCTCACATGACCAATTTCCTGCTTTTGCAGGAGGGTGAATGTTGGTGGACTTTGATCCTTCCAAGATTTTATGTTTCTATCATAAGAGAATCATAGCACATAAGCACATTTTTTTACTAATGCAGTAAGTAAGGTGGCAATATATATTGCACCGACATTAAATGAATATTAAAAGGAATTGAAACCATTTCCACATCATGAGGGGAAAAAACCTCCAAGCATTAGATGCATAGTAGTGATTCAACAGACACCACTTTTAACCTTCTTCATAGATTAAGAGTCAAATCCATTAGAAAAAGAAAACCCAGTGTTAAAGGTATGCACAGATGTATCTTAAAATGCCAGTGCTCTTTTTAAGCCTGTTTTGCTCACTGACAAACCTCCCCTTTGCCTCTCACACACAAACACCCTGCTCACCACCCCCATCCCTTTCCTGCTCCCCACTCTCATCTCATTGTAACATCTCAATAATGTATTACAGTACAAATCCTACATGCACAAGGACTTAGTTTGAAAAAAAAAGTGAGATACGGCACTTCTGCATATAAATAATACAGGCAGATGTTTCATAGAGGGATATACATAGCAAAACATCTTATTTGTTGGAGGGTATCAATTCTGTGTACATTACACACTTGTAATTTACATTACTTTCTTATTTTTGTTACATCTCTGCACAGCCATATATTAAATTAGAGATTTCAAACCAGACTGAACAGTCCTCTTTTTACCCCTATTTTGTTGCATCTTGCCAATTCAATGTTTTATTATGTTTTCTGTCATAATATTACTCTTGTCCTTAGAAAACATGTATTTATTCCCACTTGGAATATAGTGTAACTACTGTAAAAGCACTGCTCAAAAGATGACTACAAATTCTGTCTGAGAATAAAAAACATGAACTCTTCTATTATCCAAATATTTTTCAAAGATTTCGCTTTTGCATGCATGTCTGTTGCTGACACACATAATGAGATCATGGGAAAAACCACACAGCTGACCTGAACTTCTGGGTATAGAAGAATAAAACTATGAGATCTCATAAACCCAGTGCATGACCCCGTGCAGTTTTTGGACTTAAAGAACTAAATGCTATTGTGAAAGGAATGAGAGCCTACATTTTTTATTTTTTTTTTTCCTGTAGCATGGCAGAGTTCAGCTGTATTATATTTACAGTTGTCAATAAATGTAACGACATAACATGGAGCATATAGACATCTCTGGTCTCCAGCCTCACCAAGAGAATATCCCGACACCTTCTTGTCACACACAAGGCAGATATTATTTTTATGCACCAAACAGTAGGCAGGATGCAGCAACAGACTGACTCTGTGCTACCACAGTGTGTCTGAGAGGCTGTCAGCACATACTTTGCCTACTTAACGTTGCTCTTTCAAATAATATAAAAATACTTTGGGCTCTGAGTTTCAACCTCGCTCTTGCTGTGCCTGACTAGTAAACAGAGAGCCAGAGTTTGGTGCAGCATCTGAGAAATACCTTTATATATAGAAAGGGTGCTCTAGGAGATAGAGGTTACATATCTCAGCTGTTGAGCTCTGCATGCAAGACTGGTTATTAAATTTAAGGGAAAATTTAAGATCTCCTAAAGATTATAAACTACCCTTAATTAACCCCCATGGATGCCATTGACACTGGAATGAGCATAGCTAAATGAAAGGCATCACTGTATGTAATCTGGAAGCTGTGGAAACCAGAACTTTAGCATATAAGTATATAGGACTAACTCTGTCCTCTGAGACCCAAGGATTATTTTGGTTTTTAGGATTTAGGTGAGCACTTCAGAAGAGCACTAAATTCTAAGGGAAATGCAGAAGTCTGTTACTGCTTTAAAACTCAATTCTTTCAAACATACATAGACAGAAAAATCCTTTTCCCCAATAGTACAAGTGCTATTAACTTAGAAAGGAAGCATTCTCGTTATAGTGATAAAATCAAGCACCAAAACTTAGTATAAAAGGCAACAATCTAAGGCTTGGCAGTTCCAGTAAGACTAGAAAATATTTTTTTTTAATTATGTTATTTCTTGAAGATGCTATTTTTTTTTTTTTTTTGTTCATTCCTCACTTTTTATATTCCATTAGCTTCCCATTTAACTATAAATAAAGGATGAGTGAATAGTTGGTAACACAAACATGTTACAGTATAATCAAAGTATTTATTTCTTTTAAAATCTTACCCCTGTATACCTGGCTTTGATTAAATAAACGTCAGAGTGTGAAATAACAAAACATAAATACCTGCCTGAATTAGAAGTTATATATTCATTTTAAATCATGGAAAATTCTCCTCATCCCTGCGTTAGCTGGTAGCTGCACTCAACATTGGAACATTGTTTATTCTTTACTAACTAATCATCCTTCATGGTCTTTCAAAAGTTCCTGGCATTTCACTAGTTTACACATTGATTGAATACTGTTCCCAGAACTGCTTGTGGCACTGTGCCAAATGCTGTGATAATCAGCTGGAAGATTTATTCCAGTTGAGGAGTGTTATAAACATAAGGATTCATAAGGCTCAGCATCAAAAATGAATACTGATGCTTTCTTTGAGAAGGCTGAAAACTTTGTAAGCCTTCAACAAGACACACTAATAGCCATTGCAGTCTCCTTCAATATCCAGGCTTTGATTTGAAAAACATAGTCATTTAACTTGATTTGATTTAAATATTAATAACTATTGGAGGTTTTAACAAATAAAAATACAATTTTACAGTCACATGTGCAGAGCAAATTGTACATGAGAAACCTTAAGGAAATTCATGGATTAACCACTGTACACAGGATCAGACACATTTTCTGCAACAGGATATATTATTATACTGGGAGATGGGTGGAGAAAGAATACAAAGGAAGCTGAAAAAATTCAAAGGGAAGCAGCTGGCAGGTAAATGCACTGAGCCAGAAAGAAATAATAAGGAGAAAGGCAGTGAGTGGAAACGGAAAGGATAGTAATTTCTTAAATAAAGCAACAAGAAGTAGAGAGAAATGTAAGCTACAGATGAGAGCCCTGAATAAAATACAGAATAGCAAACATTCCCAGTTAGAAAGAGGGAATTGCAGCTTGATCACTGGCCTAACAATAGTAGTAAATTAATATTACAGAGACTGAAAAGATGATACTGAGACTATCAGCTTAATTAAGAGCCAGTGAAACCACAGAGCATGGCTGACTGGCATGTCCAAAATCTACAAGGCTAAGAAGTGCTTACACAGAAATTAAAAGTAGTAAAATGGATGAAGCAATTTCATTGCTTTGTATGGCTGCTGCATCAGTGAAATGATGCTGGTATCAGCTTAGGGCACTGTAAATATCAAAGCCATGATGTTCAAAACTTGCAAGTGTGGGTGTCCAACTTGACACATCTGAGAGCTGCCTTATGGTCTTCCAAACTTCTTTGTCAAACATAGAAATTACATTTCTTAGTGAATGCAGTTGTGATAAACTACCCTTGCTGATCAGTTCCTCAACACCACCTTCAAAACTTCTTTGAGAAGCTCACTTGAGCACTGAGGAGTCTCCCTGCACCTTATAAAAACACTGCCTCTTGCATGTGTGCTCACAGTCCCCCACACACCCAACCCTCAAATCCCTCAAATTCAGTTTAATCACTGAATTAAACCTCCAAGCACCATCAGGGCCTGTTTGCCCAACAGGCATTATCTCTATGAAATATGGCAAATGCCAGAGATTGACCTCCACAAATATTATGCTTCATTTAGGAAAAAAAAAACCCCTCAAACTCAAAAACTGATGCAGAAGTTTCCTAGAGCTTTTTATGCCTTGTCTTTTCTACAGGCCACAATTAAATATTTCATAGATGAGTAGAATGGGGATGTCACCAATACCTAAAACTACCAAAAGCATTATCACAACACAAAACTCTCAATATATTGTACATCTACCCTTGGATGAGACCTAACAACTTAAGGATGAAAGGGAACAAGGGAACTTGTGGTTCCCTCTTTGTTACTTGAGATATTTTCACTCAACAAGGCAATTTTGGGCAGGCAGTGGCTCTTTACAGCAATGCTGGAGCCAGGAATCAGGTGTTTAGTGCTTGTTCCTGTAGACAAAGGTGATGTTTTCTCACAATAACAGAATTAAACATTTTAAGAGCTGCCAAAATATCACACAGCAGTAGGAAAAACAGTAAATACTCAATAGAGGATTTCAGTATTTTAATGAGTGCACATTTTGAATCATTTGAAGAAATAAGACATAAGCAAAGACTTGCATGTTCTGACAGGGAATGTCTAGATGTTTGCAGCAAGAAGAGAAATTGGAGAGGGAATGAGGAGATGTGAATTACGATGTTTATAAGAAAATAGTTTCTTGGCAATGTTTCATCTTTCTAACATGATTGCTGTAAGAATGAATTAGTGTTTTGCTTTTCAAAAAAGAAGAAAACATTTTTAACGACAAAGCAAAGCCTCCTCAGTCCATTTGGCAAAAGACCTTTGATACAGACCTCTTACTGACCAGTCCTGAACCACCAGATCCTTATGACAAAGGCTCTAATGAGAGCAGGAAATGACAACCAACAATCCACTCCTTAACAGTGACTGAAAGGATAAAGAAATAGAGATAACGTGGCTAATTTTCCCAAGAACCTAACATTGCTATTTTGGGGATTTTCACAGATGCCAAAGGGAGGTTACTTGGCAGAATTTAAGAGCAAGGACAAGAGTCAGGCAGCAGCAGTAGGCTGTTGACAGCATGGCCCTCCAAAAGTACCCTAAATACGACTAATACAGATACAAGCACTGAAGATGAGTGGCTGAAAACCAGTCCCTCTCCAGTGGAGTCACCATAAATAGGCAAAAAACCAAGAGCAAGATATGTCAAGGACAATTATGCTTGTGTATCTTCCTTGTGCTCCACTGATGAGGACCACTACTCGTTTGAAAGCTCTGTAGATGTAAAAATGTGCCCAAAAACATGGAATAGAAGAAACTGCATCATTTCTAATGGAAAAATGAGATTCTGCTTGGAATGTCATGGGTATTTGCAATCCTCTTTGAGGTATGGATCCCAAAATAGAATGTATTGCCCTGTTTGTGATCTTGACACTGCACATGAGGCAAGACTTCTACTCTTTTACCATTTCATTTCTACTTTGCATTGCTGCTTTTTTCTTCACATTCTTTGGCACACTTTATGGAAAATACTTCTGAAGACCTGGTCCTGGATTGCTAGTATAATGTACATGCTAAAATAGAGGGGTGCAATTGATTTCTATTCTTTCAGAACATGGGTATGGGGCCAGTTGGGGAGGAAGAGGAAATGTCTATAACTCCAGTCTGCACGTAGTTTCCTATTTAAAATATTGATTATGCCAAGGCAAGAGGAACAGTCAATGTCAACAAGACCATTCAGCAAATGGGATCTCCAGAGGGGAACAATACAAACAGATTTATGACTTCTGATGCCAGGAAAGAGTTCTAAGATTCTATTTGCTTTGCTCATACTACTTATTAAGATAATTCTGCTGGACCAGTGCACAGTGCATTTATTATTGTTATTCAGTGCCTTATTAGGAAACAGATCAGAAACTATTTGAAGATTTTTAACAAACATTCACAGGTCATTATACTTGAAGATGATAGATATTGTATAAACAGTCTTTGCTTGCAGCATAGCAACTTTGTCATGCCAAGGTAAACAACATGCCCTTACCTTAAAAAGCAAGGTGGGATAAAGTTACCTGTGAAAAATGTAACACAGATGAAATAAAACCAATAGTCCTGTTCTTCCTCTGCAACTGGACTTGAAGGTAGCTGACCTAGTTATCAGCTTCATAAAATGAGATTTCCCCCTCCAATCAAATGGTTTAATATAGATTATAGAAAGGCTCTCTTGCTATCATTTAGAAATTCATGAAATATGACATTCTAAATTAAAGACTAAGACTGGCCTGTTTCTAAATGAGAGGCTGCAAATAGCCATCACAATACCTCCCAGCACATAGGTAATGCTGTAGGGAGTGGCTCCTTGACCTTTATTCCATCATGCAGCACATTGTGACCTCAGAACTTAATTTTACCTCTTCTGCAGATGGAAAGGTCAATGTTTTTGCTTCTCAACCTTCCCCTCTTCTCCACATTTATGCAGAGATTGCCATGGAAGAGGAATATTCTGATTTATGTGTTTTTTTTCAGTCTTTTGCCCAATTTATATTTTAGGCAAAATAGCACATATATACTAAAAGGGAGTTGGATGAGAAAGGATAAGTTCATATTTAGATAAAAGTGGAGGGAATTTTTGGTTTTGTTTTAAACAAATCAAGGCTATTTGGCAGGTATTCTTGATGTCTGAACAGTAACTGTTCCAAAAGCATCCCTGACAGGATGAAATAGGCTGTTATTTAGCTATCTATAGTCAAAGTACAGATTAGTGAAAATTTTTGCTTGGCAGCATTTTAAAAGAGAGGATCTGGGACCTCCATCAAAACTAAATCCACAACGATGCAGAGGACAATGCTGGTCACATCTGAAAGGTGCTGTCCTTCCCCTCTACTAATACTCCTGTATTTTCCAAGCTGACATTTATCTAAATAATCCTGTCCATGCACTGAGAGCAGCAGTTTCCAGAGGAGGTGAAGGACATGTATTGCTGAGAGCAATCATGAGTTGCTCCCCTGCAAGGGCTGTGCATCTGACAATCAATCCATAAACATGGGAGAGTGAGAGCAAAAGAGACCCTTTAAGTTATTTCCCCACATTTCAAATCTACTTGACAACAAATCTGAAAGTCAACTGTAATTTTAATCATCCAGTAATGTTTTATGTTAGCCAATTACAGGGCTCCAAGAGATTAGCTGAATGTTTCATGTCTGAAAAATATGTGACTGGGACTAATTCACTGGACCCTTCTCTAACCTGAGGTAGGTATAAATGAGTAGAGCTTCACTAAAATCAATCGAGCTCTATCCAGTTATACTGTCACAGAAATTGGTGCTTTAGACTTAGGATAATTTTCCTAATAAAAATAAATTTTAACCAGTGGATTTTTTTGACTCATTCTTGTAATCTAATATTTCAGGCAATATACAGACCTACTAAATCATCCACTTTCCCTCCATGCATTCCAGATGAGCTTTGCTTTTTACATCCCTACCTACTAGGAAGAATGCTCATGAAACAACCCATAATTCAATTATAAGTACCTCCAGGAACCTTCTAATTATATGTTAGGCAGGTCAGAAATGAAATAGCCATGCTACCCTTTAGTCTTGGATAACAGACTTGAAACGGTGAAAAGAAAAGTTCATCTGCTCATTAAGAGGCCAATTGTAATGCAGTTAAGGGCCCCAGCGAGCTGTTTTGTTGAGATGTGAATATCTGTGAAACAAGCCCCTCCAAAGCTGGATGTTTAGCCAGCCCTTGCCTTTCAGCAAAGAATGGGGAGCTGCTCTGGACAGTAGGTACTGCTCATTAGCCATTCGCTTTCTCTTACACTAAATTTTGGTTGTAGGAGTTCACAGGACTGGAATGAAAAACAGCTACAGGTACTTAAAGTTACTATAATTTTCCTGAAGATTTTCTACACTTGTTCTTAATTAAATCTCCCATAGGATTACAGGGCTTTAAAAAAAATTAATACAAAACAAGGCCGTGTCCATCAGGCAGGTTTTTCTAAGCTCTGACAGCTCTAAATGCAGGCAGCTGCAATACAAGCTTGTCCTCAAATCCTTGACAATGACCTCAACCTCAGGGTGAAAGATAATGTAGTTGCTATGCTCATTCTGTGTGGAGTGTCTACTGATCAGAGGCTTGTGGCAAAATATGTATATTTTTTTCTTATGATATAGACTATTGTTCACTGGCAACTCAAGTGATACCACAACATTATCTCTGTGACAGTTTATTTTTTCATTTTGAAATGGGAGGGAGTGGCACGAATTCAAGCAGACTTTTACTTCAACAGCTATAGAGAAATGACTTTGTAATGCCTTCCAAATTAACCCCTCCACAGCCACAGGGCTGAAGATGAAAAGAAAAATTAAGCAGACAAACAATCTAATCCCAGGTACTTTATAAGGGGCTTCACATGGACATATATACCAACAAAAGGGAATTTTCCCTGTAGAGAAGTTCCTGTTACATTTAGCTAGTTTCCTTTAGTGGTGAAAAGTGCCACTAACTGATTTTCTTGGAGTAATGACAATTTGCATCCTGAGCATCTTCCTCAAAGTGAGAATCTGCCTTCAGTATTTAAAGGCAGGTAAATTTTGAGCCATGTAGGAACACTGTAGGAATCATAAATGACAAAGGAAAATTCCTACAGTATCAACATTTTTTAAAATCAGTTCTTAATTATCATTGATACTTCTCTAATAAATTAAATACATTTAGGAACAGCAGTGGGGATGTATTCTGAGGCAGTCTGGGGGTGCAGCTGCCCCAGAGCTGGGGAGGGGATGGATGGGTTCAGCTCTGCCTGTGCTCCACAAGGACAGAACATATGGAAATCTGAGCTGCTAAATATCAAAGTCTTTGTCGCTCAAGTGCAAACTGCAATTTCTGTCAGTGTATAACCTGGCTGGATTTTGAAGGTTTTCACAATAAAAGGCATGTTATGACATAAAGGCTGTCCCCTCACCAACCTTCAAGTCCCTGTTCTGAAGCCTGGGCAGAGCAGACCTGTTCAAAAAGAGCAGCACGATTGCACTGCTTGCAAATATTTCTCACAGGAGCATACAAAAATAGTAATTTCAAGTGACACTTGTTAGGCACGGTATTTCTCACAAAGAGGAAAAGCTTTTTTCAAAGGCATTTTGAACAAAAATAGGAAGAGACGTGGATAGTGCAGAATGCACTTTCACTACACATACCTTTTGGTGGGTGTGCACTCTGAACATGTCTCTTCTTATTCAAAGAGCTGGGAATTTTTACATTACATTAGTCAGCTAAGAAGTTAAGGGGGAAATAATCATTTTCATGTGGGAGTCAAAACTAAATTATTTAATACTTAAATGAAAACAAAACAAAAAAAATCTTTCTTCTGGATTTATTCAAATATTTTACCGTAGAAAGGTTTGATTTGAACACGAGATTCTTTACAAATGTTTACATGAAAGTAAGCTAAATTTGACCTTAAAAAAAAATTAATTTTTAAAATTAAATACTCAATAAATAGTTTTTGTATGTCAAAAACTAAGATATTATTTAAATGGCTAAAAATCACTTAGCAATTTTGACCCAGATGTGCATAGAGAATTAATTGCTTTGTTACAGCTTAGTATTTTTTCCAAAATCACTCCAACCTGCCTTTAGTACTGGTGGGATTCTGCTAAAACCATATTATCATAATTTTTCAGCTGATTTCACAAGCTGATGCCAACCTAGAAAATACCTTAAGCTTTAGTTACATATAATAAGT
Source organism: Erithacus rubecula (assembly GCF_903797595.1). Classification (NCBI taxonomy): domain Eukaryota; kingdom Metazoa; phylum Chordata; class Aves; order Passeriformes; family Muscicapidae; genus Erithacus; species Erithacus rubecula. The sequence goes on along the minus strand of NC_136665.1, from coordinate 16,384,625 downwards.
ACTCAAAGATGTGGTTGTTTCTTTTCTTTTCTTATGAGAAGCCAAAGGCAGAGACACAGTTTTTTGTGCACAGGGAAACTTTGTGTAAAAGCACAGTTTTTTGTAATTAGTCCAATAAAAACTTATTTATGCATAGCTGCAAGTGTTGTGTGCAGTATTAATTATTTTTGTCTGTTCCCTTCTCTTGATTATCAGTATTGTTGAAAAAAAAGACTGGCCTTCCAACACAAACAGAAAAATTTGGAGATAAAGTCCTGGTCTCCCTTCATTTTCTGCCCACACTTATTTCAGGTGAATCACATCAGTCAGATCTATAATCTGTGTGATATGACCCTTAGATTAAAACAATCCTGCAGAAATCTATAGCTCCTCTTTTGTCAAGTGCCTCATGCTTTTTCATGCCATTTTTCCACTTCAAGTATGTGTGTCTGCTTTTTTCCAAAATGATATTTACTCGTGATTGCTATTTGGTCCATTTTAATGATGTTTTTAGAATATGTCTCACTAGTTCCTGCCAAAATATTTCACTGCTCCATTAAATTCTCTTCCAAATATTTCAAGATTTTAGTTTTAGTTTTATGATTTTTTTTTTCTATTAACCATAAATCCCACAGTAAAATAGGAGAACAAAATAGAATAGAAAAAAAAAATACCAACAAGAAAGGTATATGGAGAACGTGTTAACATGATATTGTCAGACATTTATAAACTTCTTCCAATGAACTTTGAATTACCCTGATCCTTTCATATTTTCCAGTTAACATACATACATCTGCTCTGCCATGTAATCAACTGATTGTTACACAAGCATTTGCTGAAGCTATGACAAACCCAGATTTATGAGGTCAAACAGTTCAAACTTAATCCATTCAATAGCTGCAATTTATCGTCTGATGATAATTGTATACACAAACATTGTAATGATTTAGATGACACAGTGTAAAGATGAAATCCGTTTATTTTAAAAGGGTTTCTAACCCCTAAAACACGTTGCCATGAACACCTTTTTAGGTCTGCTTTTAACAACATCGTTATTATTGTTTTATTGATCAGGGTTTTATTACTGATTTGACACTTATATTTCACACTAATCGAAAAAGGTGTAATTTTTCTGCACGTGTAAGGCCGTAATTAATTATATCATTATTGTGTTTTCAATTCCTTCCATTTAAAGGGGCCCTGAAAAGAGTGCTTAATTTATCATACATGTATTATAAGGAATATGTAAACCTCTTAAACAGACAGAGAGCATGATCCTTTTGGAGATGATGGGATATGACACAGGCACTATATTTATAGAGTCTTACCTCTATAGTGACCTGATTTTAGAGTGACAACTATTGCAGGATGGGAGAGTAAATTAACAGCTTCGAAAGCTTGAGTATCTAAAACAATTACTATTCATTATTTTTATAACACTTATTAGTGACCATTCCCTAATGCTTTCAACAGATAAGGGAAAAACCTACAAAGAGTAATATGGCAGATGAGTGGTGTTATGTGTATTATATCATATGTGTAATTTTATATGTGCTTTTATATATTTTCAGTTCACAGATTTAGGAAACAATTGCTACAAATGAGCAGCAGCTGTATTCATCTATTTCTTCTAAACATAAAACACGTTAGTGACTGTAAATTTCAGAGAAACTCTAAAACAAGTAGCTAAATGTGAAATTTAAATTGATCTTTGGTTTACTGCCATTGATTTTGTCAATTTTCTAAATGTAACAGTGTTCACCACTGGGAACAGAAACCTGTACATATATCAGCAAAATTTATGCCTTCAACCAATATAAACCTCACAGGAGGAACGACAGTCCTTGCTGCATAAAATAAAATGCTCGTGAAGTGAAGGATTTTCTTCTCTAATTAGATACTGTATATTTTTTCAACATCATGTTAGTAAATTTGTCACATAAATTTAAATGCTATTAGAGATATTGCCTGCCCATATTCAGTTCAGTTCCCTTACTGCAGATTTCCACAAGTAATTTGTGATAATGGTACTAACCCATATGATTAATTCACACGTACAAAAACCATTATGGCTACTCATGGAAAAATACCCCTAAAGTGTTTCATAAAAATGTCAACATAAGCATAGCCTAAACTAGTTGATACTTGCACAACTCTAATATGCTTGTTTTCACAATTAAAATACAATAGATTTGTATTTCATACTGTGCTACCCCCTTAGACCACGAAGCCCCAAACACCAAATTCCACTTGCAAGAGGGGAGTGTTAAAACTGATGTAAGAGAAGATATCCCACATTTTTCAGGCTGCTTCTCTGAGTCACAAGGATGGGATTTTGCCCTCTCATGAAGCTGAAATGCTGTTCCAGTCAGCATTAGGAACCCACCCTCACCCAACCCAGCCTGATCACTTGGGGAGAACATCACAGCTGTCACAGAATGGGATCCCCAGTGCATTTATCTCCTCAGGATTCAAACCCAACCACTTGCAAACTTGCATCACAAACATCAAATATGTGCTGTGGGAAGCAAGCATACAACCTACTTTAAAACACTAAGTGAAATAAAATCAATGGCTGAGCTCATTTTGTGCTAATAGTCTTCAAATGCCTTCATTGTTTCACTGTTCTAAAGCAACACTCTAGACAGGCACATGCATAAGGCTTTGTATTATCAGCCTCGGAAAAGGAACTTTTTCTTTGCTGGTATAATGTCTGATAAGGTATTAGTACACAAAAACATTTGCCTTAAAAGATAACATCACTTATCTTAGTATTGTAATTCACTGGGTGGTGAAAAGATCCCCCTCATATTAATCTATCTGCTACATAAACACGTGCAGTCAGTTCACAGAAAGCACATTTGTTTCCTTGAAAAGTGGTTTCTAAATAGCATTATGAGCCTGACTTTAAGAGCATTGTGAGCCAACCTGCAAAAGGAGCACCAGCCACGCTTTCTGCTGTCCACAGGCACAGGACAGCTGAGCCCCAAGGATGGGACACTGCTCATCACTGCTGCACCCCCAAACTGCTCCAGGGACACTGACCAGCTTCTCAGCTGGGAGCCAGCAGTGCTCCCCTCTGGAGCTTCACCTGGAGGCACACCAGCTCCTCCTGAGCCTGGAGCAGCTCACGTTCATTCCCTAAATGTGAGACAAGCTAAGGGATGCTGGTGCTGCCTCCCTGCACTGGAGATGACGCTTGGGAAGCAGCTCCAGCTCTGCCCAGGTGTGACCTGTCCCACATGGCCCTGACAGTCCCTGCCAGCACAGCAGGGACCTGCAGGGGATGAGGGCTGGGGTGCAGCTCCCCAGACATTTCCTGGGTGTAGCTCTTTGGAGAGGTTTTGCCAGTGCCAGGTTGTGCTGTGACTCACTGCCCTGCTCTCCTGCAAACCAAAGCACTGACTCTGTGAAGTGATTTGCAAACAAATGCTCACAGGTAGGATGATAAATCCAATGCAGTTCCAAGCTACACTCAGCAAAGAAGGACTTTTCTGACTGTGCCACAGACAGTGCTTGACCTGTCAGGTCCATCAGGGTTAGGTCAACCATTGGTGCCTGCAGAGGCAAAACTGGCTTTCACAGAACCCAGCTTTCTGCATCAGGCAGAAGGGGAGTAGGATTTTTATGTTACAGTGCTTTAAACTGTTGCTTCTCTCACCTGTAAGTATTTGAGTCCATTACTGGATGCAACTTGCAGATGTTCCATTTTTGGTGCTTTTCCCACCTCTGGCCATTCAAGGGCAAACAGCCCAGCTCCCTCCAGCCCAGCCTTTTCTTCAAAAACAGATCTTTTTATAAAATTATTTTCAAAATTCTCAAAGTACAAATGGCAACAAAATGCTCCTGTGGTCCTTTGAAGGGACAAAGAAAAGTCTCCCAGATAAAGACACTTGTGCTTGGACAGACAAACAGACACCACCATTCTCTCTGGCTTCTCCTGGGTGGGCCAGTTCCACCTCCCCTGCTCTCCTGGATACACACATTTCCCTGGAACACAAACCCAACCACTCTTCTACAGGGCAGCTGCAATATCCCTTCTGGCTGTGGGTCTGTGTTTCAGAAGGGATGGTTACAAGGCAGCCAGAAGATAAACAAGCTCTAATATCTTGTTTTTTGCTACTGAACTCCTGTTATCAGCACTGACTGACATTTGGTGGGAGCTCTCTTTTTCGTACACTCAAGTGCTATTGTGCATTTTCTGATAAGAAACCTCAGTAACAGCAGTGTACATCTGAGAGTGACAGAAAAACCTCCATCTTTCAGTCTGACTGCATTCCCACTTCCACCACTGCTGCAGCACCTTAGGAGCTCCTTCCAGTCTGCACTGGAAAATGGGAGGAACGGAGTCACACAGTATCTAAAAAAAAGTCAGTTGAAGAATCTGGCAGAAACATTAGAGATAAAGTTTTCATTTTGCCAAAGCAAAATGAATTTTTTTACTTATTTTCTATAGATAAATGTATCTGTTTGGATACAATCTCTTCTCACCTGCTCTGCAGCACACATGGTCACCTTTGGCTTCCAAAGCACCACATTCATCCTAACAGCAAAGTTCTGTTTTTCCAGTTTTAAATATATATAACAAATCCATCCACTCTGAGAAAGATTAAGGCCTGATTTCTGCAGCAGCAGAACTAAGGTGGGAGTCAAATCTTCAGTGGCAGAGCCTGCATCCTTTCTGTTTTCTTTTATTTCACCCTCCAACATCTTCAGGACCTTGTTTCATGAAGTTTTTCTACGTACTGTCTCACTATCCAGATCCCACATGCTGTGGGTATTTTCACCTCTCCTGCAGTAGAAAGTGTAAGATTTTAAGACCCTGCATCTACCATAACCATCAACCACCAAAGTTCAGCCCAGATAATGCCACAAGGCATCCTGGGGCTTCAGCAGCTTGAAGAAAAGCAGTAAAGAGGTTTTCTCTCTGCCAGCTTTCTCTGTTGAGGCAGTGGTGAGGGTCTCAGCCCTGGGTGCAGGGTCTGTTCAGAAGCAGTAGGTGCTGTGGTGAGAGCCCAGGCAATGGGGAGGGATGCAGAGCTACCCTGACCTACCCTGGGATGTTCTGTCTGGGGACACAGAAGGTATTCCTGGTCCCTGTGCTGCAGCACTGCCTGGCTGCTCTCACCAGGCAGAATGGATGAAGGATTTGAGGTGGCAGCAGGGCTGAGTCATTCCTAATTCAGGCTAGGGCAGGCAGGGTGCTGAGCTGAGCTTTCTGTTGTTCTCAGCTACAAGTCACAGCTGCTTGGCCCTTTTTTCCATCCTCTCCTCCCTAATGGGCTGTGTGAGGGAGTGAGTCTGAGATGTGCTTACCTGGAACTCATGTTAGCAGAAGGGAAAATGCCAATTACTTATGTTTTAAAACAGGCTGAAAGAACATGCTCTCCCTGTTTTTGTTTTTTTTCCCTTTTCATTGCTCATTGCCTGATGGTGCTGGCTGAGAGAAAAATCAAAAGACCATCACTGATTCATCCAATGTTCCAGGCTTGCTTGTGTTTGGTGGCAATCTGGAGATGGAATGAGATGCTACCTGGTCACAAAGAGAATTTACACCCTACCACACCCCAGGCACAGGGCATGCTGCTCCCTCCCAACAGGAGGAATTAGAAAAGCACCAGGTGGGGTTTAGCAAATGCTACCATTTCACTAGAAAGTTCCATCTGCTCTGCACACAGATTCCCCATGTCAATGGAGATTCCAGCCCTCAGTGCAGCAAACAGGAATGGAATTGACCTTCACTTCTGGGAAGAGACCAAAACACCTCAAAGATACTTTACAAAACACACAAATGGCCATGCCATTGGCCAGGGGTGAGCAAACAAGGAGAATTTAGAAACACCCAACAATTCAGCTTCTCTCTGATAAGAGAAGGATCTTCATTCTCATGAAGGATGTCACATCTGCCTGCACCCAGAGGACACAACTGAGCTCCTGGGCTCATACTCAATGGAAACTCTTTGGGCTTCAAACACTTCAGCCATCAGAATTTGGCGCCTCTGAGATAAGTCTAGTTCCCTTCTCATTTTGTTTCATCTTTTGAAGCACATTTCAATAGTTCAGTTTTACAGCAGACAGGGAGGAGTGCTAGGACAGAGCCATGCTTGCTATCTCCATGTCTTCAGATATAATTTAGAGGTAAGGGGAATTTTAGGAAGGAATTCATCAACTAGATGGAAGAAAGACTTATGGGCTTTTCAGCCACTGTGTTTGGGTTATTAAAATATGCTTTGTTATCTTCACACATGGTAGAAGCTTTATGAATTATTCCTATGGAGATGATACCTTGTATTAATGACTGAAAAGCCCTAAAGTTAGAGGACACTTTGATTGCTGATTTCTCTGGGTAAGTAGCAACAATATCTCTACTCTTTGGAAAATTAATATTGCCATGTTTCCCCCAAACTAACCACTGCAGATATGAAGACAACACCAGAATTTCTCTTTGTTTTTCAAAACAAATTCAGAGGCAATCCACCAAAATAAATCAATACACAAAACTGTGAGAGAACTACTGTTCAAAGATGATGAGCTGAACTGTACAAAAGACACAGAAAATAAGTCCTTTAACATGTTAAAATATTTCCTGTAGGTGGTTGTGCTCTGCATGTATACAGTCTGCTCAGGCTATAGAAGAAGAGACAGAAAAAATTAATACATCCTTGCCTTTCTGACACAGAAGACATGTCCAAGGTCGATTATTGGCATCCTGCAACATTTCTTGAGACTTAAGGACTGTCTGCAGTGCTCCTGAGCCAGCCATGGAAAATGGCTGGAAATGGAAAATGGAACACCATGGGACACTACAGGGATTATTAGGAAGCTGTCAGTGCATCACTTGTTGTGTTGGCACCAGCAAAACCATTCAGAGGGAGAGAGAAAAGAGCAAATAGGGACCTCCCTCCCCTGGGACCATCAGTGTGGCACCCAAAGGTTGGGTTAGGAATGAAAGTGGCATCTCTATCCCTGCTCCAGCATTGGAATGACACAGCATCCAACCATGCACTGAGGAATCTTGTCTAATCTTAAAGGATTTAAAATATAAGGAAGATAGTTTGGAGTTTGCTTTTTTCTTTCAATCTTCTTGAAAATTTGATAAAAAACCAGCACATGCATACAGACACATGGACTAGGGGTGTCTTTTCCAAACATTTCCTAAATATTTCTATATCACAGTGACTCTTTGATACTTGTATTGCCTCTTCTAGGAACTCAAGCCTTTAAGGAAAAAATAGAAAGTAAAGTGTTTTGGAGAAAGAACTCTAAGTATTTCAGTATCTATAACAGATTCTGAAGAATTTATCCTGCCAAAAATCAGGTATGATATTTTGAACATAAAACCATGATAGTGGATTTTGAACACATAGATTTTTTTTTTTTCTTAAAGTAACAGGATTAAATTACTTTGTAGCGCATAAAGTTATTAGTTTAAAAAGTGTTTGTAAAATGCCTCATACGGATTTTTTTTAGTAAGTTTTCAACAGGACATTAGTAAAGACAAACTTATTTTTGAAACTTGCAGAACAAGAGTAATTTAAACAATAAGTTGTTCTCACTATGGAGTGCCTCCCCACCGGAGAGGGCTGGCAGATGCATGTGTACATTGGATGATTTAAAGAGATAAAAGCACATGTTTGGGGCTTTGGTTTGAGGCATACTTTCCACAGGATGAGATCTTTGATACCCATTATTTGTTTTGTTCTTGCCAAGTTAGAGAAGTTTCAAGCACAATAACAACTTTTAATCTGTTAAAACATTTACTTAATATTAGCAATACAGAGTGCTACTGAAGGCTGATTCTAATGCAAAACCACTATATTTCCTATAAAGGAAGTTTTATAAAGGCTCTTTAGACAAAAATATATAATTAAGAAAGTTATTTAGCTAATCATCTCTGCATCAGTATTACTAATGTAGAATTTTATTTATGTCCAATATACAACAGAACCAGAGCAGGTCTGGTCTAATTGCATCCTGTGGCTTTGCATGGCAAAACTGGTCACTGAAACCATACATGGACAGTCCCATGGCATGAACCTCCTTGTACCTGTCACAGCCTTTCCTATCATGACATATAAATATAATATAAATTACAGGATGGTGGTGTGTTTTTTGTGGTTTTGTTTGATGGTTGGTTGGGTTTTTACTCAGATTTTTATCAGCTAGCCACCTTTTTAAAAACTTATCTATAGATTTTATAGGGTATATTTATCCAAGTTGTTATGGCAATGGTACATTAGAAATCAAAGGGAGTATTTGTTGGCATGACAAAATTAATTGTTGCCTAGGGTCTGGAACAAACAACAGTAGAGATAACATTTCACTAATATGGCTTGTTTGAAGTGACAGTACTGTATCAATTAAACTGAGGCTATGGTACACAGCCTGCCTAAGCTATTTAGCTCATGCTTGGGGATGTGAAACTTTGCATTCTGTGTCAGGGAAAAAAGGATAGAGTTACTGTGCTAACAAGGAGCTGGATTTTACCATTTTCTGTAATACACACTCACTTTCTTGTCCAGTGTTTTGTACTTCTGTTTCCATCCTCACTTGGAACATAATCAATATTTCTGTGCCTAACATAGAAACAACATAGTGAAAGTCTATTTTTCTTCCAGGTGTATAGTGGACTAAATTAAATTTTGTCTCAACTTCAGTTAAGCATAAATCCCAGTGTTCTAACATCACAGGAAAGTCTGGAGCTGCAGGGTTTCAGGCCATTGCCTAAAGCCCTTTCCTCAGGATTCCTGACCATGTCTCCAGTTTGGTAGTGCTGGTAATCAAAACTTTGTGGCAGCATCTCCTGACTAAGGGATACAGAATCACTGAAGTTCTGCAAAGAGGAAACAAAGGCCAGGACAGCCCTCTTTTGGAGGGATTTAGTCGGTGTATTAGCCTCAGCCCAGATCTTTGGAGAGGAATTCATTTCACCTGCAGTACAGGACACAAATCTCTCTGTGAGGAGCATCACTGACACACTCACAGCTGCTGTGCAAGCTTTTAACCCTTCGTGCCCAATGTAGCCAATGCACAAACTCAAGTCCCAAAACCTGTGAGGTCACTTTTGCTCATCAGGTGAAGCATCCAGGGTCTGTCAGTGTGAGCCACATCTACAGGAGAGAATGTTTCAGTCCCACTTTCCCTGAGTTTTAACCCTTGGTCCTGTGGAGTAAAGCCATACATATGACCCATGTACTCATTCCAGTGCTATCTTAGCTGACACTGACAGATATTGACATGAGATGAATTTTGATATGAAAGCATCTGTTGCCCAGAGAAAACACCTTTTACTTGAAAAATGCCCTTTTTAAATTTGCCATCCCTGGGTGCAGCCCAACGTTGTGAAGGAATTTACTTTTCAAACCATACATTCAAAACCAGAAATCAGCTGTTAGAAAGACCAGCACATATTACATAGTATAAAAGATTTTGGCCCACAAGTGAGGCCAAAAACCAAAACAAAAGCAGAGCAGCTGTACAAAACTGTATTCCATCCTGTCCTAGGAAAGTGCATGTTTCATCTCAATTCTGTTGCATGCAGTCAGTTTTTCCATACAATTGTACTTACAGCACAATGTAGTCACTGAATGCAGCTACAATACTTTATAGGAACCTTTAATAAGACATCCTAACTTGTGTCCATCCATCAGGAGTGTGCTGCCAGGAGATATCATATTTACAATATAAAAGGGGACATATTTTAGATTTGTCCCAATTAACCTTGTAATGAGATGTATTGGAGTGCTTATTAATGACAGTAATGAGATGCAGACAAGACAATGTATAAAACATCATTGGCATATAAATTGAATTCATATACAGATACCTTTATGCACTGGGCATGGAGGGATATTATGAAGAGGCAGTTTTGTAAGTAAAAAGACTAATTAGAAAAAATTCAATACTTTTCCTAGCTTGTATCCATCAATGTTAGAAAACCTGTTTACCCACTGACTGAGGAATTGTTTCCACTGCTTTTACATACAAGTCACAAAACTAATTTTATGATGGTTCTCCTGGAAGTATTTACTGCAAACAACAAATATCCATTATCCTTGAACTATGTATTGTTCTGTTCAATTTAGTTTGGTTCAGATGTACAATTTGGAAATACATCTCTCTCTTCTGGTAACCACTCTAAATATAAGTTTATTTCTCATTAAAAGTTTTAATGACCTTATATACAAAGATCCCACAAATCTAGATTTTGTAAGTCATCATAAGAGCCCTAATTCCCTGCCTTAAAATTTACCATTCTCAAGTTATGTGAGAAATCCACTTAAAATACGTAGATCTGCTCATGTGAGTAAACTTATTCACAAACAAGCATCCTGTTCTACCACCTCATACCTTCATTAAAGTTATGGGTATCTCCCATCCAACTTGGAAAAAATCTGAGGTGTGCCATTAGCAAAATGGAGACTTCAGAATGATTGTCATGGCCAGCAGTAACAACAAACTGATTACCATGCTGAGCTTCATAATAGCATTTCACTTTCTTTTCATTATTGGAATTATAATAAACAGATAAATTACATCCACACATATACAAACAGCTAGGTAAGCATGGCTGAAAAAGTCAGAAAATCACTTTATCAGGGGAGTGATTGGACCTCAAAGGATAACAGAAATTATGTACAGTAAAAGTAATAGCTCATGCATGACTTATAGTGATCAGGAGAGGCAGGAGGCAACTGAAAAAAGCTCCAGATACCTCAGAGTTTTTCATATTATTACAATTGTATCCTGCCGTGTTACTTATTACTTCTTTAAAATACTAAATGAAAGGAAGGTATTTTTTTCAGTGTTGTTTAACTCTGAAAACCACCACACGTCCCCAGTAACTTTAATCCCCCCCATTTCTTTTTTTAATTAGCCAGAAGGAGAGGAGGAATAAACATTAAGAGGAGGAAAGGCAGGAACATTCTGAGGAGGACTCAATGCAGTGAGTTAGACAAGGGCAGAGGTGAAGGACATGTCCCCAAAATATCAGAGGCTGTCCTCTGCCCCATCCCTCTCTGCAGGGACACTGCCAGGGAAGGGACCAGGGGCCACCAATCCTGCCACCACCCAGCCAGCACTGGGGAGATCAGGGCTGCTCAGGACACCAGGGGGTTCCCCCAGGATCTGTACAATATTTAGCAGAAGGGTCCCAGACATGGTGAGGATCAGCCCTTGCCCAAGGAGAATAAAATCCACGTGGAAAAACAACAGGTGAGGCCACCCTGGAGCCTCAGTGGAGGTAAAAGGTGAAGTCTTCTGGTCAGTGCACAGTGATCCACACTTTCACCAGATGAATTTAATCTCAACCCATGCAAAATCCCCAATGGAACAGCTTCTGCTCAGCACAGGTTTGAAATCTGTGCTGTGAAGGGAGAGGAGTCCATTCCCAGAAACTCTTATCTCAGACTGGTGCCTCTTTTCTAAACTGCCATGGAGTTTTTAAAGTCTACAAAACCCAGCACCTGATCACGAAATGTTCAATATCACACCATGTGCTGTTTGTTTCAAGTTCATCCTCTGAGCTGCCACAGACAGGTTTAGGGGAAGCTGTCTGGGTTTTACACTCTAGAAGATTTTACTGCTCCTTCACTTAGGGCTTTAAATATGAGCTGATGGCCACTGTGCACAGTATCTTAACTTCTCCATTTTATTATTGAATGTTACACTGGTGAAATGATAAATGCAAAGCAAGGATATCTGAGTAACCAAAGTACTGGATTGGGACTACCTAAACTGCCAGATCCACAGGAGTGTATCAGCAGTGTCAAGCCAGCTCCTCTCCCTCAACTTAAGTAAATTAATCCCAAAATAAACTATTATAAGAGTTTATTTCTCACTTGTCTTTGTAAAGAACTTGTTCATATGGCCAAATCTATTACCACTTTTAAATTTTTTTTTTTTTTTTCAAGAGAAAAAATTTATTTTAGTGCTCTTGCTTTAAGTGTCACAGCCATATGTTGTTTTGTGGAAAGCTGTAGGTTTCCCTTTATCTGGTCTGCTACAGACCTGGGCTTGGCACCTTGACATACAGCAGGCTCCATGCAGAGAATCAAGTGGGTGGTAAAGTCTACTGATATGTCCTTTACTTTATACTCAGGGTTTGTGAAAGTTTTGCTCAGTTTCTTCTCATTTAGCAGAACAGAAAGCTCTGACTATCACCACTTCCCCTTAATGTGAAGTTATGACTGAAAACAGGAAATCCAGAAATACAATTAGCAAGCAGTCTAATTGCAATTGATACATTAAATGCCAGCAGATGAGTAGCATTGGAAACCAAAATATGTGTTTCATAAATTCTAGTTTTAAATTCAGGGATTTGCTTGTTCTTTGCTGATGAAAAATCATAGCAAATGGATCTAAGCACAAAAATCTTGCTACTGAACAACAAAAAAGATAAATTAGCTATTGAGTACCCATTGCCAAGGGCAATACATTCAGCAGAGGATCTGATGGTGACAGATGAATCCTCACTACACTCTCACTCTACGAAATAAGTGTACAGTGTCTTAGATAGTTTCACTTGTGCTCCAGTCATCTTCCTTGCACAGCAGCTGCTTGCAGCTCTGTCAGTGAAAGCCAAGAGGGGTATGGTTTCCCATCATTAATATGACAGAATCACTCCAGTTTTCAGCTGACAACACTGGATTTTTATGGCTATTCATGCCTTTTCCTTTCCTGCTCCTGCTTTGTATTTATCTTTTTCCCTGGGAACTTCATTCTCTTCCTTTCTCTGTTTCCCCCTATTACTGTCCCTTGAGCCAACACAGATTCCTACACCTTCTACATCCCTTTTTCACCTTTCACAAAGGTTGTTTTTTGTTCCAGACAACAATAGAAATGATGCAATGACAGCACGAGGTGACTTCATTCGGCCCAGTGTCTTTCAGACAGATTCAAAACACAATCCAGGGATGAGCAACACAATTTCAGCACTAGGAAACAAGAAAAGACTGGCCTGGTGTGGGTAAGACTCATTCCTGAGTATTGAAAAACCCAACAGGAGGACAGGTTTGTAAACCTTGTGGTGGTGGGTCCTCCTGGAGGAGTTGATTTTCCACAAAGTGAGATCAGGTTATCCATAGCTGTCCTAATGAACACACTCAAATGGACATTTCTGCTGTCAATCCTTGTCAGGGATCCAGCATCTATCAGCCAAAAAATGCCATCCATTATGGACACTAAAACAACATAAATTTCACCTGTCTCCATGCTTTTGCTTGGGAAGTTCTGAAGCTGCTCATGGGTTGGCATGGGGCCTTGCTGGAAAAACACACGGAGTTCATTCCTCACACAGACACAAACCTCTGTCCCTCTCTCACAATCACAGCCCCAAGCTCAGCCATTCCTGCATGGAGCAATTGCTGTGCTCCAAGATCCAAATCAAGCTTTCCCTTTAAGCTAAGCAAGCACATTCTTAACAAAGCCATCAAACCCATCAACATGCTAATTATGAGGAAATAAAACCATGGCCCATGCTCCCAGGATTCTGAAATTACCAAAGACCAATAGTGAGATCCAGCAGGAAGCATATGAAAGTACCTTTGTTAGCATTCTTTTTATTCCTTCATCAAATTCATTTTGTTTAGAAAGAATATTTCTCCTTATTTTCTTTTGCCAGATAAGCCCAGAACTGGGGAGTTTTTTTAATAAGGGCTAGCAAACAATGTAGAGCTTTGGAAAGAAACCATGTTTAGACAGGCAAACCACGGATAACAGCGATATTGTGTGTGTCAGGCAGGAGAAAGGAGGGACTACAAACTAATAATGACAGGGCTATTTATTACTGAATAACCAGCCTCTAATTTTAGAAACATAAAATCTCCTATTTTCTATTGTTCATTTTAATTAGTATTTTCCCTAAATAGTCTCCCTCTTCCTATATGCTATTTATACAATTGCAGAGAAAATATAAAGTACATGCAATGTTAGCAGAATGGCAACAAAACATGCTGTGAGTGCTATGGGAGCTGTGCATTGTCTGCAGCAGGGACAATCTAGGGGATGATTTTGTCCTTTGCAACAGGACATTTTTATTTCCTTGTGAAGAAAATATTTGGCCCACCATAGCACCCCATCCCATAGACACAGAGTTACATGAAGTACTTTGAACCCTCTAAGTAGGATGAAGTAGATAAATATTTCTGTGAAGAACAGCCTGGAGCAGCTGGAGGAATCAGCCCTGAACTGGGCTCTCTCTCTCTTTAAAATTCCTCTAGGAATTTTTTTCCTTACCAAGCTGACAAAATGCTTGGCAGTGGCTCAGAGGCTGGTGCTCTGCAAGATATCCTGCCTTGCTGTTTCCTTGCACTTCCCTCATCTGCTGTAACCACTTGTTTCTTGACATAAGTAGGTGAGAAACCTGTGATTTAATATGCAGGGCCCTCAGCTACGCCCTTCACTCACACAACGAAGGGCATTTGGGAAAGGGATATTTTCATCATGGGCACACAGGGTTTGTTTACCCTCAGAGAATCTAAATATGTTACTCAGAATGATGTCTGATTTCTCCTTCCTTTTCCTCTAAGATGGCACAAATGTTTCTACCTGATGGCAGAGAAGTCAAACAACCATTAAAATGACTGTGCTGGACAAAAGTCCTTCTCCCCCTGGGTCTGGGTCCCACCTCCAGATACAAGCAGATGCCTGGGCAGCAAACAATGACAAGTCAAGTTTAAATAAAACTTCTTCCCTTAAATACTACTTATCTCTGGTTTTAGTCATGAGCAATTTCCTTCTTTTAGCAGCAATCTGTGGATTCCTGCTCCTGGAATGTGTCCAGTCTTCACCTGAACTCATGGAAGCCTGTACTGCAAGGAGCTTCTCATCTGCAAAAAAACCTCCAAAATTTCTGTGTGCTTGAACTCAGGTCTGCTAGATTATTTTGAACTTCACCTGCGATGCACTTGCATACAGGGACTTGAGACCAGGTTTTCTTTTGACTAGAGCACATTCTCCAAAACTTCCAATGCCCTCACTCTTATAACTGCTAATATAAAATCCAGAATAAAAGAAAGTAAAGAAATAGAAGTGGCAAATGTAAAGGTGAACACAAAAAGGTGTGGCTTCCTATAGGAAAATTATGCTGCAGAGTTTAGGTGCCTAGGCTCATTTGTGCCATCTCCCCACCACAAAAACATTTCCATAGGGAATACATGTATATTTGCACTATCAGCTCTTATAAATAGAAATGGGAAAGGTGCATTTGGTTAAAAATGCAGGGGCTTTAAAAAGGGGGTACAAATCAAATTGTACACATCAGTGTAAAATGCTGCTTGTTTCATACTCAAATATTTAAATTCAGTGCATCTCCAAGTCATAGAAATACATATCGCAGGAGGGGAAAACAAATCAATAAACAAAATCTGTAAAAGCAGGGTAGATCTCAACATAAAAGACATGGGAAAATGGGTTTAAAGGGAAAGAAGGGGAATTTAGATTAATGGGAGAAATAAATTCTTCCCTGTCACAGGCTGCCCAGAGAAGCTGTGGCTGCCCCATCCCTGGAAGTGTCCAAGGCCAGGTGTGATGGGGCTTGGAGCAACCTGGGATAGTCAAAAGTGTCCCTGCCTGTAGCAGGGGGTGGAACAAGATCATCTTTTAAGTTCCTTTCCACTCCAAACCATTCTGTACTCCATGACACAACACTCTTCCCTGGGCTGCTCGACCAGGACCCTCCTGGCTGCCTGCACCCCTGAGGGTTTTCAGGAGAGCGTTTCCCACCGCCAGGACCAACTGCGGCTGGCGGCTCCTGCCGCAGTGCCAGGAGAGCAGAGAAAGGCAGTCCAGCACGGGATGTTTTGCCCTTGGGCAGGACTGAAGCTCGCAGGAGGACTCAGGCATTTCCTTCATTGACAGACTCGCTGCAGCCCTCGCCAAAAGTGCAGTGTGAGAGCTGGCAAAAACCAGCTGAAATTCACTTTCTGTTGTGTTGTGCCATGATCCTCCGCGAACTATTGGTGCCAAGTTTTAAGCAACTCCATGTGCAGCGTTTTGTAAATCACTTCCAGATATGCAAATAGCATCATTAAAACATTTGCATATACCCGTAAGTTTCTGCTCCAGGTCCATATGCCCAGGCTGTAGGAGAGGGCAGAAAATAACACCTCAGCATGGCATGAGGCAGGTACGTGTGTGGAGGGAGGGGGGCAATGGGAGCAGGAAGGTGCAGAATGTCTCTGGCTGCCCTTTTAGAGCTGCTCCAGGAGCTAAAATCTATTTTGCAAAGGAGAAAAACGCAAAAAACACCCCCCCCCCTTTTGCTCTAGGAAAGGAGCAACTGGCCTGAGTGAATGGTCTGTGATGGGGACACCTGTCCTCAGACTTGCACAAAGGTGGGGCTTTTTAAACACTCGTCCCACTCACTTTAATGCTCTGCCACTCTGCAAGACCTTGTAGCATCAAGGCTCTGTCAACTAACAAAATGCAGCTCTAAAACTTGAGAAATATGTTTGGAGAAAGAAAACCACCCATGTGCAATCTGGAGAGTCATTGCAGGGCTACAGACCAGAGGGACCTCTGAGAAAATGAGGACTAGGGTGGGTTAGCTTTAAGAAAACAAGTCAGACAGGGCATTGGAGAGGAGAGTCAAACTCATAAAAAGCTGCTGCAAAGAACAGGGAGGAATCTATTTTCCATGCCCATGGCAGAGAGGAGAGGCAGTAATAGGATTAAATTGAAGGAAGAAAGATTAAGGTTAAACATTAGGGAAAATTACTGAACAATGAGGCTAAGGAAGCACTAGAATAGATTGCTTGGGAAGGATGGAGAAATTGACCCTGGAGGTCTTAAAAAATAGATTAGACAAGTGTCCATCAGATATGACAGGTGGTACAAGTGGTCTTGCCTTAAAGTGGAGAGAGGAGGAATATGAACTGATACCTGTCCTGCAGCCTGGGGAAACAGGCAGCACACAAATCCTATCATATTCCAAACTGCAAAACAATTTTAAATACCATTTTAAAGCTACTAAAACCAGTCAAAATTGTAGCCCTCTTGGGGAAAAAATCACATAGATTTTTAGTCATAATGCTCTTGTAATTGTATCACATCTCTGATTTTAGTCTTCACTGATTTAGGTGTTGATATCATCAGTCATGCTCTGATGAAATCATTGGGATTTTCTCAAAGCTATAAAGAGGTAATTTTGAAAGATTCTGGTTTATAATGGGACCATTTTCATGATTATCTTTTCCTAAAAATAAAAGTATCATTGACTAATACAACTAGAAAAATTTCAATTTTTTTTCATGTTTCCCCTCAATTATCTTCAATAAAAGCCAGTTAGATACATGATTCACAGAAGTCATAAAAAAGAAAAACAAGCTGAAACTGCCAAATTATAGTTGATAAACTATCTTTTCACCCAGTTATATAATGAAATGTAAATACATGTCCTGTAGACCCTTTAACACCTGCTTAAGTCCATAATGACTGTGATTATCTGGTCATAATGCCATATCCCTAAACTTTCTATAACATGCATATTTGACAAAATAAAGTGGGCAAACCCACTGTCCAGAAAAAGCAAACCAAACTGTGCTGCATTTGTTTAAAGAAACAAAATAAATAACTTTTTCTGCTTCTTATTCTCCCTGATTTCAGAGCTATTGCAGAGCTGAGTATTACTAGCCATATTTTTGAAGGATAAGCCAAGCCTGTGCTGCTCACCCTGTCCCACACAAGGAAGCTGAGTCTGGAGAAGGAGCTGTCAGAGATATTGGATGTGTTTAATTCAACGAGAATTTTCCATCCACTCCCATGAAACCAAGTTTTCTCCCCAGATTTGCTGTTGCTCCAACAAGTGAAGCGTGCTGTCATGTGGCTTCCCTTACTCAGACATACAGACCTAACACAGATGAGTCTATTTATGGATGATTAGAAATAAATCTACAGAACTGAGTCCTAGAAAAAAGTAGAGGAGAGATTTGCCAGTGCAAACAGGTGCAGAGCGTCGTCTGGAGGGGACCTGTGCTGCAAAATGAAGCATTTTGCAGGATGGTATTTGAGATAAAAGTGTAAAGCAGTCTACACTTTATGTGTAAATGATCAAAGAATCCCAAACAGGCTAGTGAGGCTAATTTGTGGCTTGGACATCCACATGGAAAAGCCTGTCAGATTTACTGCAATCCTCATTAAACAAGTGGCTGGTGTGGCTCCTGCAGACCACCACCACTGCCTGTGCAGAAAGCACTGAGCTTTGGTTTCTTTGTACATTGGTTTTTTTACACAAAATTGCTTTTATTGTTCGATTATAACAACTGAACTAATATGTTATAAACAGACACAAAATTCACACTGCCAGCTTCAGAAAGAAATCTTTACCCTTGGCCATAAACCATCCCCAAAAGTAGCACTCCTGCCTGGCATTAACTCCTTCACAGTGGCCTGTTTAAGAAAACCCTTCTACCACCTTGAAGCAAAGAACATCTGCTCAAAAACCAAATCACTGCCCTCGGAATAATAAACCCACCACTACCAATGTGAAGATCCCAGCCCACTGCCTCATAGCAGTATTTCTGCCCAAGGGGTGACAGGCACATTTTGCTTAAGAGTCCCAAACAATAGGAAGGGGCATAAGTGATAATATGCCAAGAGAACAAGGCTGAATTCCGAAAGAGGGGATTTCAGAAAGCTGAGTGTCCCCTTCTCTATCCCTGCAAAAACAGGGAAAGGTGCACAGCTCCCCAGCTGACCTGCCATACATTTCCTCTTTAATCAGACTGAAATATTTAAATAAGGGCATAGCAAAAAGGCATCATTAAAAAAGCAGGGCACACTAATTCCTGAACAGAAATACATAATTCATAACGAAAGTTCCCAGTTTGTCAAAAACCTTAAATTCCTAATGCTCCAAATTCTTTGTGAGCCATGTCCTATATGACAGGTTCAATATGACACATCCCTGCAGGCCAGCACAACCTTCTGCCTGCACTAACAGGTCTAGTGGATAGCAAAAGGGACTTAGGATTGGCCTTTTAAAAGAAAACACGATTCGGATTACTCATCTAAGAGCACTAGTTATGCAAGTTTCTGTGTCAAAAGAGTTTCTGGAGGAAGAGTGATCTGTGAAAACAACATTATAATTTGTTCTCCAATTAAAGTAACTGTAGGAGTAGGCATGTTCTGTTAGAGCTTGGTTTTGGTAGGAAACATGGTCAACTAGCTGAAGATTTGGCCGTGAAGGGCTGACCAAGCCATTTCAGAGTTGGTATAATGTGCAAATGGCCCAAATTGTACACAAAGGAAATTTTTATACACATTCCAGACTGATTCCTGCACTGAGAAGTCAACATTCAGATCCTGAGGTGTTTGCTAGCAATCAGCAGGGGGAACATCAGTGTCGTGATGTTTTGAAAAGAACCAACAGATTTTTGTTGTGTGCAGAAGGGAACCACAACTGCAGCACCTCTGTGGTGTGACAAAGAGGAAGAAAAGCATGTGCCAGATATCCAGTCAGGATATGGACCATCTTTGGGGTGCAGCTTGTCTTTGATTGCAGAAAGAAACAGAACATGGGCTCATGGGAGCAATAAAGTAAAAGGTGATAAAAATGAAACAAGATGAATCACTGAAAACTTCATAGAAAAAGATACCAGAACAGGTGGCCATCCAAAGCTATGGAAAGATGAATTTCCAGAATGGAAAGAAGTGCTAAGCAAAGCACAACTACACCAGGAAAAACATTTTATTAGAAACAGATTTGTTTAAAAAAAAACCCTAAACTATTTTAAAAACCAGTTTTCAACAGTGCTGCAAACATCTCAAAAGTTTAAAAGGATGATTCTTCTTATTCTCCATATATTACCATATCATTTAGCACAGAATAAAGACCCATCAGTTTAATTACACAGCTAAAGACAGGTGGTTGTTGTTGTTTGCTTTGATGGTGATGCACTGTAACAATAAACAGGCCTGTTATTTCTATATTAGCATATGGGTTCTTTCTTTGATGATACAACACCTGTGGTTGCAGTGTATGTTGAACCGGAGAAAATACCTCCTGAAAACATCTCCATAGACTTAAGATTTCAAATTTAGAGCAACAAAAGCTCTGCTTGAGTCCCCTGTTGTTGGAAGGAGCAGCAATTAATTATCAAAAAAAGGAACCAAAACGTTACCATCAATCCTGCTGACAAGAGGTGCTGGTGGTTGCAGTGGACAGGGACAATTATGCACATATCACAGGGCTACAGACAACTTCTGAATTACAATTGCACCAGGAAACTCTCTACAAATATCACAGATGAATACCACTGAAAAACATTATCAGGACTGGCTTGAAACACATGTTGATTTAGTGCTGGGGGGAAAATAAAACATCCACCAAATTTGGAAGAGATGCCTGTCCAGGCAACATATATGTTTAACATATATTTCTGCAGCCTGTGCAAATAAAACAAAAAAAACCCTAAAAATAAAAATCTTGTGCTGCTGTAACTACTTTTATTTAAGATATTTAGTATCAAATGTTACTAATATTTCTAATACTTAATGAGGAAAAGTGCTCAGTTAGAAATTTTTCAAGTGCAAGTAGAAGAAATGCACCCCCTGAAGGTTTTCCTGATGGAGGCAGTCATGACCATGCTGGTGAATTCATCAAAGGAGGATGATCAAAGGGTCTTTGCAAGACAGCTCATCATCTGCTTCATTCTCAGACTCTCTCACTGGCAGTGCCATTTGCCCAGGATTCCCTTCATACAAATCCATTGTGGAAAATGGAGATAGAAGAATAAGGAAAATAAAATCAAAGCAGAGAAATTATAAACTTACTGGGGAAAAAACCCATTCCTTTGAGGTGGACTCAAAGAAGATGCTTTGTGGTATTTTCATATCAATATTTTAATATCAAGCAGGATTCATGTCCTGGGTGTTCACTATAATGGATTAAATTGTATTTAGAAAGAGGTCAAGGAGAGAGCAAACTCCAACTGAGCACACCTGTAAGACCAATTGAAGTGATCTGGCCCTTATTCATGTGAAAAACCCTTGAGTAAAGAGAAAACTGACTAAAGAACAATCTGTATACAGGAAATGGGGGGAAATACAGAGGAATAAAACTGGAAGGTGATAATTAAAGAGATGTTAAGAAATCCTATGAAAATAAATTCAAAGATGGAAAATTCAGTGAATTTCAGTTGAGGGTTCTTATTCTCAGTCCAGGTTTCCTTCTATTAGTGGATCTCAAAGCAGTTTACAAATATTAGCTAATGATTCTGCCAAGTTCCCATTGACAAAAATCACATCTGTTAATGCAACTAAGTAATAGAATATAGTTTTAGTCATAAAGATTTGAAAAGCTTTTGGATGTTCAGTTTCAAAATATCATCTCTAAAGTTTTCTAAAGGAACTGGCCTGGGAAAAGAAAGTTTGCAGGCTGCTCAAACATGAACAGTTTCCAACAGCAGGGAGTTTTTATTAATCCTCCAGTGTCCCAGTAAAAAAGTACTGATCAGTGAGAATAACCATGTGCCACAGACCTAATGGCCCTTAAATTCAGCCCTTAGTTGTTAGATATGAAGTACTGAGCTTGGAATTATAAAATGCTTTAGGTTCATTGGTCACATCCTCATCTGCTGTAAACTGGCATCCTCACTGATTTCAACAGGGTTCTAATGCTTTATTGCTGTTGAGTAACAGGACAAATATCACTTATGAACATCCCCACTGTGGTCTCAAGCACACAAAATTTAAAAATCACTCTTAGATAGCCACTGTTAACCAAAAAAAAGACACAGTATAGCCTAGAGTGGCACAATAACACTCTGTGATTATGCTACCTTGACATCATTTACCACTTCTGCTACAACCTCTTTTTTTCCTTACCATGTTCCCACTCTTCCAGAAAATAAAATCTATAATATGTAATAATTTAGAATTAATATCTTGATTCCCTAGATCCTTTAATGAATTCAAATGCACCTAGGGAATCCAACCAAAGACATCTGTTCATGAATAGTGAGAATTATTACCAAGTCCTGGTGGAGACGGCAAGATGCCATCTCTTCCTGAAGTACCTCCCAGCTGAGAAATCAACTGTCTCCTGGCTGAATTTCCTTGTGTCAAGGTTTTACTGTGTTATGTCTCTTGGGATTACTTACTAACAAGAACTCCCTCCCAAACTTTTACAACCCCCAGAAATAAGGAAGACGAACCTGGCATTCTTTTTGTTGTCCAACTACACGTGCCGACTACCTTTACCACATAAAATAATGATGGCCTCAATTAATACTAATTACTACTCAAAACTTTCACAAATCCCTTTTTAATCATCTTTGGGTTTAACTGATATACCCTAAACCCCTCCGACTGCCAAAAAATTAACATTTCATTAGACAAATCATAACCTACTCCCTATTCTCCAAAATCCAGCCCATCTGGAAATATTCTACCTCATCAAATGTCAGACTTGCACAGTATAATGGAAAACTATTTTTATTTAAAAACCACACATACATACACATAGCAAGTGTGATGCATCTATACTTATAGATGCAGATCTAGAAATATCACCACACCCACATCCCACCCACTGCTCACTACATTCCAGAAGATGTCCACTGCCTCTACCAGTCACCATCATACTCCTTCCTCACTCTTTGCAAATCTTCTCTTCCCCTTCCAAACATCCATCAGAGATTAATTTACCTCTACTGTCAGAAATGTAAACCATCAGCAGCTTGTTATATTGAAGAGGTTAAATGAAACTTTTGACATGACTTGTGTTTAAAATCCATCTTTAGCTGATGGCATGTCATCAGCTAGAAAATGTGTAATCAGGAGAGCAGACCTGAAAGTCTGAAAAGTCAGAGAATGTAAAGTTCTGCTGGAGGCTTTTCTTTCCTCTTTCTCTTTTTTTTTTTCCCCCTTTAATTTAACAAGTTCTAAAATATATTTTCTATTTTTGGCTTCAAGTGTGGCTATGGTCTGAACAGTGACTGTGTAAAAATGGCACCTTCCTACTCAAAAGATCTGCTCCTTCTATGCATTCTGAGGAAAAAAAAAAAAGCTGCTTCAGAAAAACTATGGACCCAATCTCCAGACAGATAATCATGGTATGGGAAGCAACATCAGTTCAAGACCTGCCCCTTAGTTTTCCTGCTTTGTAATTTGTTAGGCCCACATAAATAGCAGACAGAGATGCACATGTTTAATCTTTCCCAAAATTGTCATTTTGTCTTTTGCTGGTTTGGTTTTGCCTTTTTACAAGTTCCTGTTTGCAGCTGTCAACAGCTCATCTCATGGTACAGGAAGGATGGGACAATCACAACATTTTGTTCACACACATCCAACATTACATATCAGGCTAAGGAGCATCTCCTGTGCCTTCCAGCACCAAAAGTGCTCAGACTCACATGGGGATTTTACCCAAATCCTATCTGAAATCTTATTACCAACCATGCACCTTGGCTGGACCTTTATGTACCAAACACCAGTCTCAAACCAGCCTTATGGACAAAAGAGTTGAGGAAGAAATTGCAATGAGCTTTTCTACCTTCAGGTCATGCTCCAAACAGTACAGCACGTGCACCTACTCCCTGAGCATCAACACCCCTCTGCATCCCTCACACTGATAAAATCATGCATGAGGGAAGATGATCATGCAGAAGAGCTCTGCAGGGCCACAGAGCCCAGGCAATCTACTTTGCCCCCTGTGTGCAAAGACATTTATTTTATCTCAGTCCATGGTGGTTCTTATGAAGATGCTGAGGACCCTGTTTCACAGCCAGTAGTAAAAGTCTGTCACACTTATAGGACACCATCTCCTCACATCTCCCCACTCCAGGAGCTCTCCCTGCATGATTTCTAATGAACCAGCAAGATACAGCAACTGCAGAATCCCAAAATACCATTCCCATTGATTCCCAGACTGCAGCCACCATTTAATTCCTGCACCAGCTCCTTTTTGACCCTGCTGGCTCACAGCCAAATCACCTCTAATTCATCCCCTGACCTGTGAAGCACAGATTTGGGATGTTCAACCTCTGTTTGATATTATACACGTTCTGATCTGTTCAGTGTTTTTTTTCATGCTTTCTGACTCACTTTTATCCATAGTACTTTCATTCCCCATTAAATTATCCCAATGCATTTCATTAAAATATCTCATCATCAGAGGTATTATTCTACGCTTTCTACCTCTTTTACCTCATGTAGATTGATTAAATCAGCATGATGGTATCTGAGTAGTGTTTAGGACTCAGTGTGACCACATCTGATTTCTTCATAAAAGATTTTCCTTTCTTTGGATGCCAGGGGGGTGCAACTTGATGTTCACTTATTAGTGCCTTTTCTATTTAGAAAATCAGTTACCGAAATTGTTCCAGGTTAGTTTGTTTAATCAAAAGCACCAGATAAAATTAACACAATATTGACAGAAAGAGAACTTTAAACTCTGTGACTGTGCCAGTATTAGCTGCTCCAAGTTAATTCTTGCAGTCTCGTTCTAACTTGCAGCAAACTTGGGATAATAATACCTTAATAATACCTTAAATTTATACAGCAGTTGTTCTCCAGAACTATCCAAAGGCACTTTAGTGACTATATATAGTCATTACTTCACCCACCACCAAACTGAGGCTACCTTAGGATGGAACAAAGGACTCACTCCCAGCTCCCTGCATCTTTTGAAATGGGATTGGAAAAGAAAAATAAATTCTTTATAGTTTCAGCTAAGCAGTTAAGTACCCAGAGGGTTGATCTCCAGGAGAACATTCTCAGGACAGCTCGCCCCAGTCCTGGGCAGTGTTTCCATGCTTGGTTAGATGTCCCAGGTGCCTGGGATATTTGTGTTTTCTATGTATCTGTTGCCTCTCTTAATGGGGATGTCTCAACCTGCTGCAAACCCACCAAGGGAGGATAGAACCCAAAAGACTAAATTCCACCTCGAAGCCCTTAGAATGTCTTTTCCATCTTGTCAGTCCACAAAGCCATGGCTTCCCGATATTTGCAATTCCAAAATTTCTGTGTGTTCAGTTATTTTCATGGTAATTTGCACCAAAATTTGAGCCTTTCACCATGTGTTTGTCACTAACTGCCTTGCTGATAAAAGTGGGAAGATTTCATCTTGTTCCTAAGTCCCTGCTTGCAAAAATACCTCTTTTTCTGCATGCAAACAGCAGAATTTGTTGAGTGAGAAGCCTTATTTCTACATGTGCTCTTCCCTCTCTCTCTCCCGCCCGCCTCAGTCCCTACATGGCTACTCGGTTTCTTGGCTACAGCAGCCACCAGCAAGTTAACAACATGTCCCCCTACATGCTTGGCGAGGCTCCACGACGTATCTGCTGGCCCATTCTCTTGCTTGAGAAATGCTAAAAAGCATTGCTGGCATTTACATGTCTCATTGCTGCGCTGCCATCGGCCCAAACACTCCTCCTTCCTTTTCCTTCCCTTCCCGCTGGGTACCCAAGCATCAGGAGCATCCTGCCCCAGCCTCACATGGTGATTCCAGCCTTGGGATTGAATGGCCAGGCTTGCTGGGAGGCTGCTTCTGAATACAGGGATTTGCAGAGTAGAAGGATGGCCTCGTAGCAGAGAGAGCAGTGGCAAAAATATGGGATGTCCCATGATTTACAGCACTGGCAACTGGTGTTCTGCCACGAGAAACTGCTTCAGCCATATGGTCTCGCTCCAGAAATAAACTCATTACACCAGATAAATACTGTTTCTGGGCATAGTGGAAGCATTTATCCTCTCTGGAAAGATGCAACATGCCTCAGGACGTGGCAGGGAGCCTGGGATCAGATGACCCAGCTGTTCCCACCAAGTGGCATCACCCTGAGCTGGTTGGCCCTTGTAAAATCTCCAGTTCCTATTGTCTCTCCACAGCCAGAAAGTCCTGCTGCCTAAGCCTTAATCCCATTTTGATGTGGACAACCAATGGAGCTGGAGCAAGGCTGTATTTAGCCTTTTATGGTCAGACTGAACCAGAGAACAGCCTACCCACAATTTTCCTTTCCCCAGAATTGAGGCACATGCAATTAGATGACAGCAACAGCATTACAGCATTGGGAAAATGCTTGATCAGAGCTCTCATACCTGTTGGAGCAAAGTCCCCATGGGATGTTTACCAATGGTTTCTCAAAGCAGAGCCCTAAGCATGCACATGGCACCCTTTGGAGACACCAGTGGCGCCAGTTAAGGTGGTGGCTGCATTTGTAACACACAATTTTCACACTCAGTGTTTCGTGGAGTGTGTGAGGTGTCACCAGGCTGTGGTGGCATTCTGTCCCACAGAGCCTGGCAGTGAGCTGTGAGTGTCACTGCAGGGCCAGCACTGCCTCCAAACAGAGAGGCACCTGGATTGTTAACTCTTAGAGGAAGGCTGCATTGTGCTCCAAGGTAATTTTACCCTGGCATTGATTTGAGGTGCAATTTGAAATTCATGACAATCTATGTAAATGTGCTTGTGACACTGAAGAGACACACAGTGCGGATTATGCGTGACATCTTAAGAGCACACAGATTTTTTCATAAATACTTATACAGTGTCTGCCTTTTAGACATCCTGGACGTTCTCTACTCTAGGGTTACATCCATCACATTTACAATAACCCCCATGATTATATCAATACAAAAGAATTTATTTTGGCTTCTAATTCTATCTGCAGATTTAATAATCTTCTCCGTGTAAATGTAGCAGAGAATAAGATATTTAAGGGTCACAGGTACTGATCATCCATCTTTTAAAGTGGGAAATGTAAGAGGAAATGGAAATGGTGAGGAGGGGAAAGGAAACACTGGAGAAAGGAGAAGAAAGCACTCCCCTCTTTTGCTTAATTTTCCCTCTGCATTGATAAGGCTGCTTGACCACAAAGAGGACAGTGGCAATACTCTGCTGCTTCTTAACACAGGGTGGCCTCCCAAATATCAATAAAACACTCATGAAGAATTAGGGACAGACAGTGATGTCCTGAAGCAGACAATGTGCTAACACTGTAGGTAACCCTAAAGGAGTTAAATCCAAAACGAGTTACAGAAAGGGGCTCTTTCATGAGTGAGATAAATATGACTAAAGCACTTTTACTAGAGACAGTTAAAAATAAAACCTTAAAGAAGAAAACCTGCATTCAATTTCACTCGACAGACACTATTATTTCTAGATATTTCAGATTCATTTGCAAGTTAGGAAAATTGCAGCTGGGGGAAAAAAAATGTTAGCAATCCCATTTACAAGCAGAAATTCTACTGTGTTGAGTCATAAACTGCCCCCTTGCCTCCGCTGGATTCGGAGTTAAATCCATCCTTGCTCTCTTTCCTCACCTCATTTAGCAGTGGGGATATCTTTGGGGTTAATTAGAGCAATCCTCTCGCTCAATGACAGCCAGTTGTTTTCTGGCCAGGCGTTGTTGTTGCCTGTGCTCCCGGTTTTTCGCTCCGGTTTTCCGGAGGCTCCCGCGGGCGGCCCGGGCGCTGCGCGGGCGCGGAGCCGCTCGGGGTTTGCACCGATCGGGGATGCCGGCAGAGGGCAGCCAAGCAGGAATAATCCCAGCCGAGCGGGGATACTGGCTCCAGGTATTCCTCACATCGCACAATTGGCCTCACAACCCTTTTTTTTTTTTTTTTTTTTCTATCACTCTCTCCAGTTTTCCTCCCTTCCCGACACGCGCATCCCCGGCTCGCTGCATCCTCGCCCAGCTCTCTCCACCCGAAGATGATGCACTGCACTGCCCAAATAACTGCTGAGATTTTTAAAACACATCTTTACAACAGGAAAAAAACCCCATCTTATAAAAGTGACCACCAGAATGGTGACTGATGTTTGCACAAGCCTCGAGTCCTACTGCATTCTCACAAACAGCACGAGTAAAGTCGTGCTTTTTAATCTTCAAATTATAACAGCAAACAAAGGGGAATGTGTGTTTGCAGTGGAAGAATTGATAGGTAAATCCTCACAGAAGGGTTAAGACCTAGGGCTCAGTCCTGAGAACATTCATTCATGGAAAG
Source organism: Erithacus rubecula (assembly GCF_903797595.1). NCBI lineage: Eukaryota > Metazoa > Chordata > Aves > Passeriformes > Muscicapidae > Erithacus > Erithacus rubecula. Next base: position 16,356,701 of record NC_136665.1, on the reverse strand, counting down.
GTTGAGGTTTGCATCCTTCATGAGCTTACACACTGATGTCCTACAGATATTTATAAATACCACACACATAAAATATATGCAAACACAAAATTTCTTAATCCTTCTTACAAAATTAAAACTTCTAATTCCTTAAAATTTGTGTGTGCGTATATATTTATAATTGCTTGGATAATTTTAAGGAAATATTTTCCTTTCTTAAGGAAAAATCATATTTGAAATAGAATTTCAGCCATCAGAAAAGAATGTTACATACACAACAACAAAATAGCATTAAAATATCTATGTTAGAGAAAAGCATTCAGACTACACCTAGGAAGTTACAAGGATCGAGCTGAAAGTTGATCTAAATCTAAACTACTGGGAATTTTCAGCACAGTTGGGAGTCAATTCCAACTCATTTCACTTTAATAGGATGATTGTTTTTGAAAATTCCTTACTCCTTGCTCCAGCTTGAAAAGAAAATAAATTAAAAAGTTTTAAAAAAACCCCTTGGTCTGAGCAACTAATTCATTAAGAGTGCAAACATGACCAAGATGTTCACTTTAAGTTGGATATTTTGCTCTCTCACAACCACAATTCCTCATGCTGTCAAACCTTGAGAGATGGCAGTGACAACAGGGATGTTGCTGAATCTCCTGTTCTCCAAGGCCAGATCCTGCTTCCCCTTCCTCACCCCATTTTTTCTTTAGTTTACCAAGCCCAGTCCTTGGTTCTGCTTGGGTTGTGTTTGAAGGCACTAAGGGTTTTTTGGGAACAAGAAGAATTAATCTCTAACCCTGTTTTAAAATGTTACCTATAGGGATGGGTAAATTGTATTCACAACCTCTCTGGAATCCAGTGGCCACAGGGAGGGACCCCCACACCCCCTCCTGCACCCACAGAGCAGAGGTGGTCCATCATCACCCCTCAAACACCAGCCATGGATGTGTTCCTGGTCTTGCAACACCACAAAGTTATTCCAAATTTTGGCTAATTTTGGAGAGAATACGTACTAGTTTTAGGTTATTTTATAGATTCATCACTGGGTGCATCCCTCTACCAGCTCACAAAGGACAGTGGTTGTTTTCTTCTCTCCTTTTCAAGCAGCAGGCAAAGCTACTGTCAGAAAAATGTTTTAACAGTAGTGGAAATAATCAGTGCAAGGCTGGATTTTAAAACCTGCTCCTAAAGTGCTTGGAACATTAAACAATTATTTATGAACACTTGAAACATTAGCTGTTCCACTTGAAACCATTGGCAGGGCTTTAATAACAGCCCAAGCAATGCTCTGGAAGCAACACCAAGGACTCTTGCTAGTCACAAACCCTTTATTTCATTTTTAAAGCCGCTGTTACTGCACACCAAAATTAAAAGGTTTATCACTATGATTAAAACAAAATCTCATCACCAGCATGAGCATCCATTCCCTTCAGTGCTCCACTGAGACATTCCCTTTGTTTTTTGGCTGTTTGGCATGCCTTTGCTTTTGTTTGCTTCTTCCTAAACCAGTTATTCCTGGGGAAAGCTTGGCTGGGGCACTGCCTGCCCTCTCTCCCAGGATTTGGGTGTATTTTCACATCAAGGAGGCCAATTGACACCAGGTTAAATAGATTTTCTAATCAGGATTGCAAACTCTTTGATAATGCAAGTACCCTAAACTTTTATTAAAATAAAACTCTTTCTGGTTGGAGAGGGAAAGGGGAATTCAATGACAGATTTCTCAGTGACAGCAAAGACCACATTTACTGAAGTTTTCAGGTGTGCTTGTTCCTGCAGCTCATGTTGCCCAGGGAAACAAAAGCCTTCAAACTTCTTAATTTAATTTATTAACATCAAGATTTTCCAACCCAAAGCAGAATCCTGTTACATGGGGGGCAGCACAGGCAGGTGTCCCCACCCCTAGGATGACATTTTTGAAGAGAAAGGAAATGAAGAGGATTTCCCATTTGCAGGGAAGAAATCGAGGTGCAAAGAGACTGAGACCCAGGGAGGGATGTCATGCCTGTCCCCCAGAAAGGAAACCAAATCCCTCATCAACCTACCTGTGCTCCTGGGGCTGGTACTTCCAAGCAATACACACCCCACAATTAACCCTTTCAGTATCCAGAAACCTAAACCTGCCCGACACAAAGACCTTAGGAGGGAGGCATTTCACAATGCCCTTTTAAATTTAGACACATATTTTAGTTAAACAGCTTTTGTCCAGAATGTGAAAAAGCTCTGGCCCTGCTCCTGGGATAGCACAGCAGACATTGCTCCTCTGTAGCCAGGTACCCAACAGGGCTCCTTTGTCATTCCTCATCTTGTGGCTTTGGTGTTGCTCACAATTAGATTTATTAACTAATTATTGCACAGAGAAGGATGGACACAAGCAGGGGGCAGAAAGGTGTTTCCCACCTTGACAAAAAGTTATTGATTATTCAGTGAAGGAATCAAGCACTGGTCACTTGGCCATGTGTGATAAACCCAAGGCTTTCCAGAAAGGCCATGTTCTACTGGATCGAAGGGAAAGCAGGCAGCATGGTGTTAAGAAATAACTGAGGCAGAAAAAGCAGCATAAAGAATCTGAAAGACATGAATGCCTGAGGAAATGCAGATTTTGGGGAATCTGTGAGTAAACAGGCATATGACTGACTGAGCCAAAATATATACAGGATTTCACAATATTTAAATCATGGATCTTTGTGTTCTTAAAAATAAATTAAAACTATACCAGTGCTTACACATGGGGATCTGACAGAGGCCGGGTGCTACCAAACCTGCAGCCAAGGGCCTCATCCTGCAGCCTGTAGAGGAGCAGGGCTGGGAGCTGAGCACAGCCCTGGGAGCTCACACCAACACCAGTGGGAGCAGAGGAAAACCAGCAGTGAGAGGCTTTAATCTCCCACACGAAGAGCCCTAACAGCATTTGAGAATCACACAACAGAACGTGCATTATCTGCTTGGCCCCTGTGCCCTCTTTTTGAGGTGGCTGTTAACTTGGGGAAGGTACCGAGCCAAAGGAGCGGAAAAACGATTTGATCACATTTGGTGATATTGCTGAGAGCAACAGGGAAAGACATTTGAAAAAGTGGCTTGCAGTCATTTATATACCTCTTTCCACATGTTAACCATTTTTACTTTCAATAACCATGCACCAGCGCTCTTGCTGCATTACCTTATAACTCCTTTTCTTCTTTATGGTCCTTTGTGGACACATTTTCACCTGTTTAAATCTCTGCATATCTACTAGGAAAAAAATGAGAGCCATACACACAGGTACTCTGTCCTAAGTTATAAATATATTAGGGACATACAAATGTCATCAGAGCACTCAAATGAAGTTTCACTGGCTCCCACTACAGAGACACATCGTTACTTGCTGGAAATACACCAGCCAAAATCTGGGAACGTTCCTAGGACTGGTGCTTCCATCTCATCCAGGTAATTTCCTACTCAGTGTGTTTTGATCTTATTAAAAGAGCAATTCCTTCCTTTACAACTCTTTGCTGCTCTGCTAGTTTCCCCTGAAGAGGTGTAAAGCCTGCTTTGCTCGTATTGACAAAGCAAGAGTAATTATCTTGTTGCAATTCTAGAGTGGAAATCTTGGACATACAGGGCTGCCAAGAACTTCTGAAAACTTACCAGAAGTTTGGCCACCTATATCAAGGGCAACGTTCTCATAAACTATGAATTTGCAGAGAAAAGACCGACAGCTACTCATGCTTCTTCCTAGTTTATGTCCCCTTACTCTTCCTCTCTAAACTCCTCTGTCATCTCCTGGAGGTGTTGGACCCAGCTCATCTTGCTCATCCCTGACACAATTATATAAATAACAGAAGTAGCTGCAAAATCTCTCAGACTCTTAGTCACCTGCCATTATTCTTGCTGACTAGGAAGAGATTTTGGATTCCCCCTGAATGATATTTTCAGAAGGATGTTGACCCTTCTCTAGGCACCTGTGATGACCATGTGTTCAGGAGGGCTCAGCATCTGGAAATTTTGGTTCTTTGGGAGTGTGGCTGAACCTGACACTCCTGGAGATGCTGACTCTTGTGATGATCTCTATCCCAGCTTTAGACATGGAAAAGGAAGTGGATGCACCTGGAGTAAGTTGAGGTTGAAAAGGCAGCTTACAGCTTGTGTAGGACTCTTCCCAAGCACCTGAGATTCCTGGTACACACATTTACACAAGGTACTTCTGAGTTTAAAGGTACTCCTTTGAACATGGCAAACTGCACCACACTCCATTTTCATGATGTTTCTTTAGCCACACTCTCAATATTGGATAGAAACACAGCTTCAGATTTCAGCAGGATTGTGGGAAAACACCCTGTAAGGAGATGAATGCTTAACCATTTTCTGTACTGTTTCTGATGCAATTCCTGCAATCAGATAAAGCTGGGAAATCCTTGCACCTATGAGCAGCCCAGTAAGATCTGAAATCTGTGCAGACATTGAAAGTGTTGGCTAAAGATTTGGTAAAGCAAATATACAGTAGCCAGAACCACCTCCTTTCTACTCAAATTTCATGTCCTTAGCACTGCCTTCAGGAGAAGATTTTCCTAAAGTGATGGACTGAAAATGCAAAAGGGTGGCTGTGCAGCAAATAGCTTTATCAATGATTTCATTTGCAGTCCAGAAATACCAAAGAGATTTGCAATTCAAAATGTTAACACACAATCTTCGACCCAGGGAACTTGCCACTTAGAACTGAAAGTATATGACAAAGAAAAGGAATGAATAAGATGCTCAGGGTGAAGATGTAGAGAATAAATTAATCTATATTTTAGGACCCTGAGCACTAGCTATGGTTCATCTCTTTCCCTGTTATTGATCAAGTTGTAACTTACTAGCTCTTTATGAAGGAAACAAGACCATTATACTACTACGTATGTTTGAAAAATCAAAATATCACCAGCATATGAAGTAGTTGGATTTCCAGTTATGAAACACACGTTTGACTCCTAAGAATGCTGGAGGCTGAATAAAGGTTAAAAACTCAGAAATAATATTGTTCCTGCAACTTTTGCAAAAATCTTTGAGAGATGAATTTAGCAATATGTGGCTTTTAATGGTGTTACATTAAACAGCAGGATTTCCATATGGCGTGAATCTGCTGAATTGTATCGAAGATGGGGATTTTGTTCCAAATTTCTATGGCATTCTGTGATTGTGTCATTAGATACCCGCAAGCCTTTGCTACAATGAAGAGTACAGAATGTGCCAAGTAAAACAATCTTGAGTGTGCCTTCCAAGGGAAAATACTGAGACTAACGTTTAAAATTCCCCAGCCCCATTTTCTTTGAAACGCGGCGAGTTCTTTCTGTTAGAAAAGGGTTAAATGGAAATGTGTCATTTTCATAATAATAATGTGTTTTATATTGAAATTTGTTCTTCGCGTCTTTTCTTTTCACTATAAGTGTTGGTGTGTATGAGTGATATGAGGATAAGTTTGTGAGGGCAATTACCCATTATTGTTGAGTAGCTGAGTAGTCCCCTGAGCAAACTCATGCATAATTTGTTTGTTCATAAGATACTGTAGAGCTGAGGCTGCAGTATCTCCTATGCCCCAGCTTATGGGAAAATGGAAGCTTTTTCCCTCTACTCTGCATTTCTTACCCTATTGTTTGAACTCTGATCATCCTTCTTGCCCCTCTATTATGGGCACCTTCACTGAATAGGAATCGCATATCAGGCGGGTGAAGGTCAGAAATACATCATATAAAAGGGGAAACAGTAAATTCCTTTTACAAGATTCATTATGATAATCATGTCCAAATACATTATTAGAAGCATTAAAGAAATCCTTTTCTAATTTATTTTTGTGCCTCTTACTATCTGCATATCCCTGTTATCTAGGAGAAACAGTGTGGTCTGCAAAGTTGAGGTTACAAACGTGCAGTGGTCTTGGGATAGACAGGACTGGCTTGAGATACAGCTTCAATGTTAAACAATTTTCCACATTTTAAAAAATTCTAATCTTTCCTTACATGGTTTTCTCCTCTTACAGCTCTCTCTTCCTTTATCTGTGAGAGGACTTGCCCTTTTCCTCAGGTAGCAGCATCCCTATTACCTCCTTCCCTTGCACACACTACAGCAGTGATTTCTTGCTTTACTGATCAGCTCTTGTGCAGCTTCACCCTGGAGAAGCCCCACAATTTAAATGTTGCTGTCTGCAGCCCTTCTCTAAAGAGATGCACACATTTAACATCAGGCTGTCTGGGCAATGTGTTTTGTTATTAAAATTGCTGTAATAGGAATGTGAGCTTTTCAAAGTGATTCATAAGTGCACTAAGACAACTGTGTACCTTCATTTGCAAGGGTTTTCCACCCACCTTTTTTGTTTTTAAGCCAAGGCAGTTCTACCCTGAACCACAAGGAGGGAGGCAGGCTGATAAACAAGACATCTTAGTAGAAGATACAGGTATTTTTGTTGAGACATCAGTTTCTTACAGGATTTAACACTTTCTGTTACCCAAACACATTTATTTTTGCACAAGGGTCAGCTATTTTATCAATAACTGCTCAGAAGTTGAAAGCAGCACCAGAAACAGGGAGGTACCAAACTGTTTGGCATTGCTGCCATGCCACATTTTGGAAACTTTTTTGTTAGGACATTTAAAGGGTTTCTACCAATGCTGATAAGACATGACATATAAGAACCATGCCTACAATTCTCTGAGTACATTCCACTAATTTTGTAATTGATTTAGGGTGAGATTTTCACATGAGATTTGCCTTAAAAAACAGCAAAAAATTAAATACTAGGTTTATCCTTCTTTAGGATCACTACTAGACCAACACAAAGCAATGGGCAATCACAGAATTACATTTTCCTGTTTGGACAAAGCATCATCTACAATTCATTATGTTTATATTCCACCTGTACCGAGCACCTTTTTATCACTATTTTTATATTTCTAATATAATTTGGATCAAGTCCTACTGCTTTAGTTTGGAAGAAATGCTGCAGTAACAATGTTCATCTGTCCCCTTGTAGGTCTCTCTGGGGAATTCCAGCACAAAGCATTTGTCAAAACAGCTCCCAAACTCACTCACACCTGAACAGAATGGGCTGAAGATTGAACAACACAATTCTATATAAAAAAAGAGAAAAAAATTCCATGAAGTGCCTGTATTCAGTAACCAGCTTGTAACTTATGAAGATCCACTAAGTATCCTCATTCTAGCTCCAGAGAAATGAAACACTCCAAGAAGTTCCAATGTTGGGCTCTCAGAGCCCGCTTTTGTTGATGAAATTTCCCAATAAATATGTTGGGGTTCTGGAGTGATGTAAATGACAAATCCAGTCATTAATTTTGGTACAAACTTTGGATGAGCCCTCCAAGACTTTATGACACCTTCCTTCACACATGGAACTCTGCCACCAGAGCTTTTATCTCCTCTTTTGCTCTGGCTAGTGTTATTAGTACCAGAAATGCTGTTTGGATGGAAAGAGGAAATGGAGGTATAGCTAATTTCTTAAAAGGTGGGGCCATTAATCCTTTCAGAGGAATATCTGGATGTCAAGAATGTGGATCCTCTCAAGCTGGTAGTTCTGTTATAGATGAGCCTGAGCACTCAGACTCTGAAGCCGATTCCATCACTGCACAGCCCTGGGGTGCAAGGTGAAGGGATGGATTTTGTGAAAAAAAATTTAAAAAGATAAAATGGATTTTAAAAAATTGTCCTGAAACACATGGCGCACCCAATACTGCTTTAAGAACAGCCTTTACTGGACAAGATTTAGCAGCCTAAATGGGGAGGGAAATGGTAAAGAAAATAGCAGATTGTAGAGCTAGATATATATGAAAAGAGGTTTAAGGAGTATTATTTCTTGGGTCAGGGCAGCCTGTCTGTGACCCAGAAAGAACTGCCCCTCTTTAGGTTTGCATCAGCCAAACATGAGCTGCCAAAATCTAATGTCAGTGCAGCTATGGGTAGGAAAACAGTTAAAAACACATTGGTTGTGAATAACAAAGCATCTTGTGCCAAGAAATGAGACATCCATTGAGATCATGAGCACAAGGAAGTGGTGGGACACCAAGGCCTTAAACAGATAATTAACTACTGAGAAAATGCAAATTTTTTCCTCACCATCCTCTGGTGACCCTAAAAATTTTTGCAAAAGGACCTATCTTTTCTTAAAAAGAGAGTCAGTCAAAGAGCTGTCTGAACTTTGGGTTTCCCATATCCATGGATCTCTAAGGGTTTCTATTACTTGGGACAGCAAATTTACTGACAGAAGAACAGACCCTGAAATTCATAAGACCTTTTCTGCTCACAGTCCTGTCAGCTTTTCATTCTCATAGAGTTTTAAGTTAAACAAATTATATACTCAACTGCCTGAAAATATACATGGTACTAATTATGAGAATCCTAAGGTCTCTGTAGGTGATGGACACAGATCCCTCAGCATTTAAATGGTTAAACAAGGGAGTGACTGTCTTTTCAAGATCCTTAGCTGGTTACTGGGACTTGCAGTACCACATCCTAGCTCTAAATCATTATTAGTTACTTGAATTTTTAGTGTATTTTACTGTAATCTTCATCATATACAAGTCTCAAAACAGTGAAAGGAACATGCTCCAAAAGATATGCTAGAAAGAACTGCTATTGGGGAGAAGACAAATATTTAGATCACATCACTCAAAGCCATATCTAAGGACTAGAAATTTCTGTGCAATGGCCCCAGGGGCTAAACAGCAACAGGAACAGCCTGACATAAGAGATGTAGCATCTGAAAACTTCAAAGTAGTTCTTGGTGTCCGAGACAGTTCCATCCTCAGCAAGAACTCATAAGAGCTGAGAAGACACTGGGGAATCACTTGGAAAATATGACTTGCAGTTAAGCCTTGATCAATCAGTGTAGTGAAAGGAGCAGCATCACTCTTCGGAAGTTAATTAGACACTGAGAGTAATACTCTAGAAAGCTTTGAGAGCAGATTGTGTAAAGACAGCTCCCCATACAAATCATTACTATACCTCAAGTCTGAATTTCCATTAATTATTAAAGCTTTCTAGGCAAGCTAAGCAGATATTTCAAGAGGCATATTTCAGAAATTTCCACATGTTAAAAATTAAGTACTGTCAAACAAGCTGGGCCAGGCAATGAGAGCCTCTGGAGCTCCCCACCCCAATGTTCTCATGTCACTCATCCCATCTGAGAGGTGTGTCAGGCTCCACTGTGCCACTGCTCCCTCCAGCCAATGCCTTTTGGGCTCTTCTCCCTGTGTTTGGGCATCTCTGAGGATGATCAGAAGTGTTCAGTGATTCCTCAGAGCACTTTGATTTTATATCATGGCACAAACTAAAGGAAAAGGGATGTGAAATAAAGGATTAGGCTGAGGAGGGCTATGGAGAGCAGCTTGTGTGAAGAACTGAAGAGCCTGGCTAGATGCTAACAATGAGGCTCTTCCCCTCATTCTTCCAACTTCTCTGTGATGGTTTCCTTGCTTTTGTGGTCAGACATGGAAAGAAGCAGATCTGGACCAAAGATGTGGTTTGAACAAATCCTCCTGGCAAACTCAGATATCTAGAGGGAACTCAGACTAAGCTGATCCATGGCTCTTTTTTGGAGTTTAAGTAGAAACAAAATTCCACTAAAATACTCTCATTTGGGATGATGGCATTAAGTCCTAAGTTCAGCTTCCCAGTAAAGTATTGCAGAAGGGGTCTTGTTGCTGTTTTGACTTAGATTTCCAGCATTTCCAGCTAAGACTAACAGAAATACAGCTTAACATATTCTGAAATAGATCTGCATCCTATGCAGGTATCTCTCATGTTTCTACAGTTAAATAAAATAAGAAAATCAAGGGATTTTTAATAACTGCAAATACATGGGAATACAATCCTCTTATTCTATTTGGTGCATCTTTTTGTTTTGGTTTTTTTTTGCATTAAATACAAGTTAACTTTATTTGTAAATAAAAAACAGGCTTGTTCTTTTTTCTTTTTTTTTTTTTTTTTTTTTTTTTTTTTTTAACCAACAAAATAGAAAAAGATTGGCAATGAAAATATCCCAAGGATTTGGAGGGAATAGCAGGGTTTGGATTTGCATGCAAAGCTTTCAGTGTGATGAAACGTACCCAAATAAAGTGTCGCAATTTTCGATTATTCAAATCAAGATACTGCAATATTTTTGGACACTCAAGGCTTTGAACTGTTTATTTATTCATTTTCTTTCTTTGCTGCATTTTTCCCCTGAGAAACCTAACAACTGAAATACAGCAACAGTGCATAATATTTATCGGAGAATACAGGCACTTAACAGGATTGCAAAATTCCAAGTTCTCAAGAAGGAAAAAGCAGTAAGCATTAAAACAAAAGCTGCTGATACTGTGCAACTTTTCACTTCTACAGATAAGACACATCCTCTGCTTTCAAGAAGAAGACCAAGCATAGCTGAATAAGTGTTAGAGTGCTTGTCATCCAAACTGCAGAGCAGAAGGAGACCTTTGCAAAAATGTAGAAATCCTATGTTTTACCACCCAGGTGATATTTTAAAATAGGGTGACTGTTGGTTTAGCTGAGGACTAATGACTACTGAGGTAGCAAACCAGTTGTGAAAATAGAGCAGCCATGGTGAGTGGTTTGAAACACTGCAGGCAGTGACACCAGCAGTGTTTTCAATTGCAGTTTTGGCAAGGATGGGTGGTGCTTTACAAGGGATGAAGAGCTGCCTGGTCCCTGTTAGTCCATGGGTACCTGTCTGGACAGAAAGATGCTGCCTAATGTGGGAACCACAGCTAAGAGAAATGTGGATACAGAGGCTGTGCTACCCTTGGGTAAGAGAGCAGAGGGTGAAGTGCTGTCCCCAAGAATGAAGAGGGTCTCCATGCCAGCACCTCACAGAAGCACAGTTCTCTTCAAAGATTTTATTCACACTTGACAGAATGGCCACAGACCTCCTGCTTGCTCCTCACACTTCCAGCAAAGCAGGTGAAATATGTTAAAATAACTCCAAGGCCCTGTCCTCAGACTTTCCATGGCAGGACAAGTTGTCTTGTACGAGTCCTTGTCTGAACCCAAGATGCAGCATGAAATAAGAATTAGCAGCTTCAATCATATGATCACCTCGTATGTTAATGAATGAGGGAGTAGAAATAAGGTTGCCTGAGCAACCTCAGTTCTGGCATTTCTTAATATCAGAATATTTGGCTAAGCAACAGGAATCATTTCCTTTTACTGCCGAGGGGGTTTCTTGGACAAGCCTAGAGAGCACATTGCCTACTAACACTGCTGGGAGTAAGAATACAAAAATACACATCTCACTTCCACTACCTCATCCCAGTTTAGGGTCTGAGGTTGTCCAGAGGGCAAAGCAGCTCATCCAAGTTCTGCCTGAACTCGTATCCAGGCAAGTTGTTCCCCAGAATAAAACACATTTCCACTCTGCTCTGCCCTTCCATGGTTTCTCTCACCAGGAGCCAACTGAACCTTCAATAAATTTTAACACATTGTTTTCAAGTTCAGGATGGAAAGCAATGCCATCCTCAAAACAAAACAAGGGGGAAAAGAGCCTGTTTCAAATGCAAACATGAATTGGATGCTATTTCAGCTGTGGCACACATTCCTCCTCATTTCAGCCTGCTACATATTAGAAAGATTTTGATACTTAAAAATACAATAGAACTAATACAATGCAACAAATAACTAATGTAATGATTGTGTTTGAAGTATCATGGTACATAGAATCAGACAATTCCCCCCTTTTATCTACAGTCTATAGAATTGCACTTTTTTTTCCTGAAATTCTGTAGAATTTGAAAAGAAACGGTCCCAGTTTAGAATGACAGTGCTCCAAACAGTTCTTGTGTTTTCCATTAATTTTTCGTTGTATTGGTATTCTGTTCCAATTAGCCTCTGTTAGTGCTTCAAAGCTCTATCTTATCTGTAGATAACATCAAAGATGAGAGCTTCCAGTTTTAAATTTGGTTTGTAGTTATTTTAAAGATACAAAGACATAATTTGTGAATAACTGATCAAATAGAATAAATACTTCTTTGTTTTGGCTCCAAAAGGGCCAGAAAACTACTTTTCTTTTTGAAGTTCAGCTTAATTTAGACATCAGGCCTTATTTTCAGGGTTCTAAACTCCTGGAGCTCACGTTTTCTTCAGTTGCAGTTGCATGTGCTCAGGCAGGAAACATATCTCCTCTTAAACAAAATTTTGAGATGTCACAATTTTCACCATTTCATAAAATCTTAGGATGGTTTGGGTCAGAAGGAATCTTAAACATCATCTGGTTCCAGCCCCTCTCCTGTGGCCTGGAAAAACTTCCCTGAGAGAAGGTTGCTCAGAACCCCATCCAACCAGCCTTCAACACTTCCAGACCAACTTTTCATTGATCCAAATCACAGATCTTTACAAAGAATCACATAGAAGCAATAGTAAGAAATATTCCAGGTAACCCCCTTGACCTCCAACCTGTTCTCTCCTTTAGGACAATGTCTTAATGTCTCCTGCCAGACCTGTTTCCCTCCAGCTGGAAGGAAATATAATCATCCAGAAGGAGTTTGACCTGAGGTTTCTTATACCCCAGGGAGATTTTACTTAAGAGTTCACCAAGTTGTTGATTTGTCATTACTGCTGCCTTCAATCTGGTCTGATCAGGATTGAAATAAGCCAAACAAACTTAGAAAAAAAAAAAAAAAAAAAAAAAAACCACAAAAAAACCCCATCTAATTTCAGTAGTGGTTAGCTAAGAAATAATAGTGCTGACTTCAAGACAACTAAAAATTCCTTTGACACCTTCCTGAAATAATGTAGAGATCTAAATTTGTCTTTTTCTTATAAGAGTAATTTAGACAAAACCCCTCCTTGTCAGCTCTACTCAGCACCTCCGAGAAGCGACCACATCTCAACCACTGTTGGGAAGCAGCTTATTTAAAAGCATGAGGGGAAAACACTCAAGTCAGTTTTCTTTCTGTTTAAAAAGCACAGTGATTTCACTGACATCTTTTCTGGGATAGTGCTGTTTAGGGAGCTGCTGTCAAGCTTTGCCAGTCAGCAAAGGAGTCCATAAGTGCTCAGGTTCCTCTTTATTAGAAAATACTTGCCACCTGCTTTTTACATTTGATGGAAGATGTAACAAATCACTCTTGTGCCTACCTGGCTCACAAATAATGTTAACGACAGTGTGATCTGCCTGTCAGTGCTCCCAGTAGGCACTTGCTGAAAACAAGAGGGATTTTTCTCTGTGTTTCCACACGGGTCATACTGATGCTCAAGAAGATGCCTCTGCAGCTTATCAGACCATGAAGAGTCAGGAACCAAAGATATTAATGGATTCCTGAAAGAGAATAAACTGTGGGGTCACTTGTGTAGTTTGGGAAGCACAGAACTTCATTTCTGACCTACTCCAAGCACCTATATTGCAGAGACAAGGGATTTCCACACAAATTCTGCAAATGTCCACCAGATGATGGGACCACAGCTGGTCAGAGCTAACAAGCACTTTAGAGGACAGAATGAGAGTTCAGAATATCCTTCACAAACCAGGAAAACAGTGTGAAGAAGATTAGGGTGAAATTCTGGAATTTCATGCTATGCACAATCTTATGCTTAGGTAGGAGAAAGCAGTAGCATTAATAAGGAAAACAACTGGTTACATTGCTCTGCTGTGGAACATAATCTGGGGATAAGCATGAGTTATAAACCAACAAGTCTGTCCCAGTTTTTGCTGTAATGCTCAAGAGGCTTTCAATTATTTGTCCAGAAGTCTCCTGTAGCAGGGATGGATCCCTCCAGGTCAAGGGACATGAGGGGCCTGTTCCACCTGCCTTTCTAAATGCACCAAGCTGAGCCTCTAAAATGTCAAATTATCCTGTAATACACTATACACCCATGTTTTGGAAACTTCTTGGGTTTAAGATACTTTCCACTCAAATGAAAGGGCAAAGCAGAAGGATCTATAAAGACAGGAAACACAGAGGTCATAGAGAATTGGCCCATGATGGGCAAACATGACACAGCATGGGAGGAATTCCTGCTACAGGCCAGGATGTACACAGGCACACGTGGCTTGTGTGTTACTACAAACTCATTATAAACTCTGGGCTTGAATTTTGACTGGTAGGAGAGAACATGGCCCAGGCCACTATTCCATTCAGAGATGCTCTCCCAGGTTGGACAGGACTTTCATGGCTCCAGGGCTAGTGGCTGGGTCTCTGTGCCTTCCCCATCCCAGCATCACACTCATCCTCAAATTTATTTCACACTGGAGTTCATCCTCCCTTCCTAGCAGTGTCCCAATTGTCACCTTTTCACACAGACACCAAGTAACCTCCCTGCCCTCCTGGACAATGAAAGATGTGCAGTGTCTCTTTTCTTTACTGCTCAGTGGAAATATGGACCATTCTAAATTTCACTTGTTCGGGTTTTCTCCATGTTATGAGTGACCTCTATACTAACCTGCCTTTGAAACCCTTTTCAAGATTTTATTTCATCCTCCACTCTAAACACATTCTCAGGCTTTCACTGACCTAAAGTGGCACCAAGTGAAGAAGTAAAATAAAGCCCTTTGTCTCATCTTGCAGGACACAGAATTATTGAAAAATTACCTGGAGTGTCTACAAGGCAGAGTGATGAGGAGTAAAATTCTGTCTTTGTACTGCTCTGGGTCTCTGCAGCATATAGATCATTTGTCAGTGCCAGTTTGAGGTAGTCTCTCTAAACAGCCTGTTTTGCATTTGAAGCACTCACAGGACATGGTGGTTCGGCTACAAAACCATGCATTTTACATGAAATCACCAGGATAATTTGGCTGTGTATCGTGTTCCCACAACTTAATATTCTACCTACACATGCGTGATCAAGAAGAGATTCCTTAACTTTGACAGGGCACATCACATTATACTCACTTTATTATTGGAAATGATCACCCCAGGGTGCAAAAGGGAGCAAAGACATAGTTTCATCATACCTTTTTTTTTTTTTAATAAACCACATTTACTGCAGTGTGGGGTATTCCAAAGCTACAGAGCGCCACTTGCCAGTGGACAAGTGGCTATATTTTACCTGGATTGTGCAAGGAAGAGGCAACTGCTTAATTTAATGCTGAGCTGGGTAAAATTTACACTGGGAAATTCAACTTTTAGGCACACAGTTCATATCCTCCAGTAAAAAGTAATTTTAGGTAGTGATATTAAACATTTTAAATGCTGTACTCATAGATGTAACCAAAAGCTCTTCTCATTATGACTACACATCCTCCCTTGTACTCAGAACCCAGTACTGGACAGTTTTGATGCTTGCTAGAACCAACAACAAGATTTTTCCTATGCTTTGATGGCTGTTAGAACTAATTAAAGTTTCCTGTTCTCCAACTCCACAAAGACTTGACTGCAGTCCCAGTTGAACAGACCAGTAAAATATACTCTTGAATCTCAACAAGCACTTGATACAGTACATTTATCTGGGAACTGATTGATATCACATCTATTTTGGCATTATGATTTTTATTTTTAATCCTCCATTTAAATACCCTATTTCACAACCAGGAAGGAAAATGAACATGGGATGGCCCATAGATATTTAGTAGCTATAAAATAAAACCCATAAAATGAAAGTGAAATGAATTATCAAACCATAAACTAAAGTTCGGTGTTTAAAATGGGCCAGGGCTTTAAAAATTCAATTACAGCTTTAACAGAAACAAGTTTACTCAATATTTTAATAACCTTCTCTCATAGTGTTTTTTTTTCTTCCTTTGCAATGCCTGGCATTACTGGGGAGGTATGGCAAGGTTGTCTTTCCTCTAACTACTTTAAGATTGATTAGGAAACAGAAATATTGATGCATTTATCCAAAATAACTTAATTAAATGAAGCAAAAAATAGCACACAGGAACATGTGTCAGTAGAAAACTGAAGCTGATCAAGATTATGAAAGGTTACATTTAATATTCCTGGACTGAAAACATCAGGATCATTAATTGAATATCAGTAATGGAGAATACAAAGAGTAAGAAAGTTATTTAAGGTTTTCTTAACTCACCAGTGGGTTATTTCACATTCAGTAACTTCTGTAGTTTTACAGGCTACCAACTCTTGGGGGTCCTGCAGGGCAGCTCAGGACAGGGGAAGAGAACACCTCAGAGCACTAATCTGCATTTGCTGGAGCTCAGACACAAAGCTACAAAACCCCATGAGAAGTCAGGTCTGTGTCTGCTTGGTGTTGTCAGGCTGGTTTTTGGCATGGTTTGGGGGACACATTGAGCAATGGGGTGTCTTCAACCATCACTGGCTGCTCCCACTCCTGGGGCTGAGGCCAGGCTCAGTCCTGGCTCCTGCTGGCCTCAAAGAGAGTTTAAGTGACAAAACCCCTGAAGGACAAGACTGCAGGAGCTGTTATCTCAAGCCACAGCAGTTTTCAGCTCTGTGGTTTTAGAAGGGCTTTCTCCTCATCTGTTTTACTTTCTTTGGGAAAGGCATTAGGATTTTGACAAAACCTCTAGAAAAACAGTGAGGATGTGCCAGATGAACTAGAGAACTTTCACTCTAGTTTAGTTTGGAAACCATCCATATCTTTATTTTAAACAGTGGCTTCTGAAATGCAGAGTAGCACCAGATTCAGGTTACAATTAGAGATGTTCAGACTGCTCTGTGTGGAGCCCAGATGATTTTATTAGGACTCACCAGGAGCTCCACAGCCTGACAAATCCAGCTGAAGAACCAGCACCACTGATATATTAAAAACACTGAAGATGCAACAACATGGAAAAATAGGAGTTTCTGAGAATGAGAAATTGCAATTGAAAATACATGATCCTCAAAGCTGCATCCAAAGAGAATGGAACAAAGATCTTAAAAAACTACCCCAGAGTTTCCCCTCCACTGTGGTTGCAATTGTTTCTGAAGTACCCTGCTTAAAATAGGTTTTCAAACCATTCAAGACTAATCATTGCAATTTGGAGAGGTAAATAGGCACTTAGCATGCAGTTCACAATTAGCTAAAGATGGTAGAAGAATCTCAGGTTGGCACAGGAGATGTAAAAAAAAAGAGAAAGAAAACATTTTTTTTTCTAGCCAGAATGACATGTGATGGGAGAATAGAGGAAGATAATTGTCATAACAAAGGAAATATGTTATTATTTATTGGCCACACTTAAGTACTGGAATCTGGGATTATAGTATCTGGTGACAAACGCTGCTGGAAATTTTGTAAATATCACTTAAAAAGTATGATAAATGAGTAATTCTGCACCTACTCCCCAACCAACCCTTTCAAAATTCAGTTCTGGGAAGCAGAGCAACGTTGTTTTTATCTTCTACGAAAAGACAAAATGCCTGAGCACCCTAAAATCTTGCTCTCATTAGGCTTCACCCTACTCTTGCTATCATTAGAGCAATATTGCTGGTAACTACAGCAAGAGAATTTTTAAAACCAGCTGACAAACTGAACTTTGTAGTGCATTCCAGGTATGGCACAGCCCACCCAGGTGGTCCCCAGCCCCCTTGTGCTGTCCCCACAGGCCCACTCAGCCCCATGGCACTGGAGGGAAGGGCTGAGCTGCCTTCACCCTCCTGAGCTGGGGAGGCTCACAGCACTCAGCTCCCCACGGGCTCTTTGCCAAAGTGCCAGCTGTAAATAGATATTTAGTGCTTAATTTCTATATATCCTTCAGTATCCTAACTTATATTTAGCCAAAACCATGACACATTTATCTGATTTGTTGCTATTAATTTCCTGGTCCCCTTTCTATTTTCTTCCTCCTCTCGCAGATTCACTGGGTTATGAACTGCAGTAATAACATTTCCAAACCAATTTTTTTTTTTCTATTTGAAAAGCTTCTGATATTTTTCATCACTCCACTGGTGCTGGGATACTCATCACCCTGTACTCTCCCCATCTCTAGA
The DNA here is from genome assembly GCF_903797595.1 of Erithacus rubecula. Classification (NCBI taxonomy): domain Eukaryota; kingdom Metazoa; phylum Chordata; class Aves; order Passeriformes; family Muscicapidae; genus Erithacus; species Erithacus rubecula. Next base: position 16,338,879 of record NC_136665.1, on the reverse strand, counting down.
ATTGCATGCAAACAACACCGGGGGGGGGGGGGGGGGAGGTTGGAAAAAAATCCCCAAACCCTCAGCAGTAAGTTGGCTGATGCTGGCAGCAAGACAAACCTGGCACCACACAGCAGGCAGGCAGAGAGTGCACTGCTCATCCTCTCTCTTAGCTGGTGTGTGGGAATGCTGGACACCAACAGCCAGCGAGGGACCCGGCCAAAAGCTCCTCTGCTCGGCGCCTGAACCCTGCAGCTCTCTGCCCCGGCTGGGACACACAGGTAAAAACACAGAAATGCTCCAGCTGACTGCAGTCAGTGACAACAGAAAGCAGGCAGGAGAAGCCCAGGCTGCCTAATCTTATTCCTAGCAGTAAACCTCAGTGCTGGGGATGTGCACGTCATGCCCTCAGGTACCGGGACTTGCTCGGGATTCTTCGTGCTGAAGCAAATAAATTGCTGAGAGTGGTAGAAAAGATTTTTTGGGGTTTTTTTGGGGGGGGGTTCACTTTGTTCAAGTTGCCTTTATAAATATTTATTACTGTTTATATAATTATAGCTCCGTGAGAGCAGGTTTTACAGCAACTTTGAGCCACAGTAAACAGGCAGCCTGGATGCCTCCTCCTCAGCCTGACCATACCTATTCTATGTGTTATATGTTTATCTATTACCATTTATCTATTACCACCATGCTTTGAGCTTATAATTCATTTCATAATGTAATTTATAGTTACATTACAAAAGCATCCCTCTACAAACAGCAACCATGTAATATTGATAAAGCATTTAAGGACAGAACATAAATTCAACGGCTCAGATATTATGTAGTATCAATAATCTGCAGGGGAAAAAAGTGTCTGTGTAAGTATGCACAATTTATTATGGCAGGAACCTAAACAGAGAACATCTTTCTCTGTCAACTTTCTTTAAGAGAGCTTGACATTTCTAAATTCTTTTCTTTCCCACAGATGTCAGAGGACAAGACAGACAAGGTAAAAATCAAAGCAGCTGAAAGTTTTGAACATGACAAGCAAAATATTTCTTGGCTAAAAAAAGGTAAGATACTTTGAGTTATTAGTTGCTGGTTTGTGTTCAGACATTTTTCTATTTCTTAAAAAAAAAAAAATTAAAAATTAAAAAGCATATAGGCTTGAATATGGCCTGAAATTTCTACCATAAAAATTCCATTGCTTGACTTCTGCGCCATATGCACATACAACTTATTTTGGTAAAGAAAGGCCTAAATTACCAAATTTTAAAGTAACCTGAAAGTTAATTTTTCTAATGTGCTTTCCTGGGAAAGTTTTATTTGACCTGAACTATAAGTATAGATGATCATCCTACTTCTGATGAAAAGTTTTTTATAATCAAAACTGTTACTGAGTTGGATTCATATTAATAATTATTTTCTCAGACATGAATAAAGATCATGAATCTTTGGATTTGGCAGTGTTTTATCTTAGAATAAAGTAACATCAGTTGTCAGCGCTTTGAATGTACAGAAACATAGACCTCCAAATTTAGACAAGCATGGGGACATTTCAGGTTTAAAACACTGAAAAGAAAGAACATTAAGTAACTAATTTTCAACAAATACAGTATTTCAAATACTGCATTCTATTACTTAAGCTATTAAAAAAATTGAAATATTTCCTTGTTGTTTGTACAAATAAAGAAGGAAGGTTCTTAGGATATATTTCTTGCGGGAAAAATTGATTTGCCAAGTTAGAACACAGGTCATTACATCTTTATACAGATTTTTCGGTCATAGAAGAATCCCTTTATTGCATGTATTATAGAAAAGTTGGATTTGAATTAAATAGAAGTTTTCAAGAGTAGGCTTTCAAGATGCAGAAGATAGAAATTAAATGTCCATGGCTGGGTGCAAATTACGGTTTTTAAGGAGAAGAGTTGTATTCTAATCCTAAAAAAATTATTTTGGGAAGACTCAACAAGTGACTTATATTTTGAAAACACCAGCTATGAGGGTATTGGGCAAAAGGCATATTTATAGCCACTGTAATGTCATCTGTAAGATGTGCATCACTACTTCAAGCTACATCATTAGTTGTACATTAGATCTTTTAGTTGCAAAAGAGTTTGCAGCAAAACTGGCCTGAATTAATGTCAATGTAAGGAAACTTGCAGCCTTCCATGTTTATGCAGCATTTGCACAGAATGAAAAGCTCCCACTGGAGCAGGGCTCACTGACCAACATGAACTCAGCCCAAAGCCCTGTGCTCAAACCAAACCTCTGGTGCAAGGGCTCAGTGCATCTCCACAACTCAGCAAGCAGAAACTTTGCAGTTGGAGTGTCCCAGAGAGGGATGAAGCTGAGTGAGCAAACAGCAAACACCTAACTGAATTGAGTATTTATTCCACCACTAGAGAGTAGAACACAAGAGATTCACAACTTTACAAAGGGGTGTAAAAGCCCAAAGGGCTTTAACGTGTCACTGAACAGGGTGAGAGTGATGGAGTCCCATATTGTTATTTATCAGAGTCCCATATTGTTATTTATCCTCTGTCCAGGATCAGGATCTATCACAGCTGGATGCTACCTGAGCTCATTTCACTTAAGGATGCTCCTTCACAAGGTTTTGTTTCTCCAGTTCCTAAACTGGAAACCCCATGCAGAGTTTCAGAATCATTAGCAATGTTTTGATTGTTCTGTGCTTGGAGGAGTTACAATCTCTCAAAAAGAGCCAAGTGTTGACTGTTGGCACTTCTCCTTTCCAAAGTGCCACCAAGCAGAATTGGGCCTTGAAGATCTACAGCAGCTGAGTCAATAACTGAGTGTGTCTCATGAGGAAAGAAAATTTTCCTTGAAATAAGAATATGGAAATTATTTTATCTTAAATTGAAGTTTGTTTTTTAAAAAAAATTTGTTGTTGTTTCTTTGCTTTAAGCACTTCTGTGGTATGCACTGGGATTTAAGAATATGGTGAAACAAATTGTCTGGAGCAGAAGCTTAACTTCTATGTTTAAATGTTTTAAAAATACCTCATGTATAGATTTCAGGCATTCCAATAAACAAAGAATTGTGGAGAACAGACTTGTACTGTTTCCATCAGGCACAGTAAGAAGACTATATGTTCTTTTAGCATCCAGTGTTAAAGAAAAGTTATTTTTATTCATGGTTTTGTATTGATTATTTGTTCCTTCTAAAAGAAACAATCATGAACCACATAGTATCAGAAATAAACAACTAGGCTGTGGTTTTAGTATCTTCCCTAGGCTTCAGTTTTTCCTAATGCTTTGCAAAGTAAAAGCTCATGGACTAGTTGTACAGTGGGTCAACAAAATAAGCTATCTATAAATTTTTTGTTGTCTTTCAGCATTAGAAACTGTTTAATCAGGGCAGGGGGAAGGGCTTGATCTGTCTGCCAGTTATTTATCTTCTGCTTTTTCTTGGAAGAAGATAATTTCCTTCTGTCTTGAGCCCTCTATGAGCAGAAATCAAAGCTTCACTCTGAGGGAGAACTTTCCCAAAGCAAAACAGAAACCAAATACTTGTCAAAAGTATTACAGAAATACAGTAGGCTGGGCATCTAGGGTTTTATCTTATCAGTAGGAACAGTATAAACAGTTCAGATCATGGCTCTGCCTCTAAATAAGTCATTTTTACTCACTGATGTGCCCTTGCACCCCTGCCACGGGTGCACCAGGAAACTGATGGCAGTTAAAGATGACAAAAGGACAAAAATGTTGCACAAGTCAGCACAGTCTGGGACAGAAACAAGTACATAATCATGGCCTTGGTCTGTATTCTTTTTTAAGGACAATGACAAATTTATCTTTTACTTTTTTGCTCGTACTACAAGCCTTTTTCTGGAGAAAGGTCGTCCACAGCACCTGCAGAATGTAAAACTATAATGAAATAGTAATCAAAATGTAAACAGGGGAGAAGAGAATGTGTTTTCTAGGTTAGCTTAGACTTTAAAAGGTCCCAAAATATCTCTATCTCTTGTGGCACTTAGCACTAAAGTCTAGATGTGGATAACATGAAAGACTCCCAGGGCTGAAAGTGAGAACAAGGATGGTGAAATGTTTACAGTCCTATTCCAAGACATCTCAGGGTAAGGAATATGTGCACCAGCAATGTTTTCTGATAATATGGAATATTCTACAGGATTATTTATTTCTAAAGATCACACAACAGATGAGAAACCCTGCATGTGGAGGGTATGCATCAGACCATCACATGCAAATCAACAGGAATCTGTATGAATGAGCACAGAGAAAAGGCAGTTCTGCTTGTCTGACCTTAACACTGATGGCAACCAACCCAAGGAAAGCCTGGGACGTGGCAGCAGAACCAGACAATGACTATTAGTTTGTGTAGGAGTGGAGACAGTTATTGATTCTTTCTTCCTCCTGTGGGAAGAAGATGGGAGTTGCTGGAGGTGGGAGTCAGTTTTGGATGGAGATGCAGATGCCATTGCTTACAAAACATGAGGGCAGAGTGAAACATGAGCTCATTAGCAAGCAGCACTTCAAAAGTTATCTGCCATAAAAACTGGAGCAGGAATCCTCAGTGCATGTATCCCCACTTGTGCATGTTTTGCCCTGACATGCCAAAAATAACATGAATGACAGTGCCTAGAATATGACATGTATAAATAAAGAACAGCCAATGTAACTTGAAGATAATATTTGAGAAATGTCCTCTGCAAGACCTTGCATCCCCACCTGCTTCATGCACCCACAAGATTCCATGGAGAGAGAGTGACAGGAAAAGTGGGAAGACTTTTAAAATTAATGGGGATGGAACTAGATGACATTAAAGGTCCTTTCCAACCCAAACCATTCTATGATTCTGTGATTCCATGAGCAAGAAGCAGATCATCCCACCCCAAACAAGAAGAATCTCTGGGATCCTAACCCAACAGGGCTATTAGAGGGTCTTGGAAAAAATCTGAATGCTCCACAAGACATGCCTTTAGAAAGGCATCACTCCAGGATGAGCAGCACTCCCAGGAGCTCTGGAATGGTCCCACAGCAGTGATTTAGTGCCACATTGCTGGGAAAGAGGGAGGCCAAAGCAGAGCTAAATTCACACCAGCTTCAGCATGTGGCTTTTGGAGCTCCTTACAAAACAAATCTCCTGGTATCACTCGGTGATTGCAGCCATATGGACACGTGGGAGCAGGAGGGAGCTTATCTGACCAACATAAAACTGTAAAAGGTGACACTGATTTTGCACAGGGACCACAGTGGTCTGCTCACTATTTCTGCATCCATTGCAAACACAAGGGAAAAAAAAACCCCACGTTTTAGGGCCTCACAGTGCCCTCCCATGGTTCCACCCCAAACTGGCCACGGCAGCCCAGGAACGCAGATCCAAGTCACAGAGAAATGAAATTTCATTTCAGGATACTTTCACACAAAGCCCTCCTGTTTTATGCTGCCCAGCTGTGTACACAAATGCCCTTCATATATAACTTCCAGTGAAAAGTTAATGAAATGGCTTCCTTGCTCTTTTGCCAAAAATATAACTGAAAGTCTAATCTCAAGACTTTCTCCAAAATAGCCCCTTTTTGTGCTGAAATTCTCATAAATCAGAAACATTTTTGTCTAAAATAAGCCTGTTTTCATTGTCTTGCAAATAGTAAAAAGTCTAGCCCCAGTTTCTTTAATCCACTGCTCCAGCCAGCAGATTTTTGCTGTAGGGTGAAATTCAGCCCAGTACTGAGGGTCAGTGCAAGGTCAGCACTTAAACCATAAAATAGGGCTTAAGTGGTAAATAGAGCCTCTGTTCAGGATTATATTTCACCCCTTTAAAGGACTACATTTCATATGAAAAGAGAGATTTACTTATATCACAGACCTGGCTGTAGTGGCATTATTCAAATAATACCTTATTCCAGTATTAATCCCATTGGGTGAGACTGGGCCACATTTCTTCATGGCACATCCCAACACAGGAGCAGACTATTCCTGACTTCACCAAAACTTCCCTCAGCCTCGTCATGGGATAAGAGGAAAACTTTACTATATGGCAGCACTCAAAATGCCTTTTTCCAAGAACATTTCTCTCCCATTTATTCTTGAAGAGACTTTACAAGCATTACTAAAATGGGAAGGACATAATGCCACGAGACTGGTATTGCAGAAGAAGAATTGTCCAGGAGACACTCAGGGAATTTCCCAGTTTTTACAACCTTCCAGTTTTATCCCTGGTTTGGGAGGACTGGAGTAAAAGTACAAGGCTTGTACTTTTGCTGAGACTATTCTCAGCAGAGTGTTTTGATCTGACTTGCATCCCTTCATTTAGGGAGTTAAGTGACATTTTTAGAATTTCTTCCTAAAATTTCACAAGTCAGCGAATGCAATTTTACGTACGAGCTTGGACACTTGTTTCCTGAATTTTGCTGACTTGGGTCCAGAAGCTTTTTTCACTCTCTTCTTTCAGCCTGAATTAAGTCATTGCATTGAAAAGCTTTATAGAAGACTGATAGCAAAGAAAGACTTCTCAGTTTCATGTAACAGAAAATGCCAAATGCTTCTCAAATGAATGTTCTAATCCAAGCAGACTGTTTCCAGATAAGAACACCACACACACAAAAAAAAGAGCACATTTAAAAACTGATGACAAGGATCCCAGGGGGCTCAAATTCCTGGAAGATGCCTTGTCAGCTTCAGGACTATGACCAAATGAATTAATGAAGACAACCCTTCCTTTAAGTTGTAAAACAGCAGATTTAAAGACTCTTCCAATGGAGAGGGAGTATATGAAATCTGCAGTGGTCCCAGCTCACCACTCCTAATTACAGTGTTATAAACTGAAGGGTCCTTGACCTTTGAGCTGGAAGGTCTCTGAAGATGTAAGACTTTGGATGTACAGTACAGACAGAGGTCTTTCTCTGGGTGATAGTGTTAAAGTGTTAAAGGTTTAAAGTCATGCTGCTATGTGTGGATATCCAGGATATCTATTATAAAAATACACGTGAATGTTTATTTAGGTTTGACTGCATGAAGTAAATTTGTTCTACAAAGGAAAAGTTTATTTCATTCAACTGCCAGTGCTGGGGAAGACCTGAATGCATTGTTTCATTCACTACTGGAAATTTTCCAGACCAATTCTATTCTTTGCTGTACTTGGGCAAAATATTCAGAATTTTGCGTATCATTGTGTCAGTAGAACAAAACATGAAATAACACTACATACACTCTTTAGTTGTTGAGTATCTCAGCAACACAAACATTAAAGCAGAACCCACGTGTCCAAGGGCCTCCATAGTGCTTCTTATTTAAGATGGCAAACTGGTGCATGGAAAATCTTAGCCTAAGGGTCAGTGTCAAAGAGATGAATAATTCCATTAAATCAACAGAGCTGTACTGGCTTGCAAAAAATCTGATTTATCCCAATATGTTTAGAATAGATACCACTAATCATCTCAGGGCATCACTGCAGCAGGAGGAACAAAGCCATGGCTCATTTTACCACCTCAGTTCATAGAGGAAAGGGTCAAATGCCAAACTGGTCTGCTAGATCTGAGGCAGAGCAAGCCCATCACAACAAAAACTATACAGGCTTGATTTACTTTGAGTTAGAGGGCAGAATATTAATGGATTATTCAGAGCCAGTATTCAGGCAGGGTTTTACAGGCCTGGGAGATCTCACACTGGTATGTAGAGCCAAACTGACAATCACAGTCATACAGAGGTGTAGCAAAATCCTTATTGTTGGAGCAGTTCAATGAAATATTCTGATTAAATGTAATTAGGTGATGAAAAAAAATAGATCATCCCTCATCTGACTAAAGATTTCTAGTCATTCTCTAAAATACAACTGCCTCCAAGTATTCAAGACAAAGTGCTGTGCAGATGGGCTAAATGCTGGGCAGGCTGATGGTCTATTGCTTTTGAAAGACATTACAGGAAAAAAGATCAGAAGTGAAATTAGTTTAAACATTTCTTGTTAGCTGAGATTCAACAGAACTATTTTCCATCTATTTTTTGAAATAAGTATTTAGAATTGAGTCCAAATGGAAAGAGACATTAAAAGTGACTGCTCTAAATGACCAGTAATAAAATCCTGGACACAGACCCCTTCTCAGAACAGCCTGGTGATTAGATCTGTGACTTCAGATCTGGGCTCAGAGCTCATGAACATATGAGAGCACTCAGATTCTCTCCTTCCAGAAGGAGACTCTCATCCCCAGCTGTCAGACACTCTGTGTAACATCATGGTTTGAAGATTCCCAAGTGGCTCTGTCTGGACTGACCACTTAAAGCTCATTGCTCCATGGGGATAGAGGGAATCACACCTGAGTGAAGGGCAGGAGATGGGCTCTAACTCCTGTCAGGGAGAGTATTCAGCTGTCAGTAAAAAGTGGAAAATCTTTGAGGTTCAACACCCCATCCAACTTTAATTCCTTGTTTCTTCACCTATCCCCTCAGTTTACTGGTCCCAGTTGCCTGACCCTCTGCAGGTGCTGTATAGGAGGTTGAACCTGGGAATCTGCTGCCTGCTGGACAGAAGGGCACATGCAAAAATGAGGTGCTGAAGCCCTCAGAGAGTTCCTTAATAACTCCTACTATTCCTGAGATTCACCTCTTTGAAGAAAATTGCACAAGGCCTCTTTACCCCCTAAGTGATATTTCAGTGTTCCAGAGATCTTTGTTATCCCCCTAAACTAAATTAATTTTTATTTTATAGGAGTCAAACAGTCTCTTAGGGTCTCTTGATTATATAGTCTCATTCTAATTTCAGTCTTTAATCTGAATAAACACATTAGAAAAACACAGACACAATTAACTTAATCATAAATTCAGATGGATTGTTTATTATCTGTCTACTTAATGTGCTTATGATTGCAGCAGTTAAACATGATAATGTTGTCTTCTCTCACATATAAATGAATACACACAGCACAGAAATATGCCCAGGAAGAAAAAACTTCTCCCTGAATACATCAGTGGGCTCCAGATACAGAGAAGTAGATGCTGTGCTCTACACTCACTGCTGTGCTCTACAGAAAGCAAACATTGCCATGATATTGTTGAGACATGAGAGAACTGATTACTGACAGATTATGTTCCTCTTGCTGAAATATGTCTACAAACAGCTTCAAATGAAAGAAGATGCTACTGCAGCAGAGATGTAACTAGGAAGACTCTTTGCTTACATCACTGCACCTGCAATTTAAAGGAAGTGAAGGTTTTGGGTAAATTAGACCACTTGAGCTCTTCTGAGTAAGAGACTGGCCAAATCTGTGTCTTCCAACTGAAGACAACACAGGCATCAGACATAGAGAACTTTCTGCTTTGTGATCTTTGTAAATATAGTAGTCTTAAATAGAAGTTAAACCCTTTTAGCACCAAAAATTGTGTTTAGTTACATGCCCATGGCAACTAAAACTTGTGCCAAAATGCTTTCATGTATCCACAAATGCTTGGATGCCAGAATTTAAATTGGAATATGATTCTTCCTGTTCCTACAGCATATTGAACATGAATAATTATTTCAAGCATGCATCCAAGTTAAGTTGGTGATTATTACTCAGACTTCTCTGTCACTAGACTAGTTTTTTAATAACCACACTATGATGAAGTTTTATTTGCTTTCAGAATACTTGAATTTTAACTAATTTTGAAAGGCACTGCACTTTTTCCCCTCAAACATGAACCACTGAAAACTATCCACTATAAAAGCTCACAGGCAAAGGGGAGGAAGGGGGAAGATAAAAGAATGAAAACTCCAAAGTCAATTTAAGTGTCTTAAGTTTCAATTCTCAATAGTTTCCCTCATCTATAAATACAAAAAACCCAATTTTCCTTATTAAAATGAAAAGGAGTTGCTGGTTAATTTTGAAGCCCTGAAGTCCATGCTCATATTCCAGGAGTGGGTAAAACAATATGAGAGATGATGAGATTAGGGGAAGAAAGCCAAGAGAATCACAGGAAGAGAAATCATGGCACCTGGTAGTCATTCTGGCTAGATGATGTGGTGACCAAATTTATTGTCAGCAGATATTTTAAGTGCTTACTATTTAAATAATACTATTGCTATTATAAAACAAGACATATAAAATCTAGCATAAAGTATTTGAACTTTATCCAATTCAGCTTCCAGCTAAGCAATTTTTTTTTCTTTTCCTAGTTTATTTATGATTTAAATAAATAAATAAATATCCCATGAGCTTTAGGAAGATATTCATTGCACTCACACTCTTGGTCCCCAACTTTATGATCAGATCCATTAGAAATGATGATCACTGAGCAAAGAAATTCCAAACAGCACTGGAAGCTTCCCCAGCTCTGGCTTGGAGGGAGTTACCAATATTTGTAGAAGGATAGTTCAGTCCCCATGCCTTGAAATTTTTTCATGAAAAAATAAATAAAATATAAAAACTCAGCAGTGGTTTTTACAGTATGACACAGCAGTATTACTTGCATTAGGCCAATTTACCACTTATGATAGCAGTAATAGCACTAAAAGCCAATAAAAGCGGTCTGTTCGTTCAGAGATTGGCTTTTATGGCTTATTCTAAATATTATCAAGTGAATCAAAAGCTGTCATTATAGTGTCTAAAAAGCCTTCGTACCTTGTAAGCAAACAGTGTGACTTTGACAAATAATCATTAATATGCCTGTGTGAGACCAGGGCTAAAAGAGAAGGAAAAAGGAAAACCCAATATTTCACTTTACATAAATCATTAAGATCATTACAGTTAAATTTCACACAGAATAAAACAGATTTATATGTAAAATGCCACAGTTTTCCCAAGTTGGGTTTTCTATTCTGTACATTTTCATAACACAAGAACTTGTCAGAACACTTAGCAATGGTTGATTGGACTACAATGATGCATCCTCACCAGCTCTAATAAAACAAATCCTTCATGAATCTAAGCAGTGTATTTTGGGCCACATCTCACCTAATCTTCCCTTGACTCTCATCCTGCCTGCCAAAAATTTCTTCTCCATGTCCTCCTGCTGATGAACCTACAGGGGTGATCTCTCAAGGTCACCCCTCCCATGACCAGATATCCCTGCTGGCTGGCCCTACAATGCCCTCATTTCTTACTGGATCCCCTTGGGCAGGGATTGCCTGGGCTGCCTGGAGACAGGGAGGAAAATGGATGGAGTGGAACCACAGCAGGAGCTTCAGGACACCAGGTGGGATGGGACATCCCACGTGGGAAGGGTGAGCACAGCACCATGTAGGAGTGTAGGCACTGGAAAAGCTGGGCATGGCTTGTACAGGAGTGTGGCTCTATAGAGTCCAGACTTTCCTTAATTGAAGAAACACTGCTCATACATAAACTAATTAAATTAATAACTGTTAATAAAATATCAGTGAGATCTTAGCTGTGCACACACCACGTGCCCTTCTGCTCACAGAATGGTTTTTCAGTGCAATGCCAGCAAGAGCATTTGGGAGTCCCTCACAAGGAGCCTGCCCTTAGGTCTGCAGGGCACAGCCCTTCCTCAGCCTCCAAGCCACCCTCAGTGGCCTCTTAACCACTCTGGCAGACATCCAGGCTCCAGGCATGAGACCATGCCCAAGAGCCTGGGACAAGCCAAGAGCCCTGGCCAGGCAGGGCCACCTGTAGAGTGGCCTTGGCTACAAGGCTTGGGCAGCTGGCTCAAGCATTCCTGCTCCCTCAGGTAGTGCTGTGCCTCTGGGAGGTATTTTTGCCCACTCTCTTTACAGTTTTGGGGGTCCCCAGGGATGGCCAGCTGGCACTGACAGCGTTATGTGATCCACTGTCCAGCTGCATGGAGCACGTAGACAAGCAGGAACATGTGGTGCTGCCCTGCCAGGGGAATTATACCCCAAACACAGCCCTTCAACAGCCACGTGTGTTTTGCAGGCAATTTATGAGAGCAGAAAACCAACAGACCTCCCATTCCAAGACTCTAATTTCTTTGGCTGTTTTTTTTTTTTTTCCCCATGAAGAACTTTCCAGAAACACTACATTAAAAGTGAGTTAGAAAGATGTCATGTAAAAACTGGTACTCCAGCTTTTGCCTGAGGTCTCCTAAACCATGGTAGGAAATCTGCTAGGATTTACTGCCTGCTTGTGTTTATTCAAGAAGAGGCTTATTATAACCTTTAAATCTACACCAAGTAGAGCTGCTTCCCTAAAACCCCACCCATCCAGTTATGGGTTTGATTGTTTCAACCCAAAAAGTTTAAAAATCAGCTAAGAGCTGCTTATCTACTTAGAGTCATAGAATATTTTGGGATGAAAGCAACCTTGAAAAGACCATCTTGTTCCCACCCCCTGCCATGGGCACAACCTTACCAGGATAAAAGGGCCTTGGTCCATCCAAGCCTCATCTTTCAGGCAGAGTCCAGCAACTATCAAGGTCCCTTCTAGACTCAAAACACAAATTAAACATCTGCTTTCCTATGCCCAGGCTGAGATGCTTTAACAGAGGGTCAGCCATGAAGACCTGCAGAACAGAAGCTGCTCACTGAAATTAATAATGTCAGTGTTCCTTTCCCAGTATTTTGCAGTGCTGATTTCAGTCTCCAGCATTACTATAAAAGGGGAGAAAAAGATTTTGCCACTCAAAGATTTGAGTGGTTTGGTCTGTTTGGTTTTTAGGCCGTGGGTCTGCAATACATCTATTCATCACACAGTTTTTCTGTATTATTCTTCCCAAGGCTTCAATCTCCCCATACTTTAGCCCCACCTTCATTTCTGTCACACTAAGGTTCTCTATTACTGCTGAAGAAAATCAGAGCAGAGGACACTGCAGGTTGCTGTGCAACCCAAAAACACCCATGCACATCCTGACAAAATGAAAACATCAGATGCAATTCCTTAGGCCAAGATTTCAAGAGCAAAGTCACCAGAATTACTCATATGCCTGAAGTTAGCCTTGTGCTTAGGCCTGCTGCTGAATCTGCTTCTGATAGAAGATGAAGAGCCTTGGTTTTGATTAGAGGCCACATCTTGGCTATAGTGTTGCCCTGTTTCTAATTGTTGGTGTAGTCAAGAAACTCTATCCTTCCACTTGAGACCACCTGGAGAAATACATTCCACACCCCACCCCCTAAACTTCTCCCAGGAGCCCAAAACTTGGCATTAATATAATACATATTTTCAATTTTCCCCCCACTAATGAGATGCATTGATATTTTTACCTGCTTGTACTCTATTTTGTTAATGGGAAATGTTTCAAACACTGTGTGGTAATGGGATATGGGATTATATATTTATTAATCTCAAGAGCACTGTGTAGACCATACCAATAAGTTACAAGCAAACTGGCAGCACAGGGTTTGAGTTCTGGCAGGGAAACTTTTCCAAGCTTTGCCTGTTGAGTTGCATTTGGTTCTGCTTTAAAACTTTATTCTGAGCTGGAGCTGCATCAACTGTGATGCAAACAGGCTGCACTGACCCCTCTGCCCTGGGTCAGTCGTGTCACAGCCAGGGTGACCTGCTGGCCAAGGAGATGCACTTTGAGCTGATCATTATGGTTTGTTGCATAATACAGAAAACCTCATTATATGCAGAGAAAACAGGAAAAAAAAAAAAAAAGTGTTAGTCGTGATGTGTTTCCATTGACAGAAAAAGTTCTTTCCACCCTTGGAGATTGTGTTTCTATGCAGTGATGTCTAAATCTATCTGTATGTGAGTTTACACCAGATGACACACCCTCCACCTTCTCTCCTGTCCCAGTAGGTCAGTCTAGAGTGCTCAGTTTAGTGGCTTTTACAGAATTAAAGATATTTTCTGCACAACTGAAAGACTGTCACTTGAAGATGAAGCCTGATTCACCTCCCAATGGAAAATTAGAGAAAGTCTGATGGATTTGCCCTCTGTATTATTCAAGTTTGTGTGCAGCGAGAAAAGGAAATAAAAACTAATGGAAAGGGACATTTCATCCAGGATCAAACGTAAATTCTTCCAAGAATGCATTCCCAGACTTTACTCAGAAGAAACAGTTTTGAGGTTCAAATGACTCACAAAGTCCAGCTCTGCTCAGGCACCTTGTTTTCTCTTATGAGGTAAAAAAACCTGACAAATTTTTACTTTTTATTTGAGGGTCTTAAATCCTTTTCAGCAGTTAACCACTAAAGCAGCCTATTTGCTCTATGAAGGTGATTAATAGGAGTGGAGGTGAAGCAATTACTTAGAAGTGTGATTGCTTTAGGTCTATGTAATACTTAGATATTCTAAATATCCACCTTTATGGGTAGCTGAGACCCTTGACTGCAGTTTTCAGTGCCCAGCACCTCTTAATGAAGATGAACTCTGCATATAGCCAAGAAATAAACAGAAATAATTTTAGCACCCAAAATTAACAGCTGTAGATGAGGTAAAAATCACTAAGGACTGACATTGAGTTTAATGAGAGAAATGAACCTTTAATAAAAATGCCAGTACCAAATTGTTATAATCTGGCTTTCCTAGCTTCTCAATCTCATTTTCTGAGTTATTTGCTTTATGACTCTCAAAAAAAAAAAAAAAAAAAAAGTTGCAACACCTACTTTTCTGGCCAGTGATAACCTTGTTTGTACTATAACAGCCTGTTCAAAATGTTGCATTTCATTTTATCAGCTCTGAATTGAAGCCCTAGAATTGGTTTTAAAACTAAGATTTCACTCCAGAAAATAAATATTTTTAATCATATGCTCACAGCTTTGTACATAAATTTTAAGAAGTCTCACTCCAGGACTGATCACTCTGGCCTCCTTCTCCCATCAGTGCTCCCACTGGAATGAAGTTTTTGTTATAAATTAGATCTGAATCCTGCAAGTACCTCCAAATCCTGGATTCCCTTGGACTGCCAGGGAAGAGAGAGCAGTCACCATTAGCCAGGTACAACACTGGAGTTTTTGGCATGGCTCTTGCCTTGGAATGTATGTAAATTTGCACTACAGTTATTTAAGCAACTGATTTTAAACTGCTTTCTTCATCTACATTGCCCATAATGTATATTGTAAAATCTTTATTTTCACTCTGGTGAAGGCTGCCTAAACTCCAGCTGGATAAAGACTCTATTTGCTTTGTCTAAACAGTGCAAGCTCTCCCATATTCAATGACTACTGGAATTATTGTCTGATCTTTTCAGATTCTAATGCATATTAATTTGTAATATACAAAACCCTTCAATAAATAATTGTGCAGACTGAATAAAAAAGCAATTTAAACTTTTTCCCCCCCTTACTGGAGACACTTTTTACAAATAGTTCTTTTAAGTAGTCTTAATAGTATCTCTTTAATATTGCCATTAAAATTCACCAGAGTTCAAGAGCAGAGCAAATTTACATCTGTTAAAATAATGGAATTGACACTGATATTACATCATTGCTATTTTAAATAATCATTCTTCATAATTCTAACCTACTTGCTTTAAGTTGCAAATAAAGGGCTTGTTCCTACTTTCATCAAAGTCGATGGCAAAACTCCCTTTTGGCTTTCAGGGAGCAGCACCTAGATTTAGAGACAGGGCTCTCTGCTGATGTGCTGGGGGTTGACTGCATTCACTAATGCAGCAAAGAATAAATCCCTCTGAAAGAAAAATTACTGAGGAGGGTTCTGTGAGCTCCAGACAGAGAGGATAATTGTACTGGGCTAGTCTGTTCCCAAAAATCACAGGACTCTATAGACTACCCTGAATTCCAGGGTAGTTACAGTTCTTTTGCTTATTTTCACAGGAAAGCAACATTTTATAGAGGGCATTTTTGCCATTTTAGTGCAATTTTGTGGTTTCCCTTCCTTAAAATTTTGGGAGAGATTGTTTGAAAAGAGGCATGATGACAATCCTCACAAATTCACCTTCTCTTGGGAGAACATTAGAACTTTCACTGAAATTACATAAGTGTTCTCTGAACAATTCAAACTGAACCTAAAGGAATTAAAAATATACACCATACACAGCTGGAAAGCCACCTAGAAGGTGAATCAACATAGTTCTTTCCCTGATGACAGCAGAAAGTGAAGCAAGGATTTTTAAGAAATATAGAGGATAAAGGCTATAGCTGAACCTATTTAAAAACTGGGGAAAAAATAGACTTTTCATTATCCATTTAGCACTCAAATGAACACAGTTTTGTACCTGACTCTACCTGAACAGCTTTTGTGTTCTTCAGAAAATAATAAATCCGTGTCCACATTGCAGCTTATCATCTGCAAAAATCACCATAATTCAGCTGTCTTTGTAGACCTCAAGTTTTCAGGGACAGGAACGTTTCACCTGTATCTGCATTGAGCTTTTAGTGTGACAGATTTCTGGCCATGGCAGAAATCACCAGTCACTCCAGCAACTTTGTGCTAATGCACCACTGAAATATACTGAACATTTACAGGACAATAACCACCAGCTGAGTCTTAACCATAATTTTGCACTGCAGTAACGGGGCTGTTACATGTTATCTGGGAAACCAGAGAATTTTATTAGCACTGTCATAAAAGCTAAGGCAGAACCAACCCCTTGTCCCAGCACCACTGACACTGCCTATTATAAATAAGATATCCATCAAGCATACTTAGATCCTAACTGAAATGGCAATTGCCTTGGGTGTCTTTAAGGGTAATTTGATTTAAAAGAAAACCACATGAGAGAACAAAATGTGACCCTTTGCTGTGAAGAAAAGCATAAGTAAGCAGCACCACCAAGACCAGGAGGAAACAAATTATTCCAGAAATATCAAGTTTTGAAGAATCTGCAGTGCTGACTTCCTTACTCTGCTTGGAATTATTTATCCATTAAATAACTTCCCCCTTTCACAGTGGGACACCTGCCCTCATGCTCGTTTGGGGAAAAGAATGAAACATAGATTGAATATTAGGGAAGTATTTTCCAAGCAAGGATGATTAGGCAATGCTCTGCCCTAGGAAATATTTCAGGCACTGTCTCTTAATGATGTTTAAGGAGAAACGAGAGGGGAAAACACTTAAGGGTTTAGCCCGCAGAGATTTTCATGTCATGAGGACTGGGTCTAGCTGAACTGAGATCCTTTACATCTGCATGACCTGTGATTCTTTTTGGCACCATTCCTCAGCTTTAAAATATTCCATTATTCCTCTGTGCCAGTGGTCCTAACACAAGATGATGTCTGGTGCAACCCAGCCTTCAGGATAGTCCTGAACCTCACAGCAAACCAGGGAAGGGCAAACTAAATGTGTTACAAATATGGCTTTTGGAAGAAACTTATTTATTTTGTGGCATTTCAACCATACTAATAGGAGGAAACACACATTTGACATAGAAGACCAGCTGTTGCCACAATTCTTCACCACTGGAAGGAGGAATATCCAAATATGCCTATCCCTATCTAATAAAGCCTATATTATGCAGGCTATTTTTATATTATAAATGCACATTCTAGATCCTTCACTCCAACACTATTCTCTTCCAACACTAAAACCTGCTTATCTGAAGAATTCACGTAGCTGCAAAAATTTTCATTGGAAGAAATATGTTCTCATATCATCTATTTTTGGCTTTCCATGCTGTGACAACAGAGGCTGGCCTGGTGTTTCTATATCTGAACATTTCTCAGGTAGCAGAAGAGCTGCCACAGATTGCCTGGCACCTGCTCGAGGATGAGGTGAACAGAAAGCAAAGCAAAAGTATTTTTATTTCATCAAGAACGTTTTGGCCAAGCCATATTTGTAGAAGATAAAAAACTGAAGAAAGTGTAAACTGATGGAGAATGTAATCTTTTAATATTTTGGGAGCATGAAACGGTGAAATCAGAGTTCAGAACTAGAGCAGGTTTAAGATGCAGTCATAGGTGCTGGGGAGAAATATCTTTTTCAGGATGAATGTTTTCAAGACCTGGTAGTTACATTGTGGTAGTCCTAATCTTCTTTAAATAAAATAATTTCTGAGAAGGCAATATAAAAAATATGAAATGACAATAGAAACCTACTGCAAATACAAAACATCAGCAACAAACCCATGGCTGCTGAGTTAGGAAAAAAAAACCCAATATACGTAGATACATTGTCTTTTGCTAATATACTTTTTGAATATCTGACTTTTTTTAATAGAGCAGCTATTAAGAGAAACTAATTATGATTTTATTTTTAAGGGCCTGGATTTTCTCTTACATGTATCATTCTAACTCAGGAGAAAAGCCATTCAAGCAAATGAGATGAGGTTGGTGTGAACGAGTTTAAATGATCACACAAAGGTCTCAAGATATTTATGGATAGAATGAGTCATTCCTGTTCTGGTTGGATGATTGCATCAGTGGAGAATTATTCTATCATCATGCAGGGCTTGAGCCTCCTTTCTCTTACATCTCCATACATCAGGAAACGCTGTGTGAAGTTAGTCAGTATTTCAATAGCCTAAAACCATCAGGTTGGTAGAACTGAGCCCACAGCCCCAATTCCACACAGTAGTTGTGCACTGACTCTAAAGAAGTTGCCCCATCTAAATCAGGAGATCATCTGTTCCTTCTTCTATAATCTGTTTACCTAAAGTAACTTATCGAAGTTTAGTAAGAACTGTTTTTATCATTTAAAATGTGAAGTAATTGTGATCAAAGCACAATCTTTTTCTAGCAACACATTCAAAAAAGTATCTTTTCTTCCATCAGTCTCCAGCAACATGTCTGCAAAGGAGACATTAAATAGATAACACAAGTTAAACTACTCAGACTCCTTTTTTTTTTTTTTTTACACTAAATGCAGATCTGTGAGACATCTTTGGCAATCCAAGTTTTGGAGTATTTTGAAATGATTTTTGGGTAAAAAGTAAAACAACTCTGCCAGAACCAACAGGATTTTTGCCATTTTAGGCACACACCAGCTTTGGTGGTGCAAGAACAACATGTTTTCCATCCATTTTATGTCTAAGAACAAGCAGTGCCAGCTATTCAAGAGAAGTGTTGTGGTGGGCTGCTGTGACTATCTAGAATAGATTATGAGAGAAAGAAATGGCTGGAACATCTCCAGCACCTGTTGGAGTTCCCAAGAAGTTTTTTCCTCACAGTAATGACTTTTCGGCTAATTAGAGGCAGAAAACCAAAATGGCAAATTCCCCAGACACCAGGTGTTTACTGGAAAAATCTCTTCCCCAGACAGACTCCATCCCTGCTCTCAGTGGTTTCCTTGAGCCTCTCCCCTACCAGACAGGAGGAGTTCTGCCTCCCCAGTATGTCTGTGCCCTTCTCACTTTGGAGAGCTGGGAAGGCTTAAAATCTCCTTCAAGGTGGAGAAAACCAAGCGTGGATGTTGCTTGGATCCATCTCAGCAGCCCCAGGAACTGGCTGAGAACCAGAGCAAGGATTTTTCTGCTCTAGGCACCCAGAGCATCGTGTGTTGCTGCTCTCCTGTCCCTGCCCAGCCAAAAGTCCACCACAAACATGGAGAACACATGATTTAAATAATTCCCAGTGCAGTTTTAATTCCTACTATTCCACCTTTTTTCTCAAGATATTTAAGCACCAAGCATTGCAATTTTTCATATTTATATTATATTTTGCTAGTACCTTGTAGTGTTTGTCTGCATTAAGTGGTGTTTTTTCTCTTTTCCCACAAATAAGAGATATCTGCACCACATTATGACCTTTGGGCAGTTCTATTCATATCTAAAGCCTGAGGATTTTTAGGAGGGGAAAAAAAAGAAGATTATGTATTTATTCAGAAACTAAATGAGATTAATAATTTTGAAAGCAATTTACAAATAGCAATCAGCCATTGCAATGAAGGTCAAAAGAAAAAGGACACATTAGCAATTGAATCTCTTCCCTTCCTTTAAAGTTTTAATGCTGCATACCTGTTAATAATGGGAAATATGCTTCTTCAAGAGTAGCATTTTCAAAAATTGGTAGGATCCTTTTGCTAATTCTAATCTTCTTTTAATAAAATAATTTGCTAAAAAGGATTATAAAAAAGCATGAAAATGAAGTGCCAATGGAAACGTACTGCCTATACAATAAATAGTTAATGTATTTTCTAAATGAATGATTTAAAATAGCTATTAAAGAAAAGAGAATGAGCTTATGTTTCTAGTAATGACTTCTCTGCCTCAGAATGAAATCTGTAAATCCCTGATTGCAATTTCACATCCCAAAAGAACAAGCAGTCCTGGGACCGATGCTTATTGCCTTTATCATTAATACTAGCACACTACATATGTGATTTTTATATCACTGCTTTGAATATTTAGATTTATATTTCTCTATGCTTTATATTTTAAATCCCACACAACCATTCTGTCACAAAAATAAAGCTCTCCTTCAACAAGGCTTTTTTGTATGTACATGCATACATGTGTACACAGACTTTCAGTACAACTACAATTTTATTCATAAGAGTGCATAATGATTCAGGCTGTGATTGTTAATAAAAATGCATTTCTAACCATCAAATTTGAGTCTATTATTCTAAGTTAATTGCATTTGCCCTAAAGAGACTTGCGACTTGCTGTCAGCCTATTTGTGTCAGTTCCATTTTATTCATCAGTCAATCTTGTCTCCTCTTTTTTCACATCCCATATATTGATCAAATAGATTTGTTAGCATGCCTCTGCAGCTTTAAAAAAGTTTTTGTTATTTGTTAGGTTTATTTGATTGCTATATTAGTGGAGTGTTATCTTAATTGTTATTTCAATAGAAAATAAATGCCCTTTGATAGTCCCACAAGATTCCCATTAAATATAATCCATATAACAAGTTAGTGGATGAAGTGAATGTGGTAAGAAAATAAACACATTAAGCCTATTTTAAAAGGTGGTATTAATCTGCAGCTGTATTGTACTTGATCTAAAAGACAGCAGTGGAAATAAGCACAGTGTAAAACAATTTTGATAAACATCAGTGCCGTATCATTGCATATTATGCTGTGTATAAAATACCTTAACAAAAAGATGTGTGATATAAAATAAACTGAGGTCGTATCTGGAAGAATGGGGTTTGTGGTTATGTGTGAAATTGAACTGTATTAAATATGGCTTTTGACACTAAAAATTAGGCTGGAGAGGCAGTAAGCAAAGGGAGGTGGAAGTGTTGTTACATGGGACAAATTTTTAGTAGGGAGAGAAAAATAGGAAACCAGCTTTCAAGAAAGTATTTTTTGCAGAAAAAAAAATGTAAGCATGTATGCAGGCAGCTTCTTCTTCCACAAAGGTATTGTATATTGTAAGAAGAGTTGAGCTAGATTAATATTTTGAAACAGTATCTTGTACACATCAGTCACTCAGTTTTGGTAATGAAGTCACAATACCAAAATTTTTACCTCCATCTTATCTAAGGGGAAGGTGATGCAACCTGTTTTCCCTCATGAATGTCTCAGAAACCTGTCTCTCATATCTTCATTATCAGCAAGGTTACATAACCCTGGCTCCTTGCCTAACCTTAAATCTGGGATTTGCCCAGCTGGTACCTGAACGTACATAGTGTCAGAAATACCATCTCGTTTTAAAAGTTATGAGAAGTCCATATGTTTTAGGATAGCTATTCAAGATATAGAAGCACTGATTTAATAAAAAATTTAGGAAGCAAAATCTACTGCTTTACCTGTATTGAAGTACATTGACTGAACTCATTACTTCCTGAAACTGAGATTAAAAACCTTACAAAAAGCTAAGTTTCTCTCATTTCTTTGGCCAGGATTAGTCAATCATCTGACTTCAGAGAAGTTTGGGTTCTGGTCTGGATAATTATCTGTAGGCAGCTGCAGGGGGAAGGGATGAGAGTATGGACAAAACCAGACTTTCAAAAAAGCAGTTTTTTCCTGGCTTAAACTCTTCAGTCAAGGTGAGATGACTTGCAGCCGTCTGGGCTTGTCTTTCATTGATTTCTGTAGGAGTTTAGGCAAGACTGAGCACCTATCCTACCTATAAGGTAGAGCTGAAATGATAAACACCACCCTAAGGGGGACCTCTCTCATTAGAGCAGGAGCATTTTTAAGTGCTTCTACCTGTCTGAGGATGCTTGAAAAATCCAATTCCCAGACTGTTTTTCATCTGGAACCTCTTTATCGGTATTTCATACTAAACTACCATGCTAAATCTTCAGATGCCCTAAAAAAAGCCCTCAAATTTGCAGTCGTCCTAGAGCTGTTAGCAACACTCCTGTGATTCAGAAGCACACAGTGTGATGATAGTTTCAAGCTAAACTGTTATGACCAGCTAGTATGGAATATAAACAGGAACAGATGAGAAGAATACAGCCTCAACATTTGAGACAACAAAGAAAGAGTGAAATGATTGCTACATAAAAGACATTTCAAAGACCTCCCAGAAAAGCAGGCATAAAAATCCCCAATAAAAAGGCTCAGCAAGAAAACTGTCACACCCCCTAATCCTCAGCAGACTCTAACAAGATGTTCGCATGAGCCAGAGATTGTCTCCTTCCCCAGAAGACAAAAGGCTCAGAAATCAATACTGTCTAGCATAGGATTAGGAGGCAAGAGATAGATAAAAAGGATTCCTTAACCTTACAATTAGAAACCCCAAGTCTCCAGCCAAAAAGATAATCAGAAACAGACTGCAAACCTGTGTCACAATAATTGCTGCATCTTTTACTCTTTGAAAACTGATATTTTCAGAAGATTTTTTTTATAATTTATTGCCACCCCAAGAAAGGTTTTGATGGCCACTTAGCTACAGACAACTGCTGCGACCAAACCACAATTCAGCACACATGGCAATAGAATTATTTCCCAGTCTTTATGTTTTAACCACCTCCAACCAAGCAAAAAT
Organism: Erithacus rubecula; assembly: GCF_903797595.1. NCBI lineage: Eukaryota > Metazoa > Chordata > Aves > Passeriformes > Muscicapidae > Erithacus > Erithacus rubecula. Next base: position 16,316,269 of record NC_136665.1, on the reverse strand, counting down.
GATATTACCAATGCCTGTACCAACCTCCCAGTAAATTGTACCACTAAGAGCAAAATGATATGTAATGCACTACTTCTAACAAATGATCAGCTTACTGTGCCCTGAACCAAACACTTACACAGATTCTTCATGCCAAACCTGGCATAAGCATGTGCTCTGATTAAAAAGGAAACAACTTAGTTGTTATAACAAGCGTCTTTAGCTTTATTTGGTATTACTAATGCTTTTAAACAGAAGGCAGGGTACTGGCAAGAGTAAAAAACAGACTTGAAGGGGGAGGAAACCTGCAGGCTGGAAAGAAGCTGCAGTCTCTGAAGTCTGACCCTCCTGCTGTAGATAACGAGTGACCATAAGCTGTGAGAGCTGGAGAAGTTTCAGCACAGAAATTTCAGACTCTTTCTGAAGCTCAGCAAGGCAACAACAAGACATTGACAATGACGTTCTACAAAGCCTATATCAGCTTACAGCAATGACTTCAGCACAAAATCATACATGCTTAGGTGCTGTATGTTCCCATTTTAAGGGGGTTAAGTAGCACAAGCACTCATTGAAGGACAGTCAGAATTTAAGCAGTCAGCACATCCAAAGTTACAAGACTTTCCTGGTCTCCCTGGTGCCATCAGGACAGGAAAAGTCAAATAATCTCTTTTTTCTCCAAGTGCAAAACACTTACAAGCTATCACTCCATGCTCCTCTGATCCTACTATCTACTGAACCTTAAATTTCCTGCCTTAAGCTAACTTTCCATGGTCTTGTTCAGTGCAAGTTAGGCACTACCTCAGAGCTGCCTCATGTTCTGTGGCAGATGAAATAATCCCTGTAAGTAAACTACTTGAAACCACTTAGAAAGAGGTTGGCAGAGATGCAACTTAAACCATTGTCATTTGTCATGTAAAGACAAACAAATCACCCTTCCCAGAAGAATCGTGACTCAAAATAAACACATGGAAAGAGGCATGAATTTCTGTTCCCTTTTTAGCAAGCTCAAAGATAGCTTAAAGCTTGTCTTACACATTCTTGGAGAATAAAAGGGAGAAACGATATCTACAGATCTCTAAGTAAATTTTCTGGATCTCAACCCAGATGGGAATAAGCAATTCCCTCATCCCACCCCCAAAGGCTGCAGCCAGCAGTGTACCAGACAGAGCAACCCAGGCTGTGAATCAAACAGGGTGGGAGCAGAGGGCAGTGTGGTCTGCAGGGTGGCAGAAGCAGATTAATCCCTCCTCAAACACACAGCTCCCCAGGGACTCCATGTCTTGCTTGTGGCAAAGTGTCACAGACTCACAAGCCCTTGCCTGCAAGCACACTTGTCCCCAAGCCACAAGAAGCTTCACTGCTGTCCAGCTATGCTGGAATTGAGTCTCGGAATAGGACCACAGCACCCTGCCTGTTAGCTGAAAGTTATTTTTAGATAACATTTTCCTCATTTGATAACAAAGCAAGCTACTGGTTAGCACTATTAGAAGCACAACTTGAGGCACAATTTGTATTCAGATCAAGATTTACCAAAGAAACTGCAAAACATTATTTTAGTGACCTCTGTGTGGCACAAAATCCCACATCCATCAGGATCACAGTGCCACACAAGTATTCAGTAATTTAGATAAGAACTACATCTTCCCCTCCAAACAGAGGAGAAAGATTACTAAAAAAAGACAGCAAAAGATAAACTTTACTCACTCAGAAACTCAGGGTTCAGTGCTGCACCAGTGAATCAGGATCCTCAAGCCCTTTTGGGTAAAACAAGTTGTGTTGACTGCATGAAAATTGCTGTGTTCCCTGGGGAAAACACAGAATTATGGAATCACTTTGGTTGGAAAATACCTCCAAGATCATCTCAGTGAGAGACCCCAGGACATTTACTAAAGAGAAGAGGTATCTTCCAACTTCTACTAGGAGCCATTTTTAACATATTTGTGATGTCAATTAGGGGACAAAACTTGATTTTTATCTTTCCTCTGATAACAGTACAGCTTTGAGGAGTTCCCAAAATACCCATGTGGGATAACAAAGGCACATCATCAGCTAGGGAACTTTTCCTGCTTAGTGACACTTTACTTTCCCATTATTTTCTCAAAGTGGGCAGCCCTTTAGAAGCTCAGGTAAACCCTTCACCTCAGTTCCTTCTCCCTACAGCAGATAGGGCATGGCATCACAACATTTCAGTAGAACCTTCCATAAAAAAAATTAGCTCAATAAGTATAATTTTATTGGGGGGATGGAAGCAACACTTTTTCCTTAATATTTTTCATCTGTTTTAGCCTTCAGAACATCTTTAAATTGAGATTATTTTTGCATTAATGATGTTAAAGAAACATTTTGAAGTTTACTCAAAACAGCAGAACAAGCACAAAAGTGCTGTGCAGGGGGCTAAGCCTAAAAGCTCTAGAGCATGAGAACAAGCTCTTAAACTCAGAACCATATTCTTATGAAAATTGAGTAAGAACCCCAAAAGGAACAGCTTAGTAGCCACAAAAAGGCTGCTTATTCCCATTTGCAGGATCTAAGGGGATTACTTTGGTATCAGGCAACCCTTAAGCTGCCTCCTTTCCAGGGCTACTACTTGTGCACATTACCTGGAGAACTGCCATGGTGGTGCTTGCCTCCTTTCCTCTATTTATCTACCAAAGGAGAAGCAAAGCTTGTGGCTCTCTCCCCTCCCAGCTGAGGGTGTTTTCCTAACTGAGGTTTCTCATACCAATGAACACCACCTGAAAGCCTTTACAATGGGGAGATATGCCAATTTATCTGCTTTCTACCCAGCCACTCCAGAAGTGGGTAATGCTTTCCTGCTCCAATTGCTTCTGAAAATGGCATTTGGAGCATCCCAGCTGGAGCCAACCCAAGAGACCTTTCAGATTTTGACAGTGGCCCTCAGCAGTGCTCACCATGACCATGAATTGGGGTGTTGCTGATTAAAGGATGACTACACCAGGCTGAGCAGCACCCACAGGCTGTGTTCTTCCAATAGCAATGAGCTGGTTGGGTTAGAAACCACATCATCCCAAAATTTTAGAAAGCACCGTGGCCCCGTTGGGAATGGGCACCCGTTTTGCTGCAATCAAAACGCCTACACCCAATGGAGTCAGTATCTCATGAGGGCCTACAGAGAGCTGGGAGGGGGCTTTTGACAAAGGCATGAAGTGATAGAATGGGGAAATGGCTTAAATCTGAAGAAGAGTAGGTTTAGACTTGATATTAGGAGGAAATATTTTACTGTGAAGACAGCAAGATCCTGACTCTGGTTACCCAGAGAAGTTGTGGATACCCCATCCCTGGAAATGTTCAAGACTAGGCTGGATGGAGCTCTGAGAAACCTTGTCTGGTTAGTCCCTGCATGGCAGAGAGTTGGAATAGTTTGATAGGTCCCCTCCAACCCAAATCATTCTATGATTCTATTTGTGATGGAAACACACACGATGCAAACTTCCTCTGCTACTTAGAGGACACTGATGAGGCTTTGGTAGACAAGGTCAAGATGTTCACCTGCTCTGATAAATCACGAGGAGATAAATCATCCTGTGCAACTCAAGTCATTCAGATGGTACTTTTGGCATCTCCCCCCTCCCCAGTCCTGCTTTTGTTCTGTCAGTCTGAAGAGAACAGCTCGTGTGATGTAATTTAGAATGGAGCTTTTTTAAAGCTTTCACTCAGGAAAAGCTTGGGGAGCTCTGGGGGTATAGCTTAGCTCGGAGAAATAGAAAGAAAGCAAGTTTGCATTGACAGCTTGATCCCAGAGAGAGGTGGCTGCCTGCTTGTCTAACAGGTCCTCTGGGTCTGGATGAGGCAGAGACAGAGGAGCAGTCATATTAAGTGAACGCGCGCTGCCAATGTTAAAGGAACAATTACCATTATTCTGCATAGTTCACTGTTTGCTACTGCTATTTCCTTCAATAAAACCTCTTTTCACTTGCCAATTGGAGCTTGTCATGTAACAATATTTCTTATGCACAATACACATACTAAAATGCCCCTGTGTTTTTAATACATTTATAGTTGTTAACAATAGCAGTATAGCGACAGAAAAAAACTGTGCTTGCTTTGAATACAGAACAGACTGAAAAAAAGAACAAACCAGTGGCCCTGCTCTGAAGGATTAATGGGGGTTAGATTTTGCCTAATCTGTGTTAAAATGGTGACACTTCTTCCATTTCTTTGACACCTACTTCTTCCTCTCAGGCCCTGGGCTGTGTCCTCCTCACTTGGAAGGGGTTGTACACCTGAGCCTGTGCAAAACCTCAGTGATGGTTGTGATTTCAGGTTGTGTTGAGGAGGGTATTGGGGTCTCATCTGTCCCTGTGCAGCCCCGAGGGGGATGGACAAGAAGTGCCACTCCTGTGGCCTTGGCAAGCCCAGCCTGCTGAAGGTTGCCCAAAAACCCTTCAACCCTTGTGCATGGTGCACAGACAGGTGGCAGCTGTGCTACAGCAACACCTGAAACTCTGGTGCTCACTGCCCACATCAGACTGACAAAACTCCTTGTGAATGCTGCTCCTGGTGAAGCAGGACAAACAGACAGCTTTGGGGAGACTGGCATTTCCCTGGGGCTGTGGAGCTCCAGAGCTCTGCTCCAAGAGCTCACACAATGGAGACATTGTGCTGCTACTGCACTTGCCAGCATCACAAAGCCAGGTGGAAATGACCACAGTGAAGGTGCCACAGTGAGAAGAAATTACATGTTTGCACTTCTGAGCAGGCTGAACCTCATATTTCATGCACCCAAAGGAACAAGCAGCTGTTCAGAAACCTTTGTAGCACAATCACGAAGGAAACTTTCTTGTGCCATAAGATTCCTGTTTTCTAAGAACACTATTTTCTTCAGAACAAGTTAATATACACAGGAAAAGACATCTTGAGTGTTCCTGACTCTCCTACACTATCCAGGAATAGTGATAGACTGCGAGTTTAAACACATTCTTCCACTGCACAGTGAGAGAAGTGTGTCTAATGCTGTGAGCAGAACACTTACCATGTTTGCCTTTGCCAGAGCCGTTTTAAGAGTATTATTACATACATAAGGAACAGTGGATGTCATCTGTCTGCCCCCAGAATAGATGTTCTGCATCTTTGGTGCAGGGGGAAAAAGGGTTTGTGAAAAGATGCACAGCATGGTACATCTGCTTCAGGTATTGCTGATTGCTTTGTCTGTGGCTTTTTCTGAGGAAAAGAGTGAAGAAATCCAGAGAAGGCCACTATATTGGAACCTGATCTGAGCTCCTGGAATTGTTTTCTTTGACATCTGGTGATGCAGGATCAAGCCCTAGTGAAGATAAATAAGTAGTTTTCCAGCATGGTCCAGCACAGCCTGTTCTGCAACACCTGGGGAGGTGCTCAGATGGCAATAAGATTAATAATGTTTATTACAGAGTGCAAGCCCAGCTCCCAGTTGTGTTCCAGCATGGCATGCAGGCAAGAGAGAAACAAATGGAAGTGTTTGCTAGGAAAGTCTCATAGACGACATAAGACTCTCACAGATTGCCACTCACCATTGGGTTCAAATCAAAGAAAAGCTTTTATACCTTGTTAGAAGACACGAAGGGTTGTAGTCTTATATTATCATGTGTCAATTTACCACCAGTAGAGCTCTAAGGACTATCTGTGAGAAATGCTGTGATTTGCAGCTCTATTTCACAGTGTTTAAAATGTTTGGATTTATTTTAAGAATATATATGGGTTTGATGGTGTTAATATATGTGGGTTTGTTGGTGTTTCCCCCCACCAAACGAAAATGCTGACAGTCTTGGAGCTGCTCTGGCATTAATGCTGTGCAAGGATATCTTTGTGACCATAACTGTGTGTAATGCCTGCTTTGGGAATAAACTCTTGGCACATAACTTCAGTCTCATTCAGAAAGCAGCACAGTTGTCAAGGACCTTGGGACATGAAAGGAAGACACTGTGCTGTCTTTTCATTGGAAAGTTCACAGATTCTGCCTAGAGATCCCTCTGATATTTTCACTTTTCAATACATAGTGCTTACCAAAAATAAAACTGAGAATTTTAAGTGCTTTCCAAATTTAATGACATAGAGTTTTACATGGAAAAAATTCTTTTGTAATAAATCCAGCATTTTCTGTTTTATATTACCTATAAATTTCCCCAGCTAAAGAGTGAGCAATTACACAAGGATATCCATGGGTGTGACCTACCTTTAGTTACTGTGCCAGCATATTAAATAAAGCCCTGTCCACTTCTGGGTACTCAGCTCAGGTTAGGATTTTGTTTCTGAAACTTTATCATATTGGCAGACAACCTTAACCTCATTGTAGGTTGAACCATTGACTGGGGTTACCTACTGACAGTAATAGAAGCAAATATTACTAATCTCTCCACTTGGAAGGGCTGTGTATTATCAGTTCAGGTTCAGTTTGTGACTTACTTGTTCTGAGTTTTTTGATTATTCCTTTTAGCAAATATCAGCAGTTTTAACCAAAAGGAAGAAACAAAGTAATATGGAAAGCAGACTTTATCTTCATTTACAAAAGTTCTTAGGTCTGTTTCGTATAAGAGGGGCACTACACACCTACAATGTCCTCTCCATCCCTGGAGTGTTCAAGGCCAGGTTCCACAGGTCCTGGAGCAACCTGGTCTAGTGGAAAGTCTCCCTGCCCATGGTGGGTGGTTGGAACTAGATGATCTTTCAGTCCCTTCCAACCCAAACCACTCTATAATTCTATAAGACAAAAAAAGTCCAGTCTGGGGCTTAAATACAACTACAGGTACAGCCACTCCATCTCAGTGACTCCCAGAGAGGATGATCTCTTCCAAAACATGCTGAAATAACAACAGGGTACCAGGATGCTCTGATCATGAAATTCAAACCAAGGAGAAGATAAAAAAAATTACCTAACAGCAAGAAGCATGTGAAATGCCATGAGATCCTTCTGTTGCCTGGACTAACCCCAATTCTTGTAATAGATTTATCTCATGGATGCCATTTCAAAAAGTCACAACCACCAGGAGAGAAATATGGACATAAAGAAAAACATGATAGGGAAAAAAACAGTGGCTGAAGGGGAATTTTGGAGAGGCAAACAAATAAGTCCTGAGGGCTCTGATAAGCTCTCCTGAAGGGAGCACAACTGTAGCCCACGCCCAGCCCATGGGTTTCAGGGATTGCCTTGCCTGTTGACCAGCAGATGTTTGTCTCTGCTGCAGTTAACATTTGATACCAGAGCTGTGAGTTTCCTGTGAAAATTTGAATGATTTATCTCAGGCTGTGACAAGGAGAGATGGACAAGAAGGGCTCTGGGCAGGCCCTGCAAAGCAGGCAGTGAACACACTGTGGATTTTGCTATTGTGGTCATTAAGAGCATGAATTATGTCCAGCCTTCGACACAGATGATGATGTCTGATGCAACAGGGACTTTGGACTTAGCCCATAAAAACCTTTTCATAAATTGCTCGATCCCTCTTCTTGCAAAGTCGTTACAACTCCAAGGTGTAAGAGAACAGCATAAAATTCACACTGATCCTTTCAATTCTTTTTTAAGCATCCTTAAATCCAGCCCTTTTTTTTTTTTCTGCTATACATCTTACTTTTTATAGTTAAAAGTAATTTTAAAGCAAAAAAGAACATAAACAATATACACTGACTCTTGACACTCCATTGCTTTTTTAAACTAGAATAATAAAAATTTGCAAATGAACAAAAGAGTGGGAGGAAGATATCTGATTTACAATGTTTTTGAGATAAAGAACACTATAAAAAAAGATCAATGTGAATAATAAAGCATTGTTAACTGAGTCATGACATTTCTATTCTCAGTGAAGATTTGAACAGTAGAGCTCTGCAAATGAGCACCTTGTGCCATTTTCAAAGTGGGAGGAAGACATATAATTATAATTTTTAAAGTGAAGAGAATTTTTTAAAAAAAACCTCTGTGAAAAAGTTTATTGAAAAACATATCGACATATCAATATGACATAAATTACTTTAATTTTATTAAACTGGGAGGGGGGAAAAAAACCCTCTTTTTGAAGACTAGCTGCAGAAAGCATTCCTTGAAAAGAATTTTCTTTATTAAAAACTCTTTGCTAAGATGAAACAGCACTGAATGTCAGCACTACCGTATATTTATTCTGTAACTCTTCCAACAGCCGAGATCTATAAAAGAAACATATTTTCAAAACAGTTTTAACCTCCATTGTCTTGATCATTCGTATTAACATTTTTCATGTCACCTATTGAAATCCCTTAAAGGAACCTTTTATTCAGTCAAAATTAATGGAGCCATTTTCTTAAACAGCCTCCAAAAAGTAAAAAGGACGTAATGTTGTGCATTTTATTTGACATACGTTTTCTGCCATTTCACTTATTTGTGTGATGAGAGCAATACTTCATATTTATGCTATCAAATCTGCAGAGAAAAGTGATTTTGAGAGAGAAGAAAACCAACTCTGCTCTTGCTGTGTGAGCAATTTAAATCCACAGTGAAAATACAACATTGATCAGATTACTCCAATTGAGTCATTTAGTGCTTTGGCATTCCTAAAGTTAGGGCCCAGCTGTGAAATCATAGTTGGGGCCAAACATTGCTGTTAGGTGAGTGCACATGGCTCCCATTTTCTTCAAAGGGAATGACACACATGGCCAATATTTAGCTTTCACCTCTTCCATTCTTTAGCTAGCAAAGCCAGAACCAGTGGAGTATATGCAGGCAATTTAACAGAATTAAGAATACAATCAAGATTTTCCAGGACTTACTAGTGATTTGGGATATATAATTCAATACACATCAAAACGCAGATGCTCAGCACATTCTGAAAACCAGGCCATCTCGAATGTCTTGCTTTAAGCAGGTAAAATCATAAATTACCCTGATTATTTTGGCCATTGGATCCTAACAAACTGGGTGTAGTATACTACTTCAAAATTATAAACTCCAAGTTCTGGCTTGGCTGGGATGCCTGAGAGAATTACAACATCCCAACCTATTTTTGTTCTGCCATTACTTGACCACAGTGCAGGTGCCCTTCTGCAGCAGGTGACCCCTAGGGAAAATCCAGGTCTTGGCTCTGCAGGTCTCCTGGAATGGCCACAAGACCTCAGAGCTTAAGTGCCATGGAGAAAAAAAAGGATGCATCCCAAAAATCTACCTGCCCATGCTGCATGCAGATCTTCATTTCAACTCAAGGTCAAGTGGAAAACTTTTCTACCATCCTTGCTGACTCTCCTCTTCACTTTCTCCTGACTCCATCTGTTCCTCACCCATCTCCTTCGTTCCGCACTCGCCTCCCTCTTCTTCCTGTGTCCATCTGTTCCCTCCTTCCTCGACACAAGTTGGGGAAGGGAAGTAAATGCAGTCATTCACTGAACAGATTTCAAGATGAACCCCCTCCCTCTCCGGTTCTAACTTCATTCATCACGGTAAAAATTATAATGAATAGAAATGTTGAAGGTGAAAATTTATTAGGGATTGTGTTGCTTTCTTATATGAAAAGCAGTTAAAGCGGCATATAAACATTGGCTTCATTCATTTTTTCTTAATATATGGTATAATTAGTGAGAAATATTAGTGGAAGTGCTTGCTATGCAGTCCATCAACACATGCCTGTCAGAGCTTAGGATCTGGGCCAAAAGTTTTTGCCAGTCCTGTGATAGATTTACAATAAGCCTATAGAAGGCTTTACAGTTAGCTAGGTCACTAATTCATGAAGTTAAAACGTATGCAATGAGGTCAAAAATTCACTATTGATAAAATACCCCCTCCCGGGATTGCACCATTAGCTTTGTTACTGCAACAGCAAAATAAAGCAAACCCAAAGCTCCCGTGAATTACCAGTCCATCATCGTAAATCAGCAGTGAAACACTTGCACGAGTTCATGATGTCATCTGAAGCCCGGGATATATTTATAGCCTTGTGTACTATTTCCTGTTTCCTTATGACAAAAATAAACAGTCTCCAAATCCCCAGCATCCTTCTGCCTGAGCTCAGCAGAATGCAATGGGCACGAATCCCTAAAAGCCCCGTGATGTGTTGGTCTAGAGCAGCTCCCTTCTGAAGGGCCACGGCGCTCTCCCTCCCTTTGGATTCTCCCATCTGGACCACAGCAGCTCCCATGGGCTTGCTCCATCTGCTGCCCTCACTGCTGGGATAGCCCCACACCCCCTCTTTGCCTCCCTGATACTTGGAGAGAGAAGGAAAGAAGGTTTAAGCTGCCCAGCCTTAGGCATGGAACAGCCTGGCAGGCACATCTGAGCTGGAGGAGCTCAGTGTTGCTCCGTGTGGGCTTGCCACCACAAGAACATTGGGTATCTTGTCCACCAAGACTGCAAAGACATGAAGGTTGGAGTTTGGGCTTAAATGTCCCCTCTCCTTCATTGCTGATGATTTGGGATCCTCATCTAAGGTTTCTGCGGTGTTTGGGCATGGATGATGCCCCACATCTCATCTCAGACCTCCCAGCTCTCAAATTTTCTGTACCTACCTGAATTTCTGTGGTTGCTGGTGATCCTCTTCACCTCTTCTTGGGTGAAACTTTCTCTCTTGGCAGTTTGTTTTATCTTTTGCTTCCTTTCCTGAAACAAGACAGAGGGGAACACAAACAGTGCATCATACCATGTAACCTCCCTCTGCAAGTAAGCTTCTGTTTGACCTCTGAGCAGCAACTCCTAAGTCAATGACTGTCACTAAGTGGCTGAGGGTGATAGCTGTGCCAAACAAAATTTATTTGACACTTATCCCTCTTCAATTTTGTTTTCTTCTCTCCACCAAGACCGTCGCACCAGCTCCCTGCCTCTACTGGCCCTCCCTGGGGTGACACCGAGCAGTGAGGACCATCCAGGTAAGCTCCTGCCCCATGCATGCAGAGACACTCCCTCCCTGGCAGACCATTATATCCCTTAAATAATCAAGAAAAAGTGTTTTGTTTTTTGGTTTTTGTTTTTTGGTTGTGAAGCACTGCTGTCAAGCCCTGAGGTTTGGGTTTTGTCGTTCTATAAGTCCTTTCAAACCAAGCGAGTTCAGATCAAGCCTTGTTTTGTACAAGTTTTCATCCATCAGGTCTGATGTAGCTCTGCCTGTGTCAAACAGGACTGAATGGACATGGCACACAGCTCTTGCAGTGATGAGCATGTGATACATTGAACAGACAGGTAGCGACAGCAGGGCAGGGGATAAGGAATGGCAGGGAGATCAGCTGGGCATTCCCTTGGTGCTTTGGCTGCACTGATACACCAACATGCCTCAGGGGGAAATTTAAAACTTACAGGTCCTAAATTGCTACAGTTTTCCACACAGTTTAGCATTAACCCTTAGGAATCCTTGTTACAGGAGCATGAGGCAAAGGGATGGATTTGGAACAAATGCCAGCACTGAGTAGAGCCACAGGCTCCCTGGTCCTTGCCTTGTAAGATGTGGATGAGCCCTAGGAGGGTCAGAAATCAATTCTCCTTCTCTCCCCTCCTAAACAGTTTCTCCAAGAGCTGCTTAGGATCACCTGCATTGCTGCAGTCTCTGTTCAGCAGAACAGAGCACCTCTTAAACCCTCTGTTCCTTACAAAAAATAGACTTGGAATCCTCCTATGCCTCTATACTAAATCTAATTTCAGAAGCATGCAGGGAAACTGAAGACTCCTCCAGGACTGCAAGATGCTGGTTTGTGCCTAAAGCCACAAGAGAAATAGAGGTCAGGGGACATACTGCAAATGCCAGTCTTGGTATCACTGCTCCTCCCCATTAACCAGAGGGATCTGGGACTGGTATCAGTGGAAAATAAGTGATTTACTTTGTGCTTTCATGAATTTTGACACTGTAGTCAGCCATCTGAATCGCCCAAATCCAAAAAGAAAAAGAAAAAAGAAATCCCATGTGAGTATTGAGACTAATACAAACATGGGTGAATGATCCCAGTCTTCTACTGCAACAGCCAAACAAGTCCCAGCTTCCCCATGCGAGGAAGAAAGTTGCTACTTCATACTATTTAAAAATGGCACATTGTGGGGGTGTACCTTTAGCAGCCTCTGCCTAACAGTCTAACACTGAATAATCTGAGATGTCTTCATCATGATACACTTATTTTTCCCTTTAAGTTCACTTCAGTTGTTGATTTCTATATGTTAAAAACTCAGACATATGTGGACATCTGAAGCTGAGCACAGGCTCTTAAAAGAGAGTAGCAAAGTTTGACCCTCTTCCCATCTCTAATTGTAATTTAGGGAGTTTTTTATATTCTCATTTAACAGTAATCATAAATAGTATCAGTGGTATGTAATATGTTTTTAAAGCCTATTTGGCTACATCTATTTGCTCCAAACTCTCAACCTACTACTGTTCCATCCAGCTACTAACTATAATAGAGGAGGGGGGAAAAAAAAGTGCTAACCACCTTTTTTTTTTTTTTCTGCTGGTCTAGCACAATCTTTATTTCTTCAGACAGTTTGTGCAAACATTAAATTGATAAAAGACATAATGTAGATGGACCCACAGCTGAACTGAAGGTAATTGCATAAAAATGAAATGGAGACCTATAATTGTACACTGCTTTAGCCTCTCCTGCAGTGTTTTCTGGAAGCAAGGATCTCACTTGTCATAGCAAGTTGCTTGTTACAGTGATTGCATGAAGACTTGATCTAGCTGTACAAGACAAGTATAACATTACTGAAAGGGAGCTTTTCAAACTAAGAGTCTGACACTAAAATGTACTGTATTTTCCAAGATGTAGTATGCTTTAACAAACAGAAGAGTCCCTGAGTGACAGCTTTTGTTACCCTTTTGTTTGATGGTGCTGTATTGAAAAATTCAGGTTATGTCTATGCCTTTCTATTTCTGGTTTTGATTTCTCTTCAACAGCACTTCAAGAATAAAAATTGACTCAAAGTATGAATAGTAGAAGTCGGTGGATACAGTAAATTTTAGTCTGGCATTTGCTGATTACTTCTGTCAGATTTTTTTTCAGTCTTGCTTCTTGAATGCTTAAATGCATTCAGTGGGCCATTGTATTGTTGCAGAATTGGGGAACTCGACAGATATATCATGAATTAAAACATATCTAGTTTAGATTTTTTGGGCAGATTTTGAAAGTGGAAAATAATAGTTATTCTTACCTAAGCCTTTTGATCTGACCTGTGTGTATCCAAAGGCTCAGCCTGGGTGTAGCTCTCAATGTGAACAAAGAGGACCCATTTGTAATATTGGCACCTGAATAACAGGTAGGGCTTGTGTCTTTTGGACTTACAAAACAATTGTTATCCAATAAATCCAATGAATAAGAAAGGACATTGCTTCCTCCTGAGCTCTTGCTTAGCACAACTTTTCCTGGAGATGGTTTGTTATTGAATGAAAGTGCAGGCAAACTCATGGAATGTCATTGATTTATAAACACTGAAAAACAGCCATGACTGTACAAGTAAGGACATCCACAACACATGAGTTTTCACATTCTGGACTGATGAGGCTGGCCAAGAAGTCAGAGAAGGGGAAGAAAACCCCAAAACACCTATTTGCTTACTCTGAGGGGAAAACCATCACAAACCCATCACAGATGGGCCAACCCAGACAGGCATAGTCCTGGGTGCTGATTTCCTGTGAAAAGGTACAACCCCAGGGGAACTGCTGTGCTTTGCCCTGCTGGGTCACACCCAGTGGAGCCACTGCCTCTCCTGCCCTTCCCATCTCACCTGTGGCTTTCCTTCATCATAAAGTTCACAAAACTGACAGTTACAGGTTTCTGAGACTCCTCTCTGTGCCACTGCTCCCCACCCCATTGTTCCTTCCCTGCCCAAGGCCAACTGTAAACTCCCCAGGACAGGGAAATGCACATTTCTGTCACGGTAGACTTTGTTGTCATTACGACTTAAAAATCCAGACAATACCTCTGCCAACACACAGTGTTAAAGTAGTGATTTAAAATTAAAATTATAGCCTAGGTTTTATGCTTATTTTATCCCAAGATCTTACTCTACTAACCTCTACCCAGCTTTTCTGGTTCTACATATTTTGCTAGGAAAAAAATTATCTAAAATGGCACGAAACCCAGCTATGAGCAGAAATTTAAATGCATTGCTCATTCATTCTGTAGGTAGATGGACAGAAATTATAGAAATCAAAAAAATTAACCCTGAAAGGATTCTAGAATCACTTTGTTTGGCCTCTGTCAGAAACCCACAGTAAGAGCAGGTTGCTGGGGTCCATGCCCAGCTGAGTTCTTCACACAGCCACAGCCTTGCTGTGGTCTGTTCTGATACTTTACACATCCTGTGAGGAGGAATTAATTCCCTAGGCAGTTCCAGTTGCCTTTTCTGCAGCTTCTGACAATGCCTTCTCATTTTCCATCAGTGTACTGCTGGGAGGAGTTGGGGTCTGACTTTTCCCCCTCACCTGGCTCTGGAGGGGAACAAAGCATCCAGCACTGTTCTTTGCCTTCTCCCTCAGCCTCTGCTCACACAGAAAATCTTCCAGACCTCTCACCACTTCAGTGGCCTTGAAGTAGATACCACTTATCTCTCAAATCCTTGCTTCCCCCCTCTTTGAGCCTCAAGGTTCCCCTGGTTTTTCACTTACCCTGCAATCAATCCATCCATCCATCCATCCATCCCATCCACATTTCCTCCTCTCAGCTCAAGGATACTGGGGGAACAGCTGCAGTCTCATCAAGGTTTCACTCTCTGTCAGCCTTTCCTTGGCTTTTCTTTAACATGTGTCAGAAGTCAAAGGTACCTAAAAACCAAGAGATATGCAGGGCCTCTCTTCAGGCTCCCTGCAGCCAAGTGCAGACAAACCACTTTAGGGCACTTACTGCTCCTCTCAGAAAGTAGCATTTGCAAAACTGAGGTGTTTGTAAAGATTTATTTTCTGTATATAGCTCAAGAGCAAGCATATCACAAGATTTAAGTGAGATAAAAAGTGAGGCTGTGCTTGATGTGAGGTGCTGGAGTTAATCAGCTGTAGATAAGAACTGATGAGGTTTTATCATCCCCACCATGGAGGGAATGACTGTTTTTTGGCCACTTGATCACTTCAGAGAGTGAGTGGAACTATATATCAACCCGTGTTTATCTGTGCCTGAGAAGTTCTTCAAGAATAAATTGAACTCAGAACTCGTCTTAACCTTTCCCCTAGTTGGGGCTTAAAATTAAGCTCTCCCTCTGGTTTTTGAGCTGCCTCTCTGGCATGCTGACAGCATGTGAAGTATCCCATCTCCTAGCTGACTTCCAGGCCAACAACACAAGTGGGGATGAAGTTATGAAATAAGGAATCTGGATGCTAAACAGAGACCATCTGGCTGTCTTTGCTACAAGATTATGAGCCACGGTGAGCTGGCACATCTGCATCCAGGTACTGCCTACACGCACATTGTTGGCTGTTAATTTAGGGAAACAAAGTTGCAGCTAAAAAATAATGAGATAATTGTTTTGCCTTCTTTTATGGCACAAATTGAAGTTAGGATATCAAGCTTGAAAGAGATGTCAACCGAGGCAATAGTCCTGTTTTCTTTCCAAACCTGATCCCACCCACTGGAAGTGAATTATTACTTAGCCTCTAAGTCCTCTGGGTTTAAGAAAAAACCTTAGAAGGCAAGTACACAAATACCTTTACTAAGAATAAACCTCTGCAAAGAGACTGGAATCATTAGGTAAGAAGGGTTAGGCCTTGGAAGTAAACAACTGTAGGTTTGAAAATTCTGCATATGTTATTCTTTCAGATCTCTGCCTTGGTATCACAGTCTTTTTTTTTTTTTTTTTTCCCTAATCCCACCAGATAACCAGCTTACAAATGAAAAACACACAGATGAAAAGCCTATGAAAGGTATTGTTATGAGTTCTGTCGCAGAATTCAGCATCACAGACGCTTCATCAAAGGGCACCAAAAATGAGAAGAAATTGTCAGATGCAAGCAGATCATCCATTGCTTCCCTGGAGAAATGCAGAGAATTCACTTACATTGAAGATGATGCATCAGTACATCAGAGAGACAGTGATGGTATGTTTTATAAAACAGATCACATTTGAGCTGGTTCCTAAATAATGCCCACTGCAAAAGAACTATGTATAACCAACTCGAAATTAAATGTTGAACAGGAGGTTCAAGAACATTGCCAAAAGCAATGTTAAGTTGCCCTGCAGACATTTGTGTGATAGATGAGAATTTCTAGAAGATGATCTTAAATTGTCAGTGATACTAAAGTCATAGAAGAGGAGCTTAGAGCCTATTGTGCCACAGAGCATTTGTACTTCAGTAATGAGTGTTTGCACAGAGGCACCAGTGTCAGTATCAGATAAATCTATTCCTGGTTATTCCAGTGGATGTTAAAAAAAGGCTCTGTGAAGTATTTTTGAAGTTTCTTTTGAGTGCCTTTTGCAATAATGGATTAGCGTGTTAAATCCAATGGAGCTGGGATCTGTCGTGCATATCATTTAACAACTCCTAAATTAAGCATTTCTAAATACAGATCAACTCAATAAAGTGCCCTGTTCTCCAGGAATCATTAACATCTCCATTGTGTCACAGATCCTTACAAAAGGGATGTCTGATGCATCTGTTGGAATACACTTAATTTCAAGGAAGGGTCTGAAGTGTTTATTTTATTCAGGGGACTTGTCCTCATGTCAAGACACTCCCTGTTTTTGAGTTTGTGGACTATCTCAACCACTACTGGCACATAGGTGTGTACCATGTGATGCAAATAACAGATTTCATTCTCCTTAAAAAAGCTAAACGTGAAGGAAATTTACAACAAAAAAACTCCCCAATCTGTGCTTAATTAATAATGTTAAGGGCTGGATAGAAGCCAAGAAAACCAAAGGAAGACAGATTTGTGGTTGTCACTGCACACTCAGCTCACTCCACTCTGACAACTTACTGCTTATTCCACATACATGGGACCAAATCCTGTTTGCTGCTGCTTGGAGAACCTCTGAAAGCAGAGCAATAGATGAGGAAATTTGTGATTATTTTGCTCCCTGTCCTCAGACAAGAGAAAATACAGCACTCACAGGTCTCACCAAGGATGCCCAGAAAGGCTTCAGCAAGTTTGGACCAGGGCTGTCCAGAGCATCATCTGTGTGAGCAGATGCCACCAAACAAGAGGAGGAAAACTTAGAGATGAGGCATGCTAGAAAAATTATTATAAATTCTTCTTTTGTGCTAATTAATCTACTAATGTAGAGAATGAGAGCTGAGGTCATTGTTCTCACTGAGATAAATGCAGTAATGTCGTTTGGCAAACAGCAGGGAAAACAGAGGGGAAAACAAGAGATTGCATCTTCTTTTATGCAGTTTGTGGCTAATTTATTTTCAAATATATAAATGAATGCATAGGAATGGATGTCTAATTGCTAATATCTATTATTTATATACATTACCCCACTTAAAACAGGACCAAAAAGCCTCACACATGCAGATTTTTTGAAATGTGTTACATCCATTATCACAGTTCATGGTGTGTGCTCTGATGGGAATTTAAAAGCATCTTTACTGCACATCACAGAATCTGTGCTGAAACATTACTTTATTATTAAAATCTTGTGCTTTTTGTGTGCTCTCTTTCTTGGATGAAGCCCTAAGAATCATATCTATTCTCTACAGATTACATAAGCACCATTATGGTTAACACATTTGGGGGAAAAAAACTCTGTTATTAAAAAATGGATCTTTGGAGAGGAAGAAAAAAAATTGCCAAATCCTTAATTAAGACATAATTTTGAATTCTGTCTCTCACATCTATGTATAGGAAAGAAATTTCATAAACATAAGAGATCTAAAAAGAATAGTCTTAATTACACCAAGGACTACTGGATAAAATGATTACATTTTCTACAGTGTAAATTTCATACAATTAAATGCAGTGGTGTCACCTTATTAAATGTTTCAATTTTATAATTATTTCAGTTCATTTAGCTAGAAAAAAATATAAGCATGAATTGACTAAGTATCACCAAAATCTAGTCATTCTTATTTGACAGAACTGACTCAGAAGTTAGTTGTGCTTGTCTGAACCTAAATAGATCTTGACATATTTAAATAAGTATTAAAATTGATAACATTGGTGATGATATGCCACTTAGAAGTTCAGTCATATGCTATTTGTTCTTGCTACCTGCTTTAACTGCCTTTTTAATAAAGAAGCTGGAATGATTTTTTTTTTTTAAATTTTGTTTTTCATCAAGAAAGCTTTCTAAAAAAAAAAAAAAAAAAAAAAAGCATAATTCTGGAAACTTCCTGGCAGTGAACTTAATGTTACGTGAGCTAGAAAATGCCACAACAGAACCAATGCAGTTGAATGAGTTCACAGTTAGTCATCCTAGGGCAAGAAATGTGGTTATAACCATATGCTTTCCTGAAAGAACCAATGAAAAGACATTCATATTGTTGAAGGCATTTTTCCTTTCCAAAAACAAGAAGGGAAAAAAAAAAAAAAAAGAGGAAAGGTCTGGGTTTGTGCTCCAACTGGATTCACACAGTTGGAATCTCACACCTGCTGTGCCTGAGCAGCCTCCCCAGATGCTGGAGGCTGAGGGGTGCAGAGTTAATTAGTTGATTTTGGGAGGGCACAAACATAGCACAGAGTTTTAGTCATGGTGACCAAGTTTTCAGGAATATTCACTGCCTCCAGACACACATCCTACATAATCTATTTTCCAAACTTTTGTCTCCTTTGACATTTGTGAATGAAAAGGTGAGAAGCCCGTTTGGTGGGGAGTTGGCAGGACCCTGAGCTGAGCCTTGGCCAGCACACTCCCCTCTCTGAATGCTCTTCTCCAGACCTGCTCTCCCTGCCTGTCCTTGACAGTCTTTAAACTTTTTTAGTGCAGACTCTTGTGGAAATGAAAATAAACTCCAGTGTCACCTGTGCTGGTGTCGTGGTTTAATTCCAGGCACCAACTCAGCTCCAAACAGCCCATCACTCACTGCCCCACTGCAGAATGGGGGTACCTGAAGGCTGAAAGGAAAAAAACTCATGGGATGAGATAAATACAGCTTAATAGGACAGAAAAAGAAGAAAAAAAATTAATTAGAACATACAAAACAAGGGATACACATTGCAATTGCTCACCACTCACCAACTGATACCAAGTCAGTTATATGAGCAGAAACCCCTGCTCGTTTTCTTCCTAATTTATATTGATGCCATATGATCTGGAATACCCTTCTAACCAGCTGGGGTCAGCTGTCCTGGCTGGGTCCCTTCCCAGCTTCTTGTGCCTCTCCAGCCTCCTTGCTGTCCAGGCATGAGAGGATAAAATTTGGTTTAAAGGGCTCGTTCTTCTGGATTTCACTGCCACAGAATATTTTCATTCAAATTCTCTTCATACAGTTGTTGTTTTTCCAAAGCAAATAAAATAAAAAATAAACTTTTTCACTTGTCTCTATGCAAGTACCTATCATCAATGTATTTTTAGCTCATCCCTCTCTTTTCTGTGCAGCCACACTGGCCTAAACCTGGGTAATCTCAGCTCACGCTCATTCTCACGTCTCCCTGCTTTTCCTTTCTCTTAGATGAATGTGCAACACTTATCCTGGCCTGCTTGTTCTGCCAATTTTGGGACTTTCTTATAATGCTGCCTGATACCTGTGAACATTGGCTGACAGATACCTGTTGTCCATCCAATAGATATTACCAGACCTCTGACGAAGACCACGGCAACAACGACTGCAACTGTGACTGTGACATTGATTGCAGCCTCTTTGAGTCCTGCCACGAGACTGGGGAGTGCCTGGAACTTGCCATGGAGATCTCAGAAGTCTGCTATCGTTAATAGGAAAATTATTGATGAAATCCCTCCAAACTACCTGACAGATTACAAAGGAATTTGTTGTGGTTTTTTTTTTTTTTAATATTAATCATAAGCAGAGGTTTTGCCAATGAGGACTATGTGCATCTTGTTGCTCCCTCCGTGGAGGTCTCTCTATCTGTACCAGTCTGGTGGCATGATATCACAAATTGCTGAAACCAATAAAGGACAAAAAAGGGGCTTCTCTGCCATAGATGACAACAGAATTCCTAAGTGCCAAGTGTGCTCACTGCTTTACCCACTGTCAGTCCAAGCTTTTATAAACCCTTAATTGCTTTAAGCACTGATTTCCCCATTCATAAACACAGAACAAATTAGGACATTATTTTAGGATTGATATATATATTAGTTCATCTTCCTAATGGATTCATACCTAAACATGTATTGTTGGTTATTATAAATAATTTATGATATAGCATCATTTTATAATTAAAAATTTATTTATTCAATCTCTTAAAACACTCTTATATGCCCAGTATAGATAGAAAAAATTTCAATGAATTAGGAACCATGCTACTGGTAATTACAGCAAATGTCACTAAAAATCTCCAGTGAATTTTGTGGAGGAAGCATTTTCATAGGATAGTGCAATTCGACAGTGTATTAATGTGCCTGGCCCATGGTTATGTAATAACAGGTTATGCCTATTGTTCATCAGTTATAGGAAAGGGTTCCTTAAGTGTAATTAGTCTAAATGGGAATTGACTTCACACTTCCAGAGGAGAATTACCCTGTGGATAGCCAGCAACTCCTTTGCTTGATTTTCATTGGTAAGACTTCTGCAAGAAACAGAACGTTGCCACCTATTCTAGTGCAAACAGGCATCTCCACCTGTGCACAAAAGATTACAAAATGACAGTATCTATCTTGGCTGTGCTTTCAAACTCCTTCTATCTCTTTTCTGATGGCAGGTCTGATTAATAAAAAGGAAATACATGTTGCACATTACACATATGACAACAAAAGCATGTAAATTCAGCTGCCTGAGGGTGCAGAACACAGGTATTAAGCAAGAGGAAAATACAGAGTTGTTTTCTCACATTATGTATTTATATTCAGTGTTTGCTTTGAATAAGCTCTAGAATTTCTTCTAAAACCCCACTGATCTCAGTGCAGAAGTGCCTGTGGAATCCCAAACAAGGATCCTGGGCAAGATACTGGACTATTAAAATCATTGAAGCCACTTGTTTATGAACCAGAATAATCCTGGTGCACAAATATTTAATGGGGGGAAAAAAATAATGCATATTTGCTTTCCTTGCCCCACTTCTGGAAAACTCATGTTTTAAAAAAATCAGAAAGCAAGAAGTAGAACCACTAACAACTTTTTTCCAGGTGTCTTACAAAGCCTAGTGACCAGAAGAAAACAAACCTCAGCAATGCAGGGAGCAGCCCAGAATCCCTCATTTCCCTGCTCCTACCAGGACATTGGTGGGGAATAGAGATTTGCTTATCTCACATTGTCACTCGGAGAGCTGTAGTCACCTAAAGGAACATCACCACTCCAGTCCCAACCTGCTGGCTGGGTCTGGACCCAAACCCCACAGCACAGGAGGCACTGGTTTGGGTCACTCTCCCCAGGATGGACAATGCTGAGTTTCAATGCTTCAATTTGCATTCTCCCACAGACTTTTGATCTTAAATCTTCCAAAGCTAAGCTACAGTGGTACATACCAGGCCACAGAGGCTTGTATCATTCTACCCTTTCTACCACAGGTTGACAAAGGGGCATGTGGGTATTTATGAATAAAAACTCTGACCTGACACATTTAGGAGTCAGAAAAGTGGGAAGCTTGTTCCACATACCATTTCCTCGAGAAGCACCAATAAAGATGGACATTGGCAGTCCTTGCTCTTGATGCCAGTCACCAAAAGGGGAGATTTCATGTGCAATGGCTGGAAGGAGCCCAAGAGGGGAAACCAGAAGGTGGCATACCCCAAAAAGTTGTCAGTGAGAGAATCAGAGATGGGGAACTTGTCTTTCAAGCCAGGATGTCTTGTTCCAGTTCTGAGTCTGCAAGAAAAAACACACTGTCCACATCAGTATAACTCACAGCAAGTGAAGTCTCACTCAGTTGTGGCACAAATGTAGAATTTTTTTCCAACTCTTTTCCTAGGAATCATTATTCAAAAGATTTTTTTTTGTGTGCGTAGTAATCCATAGGTTGGCATATTGAGGTCATGTCTACTACAGGGCACAGGTAAGGTCAAAGACAGAATTACTATACATGATTAGATAGGATGTCCCAGCAATAGGAATGGAATCACACTGGGATATATTCAGAGCTGCTGTTGTAGTGAATGGTGGTGTTTCAAATAATGCAGCAATATCTCCTTGACCATAGTGTATAAAGGTACATTGTTTCATGCTTTAGGAAGCAGATTTTTTGAGACCTTTTTGAGCAATGAAATTTGAGAAACATGTTATTTTACACAACAGCAGCTCATGATAACTTTTTTTTCTGTCATGAAGTTGTTAATTGCAACATTATTTTCCTGACACGCAGGAACACTTAAACATATTGACACCAGAGAAAGCCAGTCAGACTTTTCCATCAACTATTCCAGAAACTCTGAAAAGCCATCCTATTCCCACACTCAACTGACTTCCTAGCACAGAAAAATACCCATTTATCAGATCTGAACGTGGCTAGACATTCCAGTGAAACCGAAGCACTTGGAACAATTCAGGGCTGTCTCTGTGTTTTTTATTTACTGGGAAGGAAGGTCTGGGTGCTGGAGTGGGAGGCATTTGGGTGGATGGCTGTTGGGAACATGTTGGACTCAGCTGTGCTCCCGGGGAGATGTCAGCTCGTGGAACCAGCTCCTGGGAACAACAAATAGAAGTTCCCCTTTTGCAAACGGGAAGAGCGCTTCGACACGCCGCCTCTCCCCAGCACCAGAAATGCACTGACAGATTGCCTGGGGGAAGAGAGAGACAGAGAGAACAGAGAGCTGCACTGCTACCTTCCACAGGAAAGGACCATGGGATGCTCTCTAAGGATCTCCTCTTGGAAATGACCCAGGAATCTCATCCTTGAGACAAAAATGTCTTTTCACCTCCTTTCACTCTGTTCTCAGAGCACAGCGTGGATTAGGATGTAAACTTTAGGGGAATTGATGTTTGCTACATACTGGAAAAGCCTCTGGGGGCTTACAAAAGTTTAAAGATCAGTTATCTCAAAGGATATTGAGTTCTCTGGCTGACCATGAGCCCTTCCATAATGTCATTCTGGTGCCTTATTCTCCATGTACAATGAGTCCCTTAGATATGGGACTGGCAAAAATTATCCCATGTCCATCCCCAAATATAGGGATGGAATACATTATATTACCTCATTCAACTTTGCTTCCTAAAGCACTTTGATCATTCATATTCTCTCGAGCAATCATCAACTAAAATAACCAACATCTTCCAAACATTCAGACAATGCACAACTCTGCCTTAACTCCAGTGCTGCTTAGGGATTCAGGCTGAGTGCTACAGCTGAGTTCTAGAAGACTTTGGTTCTCAGGAAGAAAGCAAAATACAGGAACAACTAAGCTGTTTGCAATTGTATTTCTCCTATTATGTTTGTACAGTATCAAAAAAAGTTCAATAGTGTCAGACTAAGAATGTATGTATCTATGGAATTTTTCTTTTAATTATATTAAATGGGTGGTTCCATTGCTTTCATCTTCATCTGTTTGGGTTCTCTTAAATGCAAGGTAAGTTTCCTATTATGCAAGAAAATGAGTTTACCAAGCAGACTGGGATTTCCAGGCACTGCTCCACTATAATTCACTGTAACTGAGCATTAATCATGATTAATAATCTATCATTCCTGCGGTCCAGGAAAATAAAAAGGAGGACTTTATTGAGAAACTGCCCTTTCTTTTAGCATACTTCATCTAATTGCACAATGGAACAATTCTAGGGAATTCATTATTCTGCTGGTAATGATCTAGATTTCCTTAACATTGCACAGGAATGGGAATCATTGCCATCTGATGGATGTTCCATGGCCTGTACAAAATGAGTTGGTGGGTGCAAGCCAATTCATAATGGATGTGTGCCCATATCACAAAAAAAAAAAACACCATTATAATTGGTACCCTTAGGAAAAATGCCAAGGTCTGAGTGTAAACAGAGCACTTTCTGTCCCAAGAGCTCGTGCTTCCGTGGTCAGAGTTGAAGCACAGCAGAATGAGCAATGCTGAACTGCATCTGCTGCCTCTGTAAAGGGCTTTGCTCTCCTGAGGCAGCACTTGGCAACTTGGACCCTCTGTAAAATAAGAGGAAAACTCACTCTGGAGGGCCACACTTGTGTCTCTTCCTCCTTCATCACTGAAGTCATCGTGGGGGTTGTGAAAGTATAAAATGCAGCAGAGACAGTCATAGCTACAGTCAATCATTTTAGGTCTATTCAGAAAAATAATATATTGTCACTAAATTAGAAGAGTCTGTTCACCAATACTCATTTGAAATCTGAGAAATATTCCCATCTGAAAATGCTGAAAGTCACTGACTTACCATCTCCTAGTGCTTTCCAGTGGGGGACACCACTTCCCTTGTAATGAAGAGGGACCAGGGACTTTCAACAGAGAAGTACATGAGCCATTGGAATACACTGCTTATAAAATAAAGAGGGAAGAATGAAGATATCTCATGGACATTCTATTGATGACCTGCATGAACAGAGCAGTTTAAGCAGCAAAGTAATATTGGGAATGCCTTCCTTATTAGAGAATCCTGCAAATCAATCAGTCATTCACATGCCTACACCATGGTATTATTGAAATGACCATGGTACAAGGAGGGAAAAAATCCCACCTTATCCAAATGCATGAAAAATCACCATCAATGTCATTACAATGCAGACTCAATTTATATTGCCAGTTTTGCCATGCTTCCTACAAAGTAAAAAATAATGCCAGAGAGCAGTGAGGAAAATATTATTAGATCGACTGTATAAAAAGCATGAATGATTCCATTAGCAAGCACAGCTGAGAAAAGACAGGATTTAAATCAAATCTAAATATGATAAGATTATACAGCCAAAGTGACATGTCCATTTTAGAAAACATACAGAAGAAGAAAAACAAAAGCAGAATCTGGGTTTTATGGCATAAAACATGTTCCATCTCACAAAGAATTTAAAATCCTGATGGAAGAGTCCTGTCAGCTCTGCAATTTTATACTGTATTTGTTCTAGGTGAGTCACAAATGAGCAGATAATTTAGAAGAACACCTTTTGTTATCTCTCTTGAAGCATATTTGCATCATTCTTTCCTTCAGAGAGTCACTGTGCTGTATCACTTGATACAGTCACCAGACAAACCCTTCTAGTGGAACAGCAAAGCTGCCCACAGAACCACAATTCCACTTCCTAAAATCTTTTGGGATATTGTAACCTAGTGTTGCTCCACATGGAGGGAGAAGTAAAATGTACCAAATTTTGGTGTTAAATGTGACAGCCAATAGTTTAAAATAAACAGATCAGGTTTTCTAATGTGTTCTCTTTTGGAACGGGAGAGTTCAGCCTCTACTTCATGAGGTTTCTCAATAAAAACGCAGATGGAAAAAAAAAAAAACAACTAAACTTTCTCCAAAAAAGCATTTTTTGGCTATTACTGTGTCAAACAAATTCTCCTGTATATGTATATGGAGAGAGAAAAAGGTAAAGGATGAAGATGCAGGAAGAGATGGTGTATCTTTCAGAAATGCAATTGAGAGCACTTGTTCCTCACTTGTGATCTTTGATTGCTCTGTGAAGATTTTTCTTGTCAGGGTAATCCTTGTGATTTCTGCTGCACCATAGGCAAATGAGCCATGGGATGAAAGCAGGATGAGTCTTTGCCCCAGGTCTCAAAGACTTCCTCTTCCTCATGTGCTGCCCACTCCTGCCCTTGTTTACATCCTGGTGCTCTCCCTGATAAAAGTTCTATTTGTATGGGATTTCACCACAGTTCAAAATCAGGAGTGGAGAAGGACACACATCAGTATTCCTCTTCTCAAAGATATAATCAAATATTAATCCATTTTAAGCCCCTCAATTTTACTATGCATTTCAATTTTTCCTGTAATCTATAACCCGTACACACCATAA
Organism: Erithacus rubecula; assembly: GCF_903797595.1. Classification (NCBI taxonomy): domain Eukaryota; kingdom Metazoa; phylum Chordata; class Aves; order Passeriformes; family Muscicapidae; genus Erithacus; species Erithacus rubecula. The sequence goes on along the minus strand of NC_136665.1, from coordinate 16,290,442 downwards.
AGTCATCACTGAGAGGGGAAGCTGGAAAAATCCAGCTACCTTTCCAAATGGAAATCAGAATATATATTTTTAGCTACATTAAGCCAACTGCATGCAGCTCTGCACACTTATGTAATTCCCACATAAAAATAATCCATAATATTCCAGAGGAACAAATCCAATTCTTAGTCATATAAATTTTCATATAAGTCCATCAAAACCTATTCCAAAAATGTCTCAGTCTTTTTGAGTGCTAGACTTGGAACAAAAGAGCAAGTCCTTTAAAATGCCTTTGGAGCTTCTAGGGATGTTAAATCTAATTGCCCTTAGCATAGCACCGATCCACAAAGGTTTAAGTCATGGAAAATGTATTTTACCTTTATATAAGGTATGCTATGCAAAGTTTATCGTGGCACAGTAAAGTTATGTCTAATTTGCTTCGTGCAAAACTTAGACAGAAAGAAATTAACCTTTGATGCTTCACTTTGACTAACCAGGACAGAAAAATGTGTTTCCTCACTGCAGACACACAATATTGTATTAAATGATATGACATACCACAGTATGATATGATAAAATGTCCATTTGTGCACTTGGGTCTATATGTGCATGTAGAAATCCATATTTAAACACACAGATATTTATAGTAATGTCTCTATGTTCCAAGAAACAAGAAAGGATGGAGAGTAGACAAAGATTAATGGTGATAGAAACCTTCTTAAGACAAAGCCAGAACCAACACTATTTGTTAATACCCTTAGAAGCTGTATAATCATCCCAGCTGAGGCTGAGGATAAATTTTCCAGTGAAAGTGTTGTTCATTGCAGAGGGATCATTTGCAAAAGCAGACCTTGCAGCACCAGGAGCATTGGGAAATGCTCATTTCCCTGGAGAGTTCCACAGGGCTTTGGCAGCTCACAGAAGGAAGGACCCAGGCCCTTGCCTGGCAGTCTGGAAAGTCCTGGAGACTCAGGTCAACCCTCTGCTCTATTTCACGAAAATATTATTTAATAACTAGAAGAAAAACTTTGGTTTTTTATTCCAGAAAAAAGTTCTCTTTGACAATCTTCCTGTACAAGGTCTTTAATTTTCTAAAATCTATCTGAACTTATATTTTTCCTCAAACTCCAGAATCTCTGGTGGAATAAACCACTCTGGTTTTGCCCATAATGGCTCTGCCACAACCCCTGTTTATAGGCACAGGAGTAACTACATCTGAGCCAGAGCACTCCTAACTTTACAAACAAAAGAGGGAACGCTACAAGACTGCACAGTCTGCCATGGAAAAGCAGAACAAAGGGACCAAGGATGGATTTTTTTTTCCCTCAGAGAACTTTATTTCTCAGCTAGAAACCTGATCTGCAGCGAGGGGAGCCAAGGGACAAGCAGTGTTTATAGCACAGCCAAGGATGCCGTTCCCTCGGTTCAGTCCCCCAGCGCACTCAACACCCCTAAGCTACATCTGCTCTACAAAGGCCCAAGAAAACTTAGGCAGCCTTAAAAAAAAAAAATTAAAAAAAATTTGCAATGGCACGTCTTCCTAACCGGCATCATGGAAAAGTCATGCTGCTCTGCATATAGCCTTCAGGATTGTGTCTGTAACACTTGAAATCCTGCCCAAGTCTGGCTCCGCTCGCGCTAACAGGTACTCTGTGTGCTTCTGCATCTTTTCCTACAAGCAAATGTTGCAACTTTCCCATTGCGACAGCTGTAAGAGGCATTCACTTTACTCTGTTTTTCCTTAACACTCCTGATTCCTTTTATATCTAGTTGGGAATACACTCAAGCGCTAATGGCACTTGTTCAGCCATCCAGGGAAGGCGCAGCGTCGCCTTCCTAGCTATTTGTATTTCTTCATTTTGGCAATCTGAACTTTGCCAAGATCCAAATGCCTGATATTTAACTTAGATTCCTCCCTCTTAAGGTCAGAAGGCACCAGTAATATTATCTGGCAGCACAAAATTGGCATCTACTTGGAGAAAGGAGGTTTTAAATCAATCATTCCTCCCTCTTACTTGTGTAAGTAAGAGGACTCCAGGTGCCAGGTAATTAAGTCACCACTGACAGATGAGACAGGTGATAGACCTGCATCCCTGTGCTACCCCTGATAGTTTGGTAACCTCAAGGGATGTGGCTCCTGCTGCACCATGGGGATCTGCAGCTGCTGGTGTTTGCTAATCACTCAGCAGGGGCTCCTTCTGCCACTGCCTGATGCAGAAGTCCCAAGGGGACGAGCAGAAATGTAGCCCTTAAGGTTCCAAAGACATGGAAAAGAACCTGCTCTGGGGTTTCAGGCCATAAACACTTTCAGCTGTCAGCCCTATGGGGTGGCTCAAAGCATAGGGAACAGCATCAGTGCAGCCCTGCACAGTGAAAATAGCCCAAACCACCCTGTGATCGACTCCCAAATCTTTGAATCCATGTGAAGAAAGTGGCTTGAGCGGTATAAAAGGAAATGGCTTTAAAAGCCCTACGAAAGCCATGGGTAAGGCAAAGCCAGCAGAGCTGCAGGGGAGCTAAAGGAGCGTGGCGACAGCCAAAAAATTCAGAAACTCCTTCAGCAACCAGGAGAGAGACAAACCACCACCCAGGCGGGTCTGACATCAGGGTTTTGAACAGGAGCCTCCAAAGCTTTTTTATGAGGCTCCTTTTCGTGAGGCAGGGCACAGCAAATACTCCATTTAAGGCTTCCGTGGAGTAGAACCAGAAATATCCAGCCTTGCAAATATCCTCCGCAGCCAAGCGCGGAGCCGAGACATGCAAAGTGAGCGCCCGTCAGCTCCGTGCCAGCGCAACAGAAGGCAGAAGTGCTTCAAGGAACTTGTGACAGGTTCTCTGGATGCACCAATTCGAGATGGGCCAATCCCTGCTTGAAATGTGCAAACTCTCACACTCCTTGGCATGACCGCACAGCCAAAATGCACTTTTTTTTTTTTTTTTTTTAAAGATTTAAAGAAAACACGACCAAAGGGACAGGAACGCGGAAGAATTTGGCAATGGGGAGCAGATGCTTCCTAGGGAGGAGTGAGGACTTAGTTTGAAAAAGGTTTGAGGGAAACTTTATATATAGAAGTTGAATGAAGTTGCTGAAATTTGTTTTAGGGGAGAATGTCTAACTCACAAGGGAGCACTGTACCCTAAACAGTCACACCAAGGAGAGCAACTCTGTGGAGATTCACCTGGGGGAGTGAGGCAAGTGAAATGGTGTAAGTATCAGGGTTCTGGTTTACCTACAGCAGCTGCTGCTGGCAGCCACTGCCACCAGCCATCAGAACCCAGGCTAGCCAGGTTTTGTCATCACTGTCTTTAACAGCCCCTCTGGAAGCCCAGGGGTGACGTATCTGGAGTGACTGCAGCCAGAGGGAGAGCTGGCTCTGGGGCTGGAGAGAGAGGGGATCAAAATGCATTCAAGGCACAAAGAAAAGGTGCAGAGACTCAAGATGAACTCCAAAGTTGCTGGCAAGGAAGAGAAGAAACATGACCAGCAGTCATGAGGAGGGAGGTGCTACAGTCCAGGTTTGTTCCTGGTTAGTGGGATAGAGATTTTTGTCGAAATTTGCCTGAGAACTGTAACAGTGCCAAGCACAAAATGGAAAGAAAAGGAAGGACAGGTTGACTTAAGAGGGATAGAGTTTCCTACCTGACACAAATAACAGGTTTGAGGGAAAATGTCCCAGGATAGAATAGAAAGTCCTACAAGAGAAAGAAGAGGAAGAGCATCACTCTTCTCCTTTATCGCATTAAAAAAGGGTTTGAAACAATAGGCAAGTCTGCAATACTTTATTCCAAAAGGACTTTGGTTATATTTTGGGCTGAGGCTTTGCATCCTAAAAAACTAAAAAAAAAATTTGAGGTTGTCTGGGATTCAGCCCTTTTCACACTGGCGTTAATTTTATTTTTCAGGCTGAAGAAGATCACTCCTCATTCACATTTTAGGGCCTCCTTATAAAATTAGCCTGGGAAAGCAAGACAATTGAACTGAAAAGTTTGGACTTGCCTCAGCTTTAGGACACTGTAAAAAAACTTATGTTTCCTTGGAAATACTCCCCATTTAACCAAACTAAACCTGCTCTATTTCCATGAAGTGTCACAAGACTGTACCTCCTTCCAGTGGGACCAGAAAATTTCCCTCCTATAAAGCTGGTTTTAAAGACCAGCTGCACTCTTGAGGCTCCAGCAGAGCCTGCAGCCTCCAGCACACCCCATGCCAGAAACCAGCCTCTCTGCAGACTCACAAAGGCTGTAAAATATCTTGTGCAGAGTAGAGAGGAAAAAAAATAAAACTAAAAAATGCCAAGGAGCTTTGCCAAACACTTTCTGCTTTCTCACATCTATACCAAATGCTTTGCAGCCTTTTGGAGGGACCTTGGACCCTCATGGGTCAGCCCAGATCTTTTTTTTGCAAAGAACAGCTGATTCTGAGTTAGCTGTCACCCTCAGCTCCTGCAAACTGGCATCCTCAGGTGGAGGGAGGGCTCCTGCCAGTGCAGCCAGGGAGAATATGATTCTCCACACCAGCAGGTGATGCAGAGGATGGACAAGCATCCTGAAGGCATGGGATGGATGGTCCAGCCATCCCACAACAAAGGGTTATCCCTTCCCAGGTCCTGCCCTCCTCCCTCACCTCATGCAGGTGCAGGATCTGCCCTGATAAAGAAATCCAGAACAATCACTTCTGACTTGGGCCTGACTTTTGTCACAACCCATCATTCCAGCTCTGTTTTGAACCTCTGTACCTACAACACTGAAGCCTCAGATTTGTCAAAACACGCAAAGGTGCTGCCAGAGGCTGAGCAGCTCATTTTGGTCCCTTTACAAAGCCCTTTTAAGGGAAGAAACAACATGTCAGGGCAATGCCAGCAACTGACTGTACCAACAAGGAGGGATTTGACGTACCTTTCTCTGCCACAGTGACTGTTATAATAAAAGACAGCAGTGCATTAGTGAAATATTTATGCCCATATTTCAACAATGGAAAACATGAGCTTTGCTGTACTCCCATTCACACCGAGACAGGCAGCGAGGGCATGTCATGGAACACAATTTCCAGGAAAGATGTTACAATTGAAGAAATGCTGATTTGCTGGTGCAGTAAGACAATTCCTGGAAGCAGGACAGGCTGGGTTATTATCATTGCAGAGGGAGGATTTGACTGCACAGCCTGTTTAGGAGGGGAGGCTCTCCTGCTCCTGGAGAGAAAAGGTGAGCCAGGAGGGCTGGGAGAGCTGCCCTGGCCCCTCTGTGCAGCACCAGCCTCCCTGGCACACTCAGAGCCCTCCATGCCAGCAGGCACCAGTGCCAGCTAATTGAATTTGCTAATGATACATTCTCTCTCAAAACCCTTCGCACTGATCCCACCATTTTGCACTTGCAATTAAATTGCAAGCAAAAAAAAAAAAAAATAAAGAAAAAAAAATGCCATGTGGTGTCATTTGACATTTAGATGTCAAAGTAACTGATTGACAGGGAAAAAAAAAAAAATCAACAGCAAAAGGACTGCTCCTGCCAAAGCCAGGGGGAGGTTGCCAGAGGCATTGGGAAGAGCAGGATTGGGGCCCTTGGAGGCCAAAGGGATGAGGCAAACACGGGGTGAGCACACAAACCTTGTGCCAGGCTGTCCTGGCCCTGAGAGATGCAAGAGGAAGGAATCAGCCACCTCCTGGAGCATCCTTCCCCATCCCTGCCCTCCTGCAGGGGTTTGGGACCCTCTGGAGGAGCAGACCCCAACACAGCCACAGGAGGGTGGCTCTGGGCAGAGCCTGGGAATTTGGGTTTCTCCCACCTTGTCTGGGGTTTTGACCTCACCCTGGTTTTTCTGTCCCTGTGCAGGATGAAGAAAAAAAGGATTGCTTAAAAAAATATTTCTGAGCTGACCACTGGGAAAAAAAAAAAGCAGAGTTAAGCAAATCACTAATTTTGATAATTTTGAAACCTTTTCTTCATTTTTTTTTTACCTTAAACATTTTTACTGGTTTTAACCTAAAGATGAAAGTAAAGACAATTTCAAAGCAAAATGAAGAACTTAACAGTCAAAACATGGACAGGTTCCATATTTTTAAAGAGCTTTTTTCAACAAAAACCTTGTCAAACTGAAGAAAATCATCAAAATAGGCCCCATTCTGCAAAAAGCCTCAGCAATGTTAAATACAACATGTTTCCAACGGGTTTAGACACTCAGATAACTGGTGAAGGAGGGAGCCCTGTCTTAGGGACAGTGAGGTGGGAAAAGGACTTGCATCCATACCCCAACAGCTTCCATCAGCATCTGGACATGGTCCAGGAGTGAAAAAGAGCATTTGGGAAAGGGAAAAGAAGGGGAAAAAAGGGAAATGCAGGTGCACCTTTTCTCATTCACAGCTCTCACAAGGATGTTGGGTGAGTAAATGAGATTTTGGGTCACTGCTGCAGGCATTCCCAGCTCCACCCACACAGTGCTCTGCTTCTGGAAGGGTGCAAGTTCCTATAAGAGAAGAAGAAAACACAAAATTAATCAGGTAAAACCAGAAGCTCTCCCCCCATCAGGCTCACTCACACAGAGTCCATCAGAGATCCTCCCTGCCTGCAGATCCCACAGATCCCTCACAATGTGGGTTTTGGTGGGCTCCAGCTCCTCCCCCAGACCAGCACTGGGCAGGCAGAGGGTGCTGACATTTGTGTGCTTTAATAGAATGGACAAGGTATGTGCATGGAGTTAAAAATAAAGCTTTGGGGCTTTTTTCCTGCTTTAGATGCAGGTGGGGCTATAAAACCCTGTTAGCATGAGTCAGAGAGCCAGACTTGGCAAAGCTTGGCTTGCCACTTTAAAAACAGAGCACTAATTAAATCAAGTAACAACAAGGGGGAAAAAAATTTCTTTTTTTCCAATAACTAATCCAGCCTGAAATGAATTAAAAATATTTTACCTGGACGCTATTCATGTACAGAATAAAGCAAAAAAACACGCCTGAAAAAAAAATTGCTTGGCAAAAACCTAATGCAAATTGATCTAGCATGAAAGTGCAGACTCTTTAAAGCAGTTGAGATAGATTTAATCATGAAGCTGAAAGCCTCCTCCTTCTATAAGGAGAGGCCAGACAAATAGCCCTTGCCTGGGTGTTTTTTGTAGGGGAGAGAGGATGGGACTGTCACAGTCAATCCAAGTATCCCATTGCAATCTGATATTAACAGGCAAAAATGCACCTTTTACCTCCCAGGGTACAATTTACACCCCCATACTGCAGTGAGGGAGCTCATTAAGGTGAGGTTATGGCAGAAATTTAGAATTTGGGCTGGTTCTGTACCCCCTGTGTAGAGGTCAGCCTTCAGTGGGAAATGCTGTTCTGCCTCAGGACTGTCCCTGACAGAGATGCTGAACTGGTCCTTGCAGTACATCACAGAGGCACAGCCAACCTGAAAGATTTTAATAACTATTACAATGATTTCTCTCCCCAAGTGTTCCAGATTCACACAAACTTCAGAGAAATTGGATCCATTTTGAACCTGCATCAGTGCAGAAAAACATCCAGTACTTCACAGTTCCTTGGCACTATCCTTACAGATTTTTTTTCAGAGTTGGTTTTTTTTTTCCCCAATAGTATGCTGTTTATTTAAAAAAATAAAAATTAAAAAAAAAAAAAGCCCTTTAGAAATGTCGGTATCAGTGATACACAGAAAATTAGTGTGAAAAACACTCAGTAAAAATACTGGGATGTGACAGGAAGTAATCTATTTTTAAAACCAGCTAATTCCTCCTGAGCACACCGTGCTTGCAGAATTAGTTAGCAATATCAAGGCTTCACACAGGAGTCATGGGACAAAGCTGTACAGTTGTGCAGGACATCTGATCAGCCCATCATGGGATGCACTTGCCTGTAAAATTACTTGGGGCAAAGCCCTGTGCAAATCCAGCTCAGAGCACACGACAGCCATGCCATTAACTCCAGTAGAAAGCTGCTCACCTGAATAAAACAGGGAAAACTTGCTGGGAAATTTCTCTCAGTGCAGTGAGCAGTAATAGGTACAAAGCACACAGCCTGCAGTTATTCACTCTGGAAATTTATTTTTATTGGGAGCTATTTACAGAGGTAGCTGCAGCTGCACATTTGTGGGTGCTCAGGCCAGCCTGGACCATGGAGTGCCATCCCAGGGGCCACCAAGTCACACTGGCACCTCTCCCTGGGGTTTGCTGCTGCAGGCTGTGGGTCTTGTGCTCTGTGTGGCTTCTATTTGCACCCAAATCTGCCACTAATCTCAGGGATAAACCTGGCTGCCAAGGGAAGTCCACTCCCATAGGTGGAGGGCACACCATGGGCTGCAGCACCAATGAAGCCTAAGCATCAATCCCAATAATGGCCATTACAATTCCCAGCTGGCTGGAAGAACACAGGCATTGGTTGGCATGGAGTTAAGGGCAGGGAGGAGGCACCACTCCCCTGTTTCTGCAGGTCAAACCTGGTTTGGGAAAGGGTCACCAAAACATTGGGACCTACAACCACAGCACTCAGTGGACACCGTGCTGAGCCCTTGTGCCCTCACTGTCCCAAGCACATGAACCTGGCTCCCCAAAATTTCTGCAAGGAAAAGAAAACCCAAGGACCACACCTGGAATTACATAGGGAAAGTAGTGTTACCTGAGGCTTTCCAAGTTCCATGCTCAAGTCTGTTCACTGAAGGCTTCCTTGAGTTTTTTTCCAAGCTCTCATTTAAATTACATTTAATAAGATAGGCACGTCACATTTTGTTTATAGAAGTTTACTCTTCAAGTCAGCAGGGAAAATAAAAATCTATCGACTGTGGGTTTTAAACAATAAGAACACAGATTTTTTTTTTTTTTTTTTTTATTAGCACTTCATTTCAGTGCAGACAGAAACATCTCTGACTATCACTGTTGTTTACTGTTAAAGGCACAGCTCCTACTGCCTTTCCACACATAGAATATTCCCATGGCAATCAATGGAAGTTTAGCATAAAGAGGAAAATACACTCCATCATGTTGTCTCTCTATATAGTAAATGCTAATTTCTTGCCAACTACAAACTTGAAGATTTCTTGCAGTACATTGCAATACAAACCTATTCTCAGTGTGTAATTTAGATTTTCAGGATGTGTACATTCCCGGAGGAGAGTCATTTGTGTGTGTGTGTGTGTGTGTGTGAGCACATCTATAGAGGAAATGAAATGTTAATGATTTCTCCATCTCCGTTCCTTTACTTTTTAGCTTTTCCTATGAGTTTTCTGCTGCCCTTCAGAGTGCTAATTGTGCCTGTAAAAGTCCAGGAAATTTGTGTCATAAATAGTTTCTGCTTATTATAGCCAATGAAACACATACTGAGACAAATATATGAGACTGAATCACAAGTTATTTCACTGAAGTCAGTGGGGTTACTCTGCATTTTTATTTCAATTTGGCAAAGCATGTGGTCTAAAGTTGGTCTTGGAGATGTGAATAAAATTAAGCACATACATACATTCTTGTCTGGGGCTTCTTTTAAAAATTGATTCCATACAGGGAGCAGAATTTAGCTAAATGTATTGAATATCACTTCCTTCTGATTTTCATCTCTGTAGATAATAGCTTGTATTAGGAAACGTGTGCCATAAATATCACACTTTTGCCAGAGACTGGGAAAATATGAAATAGTGATGCTGCTTTTGAATCAGTAGTAGTGCTGATTTTGATGGCCAGGTTACTGCCATCTGGCTATTAATTTTTCTGGTATGTTGGAAAATAATTTGCTTTTCTGTGTTAACAAATTAATTTTTTATTCAGGATCAACAACAGATTCTTCAGATTCTCAGGAGTTCAGAAGCATTACTGTTTCTCTGCCTGTTCCCCAGTTTTCTGGGTGTGGCATTCTCTCTGGTGGGTCTATTCAGCCCTTAAAACTAAGTTGCTTTTTTTTTCATGTGGTACAGAGCTGTGTGCATGTGTGTTTTTAAACAAGGGCACCTGCATGAAAAATGTCTATCCTCATTAGATCCATTTTCTCAATTAAATTCAACTTTCTATGTCCAAAAGGCATAAATCTGGGTATCGATTTAGCCATAAAATAATGAAACTCCCAGCAGTCTTCTAAACCCATTTTACTTGGATGAGCGTATAAGCTTTTAAAATATCGAGTTATTCCAGTATTTAATACACATAACTGCTTCCAGAGGTCTGGAGGCAATAAGGCATATCTTCCCCACTCCATTTGAAGTGCTGCAGTGAGAGCCAGCCAGTCCCTCACTACTGGTTTTAAGGCTTTTGACAATTTTACTCAGTGTGAGTTTGATACTTTCTCAACAGGGGCTATATCCCCTGAAGCCAAAATCAATAACCTATCAAATCAAATCTCTATAAAATACCAATGGGCTCTTGGTGGTTTGCTCCCATAAATACAATTCAGCTTAACTCTACACTTTCAAAACAGGCTGATTCTACTTTTTCTGGCCTCTTCCAAAAAGTTAACTGCATCAGCAACAGGCACTTCCAAAAATTGCTTTCTAGGCAACAAATAATGATCTGTTCCTTGTAAAGTAAAGAATTAAAAACAATTCCACTCACTTGTTTTCAGTGATAATTCTGTGTCTGGGTTTGCTTTTTTTCCAAATGGGGCAGAACTTTGCTCCTCCAGTGCCTTCTTTACCTGGTTCCAAGGACATCCACAGCTGAGCAAGTGTAACCTCTGTGGGGATAGCAGGAGCCTGGTAAAGCATTTAAATTCCTTGTAGTCCCATTTCAGGTTAAACTGGATTTCACAGTGCATAGATAAATGTTGCTAAACAAGCTGTAAAGGTACACTGGCCTCTTGCTCAGCCCTAGGTGCAGGGCAGTCTGAAAATTTAGAAAGAATAGTAGATTGAAGTAAATATTTTAAAATGTGGCTTTTTTTTATTTGAATCTTTCCCACTCCTCACACATGTTGAGGTTGCTGCTTGATAAAGCAAAATCTCACAGAGCAGTGCATTTTATGAGAAAAGAAACCTTCTCTCCTATTGCAAGTGTAGCAGAGCCAGGAGTAACTTACCTTGCTAAATGAAAGCAAATTCCCAGTGTTTTTCCCCAGCTGACAGAGTTTAGCAAACAAACTTGCCCTGTATAATACAACAAATATTCCTCTAATAACAAGGAGCAGCATTTCAAATTCAGTGGGATTGGAAGGTGTTTGTTCTGCTGATGCAGGTTGTGGTTCCTTTGCTTTCCTTGCCTTTAACACCACAAACTCAGTTCACTGCCACATTATTTCCAGGATTTGCACTGATACACAACTGGGGCAAAGCCCCTGTGCTGTAGATTTTCAAATTATTTGGAAAGTATTGAACTCTCAAGTTTCACTGAAATTGCACACACCAAAACCTGAAGTAACACAGTGATGAATTAACCTCCAAATATAAGTGTTTTGATTATTAATGAACATGAAATACACTTATTCCTAGAAGTTCCTTGTATACCACCTTGAGTCCTGCTCAGCAGCAAGATTGGCTTCTAAATATAGTCTTGAGGTCAGCATGTAAAAACTGCAAAGTGTGGCCACATTTCAAATGTGGTTGTATATCATAAATCAAAATTAATGCCAACAACTTTCATTCAAATTAGTGTCTTTTGGCTCTGCCTCTCCTCTCTTCTCTCTGATGAATGCTTTTCACATAGAGAGGTAGTTGCTTTTTTTTTTTCCCTCTGAATGGCATTTGCATGGTTCCCTTACATTGAGCATCACAGAAACTTATTTATATGTTGATCTCATGTCCTCCAAAAAACCAATTCCCTAATGCAGCATTATTCCAAACGGGTTCTTATATTCTTGACTGTGTTCTGGCAGAATTAACAAACATGTTTTCTTTTATGTTAACAATAAAAAAAGCTAGAGTGGTTGTTCAGATCGACTAATATTATCCAGAATATTTCCTTCCACTATTAATTCCATCTCTGCAGCTAGCAAGGACAATGGCCAGATTTGGAGGGCTGAACAGCTGCCAAGCAGGACCACAACCTTTGTTTCATGCCACCTCTTGTTTTGACCCCTGCTTTCTGGTCACTGGAGAGATGATTGACTAAGTGCACAGCAAAGTCCATTTTTAGTGCGGTGGACTGGAGCACGGCATGACAAACTGTGATGTCTGAGTTTTGTGTTACACCATCTGGCCTGCCACTTCCAGAGCCTCACATCAGAGTCCTGATGATGTATGTTTAAGCCTGGCACTATCATTTATCTCGTATCTTGTGTTTAAACAGATGCAAGCTGAATATAACAGGAAAGGAGACCTTGATGCAGGAGTTGCTGAAGAAAGCGATGCTGCTGAGCTGTCTACAGACTCCAAGATTAAGTGTAAAATCTGACAGGGAGGATATGTATTAAAAAATATGTGTTGACAGAATGATTTAGCTAATATTTTAAAGGCAAAACATCAACTGAATTTCCATATCACTTATAATGTTAGTGAACAAGGTACTACAAAGCAGGCTATCCCCTTCTGTCACCAGGATCTTATTCACAACTTTATTTTACAGATCAAGAATGTTTTAATAAAAGGAAGCTCTGGGGCCTGATTTTCAGCTGTTGTACATCAACCCAGCTACACTGATAGCACCAGAGTAGCCACATTAATGAAATGACACAATTTACAGCAGCTGAGAATCTGTTCCCTAGATCTGATACAAGTCCCTATACACAGCCATAAACTACTGAATTGCCAGGAGTAAAAGACCTCAATGATCAAAAAGAGCCCTTGAAATGCTGTAGGTGGGAATGCTTGGTCTGGTTCAGATGTGCTCATCAGCCCAGGAAGAGGAGAGGAAAGGAGAGGGGTGTGCCCTGTGCCATGAGGCCAGGTGGTGGTGCTGAGTGTAGGGTTCCTGCTGTCCCAATTAGGCTCAGCTCTTTTTTAAACTTCATCCTGCATTAAAACTTTAGAACACAAATGTTCTGGCTTGGAAGAGCCATCTCATTCCCTTCTCCCGGATCTGGCTTACATGAATCAGCAAATCCAATGGAGGAAAGATATTTCACACCAGCTTTGGGTTCAAGCCTACACAACAAGCTGTAGAAATTCAACTAATGGCACCACTTAAATTGGCAGTCCAGGTCTGCACTCCTAATCCACAGAATGAGAAGGCACAACCAGATGGGGCTGCAGCCCATTTTAAGGCATGAAACATTAATTGAGGGGTGAAAACCTCAATTCTCTTGACAGCAAGAAAAGTGCTGAGCAACTATGTTGTGTCTTGGACAGCCTTGTCCCAACATCCAAAAGAGAAAATATCTCAGGGCAAACAAGCTAATTGATGCAGGCAGATTGGAACTCTGGAGGAGAAACTGGAAGGGGAAGAAAACATGATCAACTGAATAAAAGAAGTAGTGAACAGTTTGGGAAGACTGAACTGTGCAAAACCTGGATACTCCTCTTATTCCCCTAACACTGCTGCAAGTGACACCAGCACTTCCATGCTGTCCATGGCACATCCTGGTGCTGAAATGGGACAAGGAGCAGCCAGGGGAAGGAGGCAGCAGCCCCTGAGTGACACACACCCTGCAGCAGCTCCTGAGCAGACAGTTTTCAGCCCTTATTAAAACCTTAGCACTTTATTTTGTGAATGGAGCAGTACTTTCATTGCATGCACAATTAGCCTTTTCGTATTAGCAACTTCCTAGCAACTCTGTTTCTTAAAATAGGGACTTACAGTGCAAGCTTTTATCTTATATAATCCCTTAGAAAAAGATAGCTCAGACACCTTTTGGGGGTTTTATACATCAAACCTTCAGCTTGAGACCTGTCTTTATCAAAGGAACTAGCAGCTCTATCTAGGGTTTATGTTCTTTAGAGGAATTCCAAATTGCCTGTTTTTTATAGACTACCTACATAACAACCTCCTACAGTATTTAAATTTTTGTAATTTTCTACTCCTAATGTGATCTTCACATTTAAATGCACACAGATTATTTTACATTTATCTATTTAATATCATAGTTATGCCTTTCTTTAAATGCCTGTTATTCAACAACTTATTAATAGCGAGCTGGTTTTTTTTTGAACAGAAGCCATTTAAATTTAGTTAGTTTATGGTGATTTCTTGTATCTTTTCAGCCAGGAGAAAAGCCTTAATAGCCTAGAAGACTATATTTATAAAATATATTTGTCTATTTAGCCTCATATATATCATCATTATGAGAGGACTAAAGTATGTTTCCTGACTTTTCTCTATACAGATACTACATGGTGGTACATTAATAAATGTGTCTCCTCTGAAACAGACTTGCTGGCTATCACCAATCCATACAAAGCATTTTTTGGCATTAAAAAAAGTCCCTCACTGAGTGTTTAAGCTGTCCTCAGAGACAAAGGTCACAGCCAGAGACAAAAATCACAGCAAAGTGGTGCTTACCTTGGCTGTCACATTATGGGGTCCAAGTCCCTCAGCCATCAGCTGTGACCCCACCCATGGTGGAACAGAACACCCTGAGGACTGGGATGTGCTGGATGTGGCTCGAAGAAGCATCACCTTGTCTGAGAAGGGATCTCCTGGGCAGAAAAGATAAGGGAGGAGAAGCAGTGTGGGGTCATTTAGCATCACACTCACACCTGCAACCTTCTGACTCATGTGGATTTCATTTGGATGCACAGGTGGGCTGGGGCAAAGCCTTGGCATGGGCTGCAGTGGTTTCAAAGTTGCCCTTGGCGACTGCTCAGCATGAGTGAAATGTCCTGGTTCTGCAGTGCATGGAGAGGAACAGAGGGCTGGGGGAGAAATGGGATCAGCTGGAGTGGTGTTTGCAATGACCTGCACAGGACCATCAGTGGCAGCTCCAGCTGACAGTGTCACTGCCTTCACCCACATTGTTTTTGCCAGAGCATCTCCCAGGCAGGAGGGAGGTGACCCCCTCACTTCTGATGAGTGTCTGAACATCATTCCTCTGGGACAGGCTGAACAGGAGAAAATGAGAGATTTCACAAGGATGGGAAGAGCCCAGCTCCCTGCATTCCCACCAGCTGATGGTGAGAAAGGTTTGGCTGCAGAGGTGGCTCTGTGAGCAGGCAGGACCTTGGATCAGGAACTTCTCACCCAACTCTTGTCCTCCCTGCAGGACCTGATCTGCCTGCAGGTCCTGCAGCTCCTAGCTCCTCCCCTGCTGTGGGTACCTAACAGAGAAGCTTCAAGGAGTCCCTTTTCTCCTTTTTATTTATCCACTGAGCATACTTTGCAAGGGCTAATTTATATTTGAGCAGCAGTGTGTATGAAGGTCCACACAAGGCAGCTCAGCCACCAGAAAAGTTAATATGTGCTTTGCATTTGCTGTCTCTAATTACAGAAGGGAAGCAGTGGAAGTACAGCCATGGCTCTGCATGAGCCCCTTTGCCTATTTGAGAGCTAATTAAATATGTCTCCTGTATATAAAATATATCATCTCCAGATAACAGCATACTGTTAAATTCTTCATCTTATTAAAAGCTTGCATTAATGCTTTTCCAACATAAATTTTAACTGTGGACAGGTACTATTTGAGGAGCCTGACAATAGGAGTGACCTAGATTAGGTTGACAGTGCCAAAAGATATATCACCTCTAGCTGTCTGGGGGAGAAGAAGGATGAGGAATACATTCCCCATTATTGCCTAATGCTGATGTGCCAGCATTATCTCCAGAAACTCAGTGCTGCTCCTCCTTCTGCTCCTTGGTGGGGTAGGTGGCTATTCCATGCTGAGGAACAATATTCTCTTCTTGCTGTCTCTTATTTCCCATCTTATAACTCAGCTGCAGGGAGGTTTAATGGGGCATTGGGTAATGATTTTAAAGCCATTGATAAGTCCCTCTATAGTTTATGGAATTACAGGAAAAGTCAGATAATTCCAGGTGGCTGGGTTTGTGCAGTGAATTCCTGCAGGCATTTGGGTCAGAGCTGCCTCTCTGTACCAGCACTCAAGCCTTCACCAAAAAATTCTTCTCTAAAGTTGTTTGGACTCCAGTCAAGGGGCAGTGATGGCAGGTTTAGAGACCTCAGGGTGTTTCACCACATAGGGAACATTTTTTTTCTTTTAGCATATGTGCACAGAGCTGAGCAGAGATCTTTTCAAGGCATCCTTGTGAAAAAAGGAGACAGCAAGTGGGCTTATAAAAAACCCTTTACTGTCACACAACTTCTAATGCAGAAAACAAGACTGCTGAAGAGCAGCAATATTTCTCACATGCATTACTGAATATTCAAGAGATATGAAAATAGCTTTAAGAGTCTAAGAAAAGAGAAATTCCAAATATTAATAGGAACTCTGCCATTGATTTTAGCACAGAGCTTGCACTGACACTGTGAGATTGCTCTGTGTTAGACATTTGATTGACACAGTGATGGCTCATTCAAAGTGTATGCAAAGTCAGTGCAACTGTATTAGGCTTTTCTCTTGACTTTGGATTTTTTAACTTTTACCACTGACATCCCAAGGGCCATTGTATTGACAGAATAATACTTCCTTTGCAAAGCTGCTGTATGAGACACTTTCCATTTTGGGAAGGGGGATGGGAAGACTTTTCACTGCTGTCCTTCTGTATGAGGAGCTCAAGACACAGTGAATGAGATGCAGCTGCAGAATCTTCAGCCCATGCAAAAAATCAGTGAAAGCCAGTGTGAGCCCCCTCTATGAACCAGCACCTCTGAAAATGAGAGTTTATACACATTGTGCTATGTGGACAATAAGGACAAGGATCAGTTTTGGAGCCACCCCTCTTTAAAACTGCCTGGGCTGTTTCCCAGAGCTGGCTCAAACCTCCTCAGCAGGAGAGAAGAAAACCAGCATTGTCCCTTTCCAAAAGAGGACAAAACAGCTTCCCAGGACAAGAATGCCATTTGGCATGTCCCTTCCCCTTGTCCCAGCCAGTCTCTGTTGGGAGGGACCCATCCTTTCTCCAGTGAGCACAGGGTCATTGACCAAGATACCAGTGCAGGCAAAAGCAACCTACTCAGAGAGAAAAAAATCCCTTTGCCATCTGCTTGTGCTGTACAAATGGAAGAAATGTAAAAGAAAGAAAGAAAAAATGATGGAGGAAAGGCCTCTCTAGGAGACAAGTTATTCCTCAAGCACAAGAATAATAAAGTAAAATTTATTGTATCTATGGATTCTGTGTGATAAAAAGAAAAGTCAGTGCAAAGGAAAACTGAGGATTGGAAACTTGAGAAGTGGTGGGTCTTGGGATCACTTCCTCAGCAGTAGTAAAAGGCTATAAATGCACTGGATTTGATACCAAACAAGAATATTTCAGGGATCTATCAAAAATGTCCTAGAGAAACAGATGTTTCCACCTACACAGAGATATGGACAAAAGTCTCAGTTACCCTAAATCTCTCATGCTCTTCTATATATACACCCATCATATGCCCCTTAAAGTGTGAGAATGATGCAAGACTGACTTCACGTGTATGAAAATTTTATCCTGGATCCTTTTTGTAGGGAAAAGTATAATTTACCATTAAACTTTTTCCCAACAGCTCCAGTGGCTGTGGAAATTCACCTCCTCTTTGAAGGTGTATACTAAAATCTGTCTAACTCAAGGTAGAAAAATGAAAAGTAACAAAGAACCATTATAATCTGCTTGATCAGCTAGAGCACAGAAATAAAAAATGCAGCCTCTTAAAAGAGTAGTTGGAATTATCTTGATTTTTACATAGAAATAAGTGACAACAACCTCCAGATAGCACCACTTCCCACCCGCATATTTAACTTTAAAGTCAAGGTTGAGTGAAAAAATATTGCTGCCTTGAAAGATAAATATATTACTTATATTAGCTATATCAGGAATATGTGCTAGAGTATAAATATTTAAATTCAGATTTGGAAACCATATATTTTGAAGAAACCTAGGCCAATAAATATTGGATTACAAATTCATATTCACAATTTTCTTTAAAAAAACCCTTATGATTTCTGTTTCAGTAAAATGGGGTGATAATAATTTATCTGTGTTGTGCAAATGCTTTATTTGCACTCTGTTCTCCAAGCTAACATTTCCTAATGCCTTTTAACTAGCAGAAAAAGTGAAAACATTGCCCTAAAATATTTCCATTCAAATTTCCTAGATTAAATCATATGCTTTTAAAGCTCACTCTGTGATCAGGACTGTTCCTGCAGCACTCCAACCCAGCTAGTTGGGAGGCAAGAAAAGCAATAAAGTTGTTTTAATAGTGCAGGGATAGTTTGGAATAGATAAAACAGGAAGGTTGCACAGTCAGCAGCTTACAAAGCCCATTGCCAACAGAAAGATCCTCTTGAAAGGAGGATCTCTGCAAATTTTTAAAAATAAAGAGGTGGGAGGAAGAGACTATTGTACATAATTTGAGCAGAAAGGGCTTGAAATGTCTTATATTTTAAGACATGTGCCAGCCTGTAAAGAACAGGAGCAAGGAGGAGGCATTTCCTTTTGGCCTGCTCTTTCATTCTGACCTACTGTAAAGATTACTGCATTTAGCTCCAGGGCAGCTCTTATGGGTCATTTTTACCTACAAAATTATGCCTCCATAGCCTGAGGTCTCATCTGATCTGATGGCTCCTGCATTAATTACTGGAGAGCAGGTTCTTCCTTTCTTGCTTGGATAAGAGGCTGTTGGTCTCTGGTGGTGCAGGCTTTGCACCAGAGGATTTGTAGCTGTGTCATGGCAGGAAAATGATAACCAGAAGAAAGAAAAAAAAAAGACTGAGAATTAACTTTTTTTAAAGCACTAGAATTTTAAAGTAGGCAAAGGAGGGTTTTATAAAGTTTAGGAAGAATACAGACTGCAGTCACATGGATTGCATGGAAATAAATGCTTGAGTGGTGCTAACAGTCAAACAGTGAAGGAAGAAAAATATCTGACTGTCCCATCTTGCAAATCAACATGAAACATCGTGTCATTGAGCTGAGACTCCTGTCCCCTGGTGCTGGAGCCCATTTCAGCTCAGGAGGGAGGACAACACCTCCAACAGGCACCCCAGGAATGCTGAAATCCTCCCAGCACAGTGATGGTAGGAAGAGCAGCACATCACTCTGGATTTCAGAAGGAGATTGTGGGTTTAGTTGCTCTTTTTGGGTGGCTGCCCAAGAGAATTGATTGCCAGAGAGCAAAGGCTTGGGCTGACTGTGAATCAGGAGCTAATAAAATGTCCCAAGGGACGGGTGAAGGCATGCTGATTGTTTTTGAAAGTCTAGGCTTTTAAACAGGACATGGCTACCAAAAAAACCCCAAAAAGCCAACCCAAGAAAAAAGAAACTAGTTTTTGTCATAACTAGAACATTACAATATCTGCTTTCAAGGGGAAAGAAAGAAAATAAGTGGTTTTTTTCCCTCCAAAATCTGACTAGAAAGCCATACAGAATTTGAGCATCCACAATGCTGACTCAAATAAGTAAGACTTTTTTTTCCTTCTGGGAAAACATCATTATCTTTTACATTCCCCTCCTTTTCTTTCTAGAACTGACTGTTGTCACAATGCAGTGTAACTCTTGCCCATTACTGAGCCAATGACTGTACCAAAGAAAATGCTGTGTACAGTTACTGCCTTGATCCAAAGGGAAGCACTCTTGACAAAGGAGTTCAAAGAAGCTTTGGGATAAATTCAGTTTCACTGAGTTACATTACCACTCTTCCCACCCAGTTTACCTCAGCACTGATCACACCCTGCACTCACCTGGAGTGTGGCCATCATGTGAAATGAATTTTGACAATTCCTCTCTCTCTCTCTATGGGACACAGCAAGCTGTGTTTCCAAATCCTCTCCTTCTTGGGAAGTTTTAACACTTGTTCATTAATACTTGGCTTAAAGGGCAGTTTGCTGCCCACTACTGTGTGGCCAGCATTTTTAATAAATAATGCACACTGTGTAATGAGGACAATAAAGGCCAAGGTAAAAAATGTAAAACATTTTAATGGGATGTCTTGACAAAATCTTCCCAACACCTTCTTTAAATACTTTACTAATGATCTTCTAGCTTGAGGAGATATTTTTTTCCTTAGGAAAAAGTTAATCTTGCACTAATAATATGCTGTTAATTGTTTAGGTAGCTAAGTTCAGATGTGTTATTCCAGCTTTTCTTACTGAGTAAATGTGTTTGTGTCACACACCAAAAGGTTCAGGGGGTGTAAGTTGCATGTCTGGGATCCTCTGTAACTCTGCACTGTCTGTGACAACTTCAGCCTCTCAACACCAGGGTGAATTCCAGTTTTCAGTGGTGGAATATGGAATAATGAAGTGAAATAATAGCATTAACCAATACCTAATTAACACACCATCTATTTAATTTCTAGCTCCACCATTAGGTTACTATTAAAGTATATTTAGTTGGCCTGTGTAAAACCACATTATGGCAGCTTCTCAGAGTCAGGCTATTCACAGGCCATTTGCAATGTTCATTTCTCTTCTTTTAATGTCATAGATTTAACTTCATGAAGGTCTAGTGCAGGTTAGTGCAGAAGATGGACGATTACAGCCTAATAGGTTTTTTCTTGGCCCTTCCAGAGGGTGTTTTAGAAACCTGCACGGATTCAGAGCAGAAATGTGTCTGTCTCCTCCTGGCCTTCCAAGCTGAGGGGCAGCTGCATTTTTAGGTAAAAGGGACTGGGATTTAGGACAGAGCTGTGTGTTTCTCTGCTGGGCACCAAGGCATTTCATAATTTTGTATACTCAGGCAGGTAAACATGGCCAGTGCCTGAAAGAAGACTCTACATCCAACGAAATGCACAATGTGTAAGGTTTGCACATTCCCAGTTAAACTATTCCTTCTGCCCCAACCTGACTGTGGTCACAGGTATTATGGTCAGCAGTGGAGACTCTGGGGAGTCATAGTCCCATGTTCTTGCCTGCCAAGACACCCTGCAGGGATGGTCCATTTACCAGTTGGTAACTTTAGTAAATCATTCAAAATACTGCCTAGCCCACAACATAAAGGACAGCTGTGATTTAGTAAGGCTGCAGAGCAGAGCTGTCTGTGTTACCTCAACCTAGAAAAGGATGAGTTTTCAACAGACCTCCTCAAGATATTTTAATTTGTGTAAGTGCATTCAAAGCATGAAAGCAGACGGACAATATGTGAATTATGAACTAATTGGGGGAAGATGGAAATGAGAAGGTAAATTTCATTTACATTATCTCCCTTTTTATGCTTGCTAAGGTCTAAGGTAAAGGCTTGGTCTCTTTCTGGTCCATAAAATATGGATTGCTATTTTCAAACTACATCAACACTGCTAATAGCCATTCCCATTAGTCAGCCGTATAATAGCATTATGATGCTATGAAATATTGACATGATAAAACAGTGTAGCCAGAGGTTACTGACAGTGCACACTCTGATATTGACAAATAAATGCTGATTTTTAATGCACTCCTTTTGCCACCTTTCTACCTGGCTGACAGTGTATAAAAAACATTTTTCCAGATCCTTCACTCAGTACTGTTAATAACACCAGCTGATGGCAGAGGACCACTGAAATTAATGATGCTATTCCAACTGATGTTTTTCAGGGTGGGAAAAGGATTCAGGAGTTTGGTTAAAATGGGGCCAGCACTGCAGATTTTATATCCCAGCCAATTTAGTAAGACAAAAATCCTGTTTGTGGAGGCAAAATGGGGGTGGAGGTTCAAGGAACTGAGAGTTGCAAACTTGGTGAACAACATCCAGTTTCTGGGAAATGTAAGCAGAGAGAAATGATGAAGGACAAAGTAACAGACCTGGTTGCTCCAGAAGCTCTTTCTTGCACCCACATGTCTTCTCTGGAAGGCAGCTGCCCTGTGCTCTGTATTCTTCAGATACTCCTTGGATATCTCTTTCAGCTACCTGCAAAGTCATCTTTGTGCAAAACAAATATATTTAAACACATATCCAACTACCCCAAGGGAGTCTTCTGTTGGACATTTTTAAATATCAAAATCAATTATATCATCTGTTCAGTGCCTAATTTTATACCCTAAATCATATCTGCAGTAGTATTTATTATGTTGGGTTTAGGCAAATTTCATGTAATATTTGATAAAACAGTATAGATGAGAGGGAGAAGCCTAGTTTCCAGAAATAATGATTACTAGTCACATACTAGAATATATTCCAGAAACATTGAGCCTGAAATTATATCTTTGATTTAAAACATATCCTCTGTAACAGAAGCTCTGTACCATTCATTAGTTTTTAATTATACCCAGTTTCACTGTGTTGACTCTTCCTTTGTAATCAAAACATGTCCACATAAAATTTCAGATGTGGCCATCTTTATCTTTCAGTCATTTGAGCATTGTCTCCTCATTTACAGCTTTGTGTCCCATCAGAATTTGGAATAAAGACTCTTGCTAGGCAGTGGTGTTTCACTCACTGATGTTTGCAGAGCAAATGGATGTACCCAGGATCTAAGGTCCCAGAGGATCTCTCCTGAATATATTTCTGCTTCCTTTATACCCAAGAGGAGCCCAGAACAGTTTTTTGTGTCTCTTGGAGGATGTGTCTGCTGGGCTCACTCCCCTCCTCCCAGGACTCCACCCTCTCATTCCTCCAACCCATCTGGTTTAATGATGACTAATTTCCACTGCACATAAATCACCAGCTCCCCCTTGTTTTCCTGGAAGAATCCTTATTCTGTGGTACATACCTCCTTATCTGTTCCTGTAACCAGCTGTCCTTCCTTTGATGGTTTCTTCCAGAGCTGCTACACAAATCCCCAGACTATATAAATCCCATCATGTGGAAATGTGGTGGTTTTGCCACCGGGGTGTCCAGCCCACTCCTGAGATGACAGGACTCGAGGAAGGGTCTGTAACAAGCCCTGGCTTTGATGCTGTCTTCCCACACACTCTGTCACCTCGTGTCTGAGGCTGTTTGTCCTGCAGGAGGGTACAACAAGGGCAGCCTGAGGAGAGCTTGTCTGGTGGAGCTCATTCCAGGAAGATTGGTGTTTCTGGTCTCCATTATCTGCAGGAGTCAAACAGAGGACATGTCAGAGCAAGCTGCTGGGGAGTGCTGAGCTAGGGAGAGCACAGCTGCCTCTGAACAAACACAGCTCCTGTGTGCCTTTAACAGCTTACACTTCACAGGCAAGCTCTGGCTAAGGCAGGAAATTTCCCCAGCAGATGCTGTGCCCCTACCTGGATCACAGACCACACAGGGGAAGAGCAGAGGGAGGGAGGGAAGAAAGGATGGGGTCCCTGCTCACCTCCTGCCTCCTGGCACTGCTGCCACACTGAGATCTCCTCTTGCTTCCCACCACATCCTCTTGCTTAAGATACAAAGAGTGGCTTTTGGGTACAGAGGCACAGGGATGCTCCAAACTGCTGTACAATAAAAACAAGGATGAACGAGAGAAACAGGAGCAACTAAGAGTTTGCAGCTGTGACTGTTGTAGTGCCACAGGGCTGATAGAAATCCTGGAGGAAGCTTACATCCCTGCTAATCCAACTGCTTTCCCTGCTCTTATTCAGGAGACAGCTCGTGTGAACTCAAAACCAGATCAGCCTGTAGGATTTACCATTGCCAGATTTTAGCACAGGTTTGAAACCTTGCTCAGACTAGGACAGGATGCCTGGAATATGCTCTCCTGAGTTAGCACATTCTCTGCTGATCTGGCTCCTTACCTGAGCAGTGCTTAATAGCCATGAAGCAGCAGAGACCATCCCAAGTTTTGTGCTACACTGCTGAACTGGTGGTTGAAGCGTGAGCAATAAAAAATGCATTCAAAAATAAGTTTTCAGTCACAATAGATAAGATAAACGATATGCAAATCTGTTGCTTGTCCTTACTACTTACCTTGGTTTGGAAGTTGATGGCAACCCTCCAAAGAAATAAGTTTAAACTGAACACTGAGCTCAGTTTAATTAGTTTTAAGGTATTGACACCACAGTAACAACCATCAGACAAAACTTCAGTGCTGGATCAAACATATGGCTTTATCTGTGTCCAATGTGAGGCTTTTGCTGCCTAAACCTGAAAACTTCTTATCACTTAATGGCTTGGCTCAAAAGAAAGCTGATTTGGGATGGTAAGTGGATTGACTGACCAGTTTGTGTTTTAAGACTAATCCACATGTGCTGCACTTCACAGTGCTCCTTGGTGAACTACTCACCTTGTTCTGAAGCTTTCAGTATAAGCTATCTTCTGTGACAAGTGCAAGGAGATGCAGTGAAGAGTTAAAAGTGAATCTTCTGCCTCTTTGAACTGTTTTCTCAGTACTTCATGTACACAGATACACTTTTGATGTGTTAACTAGAAAATCTGACTGAAAAAGAACAAAGCAGCTGTCACTGAAAGGAAGACACTGACGAAGAACCACACAGCCTTTTATTGAAGAACTGTCAAGATTGATCCTACAGCACTCAGTTTGTCTGTAGTATTTATCAAAGACCTAGATCAGATGAAGGAAATTAAAAAAATAATAAATTTCTATCCACTGGACATTTATAAATGGTATCTGAAAATGCATTACATTTAAAACACCTATGAGAATGTTTTTTTTAACAGTTCAGGGACTGGAATATAGTATGCTGCCATTTTTCACTAGTCTTGGAAAATAATAATTTGCCATTGTTGAGCAAGCCCCCTTAACTACTTGCAAAGTTTTAAGCAGTAAACTTGATTAAAAATCATTCTGTGCTAGGAAATAAATGAACTCATAGAAAGTTGAAAATCTCTTGAAAAGAGAACGAAGCAAGCAATGCACTCTTCTAAGTGCTGATATTCACATCATAGTTGCACTGTGAGAGCTGAAAACAAGATTAAGGACACAGGAGTGCCCAAATATCTGGGCAGGGGGCAGATGGCCACATAAGCAGAGGGATTCAGGTGCTTGCCCAAGGTCACACAAGGAGGCCTTTGGTCAGTCAAACCTGCATCCCTGAGGGTTTCATTCCAACACTCCAACACGAGGCTGCTGCTAATTGAACGTCCTTGCTGGCCTAGGGGTGAAGCAAGTGATAATTCAGGACTGCCAATGAATGGCATTGAAAGGATATTGAAAGCCAAAACCCTCTCTGGATCAATACCACAAGTCCTGATCCTGAGCTCCTGGGGAAGCACTCCAGAGTGGGCAGCACAGCAAAACCTGCAGTTACTGCATGGAGTCTCATGGCAAATGTTGACAGTTTAATGGTGTCAGCTCTGGAGTTATCTCTGACACAGAGACAGTAAGACCTCTATTTAAAAGTAACAAAAATACCTTCTTTTCCTTCAAAAAACAGCAGTTGCTACAGAAGGTGCTCTGAAGTATTATTCAAATGTTAATTAACACTCATATTCTAGTCATCTATACACACACACACACACACACTTCAGGAGAGCAGGACAGATTAAGGTTTGTGTCAGCCATGGATAGAAATTGCACTAAATGGAAGTTGCATGAAGGAGACATGGAAACCTGCATTAAAATAAAAAGTGCTTTGTGCCATTGCCCTTTGTGAATATGTACCAGTAACTCTTGGAAATTCTGGTGTGGTATTCTACTTCCTGGGCTTTCTCTGGCACTGTTTCTCATGGGCTCCAAGAGGAGTTGCTGGCCTTTCTATAGCTGAGGCTCAGCTGAAGAAGTCAGGAGAAATCTGCACCTCATCGAGTCCAGGTCCCTACACCACCCTCACAGACTTTCACTCACGATGGTTAACACCTCCTTGCTGCCAAGGCTGCCAAAATTCCCACCTCTCCTCCAGAACAGTAAAGCCACATCCCTGAGCAGGGTAGGGCATATGGCCAGGAGAGGCAGAGATATGGGACAGCTGAGAGCTGCCCATGGGGGTCAGGCACTCTCCTTGCACTGCCAGAGGGATGTTTGCTAATGAGGCAGTCAGACCTTCATCATTAATGGTGTGCCTAGGGCTGAGCACAGCTCTGGCCTGCCTCTCCCATGAGAAGCAGCCCTGGGAGCCGTGGCAGGTTAGGCAAAGCAGGGGTTAAGGAGTTGGATTGGGAATAGACGTGTGTCTCAGTTTGACAGTCACACGCTGACTGGGGATGGGTGAACAGATGCTCTCCGAATGCTAATGTCACTCATGGTGTTCTACTTTGGGCAGGCTTTCTCCACCAGCACAAGTCATTTGGGAAGCAGCTGAGCTTGGAGGAGCTGGTGGCCACTCTCCTGGGCCACTGGGGCTCTGCCCAGCCACAGCTCACCCCAGCACTCGTGGCCAGCCTGAAACACTTTGCTCAAACATTGCTTAAGTGCCTTAAGCCAGCATTGCCCCTTTTTGCCAGCCCTTGTCAGGGGGAGTAATTTCTCTAAATCACCTGGGAATGGGGCCTGAGCCATTCAGATACTCTTGGAGGAATTTGAAAAGTACATTGGCCTTGCCATGTGCATTGTAAAAAACATTTACAAGCCCTTTGCCAGCATGTCTTCATCGATTTAGACGCCAGTTCTGTATTCAGACCAGCTCCTACTCAGACTCCACTTCTGAAGCACCTTTTGAAGCTGAAGTGTCTGTGCTATCAAAGCCAGGGCACGGTCAAGACCTGGAATAACAGGCTGCTTAGATCCAGGATGTACCACAGGGACCTGTGACATTGGATAGAGATCATTAACCAGGCTGGCTTAAACTGCACTGGGAGAAAATAGATATTTATATAAACTTAGAGCAGAAGACCCTGAAATTTTAAAAATCACACTGGAGCTGTCCATAACAAACAAAATAGCAGAGCTCTATCCATGTAAGAAACAGGCAGAGGCTTGCTCACATATGATGCTGTCAGTGCAGTAACACAGATTTACACCACTGAGAATCTGTCCCAGAGATTTGACTTTTTCTGAAAAACACTTCCCGCTGTGGCAGACATAACGCCATATCAAAGGCATGTGCTGTAATACACAATAAAGATATAGCTTTCATAATTTTCAATTACACTTCCTCTGCAATGATGTTAGTGAATCTCACCCAAAAGTAAATTATTCAGTGCAGATGATATAGAAATGGTTTGATGAGTGTCACTTTTCCATTTAAAGTTTTACCAAGATCTTCTTGGATAAAGGGTCTCTTTTTTTCTTTTTTTTTTTCACATGACACATTTTATATTTTGTTTCTCTCCCTCACCTTCATTCAGCAGGCTTTTTCAACTTTTTAATATACTTTTCTTACAAAACATTGAGTAGCCATTCAAATAGGTCTATTCAGGAGAAGTGCTCTTTCATTCTGCCAGAAATACTAATATATATGTTTTATTTAGTTTTAAGAATACTATTTTTTACATTTTGAGAACTTTGAAAGCTGGAGCCAAATATGAAAAGGCAACCTTCTTTCAAGACAGGCTTGGAGGAAGAAGTATTGTGGGCTGCACTGGAAATCCTTTTCTTTCATGTAAATAAATAGTTCATTTACAAGAGCTTTTTAAATGGAAAAAAACATATCCAATACACAATACATTTAAACTCAATCATATGGTAAAATATAGCCAACTGAAAAGCTGAATCCCAGAATGTTTTTATCTTTCCTTTCATGAAGTTACAGATACATTGAAATCTAATTCAAGAAAAAATTCAATGTCCCTCCAACTTCACAGGGCTTTTTCCTACTTGCTGTGCTTCAGAGATGTACAACAATTAATCATTTCATTTTTCAATCATTTCATTTTTCAATCTGGCCTTTCTCTTCTCCCAAGCTGTTCAGAATCCTGCCTGTGTGACATGACCAGTAAAGGATGTCCAAGTAAACTTTTTATATGCTGCAAACTCCTACTTTTATGTCTGCATGACTGATACATTTCTTATTACCTCAGTTATCCTGGTCAAGAAACACCAGGTACCAGTTCTGGAAGGGTTCTGTGAATTTTTCCTGGTTGGAAATAGATTGGTAACCCCTTAATCTGGCCATAACTATTTTTTTTTTCAAGCATGCAAGCAAGAAAAGGAGCTGGAGGAAGAAAAGGAAGTCTGTACATTATTACAGTGTTTAACCAACTGACAAGGAAGACTCTGTACCATAATTAAGTCAATCAAAAAGCCCATCTCTATCTACTGGTGGGATGGTGGAGTTCCACTGATGAACACATAGGTTAGGAGAGACCAATAAGAGTCTTGAACAGGAAAAGCAGCAGCTTGTGACAATAAAAGTGTAACAACAAAATAAATGAAAAGGTGATGGAAGCTGGACAAGAGATCTAGCTTGTGCTGATGTACAGGAAAGGCTGCATCAACCATGAGAGGAGCAGAGATGACTTTCTTCACTGCTTTCCTCCCTCTGCCTTCAGCACTGCCTGCATTTCCCTGACTCTAAAAAGGGCCTGGATCTATCTGCAGCTCATGACAGGTGACACATACCCATGAAAACCTCCAGGCTGCAGCATCTGTCACTGAACACATCCAAAGCTTAGCAAAGTGTACCTGTTCATCCTGGCATTTATCCTCCACTTGCCTTATTTCTGCACTGCTCAGGCTGGTTCCAGCTTTTGGAAATAGCCCACAAGCAAAGGTCAAAGGCAGACTTTAATCTTGTGACTTATACTAATGGTGTTTTTCATGATGCTCTAGAAAAGCTTCCTGAAGATTAGGAATTCTCACTAGTGCACAGATACATACAAAATTTTGTCCTCTACAGTGATAATCTGGCAACAGAGACATGCAACACCTTTTGAACAAAATCAGGGAGCTTTTCAGTAGGAAAATATGCCATTAACTTCTCTAAGACCAACTGAAGTTTTGCATATGCAAATGATGCACAACTTTGCCATAAGAAACCACAGAATTTGATGAATTGTCCCACTGTATGGATCAGAACCTGTGTTGTGGGCTAACCTACCAGTATTACTCAAAAGTAATTTATAGGTGCATGACAGAATAATCAAACCTGTGCAAAAAATCTTTATGAGAAGAGCTGAAAATAAATTGGATTGTTTACCTTAAAGAGAAGGACATACAGGTAATAGATATCAGCTAGGACTTTTGGTCTCCCTGAGTCAAAACACAAAGGGAAGATTAAAAATGGGAAAATTAAAACTGGTAGTTATTTGTATTTTCCCAGTTTCTTCAAGTGCAACAAATAGCCCTCGAAGTCTAAAACTTTGTGAGATTCAAGAAGGGACATCTGGGCAACTTCACTGTCCAGAGAAGTTTTAGCTCTGCTTATCAGCCCTCTGGTAAATACAACACATCATTACTTTAGCCATTCTTAGATTTTAAATGGCAGACCAGCTTGAAAATTGTAAATGTCAGAGCAGTCTCCCCATTGCTAGGCTTTACAATACAAATGTGACAGGTCCCAGACTTCTGGTGGACCACCATAAAACCACTGATGTCCCTCTGGATTGCCACCCTACAGTGGAGAGCTGATAGACTCGTTAGCCTTGCCATCCAACACAGATCCATCCATCAGCCACAGATCACATCCCCTTGCCATACAGCCAGATTGACAGCCCATGCTGGGAAACCTGGTACAAACTTTGACTACTGTTGGCGTGCTCCTTGTGCAGACTTTGATTCAAATGTGCACAGTACTCAAAGAAATGAGGCCACAGCCCAAAGGAAAGCAGGACACCCCTTCCTGCAAGCTGACTTATCTCCCTAAGCCAGTGATCTATCAGGAGTTCCTCCCCACCACAACCCCTCATCTCCAAAAGAGGATTTGTAATTCCCATTCTTGATTTCCTTTCAACCTGTTTCTCTAAAACAATCTTCCCCTCAGGCAACGTGAGTCTCCAGCCTTTGTTTGGCTGAAGATGTAAATATTTGGGCACTCACTGATTTGATATATATACATATTTGTTGGAACATTTACCACCTGCTATTCAAAGTTAAATCCATAGATTACAGAAAACAAGTTCTTTATCACTTTTTGTCTAATGTAAAATTAAAGACAGCTGAAAGCCTACAAGCTTTCTCTTGCTTGTGAATCACTTGTAGCATAATTACCCCTCCAAGGCTTGAATAGCAGTGAAGAGCCAGATCTCTGCAAAGGCCCATCACCCCAGCAAGAGCTTCAGGAGTTTCTCTGCTCCTGAGGACATTAAAGCAGAGGTCATTACATCAGAGGTCACAGACTAATGAAAACTCCCTGGCTGTGCTCTGTGTGAGCCCTCATCTGCCAGAGCTAAAAGCTCCCTTGTCTCCTGAAGCAGGGAGACCCAGGATCTCCATAAAGCACCATGTGCCTCCTTCTGAGCCCAGTGTTG
Source organism: Erithacus rubecula (assembly GCF_903797595.1). Lineage (NCBI taxonomy): Eukaryota > Metazoa > Chordata > Aves > Passeriformes > Muscicapidae > Erithacus > Erithacus rubecula. The sequence goes on along the minus strand of NC_136665.1, from coordinate 16,260,427 downwards.
ATAGCACTGCAGTATGGATTTGCACAGGGTTTTCTCAGCCCCATTCCCAAAGCAGAAAGGAATTTATAGAGGTTCCTTAGATCTTTACACAGCTAAACCCTGCCTAAGTATGAGGTCAGTCAGGTCTACCAAACCTGCATTTCTTTCACAGGGTGGTTTTTCTTCCATAAGGCACTGAAGCAGTTCTAGGAACAAGATCCACACCTTGCTATGGGCAGGTTTCACCTTTCTCCAGGTTTTTTGGAAACTTCCTCTAACTCAAAATTAGCTGAAGCATCTGGAGACATTGCAGTGAGGTTCTGCCAACACCCAAAAAAAAAAAAAACAAAAAAAAAAAAAAAAAAAAAAACAAAAAAAAAAAAAATTCAAGGAGATGTGTTCTTGTGCATATTGTTTACAGTAGGTTTTCAGATGGTGATCTGGGATGGTATGAGCAGAGGAGAGCAAACTACATGGGACAGGATGTGTGGAGTGGAGGGTAAACTGGTACAAACTGCAGCAATGCCACAACCTCCAGCATCAAACTTGGCTTTATGGCCAGAGCTACACACAGATCTCTTTAGGATTATTTCATTCTGGAAGGTTTCGAAATATTCTGAAATAAAATAATTACATCCCTAAAAGACACCAGGCTTACTTCACAGGTACCAGTTCTGTTTCAATGCCCACATCCATCCAGAATCCAAGCACAAAACCAAACTGGTCACCTGGTAACTGCTGTTTTGCACTTAATTGTACATGTGCCAATATTTTGGAATACCCAGGTCTGTGTATGGTCACACACCCAACAGGACACACAACAGCACAAGCAATATCCTTCAACCTGGAAGGCTTAGAAATCTGAGAAGCAGAAGAGCTGATGGCTGGTCATTAAACTGACTGTTATAGGAGAGGAAGGGTATGTCTTTGCTCCCTAATGAAAAGGATAGACAGATATTGAAGTGGAGTAAGTTGGACTTTAATTACTGGTTTTGATGTCTGATCTATAACTCCCTAAAAGTTTTGCACGGGAGTAATAGGGAAGCATCAGAAAATTCCACTGGGATAGAGATGAGGTCCAGTTTGTGAAAATATCCTCTTCATAAGGAAGCTCAATGCCCTCCTTTACTTGGCAAGCCATCATGAATTTATGATGCATTGCATTTGGAAGGCAACACGGCGCACAGCTGAGGCAAGTAACTGAAACGCCGGGAGAGTAAAAGCAAAATGTTCTGAGAGTGAGGGTGCATATGGGGATGTATTTGAAAAAAAAATTATATCTATATAAATATACACACACATTTGCTAGAGAAAATGTATATGTATTTATAAAAAAATCTAAACTTCTCACCAGTCAAAAGTTAGAAATGATGCAAAACGCATCTGCTTTGATAAGTCTGTTATAAATCTCTCAGCTTGAAGCTTTTAACTGACCCTTTCCAGTTCATGAATATTTTAAGGGAACCCAGTTTAATTTAAAACAACCCTGGATCAATATATGCATTTTTTCTGGCACTGTCCAAATTCCAGATCCTTGTATTATCAAAAATTGTATCATACATCTCGAGTTTGGCTCCAAATATAGGGTTCATTCAAGGCTGAATCTCAAATTAGGTGTAAACCTAATTGGACTGAAACCTAAAAATGTCTGTATGAAACCTGGACACGGAAGACAATTTGGCAAACTATATTTAGAGCAATCCTGTGACATAAAGTCTCCCCTATTGCCCAGTGCTGACGTTCAGAGAATCACAAAAATGTCCTGGGGAATGGGTGGTGTCCATTATCACTTTGAGACAGAGTTCAGCATTTCTGCATGCTGAGGAAAGCCATGCTCCCCAGATTCAGAAACTTGCCTCCTTGCCCCCCAGAGCAGTAATGGGGAGAGGAGGCACCTGCCCCACCAAGAGCTGGCATCTCCAACCTCACTGGGAGCACCTCCCATGTGAAAATAATTTCAACAGCCCAAAACTGCAACTGCCCTGAACACCCTTTGGAAGAAGCCCTCCTGCCTGGCATCAAGAGCTGCAAGAAAAATGCTGAGAATGGCAAGGCTAACAAATAATTCTTTGAAGATTTTCAGGCTCTTGGAGTCACTGGCATGACTTTGCAAAGCTTGCAAAAAGCAGCTATTTATAAGAAGAACCCCAAACGTACTGTCCACTTTAAATATTAATGGCATTAGCAACTCTTCACTGTCCCACAGATCAGTGTTCTCCACCTCTCATCTTCACATAAGTAAGAAGCATTTCTTAATAACTACAGTGAAAATTAAATCCTGCCTTGCTCTGAAAGTCAATGAGAGTTTTGCACTGAGTCATGATTTATTGTGTACTTATGTTTTTCCTTCTTAGCACTGTTCATTTTTTTGAAAAAAAAATTCTCTTGAAAGACACTAGCATATATCCTACTGCAATAAATATGTTTTTCATTTTAGAACCTCTTTTTTCCATACATCTCCGTCCACTGCAGAATTCATTTGGTGCCACTAATACAACACAGATCCTGTATTAATCCAAGCAGGATACTTCTATCACCATTAGGTTTTGTAGCAGTGAAGGCTGCCTGGCTGTCATCCTCTCACCTGGTGACAGCTCCTGCACTGGGACACCCTTCTGGTCACAGCACCCTTCAGAGGTTTCCCAAAAGCATGGACACAGATTTAGAGGTGTCTGTGGGAAGGGCTGTGTCTCTTTTCTTCTCAGGCATCATTTTGATGCCTGAAAAACATCAATTTCTATAGGAGGGGGAGCCTGAATCAACTTCCAGATGCCTTGGTAAAAAGAAAAGCTATTGGTCATTTCAAATGCAATGAATAACAGATATTAAGTCAAGGCTGCATTGCAACGCCAACATCTCCACCTAATCACACATGCTACCGGTGATAAAAGGGCAGAAACATGGAGTGATTTTGCATTTGAGGTGCATCTGTGGGGGTTTATTCTGCACACAGATTGTGTAACCAACCTCTAAGGAAATACCCACATAAACATCCAGCCTGTGACTTCATTAAGCTGCTCCCTGACTCCATGGGAAGTCCGGAATAATCTCTGTAGAAAGAACACGATCAATATGTTATCGAGAAGATAAGTCAGTGTCAACGCTAATGTTTAAATATTCATCTACTTGTACCAACATCTTGTCTGTTACCGAAACAACAGGAATATTCAAAGATTAACTCTACATAAAAGACTCGGTAATTTTTTTCTCCAATTCCTTGTTTTTCTCTCGTCAGTTCTACGAACAGTTGTTAAGTAGAACAGGTTGGCATTTTTTCATCAAAACGTTACTTATTTGAAAAATGGGTCTTGGAACAAACCAAGACTTTTGCAGGAAATTTTCATTTGGGGAAATTTTTCAGCTTGTTGTCAAGAAAAGTGAAAACTGAAAAGAATTCCTTTTCCAGGATACACAATAGTTCTGAATATATAATCAAAAGAGCTAAAAGAACCAGACGGTATTTGTTTTAATCCAAAGAATTTGAAGGAAGAGAATATAAAAGGACTCATATTAACTGCAAGCACATTTATGAGGAGCTTCGGAAGAGAGAAGATTTGCTTCTTCATTCAGGACTGCTTAGACTAACTCCAGAAAGTACCGGAGGAGAGAAGGAGGGAGGGTGACTCCCGAGCATCTGCGACCCACTCAAGCCATTTCTAGCACTGAGAAGAGACTTTCCAACATTTCTGCAGGGAAGGAGCTGTTTAAAATTAGAAATTAAAAAAAAAAAAGTATCTATGTAGACGATTCAGGAGCATGTGAAATGCTTGGACAGAAAGATGCTGAAGTTCATTGAAGCTGGTGTTCTGCGTGGTGCTGCTTGGAGGATCTAAATATAACCAATGTTTCTGCCACCAGAGGCAACAGTCCCCTGCAAAGGAGGAGAAAAGTGGGCTCCCAGATGATCATCACACTGCCCTGAGAATTCCTGCTGAAAGGCATTGAAGTGATTTCATGCAAGATGCTGAGTACATCTACCTAAGGTCTGGAAAAGTAATATATAGTGGTGAATCAAGCCCCACATCTAATTCCTCTGTTACAACTTAGGCACTTTGCAGCGTGTCAAAAATAAACCAACACTTCCAACACCTTATTCACAGGTAAGCATTGAAGTAGAGCCTCTTACCATTTCTTAGGTGGGATTTGAACATCAGAATTGGATGAGTGAAATGACAATAGAGGAGTAGCAGAGACAAACCACACTGCCATCAAGGGACGCTTGTAGTGGAACGGTGCAGTTTTGCCATTTTGCTATTTACCAAAAGCCTTGTTTCCATCAGGGTTATAATTAAAGCCCTTAATCATTCTGAACAGTTTCAAGTGAATGGCTTCTCTCATGCGTTAACATATCATTTATGCAACAACTGTACATGCAAGGAAGTGTCAGAACTCTGTCTGGACATAGGAAATAGCCTATGGAAACATAAATCTTTCTCTCAGTATTTTAATACAAATCTGAAAATGCCAGTTTGCACATTTAAGAAGCTGTTACAAACTGTTGAGAAAAAAAATATGTATCTTGTGAATTAATGAGGCTTCCTAAAGACACAAAGTGTGTTTGTACACAGCCTGCTATGCTGCAGAGAGGGGAGCAGACAGAGCATGGCACAGAGCACTTGCAGATGCAATGTGGGGTTGTGTCCCAAACACATGTCCTAGGGGGAATATCATTGTCACACCCAGCATATATTCAAGAATACCTTCATGTTTCCAAACAGGAGGGAACTGAGATGGGAGTTACTTGTACTCACCCATCAACTAGAGCCTTCCTGCTTTTGCTGCCACTGAAGGAGTCCTGGTACCAGAAGGAACATGGATTGTGATGGAGTGGTTTGGGGGAAAGTAAATGAAGGTTAAATCCAGGCCTTGGCATTGAGAGGCATTTCTGGGCAGCCTGCACTCTGCTTGGTCCCTCTCCAGTGTTCTTTTGCCTGGCATGAAGGGGCACTGACAGCAGAGCAGGGGAAAGAGGTCAGGAAGGACAGGTGGGAAAGGAGAGATCTAGAGAACAGGGAAAGAGGGTGAATGGAGAAAAGACACCAGGTAGGTGAGAACCTAGCAGCAAATACTCGCTGTTATTCAGGAATCTTGAGGAATTCCAATCTATTGTTGTGAGAAGCACATGCTGTAGGACTGCATTCGGGTTGTCCAAGAAGAGTATGTACTTTTCTTCCCTGCTTTAAAGAATTGAAACAGTGTGGAAATTAGTATATAATCAGATTTATAATTACAGTGTAAAACACGATATTAGGCAAGGCTGGGAAAGTTATCTAATTTCCAGTCCTCAGATCCTTGTGTTTCCCCTCCCAACAACTGTTTGAAGTTCATAACTTCCTTGTAACTGGGTACTGCTGCTCCATTTTGTTCCTCTGAAAAGTTGCTGGAAAGACAGGAAGAGCCTCTCAGAGCTTCCTGCTCCCTAAAGCAGTGGGAAGGGTTATCCCTTTCTAACTTGGTGTGGGAATTTGCCAAAAAACCTTTTGCCCTAATAAGGGCACTGCCGATTTCTTTAAGAAAATGTTCCAAAATTGGTTTTGCTGAACTTCCAATAAAACACTGGCATGTTTCTGAGGAAGAACCAGCAGACTCAGTGCTGTGGTGGACTTCACAGGGAAGTGCTGGCAATGGGATGGACTGCTCAAGGTGGACATGTCATAGCCTGGGCCTCCCAAAAGCAGAAAACCATGAGGACTTGTGTCCTCACAGCTCCTGGTAGGTCCAGCTTCCTTCACACAGAGCAGTGAGCCCTGAGAGCCACGTCTCACAGTGCAAGGGCTCCTCTCCTGCTTCACACTGGAAATCTGAATGGTTCCCACCACATGTGCTCCAGTTCTGTGCTGGAGCAGAAGTTAGAAATGCACCTGGATTAAACACTTTACTGACCTGCTGCCCTTGGCCTTCCACACCCACATCCTTGAGACATCCATCTCCCAGATGTTGTCCAGGACCAGAAACATTATATTACACTCTGGGGCTGCAGCAGGGGTATCATGAGCAGGTACTGCAAGTCTCTGTCCTCGGGTCACCAGATGGCACCCACAGCACCTCTACCTTCAGAGGTACAGCATTAAAACATTTCTTTCTGAGTGAGCAGTGATGCACAGACAAGCTTAAGGTATAAAATCGCCTTTTTTCTCCCAGAGATCACAGTAACATTCGGCCCCACTTCCACGTCAAGCTCAGGTCTGCATTTTAATACATACATTGAGGAGACTGTGTTAAAAAAAAAAAAAAAAATCTAATATTATGCTTTTGAATAGAGAATTTACCTAAGTAAATAATTATTTTTAAACCCAAGATTTAAGCAGCTTTAGTATTCCACATTATGCTAATGTTTGACAATTACTAAGTGTGGGTATCAGCCAGCATTTTTTTTTTTTAAGTTTAATTTAAAGCAATTTGACATGGAAAGGTTATTACTTTAGTTGCCAATAAAAGCTGTACTTTTAACATAAGTGTACACCAAGCCCTAGGGTATGTGACTATTATCTTTTCTGCAATTATGTGGTGTTCTACATAAATGTTTAAAAAAAAAAAAAAAACTTAGAAATATCAAAAGTACTAACTTAGCTGCAATATAAAAGTTGAATAGCAGAGCCGGGAAGCCCGGCTCCCTCAGACACAACACAGGTTGAGGTTTCCTCCTAGAGGTACCGCCGAGAACGGCGCCTCCGCCTGCACAGCATCGCATCCCCCGCACGCATCGCCTGCAGAGCATCCCTCTGCTCTGCATCCCCCGCACAGCATCCCCCGCACGCATCGCCTGCAGAGCATCCCCCTGCTCTGCATCCCCTGCTCTGCATCCCCCGCACAGCATCCCCCTGCTCTGCATCCCCCGCACAGCATCCCCCGCACAGCATCACCCACACCGCATCACTCTGCTCTGCATCCCCCCGCACAGCATCCCCCGCACGCATCGCCTGCAGAGCATCCCCCTGCTCTGCATCCCCCCGCACTGCATCCCCCGCACAGCATCCCCCTGCTCTGCATCCCCCGCACAGCATCCCCCGCACAGCATCACCCACACCGCATCACCCTGCTCTGCATCCCCCTGCTCTGCATCCCCCGCACTGCATCCCCCCGCACAGCATCCCCCGCACTGCATCCCCCCGCACTGCATCCCCCACACAGCATCCCCCGCACAGCATCCCCCGCACTGCATCCCCCTGCACTGCATCCCCCGCACTGCATCCCCCGCACTGCATCCCCCTGCACTGCATCCCCCGCACTGCATCCCCCGCACTGCATCCCCCGCACAGCATCCCCCGCACAGCATCACCCACACCGCATCACTCTGCTCTGCATCCCCCGCACAGCATCCCCCGCACAGCATCCCCTGCTCTACATCCCCTGCATCACATCCCCCTCACAGCATCACCCACACAGCTCCCCCGCACAGCATCCCCCGCACTGCATCCCCCACACCGCATCCCCCTACTCTGCATCCCCCTGCTCTGCATGCTCCCACACCGCATCCCTTGCACCGCATCTCTTCCCCTACTAGGAGGGGGAAAGGTTTTTCTCACATTTTTCACAGAATCACAGAATGGTTCTGGCCAGAAGGGACCACAGAGTGTGTCCTGGTCCCACACCCATGCTCAGACAAGGTTATCCTAGAATACATAACACGGTATTGCAGGCAGCTCTGGGGTATGCCCAGTGAGGGAGACTCCACACCCTCTCCACATCCTCATCTGTTCTTGTGGTCTGTAACTGCACAGCAAAGTTCTTCCTCATGTTCAGGACCAGAACTTCCTGGGAATCATTTTTTGCCCATTGCTTCTTGCCCTTTCACTTGGCATCACCACCATGCTCTTTACACCTTCCTTTTGAATACTTCTAGACATCAACATGAACCTTTGCTTTTGCTTTTAAAGTGGAAATTGGTGCTTCCACTTGGTTTTAGGGCTGTATGTCCATAAGAGTCCCCATGGCTGTAGCAATGAGTCTCCCCCACAGCACGAGGCAGAGTGTGGGGAGCCCCATGCCCAAGGAACAGCCACTCCACAGCTCCCAGCACAAATGCCAAGTGTGGTGCTACCAGACAGAAGCAGCACTGCATGGTCACAGCCCTGCCTTTGAGTGGAAATCAGCCATTTCCCTCAGGAAATTCTGTGGGAGAGGATGAGGAGCCCCAGTGCCATTGCCAGAGCTCCCAAATGGATGAAGGCTGGGTTCAAGGCCACCTTGGATGGGGTTTTGAACAACCTGGTCTAGGACAAGGTGTCCTTGGCCATGGCAGAGGGGCTGCAACTAGAAGATATTTAAGGTCACTTCCAACCCAAACCATTTGATGACTCAACAGGCCTGTGGAGGAAAAAGATGAAAGAGTTAGGAAGAGACAGGCCAGCTCACACATATAGGGAGAAAGACACTTCCCTTCTGACACATGGTCTCCTCCAGGATGCTTCTTTGGCCAAAGCAAGGATTCCATGAAAAACAAAAGTACTGTAAGGGTATTTGCCAATTAGCTTGGGGACTTGGCCCCACATGCTGTGCTCCCTTGGGCTGCTTAGTCCTGAGGCCCTCCTGTGTCATGGAGTGAGAGACATCCCCTTCCACCAGCCTCTCTGGGCCAACATGGAGCAGGGCCAGGGCACACGTGGGCACACAGCAATGTCCCCAAACAGGAGCCAAGCCCACATCAGCCTGTGCAGGTAAGCTCATTGCTCTGCTCTGCCCACTCAGCCCTTCAAAGGCAGAGCCTGGAGGCAAACAGAGCAGGCGAGACAAGCTCTAGTCCAAACACTGGAGGCTGCTTAGTTAAAAGATCGTTTTGATTTTTTTTTTTTTTAAGTCTAGGTGAGTTTTTTTATGTCTGGGTTTTGTTTTTAACTTGAACCTTGTGAAAATCACAGCATGACCTTTGCTGGCTGAAAGTCTTTCCAAAACCAGGGCAGAGAAGTTCAGCTTCCTGCAGTGCCCTGACAGCACCTTTTGGTTCTGAACTGCAACCATCCCCAGGCAAGGAAAGGAGTTCAGCCTCAGCAGTCCATTCAGTCTTTTGTCCTTCTGCTGAGAAAGTGCAAACACTGCTTATAGTTCCAGTGCCAGCTGCAGTTTGTGTTTCAAATTAACTAAAGTTCATTATTTTACACTTTAGGTAGAAGCTGCAACAAACTGTTCACCAGCAGTCCAAGCAATAGTATACAAGCCCCTCAAGGATCCCTTGGAAGAGCTCCTGATGAGTTCACCAATGTTTGCACATTAACCTCTGGGTGAAAAGCCAGCCAGAGGGATGTGAGAACTCCGCCGAGCCCTCCAGAGCATGACACAAAATGATGCAAGTGTGGGAGCTAGGAGAGAAAAGGTTTTGTGAGCCCAGAAAAATAATAAAACGTTTAAATCCTTAATTGTTTTTCTTGAAGATTTATCCAAAATCAAGCTCTACTTAAGCCTGTGAGTTTGCAGAGCATTGTCAATAAATTAGATCATGCACACAAGGCAAGGATTTCAAGCCAAAAAAGCTCTAGCCCCGAGTCGCTTAACAGCAACACTCCCCAGAAAAACGACTCGAGATGAAACATGAGATATGTATTAATTATCAATGGTCTAATAGAAAATTTAATGAAGACAAGTATCTTCTTGCACTTTATCCACGATAACGATGATAGTACGTCAGCGAGGCGCATACCTTACAACGCAGCAGTGAATGTCAAGTCTGAAGCCATTACAGCAATTCCCCACAATAATGGCCAGCCAATGCATGGGCTTGTAGCACTTAATCAAAGTAATGACATCCATCCACAATTATTTATGTTATGGTAACAAAGAGCTGCCAAATGCAAAACAAATGACATGAGGATTTGCAAGTGAATTTCTTCCCGTAAATTCTCCTTAGGTTATGCTTAAGGGCCCTCAGGATGGAATTCTGTCTTTATCCAGAGCACTATCAGAACCATGGGGTTATAGTGCCACGTTTTAATGCCTATAAGCAATGAACCCAATGCTGTCACCAATATGAGCTCTTCAGCCAACAGAACTGTATCAATATTACTTGAGCTGGCCTTGGTTTACACCCAAGAGTTGTCTTCAGAATTTTACAAGAGGAAAAAAAAAAAATACTTGGAAGATGACCTTTGCTTACTTCTGTCTATCATGGAAAACAAAGACCCAGTTGTATCAACACTTAAACACACATTTAACTTAAAGTATATGAGCAGTCTCTACTTACCTCAATGGGTTTGGATTAGAGCCATTATAATTACCAACCATGAATCTCTATTAAGTGCAGCACTGTTCTTTCAGGGGCATTTATGTGGGTGTTTGTATAAAAACACTGTCAAAAACTAAAGAACACCAGTAAATATAAAATGGCAACACTCAGGTTCAAATGTAATGAACTAATTTATTTTTTTTTTAACACTACATCCAACTGTTTTCCACCACTCACAGATGCCACTGGAACAACTTGAATACCAAAAAATTGCCTAAGAACAATAAACTACACAGACCAGCTAATATTGATTGCTTTAAAAATGCCCCCTGTTAAACTTAAATAATAGCCAAATCTCACTGCAGTAAATGTACTTTTATATCATTAAATACTAATTTAACAGAAATGTGACTGCGCAGTAAAAAACACTAAAATGTCGGAAAACTGAATTATTGCCTTTTTTTTTTTTCCTTATTTTTCCTGTGCATTATACAAGCCACCAAATTAACACCAGCAAGAAGACAACAATAATTCCATATCACCCAGCTGTGTAGCCACACAACCCAAAGCTGAGACCAAGCCTAACTCCAACACGCGCTCTAAAAACCCACGAGAGGCGGGACTGCAGGACGCCCCTCACCACAGGCTCTGGCCACCCTCGATGACCAGGTTGTGACCCGTCATGTAGTCCGAGGCTTCGGAGGCCAGGTAGACGACGGCGGCCTGCAGGTCAGTGGGCTGGGCCAGCCGGCCGGCCGGGATGGTGGCCAGCCAGCGCCGCACCAGCGGCCGCAGCTCCCGCGAGCGGATCAGCGGCGTGTCAACGATGCCCCTGCAGCGAGCACCACCAGGGTTAGCAAAACACACCCAGCCCAGAGGGAAAGGCAGCACCTAGAGGTGGTGGAGGTGTTAGTTAGAAGGAAAGCGACAGCCCAAACAAGTTATGGTGCAAACTTTCATAGCGCTCCTTTTCCTGCTGATGGGCAACTTGGAGGTTTCTTTCAAGCAAACATACACTCACACAAACTTCTTAGATAATAGCACAACCCTCTTACTTTTTTGTTACCCATAATCACCAATTTTACTTTTTTTTTCTAGAAAACAAGCACAGCATTGGAAATTAAAGTGCCTTGAATTGGGTCTGTCGCGGCTCTTGGGAACTGCTGTCCTTCCACCAATTTCTCATCACTCTACAGCTAATGTCACACAGCATGCTTGTGTACGGCTCAGAAACTGAAAACAGACCAACTCCCCATATGTCAAACAACGAGGGGAACAAAAGCCAGCACCCTTCTGGGCACCAGACCCTTTTCACACAAAAAAAAGAGAGGCAGAGATAAGCACAACATACCCAGTGTGATCCCTCTTAAACCAACACCTGACAAATCACACTGATTTGCCTCTCTTGCCTCTTACTTTAATGACTGACTCCACTATTTACTAGAACTCTGCTAAGTTTGGGGTTTTTCTTCAGATGCCCTAAAAATGATGCTGCAGGAAGCACAATGCAGGGTGAAGATTTGGCTGGCTTTTGTGACTTTAACTGCAACTGATTTGTCATACTCCTCCTTAACAACATATTTGTATTTTGTGAAATGTATAATTTTTTCAGCCCCTGAACAAATATATTTACATAACTGTGTCTAACGAGAAATTACATTTAACTTCTCAGAAATGACAATAACTAAAACCTGAACTGCCAATTCCACTTCATTAGTGTGGTAGAAATGCATTCCAAATGTTAATAAAAATTCCAACATGCTGATAAATTAGCGCTTCTAAGGAGCATGTGACACCTTGGTTAACATATTCAACCTCAATTATATTTCTCTTCAGCACCCTGTTATCTGGAACCTTTGCTGGCAATCAGAGGTGCTGTTTTTCAGCGGCCAATTTTCTAGATAATGTAGCTTATCAACACTGTGGGTAAACTTGCCAATGAAATCAGGCTGCACTGAACCACACACACGCTAATTGCATCTCTTTTTTATGCATATTTACAGACTGTCACTTCAAAGAAATCAGTGGCCCATTGAGGCAGCCAGTTAGCTGGAAGAATTGCCTCTTGCAAATGAAAATTAGCAAACAAGCTAGTGATAAATATGAAATGAACAAAGTATAAAAATACTCGTTTTGTTCTGAAACTTCATCGGCATCCCAATTTAGACTTCCAAGGAAATAATTTTTTGAGACAGACTGGATTCTGGGTATGAGATTTACCTTTTGTTTTAAATGAAGGCAGAAATCCACTATTTACTCTGTTATGAAGTGGAACTAATTCAGATTTTCCCCCAAACATTTCTGTTCTCACTAATCAGGCAGGATTTAAATATCAGCTTTATATTTTATTGTAATTGTCAATAAAGAGCAGAGCAGTTCAGAAACGCTGAGCGGTGCAGCTCACTTAAGTTCTGGCAATGTAACAAAATCAAGCACATTCCAGTATAGGACTGCAAATGGTTTACTTATTTCCTTCAAGCACAGCCCCCTGGTTTCTCTCCTTGCTCTCCTAAACTCCTCAAGAACTGGTTTTCTTCAGAGAGAATTGTGCTTTGAGCAGCAGACATTAAATATATTGAACTCCTCTCCCTTACGTGCCTCTCACTGTGCTTACAAAACCATCACTATCATCATCATCATTCTGGTTTTACACTATCAGAGATCAGAATAAGATCCATATGATTTTCTTTCTTTTTTTTTTTTTTCATTTACAGATATGTTTTAACCCTGAGGGAATGCAGATTAGGGAATAAAACACACAGTCTTCCAGCAGAACAGATTTTGCTAAAAAGAGGACGTTTTTCAATCTGTTCAGAAAAATGATCTTTGGTCTGATCACTGCAGTCTGCAAATCACCGTGCTGTGCCTCTTGCTGGACCTTTCTTTAGGTTCACTCCATGTAGCAAAAATTTAGATGTGCAACCAAACTTCACTACAAATTTTTGTTGCAGGAATGAGAAAAAAATAGAGTGCAAAACTTAAAAGTTGCAAACACACATACTGATGGCACTATAAATATTAGGCATGTCATTGATACTACACATCTTCTGGGAAAGCTTTGGTGCCAAGTTGGGCAATTTAACGTTGTCGAACCCTTTTAGGCAGATTTTAGTTGGCTCCAAACCAGTTCCAGCGAAGACAACTGCCAATGCATTAATTCCCTACCTCATCTCGTATGCAGTGCTGAGCCTATCAGTACTTTCTGTTGCATGTCAATGTAATATCAAACTGCTGGTTTCTTAATGTTAGATATGAGCATCAATATTTCATTATTGATACACAGGACAATTTGAGACATGAGGGGGAAAAAAAAAGACTGCAAGAAGAAAAAAAGAAAAAAAAACCAATTGCGTAAAACATTTCCACTTCGAGAGACACATTAGGAAAAATATCACTTACCAGATACTTAACTGGAATTGTTACGTGCACTCAATCCCCAAATGAGAGCAAAAAAAGATTCCATCTGTGTGTAACTTGATTTCTTTCAGATGAGTTATTAATTTGAATGAGTTAAGTACACTCCACTTAATCAGGAAGTGTTTAATCACAAGATCCACTTAATTGGGACATCTCCCAAGGAATTAAGATTTAAGTCCAAAGATACTTACCAGCAACGACTGCTGCTTAATGGGGATAGTAATGCTGCTTAATTGGGATGCCTTCAGGTGATGCTGGGGTGCTCCTTCTCCTGCCAGCTCTGCCTCTCCTTCCCCCTTATGGGGAGTTCCCCAAACCTGCAGTGATCCTGCTTTCTGGGGCTACAAGCCTGGTGCAGCACTGTGTGGCTGCCTTCAGAGGAGCAGGGCAGGATGCAGGTAACACAAAAGGCTCTTTGCCCATCAGCTCAAATCTAATCCCAAATCCCTGCCTATCAGGGGGAATGTGGTTCATCCCCCAGGGCTGCTGGTCTGGCTGCAAGTTGACCTTAATATCAATTTCCAGCTGCCCATCCCAAAGGTCATCACATAATGGCATGTCATGTCTTGCTAATCAAGAAGAAGGCAGTAATTAGCCAAAAAAAGGGACATTGATTCAGTGTAATAGCTGCAAGAATGATGTGTTCTAATGCTGCACATGCCAAAAACCAGACAGCTTCCAGAATCCCCTCTTCCATCACACCCAACACATTCCATGTCCTAGGACCAGCAAAGAGACTAAACCCAGTAGGCAACTGGACATCAGCCACCACTCAATGCTCTGTAAAGGTGCCTGTTTACACCCAGGTATCCTCTGCAGTTCAACCCCCACATTCATTTCAGGAAGACTCTTCTTTTTTTGGGCATCATCTGTGCAGCAGGTTATGAGGGAATGGCACTGGATGGTGGTGCAAGGACTGAGCACAGGTTCCACAACAGCATCAGTCAGCCAAAGCACCCAGGGCATCTCAGCCACCTTCTCTCCCTGGGCATCAGGTTTGCTTGGCCAGCAAGAGAAGCCTGCATGTTCAATTTTATAAATGCAATAAATCATCCTAAGGACTCTGTCATAACATTTTATGCATTGCTAACTTTTATGCATTGCTCTGCATAAGTTTTATGCACTCATTAAGAAATTAAGTTGATAAAAAGAGACCAGATAGGAAGAGGGGGGAAAGGCCAAAGGTTTGCATGGTGAAATAATGTTTAAGGCCAGTCTGGAGCATTTAGAGCTTCAAACAGAAGCACACTGAGAGTGCCTTAAAGCTTTAATGCAACCACAACTGGGAGGGGCAAAGTACTTAAGGACACAGATATTTTACTTATCCAGGGCTGGTTATGGGTACCATCACGCCCTATATTTACATCTGTTCTCCTCAGACTCCTTAAAATCCCATCCTGTTATCAGATAACACTGAGGCTCCTGCTGCTGCTGGGTACTCAGATCAAGTGGGTTGAAGGCATCCCTGGTCCTTGGTGAGTCACATCAAGAGACAGCGACACTAGTGAGATCCACAGTTCTGAGGATGGGTCCAAATGTGCACTGAAATGCAGGTTCACATCTCAGACAGAAATATAAATGTGAATAGTTATTCTCTCAGAAGCAGATGTGGGTTTTGCTCCTGTGATGAGGGATCTGAGCTCCATGAACTGCTGCAGGCTCCTTCCTCCTGCACACAGGTGCTTGGGCAGTTCCATCATGAGGGGCTCAGCCAGAGCTTAGATCTCTGTGAGGGAAGTTCTGCTGGTCTCCAAAGCTGCTCAGTCCAGTTTCCCACCTGCATTAGGGAAAACTGCTCTGTCCAAAACAGGAGGCCTCAAAGACAGCAAAATATTTGGTCTTCATGCATCCTTCCTGGCTATTCCTCCAAAAAGGTAACACATCATCCCTTCCTGTTGTAGGATTTTGAACTCAGAGCTAGAGTTTAAGGCAGGTAGAGATGATGAAAATGCAACCCTGTGTTGCCTTGAAAAGTAGAAAGAGAAGCTGTCTATTTTTTCTCCATGTTCTGGCAACATTCTCCAGAAACATAGCTTCTCTAGAAGTGAGTTCTTGCTTCCATGTTGTACAAAACGATGAGTTCTGATAATTTGGTGCCTACTTTTTAAATTTATGTAAGTCTGTAAGAAGCAGGTAATTCCTCCTGTAAGAGCCTTCTCATCCATAATTGCTGTGAATGTGGCACAACTATCCCACCTCTGTTGCTGCAGATTACCTGTATGTTTTCAGACACAATTCCTTCCAGGTCCTGCTGAGCTTCCCTAATTCCCTTCATCTCCCAGCTCCCAAAAGCCAGTGTAAATTCACTAGTGCTAGTTGTGAGAACACCATTACAGTGCTGCTAGCACAGGCATATGGGGAAAATCCCATCAGGAAGTAAGATGCTGTTGAAAGAATATGTGGATCACATAGAGCAATGGCTGGAGACACTGGTATAATTAGTAATAAATAATCATAAGGAAGACAGCTAGCCCAAGCAAGGGGAGAGCAGACTGGCAGTAAAAACAGAGGCACTTACCATTAAGCTCTGCGATTTTTTTTCCCCCCCTCCACTTTGTGGATTAAAATATGTAATTTTTTTTCCCTAATTTGATCTACATTATTATCTTCATTATTACAATTTAACTCCTGGGTTAAAATCCTGCCCTTCTTAGTTACTCTGATTGACTTCAATGGTCTACAGAATTTGACCGCTTCCAATTAACGCTATCCACTTGGGTTTCTGCTCAGCACTATCATGCACTGCTAATTGTTTAATAAAATGACTGCTTGGGCATGTGTGTGAGAAACAGGGAGAGACAAAGTGGATCCGGTAGGAAAACTTTTCTTTGTGAATAAATACCCTAAAATATAGAGCTTGAAGTCTCGAAAAATAAGGAAAATGTAAGTTGTAATAAACACACACATATATATATATATATTTACAAAACTACACCTGGCCTCCTGTGACTGTTAGAGCTGAACAGTAGCTCAATAACAGCAATAAAATGTAGCTTTTAAAGTGCCTATATATTTGTCTCAAGTAGAAAGGGGAAAGAAGTATTGTCTGTTAAGTGTCAAAAACCCTTTCTTTAACCACAGAAGGCTTGGGCAGACTAAGGAAATATTTCATCTGGAAGGGAAATGCTAAAAACTACCCTTCACATTATTGGAAAACCTATTATCAAATGCTAAAACCTCTCCTTAAATCCCTGAGTATACACAGCAACAGAGCAGGCTTGGTTCTAAGTATTTAAACCTTTGTTAAGGAAAAGACAACATAAAAAGGGATGCAATCCACCTGCTAATTAGAAATTTTATTTGCTGAGATAGTGTTCATTTGAGCTTTGTAGAACATTTCATTCCCTTTGTAGTTTCAAAATGAGACTACATTTTACTTACGGGGAAATGCAGTTGACTTTTACTCCTCTGTCAATCCACTCGGTTCCCAATGTCTGTGTTAATTTTACGACCCCGGCTTTGGAGGCGTTGTACGCCAACTGCTTCTGTGGGTGAGGGACTGCAAGGGATTCAGAAGGAGAAAATTATTTATTCTTCCCAAATTAAAATAGCTTAGGCACTACACAGACAGCTCCCTGCATTGAGATGAGGTATTTGCCCTTTTTTCCAGGTACCAGGCAGGGAGCAGCAAGAATTCAGCCACCTACAACACAAACTCCTAAAAAGGTATTTTGTCATCTAATGATTTTGTCTCAGCAGATGGGCTACTGAAAAACAATAGTGAAAATAAAAATAAAGACATTTAAAAGATCCCATATTTGGGCAAAGAAAAAACCAATGTATTAAACGTATGTATGTAACATTTGACTGCTCTGAAGAAAGATAAATAATCATATACACACATGCACATGCATGCATTATAGACATATCTATGTTTTATGTACTTTTACACTGTAATATTAATAAAATGTATTATCATATAATCATAAATTATTCTATAATTAATATGTCTAATATATATTATGTATTCTATGTTATGTAATATATGAATATTATTTATAATATTATATGTGGTAGATAATATATGATGTGATAGCTGAATGTAATAGTAAATTGTTTGATATGACATTATATGATAGAATATAAGTGCATAACAAATTTTATATAACATATTATATATAGTTTCTTAGAACAAATTATTCTGTCTAATTTTTAAATTATCCATAGTCTGAGGCAAACACATTATCTAACTAATGTTTGTGTGGATGTGAACACAGGTGCATCCCAAAAATTCAGAACACCCACCACTTTCAAAATCTGAAGCCTTTGAAAATGTTTCAGAGATGTCACATGTCAGTCAGAGACAGAAAATGATCAGCTTGCTAATTACAACGTTCAAGCTTGTTAGTGCCGTGTGCTCGAGTGGCTCTGCCCCTCTCCAGCTCAGTGAAAGCTACTTAAGGACAAATCCCCAGTGGGTGTAAAGTGCTTTAAACCCACGGGAGTCAATCCAAGTCAGTCCAGGTGTTGGGATTTACACCCACAAAGAATCTCTCCTTGGACTTCTCTGGCTGTCACTAGGACTCCATTAAACAAATCCAGTGCAAAGCATCCATCCATAATTAGCTCTGTATCAGCACAGAGCTTCACTGAGCTGCTGAGTGATGGAGAGAGGGAGGGGGAAATCAGGGCAAATATCAGTAGTCACAAAGGCAGGCAGTTCCAGCCTGTGGGGCTGGATAACATTGATCCCTGGAAGAAAGGGAATCACTGGGTTTGTACGAGGTTCAGCAGCCAAAGCCCAGTTCCCAGCATTCTGATAAAAGCACATAAACAGCACTGGTAGCTGGCATTAAACTGGTCTCAATAAATGAAGCTGATGTATCAGTTCTATATCAGTCCCACCCATGGCATCCCAACACACCCACTACTGATTTTACTGACTTGGGTTTGAACGTCAATGTAAAGGGTGGAATGAAGGTGATAATTGAGTTACCCAAATTCTGAAAGAGCCAAAAAGCCCTGCTGCAAATTAGTGAACATGTGGACAAGGACCTTTGCTTTGAACAGAGATGTTTGTGAATAGATTTAAAGCATATGATGGGAGCAACAATTAGAGAGTTTTTTCTGCATAGGGTACAGGTTTGCTCAGAATTCAGAGGCCTTTTCCTTGCTAAATAGAGTGCTTCATACCATGGCCCTCCTCTGCCAGCATTTATTCTGTGCTCTTTTTTGTTCAGTGTGAAATGATTTGCATTTTGACCAGCAGAACTGCCTTGCCCTGAGTGTGTGCCTGTTGCCCCCTGACGCAGCGCGCCGTGGGGCTCTCGGAAAGATGGGGAACGTAATTTCTTGATTAATTGCCATGCATCAGCTCTAAGTTACACACAACTTCGGTAGTTAACCTTGTAACCTCCCAAAAGCAGTTCTCTGCTAAACTTTCCAAACATGTCTGTCTGTGATAAATCATTTTGGTGATCACTTGCTAAGAGAAAGGGAGTTCTGGCACTGGCTCTGCACCTACAGTGCCTTTGGGTGAGAACAAGTTGCTGCAAGCCACGAGGATCAGCTTCTGACTTGGGACACAGTTATCAAAAGTCTTTCCATGGATACTGTCTTTAAAAGAATATCTAAAGAAGGTAATTAGGAGCATGAAATTTGCCCCTGATGAGACACTCTGCCCCTCTCAAGAGGAAGATCTCAAGGAGAAGCCAACAGATGTTCTGAATCTCTAGGACTGGATGGGATTTCTGCAGCTAAGCATCCCATGCCACCTCCTCTTCCCTTACCTAGGGTGGTTTCTTACAGAGAGAAGAGTAAATCTGTTACCCTCCAAACCCATACAAAATGGGGTTTGTGAATAAAGCTCTGCCTCCAGCAGTGTCACCAAAAAATCTGCATTGCTAAGGTTTCTGGGAAGAGAGGACGCACTCCTACTAAAGACAGATGATAGGAGAAAGCAGATAAAAATTCTGCCAACATTAGGAGCATTATGTTTTAAATACCTTTGCTCTGACTTTGGCTGGGATAGTTTTGGGTTTTTTTGGTTTTTTCTTTCCAGGAACTGTTACAATGCTGTATTTTGGATTTAGGATAGGAATAATGTTAACACGGTGGTAGTTCAGTTATTACTGAGTGGGTCTCATTCTAAATCAAGGACTTTTCAGGGCCTCATGCTGCCCTGCTAGCAAGCAAACCTGGGAGGGGACACAGCCAGGACAGCTGTAACTGGCCAGAAGGATATTTCAAACCACATGGCATCATGCTGAAAAACAAAACTGGGGTGAGTTGGCTGGGCACTGGTTAGTGCATGGTGAGAAACTGCACTATGCACCACTTGGTTTTTATGTTCTTTTTTTTCTTATTATTATTTGCCCCTCCTTTTCTGTCCTAATCTCAACTCACAAGTTTTACCTTTTTTCCTCTCTCCCATTATTGGGGGGAGGGAGGGAAGGGCTGTGGGGTTATTCCACAACAACCTGACACTGCTGTTGCACCTTTGTTTGGTGCATCAAGCTCCCAGCCTGACCTTGAAGCAGCCACACAATGGTAATGAGAGGTGCACACAGACAGAGAACAGACCATTTCTCACTAAAGATACTCACTGTAAAAATTACAGCTCAGAGTTACACCTGTGTGAACCACCGAGCTGACGCTGCTGGAGTGTACGCCTGGAATAATTCCATTGGAACACCAGAATCAAAATGCACATATGCAAAATGTATGCAGCTTATCTCCCATTAATTAAAGCTGATTCTGAGCAGTGTATCTGGAAAAATCACAAACAAAAACCTCCCTATCCTGCTAAGTGTCTCCTCATTTTCCTGTATCTCTGAGGAAGGACTCAACCTACAACAACAACAAAAAAAATATCCCCTAACTATTTCTAGAAACATTTCATACTATGCCAGTTGGCCAACGTACTTAAATAACCAACCAACCAACATATTTATTTAACATTCAGCAGATGGACATGATATGAACATCGTGGTTTTCAGTCGTAGTTTCATAACTACTAGATTTTTTCAATGCCAAGATTCAAACAGGTTCAGAAGGTAAACACATCTCTCCATCTCTTAACTTCTGGCCTAGCATGCATTAACTTTCACTGACATTTAAATGCATCTTGGGATGACCCTTCCAGGCTGCTCTCAGGGCTGCTTTCCAACATTCCTGTTCCAGGACAGGTATTTGTGTTCCAGCCCCCAGATGTGATGCCCAGGTGGAGCTCTGGCCTTGGCTCGCCAGCCAAGGAGGTGCAGCCCCACTCTGGGGCAGGGATGGATGCTCTGTGGGAATGGCAGCACCACCCAGCTCAGCAGAGCTGTGCCAAGCCCCCATGGGAGAGCTGGAAAATGCCTCTCCTTAAGCAGAGCAGACCACTGCTGGGCTGGGAGCCGTGTGCCAAACCAGATCCTCAGTTTGTGCCAATTCCCAAAGCTTCCTAACTTCCTCCAGGATGGACTACATCCCAGGAAATTTTGCTTTGTGACAATGATGTGGATGGTGACAGCCCAAGCACAGAGCAGAGCCTGACTGCTCAGAGCAGAGCAGGAAAGCCTGAGCTGTTTGAAATTTAAAGCCTCACAATCTTTTCAGAACTACTTTTCTTGGGGAGTTTTAGTAACTTTGCAAAGCTGGGATGGTGGGATGGTGCCTGTGTTTAAGCATAAGTAAAACAGCTGGTAAAGACACTTGAAAAAAATATTAACAACAACATTATAAATGGATTTTTGAAGAACCATTTAAAGTTACTGTGCAATAAACTGAGTAGAATGACATAGAATGTCAAACTGGGCACAGTAAAAATAAACGTTATTCCGAAGGAAAATAAAAAGACTGCATATTTATGTAACATTCAGCAGATGGACATGATATTAATACAGGGGTTTTCAGTTTTACTTTTATAGCTACTAGATTTTCTTGCCTAACTTGGCAACCCAAGGCACCATTTCATTTTTGGATTTGGACAATACTGCAACAGATGTCCAGACCAATAAAATAAATTCCTAAAGGGCCATGCTTAATTTGTGTAATTGATCAATTTTTGTTACATGGGCTTCAGCTCAGCAGCCTTCCAGATTAGCTCAGCAGTAGGGATTTCATTCCATATGTTACAATGGTTTATTGGCCCTTTTGATGACACTGCTGATTCAGCAGCGTTGGTGCAGGCACCTGTTGGCAATGTTATAAATGTTATATAATTATAAAACCCACGGGTACCAGGGCAAATATTGGCACAAAATCCTTTGGGTGGCTTGCAAGCATCTTGTGGGCTCAGCTTCCCTCATGCCAAGGAGTTTTTGCCTGGAACAGCACAGAGGGAACAGCAGCTCTCCTGTGGTATCTGTGCTCCAGAGTCAGAAAAGGTGACTCCACCCTTTCTATAAAAAGCAGTAAGTGCTCTAAAACATTGAGGACAGATAAATGTTGAAAAATGATATCAATAAAAATTTTGTAGTACATTTCCTCTAATATGAAATGTCAGTGATTTACTCCTTCCCAATACAGGTTTAATTGATTCAAATAGCATCAGTAGTAATTAAAATATGGATTCTGAAGCACAACTGTTAGCTCTCATCACTCACCTATTAAACTTGCCATAGATGCTGTGTTAATTATCTTCCCATATCCTTGATTCAGCATAATGCGGCCTGCAGCCTGTGACAGAAATTAAAGGAAAGACCAGTGACCCTTTCTGTGATTGTGCTAATAATGACATGATAATAAATTAGTCTTTTCAGAAGAGTTGATGTGCTAACACATTTTTTTTTTAAGCACCTGATATAAAAACTTGGTAGAAAAATGGCTGATGCAGGAAAAAATCCCATTGCCATTTCACACCTCTCTCCACTGTTGGCAATATTTTTTTTAAAAAATCACTAATGTTGGGAATTCCTCCCTCCAAGCCTTCTGGTTTTTAAATAACCACCCTTCAAAAATTTTTGGCTATTCTTTAAAAGTATCAGCTGCTTTTGAATGTATTGACAAAAATTGATATAAAGCAAATCTCTCCTAAACTCCACCAAAACTAGGACCAATTTTATTGTGAAAATTATTAATAAAACATTATAATATCTTGAGATAAAGTAAACACTTAGATTATTAATACCCATTTGCAAAAGTAACCAGTGCAGCATTTCACACTTACTTGGCAGCACAAGAATAATCCTCGTAAATTCACATTAAAAGTTTTGTCCCATTCCTCCAGGGAAGTCTCTTCACTTGCAGAGTTCAGATTGATTCCTGCATTGTTGCAAGCAATGTGGACTGTGCCCCAGCGAGCCACAATTGCATCCACCATCCTTTGCACATCCTCAGGCTTGCTTACATCTGCTGCCAGGGCAAGGCTTTTAATGCCTGTGTTGAAATGAGAGTGATGGAGTAACCACACAAATTCACAGGGAAAAAAAGAAATCTATTTCATGATTATTTTTAATTCGTATATATTTTATATATGGCAAAATACAAATATAAATATAAAAAGTATAAATATAAATATAAATATAAATATAAATATAAATATAAATATAAATATAAATATAAATATAAAGCTATAGATATATTCCACCTTAATTCATTGCTCACAAATAGCAGCAAAAGGTGTGTTTATTACTGCAATACTATTTTAAAGTTGCTGGAGACCAAGCTGGAGCCCAGGTGTTGGAACTAAGGCTGCCACTTAGGCAGGACTAAGCTTGGAACACTGCACCATCTTCTGTCCAAACCCTCAACTGCAGTTTCCCCAGCTCCCAGTTGCTCTACAGAAGCTTTTCTTATGCCAGGTCTCCCCCCAGAAATGCTACAAAAATGAAATTAATTTGTCCCAGCCTGCTCTCTAGATGAACTACAGCATCCACAGAGCTGGGAGCCTCAGACAAAACCAAACCAGTTTTAGGTGGAATCCAAATGGGGATACCTGCAGGTGCCCAGGTATGGCAGTCATAGTGCCTTATTTATTGCAAATCACACTGCCAGAGTAATGCAAACTGAAGAGATTTACCAAATTTGAAACAAGCAAAAATTTTGCTTTTTTCCCTTAAAATAATCCAGCCATTGACTTTTGCACCAGTTCTGAGCTGGAAATAACTTCATTTAATTTATTCTAAAAATCAGCTTTAAACATCTTTGTTGTTAAACAACATAAGAAGCCTCCTGAGGCACCTGATGCCACTGGGTTTATACCTCAAAGCCAAACAAGGCTACACCAGTAAGGGCTGTGGTGAAATGGGTCTTAATTAAGGAAGGAGGGAGGCAGACAATGGGGTTGGACCATGATCAGCAGCCTGGGTAGGAAGTTTTAGCTATTAAATCAAGATATTTTTCTTCTATATAAATAAAAAAAAAAAAATTCCATACTAGTCCCTCTTTTAGATCATTCTGATGAAGCATTTAAAAGAAGGGATAAGCGTATTCCAGGAGGAGACTCTCCCAAAATGAAGCTGCAATGGAGGCTCCCAGGAAAACAAGGCAAAGCAGGCATTGCCCAGTTGTGTGTGTGAGGAAAGTGGCAGGAAAGAGACTTTTGCATGGAAAAGCTGCTCCTCATCTCCAGGAGCTGAGTGCACAGCTGAGGTGATGCTGCTCTGGGGTGCTGGGGCAGGGGAGATCCTGTCCCCTTCTGTGATAACACCATTCTCTTGATTTCTATGGCAGAGAAAAAATACAGACAACTAAAAAGTGGATGCATGCTCTGCCACAAAACAAGACCTCTTATTTTAT
Organism: Erithacus rubecula; assembly: GCF_903797595.1. Lineage (NCBI taxonomy): Eukaryota > Metazoa > Chordata > Aves > Passeriformes > Muscicapidae > Erithacus > Erithacus rubecula. The sequence continues at coordinate 16,236,213 of NC_136665.1, read as the reverse complement.
CAGAGGTTTTATGCTAAATATGCTGAAAGAATCAGAATAGCCCCTGTTGCTCATCCTAATTGTTATCAAGACATGCAGCACACAGGGACTTGCTGCAATCTTTCTTTTTCAATTTACAGACAAAATGGGTGTGTGTTACTAATGGTAACAGAAAGACTCTTCACCTGCCCTCCAACTCTCACCCCATTTAGAGCTTCATCTTATAGGTCAGTTTATAAAAATGAGACAAAAGGTGCCATGTGAGTGTCTAGTGAAGAAGCAGTGAAACCACATTCACTTCAAACCTGAGTCCCACACTCGACCTTAATCAATTCAGCTGATATTCCTGCACTCTGAGAGGGGGGAGGAAACCACTTTTTGTCTCTCCACTGAACCCCAACCCACCTGTTAAAAATAATAAATAAAACAAACTACAGAAAAACAGCTCCAAATCTCCAGACAGAACCAGAGGCTGAGTGCAAGGTGGGGGCAGTGCCTCTCCACAGCACTCAGCTCAGTTTTGTGGGGCTCATGGAGGCAGGTTTGTGATGAGAGGGGCAGGAGAGCAGCCCAGGGGCTGTGTGCTGGAGACAATCCCTGTGCTGGGTTTGCCTGAGGTGTTCTTCTGCAGGTGCACACACACGTCCCCCTGCCACGGGCCTCGTCTCTGGTCTCTCGGTATAAATGGAAGTAACATGTTGCATATAGACAAGGAGATCAGGAGTGACATTGCACAAGGCATTTGCATAGTTTACAGTGAAAATGCACATTTTAAAAATCCCATCAGACTAATTCTTCCCTTAGGGTACAGGCAGTGATTCCCCCTGAAGACAGAGGTGTGTGTAGTGGAAGGTAACCCTTAGGAATTTTTGGTTATGTTTCATCATTTTTGGTTCTTCAGTCAGGATCCATTAGTAACTGTTGAAAAAGGTATTCACACAGGATCTAAAAACAAAGAGCCCTGCAGCCAGGGGACATACACCCGAGCTGTCTAACAAAGCTAAAACTGAGATCACAGGCGTTCTGATGTTTAAAACTCATCATGAAATGATGGCACCATCCCAAAAGGCAGGAAAGGGCTCCTTGATACAAGAAGCAGAGTAGCTCTAAGCAAGCTAAGCAAAATGTTTTGAAAAAGTATCAGTATGGGAATGACTTGGGGGCACTGAGCTTCCAACTTTGAGCTAGACATCTACAGCCATAGAGGGGAAAAAAAAATCACAGCCCCTTTGTCCTTATTACAGCAGGAAAAATACGTATTAATGTTATGATTGCTTCAATTTACTCATGTGAATATTTTGAGAGTAAAGCCAGCTGAACCTTTTTGTCAAAATTTATTTCCAACAGAGCATGATACTTCTTTGAAGCCAAAATGTTTCATGGAAACATTGATTTCAACAAAAAGTTTTCAAGGGAAAGCTTCTGAGGTCCAGGCTAGAATCTCTAGTTACCTCTGGAGAGAAAGAGATTGATAACCTGACCTTTTCAGATCCTTTCCAAAAACGGGCATTTGGATATAATTCCCTTTCACAAAAGCTTTACAAAGTTTGGGGGTTGTTCCAACAGGGAACCACAATAAATTTGAAACCTCAAAACCCATCATGAGAAGGAAGAGATGTGCCCTGACCAGCTGCACTGGTCAAATTGATAGATAATATTTGACCTCAAAGGATAAAGATGTGTAAAGAGTGAGAAGTGAGATTTTCTTTACTTTAGACTGCAATAATATTTGCTATGCTTTATGACCTCTCTGACTGTATTTTGGAACAACCCCCCACCTCCTCCAGGCTGGCAGCCCACTGCTGAAGGAGCAGAGATGTAGGGCAGCCATTGAAGGGTAGATGATCAAACTCCTACTGAAAATGCCCTGGAGAGGAGTTAAGTTCATTTTCCAATAGGCTGTTGGCACCCAAAGTCTCATGGCTCTATCAAGTAGCCCATTTCTATCTGAATAACTCTGCTTGATATGCAGGATGTCACAGGGAAAAAATATCCAAAAGGAGAGTTAAGGTGTAGGGCACAGCCACTTTGTGCCAAAACCATATGGCTCTGGTGCACAGGAGAGTGAAAAGCTTCAGGGAAGGAGGGACTGGATGACTCAAGAATTTGTAATAGGAACTGGACACTTTCCTCTAGGTCATTTTTTGGGATCAGAGCTTTAACCATTGCACTGACACTCTGTGTTAGGTGTCTCCTGCTTAGAGGAGTTGGGATTGTGCAGACAAGGATGTTTTGTTTTAAATGTTCTCTGGAGAGTCTCAGGACATTCCAAACCTGAATGACAGCATTCCTTGTCACAAATACTGGTGACCTTATCTACATGGGAACATGAAAATTTCCTGGGTAAATGTCCATCTTTAGAGACAATGAAATACTGAACTTTGAAGAAGGCTCAGGTGCAATCTCACAGAAGAAATTATAAAATGAGTAATACTTCCTTTCCTATTACTAAAATTGCATTTCCAGTTTTCTTTTTTCCCCTTTACAATTGCAGTTTAGCACAGCTCTAGGGGAAAATTCAATTTTATGTTACATTTTCTGGTTTTATGGCTAAAACAGGAGTGGCTTGTAGAGGATTTTACCTCTTATTTGGGATTTTACTTATTATGGCTATTATTTTGTTTCCATATCTGACCTTGCATACATGTTTGAAAGAGGACTTGAAAAATGGCTTGTCTTCAATTTAAAGGGCACAAGGAGATTCAGACTGACAATATAACTACCTTGTTTTGGTGTTTTGGCTCACGAGGTCTGGAAGAGGGGGCAGGTGAGTTTGTAGGCTTCACCATAGTGAAGCCTGAGGTTCTGCATGATTTAGCTTGAGCAGCACCATCTCTGTTCAATGTTGGTTATCCAGATCTTACTTGTATGAAGTGACCCTTCTCTGTTCCTGTCAGCCATGAATTTTAGCCATGGATTTTTGGCTACAAAATTTCAGCAAGGAATTTTGTTTGGATCGCTTTGCCTCTCTAGTAGAGTTTATATTGATAAATAACTCCTGCATTTGGTGTGGTATCAGTGCCCGCTGGGACAACACTGACAGGACAGGAGAAGTTTGTGAAAACCCCCTACTCTAACCAATTCCCCAGCAGGGCTGGATGGGAGGGGATTGCATACAGAGTAGTGTCAGGTTTGAGGAAAGCCACCCATGGCAGTGCCCATCCTGCTCAGTGCTTACCTTTGAGGCTGAGTTCACACGCCACCGCTTCTGCCTTGGCAAGGACCAGATCCACCACAGCTACTTTAGCCCCAGCCTCCCCCAGTGCATGGGCAAAGGCTCTGCCAATTCCCTGCCCTCCTCCTGTGACATAGGCCACCCTGCCATCCAGGCACAGCCGCTCCAGGATGCGGCGCTGGCGGCAGCCCCAGAAGACATCATCCTTCACCACTTGTGTCTGAAACAAGAGCACAAACACTGCTCAGCAAGGGGCAGGGATCACTGACACCTGTGAAGGACTCTGCTGGGAGCATGAGCAGGGATCCATGTCTTCTTGGCCCATTAATTAATACAGAAAGTGTCACTAACTCAAGCCAAATAGCCCCCTCGTCCATAGAGATATTAATGTCCAACAGAGCACTAAGGTGCCAGACAATGGAGCAGAAGGGCTATGCTTTGGGGAGATGCTACAACCATTCCACTTTCAGGCATTTCCTAGCCTGGCTTGGATTCAAAGTCTTAGAAGTTGACTGATTAAGTCTTCCACTTATTTCATCCCCAGGGCCCAATTTTGCCCCCAGGCTCAGCTAAGAGGCTAAGAACAAAGTTCCAAAGGCAGGATTTGGGTCAAGCAGAGTGCAATCAAAATATCTTCACAAGGCTGGTGAGCAAATAAAGATATCAGCCAATAACTTAAACCAAGCTGTCATCTGATCAGCTGCCATACATCATTTCCCCCTGACTGGAATCAAAATGCAAAATACAAGATGTTTAAAGTATTGAGTTTGAAATGCCAGGAATTACCAGTGGGTGTAGCTTTGGGAGTGATTAGAAGCTGCAAAACAACCAGGATGTTTGGGTCTAGGTTTACTGAGGTAGCCACTATGATTCCAGATGGGAATTTCATTACAGCTAGATGAAGCCCACTACATAAAACAAAGGAAGATAAAAGCACCTTTTTTTTTTTTTCATGTAAGGCCATGAAAATATCCAGCTCAGAGAGCACAGGAGAACATCCTGTGCTGCCTTTGAGCAAAAAAAAAATGAACTATTTCAGAAATGTTGTATTGGTTCATTACAGCTGGTCCTCAGCTCCATCTTCCCACATTCCTGTGCATGGGAAGGATGGTAGAGCACCAGGCACTGACACCTGATGAGCAGAACACCAGTCACTCCAGAGATTCATCACAGGACCAGCTGATCTGAAAGACTTTGCAAGGAATCAGCATTTATCAGCTTTAGGACAACCCTAGACTAGTGAGGCTAAAAGGTGCCAGGTTTAAGGCTTTAAGTCCACCATCACAGTACCACATGTTTGGTTCTTGCCACCAAACCGTTGAAAATTATTTTGTCTTTGTTCTTGCTAGAGTCAAAATTTTCCCAGAAATGTTTACAGAGAGGAAATACCCACCAGGGATTCAACCACTGCATCTGGAGGCACAGGGCTCCTTCGAATGAGGCTCAGTCCACTCTGCACAGGCAAAATCACCTGCAAATATAACACAGTTCTCATCTGCTTTATGCCTGGTCTTCCACCACCAAAATCTCCTGATATGAAGGATAATCCTCAGGCCACAGTAATTTTTGCCCTACTCCTGTTCTTCAGCTGAACAACACAAACATGTCAGGCATCTGTATTTGCTCACATTCCTCTTCCAAACTCATTGCTTACACAAATGCCAGAGGGAAAAAAATGCAATCTTGTCTCTCCAGTTTCTAAAATCACAACATATTGTTTGTGCATGCTATTACTTCTTCTTTTTATTCTCTTTGCTGACTCCTATTGTGCTGGTGATGCCCTACAGCCCCCAGAGCCTTTAAAGCAGAGTGGTGATTCTTTAGTTGTGCTGTAGAGCTGATTATTCACTCTTAAGTGCTCTCCTTTTATCTTGCCTTTAACACTCTATAAGATGTAGATAGAGTAGGGACCACTCCTGAATACAGAAACTCGTACCTAGAGCTCAAGTGAGGTGAATTATAATAAAATCTGAGTTTATTTTAGGTCCTTTGGATAATGGCACCAACAAAAGAAGCATTTTAAAGAGTACTTTGCAAAATCCATAGATACAGCACTGAGGGCACCTTAACCAATGGCATTCCACTAACCTGCTCAACACGAGGATCTGAATTAATCACTGAATTTAATTTTCTGACAGCAAGTACATTTTCATCTGATACATTCTCCAGGTAGACTTGTCCTTTCATGAGTGTATTCTCTACACAGATCACTGCATCCATGCTCAGCAAGTGGTTATCCATGACAAAGCTGTAGTACTGAACAGCATTCCTTTGATCAGCATCAATAAAAACCATATCAAAGTGCTCGTCCTCAGCATGTAATGCCTGGGAAAAAAATATATATTGGAGAAAACACTCATTATTTACTTGAAAGTTTAACATGTTGCCATTAATTCATCCTTTATAGACACCCCAAACCAGACAAAAACTTGTTCTTTTAAGGTAATACTGCTAGAACTGCTTCTGGAGATCCTGGGAGTTTTCTGTGGTTTGCAAACAATTCTTCAGCAGTGAATCTCTGAACTTCTCAAGGAAAAATCAGGATTTAAAAGAGAATGTCTCATCCCAGCTTATGGTGTTGAGAGTCACAGCAGAAACACCTGCATACCTTGAGTCAAAGTAAATTGATCCATCAGGGTAAGACTGGCATCAAACCCTGCCACTGAGGTGCTGCAATAAGTTCTCTCTTCTCAAAAGAGCAACTATCAACAAATTGAAGAGTGGCAATTATATCAGTCTGGGAGAAAAAAGAGGCATAAGGCAGGTCTGGGAACTGCAAACTAGTTTGTCCCACTTCAGTAGCAGAGAAAGGGTTGAAATCCCAATTAATAATAGAATTATAAAGCACATGAAAGAACAGGTCATGATAGAGATAAAGCAGCACAGCCCCTGTGAAGGAAAATGATGCTTCTTTAATCTAAAAAAATGCTTTGGATGGCTCAGCAACAGAGAGGATAAAAGAGAACTGGCTGCTATCATCTAATTGGATTTTCAGAAATGTGGCACACCTTCCCTCCAAGCAGGCTGCTGATGATAATGTATAAAAGTGTTGATGGATGACCAGATGGGAGCCTTTACAGCCTTCTCCTGTGGCAGTTAATGCACTCGCTGCCCAAGAGGCTGCTATGGAATATTTCAGATTCCATCTGGGACTATTTAACTGCATCTGTGTCTGTTGCAATGAAACAACAGCTCATCCACCTATCTCAGAGAGCAGAAATGCTTTCAAGTCTTTGCATTTCAAGGGAAAATAGAAACTGTTCTGTTTTCCAGAACTCACTGTCTCTACCATGACTTCTAACAGCACTTCTTGCATCCAGATTTCCCTTTTGTGTTTAGAGACATTGTGCACAAGGAGTGATGAGCCATCCCTTGGGATGTACCAGCAAAAGCATCAACAATGGCAATGTTAAATGTGAAAAACTGGTTTGGTTTTGGGAGGAAAGTTAATGGCTCCCAAAGAGAGATTTCAGGAGCCTGTCTGAGGCAGGGAGTGTGTGGATCAGACAAGGACATAGAGGAAACAGATCTGAACTCCTCTGTTGTGCAAACTGGTGTCATTGAGAGCTTGTTAGTGGTGAGGTGACTAAGCCTGGATAGTCATATTTAACTGTGGATGCTTGATAGCACAGAAACTCTGCCTATAGCACACAAAAGTCCACATTTAGGACACATTACACTATAATGAAAGAAGACTTTAAGGCCAAACATATGCTGGCTTATTACAAATGTAGTAGAAACTGGGACATCTGGATTCCTAGGATTCATCTTTTCATCTCATGACCAGCAAGAAAATCTTGCCCTGGTTCCCTCTTGAGCCACATTGGTGGAAAGCAGCAGGAACATTTTTGCTACTGTGGAAGAGTATCTCACATCAGGTTGCACCTCAGCCAGTCTGTCCAATGTTGTTACTTCAGGAAGGGTCAGAAGATGAAAGCTGGGTGGAGGAGCCCATCATGAAGAGAGATTAGAGGTCTCAGTCCTCAGGGAGAAGAGCCAAAGACAAATTCAAGTAATTATCATGACTTATCACTGCCTTCTGACTCGTAACCTTCCTGGGTGGAGGAGGTGGGGGGCAGACATTCAGAAACAGATGTGGCCATGGCTGAACATATGCTACTCCTGCTCCATGGATGGCTCCCTAATGAAAAAGAATCTCACTTTTATGCATTGACTTCATTAGGTCCATATGGAGTTGTGCAGCTCTCTGGATATTAGCCGGACCTCTCATTTCAGTCCTCTTTCTGTACCACCTACCTGCTGACAGCTTATCTGTCTTCTGATATAGATAAACCACCTTTTAACATCACTCCATCCATCCCAGGAGGATGGGCTGGGTTGGATGTGTACCCAGTGCACACCTGGCTTGTCCACTGCCTGGGTGTGCCAGGCCATGGTTTATAAGGCATTTCTCTTCTGCCACTTCACTGAGTCCTGAATGGATAACCAGAAAGGTCACTTGGGCATCCAGATGTCCAGTGCCTGAAGGAATAGCCTGAGTTTGTCCTGAGACCTGCCATCATTTGAGATTGTTTCCACAGCTTTGTAATTGGTGCTGGGTTTTCCATATTTATCTAGAAACAGCTCCAAAGCTAGAAGAGAAATGCACAAAATTCCTTGAATCTCTAGAGCAGCCTCTACACAGCAGGATAGCAGCCACAGGGAGAGGAAAGTGCCCTGTTTCCTGGAGCCCCTTGGCTAGCAAAACACAGGCAGGTGGTCACCATGGCCAGGGCACCACACTGGAGAGGTTTCCTCACTGCCAGCATCACTGCTGAACAAAAACAGCCATAGGATAAAAGATCTGCTCTAACTCAGAGCCAAGCACTGTAAAGATGGGTGCAGAGGACAACTCCATGCTGTCCATATGGATGAGGGGGTTTAAAATGAGGGATTGACCACCCTGGCCCTCCCAGCACAAACTGGGCCAGGCCCTGCCTGGGACCTCACAGCACTCTGAAAATGCCATTGTCCTTTGCTTGGAGAGGCAGAGCCCAAATGCCTCCAACTGAGAGGAAAGCTGAGATCCAGAAGGAAATAATCTGCCTGCAAAATATCCTGCTGAAACTAATTTCCTGAGTGTTTACAGTGCAATCCCTGCTCCTTGCTACAGAGTCATCATAGATGATAACAGATGGCAATAAGAGTTTTAATTCAGAGCAAACTTGGCTAAAATTAATGCTTTTGCTTACAGTGAGTCATTAGCTTCCTTTAGGATTAAAAAAGAAAGAACAAAAGTGTAACACTGCATTCCATTGAGGAGATGTACCAAAAGTGACCATGAGAAAGGGCACAGCAATGCTGCTGATGGATACAGCAAAAGATCAGGGAGAGGACATCCCAAATAAGAACATGAATGAATCGTCTGCCAAAGCTCAGAAAAAGCTGATTGGAGTCCTCAGAGACAACACTCTCATAAGGCACATACAAACTCAATCAGAAAAAAAAAATGACTGCCCAGTTCCTTTGATATGGATCATACAGTCAGCATATTTGTAATAAAGGTGTACTCAAAACTTATTACCTTCCTTGTGCCTTGTTCTTGACCTAAATGTAATAGCAGTCCATCCTTGGGGTGCACAGAATACATGAAAAAGTACAGTTTCCTTTTAAAACACCATTAGGATATTTTACTGTGTGTGGACATACACTCCTGTTACTCCTAAATGCTATTCTATTGAGTACAGTTTATATTCACCAGCAAAGCGAAATCTCTAGGGAAGCCAGAGAGGGAATGCAATTTCTAGTAATAACAGCTCACAACAGTGAATACTATCCACTTATCCCCACAATTTCCAGCTATTTTGGACTCCTTTCTGAATTAACCTTTCATATCAAAAGGAGCAATTCTAGAGCACACTAGAGACTCCGACACAATTTCATGCATAATTTATTCACTCAGTTCAACATTAAACGCAGAGTCCTTGACTTTGTCAAGGTGGATTCTGTTGGCAGACTTCACAAGCAGCAAAACAGGAGAAATGAGATCTGCAGCTCAACCTCTTCACCTATTCTGTCTGCTAACAGGAGGGAAAAAAGAAGAAAGCAAACCCTGACATGCTTCCACAATGCCCTGCAATCAGTAGAATCAGCTGCAAACACCGTGTTATTTTTGTGTTGCATTTTCAATTTTAAAATGGAAGGATCAAAATAATGAATGTGAATAATTTCCTGATAGTTTGCATTCCCTCCAGACTCAGTCCTGCATCCATTGTTCATCAAAAGTCCACTGGGAATTGAAGGAAGCTCTTTGTGCAGGATCAGGCTCCTGCTGGCAGCAGATCCATGGCACGGCACATTATCCAGGCATGGCTCAACAGAGTTCAGACTTAAGGGAACATTTGTGGGGAAATGTTTTTAAACACTGGCCCAGGACATGCTGAATAGGTACTTAATTTCCACTGAAGACAACTGTACCTGAGACTAAACCTGAAAAAAGGTTTCCCTGAGTCCACATTTCAAAATACTATGTAAAATTCCTGAGGTACTTGGGCACAGAGGGTTGTGTTGTGGTCTGTGTGAGCTCTGTGCCCTGGTGGGGACCTCACCCACCCACTGTCTGTCACTCATGTATTGGGAAGGTGGAATTTTATCATCGTGCACTCAGGTATCAAACAAACCCTACCATGTATTTGAGCTCTCTGGCTCCTCTCTGACAATTAGCATCACTTGACAGGACAAAATTCCAGATTTTTTGTGCTGGCTGTGATCTGGGACAAGAGGGAGGGAAACAGACCAACCCCACAAGGGAGCATCAAGAGGTTTGAGAGAGCCTGGTCAAGGTGCCATGGACTGGTGTGCTACCTTTGCACTGCTCTCCATTCACTCCCAGCCCTGATGAGTGGATTTAGTGAAACAACCAAAAATCACAGGGGTGACATTACGGCCCCACTGAGGTGCACTGGCACAGGTTTGCTGCATCCTCAGGGCAACTGCTGCAAGATTTACAGCTTCCTTGTAAAGGACAGGAACAGTTGTGGGGGCAGCCCTGGACACACCTGCAGCACTGGACACACCCTGCAGCTCTGGACACACCCTGCAGCACCTGGACACACCCTGTAGCTCTGGACACACCCTGCAGCACTGGACACACCCTGCAGCTCTGGACACACCCTGCAGCACCTGGACACACCCTGCAGCACTGGACACACCCTGCAGCCCTGGACACACCCTGCAGCACTGGACACACCCTGCAGCACGGGACACACCCTGCAGCTCTGGACACACCCTGCAGCTCTGGACACACCCTGCAACCCTGGACACACCCTGCAGCTCTGGACACACCCTGCAGCACCTGGACACACCCTGCAGCACTGGACACACCCTGCAGCCCTGGACACACCCTGCAGCACTGGACACACCCTGCAGCACGGGACACACCCTGCAGCTCTGGACACACCCTGCAGCACTGGACACACCCTGCAGCACCTGGACACACCCTGCAACCCTGGACACACCCTGCAGCACGGGACACACCCTGCAGCCCTGGACACACCCTGCAGCACTGGACACATCCTGCAGCACCTGGACACACCCTGCAGCATGGGACACACCCTGCAACCCTGGACACACCCTGCAACCCTGGACACACCCTGCAGCATGGGACACACCCTGCAGCACTGGACACACCCTGCAGCACTGGACACACCCTGCAGCTCTGGACACACCCTGCAGCACTGGACACACCCTGCAGCACTGAACACACCCTGCAACCCTGGACACACCCTGCAGCTCTGGACACACCCTGCAATCCTGGACACACCCTGCAACCCTGGACACACCCTGCAGCACCTGGACACATCCTGCAGCCCTGGACACACCCTGCAGCTCTGGACACACCCTGCAGCACCTGGACACACCCTGCAGCCCTGGACACACCCTGCAGCACTGGACACACCCTGCAGCACTGGACACACCCTGCAGCACTGGACACACCCTGCAGCCCTGGACACACCCTGCAGCACTGGACACACCCTGCAACCCTGGACACACCCTGCAGCTCTGGACACACCCTGCAGCACCTGGACACACCCTGCAGCATGGGACACACCCTGCAGCACGGGACACACCCTGCAGCACGGGACACACCCTGCAGCACCTGGATGATACCTCAGGCTGGGATGCAGTTCCTGGGTAGACTACTTTTACACCAGAAGGGAGAGATCATACTCCTGACAGTTTGGGCATGCTGAATCACAGCTTCAGGCAGCAGAGAAGGAATTCCCTGACAGGTAGTTAATCTACAGATAATATGACATTTTCTTGCTTTGAAAGGGCCAGGGCAGTGAGGCAAATCCTGCTTCAGGAGTTGCATTACTGCAAAAATTTGAGGAGCAGCAGATGAGCAGAAATACTGCCCTGCTGTACAGTGAGATTCAGCCATCACCACCAAGCAAGAAAGCTGCATCAGACACCTCAAAAGAGCAATTGGTGGGTGAGCATCTCTGCCCTCTAGTTTCTGCAAAGGGGCAAGAATGACAGCTAGGGCTGCAGATACTGTAGGAAGCAAGGACAATCCTTGCTAGAGTTTGTTCCAGCTCTTCTAAACCTCACTGTGCTTCTCAATAAATGTTAGCCAGCTCTGCTCTAGAGCACAAACCACAAGGGACAGAAATGTTCTCCACTTCCCCTGTGAAGCTGAGCAGTGAGAGCTCTGCTATGCCACTCCTCACCCATCTCCAGCCTTGTCCTCCTGCCTTTCAGCTGCCCACGAGGCAGCAAAGCAATCCTGCTCAGTCTCCAAGCTACACTGGTCATCTGGGAGGGAAAAGGCAGCACACTGTCCACAGGCTGAGCCTCTTCACATACCCAGGCATCCCCTACACCTGCCACACTCCAGCTGGGCAGAACTCAAACAGCCCAAAATGCAAATGCACCAGAGAGCCTACCAAATTCATTTCTTCAGCACTTCCAGCCACTGTGCATTAAAGCTGCAGGACAATCCTGATTGTCCTGGTACTGGTGACAAAATGCCTGCCACACTGAATGGCAAAAGTTCAGAGCCCAGTGCAGAAATCCTGCACAGAGAGGTGTCCCCATGCTGGGATCTCTCCAGCCAAACATGAGCATCTCTGTTCCCAACAGCTCCAAGAGGTATTTGAAGTTCTGAGCACCTGCAGAACTGGGGTCAGGATGTGCCTTCATGTTGCAATTGGAGGATATAAAATCAATTGCAACATTCTGTTTTAAGGATTTAATTTTCATGTCTTTGCTCCCTTCTTTAATCTCTACACAGCATGTACTCTGCCTGCCTCTAGATATTTTAATTCAGTCACAGTAAGTCAGTTGCACAGAATGGGCACTAGAGAGCAACAGCAATTCAATTAATTTCACACTCACTGCAGGGAGCTGGGATTTTAAATGCTGCACATTGCAGGTGATCTGTAACAATTCGTTTTTTCATATACTTGCAAAGCTCTTTGTTTCTTTCTTATCAAACTTGGAGGTCATGAAAACCAGAGGTCAGAAAGCTCCTGGCCATTTCATTTTAGAGATAAATATGGCACCTGCTAATGCAAATAATGTTACAATCAAGCTCACACTGACACATCCTGATTGAAAATGAAATCAGATCAAATTGATTTGTATTAATAATAGAAAGGCTTTTTAATGAACCTGGTATGGGCACCACCTGTGTCATGCTGGACCCACAGCAATGTCCTAGAGATCCATAAACTGGAATTAAATGTGAGCTGCCAGCAGTCATAAGATTTCTCTTTCTTGGGACAAAGTCACCAGTCAGAATGAAACAAGTACAGATAAGGCATTATTTGTCTGAGGCTTATCACATTGCTCTGGAAGTGAGAAAGTGGGGTCTAAATCATCTAAGAGTTCACTATGGGGAAAAATAGTGAGAGGTTTTGGCAGAATTACAAACTTCTCCAGGAGTTTTCCAGCTCTTGTGAATATTGGGAGCAAGCTGTCCTCAAAAGCTGGTTCAGCAGGGTACAGATACACTCTTCCTGTTTGTTATATTTGGATTTAGGGATCCAAAACAAAGCCAACCCATGCTGAATTAAACTGCCATTGAAGCCTATCGACCTACCTTGAGAGCCTGTGATTCCTCTGACCAAAAAGCTGCAGGATTTTAGTTAAAAGCCCTGTCATGTGTGACAGAGCTGCCCCATCACACATTGGAAATAAGAAATAACCTCAGTGCAAGAGTGTGTTCACACATCTGCAAGCAAACCAGAGCCACCACCCAGAATTGTGTGGGCAGGAAACAGGACCTGCCTGAAATTATTTAATGTGCTCTTCACTAGAACTCCCAAATTTGTTTTCCTACTGACTTTACCTTCAAGGTGTCTGCCACTGGTCCCACTTGCATGTTTATCTTTTTTCCATCTGAGAAATAATCACATTCTTCCTGGCTGCTCACTTCTGCACAGAAAAAGATTTTGCCATCACCTGGCAATTCCTTTGCAATAGCAGAGATTGTGTAACCTTTAGGATTGCCAATTAATAAAATCTTCCTGGCTCTGACCATATGGATAAACATCCTTAAAATTTGGCCTGTGGAAAGACAAGAATGAAAATTTGAAAATAAAACCAGCAGAAAGACTATACTTTGTTCACAATGAAAATTAGATGTGCCTTTTAAGTGATCGTTAAAAAAAACCCCTAATCTTAAAACACTCTCAAATAAGGGTTTAACAACAGAATCTGACAAAATTTCATCAAAAATGCAGCTAAAAGACAACAGAATAAAAGGACTGATTTTAAATGTAGAACCTTTATCATCAATGCTGCTATTGTTCAAGTGCTTGTTAAATAGTGCTTGAAATATTGCATATTTTAACATTCCCCCCATATGAAAATGGCTTTGAGATGGCTCCATATTCTTTCTGGAATCCAGCATTAAAAAAAAAAAAAAAAAAATCACTATATTACCTTGCATTTGCTCTTAGAGTCATTATCCCTAGACAGCACCATCATTTAAGAAATTTATCATCAGTGGTGTCCTTCGAACAATGTATTAGTGTAATAGATTATAAGAGTACTTCAGTGGGATGATATATTACTCCAAAGATGAGAACATCTGGCAAGAATGAATCTGGGAATAGATTTAGTGTAATAGGCTTTATAAGAGGATACAAGGCTGGGTATTGCTACTTGTGAAGGTGCAGTGCTTGGCCACAGCCACCTCCACCACAAAAAGCACATAAACCCCTATCAGACATCCCAAACCCAAACCAGAAGGGATTTTTTCCATCCCTTTCCCTTTCAGGAAGGGTGGTGATCTCTTTGCTGTTCACTGAGGGATGGGGCTGGCACTGTGAATTAAGCACCCATGTGTGGGCATGTGTGAGTGAATACAAGGACACTGGAGGCAGGGTACAGGGAAACTCAGGCCACAGGAACATCAAAGCCCACAGGAAGCTCATCTCTCTCTTTAAAAGCAATTTCCCACATTTTCTGAGCATTTCCATGACATTCATCCCCAAGATGCTCTTTGTCAAGACAAAGAAGAGGATGATAACTTCAACTTCAGTGACAAATTGACACTGATCTGGTGCAATTTTACCAACTTGCCATTCAGAGAGTCAGAGGCACATGTTTCCTGCAGCCTGACTCTGCTTTCAGCTCCTTCAGCATCCCCTGGGATGGGCTCAGGTGAAGATTTTCTGGAAAATAAAAAGACATTTTGATATGATGATAACAACCAAAATCTGAGCATTCAGCATAAAAAGCAGCAGCCAAGAAGGAACTCCTGGAAAAGCTCCATCTGTGCATGACCATGAAAAATTAGCCCAGAAACATCACAACTATCCTAAATTCCAGTCCTAAGAGAATCTATTTTGACAATAAGCACATCTCAGTGCTGGCAGCCACCCCAGCCAAAGGAGCTTGGAAATAAGTGGCCATGGGACTAAAGGAAAGAATTAGAATTCCCCACTGTTCAACCCCAAATCTTTCCCATTTTCAGCTGGTCCCAGACAGGGTTCTACCTCTCTGCTGGTTTGGAGTGAATTACTCCAGTTACCCTGGCCAGATTTTGCTCAGTTCTACAATGATTATTTTTTGTTCCAGCCAAGAATTTCTTTGCAGAATAGGGGAAAAGATATAAAATCTAAATTTTTTTACAAGACAGGGAAAAAATGTTTTTTCTCACTAAATACTCAGAAAAGCAGAGTGCCTCCAGATGCTATTTCACACAAGTCAGGCCTGTGACTCTCTCTGGATGAAGTGAGATGTTACCTATTACATAGGGAAGGCAATAGAAGACTGGAAGAAGCCCATAGCCTCCAGACAGGTTAGATTACCCTATCTGAAGAAAGTAACCACCAGAAATGGATGCTGATCATTCTCCAGGCCAGAATTTAGAGCCATTTCAGAGGGTTTTTTCCTCCAGCTCCCCCCTCTCCACTCCTCAGTAAAATGAGAAAGAATTCATAACCCGTGTCAGCCACAGCCAGATAATCCAAGACTTAAAGAGTAGAACATTTCATATAACCTCTTTCCTGCCCTCACAAATGCTTTTAACAACTTTAATAAGATAATGTATAGCTATTATCCTACAGCAAATGTAAGTCAAACAACTATCAGCTATTATTTCAGCAACAGAGTGAATGCTCAGTGTTCCCATAATCCACAGCCTGGAACAGTTTACACATTGTCAATTTTAGACAGAATTGGCTTTTTCCACATATCAAAATGTACACTGATAAATGGGAATTGTTCAGCAGACCCCACATGGCTGGGTAATATACTGTAGCTCAAAAAAGAATAATGAGAGTATCAGTTGGACTTCTGAATTAATGATACCTTAAATTAGTTTAATTAATTAGTTTAGTTACCAGGGTAATTTAGTTAGCAGATTAATTAATGTTTGTTGAGTACTTGGAGATAAAAGCCACATATAAAGGCTGTTATTAGAGGGTGGATCCAGAGGTGCAGGTTTTCCTCTCTCTTTATTTATCCCAGCACCAGGTAGATCCAGGGGCTCACTTTTCAAGCCTTCCAGCAAGCGGAGGTTGGAATTCCCCAGGATATGCTCCAATTCAGACACTGCCATAGTCAACAAACAATTGGGAGAATATCTTCAAAAATTTAAAGTGTTTTATTCTCACCTCCTTTCGTCCAAGCAGTGAGCTCACACACATCCATGCACATTTTTTTTTGAGTCTCATCCCACTTCCTGCCACTGTCCCCCACATTTCTGGCATGTTCTGGACAGAAAATCTAACAACACATTCATCCCATCACAGCCAAAAGCACAGGGTTGCAAAGGAGAATCTGTACCTCTGGGAAGTTGCCATTGCATCCAGGTAAGGGTCCAGCCCAAGAGCAACATCAAGAGCTTTTTGTAAGTAATTCCTGAGCTGTTCAGGTACACGAGAGTCATTGAGGGCTATTTGTTTGGCTTTGAGAAGGTTCTCAGCAATGTGCCCAGCCAGAGTTTCTGAAATGGAAATTAAAAGGAAGAATAATAATTTTGTAACTGCTCAATCAGTGGAAGTGGAGTTTAAAGTACATAAACACAGGTGTGCTTTTTCTTTTTTTTTATACAAAATAGAGGGGTTTGAAGGGCTATGAAAACAATCATGAAAACCTTTTCAAACTGAAAAAATCTTATACTTCTAGTAGATTTGTGCTGCATGCATTCTCCCTTTTACCCCTCAGAGCTGATCAAGAATAAGAATGATTTAAACATATGAATTTTGCTTTTAAAGCTCCAAAACAAATATCAAACAACTGCATACAAACCCCACTCCTCCAGGTATGTTTTTCCTTGGAGGAAAGAAAATATTCCAAAGCTGCTCTTGCCAAACAAGGCAGAGAGTCTTTTGTCTGTCACAGATGAGTATCGGTATTAGACCAATACTCATATTTTGATAATTCAGAGTGAGAGAGAAGAGGGTGTCTCTTTTACTTCTGTGGCTTTCCAGTACCTGAAGGGAGCCTGAGGGATGGAGACCATTTACAAGGCATGTAGGACAAGCAGGAATAGCTACAGGCAGAAAGAGGGGAGGTTAAGATCAGCTATTAGGAAGAAATTCTACTCTGAGAGGGTAATGAGGCCCTGGCACAGGTCACCCAGAGAAGCTGTGGCTGCCCCTGGATCCCTGGAAGTGCCCAAGGCCAGGCTGGACACGAGTGAAAGTTGTCTCTGCCCATGGCAGGGGGATGGAATGAGATGGGCTTTAAGATATTTTCAAACCAGCCCATTCAGTAATTGTATAACACTGTGCCATGATTTACATCTCATCCCCATCTCTAACCATCAGGGGCAGCTTTTATATCTTCCAGCAGTTTTATAAATAATCTCAATTGCAGGAATAACATTCCCTTTCCCAAGCCATGCTGGTTTGCTGCCCTCAGCCCAGCTGCACTTCCAGTGAAGGGAACACGCACACTCTTCTTGTAGCATTCTCACCACCACATGAGGGAGCATCCCAGGGTTTCCACTGCACTTCCACAGAGTGCTGGAGGCTGGGATCTGCTCATCCTCCCTGCCAAGCACTCAAAGGCTTTTTTGCTAATTTAGGAGTACAAACATGTTTGTAATCCATGTCAGCTTTTAGTAATCATCATGTTATGCTTCTGGATAAGCAACAGACAGGGATTGCCTGTCACACAAAGGGCAGAAACAAGACTTAGCTGCAGCTGTTTTGTAACCTGTGTTATAACACCAGATGTGAGAGCCAAGAGTGCTGTGGGGAGAGGGAGCAGGCAGGGCATGCCAGGGGCAGCCCTCTGTCCAGGATTACACAACCTGTGCAGGGAGTGCTGCATTTTTACAGCCTGGTGATGCTTTGGGCCAACAGCAGAGGTCAGAATTGCCCTCATTTATGCAAGCACCAGACAAGTCAGAGCAGAGCTCAGGGCTGGCTGCCCAGCCCAAGGCTCTGAGCACTAAACTTTATGTAACTACTATTTTTTTAAAGGTTATTCCAAGAAAAAGTGCTTCATTTCAGTGCACAGTTTTACACAATCCCAGAAAAATGCAAGACTATATTAAGAACTAATTTAGATTTCCTGATTGTGTCCTTATGGCTCTATGTATGCACAGACATCTCTTTCCATTTCCTATCTAGTTGTGCATTATCATCAACAGGAGAAAAGAAAAACAGCTCACTCAGAGGAAGAAAATACTGAAAATAGCCCTACCATGGAAGAGCAGGAAAGGGCTGCTTTAAGTCTCCAGCAGCTTCATAAAGAAAGATAAAGTGGCAATTCTTACTTGGACCACTCTTGTCAGCAGAATTGTTCCCAGCATTTTCCTGGGGAGTTGCTGGGAGCACAGCACCCCGTTTTACAGCTAAGCTGACTAATAAATTGCAGCTTCTGCTCTGTCTGAAATCAGGAACTTTTGATCCCACTGAAGCCAGAAATCAGGATTTCAAGGCTGTACATGTAGGACATCAGTGTCCCCTGAGCAGACAGGCAGTGCAGTGCCATGGAGGGACCTTCTGCTCCAGAATCACAATTAAACTCTGCAGTTTGTGCTCAGATGGCACCTTTTAGGTGGGGAAAAGACAAGGACATTTTACAGTTTGCAGGGGGCCTCCCTGAAGGAGGCACAGAGACAAGAAGACAGTCTGGATTTGGCAAAAACAAAGCAAAGGCATGAGAACAAAAAGACCAAACCTTTGGTTCCCATTTTAGGGCTATCCTCATTTCACCTTCCAGGCTCTAGATCTGTTTTGCAGCCCCAGCAATGCCTTCCAAAACAGCCCCCCTTCCCAGCCAGGGCAGAGCACTGAACCTGATCCACCTGGACACTTTGCTGCCAGACTCTTTGGTGCTCCTGTGCCAAGCACTTTGGCAGGAGCTGCTCAGTGCTAAGCACTTGGAAATCCAGCCTGCTAAAATCATCCCAAACACTTCCAGCCATCATGTTCACCAAGGGACCTCAAGCATTGACAACAGCTTGTCCCAACCCCCACTCTTTGCCTCAGTGTGTAACTCATGTCCCAGCACATCATGGCCCATGTGGGGACAGGGGTGGGCTGGCAGTGTGGCCAAAACATGAGTGCATGGCCATCAGACATTGCAGGGGATCCTGAGCAGAGCTCAGCCTCCTCAGCATCCACAGTGCCAGAGCCTGCAGCAGTGATGGCCTGGGGACAGGTGGCACCTTAGGGATGGAGGGGGAGCATGAGAAGAAAGAGTGGGAGGAAGCACCAGGGAGGGGACACTGTTGCTCATGGCAGGAGCCAGGGATCTAAACTCTGACTGAACTTCAGGGGAGGGCAAGGAAAATATACACTAGCTGATGCATTTTTTACAGTTTCTACTGCTAGAAAATAAGCTGAAAAGATGAATCTCCTCAGTGCTCCATTAGGGAGAGAAATTATTCCTAAAACAAGCATCACAATGCATCACAAATTAGTCACAGCCAAAGCTCTCTTGACATTGCAATCGTCCACCACCCCAACATTCCTTTCTCCTGGGACTGTCCCACTCTCTCCACTCCAGGTTCCTGCAAACCCATCTGCTGTGCTCAGCCTCTCTGCTGTCCCTGACAAACCCCTGCAGGTCCCATCTCCATGGGGAAGGTGGGGACCCAGGACCAGAGCATCACACAGTGTCCCCTCCTGTCACACCACTCTCACAGGGAGTTTACCTGAAGGGCTATGCATGTTCCTTCCTGTCCCCTGGCCTCAGAGGATGCTGTGGTGGGGTTGCTGGTGGGTTTGCTGCCTCTGCAGAGCAGGAGGTCGGTGCTTGGGTGCTCGGTGAGGGGACAGTCTCCTCCCTCAATCACCAGGGCAGAGGGGGAGAGGCTGTGTGGGCAGGATGGCCCCGGGCTGGGGCTGCACCCTCCTGTCCCACCCAGAGCACAGGCAGCAGGTGAGATCCAACAGCATCTGACAGAAAAAAGCACAACAAAGGAGCCGCCTTTCAGTGCCTTTGCTTTACATAAGAGTAAGCTCACATCCTGACCTTGGGAAGGTCCTCAAGGAAGTAACTGGCTGTTTCATAATCTTCTAGTTACATATCACAGACATGTCCCATTTAAACCACCAGGTATGGGGCCAAATATGTCCCAGGACTCTGAACCCCAGATTATCTATAAGTGGTGCTCAGCCACAAGGTGACCACTGCCCACAGAGCCAAACACTGGAGACACAGGTCTCTGCATGGGCTGGGGCAGCTTGTGACACTGGGGTACCAGCTGATCTGCACCCCAAGAAAGGTCCCAGGAATGGACTGGCTGGGGGAGGCATCAGGTGCAAGCAGTGGGAACATCCAAGGTATCCAAAAGTTCCTGCAGAAAGGGCTGGTGAGGAATTAAAGCAAAGTCCTTAAAGAGTGCTGGTGGAGCTGAGGTGGGCTGGCCATCTCCTTTTCATTTACATGAAATACAAACTGAAGGTAATGAGGAAATGTGGACTCCCCCATAACCAGAACAGCATCTGTCACCTCTGAGATGTATCACTCTGGGCTCATTCATTCAAGGACTGGCTCAATGTACCTGCAGAGTGTGCAGAGAGAGCCCAGGGCTGGGCAGGAGAGGAGAACAGGCTGGGGGGGCTCACACAGGGCTCTTGGCAGCCCCTCTGCAGGATGGAAGGTACAGGGACCTGGCAGTTCATTGGTGCTGGCAAGCAGCTGGACTGTGGAAAGTTAATTTGTCAACTTCTCAAATGTAACAGAAGACATTTCAGCATCCCCAGAATAGAACAGGGAAGTATAAATAGAAAATAAGTAAATGCACACGACGAAAGAGTAAAAGGAAAGCAAATACAAGAAGTCTCAGTGCTGACTGTGTTGTCATTAATTAAAACAAATAAGATTAAAAAACCAGACCTCCTGGCATACCTAAGATTATTCTATTTTATGATTTAGTAAACAACAAACTGCATTAGAATTGACTTCCTGCAGAAAGCAATAAAAATTGCATTTAGATTGGGAGTTAAAATTTCAGACAAATATTTGGTAAACAAGATGTGACATTTAGTGTGCCATCTAATCCACACACACTAGTTTTAAGGTGACTTTGGGCAAGTTGTTCCATTTCTCTATTTTCTTCTTCTTCTTCAAAATGGGGTTAACAGCTTGTCCTCTTTAAAAAGCACTTTGCTATCTGGAGATGAAGCCAGCAGTGAGGACTGGAGTCAGGAGTTAGACACTTCTTGGAGCAGGGCTACATGGCTTTGGAGATTTTTTTCTTGCAGCCCTTTCTCAGTATTAATTTTGAGATAGATGAAGGTTTCAAAGTGATTTTGGCTGCAATAAAGCCTTCAAAGCAATGACACAGCACTGCCCAATGGGTTCTTTAAGACCCATTTTTTACTGCTTCTGCTTTTACATCTGGTTTTGGTTTTCTTGATCTTTGTTTCTGAACAAGGACAGCTTTCAGAAACACAGCTGAGAAGGTGGCAAAGACAGGTTTGTGCCTTCAGGCACTGCTGGTGAAATCAAAGGAAGATCTTCCTGTGCTGAGCACACAGAGCTGTATGCCAAGGGAATACTTCATGTGGCAACCTGAGCCTGGGGCCCTCCAAAAGCCCCAGCTGGAAGATCACATGGAAAAGTGAATTGTGCATCCCCCAGTCACTTGGGGATCAAAACCCAGCTCATGCCCCATGCAGTCCTTCAGGAGATAAATCCTTTCTGATAATTTTTTTAAACTCACCATAAAAGCTAAAATATATATTATACATAGAGTTTTGTTCCTCAATTCAAGTGGATCCCAGGAATGTGAGCTCAAAAGAGGTTTAACCAGCTGGTATTGATCCCCATGCTTCTGCTCCTGTCTCATCCCATAAGAGCAGCTAAAAGCTGCAGCCAGATCAGAGGCTCTGCTCGGCAAAGGTTGTTCCTGAATGATGGGAAGAATCACACAAACTGCCTTTCATAACTTTAAATTTGCTGTAGGGCATCATGTTGGAAGTTAATGTATGCATTTCTATTGTACATCTTGAGCATTATAAAACCAGCTGATTACACAACCCCATCCTGATAGTCACACGTGTCTTCTAACATTGCTGCCACCTCTAACGTGCATCCCAGATTAGATAATCTCAGTTTTGTAATTAATCTCTCACATGCAAACGAGACCTCCCCACTCAATGCCTGGTCACCCTGGAGCCTTTAAAAAGCACCTCAAAGGCACCCAGTGATGGGAGATCTCTGGATAGGGAGATTTCACCTTCTGGAAGCATGCTGGTGACAGAAGAGGTGTGTGCTCCAGCAGCCCCAGGAGCCACCATGGCCCAGGAGCCGCGGCAGACGGATTTCCAGCTGGTGAGGGTCAAGAGCACGTGGAGCCGCATCAAGAAAGGGGAATCCCTTTGCAATGATGAGGATGAGATCACTCACTCTGAGGCAAAAATGTGAGTATAGGAAGGAGCCTGCGTTGCTCTGGCTTCCCAAACTGGGACCAGCTTCTTGGTGGGATGGAAAAACCATCTTGGGTGCCATGGCGGCTTCAACCCGCAATGACAGAATTACAGAAATACAAAATTATAGAATTACAGAATTACAGAATAGTTCAGGCTGGAAGGGACCTTTGAAGGTCATCTAATCCAAGCCTCCGTGATGGGCAGGGACACCTTCCACTAGACCAGAGTGCTCCAAGCCCCATCCAACCTGGCTGTGTGTACAAACCTGTGGACATGTCCTTGGGAACACGATCAGGATGGCAGCACGGGCAGTTGCAGTGCTCCTTGACACAGCTTGGAGTTGCAGAGAGAATTTTATCAACAGCCTCCACTTTTGTAGACAGGAATTTTCTTTAAACTTCTGAAAACTTACACAGGGACATCTGCGTGCTGCACTTGGGCTCTTTCTCTCCACTTCTGTGAAACTGCAATCTGCGTGTGCAAAATCTCACACTCAGGCATGGGAGACAGATGGGTTTATAGAGGTGGTCACAGATAAATTAAATGGATAGGTGGGAAAAATAAGCTGTCATTGACAGCAGCAAAACCTTTAACACATCCCTCAAACTGCAGAAGTCACCTAATGCTGCTTCAGACTGAGCAGAGACAAAAATTTCCCCCAGGGATACATCCAGCTCTTTGCTGATAGAACATCTCTCCAGTTAATTATTTTTAATTACAGCATCCTCCTTTTTCACTAGCACATGGAGCTCCATTCATGGTGCAGATCTTTTTTAGTACAGCTCTCTTCTGCATGTCAGAAGTTTTCCAGCCTTTCTCATACTCAGATTTTAATGGCACAAGCCTAACCCTTTTCTCAGCCAGGTCAGAGGGACCTTCACCAGCACTGGCAGGGACCACACACATCACCCAGGCAGAGCTGCAGCAGGACTTTGGCAGACCCAAAAACATCCTGCTGGACCTCAGTCAATAGAAGGATGAGCCTAGAAGATCACCCAGAAAAACCCTCAGCTGACATATGCTCCCACATGGGGCATGTTCAGCCCCAAATTCACCATGATTTTCATACAGCAGAGGGGTTGCAATGGGTACTGGTTGTACCATCCAGCACCCAAAGCTGCTTCCACCAAATAATATTCCAAATTGTCCTGTCTCTTAGAAGGGTCACACACCAGAGATGAATGCACATGAAGTCAAGCACAGCTATAGGATGGTGCAGTAAAATGCACACAATTGCTTTTTCTGGTACTACATTTGAACAGCCAGAAGAAATTTTCTGGAAGGTGTAAATCCTCACTGGTTTTCTTTAACAGCTATGGAGTTCAAGGGCTTAGAGACTTTAGGAGTTTGAGATTGAGAGACAATTTGGTAAATAAAGCAGAGAAGCATCTATTTCGACCTCTAAGTGAATGTTCAGGCATGTGAAAAGAAATTGGGCATGTAGGGAAATCTGATTATCCAACGAGTATCACAGAAACTAATTTTTTACTGAAATGCAGCTCAAAAAACAGCCTTATATAAGCTACATTTTATGATTTCCTTCTGCCAGGCTTTTTTTTTTTTTTTTTTTGATTCCCAACTTGTTTTTCCCTGATTTGGCCATCCCACAGAAGGAAGGGGTTGTAGGGTTGTGTTTTTTACTGGTTTTAGATAGATAATTAATTTTGGCTTTTATTTAACCTTGAAAACTCCAGTATGGAAATGTTTCCCAACTCCCAAGTAATTTTCTTTCCCTTTTCAGGAGTACTTACTATTTCTGCCACACTTATTTCAAGGTAGAGATCCACTAGCTCAACTAAAGCATTGTAGAAACACTGGTCTGAATGGAGATATCTGGCTGTTTATAGACAGACAGGTATAAATTAATTCCTATCACCCAGACACACAATCAGAGGATGCTTCCTCCATAAATATGAACAATTTTGGCAACCCCTTATTATCCCCACTCCCTTTTTGGAATCTGAAATGATTGAGATGGCTCATTTTTTATGGGTTTTCAACTTCTAGCATGAAAAACATGTCCCAGCTCTTCTGGACTGTATATTTTTAATACTATGTAGAAATTCAGACATTTAACTCTTCACTAAGAGCTGGAGAGCTTCTCCATGAATAAAATTGCTGAGCCCTTACACCCAGGGGGGTGTCCCACCCTCAGAGTCCCATTTTTCTGCAGTGCACGGGCAGGAGAATCCACATTCTTCACCTCCCAGCTACTCCTTAAACTAGCTCAGACATGCAAAGGTCAAAGTAGGAATACAGTGATTTCAAACCATATTTTCTGATCCTTGCCAGAGGCGAGTGCGTCTCCAAAGATGGGATTTCCTGGATAATTGAAGCTCCCATCTATTTTTGCTACAAAGTGGTAGAAACGTACAACATTCTGGAACCCTCCAACCCCACTCTGCTGTGGGGTCACATCACTGACCCCCAGCAAACAGAGCTCACCACGGCCAGCACGAGGAAACTGCGGCGCTTCATCGTCATCGACGAGGTCGTCGACAAACTTTACGGCTCCAGAGTCAGAGAGTACTTCGAAAAGAACAACGTGCAGCACAAAATCCTCTCCCTGCCGACCACCGAAGAAACCAAATCCATGGAGCTGGTGCTGAACATCCTGCACGAGGTGCAGAGCTTCAGCCTGGACCGGCGCACGGAGCCCATCATCGCCGTGGGCGGCGGCGTCTGCCTGGACATCGTGGGGCTCGCCGCCTCGCTCTACCGCAGACGCACGCCCTACATTCGGGTCCCCACCACCCTCCTCTCCTACGTGGATGCCAGCGTGGGGGCAAAGAATGGGGTGAACTTTCTGCAGTGTAAGAACACGCTCGGGGGCTACACGCCGCCCGTGGCGAGTTTCCTGGATAGATCCTTCATCCAGAGCATCCCCCGGCGACACATCTCCAACGGGCTCGGGGAAATTTTAAAGGTATGAACTTGTGCAACTGCACTTTTCAAAACTCAAGTCATGCAACATTTTGGGTTGGAAGGGAGGTTTGGAGGTCACCAAATCCAACCCCCCCTGAGATGAGCAGAGACGCCTTTCACTAGATCAGGTAGCTCAAAGCCCCATCCAACATGTTCTTGAGTACTTCCAAGGATGGGCCATCTACCAAACCTCTGGAAAACTCATTCCAGCATTTCACTACCCCCATTACAAAAAATTTCTTCCTCACAACTAGCCTGAATTGATCTTCTTTCTATTTAAACCACTATCCCTTGTTCTGTCACAACAGGCCTTACTAAAAAGTCTGTCCATCATGTTTTTTGCCCATTTTAAGTATTGAAAAGTAAATGCCCAGAAGCATCCATGGCATTGTATAAACAATTTAGAGGAATCAAGGTGGGTAATCATGGGTGCATGGGGACTTTTAACTCCCATTGAGTCTATATATATATATATATATATATATATATATATTTTACAGCTGATAAATTTGTTAGAACATCTATTACACTCAGTGTCCAGTGCTAACTCTGCAGAGGAAACTCCAAAACTCACAGCCAGACACAGCAAATACAGGGAATAAAAGCTTCATCTTTCCACTGAGGCTGATCCATAGCACTCTGTAATGAACTGCTGGCAGAGAATCTGAGGCTCATTATGATGGGGATTAATAATCTGCAAGATCATTTGCACCTACCTGAGAGGGTATGTCGAGTGTGGTCAATCTCCTGCGAGGCAAATTCTACTTCCAAAATTACCTGGAAAGTGCACAGTAAATGGCTTTATGTCTGGAAAGCTTTGGAAGCTTTTGATAAAGCAGAGTTCGAGCTATTAAAGTGTATTAGAGATGAGTTCATCAACAGCAATTTTCAGTGCTTGCACAATGAGAAATCCCCAGAATATCTGGAGGTTTCTGGCAAGCACTGTGAAATCCTCAGGTCACCATTCCCCACTGCAGGGGTGGGGCTAATGCCTGAGTCAGAGAGGGAAAAATATGTTCTTCTAATAAGGACACCACTTTTAAACCCTCATATTCCCTATACTGCAGTGTTTTCTCTCCTTTCCTTGTCTGAAGAGCAACCCCAAGGATTAGATGAGAGTTGTCCTGGGACTGGCCACCACCCAGTCCCTGTCCTGGGGATGAGTCCTGAGTTTCCTTCCAGGCACTCAAATAACCAAAGCTCATTACAAACCTGGGCTATGGGAGCACACAGCAAACCCCCAGCATGGACAGAGCTCCCATCATCTCTGCCATTTTACCAGAGTCCCACTGGGCATTTCCATGCTGCCTTTTGCACACACCTTCACTCAGCACAGCTGACAATGTGTGACACCACTGGGTCACATTCCCTAGAAACCTGCTGAACACAACCCAAATGCATTCGTGCTAACCAGGAACTGTGTCTACAGAAACACCTTTTCAGGTTACAGAGGTACAGCTTGTCCACTCACCCCATGTGCAGGTGTTTCTTTGCTAGTGTATAACATTACTGCATCCAATGTACTGAAACACTCCAGTTTCCAACAGCATATACAAGGATCAGACAATCATCCTTGATTATCTCTTCTTTGTCCCAGATGGCCCTCATGAAACATAAAGGGCTCTTTGACCTGCTCAAGAACCATGGCAAACACCTGCTGGACACAAAGTTCCAGCCCTGCAATGGCTTTGCTGACCACAGGGATGCTGCACTGCAGACTACCAGGATTGCCATTGAAACCATGCTGGAAGAGCTGGCTCCCAACCTCTGGGAGGATGACCTGGACAGACTGGTTGATTTTGGTCACCTTATCAGCCCAGAGCTGGAAATGGTGAGTGACAGACTTTACAATGCAATATCAACTTCAAAGATAAAATTTTAAAAGAACCAATTCAATAGGGTGCATGTAAAGCTTGTGAAAAGGAGCTGAGATAACTCCAGATTTGGACATGCTACCCCAGGTCACCCAGCCTGGTGTCAAAAGGACTCCTTGTCCTGCCCTGTTTCCCCCCACACCCCCACCTGTTTCCAATTCAGACCTCATCCAGTTGCTCATTCTTACTGGGCACTTACTGAAGCTCAAAGAAAACCAAATTCCAGTGAAGCCACTAGAAATCACCAACATGAACTGTCACAGCACAAAGGCGTGGAGCCCATATTGCTGGGCAGAAATTGCCATTGGGGAATGAGGAGGGACACTGCACCTTATCCAATATTCAGAGCTCACCCTGCATCTCATGGTGCTCCATCAGTGATTTAGATGGGAGGAGAATTAGATCCTAGATCCCTATGGGAGATTTTAGCTGTGATTAATCATGTGTAAAACAGATCATCCCAGCAACCCATAAATCACAAGATGCCAACATCCAGCATCCCAGCAACTCAAACACCGATTTTCAGGGAATTTCAGATTTTAGAAATAAACCCTGCTAGTTTCCTATCTACCACCCCAACCTTTCTGTGCCCCCCCCTTCGCAGAGGGTCCTGCCGTCGCTGATGCACGGCGAGGCCGTGAACATCGACATGGCTTTCATGACATACGTGGCTCATGCCCGGGGGCTGCTGGGCGCCCAGGAGAAGGAGCAGATCCTGCAGTGCATGAGGGGCCTGGAGCTGCCGCTGTGGCACCGCGGCTGCAGCTGGGCCCTGATCCAGAGCGCGCTGCGGGAGCGCCTGCGGCACAGCGCCGGACGGCTGCGGATGCCGCTGCCCACCGGGCTCGGCACGGCAGGTACCGACTGCCCGGGGATCCCGGGGGATGTGGGGACAGGGACACTGGGAAATGTGCTCTGTGTGCACAGAGCGGGATGGCTGCGGATGCCGCTGCCCACCGGGCTCGGCACGGCAGGTACCGACTGCCCGGGGATCCCGGGGGATGTGGGGACAGGGACACTGGGAAATGTGCTCTGTGTGCACAGAGCGGGATGGCTGCGGATGCCGCTGCCCACCGGGCTCGGCACGGCAGGTACCCACTGCCCGGGGACAGGGACACTGGGAAATGTGCTCTGTGTGCACAGAGCGGGATGGCTGCGGATGCCGCTGCCCACCGGGCTCGGCACGGCAGGTACCGACTGCTCGGGGACAGGGACACTGGGAAATGTGCTCTGTGTGCACAGCTGTGCGGGATGGCTGCGGATGCCGCTGCCCACCGGGCTCGGCACGGCAGGTACCCACTGCCCGGGGACAGGGACACTGGGAAATGTGCTCTGTGCGCTTCTTGTGCTCTTTCTCACACCTCGGTAAACCCATCGAGTGACAGGATCGCTCCTGTGTGCAAGCCCCGTTAAGGACTGAAGTCTAGTTAATTGCTTTGTGATTAGCCAGTTCACTTTGCAAAGGGAAATACAGTGCTCTGGGAGACAGATCAGCAAGAGGAAAACAAAAAAACAATTTCCTATACTTGAAAAGATTGTTAAATAGTCCTTGGCAAAACGAATTTAATTTACTGTGCCTAGAACTAATTCTTGTAAACTAAGCAATATCTATTCAACATCAGGGATGAAATACTCATAAGATTTAAAAATAAAAGACAATCAGCCCCTAGCACAGAAGCAATGCATGGGACCAGGTTGTGATCTCTGGCATCTCTTCCCTTTTTGCACCAATTCCACGAAGCTCAGTCTCTCACAAACAAAAAGGCTCTGAGAAACTGGAGTGACTGTGCCACAGTCAGTTTGTGCAGGCAGGAAAAGCTTCTCTGGGTGTCCTATTAACTACAACTCTTATTTTCCAGACATATTCAATGACACCAGTGAAGAGACCCTGGAAAGAGCATACGAGCTGTGGGTCAAGGAATGTCAGACAGTGCTCGAGGAGGAGCTGCAAGCCCAAGGTGATGGCCCTGCCCCAAACCTGAACTGTTTGCCACTGTAAGATAATGGGCAGAACTGAATCCTGAGCAAGATAAATCCAGAAGAACCTGTGAAACTGCACCCACCCCAGAGCTGTGTGGAACAAGCAGAATATTGGCACTGATGTGATTTACCTTTTCCAATTGCTTTGTTTGAAAGGGAATCTATTATTGCTGAAGAAGTGAAACCACCAAGTGCCTGTAGTGTAGCTCATAGCAAACAACCTTGTTTCAGGGAAAATGAGCAGGATTACTCATTTATTTAGTTAATCCAAGTTGGTAACTGCCATGGCCATTGTCACTGGAATCCCACCTTGCTTGTGCTTGGAGCCCTGACATGAGCAGGTGTAGCTGACTCATAGGCCATGGTATGGCACCATGCAAAATTTCTATGTTATATAAAATATTTCAAGTAGGTTGTAGCCTTCACTGCTCATTCTTTTCTTCTTAGTGTTCTTGTTCTCTCTCAAAAGAGCAAAACAAAGAAGCTCATCTGTCTTTGCACCCAGTGTAAGGAAACAACACACTCTGGTCAGAGGCACCACCACAAGCCACAGATCAGTAAATATCACTGCTGTGAAGCACATGGGGGCTGTCTCTGGACAGTATGGCAGCTCTTTGTCTTGGGACAAAGATACTTGGGACATGATGGCAAATCTCCTCTTGCTGCCCAAATGTTTGTGGTGGATTCCCTTTGCAACCTCTGCACCCATCTGTGTGACAAACAGGGCACAGTTTGCAGCACTGCTGCCTAAGAACAAGGTTGGGATCCTGGCAATTTTGCAGAACCCCCTGGTGTCCCCACAATTGCCACAGGGATCCTCATACCTGTCACACCCTGGTTCCTTTCCCATCTCTGCTTTTCCTGGTTAGATAAGGTCAGCTGGGGAAAAATAAGAAAAATTAGAGAACTCCAAGCGAGTTCATCATCTTCAAGCAGCCTCAGTGTCATGTCTCAGGATCCTGGCAGACTCAGAGCAGATTATACAATGGATGCTGATGGTGAAAAACATAAAAGTAATGCTGTCCTTCTCCCTGGAGGTCCAATCAAAGGAATTGCAATCAACAAACAGCCTATGAATTATTTACAACATTATTTGTTTTTTCCCCACACCAGTTTGTGCTGATGTGCTGGCTTCTGTTTTGCTAAAGTAATAAAAGCTACTAAAATTGAAAAATGTTTGAACTAATGATTGCATTGCTGCCCACAGTGTGTGCCTGAGTACGTTTGCATGTGCTTGAAAGACAGAGTGTGGAGAGGTGTGGCACAGAGCTGACAAAATAAATCCCTTTTCCTCTTGAGCTTGGAGAGGAGGTGCCTAAAACTCAGAAAGCCCTCTCAGCCTTCTCCAGAGCAGTGCATCCCTCCAGTTTCATGACAGGGATTCACACAGATGATACCATCTTACCAAGGAGCTTTAGAGCACATCCTCAGAGCCACAACTTCTTAGAAGTAAAACCATAATTCCCAGAGTTAAATAAGCCTGGGGCTATCAATGAATTTATCTCCTTTTTCCAGATTATCAAACACAGGCTCATTCAGTGGGTTCTGACAGCAGCCACTGTGTGGGGAGAGCATCACTGCTTCTCTCAGGATCCACCAGCACCACCAGCTTTGCCAGAACAGACAGGGACAGTGCAAGAGGGGAGCAGGTGAGGACCCATGAGTGCCTGAAAGGAGGAGTCAGAGGATGGACCAGGCTCTGCTCAGTGGTGTCCAGTAACAGGACAAGAGGACACAGGCAGAAATTGATGCACAGAAAATTCCATCTAAATTTGAGGAAGAACTTTTGTGCTGTGCAGTGACTCTGCACTGGAACAGATTGTCCAGAGAGGGCGTGGGGTTTCCCTCACTGGGGATATTCCAGAACTGTCTGGACACAATCCTGTGCTCTGGGATGACCCTGATGCAGCTGGGAGGTTACACCAAATGATCCACTGTGGTCTCTTCCACCCTGAAGCATTCTGTGACCCATTCTGTTTTTGGGAGCATGAGAGAGCCCCAGGGACAGCAGTGTCAGGGGCAAAGGTGCTGGGAGCAATTTAATGTTGTGCTTACACTGATCACCTGGGCGCAGCCACAAATGGTCCTTCTCCTGTCCTGCAGCTCTGTGGGCCATTTTTCACACCAGATAACCTAGAAATGAATGAAGCACAGGATTATCACCTTCCCAAGTCAGTGTCTACTCTCATCCATCTCCATGGAGGAGGCACAATAAAAACATCAACTTGAGTTGCTTTTAAATGTCCAGGGGACACTCTCAGGAACCCAAAGGCCTTTGGCACTCCATTTCCAAGGAAAGCCAAGGTGCAGCTTAGCAGGGTTGAGGTGAACTGAACTAAAAAGAGTCACAAAACCACATATGCACATTAAAGCCCAGCACCCAGGACTGGCATGTTGTTGGTGACAGTGACCTGGCTGTGGGTCACCTGCCAGCCATTCCCCCATGCTGACTTTGCCAGTGGTTGTGTCTGTGACAACACATCCAAGGAGCTGAAGCACAATTAGGACTGAAAAGTGAACACATGATTATTATTACTTTTTACCCTCCCTTCTGCTGTGGGTGACAGAACACAATCAGCCCCTGACGTGCTTGGTTGCTTGGTAGCAGACAGGCACATTTTTAATTATATATTAAAATATGCTAAAGAGCATAAAACTGCGTGACTAATATGTGTGTATCAAGAAAGGCACATGACAGCAGCAAAATTGCTTCAGTGTCTGATAAAAAGTGCCTCTGCCAGGCTTGTCATCAAAAGATCAAGGGAAAGGGGTGGAAAGCATTATTAATAAAACAGTGACTTTTTAAAATACCCCTCATTGTTTGAGGTGCATTTTTTTTTAATGTCTAGCATGAATTTAATTTTTTTCCATTTATTCAGCTTTGATTTAGTTCCTGCTTTTTCAAACCTAAGATCTCTGCTTATTCTCTTATGATGCATTACTCCAAAGAGAAAGGCAGAAAGTCCCAGCTGAGTCCTTGAAGTGTAAGTTCTTTATGGATTTGTTTGAACAAAACTACTTAAGTGGTCAGAGAATAAGAAATTATATTATTATTTACAAGTGCTGAAGTGATTTCTTTTGCAACAACCTGCTCTATAAACTGCTTTTCAATAGGGAAAAAAAGAAGAGAAATATTAATAAAGTCCCAACCCAAACCCAGTCTGTGATTCTGTGGTTCTGGAATGCACACAGGAGTATCTAAGCAGCAATCACTCGTGCCCAGTGAACTCAGTGTACTCAGTGTAAAATGAGAATCACAGCAAAGGTCTTGAAGACATTAAAAGACTTAGTTTAAATGTATTTGAAGTGGCTGAAGAAACAGTGCTGAACACAAGAGCAATGCCTGCTGAACACGACACAGCACCTCCTCCCCCTGGAGCTGATACCTGCTGTGAATTACACACTGCACTCAGAGAAAAGAACCTGCAAATGATGGAATCAGTGAATCACAGCTCGCCTTGGAGCAGGGGGATTGCTGCACTGGGATGGGGTGCAGGAACTGAGCCTGGTGGGTCTGTGCTGGGAAGGACACAGCCCCACAAGGGTGTGCTGTTCCCCACTCTTTTGATTCAAGTCTAACTCCTGCACACTCACAGCACACAGGAGGAAAGCCAGAGGGAGCAGGGAGCTCTGGAGAGGCACTGCTGAACAGCAAGAGAGCAGGCAAAGGGTTTGAGCAGGAGCAGAGCCCCAGAGCTGTGCCCCATCCACCAAACCCTGCTTTGGCTGGTCCTCAGTATGCACATCAACAACCCCATGGTGACATATATAAACAATCTATATGTACATGCTTTGCATGTAAATATTGCATATAAATATTTTTATGCCCTGGCCCTTCCTGCTGACCTCGTTTCCTTGCCCAGCTCTTGGACAGCACTACCACAAAAGGGTCTGTCACAGGAATCATCACATCCCTCTGGAATGCCAGAGCTGTTAAGAGCATCACTCCCAAAATCTGAGCTGGGAAAGGAGCAGTTTCAAGGAAGGGTAAGCCTCAGGTCACAGGCAAAGACAACAGTGTTGCTCAGTGCACTCACATCTGACTTGTGAGGCAGTATCCTATCAAGCCTCATTGATTTTAATAACTCAGCAACACTTTTTCAAGCCATTCCCCTGTGATTTTAAACAAGTGTATTTACAAGGAGCTGGAGCAAGAGTGTAGGACAACTTTCAGGGTTGGGACATCCCAGACTGAGCAAAAGGAGCTGAACTCACCAAGGCAGAGCCATCACCACCTCACTCACCTGCTGGGCATCCAGGAGTCCTGGAAGGAAAGGACAAGGAGGTGACAGGGTGGCAGTGTCCTGCTGTGCACCACACCACACAGCTGGGCCCTGCAGCATCCTCCAGCTTGGCCACAGGGATTCCCAGCAGAATTCCACACCAGGCACAGCTGCACTTACTGTTAAAGTCCACTTTCTTACCCTGCACTGAAATTTTCAGCTTGTCCAGTGCAACTGAAAAGGTTTCTAAGAAGAATTGCCACCAACCCTTTACTGACACAGAGGTACTGCCCACAGCCAATATCCCCATGATGGGTGCTCTTCTGTTCTTCCTGCTCCTCCTGGGTTCTCCAAGCCAGCCAAAACCTTGAGGTGCTGTCACCCACAGCAAGAAATTCACTCCAAGCTGACCACAAAAAAAAAAAAAAAAACCAAACCAAAAAACCAAAAACAACTGACCACCAGAAGCAAAGTCAAAATATATCTAAGAACTCAAATTTAAAATAGGAATTATATCCTAGGCTGCTAATAAATAGATTTTCAAACGCAGTACTACTACATCCTAATACTATACTTAATTTCTAAAGAAATTACATCACAAAACCTGCTGGAAACACTCATGAGCTTTTACTCAAGTACCTTCTACAACAAGGGAGTGGGGCTGTTCAGCTGCAGTTCTAGTAGAGTCAGGCATTTTTTGTTGGGTTGGCTTTTAAATTGAGCTAGTAATTTTAAATCAAACTGAATTAGGTATTTTCTACTCTAATAGGTATCAGACTTTCAAGACACTGGTCATATTCAATACTTCTGTTTATACTCAGGGTTCAAGCCCCCTGAGACAACACTCAATAACCTCCAATGCTGCTGCAAGAAAGGTCCACAGAGAGCAGGGACTCAATTCTGTCAACACAGAAAGCTGTTGAACAAAAAATACAAAAGGGATGAGAGAAACAGAGACAGAGAAAAATAATGAAGAAGTGAAGACACAACAAGACTGCAGCTGGCTCCTCACCAGCAGAAGCCAGGAGCAGCTGTTTGCATGTTGGCTGAGAGGGGGTTTGGGAGCAGAGAGGGGACAGGGATCCCCCCATGCCCAGGTGTGCAGAAGGGGGTGAGGTGCTCCTGTGTGGGACTGCTGGGGACAGGGGAGCATGCAGGAGTGACAGCAGGGAAAAGGGGAGCCCATGACCACACAGGGCACCTGATGAGCTGCAAGGAGCAGGAGGGGAGGGAGGAAAATGTCAAGAGCCCATGGGAGGGGAGAAAGGCAATGACATTTTCCCATATTTTACTCCTTACCCTGTTTTATTCCTTACTCTGGACCACAAGCTCTGGGTTTCTCCACTTTGGCATGCATTTGCAAACCCAGGTGGAGTCTGTCTGCAGCTTCATTCCCCTGTGTGATTGCCACACAAACACAACTGGACAGCTCTGGTGGAACCAAGGATGCCAGCCAACACCAGGTCAGGGACACAGACACATCCATGGCCAAGTCACAGACACAGAAACGCTGCAGGGACTTCAAAGTCACAGAGAAACAAGATCCACTCACATGGAAAACGAGTGACTAACACAGATGTATGTGAAAAACCAAATGCTTTAATCCATCTATCAAGAACAACAGTTCAAATTATTTCATTGGATACATTAATATTGATCCATAATTTACAGTGCTATGGACCATACACAAATTATTGCTGCAGTCAACAGCAGATGAATATCAACATTACAGTACCAAGCATCATAGCAAGAGGCAGTAATTAATGTCACTTTTTCAAGAAATATAGGTATTTATACTATTATCAACATCAGCTTCCCCCCCCAGTGCATTTTATGTCAAACAACATAAATGTAAGTGCATTATTTTGTGCTTTGTGCTTTCCTTAATGTACCTTCTTTTTGCTTTTACAGGTTGTAAGAGTTAAATATTGCTTTGTAGGCCAAAAGCAGTAAGGAAGAACTTCATGGTACTCTGCATGTCCCTGCCTGCTGCACGGCTTTGGCAAAGTGAGAATTGGTCGGTTCCCCACCCAGGGAAGCCAGCGCTGCCCAGCGTCACACTCGTCACCAGCCTGGGCAACAACTCGTGTCCATCTCACTGCACCTAGTCCATGCCACACCTGCCTGTGGCTGCAGCCTCTGGCCTGGCCACCAGCCCCTGCTGAAGGTCACAGCCATGCCCTCCACTGTGCTCAAACAGGCAAAGGCACCTCCCGTTAGCACCCACTGGGGTCTGTGTCCCCTAGAGGTGTCCCCAGGGCAGTGTCACCATTCCAAGGGTGGGCAGGCTCAGAGGAGGGCTGTAACCTAAGGAAACATGGGGGGAAGAGTGAGCAGGGCATGGCCAAGTTATGTGTTACCCCAGAAAACACAAGGTATAGGAGCACACAACACAGCTGCTGCAGCCACAGAGACTTCTGCCAAGGAATCCAGCTCTTGATGGAATGGTTGGCCTTGAATCCTAACTCACCTCCACACAGCATGTAAAATCAGAAGTCATGGTTGTCAGCAAGTACCAGTGGTTTTACATAGGCTTGAAAAATATTCATATACCACAGTCTAGACTTGAATTTCTGAATGCCCAGGGCAGGCACCAAACCAAAAGCCTCACTCAATACATTCAGTGGTTCTCAGTTACTACACTCCAGCATGCACACCCTGATTTGTTGTGCCAACGCTGCAGAGCTGTCCCATTTTCTGGGGAAGGGCAACACAGCCCTGTGTTATAACTACAAGCGTTTTCTACAACCCTGACTTTCCTACCTGTCACCCCAGCCAAAGAGCAGCACCAGAAGCCTGTACCCCCACAGCTGACTCAGAGCTATGGCACAGCTGCCCTGCAGGACTGGGGGCAGCTCCTGCCCCAGACCATGGTGAGCACAGCACATCCTGCAGCCTCCTGGGTCCTGCCTGGGCCAGAGCTTCTCTACCCTAGGAAAGACACGTTCCCAAAAGCTGTCTGGGGTGAGGGGGAGAGGCATCATTACAACCCAACTCCAGCTCCTCCTTCAAAAACTAAAAAAGAAAGGGAAAAAAGCCACAACCCCGCGGTTGCATCAACGCTAACACATGGCTGGCGGCTCAAGCGGGAAGGGAGGGCTGGACACAGCCACGGGAAGAGTGACAGGAACACACAGCCCGAGTTCCACAGCCCCACTGAGCTGAGCCTCTGTGCTGGGAGCACAGGGACACCAGGAGCCCTCCCCTGGGAGAGGGCTCAGCCATGGGAACTCCCATCACCATCCCCGGCCACCCCGTCCTACCCAGTTCACATTTGGTTTCTGAACCTGCTGAGCCCAAGGGTTCCTTGGAAAGCTGGCCAAACTGGCACTCAAGTTACTCACCGTTGCACTCATCCTATGTAATTTCCAGTGTAGCACAAAGGAGAAAGGGAAGCTCTGGTTTCTATCTGTAGGCACCATGCTACACTCAAGGCCCTGTACACCACCACCCAAAGCTCTGTCTATGCCACACTTCAGTCAGTGCTAGTCGAGGAAGACTACAACTAGAGTTTAAGGCACTTCATTCTGAACGAGCTACGCCTGCCAGTCAGCTGTAGGCTGGAGAATTCCATTCCCTCCGTCTAGCTCGGAACTCCACCTGTCACCTCCGTGGAACACCTAGGCTGATATAATACAAGGAAAACTACCGTTATTGCATAGGACTACACTGGAGTAGATAATGCACCGAACTACTTTTACAACATGGTTGCATGTTAAAAATTAATAACATTGTTATCAAGTAACAGTTATTTGCAGATACAGTAATTTACTCTTTTTTTTTTTTGTTGTTTTTTTTTTTTTACTCTTATGTCAGCCTCAGTGCTGAAATAGAACACGAATTGCTCTAACGGGTATATTAACTACATAGTTATGTTTCCAAGCATATTACTACTTTTTTTCTGTATCACTAAAAATAAATATGTAAGTTCAGTTTCTCTACAGAGTTGTTTTATTACCTAATCTAAATTTTTACTCTACCTTAAATGCGTTTAAAAACATTTTCAAAGTGAGACTGTAATATACAAAATATTCTCAAAATCTCTCTTAAAACACAGAACCCTGCATAAAAGCTTCCTTTCAAGTGTTTACAAAGAACGCAGAAAACTTCCAATGAGTTTTAAAAATGTCAAAAAATCGCTGCAATATTAAGAGGCAAAAATCTTACAAATGAAATACAAATAAATTTAAAACAAAAAGTTGAGGATAACTAAGGAATCCATGCAAATCAAAAGAAACTGTACAATGCAATTAAAAAAAAAAAATAAAGCCAATTAGATATGTACAACATAATGTGCCCAGCTGATAATATGAATCTTTTTTTTTTTTTTGTCCAAAGGGTGTATTCCCAACTTACAGTGCTCCTGCTTGGTTTGCCATTGGCAAAGCCATCCATGTGTGTCACAAAGCAAAATAAAAATTTAAGAGGAAAAACTTGAACCATGATCAAAAGGAAAACCCAAATCAGCTCAGAGTAAAATTAAACAACACTCTGAGACACTCACATCTCCCTGCAGTTTCAGCAACAGCATTTTATATCACAATCAACACAATCAGGATGTCTTAACACTTGGGTTCAGTTTGTTTTCTGAGTGAAGTCGGGTGGGTACTTTCCCTAAACACTTGTCATGTAAGACCAACATTTGAAGGACACTGTATCTTTAAGGCAGCACTATTCAATTAATACAATTACAAATTGGACTTTTTGTTGTTGTTGTTGTTTCTTTACATTCTTAAACTTTACATTTTGTTTCCAAGTAAATAGGTTGCATTTACAATCCTACAATTGCCCCCTCCCCCCCTGTAGAAACAGACTCTTCATCTGTAATTCTATTGCTTTGAGTAGATTTGACCAGTTCAAAGTTCTTGGCGAATCCAGTTCACAGATTCTGTACATATGCTGTACAATATATTGGAGGCATTGGTAGTTTTAAAATAGAATATACAAGTTTCTTCACAAAAATTCTAAAAAAAATCCTATATATATAATATATACACACACGCACACACACTGATGAAGCACAGGGGAAAAAAAAAAAAAAAAATCAAAAAAATTCTACAAAAGGTAAATCATTTCATCTACTGATCAAGAACCAAAGCAGTTTCTGAAAGGTGTGCCAACAGATGCTAACAAGCATGGTCAGTGTCCTCCATGCTCACGCTGCTCCTCCTGCTACTCGTCTTGGACGCCCCGGGAGACACGGAGGAGAGCAGGGGGTCAGTCACTCCCACGGGGGACAGGGTATCGTCCATCAGGATATCTTCCAGCTTGGAGCCCATTTTGGCAGGAGCCCCGAAGGTGCCAGCGGGGTCGGGCACGCTGCCCAGGCTGTCGCTGAAGCTGATGGTGCCGTCGGTGAGGTCCAGGGTGGTGGTGCACGACAGCTCGCTGTGGTGTGCCATCATCTCCTGGCTGCAGTTGTCCAGCACAGGCTCCTGTTTGATGACCCTGTTGACCATGTCAGGGGAGCAAAGGCCTGTTGATGGGACAAGGGACAGTCCGTGTGCTCGGGCTTGCATCTCCAGTTCCTGGGAAGGAGAATAAGGGGTAAATTTAAAATCTGGAAGTAAAATCTGTCATCTTGTGCTCGTCTTGCAGCTTCCAGTTTCCTTCTCCTGTACACATTTCCTCCCTTTCCCATAGTGACAAGTGCTTGTACCTTGCACACTCCAGCCCTGCAGATTTTCACCTGAACAGCAGAGTCTCAAAGAGCTGGGTGAACCATCCCACACAGGCCCTTCACACTCCTCCTCAGCACCTACAGAGCCAAAACCCAGCACCCTGCAGCACAGACATGTTCCCCTCAGGCTTCTTCTCAAACCAGTGCCAGGATAGGCAGGTTTGGCATCAGGTAGGGTGAGGAAAACATTTAAAAATAGAGGGGGGGAAAAAAAATAGCAGAAGCATGTGTTTAGTAATTTTTAAAAAGTTGTATGTGAAGGCACAGCATGTCTATGTGATCCTTATCAATCCTTGTTGAGGCTCTGGAGGGGACATTTCTCACCCTGCAAGTCTGGCAGAGCAGCAAGAGGTCAATCAAAACTGAGCAACAACACTATTCCTGTGCAGAAAAATCACAAGGAAGTCACAGGAAGGTTTCAGACTTCACACAGAGCCAAGATTCTTCAAATTTCCATGGAAAATTTAGATCCCACCTTCACATTTAATCATACAGAAATGCTATCTCACAAATACATCAGTAAAAGAGATGTTTTGCTTCTACTTCTGCATTATATTAGGCAATCACTATCTCTGTTGTGATTGTGCTGTTTCTGGATATTCCTGTCACTGGAGCTGATTATTACTCTTTTCCATTATCTCCAGGCTAAAATAAGCTTGTAATGGCACACTGCAAGATCAGAGGCAAAGGTGGAATGAGCAAGCACTTCTTCCATCAGCTAACACGCCAGAATCAGGAGTTCCTTATTCCACGCTTAATCAGAACCAACACAAAAAGGGAAAATACACACTTGAGGTTATTTGCTGCCAGATGTATTGCCTGTTATTCCAGGGTCTGGGTTTTATGGTATTTTGATTGAAGGAGCCAGAGCAGATGGGTAATACAAAGCAAGATGAAAGATGTTTGAAAAGTGATCTCATTTAGCTTTGAAACACCACAGCTTGATACTGCTCTGCAAAAGGCTTGTGTGTTTTTATCATCTCATTCTAGCAGCAGATTGCTCAACCAAGTACAAAACTGTGCTGGGGCTCAGCTTGGCCTGTTCTATTTTAAAGCTGTTTATTTCCACACTTGACTCTCAGGTATTTGCAGCTTCATTATCTCCCTGGTGGATTAGCTGGGCTGTTGAGGGGTCTCTGGCAGGGCATAGCTGCATGCAGAGCTCAGCTGTTTGTGCTGCAGGGGAGCAGCAACATGAGGATATCTGTGGTATTGCTGTCTCCATGTTAGGTGTTCTTACACCCAATTCTGGTACACTTCTTTAATTATCCTTCTATGAAGGGGGGTGGCTATCCAGAAAAAAACCCTGTGTTGGCTTCAAGGTTAAGATTTCCTATCCAGTTTGAGGTGAAGACAAAGGAATTAGTTAGAGAAATTGAGTTTTCACCCTTAAATTTATGTGTAGCTCAGAACACTGGGAACCTGGATGAATCTAACAAGGCAACAACCCACAGAGAAAACATATTCATGCCACCTACTGCTTTTCAGTGCTGAGGAGAACTTGTACAGTCCTACAGACTTCAAGCAGCAGGAAAGACTCCCAAAGAGCTGAACTTAATTTCATGACTACCAACAA
Source organism: Erithacus rubecula (assembly GCF_903797595.1). NCBI lineage: Eukaryota > Metazoa > Chordata > Aves > Passeriformes > Muscicapidae > Erithacus > Erithacus rubecula. Next base: position 16,195,506 of record NC_136665.1, on the reverse strand, counting down.
CTACGTGATACATGAAGTCCCAGTGCCTTAGGCCCAGCAAACAGAAGAATGTATTACTGTATAAACCTTTTTGATGGTATGGTTATGAACTAGAGTTGGCCGTGGTAGAACAAAAAACAGACCACTCATAAGTGCTTTTACCAGAGTCTTAGGATTCTTTTTTTTTTTTTTTAAACTGAGATATCTTTGGCTTTTCCTGGAAAAATCTCTGCAGGCATCTCAGCACTGATCACTGTTCATTTAAACGCTGGTTCCTTCTAACCCGCACCCCACTAAGTCACCAATATCTACAACCACACGTTACAACACAAGAGCACAGGCAGCTCATTTCTCAGCAAACCTGTATTCTGAGCAGCAGGTGCCTGTTGGCATGTTCCAGCTTCTTCTGCCTGTTCTCCAGCTCCTTGGTGCGCTGCTGCTCCCTCTGCAGCTTGCGGATGTAATCCACCGACGCCTTCAGGATCGTCCCCTTGTTCCAGCGCATGTCACTGGGGGCAGCACAAAACCACAAGGTAAGGCTCTGTCCCACAGCTGTTCCCTTCACACCTGCACCTCTGCCTGCACTTTGTAACACCCAGCTGCTGTTTACTCTGTTTGTGGATACAGAGGGTTTGCAGCGCACTGGAGGGGGCTGGAGCACGGCCCTGGGGAAGCAACTGCTTCAGAGAGAGAGAGGCTGCTGCATCACATCTCACATCATCTTATTTCCTCTAAACGGGCAAAAAACATCTTACTGCAGGCTGTCACTGCAAAGATGCCCCTGTCTTGCAGGTTGGTACTGAGGCATATTGTTTTGCTGGCCTTGGAAGAGGCTGTAGAGCCTCTCTGCAGAGTAGCTGTGCCTCAAAATACTGGAAAATCCCCCCAGAATCATCACATTAATTCAGATTTAAGTGGACTTTCAAACTCCAGAGCAAGGAAGGCTCCTTGCTACTGAATCAGCATTGGGGAAGTGTAAATACAAGCTAAAAGCAGTAAAATCATTGTAAAATTATCGTAAAGAACAGCTGGGAAATTGCAACAAACACTGACAAATTATCAGTGAACAAGCACAGAGCTACACTCCTTATTTTCCTTCTTTTTTCCCTTGGAGGGAAGGGGAATGTGATGGCTTCCCAGATAAACTGCCCTCCATTTCCACTGAAACAGGGACCAGTTCTATCTTGTCAAGCTGCAACATCTAATTAATTAAAATAGTCATTTAGCAAGACATGCAGCCATCTAAGCAGCCAGAGCAGCATAAGGTTTCCCATCCTCTGCCTCTGGTAAGGCAGTCAATCACTCCCAGCACCAAACCCAGGCTTTGAGACACAAAATCATCAAATTAACACAAACACATGCAGGTTCCAACAGGGGAAAAATGAACTCCAGAAAAAATCTTCCAAAAATATAATGGAGCCTTTCAAGAATTTCTACCATCACAGAGGGCTTAGAGCAAGTAGAAAACAGGAACTTTTGGGGGGTGTTTAGGTTCTTGTTCTCCCCTGGGATTGTTTTTCCTCCTCCCTCCCACAGTCTCCCTGGGCATGCTGTACTTACGGGTCATTTGACTTGGGTATCAAGGTGCCCAGTTCTTTTATACGATCATTAATATTAAATCTTCTCCTTCGTTCAACTTCAGAAAAAAAAAACAGCACAAGAGTTACAAGTAATATTCACACTTCATTACAATTTATCAAGTGTTTTATCAAAGATTTCCTTAAGCACCACTGAAATGTTTGCCTGAAGCTTAAAATCCAGTGATGATTTATTTTTCTCTCCTACACATGGACACACAAAGACAGAAGTTCTGTCTGTACTGTAAATTTTGGGATTGCTGAAGTTGCAGAGTTTAACTGAGACTAAAAATCAGAATGACTGAGAAGCAAATATTTTTCTAGGGGTAAGCATCACAAACAAATTAAGAGAAAAATATTTAAATGCTCAAGGAAATCCCAAGACAGAAAAAGGGACAAAATGCACTCTTTTTTAAAGCAATCCTTCATTTCCAACACTTTGAGGATACAAAAGTCCAATTTAAATAACAATTTTCCTGCATTACATTTTCATGCTATGGAAAAGGCTTCTGAGTGGCTTAAGGCATGAAACAATTCCTTTTTTCTACTACTATAAAGTATAAAAAGGTAAGTTATGAATCCTTTAAATCGTAAGACGCTCATTATTTTAAAATCCTTTTTTGAAATTTGGAAATACGGGTTCATTTCAAAAATGAGATTTATAAAATTGCTGTACTGAGGATCTATATTGTTGTTTAAAGTCACAAATTTGACATATCTAATCTAAGAAAATTAAAATTAAAAAAGTAAAATTGTGCAAGGTGGATCTTACAACAGTTAAAAAGCAATTGGGTCACATGTTGAACTCAGCAATTCCATTGATAACAATCACTCATTCACTTGGTTTATTGACAATAAATAAAAATAGATTTAAATTTCAACAGTAGATTTAAGGAAACATTTCAGAAGAATTTGAGATATCTGATCTACAAGCATAACAATGATCTAGTGCTTTATACTATGTGCAGTACCTAACTCAGATTGAAAAGATCAGTATTTGAACAGACAATGCCCACAATCATTCCAAGAATTGGTGCAAAATGTGAGGAACCAAAACTTACTCAAGTTGTGATTGTCTTTCTTTTGCCTCTCCTTAGCCAACGCTCTTGCTTCTGACTCTGTAGGAAAAATACATGCTGTGCATGTGAATGAGGTAATTAGAATGAAAATAATCCAATCCCAGCCTGTGAAATACCTGCACAGGAAGCCTGATGGCTGTTTGTCACACCAGTCATTACCCCATTCCAAGGAGTAAGAAGGGTTTGAGGATGCCAAAACACAAGGCTGGGGCTGAGCTTCACCTCTGCACCTGTGGAGCATCTCTTCCCACACTTCCCACCATGGGAATGTTTCCCACGGAGGCCCTGACTCAGCAAGGTATTTAAGGACAACAAAGTGCTGAAATCCAGCACACCTTCTCCCAGGGGAGCTGAGCCAGAGGAACAGCATGCTGATGGCATTGCTGCCAGCTCAGGATGTGACACAGGCAGCACTCAGAGGCTCTGCTCACCCAAATTAAGGCTACATCCTTCTGTGGCACGTGCACACACATCACCACAACACTCAAGGGACAACTTAAGTGACCTGTTAAAAATAGTGTATTTTCCAGCTACACCAACTGTTCCTATTATATGGAAAAAAAAAGGTGAAAAATTCAACACCTTTCTTAGCGATAAAGTTGAGAACAATGGTTCTTGCTTAGGGAAAGGCAGAAAGAAAAGTAATGGCAGCCATGCTGTACAGAGAGAACAGAACTTGTCTCCTCAATGCAGAACTGCCCTTCACCTTGCTCCACATTCTTATTATCTATTTTTATTATTCTATTATTGCTATTATATTCTAGGATTATATCATTATTAATTTCAGCATGCAATAATTCAGGCAACAGCACAACAAAATTTCTTCTTTTCAGTTCTTATTTGGTCCTAAGCTTCTCAAGCAATTTTAAGTATTTTATCTTTGCTGTACTTAAAAGGTGAGGTCATTAATCCTTGCCCCCTTGCAGTCAAATCCCCAAAGTGCAAGCACTTTGCAGTTCCACAGTAAATCAGTGAGGAGCAATGAGTGCATCATCTTGTATCACAAATTACATTTTGAAAACAATCCCTCACTGTAGCCAATAAGTTTCTTTCCTCTATTGTTTTATTTTGATCAGAAAAAAACTCTGTACCATATAAACATTAAATTTATTTCAGTCTTGTTTTGATATTTGATGCATCAAGGACTTCCATAAGACCACTTCACTCACAATTTCCCCTCTCCTTCTGCCTTCCTTGCTTGAACCTGCAGCAAATCCACCATTCTGAACATCCAAGTTGGGCTGAGTTTGCAGCCTACAGCCCCTGAAACTTTCAGTACTTGGGGCAACAAAACTGCAATGCAGGACTTTGAGTAGCTCTCCTCCCTTCTCACCCTCCTCTTACACAGTTCCATTTCTGTACAAGCTTTGATTTTCTTTCCAGCAGCCACAAATCATTGTGTGCTCTGTGTCTTTTTTTGGTGCTGAGTTCAAATTCTTTGCTGTCCTATAAATGCAAATATCTGCTCTGCTGCCTCACAGAGGTGGCATTTCCTCCTGGCCTATTGAAACTGCTCTGCTTAAACTAATTCCTACCCAGAACCTGCTTTGCAACTGAGTCAGCCTGTGAGTTTTCACAACAGAAACCCAGAAAGATGACAGGTGAGAAAGAAACCAGGCCCCTACCCTAGTGCATGGTGAGTGACTCTGCTGGGCTTAAGAACAGGCATTTCTGGGCATGAATATGGTTTTGCCATCAGTTCTAGAGTGGATCTCCATTTGTTCAGCCTAGACATAACCATACCTTTTACATCTACCCTATGTGAGGTTATACCCTTCCAAGTGAGCAGGAATAAAACATGCCTGCAAATATGAAACTTATTACTTGTTTCAATCTTCCTCCTGTACACATCTGCTTGAGAAAAAGAGTTTTTTAAGTGTCCCACTCTCCTGCCCCTGCCTCCCACAGCTTGCTCAGAGCATTGCTGCAGGAACTGGCATTAAAAAAAATTTAAGGAACACTTCATTTCCATCTTAATTTAGTAATGCATATTCATTGAATCACAGAATGGCTTGGGTAGGAAGGGACTTTAAAGATCATCAAATTCCAATCCCCCAAGTGCCTAATTTTACATTTTCAAGGATCTACATGTCCAGACTTCACATTATAGTGGGTTATTTGTTCATTACTTGAAGTAAAGCCCCAATGTGCATCATGCCTTGACGTGAATCCCACAGATACTCCCGATGTGAAGGTGTTAAAGTTTGGTGTTGAAAGATCAATCAGTAAGCCCAAACTAGAAAACAGCTCTGGAAAAGATGCATGGAAGCTTCCTGGAACACAACACATTGCAGGTGTGACTGTAACAATTAAGGACTTTATATGAACTTGTGACAGTGAACACATATGTACCCACACATGAACACAGAAACTGTTCACCCATACATTCTTTTTCACAACAGAAATTATGTTCAGTATCACCTGAATTCAAAACAATGATACCATTACTCCAAGGTGGTATTTCAGATGTATTTACCTGTGAGCTCCCTTTTTATATTAGGAAGATTAGCTGGACATGAGTTGCTGATGTTTAGTCCTGGAGGAGGCATGCTTTGGTTGCCATAAAGGTCAATCAAATTGCCAGACACAGGCAACTGGAAAAGATAAACAAGGAAAAGGATCATTTGGTTTGACTTTATGAATGCCTTTGTACACAAGAACAGAGTCAGGATGTGCTAAGTAATCTGTGCCCTTTTCCATGTGCAAACAGAGCCTGCAAGAAGGTCAGCAAAATCCACAGATATTCATGGGCATGAGGGATAAAACATCTACACTGGGAAAATTCTGTTCTCTCTCCTCAAAAAGTATGCAGACTTAAAATATTAAGAGGTAATAAAAGAGGTAAAATGCTGATGATACTGCTGCACTGCTGCTCCTTATTTTTCACTAAAACTATTATATCTATAACCCTTAAACTTCTCTCACATCTGAAAAAGCCTACAGAACTCTCCCAGAGAACCCCCCCCCCTTTTCCAGGGATACGTGAGTGGAAGTACTTTACAAGTTGTCACATGCTGGAGGAAGAACACTGTATTAATTAATCACATTTTTCATGTGATTTGAAAGCTACCTACACAAAAAACATTTCAGTTTACTTTGTTTTTTTGCCTTACATAACAAGAATGAGCACCAGTAGGAGGGAGATTATTTTTTACAGTAAGTTTCCTCAATTACTTGTTCACTCTGCTGTGTTTATTTAGGTATTTAAACAAGTAGTTTTATACAGAAATAGGACAGCATTTCAGCAATATCTATCAAATCTATCCCTTTATATTGAAACATATTTAAAGAAGCTTGTAATTATCCTGAGTGGATTATTTTACCCATCTCTTATTTGGTTTTGAAAAGACAGGTATAAAACACTCTGGTATCTTATCTGAGTGGCAGCACTTCTTATCATCACTGCTGCAAAGAAAACCAATCCCTCCAAGACACTGATCCTGCAGAGATTAGAGTAGGTATTAACTTTACACCCATGTAAATAATGCTGGTGAATACAATGCAGTGAGTCACAGCCAGGACTATTAAACTCCTACTGATGGGCCTTGCCAGACTGGGACCTAAGAAAATTGCTCTGCCATATGGAAGCAGATGAAACAGGAGGTGATATGTAAAGTACCACCAGCTAGAAGCCATGCAGATAGTTGTGGAGAACAGATAATGGCCAACAATAAAACCAAAGTCCCCTGATGCAAACTTTAAGAGACAGAAGAATAAAAATCACTGAATTCTCATTATGAGTCAGACTTATTGTAAAAAAAAGGAAAAAAAAAAAGAAAAGAAAAGGGAAGATCTAATAATGCTAATAATGCTGGTTGTGACCTGTCCACACCAGTGCCAGGGTGACCACCCAAACCCACTGCTCTACAAGGCTGACCCCTGTGTCCCTGGATCCCCCAAACACATCCCTGACACTGACACAGAGCGTCACACGCCCTTCTGACTTGGGTGTGCTCGTCCTGCTCATGCTCCTCAGCAAAGGGAGAGCACAAAGACCCTGTTTGTAGCCCAAGGACTTGAAGTTCATAACCAGACATGTGAAATCTAATCAGGAACTTTAGGGAATTTAGAAAGAAAAAAGAATACTTTTTGTTAGAGAACTTAAAACTGGTATCTCAAAGCCTGGGTAAAGCAGCCAGGTTGTAATGAAATGTGGAGAACACCGAGCTGCTTTCCTTACTGCAACATGGACCCTGATTGTTACAACAGTTTGTGAGTGATTTTTCTTCCCCAAAGGTGTCAATCAGTGAGCCAGATTTCCATGTCAATAAACAGGACAAGTGTGAGCAATGATGACAAAAGGGGACAGAGAAGACAGGCAGCAACTGCTGAAGGTGCACATGTGCACAGCTCTTAAAGGCTCCCACAGGGATGCTTATCAGGGAAATTCACATTAAAGGGAGGGAAATGCCAACAATCTCCACTTAAATCAGTGATCCAAGAGCAAAGAGACTGAGCAGCTTCTTTTTTTGACCACTCTCCCCAGCATCTAAACTCCACAGGTCAAAGCTTCATTTGTAACATTTTCCTACACATGATCCATGCTCAGTAGGAGAGGCCTCTTCTCCAGGATGGCTGCAGGTCACATCTTTGGGACTAACTTATACTAATTCCTTTTAAATGAAAATAAAGTGCATGCAACACTCCAGGCCATCACATAAAATACCTGCAGCCAAAGAGAAGCTAAAATCGAAGCATATCCTCAGTTCACAATTTTATAACAGTTCCCAGAGGAACAAAATAAGTTGACTAAGGTAAACCCAATAATCATAATATTAGTGCAGGGTTTAGGGAACTGGGAAAGGGCAGAGGACCCTTGTGATGAAGGCATTGCTTTGAGATGCATAAGACAGCAGTGTGGTAAGCACACAAAAGCAGCCACTAGACTTAAATGGGGCAAAAAAAAACCAACCCAAAAAGGGTTTATTATGTGCTCATTGCAGTGGCACCTGAGCAGTTATTTGAAATGCTTCTTATTTCAAGAAACTGGGAAAAAATACACATTGTTGGCAAACATTTCAGCTCTAAGACAGTCGAGCCTTTCACCACCATCCTCAAGTACAAGATGGGAAAATGTCAAAACTTCCCCAACCATTTCATAGGGAAGATGGAGTCTCAAACTTAGAGAAAGACAGGGAATTTTCTGGAGCTAAAGAAGCTCCTTCACTGTCTTCTCCAAATTCTAGCATGTTTCCAACCTAAATATGGTTTTCCTTACAGCTTTCTTAGCTATTTCTGGCTAAGAAGAAATTTAAATACAGAATCAGCTAGATCATCCACCTTTACTCTTCCAAAAAGTAAAGGAAGGAAGAGTGGCTTATGCCAGGTTTAGCATGTCACCTTCATTGAAACAGCATGGTTGAAAATGCTTTCACTTGTGAGAGTTCATATTTCAGGGTCTTGGCATCACAAATTGCACAAACACACCAAGTTATACAGATTTCAATCTTCCTATCACTTTGCATCTGCCTCTTTTTTTTTTTCTAATAATGGCTTTTATATAACAGAAATTTGAAATATGGTAATTATGACTGCAGATTCATCTTAGTGCACATTCACGGGAGTCTGAGGCTTTCATTTCTCCTCCACTACTCCAACAAAACAAGCACCCACATTCTGTCTAAAATCACTGAGCCATCAGCTGTGTGATAAACAAGGCTGTTTCTAAGGTACCAGAGCACACTGGAATGGGATCTGCACCCCAGCTTGTGCAGCCCACAATGTATTGTGATGTTCCCTGACCTACAAGCACAGCTCAGCAGCAGCCCCTGTAACAAAACTCCTCTGCTGTGGAGTTGAAACGCCAGAAGAAAGTCACATTTAAAAATGGAGCTGTACCTATTCATAGAGCTTTCCATGCCAGGCTCTAGCTGGAGTTGATTAGCTGGATTAATTAATTGTCACCTCCACAGGAGCACTTTACACAGTACTCATTAATTCAATTACCAGGTGACATCTGGGCAGAACACCTTCTCTATAAACTAGTGATCATTTTGGGATACTTTCCACCACAGATATTATCCCACCAAACACCAAAGTTGACAATCACTCTCACAAGCAGTTGACTGCAATGGACCATTTTCAATTCAAGGTACTTGCAAACTCCCTTAGCTTGCTCTGCACAGAAATCTCTGATTTTGCTTATCAATTAAGTACTGTTACCAACTGTAACAAACTGGTCCTTTTGTTCTTTGTTGGTTATGGAACAACAACTGCCTTTGTCACAGACTCAGCACAGCTATTTATAGGTTGTGTCACTTTAGAGACCATTTCCTCTCTTGATTTCTCCTACCTCGACTTAGCTCAGTCTGTAGGCATTAATTCCTTATTAATATAATGTTGCATGCTTTAAGAGCTAAGTCCTGTCCCCAAAGAAAAGTCTGGCTTGTTTTTTTCCCTAAACCAATTGTTGAGAAACAGTTCAATTTCCATCTCTTCAGGATTGGTACCAGGCTGATTCAGACACTTAAATTTGTTTTTCTTCCTCCAGTTATTTAAACCTATCAGTAAAGAAGTCTTAATTTCCCTGTTTCACATCCTTATTTTGGAGACTTCACCACACAGAGTGGGAAAGTTCTGAAATTCCACAGTAAATGTGGATCAAGCTTCTTTATATAATTTCTTGCCATGCAGCAAACACAGCAAAGCACAGGGGGGATAAGACTACCCTAAACATTGACTACAGGGACTCCTTACACCAAAAGAGTGCAGAGTATCCTTCTATCCCTGTCTGGAAGCAAACAGCCACCCTGGAAACTAGAAAAGAAGAACAGCATAAATCTATCCAAGCCCTTTCTGAATTAATGGGTCCCAATCCAATGGAACTTGAGAAAAAGGACTCCAGAAGAACCTCATCCCTTAATGACAAAAAAAAAAAAAAAAAAAGAAAAAAAAAAGGAAAACAGATTAATTTTTTGAAAGCTATCTTTTGACAATTTCTTGAGGTTTTCTCTCAAATTCCAGCACAGCTGCACTGTGCAAATCATCTTAGATTAAAGGAAAATGCATTCTCTGTAGCAGGGCTGTGCAGCCATTTCCCTGGGCACTCAAAGGGCACCATTTAGAAAGGGAAGCTGGTGGGACACTCCCTGCATCATCCACCACGTCTCTGAGGGCTGTGGGAATCTGTGGGAGCACAGGACCAGGTTAACATGACATCAGACAACTACTGTCAGCAAATGGAAACCTAGGCCACAAAATCAGTGCTCTGTGGTAAGCTGTAAATTCTGGCAGCAGATGAAACAGAAACAGACGCCAGCACTGGCAGACATTTACTCAGCCAGATCTAACAGCACTTAAGCCTAAGGCAAAAAATTCACTGGAGCTACCCTCCACAGAAGATCAAAATCAGATTATGCCACAAGTATGATTATATTAATTCTCAAAGCAATGTGAACCAACCCAAAAGAGCTGCTTGGAGGACACCTGCGTCTCCCCTCAGTGCTTTCTGCACCTCTGTGTTCTTGGCTTTTATCACAGGTTTCCCACATCCCCTGCCTTGTTCAGTTATCAACATTCTTTATTCCTTCCTTTTGTTTGTTTGGAAGATAGCTTTTTTAATTTTTTTTCCTCCTGTTAAATTCTGTAACATCTTTGCTGCTGTCTAGCTGGGGATTTCTCCCCACTTGGAATCAAGCAGAGATAAAGCTGTGATGTCAGAAATAACAAAAAGTGTCTCTAGATAGGAATGCTAACACATGGCATACAATTTCTGACTTGAATATGACAACATTCAGGAACCTGGGATACCAGAGGTTCCTTCCTTTCTGAAGCCAAGTATGAAGTCCATGACAATTTTCAGTATCAGTGGGAATGAGCTACTCCTGGTAGCACAGTTTACTCCTCTGTTGCAATCCACTCACCAGTAACTTGGAAATAAGAAAATCAAAATTGTCCTTTCTATCCTCTCAACCTGATTCCAGCTTGTAATTTTAAATTCATGTTTTTCATTGCAACTGTATCACCTTAAGCTCTTCAAAGAAATACTAATTACTCTCTGTGGAGCAAAACATAAACTACTTAATTGCAAGGAAGAAAAGTCCTGCTGCAGTTTTACTTCCTCTCAAGGAAAACCAGTTAGACTTAACAGGGAAAGCAGAAGGAAAGGACAGTTGTACCGTGTTTGCCATTTGCAGGGCTGGGTCCACCAAGCCAAGGATTTCTTCATTGTAACTGGACTCCAAACTAATGATGTCATCGATCACATCATCCATCTGCAAAGAAAGGTGGGACAGAGAGAACCAGAACAGTTATCAGAACCACTGGGACACACAGCAGAGCAGCTGTGCAATCCCTCAGCTCCTTGCAGACCCCTGCTATCCAGGCAGGACACTCAGACATGGCAGAGCTGAGGTTCCATGGTCCAACCCTCCTCCCAGCAGCAGTTCCCTGCACACCTGCCCACAGACACACTGCTCCTCCAGCAACAGTGGAGGAGGAAGCTGCCTGTGGAATAAGTGACTAAGGATACCTCTCCCCACTGCAGCACTGCTGCCTCCCCTCCATAAAATGGGACCAAAACCTGGGCACAGGCAGGAACACCGAGCCTGGACAGCTGCAGGGAAGGAGAGGGAGCAAAGATCTGCTGCTGGCCCTCGACAGCAGAATTCATTGGATTCATATCCTTCCCAAGAAGCAGCACCCAGGGGCAGCTCAGAGCTGATGTGAGGTGGTACAAAACACTTCTTTCAGGGGCTGGGCTGGAAGGTGCCTCCATCAGCCCCTGCACAGGCAGGACAAACAGCCCTTCACAGCACCCATGCAGCTGCTCCAAACTGTCCTGCAGGATTGACTATTTCAGGACAGGACTATTTCCTTTTTGCTCATTATAAAAAAGGAACTTAAACAGAGGTCTACAAAATCAATGCATAATGGTGATGGTAAAAGTAGCAGTACATGGGATTTTTTTATCAGCTCCAGAAAGTGTGATCACAACAAATTACATTGACTGGAAGTGAGGGCAAGAAAGGAACTAACAGTTACAGCCCATACCCAAAGTCTTGTTACTGATTCTGGCAAGAAATAAAAACCTCTTAGTTTTAAGAAAAAAAAGAATGAAAATAGAATAGGGTGATTGCTGAGGATGAATTACCACAGATAGATTAAAGTCTTCTCATATAATTTTTTAAAACACAAGTGTTATCTGCATAGAAATGTGGACTTGAAGGTTATCAGGGCACAACCACATCCATGCAGTCTTGGAAAACCCAGTTAGAAAAGATTTGCTGATGCAAGACCTTAAAGCATGCTTGATGTGTTCTTCTGCCATGAAATTAGAGTGCTAGAACAGCACCAGCCTTTTCCAGATTATCTTCATGCACTTTTGACACTGATGCTAATAAACAACATTGCTGTATTGTACCTTAAATACATCTCATATTCAGCTTCTTAAAGACACTGTGGGTAAGTCTATCTTTCAACATATCATGAAAGAAACATGCTCATTAGAATGGGGACCTGTGCTCCACCTCCTGTGTCATCCAGTACCTGCATGCATGATGCTCGTGAGTGTGTATTCAGAGCCGGGCACTCACTCTCAACCCTGCTTTGCTCTTCAAATTTATAAAATCCCTGCAGAAATAAAAAGGAAAAAACAAAAAAAAAAAAAAAAAAAAAAAAAAAAAAAAAAAAAAAAAAAAAGAAGAAAAAGCAAAGCATGGATCTGAGTTCATGGCACAGTCTCAGTCCCAAAAAGAGCACGAATGAAATAGTGTCATGCACACATGTTCCCGATGACACAGCAAAGTGAAGCTGTAAATATCCTCATGAAAAAAAATGTTTGGGTACAGCTGGGACAACAGGATGGAAATATTCGATTTTTATTTCTTTTGAAACTATGGAGCACAAGTATTTCCCTTGCATGTGCAAAATATATCCTGTAATAGCTGCTTCTCCAAGCTGTGTAGCATTTTGCTCAAGGAATGCATCTGTACTAAAAATCTGGCACAAAAGCTTGAAGGGGGGAATGAAGGGACAACTCTATAGTTGCATCCTACTTTTCATGTTACAAAAATACTGTCATTATTCTTATACTTGTTAATACCTTCCCAACCATTTTGCTTTAGAGCCTGAGCACACATTTAACATCTAACTCAGTTTTTGCCATTAAAGATTAAGACAAGGTTGCAAAGGACTTCTAGACACAGGCTACTGAAGTGTTATATTTGCAGCACTGGAACAGCAATCAGTAACATTTTAGGGCATATTAGCTGGGATAATCTGGCCTCCCAGCTATGCAGGAGATTTGCACAAATTTTACCATAAAAATACCTAAAATATCTCAAAATAGCTTTGTGTTTTTCAGTTATTTTTGTTACGATCTTTGCACTTTCTAGATGAAGAAGCCATAAATAACATTATTCCAGAAAGCTACAGCTTACAAAGCTGCTTTGTATTCTCCAAAGGTCAATTATTCACTGTGTGCATCAAGCAGTAGGGTGGGGAACAAGAAAAGTAGTTTTAATAAGTATAAACTAGCTAAAATAGTTCAAACAAGAGGAAGCTGGAGGGACATGGGGTTTTTTGCCAAAAATATCTATTAATGAGGCAGACACAGAGGCAGCAGTTACATTTTCACAACGAACAGAAAAGATAAACAGGACAAAACAACTTAATTAAAGCAGATTACAGCTCTGTTTCACTGCAAACACAACCAGGACAGTCCTTACCTCTTTCTCACAGTTGGAGTTGAGTGTGAGCATAGCCATGGGGCTGTTGGGTGCGCTGCTCCCCGTCCCAGGTGGCATGACATGATCCCCAGGCTGGTTTGGACATGGCAAGCTCAGGGCTTGGTTGGCATGTTTATTTGCTAGAGTGGTAGAGAGGTACTGCTTTACCTGCTGCCGCTGGGCCTGCTGAATGTGGTACTTGGTTGGATTCTCAAGGTGAGTCTGCACCTGTACGACACAATTTAAAAAGGACAAAAGGATTTTATTGTCTTATATCATTGCTGCAGGTGATCTGAGCTATGAATTTGTGATATAAGGACCAGCTATCTGACAAAACACAAACCTGTCCAGCTCCAAGAAGTCCACAAACTCGCATTTGGTGGCAAGAAGTCAGTTTACAACTTGATCTTTCAACAACTGACTTACTATCAGTACACCAAGAAGTTCCAGCTATTTTTCTACAACATGAGATTTCTCACTTAAGACCAACACTTGGGCTTTCAGTTGATACAGACACTCCAGAACAGTCAGTTCTGAGTTCAGACCTTCAGCTATGTGACATTTAGTTTTCACTAAAATATGAAGAAATGGCTTGTACTGCAGGACTCATTTTACTCGTTAGTAGTTAACAATTAAAATCAAGAAGTATGGATTGCTATCCTTAATCCAGTGTCAAATAACAGAGAGATAAAAAGTCTGTTATTGGTGGTTTAAGTTTTGTACGTTTGGATTTTTTTTTTTTAATTAATACCTTGGTTAAAATAAAAGAAAAAACAAAGACACCTTTTTCTGCCTACAGATTATTTATATCTTAGATATACAGCCTAAATCATATACAAATAAGACAGCCTGTTTATAAACACATGATGCAAATAAGATGCAAGAAAAGAAGTGTTTCAGTTCAGATCAATCACTGTCGTCAGCAACCGCTATTTTTGTATTTAAGATAAGCTTCTCAGTACTTAGGAATTTTTTACATACAAAATATGAAAATCCTCATACTGAAAAACTGTTGCACACTCTAAATAAGCAAGAGAAGAAAGGCTATTTTTTTCCTTTAAAATTTTCCACCATATTCTGGAAATTCTTTGCTATGTTTTGTTGATCATCAACATTGTTATCAGTAGAAACCAACACAAAATACAGCAATACACCAAGAACTTATTTTGCTTTAAAACAGACCCATTAAAGCAACTTGCTGTTACAAGTGACCATGCTTGACCATGTAAAAAAAAATGAAATAAAGCACCCAAGACACCAGTGGAAAAGGGTTTCCTGTACACCTTCTCAGCAACAGGTTTTAAAAGAAGTCTCCAACAACAACTCACCTGATAATGGTTATACTCAAGCATTTCCAGCATGCTACCTAGAGGTTGCAAGATAAGTGACTGCAATATCCTTTGTCTATGCTACTCCAGATTGAGGGATCCACATATGGAAGCACAACCAACCCCAGAAGAGCAGAAGAAACTTGATGGCCACAGCTCAGACTTTTAGTAACCTACGCTAATTAGCCATGCAAGTGGACAAACAAACAGTTCACACAAGGCCTCTTCTTGGAAGTTATGCAAGTTTAAGTTAAGCTCTAAGTATTGGTACTTTTTTTCTTCCCCTGGCTTTGATGTCATGCTTTTTCATAAACATAAAAGGACCTTTTAAGTGATGGGCTATCAAAGTCAGATTGACAGTTCGCTCAAGGCGAATTCGCTATTCAGCTTTCGTTCCAGTCCTGCTAACACACAATGGTAGTTTTCTTTAGCAGTAAGGTTAAAAGTTTTAAGTACAGAGTAAGAAATAACTGAATAAATGCTCTATGAGCCTAACACATATTCCCTGGTAGTGGGTGCCCTGGATAAACCCACAGGGCTCTGCAGTCCTGTCCTCAGCTTCCCAGCACAAGCCAAGACCTACAGAGGAACATGAAGCACTTGAAAAAGCTCTACCCCATCCTCAGCTTCCCTGGTGCTTCAAAGCCATTGATTCTGTCTCAATCTAGAGTTGCAAGAAGTTTTCCAATCCAGGGATGGCTGACAAAGGGCTAATGCATATTCCAAATACACTTATCTGCACTTGGGCACAGTCCCTACACCTTCCAGAAGTTATTTTTTCTTTCTATCCAACTCCTTGAAGAAGTCTGTATTCAAAAACATAAAAACTTCCCAACTGGCATTATTTTCTGAAGTCTCAGCTCACAGGGAAGCACATTAAGATAGCATTTCTAGAAAGTCTAATCTGTTTTGTTGCACTGTATCAATAGACAACACTCTGCCAAGTACAGCACTTACTCTGTCAGTCCTGAACTGCATTATCAATTTTCCTATCATCAGTGCTAAGAGCTACACTATCTTGGTAAGTATTTTTCACTAAATTTTCATCTTCCAAGTAGATGAAGTTGTCAGTAAACAAGTGTTTTTTGTAACACTTGTCTTTGAATATGTTATTTTAAAACCAAGTCCTACCTGCCTGACAGAATATACATGCTCCTTTTCCTCCACAGGCAGCAGGTATCTCTGCTGTTCTCCATGCCAGGATGGAGCAAAGTCTCTCCTCTCTGCACCCATCACCTGTCCACCCTCCACACTCCCAGGAGACTACATTATTTATAATATATACCAACACATTTAACTGAATCCACTTCATGCCAAGTTTTGAAACACACACTGCCTAACTGACAGGATTTTTGTTGGCAAAATACAAACTTATTTCACAAGAACATACTCTCCCTGTGATTTTGTTCTGCTATTCTACATTAAAATATTTTATTTTGCTATTAAATTATTAATCTATTTTTTTAATGGCCTGCTCTGCCCTCAGCTGTACCAATCTGAACTGCTCCTGCTCTGGCTGAGTGTGAGGCCTGAGTGGCTACACAGAAGACACTTGAGTTTGATTCTGTTTTGTCACTGACTGCCCTCTTGAGCTGCCTTATGAGTTCCATCATGGAAATCTGGTGGGGATTACCCTAATGAACTTCATGCTGCTTTTTGAGAATCTGTCTTTGGCCTAGAGCATCCTGTTCTGCAGACTCTACATCAAAAGCTAAATGTGCCTTCTTGGGCAAAGGTTCCAAGGTGCCCCACTGTAGATAAGCCATAAAGCACTCTCCCCTTTTGACAAAATATCTCATGAGCAAAGAGCTGAAAACAAAAAAACCCTGCAATGAAATCCCACTACCCTGAACTTGAAACTGTGAATAAAAGCTTTGACTTAAGATCTAATTTTGGTTCTCAGCCCCTTCCAGCATTTTGGGTGAAGAATAGTTCCTGTTGTTCGTCCAAATTCATGAGACGCAAAGTGCAAGATGACAAATTATTGGTTGGGATACATTTCCTAAGAAATGTGACTGAATGGGGACATGAAAGGAAAAACAAACCAACTTGCAACCAAATCCTCTGGATCTCCAACCCTCTATCTCCAGTAAACTCAATCAAAGTTTTGCTGCACTGTTACACAATTAAGTAGAACATTGTTTTTTGAGCATTTTGGTATTGACAAACAAGAAGTAATGTAAGAATTATTATTATTAATATTATTATTATTATTGTCCACAGAGCTTCAGAAATGAGCTAAGACAAGATGTCCAAAAAACAAAAAAGGCTAAATTTATCACAGCATAGTAACACAAGAATTTGGCTACAAGAGTAAAACAAGAGTATTTGCAAGAATAAAACACTGCCCTAGAAGCAGAGCCCCAAAACTGGTTCAGTTCCAGAAGAGCATTCAATGCCAGCTCAGCAGCATCTCCCCTGTCTCCAGCCACTCCTGCACTGAGTCCCTCTGCCAGCCACTCAAGCTCCATCTGCTCTTGCCATGCTGACACTGAGCAGGATCTCTTTTCTTCACATGAAGCACAGAGAAAGGCAGTAGAAAAAAAAAAAAATCAACTTGACTGCACCCATGTGCAACCCAGCTTAGGGCTGAGTTAAGGTTGAGTTAGGAAAGTGCTGGATGGAGCCACACTGAATATTCAGCACTCATCCCTCACACTTTGGAAAAGCCTGGAGAACAACATTATCTGAAGCAGGGGAAAGGTATTCTCATACCTTCACTCATCCTGAAATCTGACTGCTAATTCCAGTGCATACATCCAGTGCAAGTATCTGAGCAGCTGCCTACTTTCTTCCACATCATGAAGGAACAGTAATAACCCACATAAACAGAGCAGATTTCCCAGCCCTTGGGTCTGGTATCCAGCAAACATTCAATCAATGGCTTTTACTGGCTTTAAGAGCACACACACCACATCAGTGGGAATTTCAGGTGTACTTCAGATGACATTCTTCAAAATCAACATTATATTACACATCAGTGACAGAACCTCTGAGCAGACCCACCCACTTCCCTCAGTTTCCAAAAGTAAAAACATTTCCCATTAAGTGGTCAGGGGCTCAGGAATTTAAACACAAAGCATAGCTGTGTGCTTAAGCACAAAGCACATGGCTCAAGTAGTTCCTCTGCATGAAGCCAACACAAACAACTGAAACAATACTGCTGATACTTGCTCCTTCTGTCGAGTCTTGCTGGGAATCACTCAGACTTAATTTACTAACGACTTGCTAATGATGGCAAGAACTTGGAACAGTGCTGCAGAGACCAAATTCCTTCTGGAGAGGCACCCAGGAGAGCTCACTCTTGGGCAGGCACAGGCCAGGGCAGCCTAATGGCTTGGCAAATGTGTTTTGCACAGTGTAATCCAGAAACTAAATGGCTAACAATAAAAACTAACAGGGGACTTACACCAGAATAAAAATATTTAATGAACTGTGGTATTACTACCACTCATCATCTAGGAAAGCTTCAAGGTCACAGAATCATAGAAATATTTAGGTTGGAAAAGACCTTTAAGATCATCAAGTTCAAGTGCAGCTGGAAGTCAATCAATTGCTGCAGGCTCAAGCTTTGGGTCACTGGTACATCTGGATGAAGGTAACCAGGCTCAGTTAGTTGGTCTGGGTTACTTAAACACTCCTGAATATGTCCTTGCACAGGTTTGATTTCTCTGCAATGGGTAACTCCTGGAAGCAAGCACAAACCCAGTGCTGAGAGCATTTCTTGAAGGTGGAACACCAAGTATTGCTTTTCCCATCACAGTTACCACTTCAAATCACATCATCTTGTCACATCTCCAAGTACTGCTGCCTTCAAAGCAAAGCTGAAGACACCCCAAAATCCTGTGTTGGTGCAACACAAGTGACCAAGGGCCATTACAATGCCAGCAGCTCCAGGCTGCCCCACTGTTCTGGGAAGGAGCATATTCCTGTTCCCAAAACCACACAGATTTTTCTCACCAAAAACACCCCTGAAGCTTCCTGTGACAGTAAAGCTGAAGCACTCAATGCTTTATTTAAGCAGGGACATACCAGAGATTTTCAGAGGACAGTGAACCAAGGGGGAGCAAGACTCTTCTCCCCACTCCACCACCCTTTTTTTTTTTTTACTTTTTTTTTTTTCATTAAAAAGACCATTTGTTTCAAGCAAACTGCCTTAGGACTTACAGTTTACAGTTACAAGTAAAATACTTTTGGGTCAGTTTTCTCAGTTCAATAGAACTTTTTGTTGCCTAGACAGCTAAATGTCATGGGATTTTAAAGAAAGGTTAAAATTCTGTGTCATTTAACAATTATGGTACCCAAAGAAAAACGATACAAAACCACATCCAGGGATGTGCTCTGTAAGGACTCCAGGCTTCAGCTGTGTCCACTGCACAACCATGCCTGTTAACCATGCTAGTCCTGGCCTTCAAAGCTGCTTCAACCCATCACTTCCAAGTATAAAAACCCAACAACAGCAGAACAATATATATTCTAGGACTTTGAATAAAAATAGGGAGCTGTATAAATAAGTGTCTGTTCTTTGTTGCCAGGGAAAAAAAAAAAAACTGAGGAGAATGACATCTCAGAAGGATAATCAATTAGTGCCACTTAGAGTAAGAGTGATTTATTCTCGTGAAGTTTTCCAGTATAGGTTCAAGATTCTGTTAATCATATTCACCACAGGCTGCTCACTATGTCTGAAAATCCTAAAGACCATAAAACCCCTTCAATTAACTTCATTAAATATTGATCATGGGTTTCACTGCAATGCCAGGAAATATCCTCCTACCACGAAACTTGGAGCAACCCAAATAACCAGCCAGACAATGGTTTAACTCATCCTCAAAGACATCTCCTCACATGCTGCATTCAAACATTGAATAACAACATCACATTTCCCCCCCTACAGACGTCAGTGGCCTGAAGTAGCTTCACATGAAAAGTTCAGTCCTCTTGCTTTCTGAGACCTTCCCAGTCCTCCAAGATGGAACAGCCACCTCATTTACAATGTCATCAAAATTAAGTTGATAAGTTCTGATTCCCCATAGGGCCACTGTGAATTTAGCAATGGATAAATCTTTCCAGTAACTTCTCCACCTGTCTTTGTTCCCTTAATGCCAAATTTTCTAGAGTACATTTGCTCCCCCTTCTTTTAGCCCATTACCCATGAAAAATGGCCAGAACAACACTGACCAGAAAGCCCAAGTGCAAGAAAAAGATGACAAGTAACTTGTGCTGACTGAGGAATGACAACCATGGTGAGCTGATTTCATCATTTTACATCAGGACATAGTAAACACAAGGAACGACATCAGTTTGCAAACAAAACTCTCTGGTTACCTAATTCACCCCTAACACTTCTGAACTTGAAAACCAAAGCAGATAGGAGAAAGTTATTTAAGATCTGGCATCATAACTGCAGTCTAAGTAAGTGGATCCAACACTCATCTTGAAGCACAAAGTTATGAAAGAGAAAAGGCACATTGTACAGAATTATCATCATTTACACAACCAGGGATTGTTTAGTCCATCACCAAAAATTCCTCTGTGTAATGTGACTTTTCATCCAAGGGAAAGCCATGAAGCAAGCAAGAACAAAGTTTTTGCAGATTAGTGTTTAAAAACTGTGCTTTAGCTATAGAAGCACATGACAATGGTATCTAAGGAAATTAAAGAGAGTTTAGCCATGGAGATAGTAATTGATGTAATTTGCAAGTTAGTGGCCTGCTGGCAGTCATTCTACAAGTGTGGCTTTCAGTCAGAATTAGGTCCTTTGAAGTCCTGCTGCTTTTCTGTTAGGAAACCAACATTTCAGCTGTTTACTTCCCAACACACATGCCATAAATTTTTCTTTTATACAGTTTCTGATAAGATACCAGAAAACATTGCAACATTTTAGGACAGACAAGCAACTGACTTGTAAAATGTCAGGCACAAATATTTTACAATGATTTTACCTACCCCAGGTGCTGCAGAGCGTAAATATTTTGACTTCATAGGCAACAACAGCAGCCACACAAGTTTGAGTTATGGTGCTACCACGGTGAAAAGCTTAAATCAAGCACCACATTATTTAGGTCCACTTCTGCCACCCTTCTCTCTCAGAAGGGAGCTGAGCAGAACTTGCATCAGTGCTAGAGGGTTTGAGATTACTCACAGCAGGACACCAATGACGACTCCTCACAGGAATTGTCAAAGATAGATGTAAAGCTGCTTCCAAAAGCTCTTGCAAGACTTGGCATAGAGATGTGAATTCAAGAGGGAGCATAGTCACAGGACTATAGATATTTCAGCTGTCTGAAAGCCCAAAACCAGTTCAGGCAGATGGTCTGAAGCCACCTCTTCTCCCATCTTCCCCTTGCAAATCCTTCCACAGCCTGGGCACAATCCCCCATCCTTGCTACAGCCCAAGCAGCACCAACACAAGATTTACCAAACCACTCTAACACAGATCACTACTGGCTTAAAAGAGTCACTTCAGAGGGGTAAAAGAATTTGTCCAACCTTATCTTCCTTTGGGGGGTGCCAAGCACGGCGCTGGCCAGGCCAGCTCCGAGGGGCAGGCACGTACTGGCAGCTGGGCAGGACTAACAGTGACATTTCCCAGGGGTGACTGACCCTGGCACTATTCCAGCTCTCAGTAACCCCTGCTAGACCTGAGGGACAGAGCATGGCAGCTCCCAGGTCACTGGTGCACGGTAAGACAGATGCAAAAATTGGTGTTTTAATGATG
This sequence comes from Erithacus rubecula, assembly GCF_903797595.1. Taxonomy (NCBI): domain Eukaryota; kingdom Metazoa; phylum Chordata; class Aves; order Passeriformes; family Muscicapidae; genus Erithacus; species Erithacus rubecula. Next base: position 16,174,158 of record NC_136665.1, on the reverse strand, counting down.
TCGGCATCCTTCTCCACACCTGGTTTTGCTCAGGTTGCTCATCCATCACTCATTTGGCAAATGTGAAAAACACAAATGGGACTAGGTAGAAATAATGGCATCTTTCATACAATATGAATAATGGAGAACATTGAAACCAGTTTTATAAAAGATGTTGGGTAAAAAGCAGCCAGAGCTAAGCTTAAAACAGTAGGAAAGACAGCAGATGCTGACTTGCAAATAAAATTCCTTATTATCAACTCCATACAGATGTAGTTACCCACATGCAGAATGGCACAGGTTATTTGTTTGTCCAGACTTCAAGAAACATCATTCAAGTAGCTTCAAAATTTTAATGCAGTAAATCAACTTTGCCCCTGCATGATCATCTCTCATTGTGCTATGCCATACTGATTTGCACAGGTAAAAATTAACCCAGAATTTTGCCCAAACCATAAATAAAAAGTGTAAGAGTGGGAAATGCACCCTACCTGTTGCTTTCATAAATCTTAAAACCTGATAGCCTTAAATCTGGTTCATTTGTCACTATTAAGGTTTGTGAAGAGTTGCTCAAATGGACACACACCCGTGCCAAGATAACTTCAGTGTTGAGGAGTGCAATTGTTGGCATTTTGGGGCTAAGCAAGAAGGGAGTTTGATTTACAAGTCTTTCATATCCACAGCATTAGCCTGTGAGAATGAAATGGTGTTCAGAATATATCCTGTGGGCTACTGAAGCATTTATTTACAAAACTTCAACATTCAGCACTGAAACACAAAAGATGTAAAGATAGCACCAGATCAAGATCTATCAAACACCCAAATGCCACACACTGAAACAGTTGTATCCTTCTCTTTTTTAAATAAAAGCCATTTGTAAACTCAAATGCAACTCTCAGATTATCACATAAAAAATCTCCTCTTTTTGGGGGCACAATGCACAGAATAGTTTGGGTTGAAGGGACCTTTAAAGGTCATCAAGCCCAACCTCTACATCTTGTTGCTTACTCACCCAAAGACATCTATACTTCTGACCTACTTGTCTGGAAAAGATCAGGTGAAAGACTGCTCCATTCACTGCTCACATAATTCCACAGGACATGCTGGGCTGCTCCAAGGTCACTTGGAGCACATACCAAGAGCATGCCACCAGACACAACCCCAGTGTGGAAATACAAACACACCAAACCCAACCAGTGCTTGCTGGAACAGCTTTCAACACCAAATAGTCTTCCTACCAAAACTTTCAAAGAAGCATCCCAAAATATGAGTGAAAATAATTCTGAAAGGATGATTTATTTTAACAAAGCATTTGGCAACACACTGCCTACAAGCACAAAGGACACTAACCCTGAAACACTCCTATTTGGAGGATATCTGCTTTACAGCAAGCACACAGAGCCACTAGAAGAAGCAAGAGAATGAAGATGGTGTTAGTTCAAACCAGTTTTACACTGCTAACATGCCCTCAGCTTCTATATGTTACAGCTAATAAAGAATTAGAAGGACCTAGCTGGGCTCTATCCCACTTTGCCTACAGTTGATGTCTCATGTCAGCCTCAATATGGAAGGCCTGAAAAAGCAGAATAAAGCACTCCAGATACATCCATTTTATTCATATCACTAATATGATCATCAGACACAGCCTAAAATACTAATAAATCACTGACTTCACTTACATGAAGGAAATGCAAGCTGGCTTACCACTCAACTCCTTGATTTTTATTCTTCTGCTCAATGAGCTGTGCTGTTATTTATGACTGTATTAAAACCTACTGAGTTATAATAAAAGAGTTTTAGTCCCTTGGAGTGCTTGATCATCATGTTCACTAAGGTAAGATAATCCAAGTCACCTTCATGCAAACCCAACTGGCTCTGATCTGAAGCATTCTGCTAAATACCAGAACAAGGATTTTTTTGAGGACTTTGGCAAGCCACAAAGGTGGGTCACCCCTTGTGTGGAGTAGCATGACACCACTCTGGAGGAGAATTAACCCAGGGGCCAAACTGATGCCACACAGAGCATTCAAACTGAAAGTCAACACTGTCAGGATTACTTTTGAATGATGGTGGCTCTTCCTTGGGAGTGGAGTTCAACACTTCCACTGAGCAACATCACATCTCTTCTTTCCTGATGTGTCACTCACACACCAGTGTCTGCCAGAGCAGACATCACAGCAGCCACAAGAGATTAAAGTAACAAGAGTAAGGAATTAAATATGCTTATTTCACTGTTAATTGAAACCACCACGGAATTTAGTGTTTTAGTTATTTCTTAGCTAAAGGCATGCCATCATAATAATTCTGTGAGAGAAACACATTTTTAGGGTAAATAGGCTGCCTGACCTCTCCTCTGCACCCCATGATCTTATTCCCACAACAGTCAGTAACTATCATCTGGCTCCCAGAAAAAACAAGAGTAACTCATTTATTAAAGAAGGATGCCAACAATTCAGCCCTTTAAGATCTCAAGCTTACATGCATGGAGTCATGGCATCACAATCTATTTTATGCCTACAAAAATAAGATACATCCCCTTGGCTGATTTTGTAACCTTCCCCACACCTGCCCCTCCACGTCTCCCTGAGATGAGCTGTTGAAAACTCTCCTCCTCATGTTATTTCATATATGGCAGGGAAATAATTATTTACCCTGTGAAATGAGAAGCTCCTGTCTATATAAATGACCCTTGATGAGGCCAAAGGATGGGGAACTGGCAGGACCATCAAATGAACAAGTGAAATCTTTGACAAAATCCCAGTCAGCTGTCAGGAGCCCTGTTTACATTGCAGTTGTAATAAACAACTGCACTCAGGCTTATTCCTTCAACAGATGTTGCACAAGTGTGTTCCTTATCACAAAAAATTTTAGGACTGAAAAATAGATTATATAAAGAATCTGAAATTCTGCCATGGTGTTTTTCCAACATATGCACAAACCTGTCGGAGCAGCATTTGCAGCGTGTGAGCAAATACAAAACCTCCAGTTTGCAAGGGACTACAAGCTCATGATTGCTGTGTGAAGTCCTGTCAAGGTAAGGATAAGAGCTCTTTCTGCAGGACTGGAAACACATTTTATTACATGACATCAGAAAAATTCCATCTTTCCAAACATCTTACAGAAAACTCTTTTTAATTATTTCATCTGAACTTCAAAAAAGCACAAGCCATCGACTCACCAGGGGAGGCACACTCACAAAACACAAAGAAGAGTGTGTGTTATCATTCCAGTTCTCCAAAGGTTAGCTGCAAATATGAAGCACCAAGAAATTCAGAAGTAACAGTTTGTCAGAAGATCAAAATGTCTTTTGAGAAAGAAATTCAGGGCCTCCAGGCTTGGTCTCAGAAGAATCCTATTTTAAACCACACTTGACCCACACTAACGTAACCCTTGAAGTGCTATTGCAAGAACAGCTTGATGCTCTCAAGGGGGAACAGGCAAAGTATCTTTCACTGAAGTTGTATTTATGCAAAAAATCGTGCCTCTCCTTTTAACACTGAAAAATACAAACACCATAACATGCATTTCACAACACACCTCACACCACTGACTGACAGCACACAAGGTTAGAGCTGCTCAAGAAACTGTATGGGAACATAACACAATTCAAGGCAACCAGATGCTAGAGCCAGGGATGTGATTAGAGACTAGATGGGGATTAACTAGATCTTAACTCAGACTTGCCCACCTCCCTTACCCTTTTTTAAACCTCAAGTATAAACCCATTTTAGCATATGACTACTTAACAGGATGGAACAATTTTTTTTAGTGATCTAATTGCTTAAAAAATACAAATAAGTTCATACTGTAGAGTTTATTTTAAATGAAATTTGAACAGATGAAAAGTAAAAGTTGCCACTGGTGTCAGACCAGATCTAGTCTGCTCTAGATTGAACTCCCAGGAGTGGCTGGATAACATGAGGTCTCCTCATTTAATTTCCTCTGACAAGAATCTAATTAATGCTCATCAACAGCACCAGGCAAAAATAAGCAAATATGCAATACATGGGAGCAACTGGGAATTGACTTCAAATTCGTGTTGCTGCTCCACACAGAAGGCAGTCAGCCCCACAAGGTGCCAGGGCTGAGGTCCAACTGCTTGTCCTTGTCCTGCCACAGCAGCTCCCTGGGATACAGGTACAGATGTTTGCAGGACTACACCAACCCAGGAAAACAAAACCACTAAACTGGTTTTTAAAAAATCACCTTTCTATGGCAGGGAAGCTGGACTAGATGATGCCTAAGGTTCCTTCCAACCCAAATCACTCTAGGATACCATGACTAACAGCCAAAGCTGCTTCTGATTTACCCCATCAGGTTGCCTATTGATCATGTACAGCTGGCAGCAATAGCTGTCTGGGCATGTTTTCTGGAATTGCAGCTACCAGAGAAGAAAACACAAAGTTGAACTGTGCTCCTCTGACAGTTATCTGTCACTGTTCCCTGGGTCCAGCAGCAGTCAGCACATTTCTCATTCTGCATCCAAGGAGGAGCATCCACACTCTGTGCTCACATCATGCAGAGCCATCAAGACCCAACTCAGTCCTTGCAGCCTTTAACCAAAGCAGATAAACAGAATTAATGCATTTCCTTGGGCAAGGTGCAAGTTCAGAGGGAAGGCTTTTCAAAGGATAATCTGCAGAAGCTGGGGCTGGAAGCTTTCTCCTCATGTCTTAGATCAAACAGTGCAGGGAAAGGCAGAAGGCAATTTGGAACAGTGACCCATGGAGGAAGTGGCACTTTGCACAGAGCAACCACAGATTGCATAAGCAGCACTCCAAAGTAGAAGGAATCACTTTTCTTCCCCCAAAAAGGCAGTTTACAAAAAGGATAAATTCTTTTGAAAAGCCAAAGTAGCATGATTAAATAGTATTTTTCCTTTTACACAGCAAACCATACAGGGCTAAACCCTTAAGGAATATATGAACTTTCATGTGAATGGAGCCCATTAAGAGCCCTGCAATGAATGGTGCCTGTGGTCCAGAATTCATTTCCTTTTAGAAAGCAAAGAGCACGAAAGGTTTATGATTGCTACACACAAATGCTGACTCATTCAAGAACATTTTATTCCCTCCCTAAACAAACTGTTTCTTTGAGACACAGGTATTTCAGCAAAGGATGGTTTTGGTGGCAGTCAGGAAGCAGAACTGTGTAACAGACAAATTAATACTACAGAAAAAATGCTTTCAGACAGCTCAATAGACAAGTTTTCAATCAGCAACTTATGATAATATAGATGACTACCACTTTTTTTTTAAACAGAAGTCTCACTTCTCTGAATTTTCTGTTTAACAAGACAAAAATTAACTTTAAAGAACTACTATAATTAATTTTAAAGTTCAAAGCAGCTTCTGAAATGTCAACCTTGTTCAACAGAACAGCACTATTTCATATGAGACTGTAGCAGAACTAACAGCAGGTCTTCCCCCCAGTAAAAACAAGCTATCTCCCAAAAGCAGGCTTATCAGGACAGAGATGCTAGTCAATGCAACAGCACTCTGGATCACTGATACTGGTAAACTGAAATGAGTTTTTGCTGACAGTATCACTCCTAGGTCTGCCCAAATCCAGAAAAAAAAGAAATCCACACACATATAGAAAAAACACAAGCACAGAAATCACAATCTATGGAATTTAGAAGCAGTCTGAGACAAAGTTTAGTGCGATGCCTGCAGATCCTTGGCATGAGCTTGATAAAGACCTGAGAGAGAAAGACAGGCTGTTTGCTACACCTCAGCCTTCAAATGTCTTCAAGGAAGGGACTATTTTCCAAGGAGAGAATCTCCATTAGTTGCTTGTTGACATTTTCCTCTGACAGAACAGAAAGATTAATTCACGGCCAACCATTACACCCACAAACTGAATTTCGATGGTTTTAACCAGGAACTTCTGGGTGACTTTTAGGAAGGCAGCCTGACATATAAACTTTGATTCACCTTGCTTAACACACAAGCTTCCTCTCAGATTAATGGAGTGGTTTTGATTTCAGGATAATTCCAGGTGCCTGGCTGCTGCTGGAATTCCAGATTTGCAGCACTGGCGTGGCTGTGATGCTCCTGGGGAGCAGATCTGCCCCTCTCTGCACTCAGGAGAGGATGGACACACAGACAGACACAAGGAGCACATTGTTCCAAGGCACAAAACCAGCTCTTTGAAACTTTGGTTTCTTTAGACACACAAGACACGCTCCTGCTGATGTCAGTGTGTCCATTGGGGCACAGGACAGGGATTCCAGCCAGGTCAGTGACAAACTCACCATCAGAAGCCAGGGATCCAGGGGTGGGGTGCCCAAAAACAGCTGATACCCTCTGTGCTCTGCAAGCCACATACATTTAGAAACACCCTAATATTTGTTATTGTTACCACAATGGCATCAAATACTCCTCCAAATGATTTTTCTTTCACTAGCTGACATTTTCTACAAAATCCAGGATTTGTAGCACAGAGCAGGAAGGGGGTAGCATTTCATAGAAAACAGTTTTGTCTTACATAGCTCTGAGGATTGGGAATGTTCAGTGGAAAACATTGTCTTTTAACCTTTCTTAATGTTCTAGTCTTACCTGCTGAAAAAGTTTGTTACTTCTGCTGGACACCAGTAGCAGTTTTATCTAAAACAAGCAGCCTGCCTTAGTTTTTGAATTCAATAATTAGCACATATACCATTTTACCTGGTTAATGGCTTAAAAGCACCTCTGGGAAAATAAAATACAACAACACAACCAAACAACACTATTAGTATAACATGTCAAAACAGGCTTAACACCTGAGCATTAGCCTTCATCAGTGAAGGGAACAGTCTAGAATGATGAATTCCCTGGCAGCTGAGTGCTTTCCCAAGGAATAAACAGTCTTGGAAACCATAATGCCATCTGCTGAGAAATTATGGAAGTGCAGCACCATGAATTACTGTTGAATTACTGTTGAAGTGTCTGCTGCTGGGGATCAACTAACAAAACATCTGTTTGCACTGTATAACTTACACAAGAATTTTCAAACTGACTGGAACTTCAGCTACTGATATTCAATAAGCCTAGGACACAAAGTCACAGAGGTCCATAATAAATATTGTTCCAGTATGTTATAGTAGTACAATTTGTAAAACCCAAACTATTAATTTAGCATGGACATTCTAACTGTAAAAAAAAAAAAGGTATTAGATTTTTTTTTTGTTGGGGGTTATTTTGATGTTTATTTAAAAGATACTCGATTTTCTGCTCCACATCTTTACAAGCTGGAAAAAAACCAACCTACTTTAAATAAATTTAAACTATCACAAATTGTTAACAAAATAATAAACAAGTAGGTAACTGGCACCCAGTGGCAGAACTTCCATGACAACCTGCAGGGTTTGAGCTGTTAACCCAATACCCCATAGGCCTCTCTGCAATTGTTTGCAAGAGCAAGTTATTTCTATCATTGGTGACAAAAGAATCACTGTCAGAGTTATATTTCCACAGAGGCCATCACAAAACCACCTATGGAATGCAAGATCCCCCAGAATAAGCACTACCCCAGGGGATGGATGAAGATAAGCAGGAGGATGTTCCTTCTTATTTGCACTGAAATGCCCAGAAAATCTTACAGATATTTCCATCAGCAGAAGCCCAGCACCACCTGCTTTTCCTCTAGCCCACAACAGTTTCAGAAGTGTTGCAACCTAAGACTGACATTAATTATTAAAGGAAGATTTACAGTAAGTTCATTATTTAATCCAGGCAGACTGACCCAACCAGATGCACTGGCCAGTAACTGTTGCTGTAACAAACTCAAAGTGGACACTGAGATACTTTCCCAACAGTGCAAAGGCAGGAGTGTTGATCCAGTGTTAGCCTGACCCTCTCATTTAACTTCCAGGTAATGCTGTTCCCATCTATAAAGACAAAGAGACCTGGTGCATGGTTCCCTAAGCAAACACAAACTAGACAAGAGTTCTGTCCTCAGCTCAGGGAAGACTTCCACTACAAGCACTAAAGAGATGGGTTCATAAAATGGATCATTTTGCTCAAAGAACAAGGCACATGGTTGGCACTCACTTCTGAGAGATAAAGGGTTAAAACAGTTGCCCATCTCCTCAACTGGACAACTACTACTATTGTAAAGTCCTTATTCAGCTGAATTCCATCAGGCCATGCTTTCTTAACACAATCTGACACAAACCTCTTCAAGATCTTGGATTTTTTTTCCCTCTTCTCTGCCTCTCAGCAGTAGACACCAGAAATAAATACACCCAAAAAGCCAAATGGTAATCCAAACAAAGTAATATTTAATTATCAAGTTGGGGAGACGGATGACCAGACAGAGCAATTTCTTTTTATAAAAAACAAAACAAAACACACTTGCCAGGTCCTTTGCAGACAACACAATACTGGGTTTTGTTTCAAGTTCATAACTTGGCTCTTAAAGTAGTTGATAATGAACCAGCAGGCATTATTTTAAATCAACCAGTTTTATTAAATGAGCCAGAAAGGAAAGAGGCAGGGCTAATTACCAACATTCCTTGATGAATTACCTAGCGGTGTGTGGTAAATCTCCTGGCGTCTTTGTCTTTATCCCCAAATTTATCCCTTACTTATTTCTCAAGAGGTTAAAGGACATGGGGCTAATTAAGGAACCAATCCAATGACAGACAGAATCATTCAAGGTAAGGCTGGTTTTCACTCTTTCAAGCTTTTGCATCTCTGCCTGGTACTTCTTAATCTAATTTTTTTAAAAAAAAGTTACTGCTAGGGAGGGGGAGGAAAAGTGCTAATCTTGTCACGGTCAGGCAGGTTGAAATTGCCATGCAGTGCTGGGCAAAATGCTACATATTTGTAATTTAGCCAATAAGAAATTCCTTAAGCCTCTCTTGAATGGCAGGAATGCCTCCAGCTTGTCACTTTGAATTCATTCACTACCCAGGTTCAGCATCTTGGAGAATAATGCTGCCAAACCAGCTGAAGAACTGAAATATTTGTGAGTATACCTAATACCCAAAGATTACTTTAAGCAGATCTGAGTTTTCACATTTTAAATGTAACACCTATCAAAGGTGTCAGCAGAGGCCCCCCTGGATCCCCCCCCAGCCCTCATATTTTCCAGCACCGTGTGTGGCTCTGGGCATTATTTTCTGCTAAATTAAGCCATGGCTTCAGCAAACACAACTGCAGTGACCAGCACTCACCCTCTTCTTACAGCCTTGGCTCCAGGAGCAAGGTGGTTATTAAATTCATGTTGCCTGACAAAGGGCTTGGTACAAGCTGCTCAAACCTGTTAGCTGGGGGCAGTGGAGCCTCATCAGTGCTCTTAATACCCACAACTATGGGCACCTACAAATCTTAATCTGCACAAGATTAACTCATCTTCTGCAGGTCCAAAACAGCCACTGACACGTGGTGAACCACCATTTTCCCAAGGTCTGGTAACTCAGCCAGCAGATAATATGTCTAGACCATAAAAAAAGGAGTGCTTTGAAGCTGTAACAGACCAAACTTAGCAAGCTCTTCTTAATTTTGTGGATGTTACCCTGCCAGTGGGAAAACAGCAAATCCTCAAGACCACCAACTAGGATATAAACCAGAAAGAATTCCCAAGCAGCAATCAGCTTGGACCTCCAGATATCTGTATCATTATGTCTGAGTATATTCTGATTTCCTCTGTGCCAAAGATGTTATTTTGAATTTCCAGGTAGCTACTGTGAACTTGCAAGGGCAAGGGCTCTGTGATGAGGAGCAGTTTCTCAGCTATTTCCCAACTCTGCTCACATCATTTTCCTAAACAAATGGGAAAACTGTGCTGCTCACCCCCAGCAGCACGATCCAGCAGCAGCACAGTTTGTCTCAAAACTTTGGGAGCTGCATTTTTGTGTCACAGTCATCACAGCTGAAGAAACAAGATGGAAAGATCAGACATCTTCACCAGCAAGAACCATTTCTCTCAGGAGAGCAAAGCAACACACATTTGCATGCACAGGAAAAGGGCATTTGGGACAAAGGGGGAGAGAAGCATTTTGCACTAGCAGTCAACCATCAGACACCTGTACACAGAAGTATGTTGCCCCCTTGAATTCCATGCATTTTTAATGTCTAATACCCGAGGTGTTAAGCAAGAGTTTACATTTTACCTCTATTACTGATGCAGACCTCAAGCACCATTGCTTGTTTTAAAACAGGTTTCAACCCACTGAGCAAGCAAAAGATTTAAGGCATGAGAGACATTTTTACTTACATGAAGGCTGAAGAGACAAAGCAGACTTTAGTGGTTCTGTAGTTAAATGCAAGCTCTTCTTTATGAAGAACTTGCTGATGGCTTAAGGTACGTCACAAGTAACTTTAGTTTAAATGTTTTATCTGCAGCTCACCAAGACTCAGTCTGGCAAATCACTTGTCTAAGTCCTTGATTGCAAATACACACCACACTTACCTAACACACCAACACACACTATCTATTATTGTCAGGTGAGATTAAATTAACTTTCAGATAAGCATGTCCACAAACACATTTGCTGGGGCAGGCACTACCACACGTTTATCTTGCCATCCCATTGTTCCTGTTCCTCAGAACTGTGAGATAAATCCTCTACACAATGAAGTCTTATGGTAATTATTACACTAAGAACACTACTGCCAGCTGCCAAGCCTTCCCTGCCAGGCAGAGCTTCCATAGGTCACTCTCTGCAATAAGCACACTGGAGAAAGAATAGGAGGAGGTATTTGTTTGATATATGTCCAACAGTCATGAACATCAAACAGAAGAAAGGCTTGGCATTTCAAAAATGAAGAAATACAGGGTTTCTGATGCAAAGAGATTATTGTGGTGGCACATTTAAAGTCTGAATGAATAAGGACATGAGGGTGAAGGAAAGAGGCAAGGCTGGTGCCCACACTCCTGTCCACTCACAAAAAGTGGGAATGGGGAAAGATGAGGACAAACTGCAGCAGTGGGATGGCACTGAGTAAAAGACAACCCACACTGGTATCAGCAGTGATGAGCCCACAGTACAGCCATGAGGTGGGCAAAGATGCTGGAATAATAAAGCAAGAGAGGGAATCCAGCACACAGTACCTTCCTCTAGGCTTTGAAAATGTTTCACCTTGCTTAGGAAAAGAAAGGCCATGATGAAATTCTGGCACCAAAGGAGCAATAAACATCTACCATGAAGACACAAACCAGGCAGTGTAGCAGGGGGAATCTGAAGTGAGGGCTTTACTGGCAGACAAATTTTTAAATATTTAGCATATTGTAAGTACTGTTGTACGGAAACAGACTATTAAAAATGCCTTAATGACAAACATTAAAAATGGGTCTGTGGCCTATGCTTCCATATGTATGTTTTATATACATATATATGAAATATATATGCAGATATTTTGGGGTGAAGTACCCTATTTGCAAGGGCTGGCAGCATATGCACAAGTAGAGGTTTTTGTCCAGAGAGCAGAGACTTCAACATGCAGATCCCAAAAGTAGGACCACCTTCTCTGGATCCCCTGGAGCAAGGGAACTGTTTTCTTATTCTCCAGAAACAAGCTAAAAGGGGATTGAAATGGACCTGCTACATCATCTGCTGGTGAGGGGACCTGCTTTTACCTTATTACCTGCAAAGCATTTATGCAATGCTCCAAAGATATCTGTACCACTGCAGGTTCACACTGCAGCCCTCAAGGCTGCTCTGGGCAAAACATCAAAGCATCTCCCATCTATCAAAGCATCTCCCATCTGTGCCAAAGAAAAATTACATTCTTTGAAACCCAATGGCAGACAAAGAAGGAGGAAGAGGTATGAGAAGTCCAGCAGATTTCTGTCTTGCTGTGCATTTGGGGTGACAACACTCAGGATGAAGAGGATGTGCATTAACCTCATCCCTGGGAGCATCTGCATCCAACAGCAGGGACAGGGATCCACAGCACATCCACAGTTTATGTTCCAACAACCCATGACCTGGTGCATCACATCAGCAACACGACAGCAAGTGTCACATCCACGCACTGAGAAATGCCAACAAGGAACATGGAGGGACAGAGGGAGGAAATGTTCACCCTTAATTTTCCACCTTCCATCTGCTTAGTGAGACATGCAGAGGGCTGGGTGTCAGCTGCCCACCAGTGCTGTTTTCAATGCTGCAAGAACTGGTAATATTTTCAGTGGAACTGATTTGCAATCCTGTGGGCCGTGCTGGCCCTGAGCCTCCTTTGCTGCCTCCTGAGGATGCTCCTGTGCTGCTTCTCCCATGGAGGACACACACCAGCCACAGCTCCTGCAATCCCACATTTGGGCAGGCAGGTTCAAAGGATTTAGGGGATTGTATCATACTTGTTCTATACAGTAAGCATGATCCAGAAATCAGGCAAAGCAATATAAGTTACACAGCACAGCTACAATTCAGTTTTTGATATGTCTCTACACAAGAACACAGATGAGTCCCTACTCCTCTGGATTTCTGCAGGTCACCTTCAGGATCACTGACAGTTCTGTACATGAGACAAGTGGACTTATCAAAAAGAAACAAAAGAGAGGAATCCTCAAAGAAAAGCCTTAATCAACACGTTGGTTCTAATTCTATGAGCAGAACTTCTCAAAGACTAAAAGTCAAGAAACAAGCTGAGCATCCTGCAGTCTTTCTTGTGGGAATAAGGCCTGATGGCTGGTCACTTCAGCCTGTAAAGACATTCCTTGGTTTTTTACTCTTAGATCTTTTAGACAAAGGAAACCCCTTATCCTATTTTGTCTTTTGAAAGCAAGTAGATTGTGGTGAGCTCTAAACCCAGACTGCTACAGGGCAGCTTTGGTGAAGATGCCAGTAGGACATCATGTACAACTCTGGTCATTAAGTCAGTGTTTCTGTCTGCTGAACAATAAAATTATAAAATCAGCTACCTGGATTGACATAGAAGACCAGAAACTATCCTACAGATCAATCTGCTGCTGCCAGGAACTCTGGAGACCACTCACTCTATGAGAACCCTGACAGTTGCTGATAGGAAAGGAGCAGTTACCATGAGCTGTAACAAATCTTCCTTTTGCTATTAGAGTTGAAGAGACACTGCTCCAAAAGCATCAAACCTACTCCCAATCCATCTCTTAATTGGGCAGCAAAAAGCAATGCAAAATTTGAATTCCAGCAGGTCATCTCCTACCTTGCCAAGCTACATTACTTGGCAGAGGAATGATGCAATGAGAAATCATTACTCAAGAAAATGAAATCCCCTTTATTCACATGGCCTTGAGCATACTATGTTATGCAATTTGGAGATGCCTATGCAACGTGACATAGATTAGTACATATTTCTCTTTCTGAATTGTTTCTAAGTGGGCATCTTGAAAATAAATATAAAATTCAAGCTCATTAATATCTCTAGCTTCTTTTTAAACCAGTCATTCCCAATAACCATCCTCAGATATGCAAGTATTATTCTCTCCTTCTTACACTGTGAGATATGGGTGAAAGGGCAAGTCACACAACATAATTAAAACCACTAAACACTGACAAATTCAACAGGCTTAGAGTGGGATTTTTTGATGCAGAGTACCAAAACAAACAAACAAATAAACAAAACCAAAACCAGCTGCTAGTTTTGGTCTTGTTTGTGAAGTAACATTGAAAAATATCACTTTTAAACAAAGTTGCCTTGCAGGTTAACATTTCTGAAAGTGTAAAAATCTCCTTTTTGTCTATTGTTTAAGGTCAGCAAATCTAGACCATCTGGATAGTAAAGTAGCAACTTAGTTCCCTATTTATCTATTAAAACTTCTGTACAGCTCATACGGAAAATTTGTCTACAGCTAAAAAACAACTGAAGTGTAAAAAGCAGCTGCAGGAAAATGATGTCACTGCAGTCAGAGCTGGCTGTCAGCACACTGGCACCAGGAAGATCCTGAGTTATTGTTAATCTCAGCTTTTGAGCCAAATGTCCTATTTGAAGAAAAAAACCAAAAAACAAAAAACAGCCAAAAAAACCAACCCCAAAACAATCCCCCTCCAAACCACAAATCACACAGATCTTTTGCCAAATGTTGCTCTCACTGAAGCCTCAGTGGTAATTTTCAGGAAGATCATGACTTCAAACCTGGCATTTTGTATTAATTTTTTGTACAGAACTGGTCCAGAGTTATGAGTAAGGGTAAAAGGGTGAATCTCCCACCGCTTTTCTCTACCAAAAACAAGCAGCAAAACTGTACAAAATAGAGACCAACCAATTGGCTGTTTTTGCTAATTTTGACTGTTACCTATGGAAATGCAGGTGATGAGAAGACAGACATCATTTTAGTCAAGCAGGTTGCTCTTATTTCTACAACTATCCCCTTCAAAATGGAATTCATTGCCAAAAGGCATCTGTTGCCAATAACTGGTTTTATTTTACAGGCTGCTTAAGGACACATTCTCTTAATTTTTTATTCTACAGGGTCTTATATGGGCTAAAGACAAGTGGAGGAGAGGTGTCCTACCTCCTTCCAGGATATCCTTCTCCATCAGAGGGAAATGAGGGACAAATACCACTTTAGGAATCCTAAGGGACAAGGGTTCAGGTTCAAGTCCTTGGGGTGAAGTTTCCTAGCAATGCTCCAGCAGGTTACAGCTTTGCACAAAGATCCTGTGACAAGCCAGGTCCCAGGAACTTGCAATAACTGAGCATCACCTTTTGGCTGCAGAGATGGCTGAAGTTTGTTTATGCTCAGAAATCAAGAGCTGCCTTCCCTCCTCTCCCATAGAAAGAGGCACTTGCAAAATGAACAATAATGAACTGCTCATGCTTCTTCAAGATGTTACACTCCTTCTTTATCAGCAAAGTATCATCAAAAACTAAACACTTTCCTACAAGTTTTCACAGTATTTTGATACCCTAAAACTCATGCTGCAACAGATTAGGATGAAAGGATGCAAAAAAATGTACTATATGCTTATTTAGCTAGGTGCAGTACAAAAAAACCCCCTATTTCATAGCACCTACACATCTGCTGGATCTGAATTATAACTACAGCAATAACCTGGAAACAAGCTGAAGAATTGTTATACACAAACATTGTGAGTAATATACAAACGTTAGACAAAACAATTCTTCCAGACAATTTCAGATTCCTTAATGTAGACATATGTTCACGTGCTCAAAGAATATTATATTTAATTTTTAATGGAAATGTGTGCATATGGTGAAAGAGAATTCAAAATTCAACTGTTGCCTTTTTGCTCCTAGATCACATACCGGACTATGACTCTACTATCCCAAATCAAAGTCAGTTTTAGCACTGGCAACACAACACCATAATGCAGATTCAATAAATAAAATTACCCTGTATTTTCCCCATAAACCTGTCACACAGACCACCTCAAAATCCTGAGCTGGCGAGTCTATTTTAAAACTGAATTTTTGACTGCATATCATCACCATACAACAACAACAAGCAAAACATGAGCGCTTTGTCATCAAGCTCAACTAACTTATGTGGTAAGAATATGCTCACTGACTAAACAACAAACTGTAATAAAAAGATCCAGCAATAACACAGAGTGAACTCCACAAAACTGGTGAAAACCATATTTTCATGAAATATGTCAGCAAACGTCTCCAAAACATTTGACATTGTTTTACTCACACATTTCACGGTGCTTCAGCCCACTTGAATTTAAGCAGTGCGTGAAATTCTCTTTTCTTATAGCTGTTCACGTTTTTCCCTGAGTAATTAGCAAGCTACATCCCCTTTGACAGAGGGACACTAACAAGCTCCCACAGTTTCCAGTGGGACAAGGAATCCAAAGCTACTAATAGCAAACAAGTCATTTAAACAAAAAAAGGATTACAAAGACTCGTTGCAAGTAGCTGGAAACTCACCCATATTTCAGATTAAGGCTTTCTGAGGAGTTCTTTTGTAAAGAGTTTTGACTCTATCTTACAAAACTATTTCATTGTTTTCCTTTAAAAACCAAAACATTGATTTGTTATCTACTAATAATTTCTTTGCATCGAAAGAGAAAAATGGAGAAGCGTTTTCCAAAGGGGAGATGACGGAAAACTTACTTTTGTTACAAAACCTCCCTCCGGAGATCACAAAATTGAAAGAAAACAAAAGTTACACAAACTTTTTTTTTAAAAAAAGCTTTCCATTCTTCGCTACCAGGCCAACAAAACAAGCTGCAAACTAAGCTTATTTGCAAACTGTGCTGCTGGAAATGCCTAGAGGCAGGTCTGTGCCACCAGGGCGGGCTCTGAGCGGACAGGTGCGTACCTTGAGGACCTCCATGGGCACCTGTGTGGCGGGGGGCAGGCTGGTGGGCACGCTGACGTTGATGGCAGGGGTCTGGCTGACGGGCACTCGCTGCTGCATGAACTGGGCTGCCTGCTGCTTCTGCTGCTGCTCCCGACGCTCCTGCTCCTGCATCTGCTCACGCATGAGCTGCTGTCGGAGCAGGATTCGTGAGGTCATGCTGGAGGAGCTTAAGGGAGGCTTGGAAGCGCCAGGATGCTCGGAATTGCTGCGGGAAGACCAGAGAAACACAGCTCAGCTTGAGTGAGGAGGGATGGGGGTTGCAGAGGGCAGAGCTGGGGAATGTGGGGTGCCCTGGGTGAGGATCCACAGCACCAGGAGGGGAATTGGGAGTTGACCCACTTCAGGTACTCAGCAGCCACGTTAGGCTGCCTTAACCTGACTGCAGCCAAACCATTCCCCAAACGCCAACATCCAGCTGTACAGAGCCGTTTGCTCTTTCAAATTTTACAGAAACCACCCACAAGAAAAACAAATGCTTTTATAGACTGTAGTAGGCACATATATTTCTTTTTTTTTTTTTTAAAGGAAAACAATAATAAAGAGCTGAAGCAAGTCTAACGATTGGTATGGATAATACTTCAGTCCAATGATCTAGCTCAAAGTAAATTAAATCAACCTCTCCCATGAAAACACAACAAAACATAGTTGACTTATTTCCTGAATGATACTACCTTAGGGTTGGACTTGCTGGCAGGGACTTTTCAGAGTTAGAAAACAGAACTCTACAAAAAACCCAGCTCCCACCCCAGGCCTACCAGCATCTTCCGAGCACCGTCAGACACAAAAACAGGAAAATAAACAACACTAACAACTTTATTCCAGTCATACTTTACAAAGAGCAACAGGCTGGCCCACGCCAGCACACAGCACAGCTTTACCACCTAAGAGATATTACTAAGCCATTGGCAAGCAGAGCATGGGACAGCCCACGGGACTTTGTCATGGACTGCAGGGACACTTTCTGGAGCAACTCATCATTTACTCAGGACCAAAATCCATGGGCTGTGCCTTGTCAAGCCAGCAGTAACCCTCCTGGCTCTAGGAGGAAGCTGCTCCCCCAGCTCTGCTCCAGTGCTGATGCTGCAGGATGCTGGCAGGACACACAAGGGAGCCAGCATCCCTTCCAGGTCTTGCTCAGAAGCTGCAGGCACCAAGCACTGCCTGTGCTCAGACAGCCAGAGCCAGCACTGCTGGAAGTGTTCTGGCTTTGTTTAGGACTGATGCTGAACACAGCTCAGGGCAGACACAAAAAAAAAAAAAAAAAGAAAGAAAAAAGGAGAACCCACGCTTACTGCCCCAAGAGATCAAACCCTGCTCTTCCAGAGCACACATTTTGGGGGCAGGGAGGCAGGGGACCATCTTGCTATTTAAGACCTGTCATGTTGAAACATTCACAGAGACACTGATCCTTTTGATAAAACAAGAGAAAACCTTTGTGGTGAAACTAATGCAGCTGTGGAATAATCGTACTAATTAGCTGCTCAAGACAAGTCATTGACTGTGATACTTGTAAAAAACACTCCCTTTTCAATTAAGGGTGAAGCATTCTCACATCTAAATCCAGCAGCTTGTTTTCTGGCTGCACATCTGAACCACTTTCACATTTCCAAACCAAAGAGATGCTTTAATTCCATGACCAGGATTGCTATAGATCAGTGGTCTCCCAATTGTTTTGATTATACATTCCTGCCAGGAATGTCTGAACATGCATCCCCAAAACGTTTACTTATTTTTTATGGACTATATACACGTATTATTGAAGTATTCATAGTTTCTTCCTGCCCACTTATAAAACTGCACATCCACCTCTGAGACCACTGTAACATGAGGGGAAAAAAAGGCACCCAAATGCTGCTTTCAGGGAAGGATTCATTCTCCTCATGTTGGAAAAAGGCCAATTTTGTACCACACTTGTCAGCATTCTCATTTGTGTGCTACTGGCAATTTTTACAGATACCTAATGTTACAAAATTGGTAACCCAGCAGTTCCTCCCACCTTCTTTCATTTTGATCTGTTTCTCCGCCTACCAAAACCAAGTGTGCTGGAAACCATCTCAGAAGAACCTTCCCAATACAAAAATGTTGGGGAAAGAGAGGGAGCAGGAAGGAGAAATGATTTCCACAGCATTTCAAACAGCTCCTGCCAGGAACCTCACCTTGCTCACACAATTATTTTACCTACTTGCACCAAGTGTCCTTCCAGCTTCCTGCAGGTGATTCAGGTCTCTACTGTTGATCAAAAATTGTAAACAACAGCTTCAAGTATTGTATCTTTTAATGAGACAACAGTCCCAGAAAATGCTGTTCAGCCAAATTCTTACCCAAAGAGCAAAGATGCTCCCAGGCTTTATTTCTTCTGCAATTCTGCTCAGTATTTTACATGTCAAAGAGGCAGATGAGCCCTGAACACAGAGAGTGTGGACAGCCATGTGCTGCCAGACTGCAGCTACTGCCACAGACTCATGGAATTGTTTAGCTTGGAAGAGATCTCCAGGATCATCAGGTCCAACGTTAACCCAGCACTGCCAAACCCATTAAACCATGTCCCCAAGTGCCACATCTACATGTCTTTTAAATACCTCCAGCAATGGTGACTCAGCCATCTCCCTGACAGGCTGCTCCAGTGCTTGACAACTCTTTCAGTGAAGAAATTCTTTGTCATGTTCAATCTAAACTTCCTCTGGCACAACTTGAGGTCATCTCCTCTTGTCCTACCCATTATTAACTGGAAAAGGGAGATGGACACCCAACCATCACACCACCAGTGCAGGTGAGCTCAAATAAAGCTTATTCTGGGATAAAAGCTGCTGCACAACACCTGCCTGCCTAACCAGATGCTTCTGTCACAAGCACTGGGAAGGAGCATGGACAGATTTCCTGTTATTTATTCCCAGATGAGGTAAAGCTCCTCCTTTGTTCATGACCAGCATTCCTTCCACCTGCCATGAGTGGCACTGATCAAACATGGAAAACACTTTGAAACGTTGGTATTTCATCCCCTAAGTCTGTCCCATGCATCACACAGCTCATTCTCCCATCCAGCTTCCCCTCTCCACCATGTCTGCTCCCCTCCTCAAGCATAGAATAGAAGGAGCAGGAGATGGTTGGGGTTTCATGACCATGTACCTCCACAGAGCAAACAGGAGAGTTGTCAGAAACTCACTTCACCAAAAAAAGCGATTAAAACATTGTTATTTCAAAAGCTCCATCCAGAGAGTTTTGAAAATGGTTATTTTTAAAGCTTCTTGACCTTTATGTGCTGGTGCACAGGCAGATCTCCTGTGACCAAGCTTGGTGCCATGCACCACAGAACAATCCAGAGTGGAGACGTGGACCCAGAACTCCCCTGCACGCACTGATTCACCCCCAGATTATGTGGAGCCAGGAGCAGAGCCCACACACAGCTAATGCACGATGCAATTCAGATACTTCCTGCAAACAGTTTATGGAAACCATCTAATTGCAATAAATGAAACCGACTCATCCTTTTAATTGACACATGATTAAACCAGTTATCCATTAGCACTCTAATAAGCACAGTGTAATACTGATTGGGAGTTATTAGTTATGTGTCATGTACCAATCCAATTAATCATGAAGTGATAAAGCTTTATTAAATAAGTTTAAATTACATATCCTTTGCACAGATGCCTGGGAAATGTTAGTTACTGCATTCATGAGTTATTATGCAGGTGGCCATTGCATAATAAAAGGCAACTGATCACATTAAAATCAAGTTCGATTTTGTTGCTATCAACCCACAGAGACCACAACCTTCCCAGATATTTACTGATTATTTTATCTGTCTCCTTAGGCAAAAATACAAACTCATTTTTTTGTTGCACAGTTTTGTTTTCAGATTCTATAAATTGATCAAACAAATGCTCTGGTTCACATGCATTAGTTATGAATTATCTGATGTACAAGCATTATTTTGCACTACCTATGCCTGAATTAAGAAACTTCTCTGGAGACTTTGAACTGGAAAAAAAAAAAAAAACCCTCAACTTTGATTTTTAACTACTTTAGAAACTTTAATTATTTTTTAATATTTTTTAAGAAATAAAAATGTCTCCAATGTTTCTTTGACAAATTAGACAAAAAGCCTTCAAAGTCACTTGTTCAGGCCAGGATGGACTACCCTGCTCTTAACTGAGAAATGGCACAGAAGAGGGGAGGCTGCTGCTCTCTTCCCTCCATTCATGCCAGCTGTTTGTTAATGGGTTAGTCCACAGAGAAATCAGCCAGGAAAAGCAGATTTAGCACCTCAAGAAATCCACTGAGCTGCACCAGATCTCAGAGGTAAGAAATAACATCGGATTTAAACGCTTTTGTTTATGTCTTACCCTCATCCCATTCATAATTATTCACAGAGAAAATAAAAGTATCCACATTTGAGTTGCAATGTTGGCAATCTCTCATCTCCTTGCTTTCAAGATTAAGATTGTTCTATGCTATAATGGTAGATACTTAAATACTTGATCTCCAGAAGACATTTTCAGAGACCACCACTCAGCTCCCAACTCATAGAAAATTTATTCAAAATTACAGCTGATCCGTACATATTGTTTCTTCAAATTTAGTTTCTTCAAAATTAAAGCTGATTTATACAAATAGTTTTCAATCTGTCCACCAAGCAGAAAAACCTCAAGACACTTTTTGTTCCCTGTACTGTATATGAGGCTGAAGCAGCAATGCCTGTAGTAGTTTCTACCTGTTTACCTCAGAAAGGAGTGACAGAAAAGTGAAGAATTGCAAAAGGAAAAAAAAATTAATGCAAGAATGAGCCCGGATGCACACACCACCACCCCAAAAAAAGTCTAATACAAAATGCAAAAAGTCCACAAACAACACAATCCCTCTTCCCCTTCAGCCAAGGTAAGGGATTCCAACTACTACAGCATTTTCCCTGGAGCACTTTGTACCTCATTCCTAACATTTAATAATTGATTGTGGGTTGCAGCGACACTCTGGTCCCCGTGCCAACTGCCTGGTGCTGCTTGAAGTATCAATGCAAAAAAAGAAAAAAAAAAAAACCAAAAAAAAAAACAAGCCCAAGATTTGGCACCCTCCTACGTCCTGACTTGCCAAGGACAAAGCAGTTACAAAAACGGTGTGGAGACCTCTATCAGCCTTTATTATAAAGCCAGAACTACATTTCAGGCTCCTACATGAAAGGTTTCCTCACTTGAAGGTTACATGTTTAAAGAGACAGGCTGCCTGCTCCATCATCAAGGTAAATGCTTTCTGTGCCTCCCAAATGCACCTGTTTCCTGACCTGAACTGCTTGCCCTGCACCATGGGCTGCACCCACAGAACAGCCCAGAGCCCAAAAGGCACCCACCCATCTGCCTGCATGCACTGAGTGCACCTGCTTGGGCAGGGAAAGCAAAACCCTGCAACATCCATCCACCATGCACACCTCCTACACCAAGGAGTGAGAGGCTGATTAATTTGGTAGACCATCCCGCTTTGGAAAAAAATAAAAACAGATTCCCAAACCTCTCCAACAAAAGCCAATTCCACCAACAAAAATATTTCAATCCTCAGCTAAGAATTTTTTTAAGTTGTAGTACACCATGTAGTAGTTTTCCATTTTTCTTCCTGTCTTTAAAACACACCTTCACAAGTGGCTGAACATAATGCTTTCTGAACTTAATGAAAACCTCTCTCATGACCCAGGAGCACTCAGTAAATAATTATTAAGCTCTGGAGGTGGCTTTTGCATGAGTGTTGACTTAATCAAATGCTGTGAGTTGATCTGCTTGAATGCCCATTTACTTGAGGACACAGCTTGCAGTGTAGCCTGGAAAGCCTGATCTTGTCCAGATTAAGGAACAAGGTAAAATTAAGAGGTTCAGTCCAGAAGCTGCAAAGGTCACATTTTACAATCCTTTACTACCACTGCTGATAAAAGGGAGATGAAAAATTGCAACCTTAAAGTATCCTCAAAGACTTCAATATTATAACAGTGATAACACACCAAGTATTTTTACACCAAAACTGAACCTCTGTTAGCCCAAATCTGTGTTTTGCCATGAACAGAAGACATGTCTATATATTTAAACACAGAGTTCTCCTCCTGCAAGTCACCATCAGTATCTGAGCTGCCAGCCCAGCTGCTGTGGCTCTGCAGAGGACAATCCCACAGCAGTTTTGTTAATGCTTGGCCAGTCCCAAACCCAGTATTGTCACCTCCCAGAGCACAACCTCCACCACCATCAAACCAACCCCGCAACAATCCGCTCACGGCGCCCTGGCAAAGCATCACTCACACACAGAGGCTGTCAAAGGAGCAGGGCATCAACATCTGAACAGCTTCCATCTTTCCCCCCACCCAAATTTTGTGTCCAAGGGCTTTTGCTGAGCACCCCTGGGTGAAAGTCAAGCGGCGTCCGGGGCCGGCTGTGTCTCCAGGGGAGGCTCCAGATAAGGACCTGGCAACTCCAATCCCCAGGGAGCAGCAGCTCCAGCACTGCAGACCTGTGCAATCCAGCACCTACCGAGGGGAAAACAACGGGCTGGAGGCAGGGGGGACCACGACAGGACTCCAAAACAGCGCCGGAGTTTGGAGTCAGCATCCTGCTGCATCCCTGCCTCACCTGCATTGGGAGCGCCGCGCAGCCTCCTCCCGATGGGATGCTGGATCCGCGGGATTTGGGATAAATTCCTGGATCAGTAGGCTTTGGGGTAAATTCCCGGCACTGCACCACCCTCACCGCCCCGCAAGGAATGGGAGAAACCCAAGACACGGGCTGGCATTGAAAGCACTTCTCCCATTCATTAATTAAAAGGGGTGTGATCAGGCCATTAACACCATCAGTGGATAAGGGCTGTCTGTAACAGCACCGTTTTCTCACGATCTTTATCATCAAAAAGATGAAGGGAAAGGGTGGGTGCGAGACAAATTTGTTTTCTGGGATGCGATTTCTTCGCATTCAAGGCTCGCTTAGGCGAACCTCCACCTAGGAACCACTGGACATGCAAATCTCGAGAGCTGGAACTGCATCTGTAAAGGTGCAGAGTGGATGTGACAGTGCACACACCACTTCCCTGGCCCCATCTCTGCTCAAACAGGCTGAAACCCTCAGAAAAGCAAATACCTCGAGCTCCTAAAACTGTCCCATGAAGGGATAAAGGAATTAAAACTGTAGCTGTGTTACCCAGTATTGATTTGACACTCTTCCTCAAATTTTTGAAGTTTCCATCACAAACTTAGAGAAAATATTACCAAAAAATAAAAGAGGAAAAAAAAGGCATGAAGCAGATTTGCCTTTCACTTAAAAATCTGACCTTGTTAAAGGCTTTTTGAACCATTTTTCAGACACCACATCTATGGGCACTTCTCTCTCTAAAGGGCTCTACATAAATTTGCAAAACAAAAAGCGAGATTGCTAAAACAACCAAGAGGTGATAAAAGAAAAGGTGAGGAGATAACGCTCCACTAGCAATCTCTGTAGTTTTTGATTTTGTAATGCAGAATTTACCTTTTTTTTATCTGGGTAAACAGAGACGATAACACTGACGCTGAGAGGGAAGATGACGTATGACCAGCACACTTTTTGATACTTTACAACTACACAGTGCCCAGGTCTGGCTTCACAGCACCTTTCCATCATATCCTGGTTTAGAAATTACCACTTCCACAGCTGGATAGCAAGTTTATTCCCAGAGGCATTTTTCAGCAGAAGACAAGGCTCAACCATGTTGTATCCATAATTCACACGCCCAGATCCTTCCCTGCTAAAAAGCCATGGAGCAGCAATTCCCAGCCTAAACCTTTCCATTCATCCAAGGTTTTCTGTTTATTGACTCCAGTGCTTTCCAAAGAGGATGAGGCAGCTGGAAGCCTCATCTGCACATGACATCCTTGCTCTGGCATGCTGAGCAAACAGGATCTTGAGGAGCAAAAGGGAAAGTGTTTATGGAAGATTTGCTTTGAATGATTAAGAAAACCCCACAGTGAATTCTGTGCTCGGTATTTCAGCATCATCAGCACCTAGGACTTGCTCACAACACTCAATACAACATGCAAAGGAACAAACAACCCCTAACACATCACTGCAATAATTTTAACTTTAAACCAGTCTTGGACAGATATTATGCAAACTCTCACTTCAGTCTCTAGCCACAGCACCAGCTGTTCATTACAGGATCTGATCAGATCAGAAAATGTCTTTAGCAACTCTTCTTTCTAAGAAAGCAACTCTCCAGGCTGC
This sequence comes from Erithacus rubecula, assembly GCF_903797595.1. NCBI lineage: Eukaryota > Metazoa > Chordata > Aves > Passeriformes > Muscicapidae > Erithacus > Erithacus rubecula. The sequence goes on along the minus strand of NC_136665.1, from coordinate 16,149,721 downwards.
AGAAAGCAATTCCTCAGCGTCCCTATGCTTGGAACAAATTTCAATTTTGGAGTCCCTTAAGCATTACTCATGTTTCTTCTACCTTTTTATCTATTTGTGGAAAAGTTACTGGGGCAAAGAGGACTGTGTGACTGTGCAAGCTGAACTACTTGGATGGAGGTAAAAAAACCCCTCATTCAGCAACAAGTTCCTTTAGCAACCAATTACAATTTGCAGTTGCAGGACAGATGTGCCAGACTTGCTGCCTTGGGTTTTCACAGCACAGACAGGAAGGTGGGATAAGCTCCAGCTGTCCATGTAAGGAAGCATTAGTGATGTTTACAAACTTGCTAACTCAGGAGAAGCAAAATGGAAGAATTGCCCAACTGCAAACAACTAAAGGCAGGTGCCCTCAATTCCCTTTCTTAGGGCACTCAATGCCCCCACAACATGCCTGACATGGGAGAATCCCAAACCAAGGCTCCTGGAGGAAGCAAACCTGCTCAGATCATCAGACCATTGCTATGCTGTCAGCAGCATCCTCAGTAAACAGCCCTTCTGACACCAGGTACCTCTCCCAAATCCCAAATTCAGGGATTCTCCAAGTTTCTGTGTCCTTACAACCTGAGTGTGCATTGTGGGGCAGGACAAGCAAATGTTATAAATATGTTATAAAAGGAGGGACCTTTTCACCTGCCATCCAACAGCTGCAAATTCTGTTTGAAATTTGCCACCTTTGCAGGAACTGCAGTCTTTCACAGAAATATTTAGCATTGATGTAAAGCCTTCAGCACTGGGGAATTGCATCTCCAAGGACTGTTACAGTAATTCCTCCTCTTCCCTCATCAAAATAATTCTGCATCTTGTTTCAAGCCAGAAACTGCTCATGAACATCAGAGAGGGAATGAGGAATATAATTACTTAAGCATGGGTTCACATGTAAAAAAAAAAAGAAATATTAAATGAAAACCATGGTACAGAATGAAGTCACATTTAAAACAAAAACATGCAAGCAACATTTACACTTCTTCATTTCACAAAGTCAAAAATACATACAAAAAGATCCACCCTAATCTATTTATAGGCCTTTTAGCACTTCAAATACAGCCCTGCTAATACACAGACTTAATTTAATTTTGCAATCACCCTTCTGCTCTTCATGTCTTATGTTGCTCTAAAATGCACAAGCACATCTCAAAGAGAAGACATCAGAAAAAGTCTTCAGAAATAACTTTATGCAACCAAATACAATCTCAAAAATTAACACAGCTGCTGAGTTTCTAGAAAATGGGATTTTCTCAAGTAAAACTGCTCAGCACAGCCCATGTTTTGCACAGTTTAGTGACAACTGAGCAGTGCTGTCCACATCACCTGCAGCAGGAACACTACTTTTTACTTTTCAAAACACATTATAGCCCTTGATTGACTTTTGAAAAAAATAAAAAAAAGGCAGTGAACTCAAAACTATTTACAAGCCTTGTTGTTAGACCCTTCTAATCTGTTCTGCACTGCCAGAAGCACAGCACTTGAATGGCTATTTCTGTTCAAAGCTATATTTGTTGTGGAACTACTGCAAACTCCTGAATCATGTAAACAGAGGCAAGAGCCAAAAAATGTTTCACTGGACTTGAAGTTCACATCTGCCTTAGTTACTAGGACAAAAAAATAAAGGCAGGGCTTAGGTTATAACCAATAAATCCTGCAAAGACTATGGTTAATCATGCATTCCTGCAACAGGGTTTTGTTTAATCTGGTTTACTTAGCATTTGTGACCTTGGCAAAGTACCTGCAGGAGCACCCACCACTGTTGTGGAGCAGGATTTCACACCTTTTGTTATTTTAGGCTTCAGCAGGCAACTGTACAGTGCTACATTAGCCAGCCAGGTTCATAAACATGCAGCAAAGTCACCTGGAAATGATGTGCAGCTCCAGACTTGCTGGAGCCCAGCAGCCAACTGTACTAAAAAAGTCCCTAACTAACTGTCCCTAAAAGCAATATTGGAGCAGCTCTCAGTCAGGACCTGCAGCTGCACCTTTGGGTGAAATAAATGCTTGGTAAATGTGCTGCTGGAGCACAGTGACCCTGCCATTTCTTCAGAAAATCAGTGCTACAAACCATGCCTTCAACTCAGCCCAGCTGTGTGAAAGAAAGCTCACCTTCCCTGCACTCACCACCTTCTATTCCTCATGATCCCCTCCAGCAGGAACAATCCCCAGTATTCCCAACATCCTCAAAACAAAAGGCTGCCCAATACTCCCAACAAGCTGGAAACCATGAAAACCCCCAGAACAACAAAAAAAACACCCCAAAACAACAATGAAAACCCCCCAAACAACAACAAAAACCCCCAGAGATGTTTGATCCCAACCTCCCACAGATTACACAGATTTTCCCTTCAGGCAGGGACCAATTGTGCCCAGTGGTCTTTGGCACTGAACTGCAGCAGAGGTACTGCAGGCAGGACAAGCAGCATGTTTGGATAAGAATGGGACAACAAAGGTGGATGAAGGAAAACAAAAAAATGTTTCCTTCATAACCCACATAAGAAATCTGGATTAAACTATAGTAGCTTTTTTTTTTTTTTTTTTTTTTTTTTTTTTATAAAATCATTACTGAATTGAGAAATTTAGTGGCTGCCTGATACTTAGTTGCCAATATACATCTAATACACTGAATATATTTTTCCCTTCCTTTTAGAGAGGCTGATGCAAAGCCACATTCAGGAAACTACAATTGGCTTTTGAAGTATTCAAAAGGGAGGAAAAAGAAAATCTTCTTTTACAAACTTCAGAACAAACAAGATGGTTTTCCATTTTTTCTTGTTTTTTAGAAGCAGATAATGCAAATCTGAATGGATTACACATTTTATCATCTAGCTTACTGTAGTTTATTTTTGTACAAATTTTAGCCTTCATCTTAAGTTTAAGATACTCTGTCTTAAAAGTGTTATACTTCTGTGCCACTTCCCTTCACACAGCTACAACCTGGCTACAAAATTCCTAACCTTAATAGAAGGATATATATTTAATTTTCCCTTGAATTGACACTACAGACTACTTGAAGTTGTATAAAAGCCTGTATTATCCTGCACACACTTCCAGAATACCAAAAATGAGTATCAGCTGTCAATGGCAGCCTTATTCAATTAACATTTGCACAGCCAAAGCACTTTGCAATCCTATACACAAAAAAAATAAAATCCTGCTAAAAAAACCCCAAAAACAGTCAAAAAAGCAACCCCAATGCCTGGGCTAGGGAAAAGCAGCTTCTGTAGGATTTCTCATTTGGCCAGCTCCCAGACATCTCCTATTCCACACTAGATGGAGCTTTGTTCCCTCTTCCCCAGGCGTCTGGCAGTGCCCTGAGCTGGGATAAAAAGGGTAAAGAGGCAAAGGGTGAAACAACAGTCACCCCAAATAAACAGCCTGCAGCAGAGGCCTCAGGAGCAGCACAATACCAGCAAGGACCTGGCTCTCCCTGTGCCCTCCTGGCTCTCTGAACACAGCCCTGTTCTGCCTTTTCAAAGAAAGGAAATTTCAGCAATTCCAAGTCCCAACCAGAGCTGAACTCCCACCAGTTATGGCTGCAGGGCACTGCCTGAGCTCACACCACAGTCAAATTACACTTCTTTTCCTCCTTTTAGAAAGGGACAACATTTAAGCTTATTATCAGATTACACACCTGAATTGATCACTGGTTTTCCTGTATGCCTCTTCATATTCCCAGTTATTTTCTTTCAAAATAAGCTCTTCAATCTCTTCTCCATTAACCTGAAACATCTGTTCCAAATGCCTCTGCTCAAGCTCCAGCCTGGATTCATTGACACTTCAGGGAAGCAACTCATGGATAAAATTCCCCTTGATTTGTATCTGTTGGATTTGGTCTGTGTTGTTTCAGAACACAGGTCAAGAGAAACAGCTCATCCTTCTGGTGAGCTGCCACAACTCCATTAGGATCTTTCAAAGCACAACAGGATATGGTACATCATCAGTATTTCTCTGATGGATTTAAACTCAATGGGACTGCGAGGAGCCCAGGGGAATGAGTCACTCCCGATGTCACCAGTGGCCAGCAAGGCAAAGCACAAAAAGCAGCAGCCTCAGGCTGTATCAGACAAGGCAATGCCAGGGGGGATGGAGGAGCACCAGTGCTCCAAGTGCAAAACCTGTGTGTGCCTCATGGGCAAAGGCTCCTGCTTGTGCTCAAGAACAAGGAGCTAAAATTGAGGGGACAAGGGAAACAAGCCCACGTTATAGTGGGAAGCTAAAGAAAAGCTTGGAGGTTGACAGGAGTGAGTGTTGCTGTCTATAAATACAGCAGAGAAACAAACACCCAGGAGAGAACAACCCTGGCACGTCACCAAGCGATATAAACCAGCCATGAGCAAGATTAAATTGGTATCAACAGTTTCATTCTGAGAAGTTCAGACCTGAAACCGTTTCCAGCTGGAGGACTGGTGAAGGAACAACATGCTCCTTTGCAAATAAAGACTGCTTGCCTAATCAAAGTAGGTCACTGTAGAATAAAGCAGCCAGTAATAAATTGCACGACACAGAATCACAGAATCAATAAAGCTGGAGAAGAACTTTAAGATCAACAAATCCAACCTTTGACCAACCACCACCTTCTGAACCAGAGCAGAGCACTGAGTGCCATGTCCAGTCATTTCCTGAATCAGAGGCTCCAAAAGGACAGATGCAGCAAAGCAATCTCCTGGCAGAGCAGATGGATCTGAAGTAGTGCTGGAATACTGCACCCAAAAGGAGCTCTTGCCTTCACATACACCATGCTGAATTAGAGCAATAAATAATACCTCAAAAAAGGAGGGGCTGCCTCCTTTCTAAATTAAAGATTAGAGGTACCCCCAAAACAAACCAACTCAAGAAAAATCTACTACAAAAAGAGACAGACTAAAGTAGACAGAAGGCATGCAGAGCAGGAGCTCTCATCCAGAGCAGATTTAAGAGGGACACGTTTTGAAGACAAGACAGCAGCTGGAGGGTCCAACAGCCACACAACACCTGACCAAGGTATCATCACCCATATGACTCCCAACACAAGGATTTAGAGCAGACCCTCTGGGGACACACAGCCTGTGCAGCACAGACAGGGGCAGAAACCACATCTCTAAATCCCAGACTGCTGCATCCTCTGTAGCCAACAGCCATGTCCTGTTATTCTACTCAGCACTGACAAGCAACACAAGACATATCTGAAGCTAAGCCTGCCAGGCTCACAGGTTCAGCAGAGAAAACTCTTTGTTTGTTAAAGCAGCATGAAAACCCAAACCTCTGACAGCCTGTAACTGCTCAACATCCTGAACATACCATCCCAAATTTCCACTGAAGTTCAAGAAAGGAGCATAATGAAAACACCTTCACTGACCATGTTATTTACAGCCTGGGAACAAAGAACTCCTGCCTCCGGTGTGATTTTAATACAGGCTAATTTATTCTGAAAGAAGCAATGATTAAATACACAAAACCAAAGTATGGAACCTGAAAAACACCTTCCTGTCTGGCAGAGCAAGTGCTTTCTAAGGACACTTACACTAGCTCCTGCTGCTAAAATCATTTACTAAAAGTAACTGGGGAAAAGCAAAGATGATCTCAAAAATACAAAACAATACTAAGCTAAAAAAGTTACACTGAAAAAAAACCCAAACCAGATCAAATGCATTAATATATTCTTGTGATTAAATTGTCCAAGTTGTTTGAAACTGAAGACATTAATATTTCAGTGATTACATACGGTTTTTTTAAATCTTACAAGTGTTTAGTACTACTAAAAAGCCAGCACATTAAATCTTTACAGACTGGGATTGAGAAATTCCCTGAAACAAGAGGAAAAAAGCCCTAGGCAAAAAACCATAATAATCAATTTTCTCCACCCATCCCACCACATGCCTCTGCAGAACCAGCATCAGGTAAATTGGGGATTGCAGAGTCAGCCAGAATAAAGCAGTTCCCAGGCCAAAGGGCTTTCAAACAGGTCCAAGACCTTGGTACTGTGGTGGCCCAGGACAAAAAATGCAGATGAAGCACTAGCAAGTGCCAGGAGGGAGGTGCTCACACCAAAACCAGCCTGACAGTTACTTCTTCAGGTAAACTGTACTTCTTAGGTAAGGGAAACCTCAGTATACTGCTATTAAAAATAAAAAGGTAATAAATGGCTACTGTGATTCCAGTGAATGTAAAAGGGGATTGTTTGAGAGGATGAAAAGTCCTTTCCATGTCTACATGCAAATAACCGCTGGAGATGGGAGGGGTGGCTGAATCACCTTAGCCTGGTGAAAAAAAAAAAAAGGTTTTAAGCACAAAAACTCCCCAATTTATCATTTTCTCATTGCATTATTCAGCAGCAACATCATTTTATCAGTCTCTCAAATACTACCCTCCAAGAAGCAATACACAAGGGGTTTCCTATAAGGTTTTCCATAACCACTACAGGACCAAAATAAAAAATTATGCTGGCAGAAAACTGATAGGTTTTCTACAGCAAAGTCCCTCTTTACAATTTTTCATTTAAGATTAAATGTAATAAAGTTCCTTAGGATTGTAAAACCAAATACGCAAATCTAAGGTGGATCTCAACCTGCAGGCATTTTTGTATCAGTTAACATTTCACATGCAAAAAAATGTAAACAGTGAAGTTCAAGCCAGAACGAAGTTCTTTCCTCATTTCAATCAAAAACATGAATAGAACTATTTATCTTAAAACAGTTTGAGCAATCTGGTCTAGAAGAAGGTGCCCCTGGCCATGGCAGGGGGGTTGGAACTGGATGATCTTTAAGTTGCCTTCCAACCCAAACCAATCTATTATAATTCCATGATTTCCAGTGGTGTTGGGAAGCTGTAGATGCATGGGAAGAAGACAAGGAAATGAAAAACAAAACAAAGTGCCTACAGAAAACAGATTTAAAACTGTATTTCCACATGGCAACAAAGAAACACGCTGCTTGGAAACACCCTTTCATTTCTGTTTAACAAAAATGGTGGTGGGAATTCCTGCCAAAGTAAACTTCAAAAAATTTGTTTGCCATGGAGGAAAACCAAGCAAACTGGAGTTCTGTGTGCAGAATCCTGTTTCAAGAGGGTGAAGGTTTCTTTGTTCCCTTTATTGCCAGGTCACTTCAAACTTTTATGCCTACATACTTCATTATGTTTGCAAAACTTTCAAAACAGTAAAAAGAAAGTAAACTAGAGAATGAAAAATTTTAATAACCCACTCCTAAAAAACAAAAAGCCTTCCAACATGCCATGTGCAGAAATATCACCAAGTTTGACATCTTTCCTATTCTATCAGTCTACTTCCAAATGTTTGGCATCTTTGAAAGCAAAATATAAATATTATTCCACACAGTGCACAGAGAAGGTTTGGGTGTTTTAAAAAATGTTTGCATAAAATCCAAGAAAAAAAAGTAAGTTTTTAGAACATTAGTGTAAATTACATAATCTGTCCTCTTAAATGACAGTTTCTAACCATTAACAATGGTAACTACAGATAAGAGCTTTTATTCAATTATCATGCTAAATTTCACATTTCTGTAAGCAGCACGATAAAGCAGCTCAATCACTCCTCCCTTGCTTATCTGTTATCTCAGCATCATTTGTGACCCCAGAAAAATAATTGCAATTTTCTAGGTTGTGGTTCAGCTGCCCCAACAGATTCCTGTGCACTAACAAGAGTTTTCCTTCTGCATCTCTCCTTCCCAGTTAGGTATTCTGCAATCCCATAGTTTCAAGCTTGTATCTTCAGCACTCAGACATGTGGGCAAACAGCAATTCCTGAAATTTGTTACTTATTCAAGATATTTCTCCTGGTATTTGTCATAGCAGAGTCAGGATGTAAACTCTAATTACAAATCAGAGTTTTAACTGCTGCAGGATTGGGGAGAAAAAGAGGCTGATTGAGATTATTAGACAGCAATTCTCACAGAGCATTTAATTCCAGCTCTAAATTCAGGCACGTATTCAGCACATCACAACCAAACCTGGGTGGGACATGGTCCCAAACTCAAGGAAATCAATGGGAATATTTAATTCTGATTTCCCATAGAATCTTTGGGCACACTACAGCATTTTGAGCCAAAAACCTGCCTGCCCTTGGTGCACCTGAGGAAGCTGAACCTGCAGGCAGTGTGGATCCCACCACGTACAGAGTCAGCTCTGCAGTCCACAGCATCTGCCACGGAGCAAACCCTGACCCAGCTGGCTGCACATGAAAGCACATGCAAAAGGTCTTGTGCACACTTGTTCAGCTGGTTTGGAAAAGAAATACAAATGTGCAAGAAAAGATTGGAGGTTTTTTTTTGTGCTTCCAAGTCAGGTAATTTTTCTATTTTATTCCTACCTGGGCTAAGAGGAGAGAGGGAAAGCTAAAATAAAATGATCATATACCACTGCTTCTTCTCCATCCCTGCCAGGCAGCTGCAGGAGCTGACATGCAGGCACAACCCCAGGCTGGCACCAGGAGGGACAACTGCTCTGTGGAGCTCTGCTGCAGCTCAGAGAAGAAAAAGGACCAAGGACTTACCCAGGGGATTCATCCTTTTATGTTTCAATCCAAGGCAAGGCAAGAGGACCTGGGCTCCTGCTGGCCACAGAGCCAAGACTAAACAGAAAGGGCTCAGTAAGCACTGGCTTCCAGAAACTGCACTTCCACTCCTACCATCCACCTCCTAACCCTGCTGCTGCATTTGTGGCTGCCTTTGTTAGAACACTTCTGCAAATGAAAACAGATGAGTAACTATTGCTGCTTTAGCAAACTCCCAAGCCCATGGTCACTAATAATAGCTTTGTTCCTTTTATTACTAAACAAAACCAAAAAAAAAAAAAAAAAAAAAAAAGTTTAAATGCTTGTATAAAATGCACATTGCTGAATGTTTTCTTTCATTGATCCAGGGCTGTTTCCCCATATGAGCTTAGGCCCAGGACTCTCGAACAATTTCTGTGATCAACACCATGTGGAGCAACCTCAGGCTGTTTGAAGGGGCTTCCCTCACTAAGTAAAAAGAAAAATAATGTTTTGATCTCCTTCATTTGAGACACAGAGTTCAATTAGCAAACAAATCTGAACAGGGACATTGCTGCACAAAGTGGAAGGCAGAGGCAGCTCTGATGGGTTCAGGGAGGCAGAGGTGCAGCTCCTGGATCCTGCCCTGCCCCAACTGTGCCAGGAGGAAACAGGTGGCACACAGGGAAAGGGCAGCCTGTGGGGAAGAGAAAGTGGAGAAGGGCAACAAGAGAGGAAGAAAACAGGGAGGGGATGAAGGCATTGCTGTGAAGTGACAGTGGGGGAATGACCCAGGAAAGCCTTCCCTTGTATGAGAAAAAAGAAACAAGAAAAGTCTTAAGAACTACTTTGGGTACAAAATTCTGCTTTTCTTCTCTGCAATCAAATCAATGACAGGAATTTCTGAATCAATAAAAACAACGGGGTCCCAAATCACCCCAAGTCTGCCACGCTTCACCTGATGAATCCTCCCACCACACACCCCCTTTGGCCTGGCCTCTGCTGTTCCTCCCATGCCTCTCCCCTTGCTTTTTTTTGGGGTGCAGGTTTTATATTAACTGCAGAGTGAACTGCAGCAGAACCAAACCCAAGGCCTCAGTTATCCTACAAATGGGGCTGGAAAATGACTCGGAGCCACTGGGCTTTGGCTGCCCAGACTGAAAGGTGAGTAGACACCATGGAAAAAAAAAAAAGCTGAATATTCAAAAGCCAGGCCAAAGCATTTTCACACCCTAAAGCTTCTAGGGGTTTTGAGCTTATTAATTTCTGTTATTGGGCTGACTGCTGCTGAATGATCCCAAGCATTGCATAGCAAATGGTTTTTTTTTTTCACAGGAAATAACCAAGCCAAAGCAGCGAAAGCATCCTCTTGTTCTTGTGTGAGCCCCTTTTTATTATTTTTTGTTCCTTAGTTTACTTGAACAATAGCACCATGAAACAGCCTACAATAATGACTGTTACAAAATAGGAAGCTGAATTATTAGGCAAGCTCTGTCTGCGTAACTCAATCAGCCTAGGGAGGATATGACAGGCACGACCAAGACAAAGGACTGGACTCTGTGACCCCAGGCATCCTTCAGGATTCTGTTTCTGAGTTATTAAGAGCTGAATTTTGCTTTTACTCCTTGATTAGAGGCACCATTCCTGTCCCAAGAAAGTGCATCACCAAGTGTGCACACAGAAAACAAACACTTTGGAGAGGCTGGGATGAGAAGTTTACCTGAAAATAAAGTTCAAAATGGAAGTTCCAAGTTTAGTATTTAACCTTTTGAGCACAGAGGGGATACACACAGCAGGAGAGGTAAATCATGAAGTAGCCTTTAAGCAAACACCCAACAACAGTTTTTGCAAACTAACAAAAAATAACTGCTAAAAATGGTCTTTAAGCAGTTGAAAGGTTCAACAGCACAGAAGTTCTACAATCCCACCAGAAGCATCATCAGGACCAGTTCTGGAGGGATACATTTTACACCAAATAACCAGTAAGCAAGGGCAGCCACCCACCACCCTGTCATTACAACAACCCTACTGAAACTATGAAAATCAGGTCTAAGTGCTCGGCTGAGCAACACTTGGGAGCCAACAGCAACACCAGTGACTGAGCAAGAGCAATACAGGAACCTGCAAGTGAATCATTAACGAGCAATGATTTCTCCATTACTCACTGTGGATACAGAGTTACTGCGGGTAAGATTTGTTTCTAAAAAAAGGGAACAGCCACCAACATGAGCACTAAGAGATTCATCAAAGCCCAGCAGGAGGTGGGAAGGCAAGAGGAAGGCACAGCTCTGGGGCAGGCTTTGTGCAGAAGAGCTGCTCCTTGAGGAGCATCTCACACCATCCCCTTCCACAGGGTCACACTCAGGGGCTCGGGTCAATTGGGTGTTGATTTTGCATCACACCAAGAAATTATTAACTCATTCCACAAAAGCCATACAACTGTCAGGCTGCTGATTGAGATCAATAACCAACTACTAAAATGTCAACAGTTTGACCTCTAGGCAAGTGTTTCCATACCCCTTCACCCACCTTCTAAAATAAATGCTCCCAGTGCATTTTCCCCAAGCATTTGCAGCCTGTGCTACTGAGAATAAGCAACAGGAGAACTGAGCCGACATTCTCAGCCAATCTTTAGGCAAGATTAGCAAGCAATTAAAGCTGTTGTATGAGGAATTTTAAGTGCTCTACAACTTCATGCCAAGCAAGAGCTAGTCAAGCACTGGAATTTATTTTTTGCAATTCTGTTCTACACAGAAACAGAGCCGAATTTAAAGAAAAGATTTTTTGAAGCAAGGATTCAACCAATTAGCAAAACATCTATTACAGTTTAAATACTAATATATCTGAAAGAAAATATGCATCAAAAAGGAAAATGCAAAGCATTATGATTGCTCCCTACCAGAACATTTCCATTTCAACCAAACTGGGGTGTTTCAATCACTTTTTGTCCTTTTGTTGGACAAATAATTATCATAATTAATGATAATGCTAATTGCACCCTCGCCACTTGGGGTGCAGCACATCCTGGGAACACTTTTGAAGGCCAGAAATGAACCTCAGCTCCAAAAGCCAAGGAGAGCTTTGCCACCTTTCTCTACAACTAGATCCACCAGGACAGGTAGCAGAGAATACAGCTTTTGTCCCAAGAGTGGATCATTAGTCCCAGCTAAAAAATCTTCATTAAGTTGCCAGGAAAACAAGATGGAGTAACAGAGAAAGCCACACATTTCATCATGGTAAGAGTTACAAGATGTTCAAGAGGAAAAGCTTGGTTTTAAGAACAGCAGAAAATAAGGCAGATTTGGGGAACTGTCACCTCCAGCAACAACTGCACAGCTTGCATGGGTCTAACAATAAGGGTTGAAAATAATGATTTTCATAAACACATTCACTGGAGCAGAAAAAAAAAAAAAGATACAATGAACAAAGCAAGTAAGCAAAGTTAAATAAGGTAATGAAGCCTGAGGTACAGTTTCAGACTGATCTGCTGTTCACATAAAGAATGCTCTAGTTGAAGATTAGGGGTGAGAAATAAGAAGTCATTAGCTCTTCTTCAAGGTTCATGATTCAAATCTGACAAAACACACACTTCAGTGTTTCCAAGCTTAAAGAAAATTCCAGCAGGGTCACAGAAGTCGCTATTTTTAGCTGGCTTAATCTCTGTGCACTCAAACACAGCTTTTGTACATGCACATATTTTGTTAGCACTTAAATAAAGAAAAAAAACCCCTCAGCTACCAAAAACTTAATCATCCACAAGTTCTGAAAATGCAAATGAGCTTTCCTCTTAATATTAGCTGCTTTTGAGTGAACAGCACTGAGCAACAGCCTATAGCTTTTCCAGCCAAAACTGCTGCTGGAAAAAGAAAAAAAAAACAACCCAGCTGCTGGAAAATATTCAGTGACAAAACCGAGAAAGAAGAATGTGGGAAGTTACCAGCAATTAATTTCTTCAATAGGAAACAAACTCTTCCCACCCACAATGTACCTATCAGTACAGCTGGCAATGTTCTGGAACCTGGAACATCCAGGCTGTGAAGTGCATTGGGAAGTGCCTGGCACTGGCAGCCAGGAGGAGAGGCAGCAGCTTCTGACAAAAAGAAAATATATCAGAAATCAGTGGGCCTGTCTTGGTTCCTTGGCTGGCTGCTCACTGCCAAGATGGTTTAGAGCTGGAGCTGTTAGAAGAGCAAAGCAAAGGGGTCAGAAAAAGGAGGTTGGTCCAAAAGACCTTGGTGGGTCCCTTCCAACCCAAATGATTTCTGTGCAGAAACGATGACATTCAATCTTTGTCTCTTCATTTACTTATCATATACTGTAAAATATTTTGTTCATTCACATTAGAAAGGTTTCAGCCACAGAATCAACAACGATGTGGCCCAGGACTGTATCACCCACTGGAAAGATTAATACATTTATAGTTGCAACAAAACTCTTGATACTCTTCAGTAACTCCTCTGTGCATGTATTGCTACACAAACTACACAAGTAATTCACTCTCTGGGCCCTTGCTGTTAAATTCTTTATTAATCCTTGTAAGTTTGTCTGTTGACCTACTGTAATTTTAAGAGATTCAGACACTGAATGTCCATACCAGCCAAACTCTTTTAATAGAATTAACCAGAGATATCATGTAAGCTTGTAATAATGTCAACAACTAAAATTCAGTTAGCTGAGCCAACAAGAAACCACTGAAACCTTACACATGTTCTCCTCTCCTCATCAAGCACAGAACTTCATGTGGAGGCAGCAAATTTCCTGACTGCCTTCTTTAACACCAACAGATCAAACCTGACTGCACAGAGTGGCTGAATTCCCCTTCTTCCCCTGAGACAAGGGTCAGCCTCCAGCACTTTTCCTGCTCAAACCCAACACATGCACACACACACAGGCTGTTCAGCATATTGCTACTCCACAACAGTGCCAGTGACCCAGAACACCTTTTACCACCTTAAAACAAGTTTAGGAAAAAAATATGGCTTGGAAAAGCACCTTCTTTACTGATCATCAGTTTCAGTGACAAATCCACAATACTGAATTAATAGCTATTCAGAACTGAAAACAGAAGTACTTGACCAGTGTATATTCATTGGAAAACATTAATCAGAATCAGTCAGAATCTCTCCTTGTTAGTTTTCTGTAAGTGACAGAAATCTCCTAGCAGTCATAATTCATAACCAGCCATCATTTCTCTTAAGGTACGCCCCAAGGAAACTTGATGTACATCCAAACTTCTGCAAGCTTGCTCCTTTCTGTTGGATGCATCTTTCATTCTCCCTAAGAGTGCAAATCATGTTCTGGAAAGGCTACAGCATGCCAGGCATTCTTAAAATAGAAAGGCTGTAGCTGGTATAAATACAGCTATTGGTATAGCAGGGGGGGTAATAGCAGTGACATGGACCCAAAGCAGCCCAGTGGCCAAACTCTGCTGGCAGGCAGCCCATGGCTTCCCAAAACACCAGCAGGAGAAAGGGAACTGCCATTTAACTGTCTGAATGGGCTTAATGCACACCAAATGAGTTGTGGCAAATTCACAGCACAATCTAACCCCTGGGCTTCCATGTTTCTAAATTTAGGTGTTTCAGTGCAGGAAGGGAGGTAGGAGAGCTACAAAAATGCTTTAGTAAGGCAGCAGAGTGAGCTGATTGCAGGTCTGTATAATTTTGACCTTGCTGTACCAGAAAAAAGCATTTGCAGTTGGCAGCTGGGGCATCATGTCCAAGTGCCACTTTGGTATGAGCAGGGAAAAGCACAACCCTGGCTTTCTGTAACTGCAGCATAAAGAGAAGGATACAAACACCAAAACACAAACATCAAAGAAAAAACTGACTGAGAAAGGCTTATCCACCAAACTAGCAAAACCTGTGAACCTTAAAAATATTAGATGTCAAAGTTATCAAAGCACACCACCAGTCAGAACTGTGGCCAAGTCTAATATAATAATGTCATGTTTATTTTTGTCCCTGACTCCAGACTAGGTGCTCCAGCTATATTTGTGTTACTTGTAGCACTTTTAAGGAAACACACACACTTACTGAGCAGAGCAGTAGAGGGTGTATCAGATGATCTATTCCAGACAGCAGCCTTGCTGCATCACCAAGTTAATAAGCAATTTCAGTCAACAGAAATACCAGAGCATATCTTGAGAAACACTTTCTCCAAACATTTTTAAATGACTGTTTCTATTGGACTAAGAACAAACAGTATTCCATAGGTTTTAGAATAATTTAGTAAGCCTTGTTTGAGAAACTAAAATAAAAATATTTCAAAAACTTCATCTAATTAGGTGACTAAGCCTTCAGACATGTGAAGATCTGGCCAATGGTCAGAGCCACTTGAGCAGAGTCCATCTGGCAGTGTCACTCAAGCCACCAGACACTGCAGCACAGACATCTTGACATAGCAAGTCTTCCCAAAACTTCTGAAGAAAACACTTAAGATCTCTCCAGTTTCTACAGAGCACTGGTGGGGAAAGGGGAGACCCCAGTGCCCCAGCACTTGTCTCTGATTTCAGCTGCATTGTCACTGACTAGAGCACAAGTATTCATTTCTATGTAGAACACAGACAAGCCAGCAAATCCTACAGAAGCCCCTACTTCTCACATCAGGCTTTGAGCTCCAAGACAGAAAGCTGCCTGCCTATCTCTATCCTCTTTTCCTCCTTCCAGCTTGGTCTTTCTTAACCCTCACCCCACAGTGGGGGTGACAGGCTGCAGATACCATGAGCTGGATTCAGGCACCCACACAGAAGCCATTGTTTAAAGATCCTGGGCCAGAACTAAGAATCAAAGGAGACAGCCCAGACCACCCTTGGTCAATCTGGACAGTATTCAGTACAGCTCCTTTGCCTTGCCTAAATATAAAGAAAAGCAGGGCAGATGACTGCAGGATGCATCCACAAAGTACTTGTTAAGAGCAGCTGATGAACAAACACGTTCAGGCGAGATATCAAAAGTTACATTCTTATAATAACAAAAAGTGATGTGCTCACAGCCAAGAGGAACACAGGGCATGAGCAATTCAAGAGTTTGCAAGGGGGCTGCTTCACTTGGAGGGAAAGCACAAGCTTTTAGCAGACAAATTCTTCATTAGGCTTCCTGGAGCTCACAGCACTCACACCACCACCAAAATACACCTTTTTGGTTTTGGTATTTCTCTCACAAAACAGAAGCAGGCACTGGACAAAACCATTTCTCTCCTGTGAGCTCTGCATGCTTATATTCCAGTTCCAGCATCTACAATGTTACATAATTAAGGAAAACTACCAAACTATCAGAAAACACTTTGCTTGACGACCGACCAAATCTAAAATACTGTAAAGTGCATTGCTGTTCCAATATCATGTCAACATATGGATCATCTTTAGCAACACACAGTTTTTTCACTTGCTACTGGTTGCATAAATGAACAAAAAAAACCCAAAAAAACCCAAAAAAATGCTGCTATTGTGGAAGAACTGAGATGTTTCTATGGTAAAGTTCTTAAGGCATTAATTGATTCATTTTTACTGCATTTTTCAGGAGCCCAGTTCTTAGATGAAAAGCCGACTCTCCTTAAATTCAATTAGTCTTGGGAAGGGAGGAGGTGGGTGAACAGGAAATAATAGTTTATGAACAGAATAGGAAAATGCAACCAAGCCTCAGCTTCCAATTCAGTTTTCCTTTGCTGTATGATGGGAACATGCAAATTCAAGGCTGAATTTCTCCTCTTCCAGGACAGAAGCACAGCAAGGCTTTAACATCACTGGCATCATGCTAAATCCTGGTTATCCCATTTCTAGCCACAGAAGCAAACAGCTCTGAGCAAACAGGCAAAAATAAATCACTGTGAGATGACAGCAACAAAACACACATTATGGTTAGTTTGGGTCATGGACATAAGGATTAATGGATAGCAAACAGAGGATAAAAGAAAAAAAGTGACAGAGAGGTCAGAATCACTTGTCACCCTCTCCTGAACACAAAACAAACTCACGTCCTGCACAAGTGCTTGCTCTCCATCCTAGCCTGGTCTCCAAAGTGGACAGTTAGCAAAACCCTTACAATTTCCACTTGTTAAAAAAAACTTCTCAATACAGACAGCAGCCTCTCCTTATCCTGCAAGCTGAATTTGTAACTACTACTACCATTCTTTGTTTCTGTATTATTTCCCTATCATTTGCATCCCAAATTAAATAAGTTCACAAAACAAGAGTTGTAAGAATCACCCTTGGGTTTGTGCTGTGCAAAGCAATATACAGTATAGGTAGAATTCCTTTATACTGTGAAAACACAAAGAACCAAGATCTGGCTTTTAGGTATGAAGCTAAAGAAATTTCATTTATTCAATAGTATAAGGAGAGGGCAGAGAATAAAGTGAAAAGAAGAAAATACAATACAAAAGGAAGGATGTAGCCCAAGAAGCCTTCTCCTTCAGGAGAAAAGGGCAAAGGAAAATGAAAGAAAAAAGAGATGAGAGAATGCGAGGAACAATACCAAGGACTGTGGCAGTAGTGGAGTCTGAAGCATCAACAGCTTGAGAAAAGTAGGAGATAGGGCAGGTGAGGTAGGAAGCAAAAATAGACAGGGCCAGGAAAGTGTAGAGAGCACAACTGAGTAGCACTGTAGTAAAAATGGAAGAATACTTGTCAGGATGTATGAAGAGATAGACAGATGGGACAGGAGATGAGTATTTACAGGCCCAAGAAGAACTGAACCATCAGATCTTAAAAAAGGGGAAGTATTATAGAAAAAACAAAACATTGAAGAATTGAGAAAATAAGGACAAAAAAACTCCAAGGCTTTTGGTTTTGTTCTGTTTAAGGAAAGCACAATTGTTGTGTAACAAATCTGAAGAGCGGCTTCACCAAGTGAGCCAGTCAGAGTTCACTCTCCGTGCATGGGACCATGAGAAGAGCATTTCCCAGCCCCAGTCACGAGCAGACAGAGCAGAAACCTCCCTTCCAGGAAGCTGAAGGATGAGAAGCAGCCCATTGTCTGCCAGGTCTCTCCAGCTGAAAGCTCCAGCAGTGACTATTGAGTCTTTGACTACCTGTCAAAGAATATCACTGCCAGTAGCTTAGGGCCATGATTACCAGTAATTGCAACTAATCCAGCTCTGGCTGCATGGAGGGAAAGGTTGTTCATGGTCTGATATATTTTGCAATAAACTCTTTTTTACAAGCTCACAGGAGAACTTTACTTGATGGCACTAACATCAGATGAAATAACTACAGGACTTGGTGGGAACAAGGATCCTGCTCCTCACTGCTGCTCATCTCCATCACCTGAGGGTAAGCTGTTCCCTCCTCTCTTTCTATTTCCGCATTTGCAAAGCAGGAATGATGATAAAGGCCTCTTCTATAAGGCATTTTTTGAATTAGAAAACACAGCCACTGTTGTCCAAGCGCAAACAATGGTCCCTGTTCTACAGGAAATGGAGAAGGGCCAAATGCTTGGATGTACAATCCAAGCAGAGCTGCACCAAGGGAGTGCAGTCTGGCAGAAGGTCCAGGGCAGCCCAGAGATGCTCAGCAGTACTGGCATTAAGGGGAGGAAACACCCCCCCTTCTCCCTGACTGCTCTCCCCCTTCCTCCCTGCACCACCCACACCAACACCCCATGCACAGAACACTGCACTGCTCAAGCAGCTCAGCACTGAACCTGTTTGAGCTCCAGACACCTATGTAAAAATAATTACAAAAAATGCTGGGATGCTGGAAAATTTGCTTTCATATTCACAGCATGCTCCTTTTGCCTCTGCCCAGATGTGAACCGAAACTGGTTAAGTAACTGTGCAGTTCACCCTTGATGATGCAGAGTTTCTAATGAGGGACTTCCCAAGAAAATAATACCCAGACTTTGAGTAATAATTATTCATACATGTTATAAATAAACACAGCTCCTAATACTTTTAATTAGATGGTTTCCACTGACAAGTTATGTTCCCTTTAAATATTTATGTTGTGAGAAGAAACCATACAGCATTTATCCAGTGATGAAGGAGCTGAAGAGTGGACTTATATCAAAATGGATTTACTGGAGACTCTATTACAGATTTCTCTTTTCAACTGGAAAAAAATGATGAGGACTAAAAGCATTAATACACTCTATTGCAGACATTTGAACAAAATTAATTGCTTAAATTAGTAAAGGTTTGCCCATCTGAATTAAAAGTTTAATAACATTTAAAATTATTAAAGAAAGCAGCTGCTGAATGACTTGTGTCTGCAATTCCTGACAGCTTCCTGTACTCAGAGGCTTCTCTTCTGCCACATTCCCTTGAGCACATTGGGCATTTTACCCACTGTTCCACTACCTGAAAACAGTTTACTTATCAAAGTCACAAAACCTAAAGCTCTGTATTTCCCCCTCCATATTAGCATATCAGGGGGGTTATGCATATTCACTCATACATACACCAAATCTCTATCTGCTACTTAATTATTTGTTTGCACTGCCACAGAGCACAGGAGCAGTCAACATCAATCAGCATCTTGTACAAACAGCACCACACAAATAGCAAACATGACCACTCATGTCCTGAAAAACTTTAATTACAGAAGACAGGCAACATAAGAAACATGAGGGGAGACAGAATAGTGCCAGGAGACAGCAGCAGTCCTTATGAGAGATGCTAGCCAAAGGGTTTGTCTTTCTAAATAATGACAAAAAATCCCAATCTACTTCCTACTGTGGGTCTCTTCTTCCCTTTGAAGGAAGGAGAAATATATTTTCCATATGAAATGGTCAACTCATTTTGATGCAACAAGGCCAGCACAAAGTTCTACTTGAAACAGCATTATAGCTGTTATAGCAAGTTATAGCAAGTGCTGCTCTGCTGACCCTTCCCCTTCATATTCTTTTAATTAAGTTGCCATGGAAGTGTTGCAGCAAAAAGTATCTCAAGATCATCTTTACCTGCCAATCTATCTCCTTCACTGCAAGCTGAAGAGCTCGAGGAAAAGAATGGAAGACATATAGCAAAAAATAAGCTACAAGTCTCTCTCTATTAAGAGCACCTTGATAAGCAACAGCCCAAAGAAACGGGAGAGATGGGGAAAAAAAAGTCCATAAGGAAGGAAAGGCAGGCAAGCAGATTCAGCCAGACACCTGCTGCAAAAGCTTTGTGACATGACTCACCCGTGCTCTGCTCCCCTCTCCAGCTTAGCTCAACACTGGATCAGAGGGATGTGCTACACATCAGGAAAAAAAGGGTGGAGTTGACAGAACATTTCCTGGGCAATCACAGGAGCAATAAGCAGCCTGTTTGTCCACCCAGTGCAATTACAGGAATATCAACACTGCTCAAACACACTCAGCACGCCAGAGAGCCCTGAGAACTGCTCCATCAGCCTCAGCTTCCCGACAGAATCTGTGCCTGGGATGGCAAGCTCTGGAGAACATGGAGCACTGGGAACAGTGCAGAGGCTCCTGGGTGCCACCAAGAGCTGCAAAAACACGACACCCACTCTCTGCCATCTCTCAACTTGCAGCACAGCTCCCTAACAAAATCATTTTAAATGGCTCACAGAGATAGCAATCGTGGAACACGGTCTGTTGGACGCAGCAAAAGCTTTGGGAAGGGGAAGCAGATGTGCTAACACAAGACAAATCTGTAATAGTGACTTCCAAAGGAAGGGAGAAGGTGAAGAACCTGTAGGAAATTATGGCAGCCAGTTCCCTTTACTAACAGACAAAACCACCTTCACACTGAAAGAGCAACTATGAGGAGAAAGGGATGGGGAGCATCCTGGGGACAGAAGATGGACATGGAAGGATAAGGAAAGTTCTCACAGCTAAAGATACATCTGACATACTTAAGCCAGAAAGAATGGGCAAGAGACAGATTCTAAAGGCTTTGAGTTCCTCTTTGTGCTGCATAAAAGACCTTAGGATTTGTAGGGTGCAGTCCCACTTTTTCCATCAGAAGGGCCAAAAGCACATACACAACAAAGAGAGGGACTGAAGCCAGAGCGAGGAGATGAAGCCAAACTCACCTTGACATCAGCTCCCAGCCAGCTGCTGACGCCTGCCCTAGAAACCCTCCAGAAAAAGCTCTCTCCAGGCTGGAATGCCTCACACTCCCCTGCTGTCCTGCTCCCCGTGGAACAAGACTCCCAATTCCCCATCACCTCCCCTCACACTCCAGCCAAAACCTGCACATCCTGTGCTATTCATCTTTCTCATCTTCTCTTCATCCTCATAGCAGAGCTATTACCTACAGCACTCCTAATCACAGTTAATTGGGTGTCTGCTATATGGAAGAGATCCATAATCTTCAAAGCATCTCCCAAACAAACTGGAGCAGCAGAGATTTCCCCCTCTGCTGAAGCCATTTGGCAAGAGCACAGCAGCAGACATTACACCAAGTAGCCTTTTTGTTTCCACTCCCTGAGTCACAACCCTATGCATCAAAGATTGATTTCACACCTATCTGGGATGAATGAGCTTTCCTAAACGTTTATGACATGCTTAAGAAAAAAAAAAAAAAAAAGGCAGCAAGGGGAAGGTATGA
Organism: Erithacus rubecula; assembly: GCF_903797595.1. Classification (NCBI taxonomy): domain Eukaryota; kingdom Metazoa; phylum Chordata; class Aves; order Passeriformes; family Muscicapidae; genus Erithacus; species Erithacus rubecula. Next base: position 16,128,732 of record NC_136665.1, on the reverse strand, counting down.
CTCACCAAGTATTTGCTAATCTATAGATGATCTGCAGAAGTTATTACATTTGTATCGTGTTTCAGAAATAAACGTGAAATTTCAACACTTATCTCAGACCTACAGCACAGCACTTTAGGGTTATGGGTTACCACAGCTGCTGGATGGACAAAGCACACATAGTAGCCTTCCCCAGAAGACAAAAATATCAAGGTACATAGATCAGTCAGAAATAAAAGGCTTCCTTAAAATTACATACTCATAGATTCAAGGTTTTTTTCTTTAACTCTGCTGTAATCCCTATTCTCTTCTATTAGATGCAAATGCCAACACAAATTCAGCAGCTTCAAGTTTATTTTATTTCTTTTTAACCACCAAAATTTCTCAGATTTCCAGAAGGACAATGTTGTCTCTTCCCATCCTCAAAGGTATTTGGCACAAGAAGAGGCAACGCCTGTACCAGAGCTGAACAGATAAAATTGTCTCCCTTGGCTGGCTGAATCACTGTCTTAAATTAAGCACAAGAATATGGAAAATCCCAAGCTTTCCTTTGCCTCCCCATATTGCTACTCCCTGTTTCAAGGGGGAAGTCCTACACAACTTCAGGAATCAGTTTTGCCCCAGGTACAGACAAGTAAAGCAAAGTACTCGACAGCAGGCTCCAGATTCCTTGGCCCTGCCATGTTTTCTTCTCCCAACAGCAGACCTTAAAGTTACTTTTAGGAGATGAATCCAACCACTCAGGTGGTCTTTATGCAAGAAAAAGGACACTTAGAACCAGACTTTGAGCAGCAGTTCCTTGTTTAGGGAATCTGCAAATATCCCAGCATAGATTTTTTTTTTTGCATCACAAATGCTGAAGCCTGAAAAAGCTGAGCAGAAAGAAATGGCACCTACAGGAAAAGTTTTAAACTGCTGAAAAATCTATTTTTCATTGAAACCACTGGGGTGGGAAAGGGACAACTCCTATGGAGGTTGGACTTACCATAGCTGGTGGTGCCAAAACTGGATTCTGAAATAGGAAGATGAGAATTGACACTACAGACCACACTACCAATCCCAGCAACCTTCATAACAGCTATTATCAAGTTCAATAAAAGAAAGTACAAAACCCAGTCATTAGAGAAGCTTGTCCCCTGCTATTCCCAAAGCACAAAGCTGTGTCCACTCTAGCAGATGCTCACTTGGCTCAGAGTAACCCAAGCACACTCAACTCTGCCAATCCCTCAGCAATAACCCAACAGCAGTGATGCTCACAGGACACAGGCAAAGGAATCCTTCTCCTAAGCAAAGCCACACACATTATTCCACACACTTTCACAGAAAATCTTTTTTATTTTTCCTTCATCATCCAAAGATTTAGGACTGTGCTGTGCCACATACAAGAAACAATGCAATCTTAACAACAAAACTGAAAACATGCACAAAAATGGAGATGCAAAACCTCAACACCGATGTTTCTCTAGAATAATATCCACTGATGAGTTACTGGACATCAAAGCAGAGAGAAGACAAGTGATCCTGCAGTGTTCACACCTGATGCAGAACCTCCATGTTCCACTGCCACCTGTCAGCTGTGGGGGGACACAGAATGCACATCATGGCAAGTCAAGTTATGTCCCTTAACCTCCACCAAAATAAGGTGGCTCTTCCGTCTGCTTGGGGGCTTTCTTGTTTGTTTTGGTTCATTAGTTTTAGGGTTTTTTGATACTTTCCCCCATTTTTTTCCTCTTTACTTCAACAGACCCAAAGCCTTTTTTTGCTAGTTTTGATGCTTTCTTTCCCCCAGTCCTATTTTTACTGTGTGTGGGCACTTGAATTCTCTTTGATTACAAAAGAATTAAGCACTCAACTACCTTAAAAACCGTGTTTCTTTTTCAGTATGTTGTTCCTATTGTATTTCTTTTATGTTCCCCTTCAATACCTACTAACATACCAACCCAGGTCTTTGTTTTTTTTAAATGAAGCAGATCTCCTGACAGCACCAGCAACAGAGGCATTGCTTGAACAGAGGAACCAACAGTTACTCTTAACAGTGCATGGTAATGAATGAGACAATCCCCATTAACCCTGGCTAATAACCACAGTTTCACACCCTACAAAAGTCCTGCTGCTTGGCAAAAGAGGAACAGGCAACCTTCAATTAACTCTTTCTTTCTTGTTTAAATACAATTTCCTGAGCTTGCTGGTGAGCAAATCCCGTTTGCCTTACTCCTGATAGCGTTTTGTTTTGGTGGTAAAACTCCAAGAATTCAGCTTTTATTCAAATAAATCTGACTTCACGTTCTCTTATGGGCTTATTGTCACTAGGGAAGAATCTGATCTTTTGCCAAGACATTAAATCTTCCTCCTCAGCAGGTAAATTCTCACTGGGTAACAGCTGGAAAAGAGCTGGCTGACTGACACACACGAATCTGACAATTGAAAATAAGCAGATTGATCTGTTATTCCCATTCTTGCCAGCAAGTGTTGCTGTTTACCAAGGGAAAGCAAGAATGGGGGGGAGGAAAACATAGGGGGGGAGAAAAAGCATAGCTAGATTTTCTTATTGTGCTTGTACTCAAATCTTTCCGTGCAGAATTCTGATTCATCAGTTGAAACTCAATGTGGTTTCAGAAGAACGTGCTTTCAATAGCTTCTGAAAGCAGAAAGCTTGCAGACTATTTTCTGAAAAAAAAAAAAAAAAAGAACATGCATATGATCTTTTGCAGTGTTGATAAGCATATAGCAAATGCCCAGGGAGAAAATTTGTGTGGGGAGATAACTGCAGAAACTATTCTTAGTAACAGAGTTCTGCATCTGTTAAACCAACTCTGTTGGCACTGCGCTGAAAATTTATATTCACCAACACGTGTTCTAAATGTTGTGAAAAAGATACTATTTTAAATCCTGGTTTATGTAACCTGAAACATCGCTGAGAGCTCATGGAGGTATTTTCATGGTGTACTAAGGAGGAGCAGAGCCTGGTGGTCCCCAGCACAGCAGGGACTCAAACAAGAGCCCGTGGTGTGAGAGCAGCAGAGCCCTCAGCTTAAAACACAGCAAAAAGCAGAGCAAAGCCCCACCACCCACAGAAACAGGTTATACAATCACAGGCCTAAATGTGGATGAAAACTAAGGCTTGAAAACTGAGGTTTTGCTCTTTAAACCTCTGTCACTCAGCACAGGGAACTGATCTTGACAAAACATTTAAGCAAATCCTCAATGTTCAGTACACCATGGCATTCCTTTTTGTGATCATGCAGCAACACAGGATTCCCAGGCAAGCAGCAAAGCCCTTAAGAGGCCTGCAGATGAAAATAACAGTGCAAGCTTCGTGTGTGACAGTGAATAAGATAAGAACTTTATCTGAAGACAATGAAGAATTAGATCCCCAGTTGTATAGACAATGACATTAATCAAACTTCAATACTTGTTTTAGCCATCTTATTTCACTCTGCAAACTACTTCTGGTAGGGGAAAAGTTCATTACAGACTTTTTATTCCCTTCTATCATCAACCACTTTTTAAAGTCCTCCAATTTTCTTTTTGGACACTGAAAAGCTGGGTAGAAGGTTCTTCTCTCCCCAATACATTGACAGTGCCTCCAAGGACAGATCAAGCAGAAACCATGGCAAACCACCCATTTTTGGTAACTCCTTTGTGGTAATGCTTCCAAGTACCAAACAGAACTGGACCCCCAGATACAGCTGTAAATAACTGGTGTCAAATGGAATAAAACCATTCACCTCTAAACCCATAACAGAAATCCCATCAAACAGCTGAGAATGGTCTCTGAAGACCACAGTGACACCTTCCTGCAATTATAAGTCAACATATGACAGACAAAGTTTGAAAGATTTTGGAAAAAAAAATGGAGAGAGAGAGAAAAAAAAATAAAGCCTGGAAGTTACAGGGATTTGAGAAAAACTGTTTTTTACTCAGTTATACAGCCAAAAGCAGTATAAGATTGTACCACCCACACCAGATTTGCTCATAACCCCTTCCTCCTGGCTCTCAGGGGCCATATTCTGATAACCCATTTTGAAAAGCAGCCTCCCCCTTTAACCACCTTCCATTAAAATACTTTTCCTTAAAGCTGATGGTACAGACAGACCCTACAGTAGTCACAGAGAAGGTATTTTTTCTTGCTAAGCCATCCTCATGGCAACAGCCAGAAATACCCTTCAGTAACCCCTACGTGTCAACAAGCTCCATTCCAGCCCAGGCTGTTTGGTATAGCAGTTCTTTCACAAGTCTCTGGTGGGACTGTAAATTCTGGCAGTGTCAAATGCATTTCCTTTTATTACAAAACCATTTTGAAGCCATCAGAAAGATTTCTCATTTGTAAACTAGCACTTCTATATTTAGCATGTTACTTGGATTACAGATTTATTTTTTCTTCCTGACACTGCAGAAATGGAGGAAAATAAAAGGGAGAAACACAAGCAGAGGCTAGCAGGCAACTTTTCAAATACTGGAAAAGGGTTTAAGTTCTTGGAGAAGAGGACTGCTCCTCTGAACTTGAAGGAAAGGCCCAATTCCCAACTTCCAGATGAAATTTCTGAATTTCATCCTTCTGAAAAATGGAAATTCTTTCTCTGGGCCAGGCTCGCCTGCAGTGTGATTTGTGGTTTGCTTCAGAAAGCAAAGGGTCAAGGGATGTGGGGTGAAAATCCAAAGGTTCATTGAGCACCCAGTCAGGAGAGGACCATCCACTTCCATATCTCCCTATTTCTTCTCTGCTGAAAGCACAAACACAACCTGCTGACCCCAGAGCCAAGCCAAGGGAAGCAGGTGGCCCTCACAAGGCATCTGCTCCCCAGAGACAGGAGCCTCTTAAAAACACTGGGCTAAGTTGTTTTAACATGTACACTGAAGTACATCATGATATGGACTTTGTCAGTCAAAATATGGCAAATAGTTGATGAAAGTACATATTTCAGTTTTTCTACTAAACTAAGACACTTGGGAGAACAAATAAGTCTCCTGTACATGCAAAGATGAACAGAACACAGCTTGGCATGAGAGACTGCTACATAAGTTCTAACAAACATGACTGAAAGGATAATGACTAAACCCCATGTAAAGCAAAACTCTTTCTAATGGACTTGGGAGATTTTGGTGTCTTGGATTGGATTCTCCCAACTCTGATGAGTTTGTTTTCACCAATTCTGGAATAACTGGCTCAATTACCTTCTCAGGATAAAGTACATCCAAGATTTTGATTCCTTGACTAGAACCTGCTCTGCTGCTAAAACTAACACCAAGGCCTACCCAAACAGCTCAGCACAAATAAACTGGGGGAGGGCTGCATACATTACTTCCCAGATCTCTGGATAGACTTTTTTTGGGGGAGGAGGGCACTGTTCCAATAGTTTCTTAAAATTACAGCAGCAGAACAGAGTGTGAAGCTGGGTGGCAAGGAGCTGCCAACACATCAAGCACTTGCAATGATTCATTAGTCCACACTTTGACGAGTTGTTCCTGGGTTTGAAACAAGGAGAGAGAGCAGGAAGGAGACATCCAACCTGCCAGAGCTTGAGTGGTACCCAGACCCCAGGTCTCTGGTCTCACAGCTACTCTGTGCTCTGCTCCCCTCCAGCACCCACAGGCTGATTAACATTAACTGAGGGACACAGCAACCCCAGCCCAGCTGCCTCCAGTGTCTGGTTTGTCCATGAAATTGCCCAATCCTACCTCCACAGCCACCTGAACAACCAAATCAAATTTTTAAACTTTTATTAATTTCCCTACAAGCCTGTATTATTTAATTAAATGTGTTTATTTTTATTTTAATCCAGGTAGGTCAATGTGAAATGATGGAAAAGTGGTTTGCATCTTGAAGTTCTTACACATTAGCTGGTAGAAGAAAGAATAAACCAAGAGAACAGCCATTGGCAAGGGACCATTTTGATTGTTCAGCATTTGTATTCAACCATGCTCTAGTATGTCTGCCTGTATATTTTCTTTGAATGAAATCATTACTATAATTACCTATTTATTGAACCCTAATCTCTGGTTTTCCTGTTAAAGCTTTTTCCAGGCTTCTACCCTCCCTTTCCCCAGAGAAAGGGTCTTTGAAAAGTTTTTATCTAATGTAATGTGTAAATCAGCCCCCTCCAGCTATTTCCAGATGGCCTCCAGTGTGTTGAAATTATGCACTCACAATTTTCCAATGGAGAAGAAATAAAGACAGGATTTCCAAAGCAAGAACTTTGCAAGTACCTCAGGAATTACAATACTTCATTTCTTCTAATAAAATCACACAGAATTGGATCTAATTTACAGATACCAAACTTCCAATGACTTCAGCCTTGTCTCCAACCCAAACAGCTTTTTCATGGAAAGAGGGCCACAGCACATGCAGGTATTCAGACTGCTGGCACACCTTACTGGAATCTCTTGCCTGAAAATCCAGCCATTAACATATGGAAGAACTGGAGCAAGTGCTTCTATTTTTATCATACACCATCTTTTCTGAGTTATAATGTTCTCAGCATTAAAGGTATTTGGCAAAAGACAAAAAAGACAGAAATCTGTGAATAAGGATCAAGAATTACAGCACAGAGCTTAGTCTGGCCATCAGTATCATTATGCTGTTTTCTGTATAGAATCCTCATTCAAGTTTTGTGCTGCACAGTGCAAATATTTTCACAAGAGAAGTTCCTGAATAGCATTATCAGACAGCTCTTATAGGAGGACAGCCAGGAAAATGAGGAGACAAATGTGTCTCCAAGTTGCTCCACATCTACCACCAGAAGAATCAGTAAAGAAAATATTCTTCTTTCATTACAACAGGTTTTGTCACTTCACCACAGGCATTACTTCCTTGGCATGTCACACCTTACCTGAGACCCTACACCTGTCCAAGGCTCTGCTGCCATCAATCTCTGGGATGTAATAAACCACCACAAATACCCAAGGGGACAGGACTGGGATGCAGAGCCCCAGGTTCCTGATTCTTGAGAAGGAAAGCTGGAAGCTGGTCACCAACAAAGCCACATTTCTCCAACAACTCCTGCTCAGTGCTTTATCCCACTTACAAAGAAGATGCTCAGAGGTACCTCCAAGTGCACCTGCCCCAACCAAGAGCTCCCTCCTGGGCAGGACACAGAGCAGGGCTCTGCCAACAGCGAGGCAGTGGGTGTGCTAGGACTCCATCCCAGAGCTGACAGCTCTGCCTCATTGTTTCCCCTGCAGCCATCTGCTTCTTGTGCCTTATTCTCAGATGGCAGAGCTGCTGTGAGCAGCCCACCACCTCCCCTCCTGCTCACACTGCACCTACCAGCAGCACGGGATGCTGTGTCCCCAGCAGGGACCCGACGTGTTACAGTAGAATAAGTCACAACACAGGGAACTAAAGCTGTTTACAGAAGATGGTGGTGTTGGAGCTTCCCAGATATACTGCTGACAAAATAATATCACATTTCATCACAATTTCCCTGATGTGTGTCAACAGCAGAGAAGCCCTCTTCAACCAGCACAGCTGAAAGCACCATGTATCAAAGTTGTAGGTCTATATGCAAAGCTGCTGAGGAGAAACAAGGTTTCTATTCTGATTAATTGTTCAGGATGAAAATATGGGCTCTGACATAATGTAATAGCTATTTTGGCACAACTTTTGAGGAGCATGAGTAAGCAGCCTCTCCTAATTGATGTGCAGATCCTGGAGTGGGTAGTAACTGCATAATAGCTTCATGTTGTCTTCTGAAAGTTAACACAGATGTGAACCCTGTCAAACTAGTCCACAGTTACCTGCAGCAGCTACTCACAGGAAGAATTTAACTCCATTTCATCCTTTTATCTACATTTTCTCTGTTCTGTGGAAAATGGATTAATGCAGGACAACGTGGCCATCACAGCCCCAGTCAACACAAATGGTCCTCAGTCCATCAAAAGCCCTTGGCTAAATAAGTTACCATGCAGCAGCAGAGCAGACAGAACAGCCACGTGTGGTTAGACAACAGCCAGCAAGTTCTGAGACAGTTTAGCTCAGTCTGTAGTCAGTGTTAACCTGCATTACGTGGTATTTGCTATGAACCAGGACTTTGCACACAGATAACTCCTGCTGTAGAGCTGACAGCAGTAAATTATTACACAGAATTAACCCAACTATGCTTGAGCTGTAAGATGATTAGCTTGGTGAGCCTGTATTTTTGGGTCATGGTTCCTATGGAGTAAGCAGAAAGCTCAAGAAGAGAGCCCTGGCAGGTTAGCAGACCACTGGCAGATGCTTCTTGCTCATTTCAGAAACTCAGTATGTCAAGAACCAGACACAAAGCCCTCAAACTGGATTCACTGGTAAAGGTGTCACTGGCTCTAAGTGTGGAATTTGTCACAACTTTCTACTGGAATGCTGTTTTAAGGCAACAAAATTCAACTGCATACACAGAAACAACCACAGGCAACCATGCAGCACACACATGACTTCTACCATGCTTTTAAAAATCAGCAACACAATTTTAAGCTCCATCCAACCCAGCAGAACTGGAAGCTGCCACAGCAGGAGGAGTCTGGCCCACAGTCTGGTTCTCAATCCTCTCTTGGGTTGGTCTTGTAACTGTGTGGCTGTAGCACAAGTTAGTTGTGTCAGCGGATGGAAAACTTTTTATTTTTGAGCATGTGTGGTCCCTTCCCATTGAATCACTGAGATAAACCAACTCTCCTTAGAGCCATTTAGCAGCCCAGATCCTTCTCAGGACTGGGCACAGCCTTGCAGAGATGAGGTGCAGCACAAAGCCACACCTGCATAGTGCAGAGTCCTTCTGACACGTGAGGTGAACTTTTACCCCACATTACTGCCTTGGAAAGCAAGTAGCTAAGCCAGTGATAAGAAGCTGGTTTTTACCTTAAATCACTCAAATGCTAGCAAAGACAAAGCTTTTGATATTGCATACCTAAGTTATAGAGGAGATGGCTGGAAAAATACTGAGCCTTCTGCATCCTCACCTCCAACACTTTCTGAAGCAGACAATGACAAAGAACTGGTAGCAGTGCACTTTCATGTGAGAATGCACACTGCAAGGGAAAAGAATGGCAGACAGCATTGCTCTGCAAATGTTCATGCTCTGAACTGGATCTGTTAAACAGTCTCTGGTTCCCAGACCGAAAAGAGATGTGTAATCAGCATTTTGTGCATGCAATGTCCATTATAACAGGGGAAACCTGTGCTTTATCCTTGCAGTCACCCAAAACTCTCAGGCAGCAGAAACTGGTGCAGTTTTCCAAACTGTTTGAGGGCCTGCACCTCATATCCAAAGGCAAGTCAGCCTGTATGAACTGGTGTGATGCCAGCAGTCCAGCCCTGAAAAGCCCAGGACTTAGCAGCTGGCACATACTCCACACACACATGAAATAAACTGACACCTGAGGAAAATTAAACACATCTGTACTCAGTGCTGGGAGTAGTTAAACAGTCCCCTCATCAAAGGAGATGGGAACTTTTCTTCATAATACTAAAGGCTGTGGATGGATGTAAAATACAGGCACAGCAGCATGAAGAGCTCTACCAACTAAATCACAAAGACCAGGCCAATTTCTGTGGAACAACTCTGCTGCCTGCAGATTTAATTCTCCTTTATGTACCACCTTCTGTGCTTCTCTCCAACAATAAACTGCAGAATATGCTGGAGTTGGGGTTCAGACTTCCATTAGAACAGAAAATGGGATACACCTCTCCAAGCCCCTGCAAATGTCTCACACTTTTGGTAGCTGTACAGCCAGCCCATGTTTAGATCTCAGAAAAAGCTGTACAATAAAAGTTGTACAAGTGCAACAAAAACTCAGTGTGCAACATTATAAATACCAGCTCCACTACTAACTCCCAATTCAATTCAGAACATCCCCTAACCTTGCAAGAGCAGAGGCAAGACTGTGCCTTTAACACACTTCTCATTAAGAACTCAGCTCCTTGTAAACTGCACATAATCAAATTTCTGCACTACCCTGTTTCAGTTTCTCATTACTGCATATCTTTCATGTTTTAATTCACATGACATTAGATTCGCTGCACTAAATGAGCACCTTCTGAACTCCAGAATAAAATGGAGGTTAATTACTAAACCAGATTTTTAAGTGAGAGTAAAACTCTATTAATGCCTAAAGCAATGCTAAACTTGACAACTTAATTGAAGTTAAGCATTGCAGAGTTAAACTGCCCCAACAGCTTTACTCAAGCTGCAGCTCACACATTAAGACCTCCCAGGATCCCACATTTACAGAGATGACAGGGGACAGGACCCTGATCCAGCATCTTGCATTTGCAGTGAGCCACTCAAGTGGCATTTTGTGATGGCCTTGTCAGGAGATGTCCAGACCTCTCCTGCACCTGCTTAATCCACACCACTGAGCCTTGGGATACATATCCTTGAAAATCTCCACTCTGTTAGCCCTTGAAGCTGCCAAAAACAATCTGCACAAAACTGAAACTTAGTCCTACAGAGTCAAGAGACAAGTCATACAGAGACAAGATCAGCTTAAGATTAGATGCTCAATTCCATGTGATATATATTTAATATAGCTTGGCCAAAGTGCATGGTATGCTTTCCTGATGAACAGAAACAGCTACAGTTTACATAAAGCCACTTTGTGCATGGCTCACCAAGGAACTGATTCTAGAATTATCCCAGAGCAAGACATGGCCAAAGTTCATGTTTACTATTTTGGAAGTAATTTCAACTTCAGTGTATGAATTCATAGCAGGCAAGTTAGTGCTGGTGCATCAAAGAACAGGAATATTTTAGTCAACAGCCTGCTGGAATTATTCTACATGTTAAACAGTCCAGATAACATCACAAGCAATGAGCATCTGTCAAATGTTCTGCACAAACAACACAAGGCACAGCTCTGCAGCACTGGACACAACCTCTGCTCTGAGGCTGAACTGCTCATTAAATGCAAGGTTATGTTGTAGGGTGCTTTGCATCCATCCACAATGGGCTAAAAACTAATCTGTCTCAAACAGGGCTGAATGAAAATGAAGAAGAAAACTTGTCAGCCCGTGAGTCACGACTGAAGGATGCAGAAGTTTTGCCCACCAGGTCTTAAGCTTGACCTGTACAATTCATTGCTTTTAGAGCAAAACCCAAGAGTTTAAATAAGAAATGCAGCCCCTTGTTTTACTTCAAAAAGCAAAGATGAGGGACTGCAGCTTGGGGAGGAGGTGTGCAGCCTCCTGCATAGTCCATCTTGTGTGCACCGGAACAGAGAAGCCAGGAAACAGTTTATGTATAACTCAAAAAATAACCCAAAACACAAAAATAAAAAGCTCCATATTTTTTTTCACTGTGAGGGTCATCAATACTGGAAGAAGTCATGCAGAGAAGCTGTGAAGTCTCTGTCTTTGGAGATACTCAAAACTCAGCATGACATGGCTCTGAGCAGGGGAGATGGACAAGATGATCTGCAGAGGTGTCACCTCGGTGACTCTGTGAGTCTGTCTAGCCACTGGGAAAAGCTTCAGACTGCTGGAAATAACCATATTCCAAACTTTCAGATCCTGTCCATGTGACACCCAGCTTCAGACTTGACAACATTGTGGCTGGCTTTGAGAACAACCCAGTTTTGGGTCCAGAAAGCTGTGGTCATATCCAGCTCCTTTTCCAGGGAAGCCACACAAGCACTCACTGCCATAGCATATGGGGGCCGAAGGAACTGTTCAGTGATTTAAATTGTGCAGATCTAAATACTCATCTCAAGCATTATCATCAGGATATCAGAAACTGAATGGGCAGTTAAGTCTTTTGGGGAAAAAAAAAAAATAGCTGATAGTGCTAAACAGATTATACAGAAATTCAGTTAATTCTGCATCTCATGTTGAAAAGATTATGAATTTATCTTTTTCCAGTTGGATTTTCCACTTTTCTAAGTAGTATTGCAATGAAAGTGGAACATATTAAAATCACAGTGTCAGCCTTGAAAGTACATCAGATTTAGGATCTTGCCATATGCTGAGCACTCTTCTCTCAATCCAACAACACGGATTTGAGCTCAAACCACGAGCTGAAAGTGAAGCACAAATAGTCCTGAGCAGCACAGCTCACATGTTTAAGGCTTGGTGCATCCCTCCTGTGTTTGCTACAGGCCTGGGGCTGCAACAAGATGAAACCTATGAGTACAAAACCAACTGAATTACTTATGATTCTGAAATAAACACAGAAGTGTTGTGTTGAACAAAGGTCTGATTGAGGCACATCTTGAAACATATGCTTAACTTCAGCTGGCATTTAAGTCTGATCTCTTTCAAAGAAGCCTCATCCTGAACACTGGATGCTTTCTTAACTCACAGCTCCCACTATGCCAAGGATTTGAAGTACATTAAGGGGGAGGACAGTCTATGCAGGCATTTGCTCAGGAAGAATGCTTCTGGGAGACACTATATAATTTTAATATTTCAATTACTTCTACAACCTCAAACAAGTCCTAATTGTTTCTAAAATTCCAGCACATCAGACACCTCCCTGAATTTTAACTCAAATTCTCATCTTCTTCTAACAAGATGCCCAGAAACAGAAAAGAGCCTGTTCCCAAAAACTTTGATAAAATTCAGTTAAATTATCCAGATGGTTTTCATTCCACAGAAAATACTAAACCAGCAGTCTGCAAAGCATAGCATTTTCTAAATACACAAAATAAAGAGAAAACAATGCACAAGTGCAAAGTGCAAATGCTGAGCCCATTATATTTTTGTTCCAGCAGAAATGCAGCACAATCAATACAATCTTGCAGTTCTAGAGGACCCATCTTTCTGCTGCCAGGGGTGCTCTGTAAGCACCACCAAATAAATGGCACACAGTTCAACCACTTAATTTTTCCTGTGCTACATGCAGAAGAGAGGAACTGCATTCCCACCCACTTAACCTCCAAAACTCAGCATTTCCTACAGCACAAGAAGCCAAAGAGCACCTGCTGAACAACCTATGTACTTTGAATGACTCTGCAAGCAGCCAAATTTAGCAAATTTGCTATTTTCTCCAAAGCACAGCCTGATTCTGCAGCTCTTAAATACAGGGAAAACTGTCTTAGATTAAATAGTGATTACAGATTTAGAATTTCAAGAGCTGTGAAAGTCCTTGCCACAGAAAATAAACCTACTGAGAAGAGAGGAAGACAGATACTGCAATTTTCTGTGCTGAGCTATTTAATAAATCTCAAAGCAAAGGAATTAAACTACAGATAGGGAAACAAGCATCTGTATAATTACACGACAACACCTAAATCATTCAAATTCGCCACCAGCTGGATCAGAAAACTGATCAGCAAGAGATGAGCCACAAAAAAAAAAATCTCTATGAAGAGATGGATATGCATCCCTTTTAATGGCATCTCACTAAAATGTTTCATAGCAACAGGGCAGGAGTTATCCCACAGCAGGGGATGGGACTGGTTATCACAAACCAGCATCACCCTGCTGAGCACACCCCAAAAATGAGAGCAAAGGCCAGTGAGCAAACTCAGTACTTAAACTGAGTTTCTGAAAGGGGAAGAAATCCCTGAAGTACTTCTCTAGACCATTAGTAGGTTTTCTCCTGCAGTGCTGCTGGTTGTCCTGATCCCCAGCCCTGCAGCATTCAGGAACACAAGATCACTGGACCTGTTCCCCTGCAAGTCTATTAACAGTCTCAAATGGTGCTGCAAGAAAAAAAAAAACAAATGGTGCCCAGTTCCAAAGAGCAAATCCCTGAAGATCCCACCTGAGAACCAAGAACACAAACCCCAGACTAGGACAAGAGACCACTGCAGGCTCAGACAGGGAAACTTTGCCTTATGGACATCTTTACAGCCCAGCACAACTCTTCATTAGTGAGGGATAATTATGACTCCTCCACAAAGGAGGACTGCTTTGGAAAGACAGCAATTTCTGCCTGCTCAGAGGGATCTCTCCCAGAAAGAAGGAGGCTGCTGTAAAAGTAGGGTGGCCAATTCCTTGGGAAATACAAAAAAAAATGTAAGAAAGACCCCCTCCCCAGCTCTGAAAATGTCCAGCAGCAGCACCAGACCCCTTCCAGCCAACCCTGGTTTTGTTGTAGGGGCAGCTCCAGCACCTTTGAGATCCTTGTAACAGGAAGAAACATTTCCCACTTTTCTATATTACTTAACACACTTGAAAAACAAAAACTCCTTGCTGACCTACAGCATCTTCATGGCTAATAGCCCCTACTACAGAGCTTTGTACAGTATCAAAAGTTGCATTAGCTGGGAACCAAATTATCACTTGCACAGTAGTTTTGCAATTAGATTGAAACTGTAAATTGTGCAACAACCTAAATTAAAAAACAAGTTTGTGATACACACATAATCTTAATTCAGCTTCTGCCTTACTCACCTTACTTCTTTGCAACTTGTTTCTACACAGATTCAAGCTTCTTTTGCTGTACCACAAATGACTTCACATTCCTAAAAAATGAAGCACTCTTCAGAACTAACGTATGTTTGTCGTCACTCTTAATATCCACCTTTGCCTAAAGCTTCTTCACCAACACACATCACCCTGAGAGGCCTTTTGAGCATCAGAATCCATACCACCTTCCAGCATTTCAGGACTCCTTCCCTTCATCCAATTCTCTCTGCCCCAAATATCACCACTCTTACTTTGAGCAGGTCCCCATATGTCATGCTGTGGCCTCAACTACAGAGATTTAGACAACTACCTTTCAGGTGGAGCTGAAAGTTATCTAATGTCTGAGCACATCTTACTTGCTTCCTGGTAGACAGAGCTGCTCCACTTTGTACAAGTCATTATTTTCTGGAGCAAAGTGAGAACAATCCCATGCAAACATTCACTCCCTTGTGTTATACCAAGTCACTCCTGCCCCTACCAGGCTCAAACACTACACAAGGCAAAACAGAGCAGCTCCTGCAAAAAAAAGACACCTCACAAAGCCCACAGTTTATTGGTTTGGGCACTCCCAAGGACAGTGGGCACTTTCAATCCTGTGTCTTGAGTCACAGCCAGGACTGGAACTCAAAACTTCAATGTGCTGAGTGGACAAAGCTGGGGCAGGGGGATGTCACACTACCTGCTCTTCCTCATTTCTGTAGAGCACACCTGCCCTGGGCACGTCACTCTGAGGAGGATTTAGCAACAGCTCCCCTGGACCCAACACCCAGCTCTCAGTGGGACAGTTCAGCAGCACCAGCAGCCTCTTCAGCCTCCCCTGGCCAACTCAGGCATTCCCAAACTCCAGGCCAGCATTCACCAGCTACTCTGAAGCCATCCCTGAGTTCTTTAAGGAACCCAGCCACCCACCTCATGGGGTTTTTTAAAATTCCACTAGGCAACAGAACACATAAAAATGAGATGACGCAAGGCTAAGCCAAAGCTCCCCTAATGAACATAGCCCCGAGTGTCCAACAGGATGTGACAGGTGGAGGGGCAGAGGATGAGGTCACAAAATGAGCAGTTTGCACAGCACACTACTAATCTTAAATTCCAAACTCATTATGCACAAGCCTAACAAACAAAGGAGCAGCTTAGTAGATTTACAATGCACCTTCTCCAATGGTGGAATAATTATTTATCTGATAGCAACCTTTGTGATACAACAGCAATAAATAAATAAATGATCCCAGCAAGTCTTGTGAACCATGCCTGTGGCTTCACTAGACAGACTGACAGCTGGAATGTGCCTTTAGCTGGCTGAGCTTGGGTAGTGATGTAAATATTTGCTACAAATAAAATAAAGCTTGCTAGACTGAGCAGAAACCCAAACACAGCAGTTAATGGCATCCAGGGGACACAGTGCAACAGACCCTGAACTCCTTCCAGCTTCCAATGAACAGCCCCTAGTTTTTTTTTCCTTTGCTTTTCTCTAAGATTGTTCCCTCCTGCATGTGTACACATGTCAATATCATTCTGATTTCATTCTCTCAGGTTGCAACTATTATCCAGGCTGAAGTTCACAAACATTATAGAAAGGGTTTGTATTCCTAATTTGGCTTTACAGCTGCATATTACCAGGCAGCTACACATCCAGAAAAAGCATTTCCAAAGCCATACTTTATACAAACTCTCTCCTTTATTTAGATAAAAACCCAAAGAATCCTGAAAGGAAATAGTACATGTGCACAGAACTTGCTCAGCTAGGCTCTCCCACTCAGATCTCTCAGATCCTTTTTCACTTCTATGGCATTATTCCGACCTCCCAGTTTAAAGCTCCAGAACCACATGTTCCCTTTGCCCAAATTCCCAATTTCTCACCATCTGACAGCTTCCAAAGTCTGCTCCCATCTTCTCAGCCTGAAACAGTACCTCCAGCCCAAGTTTTCTAGCTGGCAGCTTCTCCTCCAGAAAGGATCACAGTAGTTTCTGTTTTATGTGTTTATATGTTACAACAGGATGGCTGGCAGTAAGATTAGCAACAATCATTGATTGCTTCAGTCTCCATCCTACAAAGCATCCTTCACTTGGGATATTATGGTTGTTCCCACTTCTTGTTACTTTTCTCCCACCTCCAGACCCCAATTCCACTGCCCTATTTTTTTCTCCCATTTCTCCAGCAGTTTGTGTTGTCACATATTTGCAAAGAAAAGAGACAGCATCTCAGCATCTGGGTTACAAGCAAGCTTTAACAATATCCAATGTTATCACTGTGCTGCTTTAAACACAAGCTGGCAAGATTCCAGCACCTAAATATCTCAGATTATCAACATCTTTCCAGGAACCTAAAATACCAATATTCACCTGGATTTTCTCAGAATTCACCCAAAATAAATTCTTTCATGTAACACTAGGCCAAACCAGGCACATAATCCTTGCACACAAAGATTGCTTTTGTAGGTTTGAGCAGACACAGACATCCTTCCAACTCTCCAAAACTTGAGTGCTCTCTTCAGAAGCAGCCTAACAGGGTGGTCTGAGAAGACCAGACTCTCACCATGCTCTCCCCAGCCAAACCAGCCCAAACAGCAGGTTCAGGTGTGTTTATGTCCATTTTGTGCCAGAAGAGCAGCACAAAAGAAGGTGCAACATACCTGTGAATCTAGATCAGTGTTTTTTGGGGAGCAGTTGAGGAGGATGAATCCAAGTCTTCCCAGAGGTGGCAGCTGCAGCATCGTCTCCAATGCAACTGTTTCCCTGAGCTGTAATATCCCTATGAAATCCCAACTGCAGGACTGGCCTCACCTGAGGTGCACTACAGTAAGAAAAAAAAAGGTCTGAAAAAACAGCACTTATTTGTTCTTGATGCTCATTTCTGCAAGGAACACAGAATTCATAAACCCCACATCTGCAAATGTATGTCTGCCTGCATTGTAAAGGAATAATCTTCATGGGAACGGATTTTAAAAAAAACTTGTTTACAGTTAGAGGCTGCTAATTACAACATTAAAATACTAGCCTGAACCCCACATTACACTTGCATTCTGTTTTACATAGCAGTATACGTAACAATCATCACAGCAAGCTGCTCTGTTGGCTCATGCTGGAAGAAGTAATTATATATCACAGCAACACAATTTTGCCCTTCAACCTGCCAGTCCAGTCCATGCAGCAGCTGTGAGCAGCAGGTCAGGGTGGGGGGAGCCTACAGAGTATTTCTACATAATCACTTACCACTGAAGAAAAAAAAGCTAAAAAACCACCAGCCCCTGGCTTGCATGCTTGGCAGAAAGCTGCTAACACAAACATCACAGCAGCCCTTGCAGCAGGGATGTTACCAGAAAAAATGAGCTCGATCCAAAGGCACTAATAGTGTTGAAGTATCAGCTGTGAGTTGTAGTGCAAGCCTTCCTTAGTAATTGTCACCATTTTTGTGCTTGTACCAGTGGTACCCACACCATCCTGCTTCACTGGGACACACCATGACCCCTCTGGAATACCCTCAGGAGAAGCCCACAGGCAACAGTGACTAAGGCCCATGCAAGCCACAAGCTGAATTTCTGGGCAAAGATACTGAGACAGAGCCTTTCAAAAGGCACCCCAAAACTGTTAGTGCCCACCCACAGCTGTTTTTTTCCTCCAGTATGAAATGAAGTGTAAAACTACACACAATCCACTAGTTGTGCTGCAACTGTTTAACTAGAGATTATTAAAAATAAATCATCACAGTTCTTGTATAATATGATAGTGATGCAATGGTTAACTGTCCAGCAAAATCTGCCATGCCAGGCTGCTTAATCATGTTGTCTTTGTTCCAGAAAAAAAAATTGTATTAAAAGACAGTGATTTTTTCCAAACAAAAACGCTACAGCCTGTGTATTTCAAAAACTTTTTGAATCCAAAATAGAACGAGACAGACAATAATGGCCAAGAGCCTGACCAGCTTAATGGAAGTTGGACTCTCATTTTGTTCCCAACACTGAAACAGCAGATTGTTCACAGAAGACAATCAACAGCCAACACAAAATTTCAATTTTTTTAGCAGAAAAGTAAACAGAGAAGTACTCCTTCTGTTTCATTTTCAAAGTCTTAAAGCATGTTGCTTTTAAAAGCACACATGCAAACAGGAGGACAGCATCATTAAGTCTAAGAACAGGTTTCTCCTGTACTCTCATTTTTAAGCAGCTGTACTGATTTCTTCCCAATCAACTTTTAATCAGAGAACATAGTTAAGAGGCTGAATTAGCTTGTAAAACAGCACATCTGCAGATCTCTTCTACTCTTGCTTCCCAGTTTTATTCTAGATCCTGACCAGGCTGTACAGCAGGAATTAGTCATGCTGCCTACCACGGTGCTGGAAAGGACCTCTGATACATTGCCCTAAGTGCCAAATAAAAACACACACAGTGCACAAGAGGCTCTGCAATGACTTGTTAATGACAATGGCCTGGTTCACAGCAGCCACACAAATTCTACACCAGAAGTTGTGAAATGACCTCCACTCTGTGTCGGGAAATGAGCAGTACCAGGGGCAGCCCAGCTCTCCATCAGCAGGGCTGCACAGGCTGATTTTCAGCCTTTTAAGAGACAGAATCTTTTGATTCCAATTATCACCTGGAATCTGTAAACCAACAGCAGCCAGCTAGGGAAGCTTCCTGCTCACCAGAAAAGGATGGATTTATTTCAAGCAGAATGCATGTGTACTTACACACAACTAATGCAGCCAGCAGCCTGATAAATAAAAAGCAAACACATGTGCCTGCTAAAAGATGCACAGTCAGTGCAGCCAGCTCAGCCTCAAAATATCTGTGCCCTCTCTGATCAGCTTGGCAGCCACACAAAACCCTCCCGAGGAAAGCAGGCCAGGGAAGCAAAAAAGGTGACGCTCAATAGTTCATATCAAAGCAAATGCTGAACTGAATTTCATGGGCTATTTCTGTTTCCTTGCTAAATAGCAAAGGCCTACTGCAAATAACAGAGTGAGAGTTTTGCAGGAGAGAAAAGGTCACTCAGGATCTCTCAGCATGGAAAACACTGTGCTACAGACAGGGAGCAGCACCGGCTCCCTGTGTAAAGAAATATAAGGAAATACCACTTATTGTATCCACATGTTTATACAACAGACACTCCAACAGCAGCCTTCCCTTTTAAGACTGTTTTCAAAAACAAAAGAAGTACAAAAAGATGTGGTGAGGGTTTCCTTCCCAGAGCAGCGAATTTGAGGTGCAGAATAAACATGGAATTATTGACTCACTCACAAAAATGTTAGAGGAGAGATTTCAGAGACATTCTTCTGCCTGAGCTCTACTCCCACTGACGTCGGCTCAGACTTTTACCACTGATTTCAGGCAGTGCTGGCCTACGTAGCACTTCCAGCTCAGCTATTATTACCTTTCAGTTTAAAATATGTAATGTTCCTCTGTAACAGACGGAAAAATATTTCAGGAACTTTTTAAATCTGTTCCTCCAAGATACATTTTTTTATTTTTTTTTTAATCACACTGAGACACGGTTCCTGGATGCAAGAACATGTGACCTGTTCTAAATAAAGGATATTTTCCACTTCTTGCACAACTGGAACAGATATAAGCAGTAGCTTGAACAAACTGCATTGCAGAACCCAACCAGAATATAAAACACTTGAATAAGATCCATAAATAGCAGTAATATGAAAAGACTACCTCCAATAAGGCACAAACTCAATGTTAAGCCTAATGTAATCAAGTTCAAATTCAATCACGCTGCAAAGTTCATTTACAAAATTAAATTTGATCATCTGCAGGCTAAGGCACTAGGGCACTTTAGAAGAGTCCTCTTTGGCTCCAGAGTCAGCACACATTTCAAAAATGTGTGTCTATTTGGTGAAACTAATATTTCCTCAACAATCACTGTGTATTAAAAGAGAATCTTTAATTAAATCAAGACTTCAGCAATGAGCACCAGGTTAAGACAAAAAAACCAAAAAGGAATGCTTTACAGAGGCTCCTAACTGGAGAGAGATGAGCTGATATAAGTATTGAAGGTTTTCAAAAAGGAAAAGGTCTTTGGACAGCAGGAATTATGAGAATTTTATAAAGACATTACTCCTTTAATAATGACAAACTCTACATCTCAATGTTATTGCTCATAAAACAAAAAATAAGCTTCCTAAGAAACTATCATGCAAATTAAATGCATTTCCTAATATTTTCTTCCACTAAAAATACTTCAGTAACTGCATCATTCAGATGCTTTTTAACCAGTCTGAAAATATAGGCAACAGAAAAGGGCACAAATAGCAGTAATTTATCTGCAGGTTTTATTAAGAGCATGGCAGTAAATTACAAGAGCTGACAATAATTTGCTGGTGCTCACGATGTGGCACCGACCATCCAAACGGCTGCACATTGCAGACATCAAAAAATACAGAGAAAATCAATTTAATACAGAAAAATTTGCTGCATTTGCCACACCTGGGTTGGTTCAGAGTCCCCTGTGCAATAGCAGGCTGTACAGCCTTTACCTCCAGATACCAGTTTGACACCCAAAACGTTGCCAAATGATTTAAAGAATCCACATCAGAGATGTAACTCAAGCCTCCAGTGCTCTGCTGACTGCGTGCAGACACGTCAGGATCTGTGTTTACTTTTGGTAATAAAACTCCATCGATTTCATTGTACACTGCTTGTACCAGGAAACAAATCTTATTTGCTTGTTCATTACATAAACACATACATATTTAAGTGTATGTACTTGTAGATTAATATTATTATACTTTGGGAATATGGCAGGAGAGGAATAAAATATGAGTATGAGGGAGAAAAAAAAAAACAAAACAGATCTTATTGTCTTACTGGGTAACCTAAAAGTCCATTTTCCTCCCACAGAGAAAAGTGTCTCTGGAGAAACCAAAGCAACTGAAACATCATCTCAGTTTTCAAAGACATTCGACCATGGCAAATTCCAGAGATCCCATGAATGTAGGTATCACTTTGCCCAAGGATCTAACTTCTCATGAGTTGGGAGGGTTAGGGAAACATGGGTTTGACTGATCTATCTCAGCCCCATGTATCCTCCCCACCCCCTGTGATTAAAGCTTTTGCTGGGCTTACATTTTAACTTGGCCTCTAGCATTCAGTTGTGGCTTGGCCTAAGTTAGTACAGTATTTACTGCAAAAAGCTTTTATTATTGGACCCCTTGTGGCTCTGGATTGCAGACTTGAATTATGAAACAGGGATGGAGTAACTGCGAGGGCACACTGGAGAGGAGAAATCTTTAACTGGATGTCACATATTGGAAAACAAGCAATCTGGGAGGAAGCAAATAGCAGAGTTTCACAGGGAAGGACAACAGTATCAGCAGGGCTGAGTTACATTGGTCAACAAAACTGTTTCTTCTTGGTTCAGAGCACTGACATCCTTACCTATTTCGGAGCAGGATGAAATTTTCTCTGTACTCACAATTTCAGCTGCTATGAGTAAGCCAAGGATGCTTCTCAACATTATGGTTAAAATGATCAGAGAAAGCCCTGAATGTTGCTAGGAAATCAGCAGTTCTCACCAGGGAAAAGAGCAGACTGCTGTTTAGACTCAGCTCCTCACATCAGCTCTGGTTTGCCTGCTCCCCAGGCACCCTTCCAGAGGCAGGCTGCGGAGAGGGCAAGAAAGCAATTCCCATGGCCACAGTCCCACAACTGCACCACGCTGACCTGCTGCTATCCCACTCACTGCTATGCAATTACTCCTGATTTACATCCACAAGAGAAAGCAGCAGGGTGATGCTGATACCCTCGATAATCATCAGTCAGACTGGTTCCAGGCCTGAGCAAAGCTGAAGGACTACAGAAGTCCTCTGAGATACGATCATGAAACAAACAGGTTCGTGAGCAACTTCAGCCTCCTGTTATCATCAAGTTTTATCAGCCTGGCTCCAGGGACAGGTTTATATGGACCTGGCAGGGCCCCTGACTCCTTTGCATCTCCATCTCCCACAATACCAGGAAGACAGCTGAGACTCTGCCTCGAGGTACGAGCTGTACGTGAGCTGGGCAGGCTCCACACTGAGGTTAACATGTCAGTCCACTATCTGCCAGAAAAACCATGGATTGTTATTCCACCCTCGGGGCTCCCTCTTCTCACACGGGTACATGTGGAGGGACACAAGGTAGACTGGGATGAGCTGGTCACTCCTCCAAAAAGCAGTCCTGGAAACATCAGGGCAGATGTTGGTCTGAGGCACCAGCAGGATGTCAGGATGACAGACCCCTTTAAACCCAAAGGGTGGGCTGTGCTGTCTCTGCAGGAATATGTGGTAAGGATGAACTGATGAAATTCACTCCAGGGAAGTTTGAAGTGACAACATTTAGAAGAGAGGAAAATACTCCAGTGCTTCATCAGAGAGTTTATTCACTTCTCCCTGAGAGAAGGGAACAACACAACGCTGCACTGGGGTCCCACAGCATCAAGCCACAGGAATTAAAAGCAATTGCAGCATCTGTGCAATGTCAAATGCAGACCTGCCACCTAAGCTCCAGTGCAGACCTGCTATCCATGCTCACACCAGGAAAGCACAGACAAACTGCTGACTCCAGAGAGGACAACCACAAAGGGACAACTCCTGCACACCAGTTAGGACACACAGCTGGTACAAACAGGGCTACTGGGCCACAGCACAGTAGTCATGACTGCTGCACTCCACTGGCAACACAAGCACTAAACCCAAAGCCCTGTGTGTGTCTCAGCTGCCTCCATCACAACTGGAGCCCATCAGTGCTGGTGAGCCCCATCTGCTCTGCACATTAACCTGGCTCTCAGATAATTACCCGGGTAATGGCAATTTCCCTGCATGACCTTAGGGAGCAAAGGAGCTCTGGCAAGTTCAGCTTGGTTGGATGGCCCATCAGGCTGTACATCACCAACACTACCTGT
The DNA here is from genome assembly GCF_903797595.1 of Erithacus rubecula. Taxonomy (NCBI): domain Eukaryota; kingdom Metazoa; phylum Chordata; class Aves; order Passeriformes; family Muscicapidae; genus Erithacus; species Erithacus rubecula. The sequence continues at coordinate 16,105,547 of NC_136665.1, read as the reverse complement.
ATTTCTGAGCTGTACCAGGGGCTCAGTGTGAGGCAGGGCTGCTGTGAAGACAGGCCACAGGAGGTGGCCCCACATCTGTCAGCCCTTGTGACAGCCAACAGAACTTTTAACACCTTTTACTACAAACCTTCAGTGCTTCTGAAACATTCAGAAAATTATCAAAACTTCATTTATTTACTTTGAAGTTTGCCTGACAGACTGTACAATCCAAACTCATTCTAGCACTTTTTTTCGTTCAGTATTTACAGTCTTATTTATTCTTCCACTACACACAGACGTACGAAGAGCAGTGTTCAAAACTAAAATGTGAATATAGAGACAGGCTAACAACAAACACGGTACACTCACAGCAATGACCTTATACTCAGCAGAGTGCTGCTAAGGAGAGTGTTAAGGTGAAATGGAAGGCTCCTTGAATGAAAAGCAGAGGGAGAAACGTGCCACAGCTGACAAGGTGGATGCTCAAGGCTCGGGAGAACAGTGACTTTCTTTTCCCGGCAGCAGGACGAACAACGGGTCGCGAACAGCCCGTAAGGGAGGGAAACACACACAGACCGCCTTATTTCCCTCTACACAGCATATCTGCGCGATGCAGCCGCTCCAGATAAGCGAACAGAGTCTATTTCAGGGAAAAACCACGCTAAGAAGAAAGTGACCTACCTAGCAAAAGTTTCCAATCCCCAAGCAACTGCAAGTAACAAACCCGCTCTGGGGTTTAAAAAACCAAGCAAAAAATAACAAAAATAAATAAACAAAAAACAAAACAAAAAATAAATCGAAAAAAAAAAAAAAAAAAAAAAACCAAAACAAAAAAACAATTAAAAGCCAAACGCTCAAGAACAACCTTAGATGCTACAAGCCCCTCCGTGGGGGAGGCGGGGGTCTCGGCCGCGGCGCTCCCCGGGGCAGGCGCGGCCCCGGCCGGGGGCTGCCCCGGGTGACAGCCGGGCCCGCAGGGCCAACAATGCCCTTTACATAACGCGGGCCCGGCCCGCCCTCGCCAACAACGCCGCTATTATGGCACGGAGCGCTCGGCGCCGCGCAGCCCCGGCCGGGGGATGCTCCGCGCTCGGCGGGGACCCGCGCCCGCGCCCCCACCTGCTCTTCAGCGGCTGGCTCTTCAGCTCGTAGTACGTCTTGGGCTCCTCGTGGAACTCCTCGCCCACCTCGAAGTCCGGCACGATCCCCGACTCCGCCTGCATCGTCGCCGCGGCCGCTGCGAGAGGGAGAGACGGGAGGTTACGGCTGCGGCGCCCAGCGAGCCCCGCCGCGCCGCCCGCCCCGCTGCGCCCCGCCGGGCTCACACTCGGCGCCGCCCGCCCCGCCTGGGACTTGTAGTCCGCCCCGGGGCCGGCCCGGCCGCCTCCGCCCGCCGCGCACTACAAGTCCCGCCGCGCCGCGCCGGGAGGGCAGGGCCGGGCCGGGCGCTGCTGTCAGCCGGAGCGCGGGGCCGCCCCGTCCATCCCGCCCCATTCCCAGCCCATTCCCGTGCCCGGCCCGGCCCGGCCGTGCGCGCCACCTGCCGCCCCCTCCCTGCGCCGCCCCGCCCCCGCCGTGACGTCACGCGCGGCACCTGTGCCGTCAGAGCCGCTGTGACGTCACGCTGCTCTCAGCTTCTCCCCCCCCAACGCAAAGCGCTGCGGTGTCGCTGAAATCACAGAATCGCGGATGGTTTTGTGGCAGGGGAGCTTTAAAGCCCGTCCCGGGACACTGCCAGGGATCGAGGGGCAGCCACAGCTGCTCTGTGCCAGTGCCTCACCACCCTCACTGCAGAGAATTTCTCATACACAGTCTAAACCCGCTCTCTCTTAGTTTAAATCTGTTCTCCCCCGTCCTGTCACTACAGGCTCTTGTGAGAATTCCCTCTCTGTCTTCCTTGCAGGCTCCCTACAGGTCCTGGAAGGGACCAGCACCAAGGACTCTTCATCTTCCCTTGGGAGCATCTGGCACAGGCAGCAGGTGTCCAGCATTCCTGTACTGCAAAGATTGCTGCAGACCCAGGAATGAGCCTTTCCAGGAGCTCAGTTAGAGGGGAGGCAGTGATGGTTTGAATGCCCACAGCAGAGATCAAGTGGTGATAGAGTGTGGCACATTTATTGTAACTTACTATGACAGGTACAAAAGCAATGAGTGTTTGCATCTCAGGACTTTGCACTTCTCCGGTGAAGTTCCCAGCACAAGAACTGTGCACAGCTCTAAGTGGCTTCCTTTGAAATTTATCTGCTTTTATAAAGAGTCCAAAGCTCATAAGCATGGCAAAGAAAAGTCCTTCCTTGGGTTCAAAGACTGTGGAGGTGGAGGGTCCCATTCAGAACTTGTTAAATAATCCTGTTTGGCCTCTGTTGTTTTCTTCAGTTTGGGGGTTGGTGCTGCAGTGAGATGGATTTCAGGAATGGGGCTCTGTCCCTGTGCACACCAGGGGCCTTCTGTCAGCACTGACTGTGATTCAGGACATCTCTAATCTCCCTTTAAAACACCGAGGGCAAGAAACCTTCCTCAGCTCTGTCCTGTCTCCTTACCTGCTGTGACATTAGGGACTCCCCTCAGTGCAGATATTCCATAGAGAATTTCATTGTCTGCATTTTCCCAGAGCTTTGATCTTACTTAGTGAAGTCCTAGCACAATTCAGAGACCTGGCACATTCAAGGATGCTGTTGATAACTGATGCCTAATAATAATAATTCTGGTGCCATCATATCCCAGCTAAAATCACATCACTCGTGTTGTACCAGTGGAACACCACTAACTCTAACACATCAGATAAATCAGAAAAAGTGTCTTTTCCATACATTCTTTTCCTCCATCACAACTGCCAGAGCTGCTCAGTGCTGCACGAGGGACTGCTTACACCTGGGCAGCCAGGCCTCCTGCTCATGGCAGGCAATGTGAGGTTTGATGAAATAAAACCAAGAATTTTCGCTTGCTTCAAAAATTTAAGTCTCGGATTATTATGCAGCTGCCAAACTCCAAGCAATGACTTAATAGCAAGACTAATTACTTTAATGAATCAGATACAACAAATTGGATAATGCCCTGAAGAATGTTCTTTTGAGCCCACATTGGCAGATGGCTGGGATAGCTGAACAGAGGAGGAGGCTTGCTAACGGTGCTTTGGGGAAAAAAATAAAGGCAACCAACAAACAATTAAAAACAACTTAGAATAAACTCGGTGCTAAGCTACATTTACAGCCTGAGCCTCTGTGGGTTAGGGGGTGTTGCTGAGGAATTGTGTTTTCACAAGTGAGGAATCACTCCATGATTTGATGAAGGCAGTAAACAGCAGGACTCATCTCTTTGCAATGATTTTGCTTCTATTTTTCCAGGTGTAAAAATGAGATATTCTCTTCTGTTGTTCAAAATGTGTAGCTTCTGAGCCTTCAGCTCTGTTTTAATTATAGCACTAGTTCTAAAGAGCAAAGATCTTTTATGCAAGTACATATCCCAGGCAATGCTGCTTCACTTGAGTGACCACAGCTTCAGCAGGAGCTGCGAGTGCAGCTCCCAGGGAAAAAGGAATCTGGTTTACTTCTCATCAGACCATGAATCCTTTGTTTCTGTCTTGCAACCTCTGTGCAATGCAAAGTTTTATCTGGTGTTCAGATCAAGGCAATTTCTCGTTGCACCTGGGCTAACTGGGACCTTGACACTGCTTTGCTGAGTCATACAAATGCTCTATTCATAATAGATGTCATCCATGTTTATAATATTTTAGAGTCATCTTTCAGGGTGAAAGAACAATGATTCCTCTGTGCCTAAGCAGGAGACTAATTCGTAAGCATGCCCCAAAACAAAAACGGTACTTAAAAATTAATCTTATTATGCCAATATTGCAATTAAATTGCTATAAAAAAATTAAATTAACCCCAAAATATCAGGTAAAATTTAAGATGAAGTTGTTATTGTGTTGCTGCAGGGTTAAGATTTCTGTAAATTTACTCTCTATAGCTGGAATTTTGTACAGCTCTGTTGATTGTTTTCCAGTTATGAATGTCAAACTGCTTTAGGGAGGTGAGCAAGAACAATTATCCAGTTTAGCAGAATGAAAAATAGAACATTGAAGAGTCATTTGTCAGCCATCAAATCAGTGGCAGAACATGAACTTCAATCCAGTGTTCACATCATGGGCATAACCCTACTAAGACTCTTACTAGGAAGTATTTCTGTAGAATTGTCACTCCAAAAAGGACAATGACCTAGAAGCAAACACTCTATAGGAGGTAAAGGTTTCACAAGGGACAGCCTTGTATTCACATTGAGGGCTCACTGGGAATGCTCAGCATGGTTTTCTCCTGCTTGAAAACAAGTCCTTGCTAAGTCCTTTCCAGAGCTGGAAATTAACCCAGCAATAAAGGCAGTTTCAGTGTTTATGTGACACTTCTGTCTCATTTTCCACCCAAACTAACCCCCTCAAAAGCCCTGAGCAGTTGTGTCTGGGCTCCCCAGTGCTATGTAGACAATGGATCAGAATTGTCCAGTTATTTTTCAAATGATGGGTCTGATTTTGCTGAAGGCAGTAAAATGTGTTCAGCTTATCAAGCAAATTCTCCTTTTCAGAGAGGATTCTTATTGAGACTGAGAAAGCAGCACGAAGGTTCAGGAGACTGAAGGGCTTTGGTTGTGCAGCTCCTGAGGAAGGTTTATCAGGAGACACAGCTCTTCCTCATTCTGAACCAATATTTCCTGTGATTTCAGCAATGATTTTCAGATACCATGGGGTACAAAATTTAATGTGCAGCAAGCACATTGAATAGAGCTGCTCCTTTTCCCCCCCATTACTCTTTACAATTCCCATATTTGTAACATCCTCACTTATAATTCCCATAATTTGTATTTTTCTTCTTCTTGCCTACAAGTACCATTTAAAATGATTCTCCCATCAGTAATGTTACTCCAACCACAGTCTGGGGATCTCTAGTTGACAGCAGGGAGCAACAACATAGATTGATATCTCTATAAGTAGGCAAAAAAATTGACACACAACTCAGCAGAGTTCCCGGTTTGCAAGAATTCCCCCGCATCAACTATTTGTGCATTCATGTGAAGAGGAAAGGAAGCAGTCAATGCTGCTATTCAAAATAAAAAATAAACAGACATGTGATTTAATGTTGAAGAAAGTTCCCAGACTTTTGCATTCATACTCTGCATTGTATGCTGTGAAATTCGTGAAGAGAATGCAATTTCCCCCTGCAGACTAAAAAGACAAGTTGTTGTTACCAGTCTTTATCTCCCTACGAGGCAGAAGACGTGTAAAAAGTTTCAGTATTGAGTATGAAAGAAAGGGGGCATTTAAGTGAGAGCTTCCAGTAGCCATGGAGAGATTTTGTAGAGTCTCACAGGAACATCCCTGTCCCGTTTCTTTGCTCCACCAAGCACACATAATGCCAGTTAAAATCTCCCATCTCCAATATCTCATTTCTTGTCCCAGTTCCTTTTTCTCCAGCCACACTGGAGACCCCCAGACTGTCACTCATTTCTTTCCTTCTCCATCTCCCATCCCATCTCTTTGCCCAGGCAAGGTACATTTTCCCTCTTTTGGACTTCAGCTCCCTCCACCTCTCAGTGATACCCACACACTTTTAGTTGATCACAGTTTCTGCCTACCCTGAGTGCTGTTTGAGCTTTATTCCAATAAGGTGCAGTTTTCAACCTTTCTGCTTTCAAATCAAGGGTTTCCTTTTCCCCACTCAGGAAAAGAAACCAAACAATCTCCTCTCAGAAGTGTAACAGATGGGAAATCCTACTGCCATTTCGGGTGGAAAATACCTGGAAAGAATGAAACTCATAGAAATTTAGCTGCTGCTTTGCTGTGCATATACCAGGTACACTTTTGCAAAGAATTATCATTTAACCTGATTGCCACAAGAGCAGCACGTGACATATTTCTGACACACATGAAAACCAGCAGCCACATACAGCAGGATAACTTTTCCAAGCTTTGTCAGTTTTCATGTAGGGCTTTACTAGACAGCCAGATACAACCAGATGTTTTGAGAAGGAATCCAAAAATCATTTTATGAGGGAGAGCAAGAGGCTAGCTACCTACCCCACATCTCAGCAGGACAGCCTTGCTCTCCACAGCCTGCCCCATTCAAGATGCTATTGCCAGGTCTAATAATTTCCCTGCAAAGTTTGCATTTGCTTCTCTTAGAAAAAAGTTTGGAGTTCTCAAGTTGAAAATGGGGCCCCTTGTTACATGAATACACCAGAAGAAGTAAGGAGAAATCATGTTTTAAAATATAGTTTCTAAGAATGTGTCATCAGTTTGGAACAAAGTTTGAAACCCTGTCACTCCCAGGGTGGTTTTATCAGCAGAACTGAAGGAGATTAATTCTGCAGCTGGGGCTCCCGAATGAATTATGTTACTCTAATGAATCATTCACTAATTCCTAGTCCTCCCTTTCTTCATCTCTGCTGTGTTTGGATAGGTAACGGAAGAATTCAAGGGGGAACTGGACAATGTCTCTTGTTCAATATCCTTGTTTTGATTTTCACATGTTCCTCTTTCCAGATGCTAACTCATGACACTGGTTAGCAACAGCAGTGGTGGTGCAAACAGAAGCTGGAAGAGCAATGTCATTCTGACTTGGCTGTAGGGAAAAGAAAAAAAAAAAAAAAAAGCCTAGACTGGGATTAAGTCATTCCCTTTGGTTCTTCATCAAAAGAATTGCCTTCCTGATTTCCATGCCAGAGACTGAGCCTGGTGCTCAAGGCAGATGTTCCTGGGTTCAAACAGAGGGTGTGGGGGGGTCACAGCTGCCTCTGCTGGGACAACTGGTCAGTCCTCCCTGGTTTGGGGAGTTATTCAGGGACAGGACTTGCAGGATGGAGAGGAGAGTCTGGGGACTCCTGCCTTCATTCCCTGGCCTGGAGAGCAGGATCTGACAGGCTCTGAACTGGGCTTCCAGCCAGAAACACCCAGTCACCTCAGAAGGGGTGACTGTGCATTTAAATGCAAGGGGACAAGTGGGGAGTTGGCCTTTCCTTGGAGTGAAAGCTGAGGTTCTCTTGAGCTAGAACAGCTCTAAGAATTGCCTTGAGAATGACAAACCTCAGGCCAAGAGCAGGGTCAGGAGAGCTGGCAGCAGGCTGTGTGTCATTGGCTACTCCTGGGGACCAGAGCATTTTCCCTCTGGTGGGAAATCCTTTGTGTCTTGCTTCTCAAGGAAGGGATGCTCATCCTGCTGAGCTCTCTGTGGGCAGGGGAGGCAGGGGCAGAAGCAGACAGAGCTGGACTCAAGCAGGTCTCACTGACTGGCACTCAGACACAGCCATGGACAGGCTGGGAACAAAGGCTGGAAACTCAGCAAACCTCTGTGGAATAAAGTTTGTGAGGCCAAACCTCATCTGGCCAACACAGCATTGCAAATCCAGTTAATTAAACTGGTGCAAAGGCCAGAGCAGACGTAGATAAACCAGGTTAAACTCTCACTTATGCTGATTTAATGTAATTCAGTACAGCATCAGTGGTAGTTAAACTGATTAGAGAGTTAACTGGTTTAAATACATTTGCCCTAAGTACTGGCACTGGTTTAACTGGACTGCTTTAAAGTGAAATGAAGACCGTAGACTTCTGCCAAACTTCCCCTGTTGTATTTAAACCAGTACAACCTGTAGAGACATGTGAGAAACTGCTTTTCATCAGGTGCAAAGAGCACTGAGAGCAGAGGACTTGGCCCAGCAGCCCTGGTCTCTGATGCCTTACTCTCCTCAGCTTTCCTGAGAAACAGAGCCATCTTCACATCAACAACACTCAGGTCTAAATTTGCTTCCCAAAAATCCTATTACAAAAGGTGAGACTAAAATCACAGCCTGTTTTTAAAATACACAATCTCATCAATTTAGGGGGAAGGTGTTTGTTTCTTTTCTCACTGTCTAATAATAGTTTTGAATAGAAGAAGCAAAGATTTTTCAGTGAAAAGTTTCTCAGTCTTTCTATAATGAATGATTTCTGTGCTTTATGTGTCTTTTGAGATATTTCATTGCAAGCATCATCTCAAGATAACAGGATTTTTAAACATTAGAAATATGAATATTAGTAGTGACAGTGAGTTCAAATACAAGACTTTCATATTTCTGCTTTCCAACAGACTTTTGCATGCACATCATGAAATACAAACCCTCCTCAAATGTCATCAATTACTCACTCACCTGAAATCAGAATATCAAATATTATTCTAATAAATACTAAAATATTCTCCACCTGAAGTCAGAATCCCTTTTTCCCCCTCATCTACTGTATTTCTACATTTCTATGTCACTACCTAAAGAGTTTGTCTTCAAACATAAACTAAGCAGTGAGAGAATCACAAATCCAAAGCAAAATAAAGAAGTCTTTAGTACATAAAGCCTGCTGAGACTTGTGGGGTTTTTGAAGCAAAGGATTTAAAGGATGAAGGCCAATTTGCTGAATTTTTTGTGTTACCTTTCACACTCTTGGATGCACAAAAAGGATTCCTTCCGCTAGCAAGACTGTGTGCAAGTATTTTAAATCCATATTATACAAAGGTAATTGGTAGCATCAAGGGACAAAACTATGTATAGTTGAGATCAAAACTGCCCATGTGAAAAAAAAAAAAGATTCCCAAAACTCTTTTTGAGTGATCATTAAATGCTTTACTCAGAATGTGTGCCTACTTCAGATCCCCAGAGGGATGTAATAGTTTTTTTTCCCTTATTGTCTCAGCAGGCTGCCATTTGATCTGAACAGGCTTTGTAAGGTCATGTCATTGCCTCCATCTACCTGGAAAGGATAATTTGCCAGAGGATTCTTTTCTCTTTAATGAGGCTTCCTTAAGAAAAGGGCAGTTAAAGGCCTGATAGCCCAACCCAAGATGCTGGATGTGGATCCATTGGGTCCTGTTTGAAAAGAAAGGCCACTCAGCCATGAAGAAGGGATGCTTCTTCCCTTAGTGCAAATCCAGGGAGGAGTTAAATGTTTACTTCAAATATGTGTGTACAAGAAGCAAAAAACGAGGTGGCTTACCCAGTAAAATGCCTTTGTGGTTTTGCACCCCTCCATCAACTGTTCCCCCACTTTTCCCTTAGTTCTGTGTTCACCCAGCTCTCCTTCCCATCAGTTCCAGTGTGAGGAGGTTGGGAAAATGCTCTGGGAGGAGCATCAGTGTCCCCAGACACACAGCCCAGCCTTGTGCAGTGCATGGCCCCAGCAGCACAGCTTCCCCCACCCACTGCTTCTTTTTGCCAGTTCTTTGGGAAGCACCAGTGCTCATTTCTGTGTTGGGAGAGCTGATGTAGAATAGCAGAGGCTGGACCAAATGTGCAGAGCTCAGTGACTGGGATCCATGAACAGACACATGGCTTAGCCTTGCACACCCTGCCCAATGATGTAGTGATGAGAACAGGGTGCTCAGGCTGCTTCAGATGCCTCAGGTGTTTGGCAGAGCAGCTTTCCTGGATGTGGCTGAAGTGAGCTGACTCCTCTCCAAGGAGCTCAGTCAGAAATCCAGACCTGGAGCTCGTGCTGTCTCTGCTCTCCCAGCAGCTGATGCCATCACTGGGGTAAGAGGAAACAACAAGCACAGTCTGTATAGCTGTGGGAGAATGGAAGAAACACTCTAGTGATATCCATGGAAAGCCATTGCACTGCAGGCCTTGAGGCAAAGTTATTTGCAGAACAAAGGCTCAGCAGCCAGTCAAGCCTCCTCAAAGGGTAGAGTCTGTCTAGAGCAGCCAAAGTTACCAGAAATCCACCTTCCAGTGCTCTCCTGGGCTGTCCTTGTTACAGACCTGTTTGTCTGTGGCATCCAAGGGGTGCAGAGCAGCCTTGTGTATCAAGGAACCCTGTAGCTGTCTCATAGCTCTGTCTGCATCCAGCTAATTAGGTTGATTGTTGTCAGAACCTCCGGAAATATTTTAAATTTCAATACAGGCAAAGAGGAGGCTACATGTTGTGGCTCACAGATGCTCTGATACACACCAGTGGGAGTTCCTGTATCAATTAGACCTGATCCTTATCAGGGGAGAGGTATTCCTGAAGTAGATTGTTCTGTCTGGAGCTGATAAAGCCTATCTCACTTAATTTTCCCCAACAGTGGCTGGATTTACTGGAACCAAGGGTGTATTGGGGGCTAGAAGTACAGCAGGATCAGAGCTCAAGATGTGTGGAAAGCCTGGAGAAGGTGCTATCCAAGCCAAGGGACTCAAGTCCTGCATCTTATAAAGAGTTTATTATAAATTTTGCCCTGTTCAGGTGATTACAAGGCACTTCAATACCTGTCTATCCTTTCATGGAAAATCATCTTCCTCCCTATGAAGAAGGGTTTTTAACCAGCTGCATTTCTCATCCACTGTAATTGCAAAAAGCACCACTCAAGCCATTGTGATGTCCTTGCTGAGGACAACCTTGATGTACCTTGCAGAGATACAATCAAAATCAATCAAATCAAATTCAGCATTGCCCATGAGGTCAGGTATCACTCTGCAATAAGGGTTTCTTTGGGAAAAGATGTTTCTGCTTGAGGCATGAAAGCCCTCAGAAATTGCCTCTTGCCAAACCATGGAGCAAGAAGCACAGTCCCCTGTCCCTGCCCTGGTGTGAGCATCACAGAGGTCAAGGCTGCTGAATGCTGTTCTGAAAGGCCAAGCAAGGGCCACCCATTGGTGATGCTAACTTGTCTCATCAGAAAATAAAAATACATTATTTATAATTTCTACACATTATTAGCAGATGCAGCACAAGGTGCAGTCACTGGCACTTCCCTGTATCCTAAGTGTTCATCAACCTTTCCTTGATGTTAGCAAGTCTATTAATAAAGTGTTGCAAGCAATCAGAAGTGCTCCACCAGCCTGGGAGGGGGAGTGTTGGTGACACCACGTACCAGCTGAAAGTCATGTAAAATCCTCTCTACCTTTTTCTGAAAGACACCAGCAGCAGCAGCAAATGTAAATGTGCAATCACAGCACCTTGTAATTAATGGGAAGTCACAGGCCCCATTAGCACTGCAGCTCCTCTTCCACTGGTGGAGAGTGAGCAGGATTCTTGCCCAACTTGGGCATCATCAGTAAAATTCAGCATATCCAAATGTAAGGAAAAAAGATGTCACCATGTGCTGACCTTCCCAGGTTAGCTGTGTGCCTGTCCCTTGGCTGCCTGGGTGATGGAAGGGCTCTGCCCTGGACCCCAGCAGCAGGGAGATGCCTTTGCTGACTGCAGACACATCTGAAACCCCACGTCAGCACTCTGGGGAGATGCTGTCTGAGCTCATTGCAGTCTTAATACTGGAAAGATCATGTAGGCTTCATTAAGAAATAGTTTTGTTCTTGAGCCTGTCTTATTTTTTAAAGCACCCAGGAGACAACAGAACCACCACATTTCCTCTTACACTCAATTTTCTGTTCGGGGGCCTGAAGTACTTACTGCCAGATGTTGCCCTGTTCTCATACAATGCATGTGACACAGGCATCAATGCCAGCAGCTACATTTGCCTGTGATGTCAGTGCACACAGGAGAAGTTCCAGGGGCAGCTAACAGGGGCAGAAGTGCAGAATCATATATTTTAGATACATTGTTTTGGTCCTAAACATGCCTTGCCTAAACCACCAAACATCAAGCTGCCTCTGCTCAGCATCACACCACCCCCATGTTTATTCTTTGTCATCATTCTTGCCCATGCATCATGCTATTGGTGACACTTAGGTGTATTATTTTAAGTGAAAAATTAAGTGTGGGAAAAACAAGTATTTATTTCATTTATCCAGAATCTGGCCTGGATGTCCATAAGATTTTCTAGAAAGTTGCATTATTATTGTGAAGAGACAAGTATGTTAATGCTGTGACATTACATATATTTACAGGCTCTCCTACACTCAGCATGAAGAAATAATTCACCACAAATAATGACATTCTGTTCCCATTCCAGCTTTGCCTACATCCTCAGATCTACATGCAGCTGCAGCACAAGAGATCAGAAAATCAGAAACAAGAGACATCCAGAGCAGAGGAGGGCAGGGAGTGCTTGCTGACAGGTCTGGGTGTGCACCCACAGCTTCCCATGCTCCTGACTCATTTGTCCCTTCCTTTGCTACATCAATAAAGTCAAGGAAAAACCCACCTGAAAAACACTTCAGCAGCACAACCAGCTGCTGTCAGGTTTTAGACCATCAAAAGCTTGCAGGGAGTCTTCCAGTACCAAACCAGAACAGACCAGCTAACAAAACATGAAGAGTCTTCAAAGATTCTCATCTGGGAGACAAAAGGACCTCTTGGTGTGACATCAATGGATTGAAGATGCTGAGCAAGGAGCTGGTTCTAGACCTCACTGTGCTCCCTTGGTCAGAGAAAACTCTGTCTCTGCTCTGCTAGAAAGGGGACATGAAAAATGAGAAGGAAGCAGAGGGGAATTCCAGAGAACTGAGTTGGGGAGCAGAGAAAAAACTGTTTGGTGCATGTCTGGCATGCACCTGACTGACATTTCACTCTTAAAAATGCTCCCAGCAGATAAAATTCAGATAAAGGGGCAGAAGTCTTATGATTCAAACACGTGTTGAATAAGAAACCACATAAATGAAAATATCAAGGATTCACTGACTGATGAAGCAATGAGCTCTATTCTGTAAACATATTTTCAAAGGAAAATCATGTGCCTTGTGTAAAAAAAACTTACTTTCTTTTGGCAAAGCTCTATGAAAGTTCAGTGAGCCACATCCAGCTACTCTCTGTGGGATCTGAAGCTTGCTTTAGGATACTTTAATATCTTAAGGATGTATTTATTCTAGCAATATTGTCACATTCTGTCTATTGAGTGTCACCTCGTGACACAGCAGGACACCAGAGGCAAGGGGGCTCCCAGGCAGGGTCCTGTGCCACCAGGGAAGCTCTGAACCTGGGCTCCTGTCCCTGCTGGCTCTGAGCTGCCCTGGGAAAGTCAGGCAGGAAAGTCCTTCCAAACGGTTGCTCATTCACCAAAATTAGGTCACTAAGGGGGAAGAAATGTCCCTGAAGACTGTAACAGTGAGAAACTTCCTACGTGAATTACGTGGGCCTGGCAGCCTCTAGGAATGCCACTCAAAGCACCCTCCCACCTCCAGGAGTCTATGGAGAGGGCACAGGCAATGGGATTTTTCCATTCTCTAAACAAAGTTTTTCATTTCACCCATTCCCAGCTCCTCTGAAACACCTCAGAGCAGGATTTATTGAAATACCTGTGGATTTAGTGCCAGAGGAGACCAAAATCTGTGTTGTTGGGTTGTGCCTGCAGCTGAGTGTTGCCCAACATCTCTGCCCTGAAGGCCATGGAGGTGAAAGGACCATTCTGCAAAATGAGTCCAAGATGTCAAGCAGATCTTTAGTGATGCTTTTCTACACAGTCAACACAGGAAGCCACAAATACACTGCTTGCAATCATCCCCAAAGTGGCAAAATTAAGCATTGCAATGTGCTTGACAACTTTTCCAGTCCTCAACCTGGTTGCCATGCTCTGAGCTGCCAGTATGGGCACTTCCAAGCAGGAATTCAGATACCATGAGGTCTATAAAGACTTTTTTTTTTTTGCCCACATTGCTTCTCCTAGTTTCTAAACTCAGTCAACAGAACCCAGAAAACGACAGGAAGGAAATTGGTTCCAAATAGAGAAGAAACCTTCTCAACTAAAATGACTGAAATGTCCCAGGTTTTTGGTTCTGCAGAAATGCCAACCTTGAGGGCATTTATTTGGAATTTTGCATTAGTGTGCAGGTATTCCTGGACCTGCAAACCAGAGGAGTCAGAACTGTGTACACCCCATCACTCACATACAGCTGTTTACTCATGTTGAGTATTGGTGCCTGCCATGAGTAGCTGTAAGCAGTGACTGCTTCCTCAGAGAGGTACTCTCAGCATGAATAAAAACATCATGGCTTGGGTGAGGGTGAAGGTGTGCAATGAAATCTGGTTGACATCACTGGCAACCATCTTGCTTTCAGTGTGGGGCTGATTAGGATGCTCCAGTCACTCTCAGGACATTTTATTCTTTTTCAGGGACACCACTCTCCTTGAAGGGTCTTAAAACTCATGGAAGGCTTCCTGCAGCAAGGTACCATCACTCCACAGACTGCATCCACAGGCATTTTAAGCCTCTTTTCCCCACAGGTGTAATCCCAAACAGTCCAAAACACAGAGGCACTGGAGCACATCAGCTGACTAAAATCAAAAGTGCTGTATCTCAACCATCTGTTAAAAAATGTGGGACCATTGACTCATTAGTTTCATCTAACTCTACCAGCACAATAAAAAAACCACACGCCTTCTGGAGAACAATATCAACATGTGTGGGAGGATATCATCTCTGCAACACAGGGTGGGATGTTGTAGTTAAGAACAGCTCTCTGAACTCTGTCAGGTCAGAGCTGCAGTAGATGGGCACCATTGCCATGGCTTCTCTGGGGTCTGGGTCGATCTCTTCCCTGGAAATGGGATTTGGATCCTCTCTTTGACTGGGGATCTGGTGGTACAAAGCCAGGTGGGAGTTTGTCTGCTTTTCCCACTCTATTTTAGAGCAGTTTTTAAGCAATTCAATTTTGAGCTGAAATTGCTCAAAACTAGCAAAAAGAGGATGTCAGCAGAACCTCTCCCACCCCCCTGTTGGGCTGTCCCTGTCTCATCTGGCAAGTCCCGATTATCTGGGATTGCAGTAATTCTGGGGGATTACTCACAGGCCGACCACAGCCACTTGCAACAACTTTTCCAGACAAGGAGGAGTGAAAGCTGGTGAATATGAGTTTAGCAGAGTGTGCCTCAGTTCAGGGGAGCTGCTGAAGAAAACAGAAATAACGAGGGAAATCATCCCTTGGCCGAGTTCAACCTCTGCAAGTTGAAGTCTCCTGCTCATGAGCTCACCATGCTCTGTTGAGCAAGTGGAAGGGAAACATTTTCTCTCTCCAGCGTGACTTGAAGAAAGGAAGTTGTGTGGGCAGGAGCACGGAGGTGACTCTAAACACTGTGATGTCTCCTTCCCTGCCACTCAGCCTTGGGAGCACTTGCTTTCTTCCAGTTGGGGAAATTGCAGTGGCAACATGTATGGAGGAAAATATTCAATGCCTCCTGCTCTGGAGACATTTATTTCTACAGCCAGTTATGACTCCAGCCATGAAGTTTTTATTGCTACCTCTCATGCAGATTATTTATTGTAACTTCCTTTTTTGAGTAGGCTGTTTATTTTTAAGCAAGTGCTGTTACATTTTTCACTAGATTACTAATAGCCACGTGCTCTGGCTGCTGAAGCTGAATAAGCTGATGTAACTGTAGGTCAGGATCTTAGCTCCTTCCTTAGCTTGTCCCCAAAATAAATACAGAGGATGAACTTGGGGCTTTCTCTAAGAGGCCTGTGTGCCTTTCACTTGGAGGGTAAGGTAGAGCCCTGCTTCCAGCACAGCCATCAGGGATGGCATGTGATGGGTGGGACTGAGACTGAAGTAAAACTTCTACCTACCATCAATCAACACAGCTTTGCAAAGTGCAGGGTTAAGGCAGAACTTTGCATCTAAAATTACTTCTGCAATCACCCTTTATTTAAGATGAAACTCTTTAAGCTAACAGCAATTTAGGAAATTCTCATCCCAGCTTTGGGCACTGCTTTCCAAAGCCCCAGCAGAAGGCTGACTGCACTCTCTGGCTCAGCTAGTGGCATGATATTGTAGTGGGCACCCAAGCATCCTCCTGGTATTGGGGTGCTTTGAGGATTCCTTGGTCCATGTCACACAGGCAAAGGCTTGCTGGACCATCTCAAAGTCCCTCCTCACCAATGTCCTCCACCCACCAGATTTTTTATCCTGCTGGGAGTTTCTGACAGCATTTTGGGGTTTTGCTGGGGATTTTTTTCATTTGTTTGTTTGTGTGTCTAGAAATGAGGAAATAAAATTGCTCTGGGTTTCCTGAACATGCCTTCCTCTCATGAGAGGAGCTTACTGGAAACACACATTCCTGGATAGACCAAACAGCCCTGGGCTGCCCTGGCTGGGTGCAGAACAAGCCTTGTTGGAAAACAGATGCTGTTTGGAGGCTGTTTGGGGTGTCTCCTTACACTCTCTGTGGGCATTGAGCAAAGTGGAGCAGGGCCAAGGGCTCCAGAGCATCACCAGCTGCAGTCAGACCATCCTGCCATGCCCAGGGGAGCTCCCTCAAAACACTTCATCTGCTCACCAGTCTGCCAAGGACCTGGTGTTGGACACCTCCACTCCTCCCAGAGAAAAGATTTCAAGGACACAATATAGACCTACAAGCAATTTTTAGGTTATTTGTGTTTACAGGCTAAATGCCCCTGTTCAACACCATTTCCACAGTATTTCCAGTTGCTGAGATCAGTTCAAGGTGTGGTACCCAAATTTTCAGGTGATTGGTGCATCTATTTGGCACCCCTTATATGAAAAATAAGTTTGTTCTGTACTGTTCCAAGTGAAGATTTACTGGGATGAGTATGCTCTGAATTCCCCTGAAGCTGAAGTTTTGGGATGGGCTTCGAAACCAATATGCTTTGGATCAAGCCTTCAGCACATTGCTCAATTTTCCATTCTTTGCAGGAAAACAGTTTACCAATTACAGGGTGGAAAAGGGCAGCAGAGAGGTTTCCAAACAGCTTCACAGCAGTGTCAGTGCTCTCATTTGATGACCTCACCAAGTGCCACTACTGTCCCCAAACTGCTGTGGCCTATAGCTCTCATACAGAGGTCACAGCTGAACTTCCTCCTTTTCTGGGATTAAATCCGAGGTTTTGACCAACTTCTATAATTAGGGAAGACTTACTTCCCCTGACTCCTTTCCATTTGAAATGCCTCAAAGGCTCTGTGGAAACTTGACATTTCTTATTTTAGCCAGACAGATTTACACTGGAGTTTGTGTTTCTCTTGGAGCTCCAGCTGAGCCCATGGCTGTTCCCTGGGGAGCAGGGGAGCAACTTTAGCCTCATGTTTGTGTGATTTTGCAGTCAGCATCCAAGCCCTGAGATCCACAGAGCTGCCAGTCTGCCGTTCTGGGTGCCTGCAGCAGATGGTGCTGCTGACTTGCCTGGAGATCAGGCACCACTGGAGCCAGGCTGGGGAAAAGGCTCCCAGTCATTCCTTGTGCCTGCCACCTTCCATGTGCTCTCAGATACACCCTTGCAAGGCTAAAACTAGAAAGCAGCCTGGGCTCAGGTGGGTTTTAGGGTAAATCAATGAAAACATGCACAACCTTTTATTTGCTAATGTGTAGGATGCATTTTGGGAGGGAAAAAAATTACTTATAGATGTAAGTACACCTAGGATGTCACCCTAAATAAAATAATTACTTTATCCTAAACTCTAATTCCCAGTCAGAGATTTTGCCCTGTGTTTATTTCTAAATTCACCAGGGCACCCCCTTTCCCCCCAGTGAAAGCAGGGCTTGAGGTCTCAGAAATGCTGCAAGAGAAGCTCATTTTCTGTCTGAGCTGAATCCCAGCCCTTGGGAGGGGATGGTCTGGGTGTCCATAATGTCCTGGTTTTGGCTGGGATGGAGTTAATGCTCTTCCAAGGAGTTGGTGCAGTGCAGTGTTTTGGATTTAGGATGAGAACAACATTGGTAACACACTGGTGGTTTAGTAGTTGCTGGGCAGGGCTGACACAGAGTCAGGGACTTTTCAGCTCCCCATGCTTTGCCAGTGAGCAGGAACACAGAGAGCAGGGACAGCTGAGTCACACAGGCCAAAGGATGCTCCAAACCAGAGAATGTCCCACTCAGTACACAAACTGGGAGCCACTGATCACTGCTCAGGAATGGGCTGCTTATAGGGGATGGTGAGCAATTGTAGTTTGAGTGATTGAATTTTATTCCTCTCTCTCCTTTTCATTACTATTATTAGAAATATTATTAATATTATTGGCTTGCTCCATCACCCCCAGATCAGACCATGTCCTGGGGCAGCTGCAGCCTCCATACAGTTGACAATAGCTTATTTTTCCAAACTCAAATAGAAATACCCAAAGTGGCTCTATGATTTTTTCACCAAATCAATATCTGAATGCATAAATTCCTCACCACATAAAGCAACACATCAGCTCTAAATAATAAATGAGGCAGAAATGTACAGCTGGTTTAGAAAGACCAATGAGACCAAGCATTACATCATTTATTGTCTGTTGCTAAATTCATAAAAAGCCTTACCTTAAATCCTACTTTTATGTGGTGTAACTCCAAACTCAGGATGGCTGTCTCATGTCCTCAGAGATCTGCAGCAAATATGTGAAATATGGTCTTTTAAATTAGCCAGTTTCAGTACTCCAGAACCAAGTCTCACCCCAGGCAGGTCTCCTCCACCAAACTGGCTGGCACAAAGTTAATTTGGGCAAGTCTCTGAGTGTAATGATATGTGTATGTATATGTGCATTCACCATCACATATGGCATCATCTGGTGATGTAAAACACTTTAGCTGAGGAATCTCTGCCACCCCACTGCATCTCCTAGTTCTAGGAGGAAAGGATGGCTTAAGGGTAGCTTTGGGGAATATTTCCTTACCTTACCAAAACAGACCAGTCTATATTCCCAGAACAATGAACACACAGAGCATGAAAATTCTCATTTGGGGTGAAGATTTGCTGGATTTCTTTCCAGCCCAGCAGACCCATGTGTGTTCTGATCCATGCACTGAATAAGGATCTCACTGAAGTGCAGTGAGGCTTTTCCCCTGAGCAGAGCACCTTCAGCACAGGGGATTGAGTCAGCACTGACTGATGAACAGGTAGCTGCTCTGACACAGCAGGATGTAGGAAGAATATTTTCCATGCCTGGTATTAATTTGATCAATGTTGCTAAATCACATTCCCCTCTCACCCTCACTGATCAGATGATGACAAATCCCAGCAAGGTAGCAAAAGGCACAAAAGCAGAAGACTTGGTACTGCTGCTCATGCTTGTAACATTCCTTTTGCAGATAAGTGACTCTGGATTTACACCCTAAACCAGCAAAAAGGATTTGCTACTTCATCAACATATGGCCATAGAATGGGTTTGGGTTTGAAAGGATCTTGAAGATCATCTTGTTCTACCCCTCTTGCCATGGGCAGGGGCACTTTCCATTATCCCAGGCTGCTCCAAGCCTCATCCAGCCTGGCCTTGGACACTTCCAGGGATGGGACAGCCACAGCTTCTCTGGGTACCCTGTGCCAGGGCCTCAGCACCCTCACAGCAAAGAATTTCTCCTCAGTATCCCATCTAACCCTTCCCTCTGCCAGTTCAAAGCCATTCCCCCTTGTCCTATCACTCCCCTCTACATCTCTCTTGGTGGAATGTTGATGATTCCTTGTGGTTTAACAGGTCAGGGATAAGTGATTATCCCATTTTCCACTGCTCTGCCATTGATCACCCCATATTAACACAGTCCTTATCTGGAAGCAGGCAGGTCTGAGCTCCCATCTTTAACCAGGATGTTGGATTTGGGGTCTGGGGAGACAAAAGCAGCACCAGTGCCAAGTGCCAGCTGTGCCAGCCTGGCAGGGACAGTCAGGCAGGGCAGGGCAGTCTCTGGCACCCCAGCACAGATGCTGTTTCCACTCTGAAATATGTAGGAGCCACACTCAGGGAAGGTAAATGTGAGCCCTCTGTGAGTGTAATTTGAGAACAGGGACTTCAATATTTAAAGCAGCCCTGGCTGCAGGTGCAGCACACTGGAGTTATCAACATTTCCCATGTTAGACAGCGAGCTGGTGCTGACCCCAAGGCTTAAATTAGTAACAAGATTACTCAGAGAAAAGTAATGTTCTGAAAACCTTTATGGTACAAGGAAATATGCCAAAAGTAAGCTTGGCCAGTGCACTTAATAGATAGAAACCCATTTGTTTCTTTTTGAGAACTTAATTAAATTTCCCATGAATTCATTTGTAATAACAGTAATAAGCACCATATATGGAAATCTTCAATGAGCCCTTAGCAAGGTAATTTCCTGAATTTAGCTTATATCTTTCTAATGTTCAAAGCCAGCTAGGCTCTAAAGTACAGCTGGTGTGCATTATTCCATTCTGAGTAGGAGGGTGTGGATGAAATAAATTACTTTGGTGCTTTGACACCAAGTTTTATTGCCTGTAGAATGATACTTGATCACACTCAGAGAAGCATCAAGTGGAGAGTTAACATGATTTCTTCTGTTCAACAAAGAAGCTTTAGGGAGGGCAGTGCACATGCCTTACACACTACAACACTCTCCTTCAGAGCTCCTTGGCCCTCAGTCAGTCACCAGGAGGGGACCAAGTCACCTGGAATGAAACTGGACAAGCTGGAAGCTCCCCTGGTAAATCACTAGAGAAGGAAATCAGAGAGGGAAGAGCCTTCTTCTCATTAAGAGATTCACACACCCAAATTACAGCCCTACCTGCTTCTTGGGCCTTTTTCTGTGCTTCACATGCACAAACATGGTAAAAAATCATAAGCTAAGGGTCAAAGAATAAATAATCATTGCTGACTAAGGCTGAAAGCTGAGATCAAATCTCCTTCCTTTACACAGAGGACAGAAGGAGCTTTCACTACCAGCTCCATGTGTGTGCACTCATAGCCCAAGTGCTAATTACAGCAGCTGTAATTAAAACTTGGACAAGATTTCTAAAACCTTAACCTCCCAACCACTGATTTTGGACGGTATTTGGTGAATATTCCAGTCCTAGCAGAGGCAGGGTAAGTCACACTACAAACACATCAGGGGGTGTCTTTGGACATGAAGCTGAAATCAAGTAGGTGACAACAACCATGGCATACCATGTGGAAGTACCACAGGAATGATGGGGTGGAGCAAAAAGAGAGCCCAGAGGAGAAAATCCCAGAATGGACATAGGCTGAGGAAGGTGTTCCCCATCACAGCCCAAGCAGGGCAGGACACTGTGACTAACACAGAACCAGAGCTCCTGCTCAGAGCCCACAGCAGCCCAGGGATAAATTAAAACACATTTCAGTCACTGGACTCATGCTCATAGATTTCAGTGAGCTCCAAGTGGAAAAGGTGTCAAGAAATCCTCCCAGGGACTAATCCTGTGCTCAACAATGCCAGCTACCAGAGTTCCCACCCCTCAGAAGAAAGTGATGTTACATTTTCCATCATTAATATATGATAACAAACCCTCTGCTCGCTGGGAAGTTTCCTAAACTCCCACAGTGACTCGGCTCAAAAGCTAAAGGCCTGGCAGCACAGCCACTTCATCCATAATCTCCTTTTTACAGCTAAGCCAACACTCCTCATGTGGTAACACAGCTGCCTCAGGGGGTGGCTTACAGGTCAATTCCTCCTTAGGAGGGGGATCTCAGCTGGATTTTCTCTCTTCCTGACTCATCTGCTCTTCCTGAGGGGCAGTGCAGGATGCTGAGGCTTCCAGGGGTGTTTATGCTACAGGAAACAGCAGCTCTGCACTGCACCCCTCCCAAGCACTGCCACACAGCCCAGGGAGAGCTCTGCCCCTCCTGCCTGCCTCAGACCAGCCAGGGACAGCACACTGCTTCTTCTCATTAACTATATCATCATTCCATTGGATTTTTTGGGGGGTTTTTTTGCCAGCTTTCCAGAGGTCCATGGCTTGATGATCCCAGCTGCTCCAGCAGTTTTATTCTGCTCTGAGAAGCCCAGGGAGAGCCCTGGGTGTGGATCTGCTACACCCAAACATCCTCCTCACTCCACTGGGAGTTTTGCTCTTAGTATGAGTTTTGTTATGGTTTTAGAAGTTTTAATGCTGCCCTACTCTTTCATGGACGTTTAATCAACAGACTTTAAAGTTTCCTTTACTAAAGGCAAAGTGATCACTCCTGGTTTTGCTGTGATATCTGTACTGAGGTCAGAGCAACCAAAAGTCTCACCAGTGACAGGCTCCCAGCAGAGTGGGGCACGCACTGAGGGTCATCACCAAATGAGAATGACTGGCAAACTTGGTATAAAACAATCCCTGATGGAACAAGACCCCATTGCTCCTTGCTCCATCCTCCTCATCCTCCACAGCTCCCTGCCCGTCCCTGTCCCACTGTGCCAGTGGAGTGTGCACAGCTTGGATGTCCTGTGTCTCCTCTGGGTGATCTCCTGATTTTCAGGGCTCAGGGGGAGCTGAGCTGGTGCAGGGCCACTGCCAGTCTCAAATTGCTCTAGTTCATCCAACATCCCACATCCCTCAGACCCCCCATCAGCCCTTCTTGAACTCAAACCTCACCTCAAGGCCTCCTTGCAGAAGCATTGCCCTGTACTTTTTATTTCCTAGGTGAAGCTGGGGGAGATCTTCCACACTGGGAAGCTCTGCTCTGGACTGGTTTCTTTCATCCATCCCTCCAGGTTGCCCTCCCTGCACATTCCCAAGGAGTGGCAGCTGGGAAGAGCTGGCCTTGAGAGAGCTGCCCTTTCTCCAGGGACAATATTCTGTTACAATGAGCACATCCAGGCTCTAAAGAGAAATAATTCATGGATTATTGCTTTGCTTTTATAACCAAGAAAGAGCCAATAAATGCATGACATTTAATGGTCAAGAAAACAACCTAAACAAAATTGCTGTAGGATATTGCAGAAGCCCCAACCTCCTCCTGCCCATTTGCTCTTAGAAAGCAGCACACAGAGCTGAACAACCACAAAGTGAGCAGGAGCTCAGCAGAGACTTTGTGCAAAAGGGACCCTTTGCATTTGACATGCTCTGTCAGATTGAATTTTAATTACAGCTCCCCTCTGGAGCTGGCACGGGAGGGGAATGCTGATGAGAGGGGAGGGAGCAGCCATGGCAATCCCAGCCCTGCACTTCAAAAAGCACCTGAGGGCAAGGACAGCTCACCTGGGTGGAGGCAAGTATAAATCCTCATGGTTTGGTTTCCCATTTAGGTCCTACTGTTTTGCCCCAGGTGTGGGCTACTGGTTGGAGTAAAACATATTTAAGTGGATTTAATGTATAAAACCACTGCAAGGTGCAGCCTGTTTGGGACAAAATTGAAGGAAATCAGGTTTAGTTGAAAAAAATATCACCTCAGATCACTCTGCCAATGATCAGTAAGGCATCACTTATGAAATATTATAACCTAGTGATTATAATCACTACTTACTGAGTACTATGTCTCTCAGGATCCTAGTTTCTGAGTTTTGTAAAAACACCTTTGGCAAATAAAACTTGGAAAATGCATCACCATGGTGGGTCTGTAGCTCCAGTAATTCTGGCCATGGTCATGTGCAGGCTCCTTGCAAGGCAGAGCCATTATACACACAGTCAATGCTCTAAAAGAGTCACAGGCAGCATCAGCAACATCCCTTCTGTTCTCTGCTTAGAGAGAGAAAACATCTCAATCAGATGGTGATCACTGAAGGTGTGACAAGTATTAGTGCAGTGAATATTTGGGATGCTGATACATATCTCAGCAAAACCTAGTCAGCTTTGTAAAGATCCAGCTAAGGACAGAGTGGATTTGGAGCACAAAACCCACCACCAAAAGCTGTATACAGATATTTAGAGACCTCCTTGAGTCTAGCTGCAGTCAGAGACACTCACACTATCCAGCTGGGCATTTCAGACCTCTTCTTGCTTATTACTTCAAAAAATCCTCCACAATATATATTTCTCAAAATGGTCAAAACACCTCTATTTTATTTTATTTTATTTTTATTTTTGTCTGCTACTCAAACAGCAGCCAGCTATCACAAAAAAAAAAGCCAAGTCTGCTTATCAGAGTGAATGGCTGATCTACACAGATTGTGTGACAATCATAAAATCCTTAGGGATCAGAACAAAGGCTTTCACAAGCTTTTGTTGTAAGAGCTCCATCTATTCCTGTGGGGAAATTCTGTGTTCTGTTGCTGTCTGCTTGCACAATAGGAAGATGTTTTCCCTGCATTATTGGGGTTAGTAATGCAATGTTTGCTATTCCATTGCTGGATACTCCTGCCAAAAGAATTCGTATTACCTCACATGCTATTGATAACATGGAATTACTTGAGAAAAACTGTTTCACCCAGAGGAATAAATCAGGAGTTTCATAAAATTACAATACTCCTTCAAGCTATAAATTACCTGTGACCTGCAACATATGTTGCTGTGTTCCATTCTTGGTTTCTACATTTTATTTTCTATAGTTTCTATAATTTATTCTTTCCTTATTTTTCTGTGTTTCCATTGTCCTATTCTGTAAGTAATAATTAATTCATTTAAAATTTCCCAGTGGATAAAAATGGCTGGTTTATGCTCTCTAGCAGCGATAGAAGATAAGGTAAGAACTGCACCTTCTACATTGCAGCAACACTTTTAACCACAGCCAGAGCTTCCTTCACTTTGGCATCAAAGGTACAAAATAATTCTCTTCAGTAACATTTCTTTCTGCCTTTTGCCAGAACAGGATGATCTCAACAAAGCAGCAACACAAGAATGAGCAGCCTTATTCCTAAAGCATCTAGGAATTCAGGGTGGACAACTAAATTACTTATTCACCCTAAAATCTTATCATTTCTGCATTTCTTTCATAAAAATGTTCAGTCATAATGTATTGCAAGATTAGGGGACTATGATTTGCCTAAGAAAGTCTTATACAATCTGAGGGGTTGATAAAATCCTTAAATACATTAGCAGACAGGTTCACAGAGCAAGAAGAAGCTATTTTTTTTTTTTTTTAAGTAATAAATTATTTATTCCTACTTCACTTAAATTTTTGAGGGTGGTTTTCAATACTCTGATGCAAAAGCAGAAGAGTTTCTGGTGCAGTTCAAAGTGTGGCTGCATTGATGTAAAGGCCTTTGGCCAGCTGGGAATGTCTCTGCATTACAGAAGTAATTTTCAAACAGATTTTAAGCAAAAAATACTCATCCTTCTAGGTATTTTTATATATATATATGCCATATTAATGTCTATTTACTTTCCCCAAGCTGCACATCCAACAGTGCTGAGATCCTCTGGCTTACACCAGGGTTCCATGTGAGCTCTGCTACTCCCAGGTTACTCCCAGGTTACACAGGCAGGGAGGAAGCTGAGCCCCAGGGGATGCAGCCACTTCCCCCCAAAATGGCAAAGTCAGAAAAGTGTAATCCTCCAGCTGGGTTTGATGCTATTTTCTCCTCCAGTATTTCAAGTATATCTGAGCAGGATGGGGGCTGAGCATCCACCAGCCATCAGTGGAAGAGGGAAATCAGCCTTTAAGTCAGCACAATTCCCATCAGGCAAACTCCTAATTCTCCCCTAATTAAGCCTGGCAGCTGAAGCTGGATGAAAACCAAGCTGTATTCCATCCAGCCTTTCAAGGGGTCCCCGCTAAACCAGAAAAAAAGTGCTTTAATCTGTGTTAGGAGAGATTTTAAGCACAAAACTGTGTCTGGAAAGTCAAATCCTTTATGCATCCCTCAGGCACGTGGAAAGATCTCCCCTGGCAGAGCAGGGCAGAGCTGAAATCTCCTATAGCAACTGGCCAACAGCAACAGGAACAAACAGACTCTTGTCCCATTATTTCAACTTTCTGAATTACCCTGTGAGAGGCAGAGAGGGTGGGAGGCTGATGGTGAATGAGGTTCAGATTCTGCCCCCTGAAGGATTCAAGCCAGAGGCAGAGATCATGGACTTTGTGCCTCAGTTTCCCTTCCCCCAAAGAGGAATTGTTTTGTTTCCTTTCCCACTCCCACATGGGATGCTAAAGTCCAGGAAAGTGGTTAAGCCAGAGGCCCCCACAAGAGTCAAAATTATTGCTTGTACATATTTGTGCTGCATTTGCAAGAAATCCTCTTGGCTTAAGTAGGAATAAAAAGTTGGATGGATATTTCCTGGCATCGTGAGCAAATGGGCTTCATATCCCACTTGTTTTTTATGTTTTGAAATAAAGAAAAAAAAAAAAAAAAAAAAGAGAGGTTGTTTCCACTAAAAGGGGCTGACAAAGCCAGGCAGCTTCCCAAGATGAGGATTTTTTGAGCATTATGTTAGAGATAACAGAGGTTCTGCTGTGCTGGAGCACCCACTGGTGCTGGAAACCTGTGTGAACACAAAGCAGATGAGAAATTCTGCAGCCAGGATGGCCAATTCCTCTCAGTCCACACCTTTCTGAGTGTTTTCAGAGTGGGCAATTATCATTTAGAGTGCACATATTAAATCAAAAACTTCCTACCACCCTCAAACCCTTCCCCATTTACTGCATTTTCCTCCTACTTGGATTCTCTGCTTGGATTTTTCCTCTTGGTGCTGCTAAGAGCAGAGAGGATCCTTATCCTTGTGCTCATGGTGCTCCCACCCTCCCTCTGGCCAAGAAGGGGGCTTGAAAATCCTCACAAAGTGCTCAAAAATCTGTTTTTGTGCAATAAAAAGATTACAGTAGGAGCAGATAGCCTTTTTCCTTGGTGCACATCACATACCACCTCTGGCAATATCATGAGTTGCTGCTTGCAGTGGAGGTTTCCTCCACAAAAAAATAATGGAATTCTGCCACTCAGATGCCTGGAGGAGAATGGACTGTCCTCCTCAATAGAAATTAGATCTGTGCAGCCCTTGGAACACCTGGCTTGGTTTGCACTCAAATGCCACCAAAATATTCACATTTAATTGGGTAACTGTCAACACAACTGTCAGAATGGCTCACTATGAGAAACAAGGGCAATTTACTTAAAAATTAGCTACTCAATTGCTTTTAATTTAAAAAGCAATGCTCTGACTCCAGTGACAAGCTTGCTCATTCTTCATCAGTGTTTCATGCAGGATCCCACCACATGTTGCCATTTTCTCTCCCCACAGCAAAGCCCAGGAAACAAAAAAAATGTTCTTCTACAGCAGCCTTTTACAAGTCAGACCTGTGCAAGAGATAGAAAGCCAGAATAATGTAGATGTGATAAATAATGCATGGCCAAAGTGGTCACACATAATCTTTGGGGTTGGGAGCTGTGCAGCTCTTCATTGTGCTCCTTTCAGTTTCCTTTGGCTAGGTAAAAAATAATCTTGTAATCCCAAAATGTGCATTTTCTTCCCATCAGTTCCTCCTCCTGTGCTCTGTGTGGGTGCTGAGGGTTTGCTGTGAGTGGGGATGCATTTACTCAGCTCTCAGGAGAAAAGCAGGATGCTGAGAACCCCAGTTCTGCTGAGAGCCATGGGATGCACAAATAATTGGCATTTGCTGCTCCCTCAAGGCCCTGGGATGGTTTTGATCTGCACCCAACACACTCAGCCACCTTCATGCAGCTCATGATCTGACCCCAGGATGGGCCTTGCACACCAGAGAATAAAATATCCCACTAAAATCATCCTTTTAGGGCTGAAGGGTGAGGGATGCAGTGTTTGGATATCTGGATAATGGAACACTATTGTCAACAAAGAGCAAGCACAGAGAAGCAGCCCACAGGCTTTCCTTGAAGGAAACAGAGGGAATGAAAAACAGTATTTTGAAATGAAAAGTAAAAATGGTTTCAACTAAAACAACTCAGCGCTGATGTGAAAATCCAGCTGCAAAAAACCTAGTGAAAAATTCACAGGAGAGTGAAGAGCCAGGTGGTGTTCAGGCTACATCAGGCTCATCACAGTGTTTTAGAATCAAATACTTTGATTTTTTTTCCATAAATATTGTGGAGAAATGTCTGTGGGTTTTTTTTCTGTACCATCTGGTGCAGCCCAAGAGGATTGTTTGTGGTGCAGGACCCAAAAACAACAGGCTTTTTCCTACAGATCTGTCAAAGCAGAGCCCCAAATACACCAACCCCCTTGCCCCAGCAGCCTTGTTATTCTCAAAAAACAGTTTAAGCACATTATAGCCACATCAGTGCCTTTTGAGACAGGCCTCATCTTTCTCTATGTAATATATCAGAGAGGAAAACAATTACAATATATAATCTAACACATGCTGTCACAGCTGGAGGCCAGCCTGTGCCTCACATGCAAGGTCTATTGCTAAGCTTTCTTAGGATGCATAATTTGATATATAAAAAAAAGTGTAACATATTGGGGGAAAAGAAAAAAAATGAAGTCAGTGCTCTTCCTCAAGGATGAAAAGAAAAATGCACAGAGTGCAGAAAAAAAAATTACTTCAAGCAAGTGACCTGATCTCAAAAGAATTCAGGTATTTGTGTTCTGCATCACCTTTGAAAACACAGGAGGAAATCTGATCAGAAGAAGAATGGGATTATTGTAATTTGATGGTAACTTGACAGCTCCAGCCCATTTCTCTTTGAAGTCAGTGGAGAGATGGCAATTTCATCAAGCCAGTGAGTTTCATGAAGTCCCAGTTAAAGACTGATACCCATGGCTTGTTCACCAGGGTTTGGGCTGAGGAGCAATCACAGCTCTGAGAGATTCCCAGATGTGGAAGGAGCTCCTGGGGCAGGTGCAGAGGCAGCACAGCACTGCCTGCTCCAGCTCTGCCTGTTTATCTGGAGCACAGCAGGGCTCCCCTCCCAGGCAGGGACAGCCCAAACCATCCTCCCAGCCAGGGCTCCTGTGGGAATGAGGGATCTTCCCTCTGGCTGCCTCATGGAATTCTCCTCAGTGCTCTTCAGCTCACCAGGAAATTGGACCAGGCTGATTTTACCACAGATCCAATTCAGGGTTAAATGCTCCACTGGATTACAATTGCACATGCATCTCCCCATATTTTTATCTGTAGGGATGCTGGACCAAGGCACCTGCCACCTGAAAACCCCTCAGTGCAGGCTGTGACTGGGTCTTCTCCATTCCTCTCTCAAGTTTCTCCCAGTTGCTTCTCAACACAGCTACAAGGAGATCATATCAGGACAACACACTGTTCTGTTGAAAAGGAGAATAATGAATACATGAAAAATAGAGCCCTCCTTCATCACAAATAACTATTTCCCACAATTAATTGCATTTGTTTTGACCCTTACATAAAACAGGGCTCCTAACCAGCACTGTGCTTAAAAGAAAGAGATAATCAAGAAAAAAAAGGTGAAGAATACAGCAAAACTAATATTTTGACTATGATGGAATCAGGATTTGAGAAAATATCCCTGAAGAGTGCTGGGAGAAAAGCACAATACTGCTTTGATACAAAAGGAAAAAGGATTCTGGAGTCCAGGACCATTTACAACTTAGTGTTGGAACTTAGACAAGTTTTTAATGGTACCTTTTTCAAAACAGCCCGTTGATTTATGGTTTTGAATAAGCTAAGAGCTAAGACCTGAATTTCAGGTAAGATTTTACAGACTTAAAACAGCAAAACCAATAAAGCAGTGACCAGACCACTCTCCCTGCTCTGATTACCTGCTCTGAGACACATCCATAGCATTTAACTGGACTGCAGTGATGCCTTCAGAATTAATGTGTGGAAAAGATTTGAAGGATTATTTGGAGTTCAGTTTGTACAAACTGAAGCCAGGAAATGCAGATAAATCATAAAGAAAACAGTGAGGTTCAGGAGTGTTTCTATCACTCGTTCTTTGATTTAATTATTTGCCTGATTCCAGAACACAGCCCAGGAACCACTTCTGATGTAAGCTGTTCCCTAAGCAGCAGGAATTGTGCATGATTTTGATGTATTGATTAAACTGCCACTGAATGATCTGAGATGAAGATTGAATACCCTGAAAGTAATAAGATATGATTGAAGCTGAGCCCTTCCATGGATTAGAATGGACGGATTTTTCTGCCACACTGCTCTCATTTATCAGAACACTAATAATGTTTATTACTCTTACAGCTCGCTGGTTAGATTTAGACAAAACTAAAGCTGCATGGGCTCAGCAAACCCACTTACTCTGAGACATTTAAAGCTGCTGGGCAAGGCAAAGCATATGAAAAATGAAAGAATGAAAATCAGCTGCTGAGATAACTCTGAAAGGTCCTTTCTGGACCAGCTAATCCCAAGCTGGGGCACATGTCCTTCAGCCCCACCTGCCAGTCCATCTGCCACCTCTGCACCCATGCACAGGGAGCATCTTCACATCATTGGACAGGGAAATTCCAGTTCCCTCAAAACTTATATTTCCAATAGATGGCCAGAGAGAGATGGAGGTTTGTGTCTCTAAAGCATCTGACAGCTACAATTCTAAGAAAGAGTCATGAGCTGCAACCAAGGCTCATTTTTTTTTCTGAAAATGTTGGGGGAGTTATCTGAATATATGCTGGGTTTCAATTTCCTGTGCTCTTTTTCTTCCTCCTGTAAAGTCTTCCTGACAACCTTCCCTCTCTGATTTCAGAAGATCCCCACAACCCCAGTTCTGATCACTCTTTCAACTAATTACACAGCTCCTCTCTCAATAATGTAATCTCCGTTAATAATTTATGAAATATGTTTGAGTCATCAGACCAAAGAGGTCGTACAAAGATAGTGACTGTGAAATGGAAAATGTGTTGCTCAGTTGCTTAATGAATTGCAGATGCATGCTCATAACTTCGAAAAACTGAAGCACATCACATTTTGGGGGACAATAAAGCCTTGAAGTGCATTATGGATTTATGACCACAAGCAAAGCTACAGCATAAAAAAAATATTGTCATTACCTAAATATGCAGATATTGCAAGTATTCAGTATGCAAGAAGAAATGTCTGCTCTTACAAGCTATTTGCAAACTAATGAAAATGAACTTTTCTGCATTATATGATCATGGAGCATGTAAAGAGCAATTTGTACTTCAATGGGGATACTGTGGATTTCTGATTTCAGGGTCTGTTTTATCAGCCCTGCTGGCTGTGCCAGGGCTCAGCAGCCCTGTGTGATTTGCAGAGTGCATGTTTAGTCCCACCCTGAGCTGAGCTGCCCCTGGCCAAGAGATAAATTAATGTATGAATATTTCTGGAGGGAGGCTGCATTTTTAGTCAGTCCCCAGGGAACTTTAAAGGTAGCACTCCCTTCCACAGCTGAACAGTCTACATTGATAAGCTGTTCCTATTTTGTAGTCAGTGCCAGACTGCAGGGCAGAGCTGTGGGTTTGGAGTCTGTCTGTCTCTGAGGATGCTGAACACACACCTTGTGTGTCTCAGAGACCAGCTGAGGACAGGGGTGTGATCAGCAGGCTCTCAGCTTGTTCAGCTCTGGGTGAATTGCTCCACCCTTGTTAGTCATGCCAGGTGATCAGGCAGCAGATCTGGCTATATCACAGTCCTGCTCTGCTTGTTGGAGAGTGAAGGGAAAAGCACTGCCCTGCTGTGGGATTTGAGGATGAGCAGTTTCAGGGAGTGCTGAACCTGCTGGGTGCTCTCCCAGGGACAGAGCTTCCATCCATCTGGATGAACAAAGCTTTAAGGACACAGCTTCACATTGTGTAGCACCAAAACTAAACATTGTCTGTGCTACAGGGCTGTAATTGATTTAATTTCTCACTGAAGTATTACATCATAAAATACTGAAAATCCCATCTGCACACACTTGGGTGTGTGGAAGGGAGATAGCCACCAATATGCTCAGGTGGTAGATGACAAACCATGCCTGGCTTTTTGGGAGAAATCAGAGATTTTCCTGTGTTACTCTTTGTCACAAGTAAAACCACTCCCTGTTTGCATCAGTGAAGGAATTTCAACCTCCTGAACCTGCACAGGGACCTCACAGAGGAAACAGGAGGAGGGTAGCACAGGTTTGTGCCATCTCTGACAGCTACAAATCCACACTGGCATTTGCTGGTGCTGCCCATCACACCCTGGCAGGATCAGCTCTGCCCTGAGACAGGGGTTTGATCATTTGGGATGAGCATTTGTCACACGCAGACCCCACTGCTCCTCACAGGACCCCAGGCAACGCTGTCTGCTCCACGGCTGTTAATTACTCTGCTGTTAATTAGCTGTCTGCAGTCCATGCTGGAGCAGTGGCAGCCTGGGAGCCTCTCCCCATGGGCTTTGTTCCCCTCCTGTCCCCCCTCCCCAGCTCCCAGCCAGAACATTTCATTTTAGTCACGGTGCCAGAGGCCAGGCCCCGCAGGACCTTTGAAATTAAACACTGTATGAAGTACAGTGGGGAGAAGAGGGAGGAGAAAGAGGCAATTTCAGCTCCTCAAGCATGCAAGAGAGCTTTTGTGAAGCCTCTCAATGTGTTTTTTTCCAGCCAGCCACAAATCATGTCCTTGGCTGTCCAAGGGAACCTGTCTTTATGATGGAAATTTCCACACTTGCTTTCTTTCTTGCTCTTTATTGTGGCTTTGCTGCCTTCAAGACATTGTAAATAGTTGAATTTTTACAGAAAGAAAGGGATTTTCTTTGTTGCAGAAAAAGAAATTCATCCCTAATTTGCTAAGTTTAGAAACACAACATCCAGAGTAAATTTTCCTCCTGATATTTGCAGTTACTGGGAAGCAAAAGTTCTTCATTCAAAGACTCTATGATTGAAAACACCTCACATGATTTTCAGCAAAAGAGGTTCACCACAGGACAATTTCCTAGAGGAATTAAGTCTGAATTATATCTCTTTTGTTAGGATGTTAAACAAAAATAAGTGTTTTGGAATTTTGGCTAACAGCTGTGAAATAGCCTGAGGAAAAAAAAAAATCGTCGGGAATAATTTATTAATCCCTTTCCACCTGCAAATTGCCTGACAACAGGTTAAGTTCTTACCCAAATGTTAGGGTGATTGTTAAAACATTACAAAATTATTTTCACAAATGTTTCTTGCTGGGTAATTTCCTGGTGACCCAGTCACTGTAGACATTTGACATTTGAAATTCAAATTCCAAGCCCTTCTGAGGGGATGCACAGACTGCAGGATCAGGTCTGTTCTCTGCTGCCTGAGCACAGCTCAGGTCTCTGCTGCAGCTGTCCTGATGGAACCCAACCATTCCAAAGGAATCCAGGTGATGCTGTAGCCATGCACACTCCTGCTCCTCTCCAAATTAGGCAGTTCTGGTCCTAAATTATTCTATGTTTTATGAATAAAATTTCTGTTTGCATGAGGCTTAAATGAATTCCTTTTACAACAGCTTTTCTTCTGCCCTCTCCCAGATTTTACATCTTAAAGCAAAGCAGGTCTACAGTGTTTCTTGTGCTCTCCACACCCCAGAGTTCCTTGTCCTCTGTCATTTAATGCATCTGCCTCCTCATGTGTGTGGGCTGGAGCTTTTAGGCTGTGTGAGGTTCAGAAACTCAGTGATCCAAATGTGAGGTGTTTGGAGGGCTGGGAGTTGCAGGTGCAATCCCTGCTCCAAGAGAAACAGCACAGAAAGGGTTTCTAGGGTTCCTTGGGATGAGAAACCACAGCATACCCCAACATCCTGCTTCCTTTGCAGGGCAGGGGCAGAAGTTCTGTTAGCCAGCTCCTAAATCCCCACTTTGAGACAGCCCCAGTGCTGGGGGGTACCAGGCACAGCTCCCAGAGCTGTCTGTGACCAGGGTGACACTGGGGGCTGCACAGGTGACCTGGCAATGAATCAGAGACATTCCCTGGTGACAAACGTGAGGATGTAAAACACCTTTACTGTCTGCAGAGCCAAGCGAGAGGGGAGAGCAGGGACTCATATCTCTGCAGCTGTGTGCTAAATGAATTACAGGAGAGAGTGAGGCAATAACACTGGAATTAAAAGGCTTTAAGATAAGATGGAAAGTGGCAGCTGAGCCAGGAAGGCAGGATGGAAGTGGAAGGGTGTTTACATGAGCCAGTGAAGCTTGGGGGATGCTGAGAGCAGGAGGGCTCCTCAATGCCATGAAAAACTGCACTGTGGAGGAAAGACAGCAGCACAGAGGCCATATTAGGGATTCCTGCAGGAATGCTTTCCAGGGAGGTGTGGGAGAAACACAGAGATGCTGCTCTGCTGTAAGATAACCTAACTCCAATGTTTTTAGTGGAGTTGTGCCATAAATTCAGCCTGCTACCCCAGTGCTGGTGCAGGAGGAGGGAGATGCTGCAGCTCAGTGACAGCAAGCTCCCAGCACAGGCAGGAACATCAGCAGCTTTGGTCTGACTAGCTTGGCTCAAACTTTGGAAGGTATGGAAATACCAACCTGCTTCAATCCGAAAAAAAATAAATCTTAGCACAGCTGGGTGGCACAACTGTCCTGGCTGTTGCCTCAGCAGGTATTGAGGGTGCCTGGCCTGCCTGACATCCGCTCCAGAGACGATTTAAATAAGTTAATGGATTGAACTGGATTGTGCTGATCTCTTTATATTGGCATTGTGGACCATCAGCTGTCAACAAAGGAAAATCTTAACAACGTGTTTAAGGTGCTTTGGTTTTGTGCATAGAGCTGTCAACAGCACTAAAAAAACACCTTCTGTCACAAAATTAGGAAATTGTGCCCCAGGAAGCAAAATGCTGAAAGGCCATAACAATCATACCAAACTTTCCAGTTTGAGCTTAGTACTTACTTATTTCAGGAGGGAGGGGAGAGGTAAGAGGGCAAAACTAATGAGAAGAGGGGTTAATCTTGTATGGAGGGGCAGGGGGATGGTAGAGGAGATGCCCAGTCCTGGAGGGAATTGGGAGTGCACATCCCCTGGGACCCAGGGGTTAAGGCAGGAGCAGGTGCAGGGACCTGCACCTGAAGACAACATGAAAAATCACCTCTTGCAGAACCTGGCAAGTGGCTGGGGCAGCTCAGCTGTGCGAGCCAATCTGAGCTCAATCAGTCTGTAAGAAATGGAGAGATAAATCAAGACAATAAAACATGGCACAGACAACCTGGGGGCTGTTGTGGCATTGGATCATTTGGCATATTGGGCTCTGCTGGCACTCCTGGAGCCACTGAGGGTGTGCAATACCAGGAGCTGTGGAGAGTGGCTCCCAGGAATGGGAAATACTGAATGACCAGATGAATATATCCCACATTTAACCTTTCTATGTTGCCTTAAATGAGGCGAATTTTCCCTGCATGGAATTATATACAGCACTGCTGTGCCATTTGACAGCATTGTTTCCACTCTGCTGGTCCCTGTCAGAATGCCCCAGGAGCATCTGAAACACAAAAACAAGGACCATTCTCATCTCCCAGAAAATACAGAGCTGGCCTATGGTAGAACAGGAAATGAAAAAATTCACTTTGTCATCTTCCAAGTGTGACACGACCTCTGCATCATGGGAAGAAATCTACCCCATAAGGTTAAATCACTGCTTATCTACTTAATGTCAATCAGACATTAAGCAGATTGACTGGGAGAGTCAATTTATTTATTTTTAAATGAGAACCCAAACAACTTAATACTCCTTCTTGACTTAATCTGCTGGCGGGCTGGGTATCCAATTTATTGTGTGTGTTTGTTTGTTTATGCCCCTTTTGGCCTGTTGGTTCCTGTGGGAGTGGATGTTCTGTGACTGGGCTGTTGTGGCAATGGATGAAACCCACCCAGAGATTACCCTGGCTCTGCAGCTCTCTGCACTGCCTGCCCTGACTTTAGCAGCCCTTTTTAAACACAGGCTCCTGTGGATTATCCACTTGCTCTGGTGAAGGCAAATCAAGTAGCAGTTAAGATCAAGATACAACAATTTCCGTATCTGGAGAGTGAGCAATTATTAATGGTAAAGAAGTAATAAAGTGGCACACAAGTGGCAAGGTTAGTCAGCAATTTGAATAAATGGCTGTGCATGAAGAACGCTGGATTTGGGAACCTTTTATGGCATAAGAAAGCTGGAAATGTAGCTCTAAGATGGCATTCTCTAAACACAATCCAACCTGTTCTAATGCTCTCACATGAAATTGTATTTTTCTAAACTGTAACACATTAAATACACTTAAGAATTAAAGCTGATTTAATACAACTGTACCCCTGAAGTAAAGGACAGTGAGTCACCACATCACTTTTAGTCCTTTGATCCAAGGTCCTTCCTCCATGGGTGCAGATAAAGGAGGTTAAAGAGGAGCTAGCAAAGAACAGATGACAATTTAATCACTGTGGTGATTACCAGGTGGTAATTAAACACTTGCTGCTGTGAGATCCTGTGTACTTTCTGTACATTCCCAGACAAATTTTATACTGGTAATGCAAAAAGTTTTCTGAATTTGCAGGGTGGGATTTACAAAATTTACAATTTAAAGGTGCAGGAGCCCAGGTAACTCACGTTTTAATGAGGCAGATGCTTGTGGATAATTTCTGGATGCCCTGACACGTTGTGGTTTAATCACAGATTTTGTTTGTTTGTTTATACAGTACAAGGAGTACAGGTGTAAATGCAGCTCCTCTTCTAGACATAAAAATCTATCAAAACCATCCTTCTGTGCTAACTTGCACAAGCCAGAAAACAACAAAAACTTTCCTCTGGCTTTAAGCACTACTCTCAGTTGCAAGAAGAGAAGAAGGCTGACTGACTCAAGAGGTCTCCCTGTGATGCCTCCCAGCTCTGTGAAGCTCCTACAGTGCCCTCAGTCAGAGGTTAAGAATCAGAGCTGGCTTTAAGGTTTTTCCCTGATGCAGTCTCCTGTCCCCCTGCCTTTCCCATACACAGACACCTTCTGCATTATCTCAATCCTCCCTGCCAAGCACTTTTCTAGCCTCTCCTGTCAACCTGCTGGAAGTGGAGATGAATATTTGTAGAAAGTGCAGACTTTATTCCTGCTGTACAGTAAGCTTTAAACTCCCTATAGGAAGCTCCCAGGAGCTCATTTAAACTCAGCCAGGGGTATTTAGTCTCTCTTCAGTCATGTTGGGGGGCACAGCTGTGCTTGGAGTTTGCCACAGGGAGCCAGCTCTCTGTTTGACCATGGTTCTCTACCCTCTGTGAATTTGCTTCCTGATCTGAGCTCCAGTCCCTGCTCCTGTGGTGTGATGCTCTGCATCATCCTCAGGGACCTGCTGGCCCTCTTTGCTCCCTGATGCTCTCTTTCCCAGAGGTAAGTTTACCTATACTATGTTTTCCATGACAAACACATTCCTAATCTGTTTTTTAACCTGTGGAGTGTTTTTTGCCACCACTGCAGTGCAGAAATGAAATTTTGACTGTGTCTTCCTGATGCAATGTCTGGAGGCATCAAGGAGCTCAGCTTCTTTGGTGAGCCTTGTTTAATGTTGAGGTTGTGTGGGTGGGAGTTAAATCAGAGGATAAACATGCTGCTGGAGTGTGGTTTATGGGAGCTTTACCATAGTAATTTTTACTGGGTTTCTTGTTGAGGGGGACACTTAATGCATGGCTTTATCTTCATGGAGCTGCACCACAGAGTCATAGAATCATTCCCCTTTGAGTCACAGAACTGCATGATGGACATGTCTGCAGGCTCTGTCCCTTGGTGTGTGGAGAGGCTGAGACTCTGTGATTGTAATTGCACAGTTCACTCATTCACCAGAAATCATTTCAGAGTCCCCCTGAAGAGCCCTCTGGGGGCTGGGAGAGCTGATGGAAGGTCAGCAAGTTCATTTTCAATGGGTCACAGTCTGAGCTAGGTTGCATTACTGAAGAGACAGAGCAAATCTCATGGGCTCAATGTCATTACTTCTCCTTGACACCACCATAACAAAACCCTTTGGAGCAGTTTCAGCTCTTATGATCAAATAAACAGGATCCAACAAGCAGGACCCTGTTTGTCAGAATTATGTCCATTGACCTCTGGTAATATTTTTAGCTGGTTAAATGCCTCTAGTGTTATGCTGTTTTCTATCTTAATGTGTCTTCCTAGACTGGCTGGTGGAAAGGCAAAACAAAAGCCTTCACATAAACCCTCTGTGCAGCCATCAAGATGGGTCTGACACCCAGCAGAGTGGCTGTGCTTCTGGTTTATGGTTGGCAAATGTGCCTGGAGATAGAAGTTCAAATGTCTCTTCTGTAGAAGCCTTAAGCTCTGTCTCTGATATATGAAAGCCAAAATAAGAGTAAAACAATTCTTTTATTGAAAAGAAAAATCAGAAAAACCCTGACAGCTCTTTCCTAGTGATCAAACAAAATGACAGGACAATAAAGTGGTGGAGAACAGGCCTGGGCACATTTTCAAATATTCTGTAGGAAGAGAATTGAAGAGGTGAAGTGCTGAGGGCATAAACAGCATTTTGCAAGAAGCATTTCTGCCCTGCACCCCAGAACCAGCTCTGGGCCTGTGTGTGGTGGCTGTTCTTGCATCTTGTCCTGCTCATCCATGAGAGCTGAGCCTCCAGCAAACCAGAGCTTCAGGGCTGATGGAAGAGCCCAGGCTCATTTTGTGAGCTCCCCTACATGGTGAGGGTGGCTGATGTTGGGTCTCAGGTGATGTTCACAATATTAAACTTGGCAGGCACTGAAAAGGAAAGTAAGTGAAGTCCTGGAGGTATTCTGGGTTTGAGACACACAGAGGGAATCTGTGTGGGAGGATGGATTTGTGAGGAGGAGTGGGACTCAGGAGTGTAGATTTTTGGCTTGACAGACTGTTCTCCTTTCTTACCCTTGGCTATTGCCATTTATAAAAAATATACATACTAATGTATAATGTTAGTAATGTGCTTCTGGATCTCCTGAGCAGACAAAAAGTAGTGATTTTTTTTTTAATTTTTTTTTTTTAAATACATTGGAGCCACTTTGTGTTTCTTTCCCTTCCCTAACCTACCTTCAGTTTTATGGAGATAGGAATAGGAATGCTGGATAATGAAGTGGGAGAAATGCAAGAAAAGCCCAGCAGATTGTGCTGTCAGCCACCAGAATGAGCATTATTTCTGTGAGAACAGTTTGAGTGATAGCAGCAACACCCATGCCTCCAATGAGCTTTCTCTTGTTCCTAAAGAACATGGGGTAAAGGTCTCTGGGAGCATGTGTACGACCTGGCTGTGTTCCTTGTCCTTTTCTCCTGCTCAGCTGCATTCTGTTGAGGAAACACTGAAAAAATTACAAGCCTAGAAATCAAAACTTCAGGAAATTCTTTGTGTCCTTCTGCAGAGTTTATCTGCAATCTGAGCTCAGCTATTCTCAATCCTGTGTGTAGGAGACAGGATCTCATTTGCAGATGGGGAGATGGAATAGGTTTGGAAAGCTCAAAGAATGGAGGTGCAGGGTGATGGGTCAAGCTCAGGTTCACTTGGCTAATTAGCTAATTTTCATAGAATCATAAAGGTTTGATTGGAAGGGAGCTGAAAGATCAACTTGTGCCAAACCCCTTCCATGGGCAGGGACACCTTTCCCTAGACCAGGATGCTCAGAGCTCCATCCAGCCTGGTCTTGAAATTTTAGGTCCTTAATTTTAGGTCCTTAAAGTTGGGTGAAAGCCAGAAAAGACCATCCCAAGTCAGAGAGACTAAAACTGGCAGTAGGACCTCGGATGTGTCAGACTTGTAAGGAGCAAATTACCAGGACTAATGGTGTTTACAGTCATTTCAAATTCTAATTGCCTTTATAGTATTTGAGAAGAGTATCTGTGAACAGAGCCACTTTTAAATGAAAAATAAAGACAGTGCAGCAATATTTAGGAGGTTTACTGTTGGACATAATTAGCAACCCTATTTTTTCCCATGTTTAAGTAATGTATTTACGTAGTTTAATAGCTTAGAACAACATCAATGCATCTAAATTTAAGGCAAATGATAACTCAAAAAATAATTTAATATCAGACAAGTTTGACTAAGGAGTTTTTTAAAGCACTAAAAGGAAACAATAAGGAAAATGTGGGTAATTATTGTGGACAATACACAAAAACCTATGCCTGAAAACAGAGCAGGAGTTGTATAATGGTGCAGATGTAGGGGAAGACACTTCAGCTGTGCCAGGCTTTGTAAACCTGGCTGGTGCAAATATCAGGAGTGCACTGGTGCTCCAGGAGCCCCAGAGAAAGCTGAGATTAAGCATCTTACAAATGTGTTTGCTGAATTTGGACCTTGAACTTGAATCATGACATCCAAAGTTGGCTTTGCAAAGAGCTTCTGCAGACCTGGAGCTGCTGGAGTATTTTTATAATAACACTTTGTGTGCTTTGGCAGTTAAGGTAAATGACATCATTTTACTCTATCTCTTTGCATTTTATTTACCTCATTTCCTTTTCTAAAAATACACAAATTTGACTACTCAGTGATATGGATCTGAAAACAGAGAAAAGCCAGCAACCCCTTGTCTTCTACAATATTCACTTAAACCACATCACACCCCACAAATAGATTCTGCTTACAAAAAGGCCTTGATGAGGAACAGATGGATATTTTGGAGAAGCAGAGGAAACCCCCTCCCATCCTTCCTCCTTTCCTTTAATCTCCTTTTGTTCAGGAGGAGGGCTGTGCTCAGGAGTGACCAGGCTGTCCTCACTGAGCTCTGCACAGACACCTGAAACTCTTGGCTCTCCTGCAGGCTTCAGTCCCCTGGAGCAGAAAAATGGGAAATCACACACAAATTGCACAATTAAATGTGTGGAGCTACAGCAGACCTGTTCTGAAAGGGGAAGGACAAAACCTTATAACTGGGAAAAACATCTTAGATGAGAGCATCCAAATTTTTTATTAGGATTGAGCAGCTTTTGGAGTCTTCACATTCTGGTTTAGGTTTGTAATACAGCAGATGCTTGTGGCATTCCTGGAGCCCCTGTGAGGTGGCTGTGGGAATTTGGAGCTGACCACAGTCTACCTTGAATTGTTTCTAACATATTTTGTGCCCATATTGTAAAGGTTTATGAACCTGTTAGAAATGCCACCACTTGGATCCCATATCCCATCCAAGCTGTTTGCTCTCGTTCTGTTATGGAGGTTTGTTCTCCACCTCAGGTGTACAGCTCCAGCATGTGAGTGCTCATGTTGGTGTTAGGATAAAATCAGCCAACTTAGCTGAAATCAGCAATAAAAGCATTTGGAGCTAAGCAGGATGATTTTGTCTGAGAGTATATTCTGGTTTTCAGTTGAGCTGCAAGGAGGGGCCTCCAGTCACAGAAAGTTTATTGCTGGAGTGATTATCATCTTTTTGCAGCTCCAGAGGAACCTGAAATATGATTTTTGGTGTTAGCCCAACAGCAGTTCTTCCCCTAAAATCCCCAAAAAACTGGGTCCCTGCTGCTAGCACCTGCTGGCTGAGCATTGGCTGTGCAGAGTCCATGAAATACAGCAAGTCTGTGCCTCAGCATTCTCAGGTGATTCTTCACTTTAGGATCTGTATATGTCAATGCCAAGCTACATCAACAGCTTGCCTTTACTGGGGTCTGCCAGAAGAATGCTGTGATGGGTTGGACTAGCTGTTCATTTAGCCTGGCATTGCATCCTAAATAATAAATGATACCCACTCTGGCAGTTTGTACAGATTAGCAGCAGTGGAAGATCTCAGCAGAGAGGCAAAGTACCTTTTAAAACATTAATATTCCTTCCTAGCTGTAAAGGGATTTTGGAAAGAGGTGTGGTCAGAGCTGGGTTTGCCCTTCACATAAGGAAGGTAGCATAAGTTTAGTCATCTTTCCCAATCTGATTCATGTTCATAGCCTTCAGAGATTTACTTATGGACTTGATATCCCACATATCCCAGGGCTAGGAATGCAGGGATTCTGTTTCAGACTGCAAACTCTCAGGAGACATGCATACACAGGCTGACTAATTGTGCTGCAAACCATTTAATGTCTGGAGTTTTGAACTGTGTAAATGGCTGTTGGACAAGGAAGGAAAAAGGACTTTTAGTCTTACTTTGAGTTCTGCTCTCCATTATGTATCAGAAGTGGAATTTCTCACCAAACCTGAGGCATCTATTGTGAGCTGTAGTCTGAGCTAGCTTGGCTGAAAGTTGAAGGAATTCTGTGTGCTTGCTGTGAGACACCAGGCAAACCTCATCTTCAGGTTTCTCTTTCTGTGGCTCTCTCTGCTCCAGAGGGCAAGAGCTGTTATAGATTTGTCAGACACCTCCCACAGCAAGGTCCTGGTGTGGGTTGGTGTGTCAGGGTCAAGTGCAAAGCCAGCAGAGGTTACTCAGCTGAAGAGTTTTGCCCTGCATTCCTTCATCAATCACACTGGAAGGTCTTCTCTGCTGCTGT
Organism: Erithacus rubecula; assembly: GCF_903797595.1. NCBI lineage: Eukaryota > Metazoa > Chordata > Aves > Passeriformes > Muscicapidae > Erithacus > Erithacus rubecula. The sequence goes on along the minus strand of NC_136665.1, from coordinate 16,063,904 downwards.
GCACTGCTGTCACTCATTTTCTGCATGTACTTTGTTCAGGTGCAGCAGCAGTATTTTCTACAAGCTCTTGATTTTATTATAATACAGCTATAAACCAGATAAAGAGCATTTATTTCAGCCACTATAAATATTGGCTGACCTTTTCTGCTCAGAGGAAGCGTGCTCCTCTGCCTCTTGCTTTTGATTTAGGATTATTTGTGGAGAGCAAATGGATGCATACATCACATCAAAATCTCTGTCAATGTAATTTCCCCTAACAAAGTATTATATACAGGAAGGAGGGGATGGTTGAAGTAGTAGGCAGTGATTTCTTGTGATATAGAACAATCTTTTTAGGGATATTGTGTAGTAGTTGTTCATCTTATGCAGTACAGAGCCCACTGGGAGTTGGTGGTTGATGGTATCTGAAAATCAGACAGGGATGAGACTATTGATACAGAGGTATAAATAGCTAACATAATCTGATTGGTATTTCTAGGGAGAAGATAAACTTTGTTACATGAATGTGCAGGAAACTTGTAAGACAGGCAGAAGGGAGCTGCAATATGCAGAAAACAGAGGAGAAAGCTCTGGGTGGTGGTGTACAATACCTGATGACCTAAAGCTGTTCTTGCATTGCTCTTGACTTGTGCCAGTTTGGACCAGAAGAGACAAACCTTGTCACCTTCCTGGCAGTGGGAAATACCTGGGATCACTTCTCAGCACCCAAAGAACAACCCCAGAGGAGCTTAAGGGAAGGAAAACCCCAGAAAAGTCAGATGGCAGCAAAAGCCAGCCGTGGGGCCCTGAGGTGCAAGCAGTGATGAGGGAGAGGCAAGAGAATGAGCATCATTAGCATGACTGATGCAGCAAGTACCAGGAGAGCACGAAGAGATCATTGCTATAAAATGGCATGGGTGAGACACAGGCAGGGAGTGCTGTGCAGTGGAGATGGAGATGAATGCAAAATACATTCGAGAGTCAAGCTGTGTTTATTGCTCTGCTTTCAGAAAAGCACCAGGTAGTCTGGCACTGCAGTCTGTAGATGTGATAAATAGGAAGACCCTGTGTTTCTGGGGCTAATAACCATTATTTGATATAATTCGATTGCCATAAAAAAAAAAAATCTCATTTTCCTAGGAGGCTATTGTCAGCTTCTTAATTTTGATCAAATGAATGAACAAAGATTTCTCCAAGAATAATAGAATACTCATTTATTGCAAAATGTTAGAGTGGATTTCTTGGCTACACGAGTGCTGTTGTAGCTGCAGTGATTTGTTTTGTGGCACATACAGAACTCGCTGTGCTGCCGTTCATTGCAAACGGCGAGCCTGGTTTATAGCACCGCTTGCCAGCACCTCCAGTTGATCCGACACCCCCCAAATAGCCAGGCTGCGATTCATTACTTTAGGCAGCTCATTTCCATATGGTAATTAGGAGCCCGTTTGTAACATACCAGCACGGGTATCCCTGAACTCATCTTATTGTTCTGCTTCGCATCGCGAGGATGACAAAGGCTCCTTATGAACAGAGGTAGATGGGTTTAGGCAAATCCACTGCCCTGGAGAAATCACCATCCATCACCTCGGAGGACGTGACACACGGCTTGTGTCGGTATTGTGGCTTGCGGCTGGGAGCAAAACAAAGGCAGGGGAGGATCCACGGCGGCTCGGGGGAAGCTTTCCCAGGGAATTGCCGCTGGTGACCGCTGGTGTTAGTGGCGAGCGGGGCTGGACCGGTCCCTCCCCGCGCGGGCTCCTGCGCTGAAGTTGAGGACCAGGATGCTCTAAGTTTATTTCACCGCGTCCCCTGCGCTGCGAGGGGTGAGAACGGGAGGACAGGGGCACCCGGGAGGACAGGGGCACCCAGAGCGGGGGACAGGGATACACTGCGCATCTATGGGGAGCGGCTGCCGGGAGCTGCGGGGTCCCCGCGGCCGGGGCGGAGCTGCCCCTCGCCCTCCCCCTGCTCGGGGGACAGCGGGGCCGGCGCTGAGCCCTGCGCTAAGCCCAGCACTAAGCCCAGCCCAGCCCTGCCCTGCCCCGCCGGGGCCGGAGCCGGGGCCGCCGCGGGTGGATGCGCGGGGGAGAGGCGGCAGCGGTGGGGCCGGGGCCGGGCTGGGCTCGGCCGGCAGCCCCTTCCCGGGCTGTCCGCACCGCGGAGACCCCGCCGAGGTAAGGCCGGGCGGGGAAGGGCCGTGTATTGTTCTCCGAGCGGGATACGGGGTGCGGGCTCCGGCGGGTGATGGATGGGGAGCGATGCTCAGGGTCCCCCGCCCGACAGTGCCGTTCAAGTTCGGGGTCTGGAGGAAAAGCCAAGCCGGAGTCGCTCAGGGAGGGTGAAATTCCCCATGGGATGCTGTGATGGGACCTGCTCTCGCCGGGGCGATGCCCAACACCTGGCTGTGGGGCCGGGAGCATCCCCAGCCCCGTTCCGCGGGGCATCCGCAGCATCCCAGCATCTCTCACTCTGCCAAGCAGGGCAGACCCGCCGCTCCGGGCATCTGCGCCTCCATCCCTCCGGAGAAGGGAGGCGAGCAGCGCTGGGCTCAGCCGCGGCACAGGGTCCGTCAGGGATGTGGGCAGGCAATCGGACAGAAACCCTTCCCTGCGCAGCGAGGCAGCCCTTCCTCTGCCTTTGTTACACTTGTTTCCCTGCCCGGCTTTTCCCTCTTGCCCAGAATAGCCCCTTTCCCAGTATTGTTCTCCCTGTGTTTCCTCTCGCCTGCTTCTTCCGCCCGTCCTTAGCGCAGCTCCTCTGCAGACCTGATACCCTGACACGCATCTTCCCTCTCCCCTATGGCATTTTGAAATCCAGATCTACCTTTTTTGAGATTTTATTTTTTTTTCCTCTTGAGTGTTTAAATTTGATTTCCATTCCGTGGGTTTAATCTAAATTGAAATAAACTTCTCTTAGGACCTGCTGTGTAACGAGATTTCTGCCTGCCTGGCACTTGATATCAGTTTCAATTACACTGAGCACTGTGTACTTTCAGACTGGGCTTTTTAACCTATCCTTGCTATGATACAGAATAAGGTAATACTTTACCTTTGACCTCACGGCTGCATTTTTTTTATATAGATGGGATTAGGTGGGTCCTTGTCTAAATGAGCACAGCCTCGTGGAACGCAGCTGAAAACTGTTCATGTTGAGCACAACACTCTTGGAAACAAGTTTGAGAGTGCCAGAGGGTGAAATCCAGGGAGAGACCAGGTTAGGAGCTTGTTAAAACAGTGTCTCCAAAAGGGTCCAGCCCTCACCTTCTGTACTGTGCTGGTTTCCAGGCACAGATCCATTTGAAAGTGTTTGTGTCCCTGCTGGAGCAGGGCAGAGCACAGCTGCTGCCAGGGGGGCTGTTGATTTTTCCTTTAGAGGTTTGTGTTCTTGAAGCACTGCCTTTATTTAGTTTTGCCTAATGGGAAGCAAAGAGCAGCTGAGCTCATTCTTGTAACTTTTGCTGGATTCTCAATAGTTGCAGTGAAGTAGTCAAGGCTTTAATCAATTTTTACTTGGCTGCAACTTGGGAAATCTTTGAGCAGCCTTAGGGACACTGGCTAGAGAGCCGTGTCTGCAGGCTGGGGAAGACTGCAGTGCTTTAGTTCTGCCTGCCTCATACAGAGGCAGGAACATATGTTTAGAAAAATGTACATGTTTTCACATGTCTTCTCCGCTTTTTAAAAATTACTTTCTTGAAACTGCCCCCTTTCCTCCTTTTGAGGAGCTTAGTTGCAGAAGTTACGAGTGCTTGCCTTGGAAAGATTTATATTTCCTGCAACAGCATGGATTTCAAGGATTGGTCTGTTTTACAGGGAGATTCATCTTGCTCGATTCCCTTGGACTTGCATGGGTGCAGCCACATCAGACTTGATCCCTTTTAGTTTGATTCTGATGTATTGAACGTGTAAAAACCCTTGTTAAGGCTGAGAGTGCATCTCAGCTACAGAAATTCCCAGAAATTGGAGCTCTTTCCTAGACTTTGAGCTATAACATTAAAAAATCCAGAACTCCATGTACCACCTATGACTGATTTTTCAGCCTGTGTTGTCTGGCTCAGTCTTGTGACAGTGTGGAAGTGAAGTGTGGCATGACAAGACTCCTTTGCCACCACTGTGGGACTCTGCTGATGTGGCCATGGTTGGGCATTCTTGGTTTAGGCAATTCTGCTCATAGTTTCTGGTAATTAAAGCAACAGAAGGTAAAAAAGGAGGCCCACTGCAGGGCTTACATTATTTTGAAAGGGCTCTTGCATATTTTCTGTATCCTATTTTCTTCCTCCAGTGCTTCTTAGCATTGAGTGAATGGCAGGGAGGAGGGAGGGAAGGACCTGGATAAATGGAGTATTCTGGGATCCAAGAACTCTGTTCGTGCCTGTTGCACCTTCCCAGGGAAGTGGTGGGCCAATGTGTCAAATCCATTTGCAAGCAGTAGTGTAAATTAAAGCTGGGGGATAAGCAGGTTAGAAGGTTAATGAGATGTCTGAACTTAATTGATTTTCCATACAAATTTGCTATAATGTCTTTTGTTTGCTTTTTTTCCCCTCCCAGGATGCTGTGTTACAGCAGCTACATGAATATGAAGAGTAGCAAAAAGAGGAGGGGGGACTCATGGCTGTTTGGAAACCAAGGAAACCTTGGTTGCACTCCTGAGAGTGGGCTGATGTGTGATTTTGGGCACAGTAAGGTAGCTCTGAATTAGCACCCTGCACCCCTGTGTCCTCTGGGAATTGGTACCATGGACTTGGTGGTCACTGAGCCATGGACAGCAGTGTGCCCTGCTCTCAGACAGAGCTGTTCAAACCCAGGGTTCAGAGAAAACTTTCATTTAAATGTGTTATTGCATAGGCCAGCCTGGGAAAACCTGTAGAAATATAAGGAAAACTAACTATAATTTGTGTTACATGTTCTCTAGGTCCTGAGGTTGTCTGGGAGCATCCCCATGAGGGTGGCACTACTTTCTATGAGCCTGGCCTGGCTTTAATACCCAGAGGATATTGGAGGGGATGTTGACTTTATTCATCTAATTGGAAGTGCCTGACTTTGAGATCATGCTCAGGCCACCAATTTTTGGTCTTTTCTGTGTAGATTTTCATTCCTGTTGGGAATATATTTGAGTTAGTGGTTGGAGCCAGCCCAGTTCCATGGGTGAGAGGAGCTGAAATCCTTGCTGCTTGCTTGGTTCCTGGACAGTGCTGGTGTTGCCCAGTGCCCCTCCCAGTCTGGGCTGGTTTCAGGTGACAGGTCCAGCTCAGGAGCAGCACCAGGCTCTGCCTGTCTGAGGTCTGAGCTGGGTGGCACACAAGGACAGGAGCCAACTTTGGTCACCCTTTTCCAAGGGTGTCACAGAGAGGCAAAGACTTTGTGTGTTTTGGTTGCATGGCAATGAAAGTTACAGCTCTTGTTGAGCTCGTTTGCTGTGAGAATCGTGTTTAAATCACATTTCAGACTTCTCCTCTTGGCTTGTATACCAAAAGATAAAGAATAAAATAGCAAAATCTCTAAGGGGCTGATACTATGTTTTTACTTGTGTTTATTTTGACCTGGACTACCACAGTGAAACAGCTTTTCTGCTTAACATGGGAATTGATTGCAGAGTGACTGTGAAGAGTTGCCTGCAGACAACAGTTCTCATAAAGCAGCTGTATTTTGATTTAAGGGTTTCTGAGCAGCCAAGGGCAGCTGCAGAGTGCACACCACTGCAAGGGAGATAAAGAAAGATCAAGGTTTTTAGATCACCATATCATCACAAAAAGAACTGATGGGAGGCTTGAGCTTGGCACCTTCTCATTTGTAATCAGGCTGAGATAAACCAGCACACGCCAGATGCTGTAAGATTGGTCAATACTTAAAACTATTTGTTGAGAATGACTCAGTCAAGTGATTGGCAGGAAATTGGTCGCTGGACATCGTTTACATCCTTATCTTGTGTATGTCACCAGTAGTGACAATGTTTAGTTGTAGGAACAATCCCTTGGCCAGTTTGGAGCAGGCATATCTTTTTGAGCAGGCTGAGCAATTTGCCTCCAATGTAGTGTTGAAAACCCACGGGCAAAGCTGCTATTGTTTGGTTGCAGCCATTTCAAAGCATTAAGCCTTCCTCTTGCCCCAAGCCATAATGCATCAGTGCTTTCAGCAATGGTTAACAGTTCTGTGCTTAAATGATATAGGTTAGAGAAAGGAGGGGTTTTGTTTTCTTTTGCTATTTAAAGCAATACAACAAACCTTTAAACCATAATTCCTTCAGAATTCTAGTAATTTTTGAAAAACATAGAGTGCACGTTGAATGCATGCAAACTATAATTTTGGTCCTTTGTTTTCTGTGTGGACTGTTTACAGAGCAGTGTCAGGAAAGGAAATACTTTTATGTGATGGCCTCTTTGTTCAGAGTCTAAACTCTCAGTGGGTCAGATGTACACAGAGCTGACAAGAGCTTCAGATTTTCTGCAATTGTCAAAACTTCAGTGCAGAAGGGAGATGCTGAAGGGGTAGAAGAAAATACAGTTCTGCTGGGGTTATCTGTCAGTTAAACAAATTATTATAAAAACTATTGTCCAAGAGTGTTTGCCAAGAGCTGGGATGTATGAAGGCCCATATAATTTCAAACCACTCAGGCCCATCATTCCTGTGCCAGAGCAGGATTGATCACTGCTCCACTCCTCAAGTTCAAGACTGAACTTTTTCAGACCCTTTAGGTATGTGTTGAGGTTGTGTGGTCGAGTTTTTGAGCCAAAAGAATCATTTCAGGTGCTGCTTGTTGGCCTCAGTGAATGCAGGTGATCGGTGATCAGTTACTGATCAGTTATTGATCAGCAGTGATCACTTCCAGTGCTCCCAGCCTGGTCAGGCTCTGCTGTGTGGCTGTGCCTTCACAGTGGGAGATGGGCTTGTAAACCCCTTTAATATATGTAAGAAATGTAGCCCTACAGTTTTTCTCATGCTAATGCCTGAGCTATCTTTAGTTCCTTTGAAACAGAGTTCCATAGGCTGGTTAATCTCCCCATATATAAATCTCTTTCATTCAATTAATCCTGTGTTTTTTTTCAGATCCCAGTGTAGGGGAGAGATGGGTTAGAAACAAATCCATTTACCATGTCTTGCATTGGAAACAAACCCCATGTACTTGAAAGCTGAAACAAAGCACATACACATTTTTTTGCATGGTCTTGGTTGTTATTGCTGTGTGGTGTCAAAATAAAAGATCTCATAGAATGTGTCTCTCTGCAAAGAGCTTCCCAAGGAAGAGATTGCTGTCAAGGCATTCAGTCCTGAAAATTCTTATGGAAAATCAAACAACAAAAGATGTAAAATTGACAACATCTTGACCCTCCTGAAGTGAATGGGAATCTTAAGAGCAGAATTTGGACTGGAGTTTTAAAGAAGTACCTCATTGGAATACTATATTTATGTGATTTTAGAGATATGAAATTGCAGTTTTACTGAAATACCAGTTGCCAGGTGTTCCAGCTTTATGAATAAATGATCTGGCTGATTTTTCCTCTCTTTGAAGTGAAGGATAAGATTGGGAAACAGACGCCTGGAATACTGAATTATTTTTAAATAATATGTTGAACAGATCAGAAGTTGGACATCCTTTCCCTTTCCCAGCAAGTCTTAGAAGCACTTGGAGAGGCATTAGAAGTGTTTGGAGACAGACACCACTTTGTCTAGTTTAGAAAGAAGCTTGAAAGTAATAAAAATAATGAGTGGATATTTCTGGGGAGTGTTTTCACTGTAGTCAGTCTGCTCTGGCCCTGAGAACACAAGAGAAGCTGTTGCTTTGTAGTCAGAACCTGTGGAATAATTTGGCATGGTCATGCTCATTGCACTGTGTGCTTGGGTTTAATGTTAGGAAAGGGGTAGAGGATTGTAGATATTGTAGGAGGATGCTTTAGCACAGGGAGAAAACTCAGGTTGGAAAGCTGGAGAAGGGCCTAGAAAAACAGGAGGAAAAGAGAGGAGAGCAGCTAGGCAGAGTCATTGTTATGGACTGGGCATGGCACAGAAGGAGGCTCCATCTGAAATGCAGCCTTGGGCTGAGATCACAGCATGCTGATGGATTTTATGTGACAGAATTCCTCTAGAGGCATTGCAGTGCTAAATGTATAGGTTATGGGAACACGGGTCTGCATCTGTCTTTCCAGTCCTGCTTGGATGTTATGGAAAGCAGATGTACACATCTGGTAGCTGTTGTGCAAGGGGCTGAGTCCAAGCAGGATAGAAAGCAATTCTTAGCAAGGTAAAAATGTCTTAAATCTCAAAAGAAGGGGGGGGGGGAAGTAGGGGAGTGCATGTTTAAGTGTAAACATTGACATGGTCTATCATGGTGTTTGTTTCTGAAGGTGATAATGATGGAAAAAATGTGTGTCTGGAGCTTAGGAGGATCTCCAGGCTGTCTCTAGTGCATGGAGACCCATTCTTACTTTCTTCTCACACTTTATCCCTACTCTGTCTTAGTTTAGACTTCTGTTCCTCGTTTAGAAAACAAACTGCAAACCCCGCTGTATTGCAGACCCAGCAATTTAAGCATATTTAACTCCCAGCACTGAGTTCCCTCATGTGCATAATACCAAGGAAGTATCTTTTGTTTGCAGGAATGCTGCCTGACAGCAGGGCCTGGCTAAGGAGCAAATTTTAACCGACCAAAATCTTAATAAACTCTCAGTAACATGACTGCAGCACATAGGATAGCTGCACGTGGAGCAGAAATGAGAAGCGTGGGAACTGTAGAGGGATGTGCTGCAGTAGGAGCCCTTCTAATGGGTACCACATTGCTCAATTTTCTGCTAAAACACACCAAGTGTTTCAAATCACTTGTTTCTCTTCCACTGTCAGAAAAGCTTAGCAGATAGCTCATAGACTCCAACATTTCAGCAGCTAAAACACAACTGGCATTGATTGTAAGCATCCTTGGTAGTGGGTTGGAGAGATGTGTATGTATTGTGTAGCTAATGTAGATTCTGAATGCCTGGACTTGGTTCATCCTTCTTGCTTCCAAAAAAGTCTTTTTTTAAAACCAAAGGAACATAATTTCTTCTAACTCTGCTGCTGTCTCAAACACCTTGAAAATCAGTTGTATCTTTTTCTGATTTAATGGTCTGTACTGTTCTGCAGAAGAGAAATTTGGAGGAGTAACTTTTCCTAAACCCTTCTCCAGCCCCACCTGATTTTGCTTACATGGGAGGAGGAATGGGAAGCTCCAGGAGGTGTCTGCTTGGCAGCCTTGAGGCTGATGCATTATCTGGCACAGAGTTAGGTCCTTATCTGTCACTATTTCCTAGTGCTGACCGTGTGAGCCTGCCTCTCTTGGCAGCAGCAGAACTCCTTTTCCATGTTTCTGCCTTCATTGCACTTACTGCCAACCCTCAGTGATTTTCTTGTATCTGCTGGAAACAAGAGAGGAGTCATCTAATGATGAGTTTCCATGAAACAGAAGGTGAAATGAAGTTGAAGTGCAATTATGTTGTGTTAGTTTGGGGCATTCAGGAGACACCAGGAAAGTTGGGCAGCTGTTTCTGTAGGTAGTGGCATGAAGCTGATAAACACAAGTGTCAAGGCTTGTTCAGTTTATCCCTTAGATGAACTGATTATCATTGGGGAAGGAGAGAAAACCATGGGCATCAAATCAGCCTGACAGTGGTGAAGGGAGGGAAGAGAGGAGGGGTGTGTGCAGACTGGGGGTTACTGGCATGATACAAGATCTTGCTTCTCCTGTGCAATCCTTGCTCATCTTTACAAGTTTTAGTGGCCACTGCTTCAGTAGTACACACAGGAATATTGGTTTTGGATGCACTATGAGTGGGTTTTAGGGATGGAGATTGCTTTGACCCACACCCCTAGCCAAGGGAGGGTGTGGGTCAAAGCCATGTGGGTGTATGGTGGGTTTGGAAGGGAGGAGAAGGGTCTTTTCTGTATGTGTATAAATCCATCTTTAACCCTCTTTTGGAGTACTGTGAAGATTTCTTGCTGTCTGGAGTTAACTTGGCTGCTGACTTGGTTCTTTCCACTTAAAACACAGGGGAGCTGGTGTTTAGACTAATTTTAACCTCCTCATTCTCTGAACCTCTTTTTTTAACCCAGCGTGAGTAGCTTTGATGCTTAATGACAGAAAGCTCTGTTAGCAGTGCATTAACATCTTGTCTTTCAGTAGTTACACCCTGTCAGAGCATCACATGCTTGTTGGGGCAAGCTACACCTCCCTGTCTGAGAAATCCTTTTCCCTGCTCCAAACTCCTCCATAATACTTGAATGGAGCCTGGGCTTTGCAGCAGCTGAGATACAAATGTTTATTCAAATACATTAGAGTGTGTCATCTCTGCTCTCATCCCCAGCATAGCTGCGTGGGATTTCAGTGGCACCAGGAGTCAGACTCCAGTTTGCTGTAGCAGTTGTTGTCTCCAGCTCTGCTGTTGGAGCACAGGGTGTGTGGTGTGCCAGACTGTGTGTCTGGCACTTCCTCTGCACAGTTGTACTTGTTTGGTTTTGTTTTTGCATACTGCTGCTGCTCTGTGGTCCTGTCCTCCTAAAATAAAATGTGGTGGAAGGAAAAAAAAACACCAAACAAAAAAACCAACAAAAGCCATTCGAGTAAGAAGAGCCATGGGTGGGACTGAGCTGGGGAGAGCAGGCAGAGGAGGGACCAAAGCAAGCTGTGCTCAGTGGGGAGCAGTGAGGGTGGAAATGCTCCAGGGAATGAACTGCCTGGCATTGCATCCTTAGAAACTCTCACCCAGTGAGTCCAGGTGAGTGAAAAGTAAGTGAAATTGGGAGTTTGGCCATTGTTATGCTGAGTGGGTGCAGTCCTGCTGCAGGCTTGGGGAAAGGAGAGGTGTTTGCTTTTACGGCCCTTTCTTTGTTTCAGCAAAGAAGGATGTGTCAGTCCTTGCCTTTACCTGTGCAAAAACATGATAAGCCTGGGAGATGTGTTCTGTTCTCTCAGCTGTGGAAGCTGCAGGGAGAGATGTGGCTGCCCAGGGTGGGAGCTGCAGCCTGGGACTTCTCTCCTAAGAGCTTACCAACACAACTCCCATATGATGAGTCTTTTAGAGATGTGCCTTATGAAGGTTGCAGGCTCCATTCCCTGTTTTGATGTGCCAGAAGTTACATGTAATTATCTTTTTTCTTTAATGTGTCAGTAATTTTTACAGTTGCAGTCCAGCCTTTTAAATCTTGATTACCTGGAGTCCCTATTAACACTGAGATGTGCTGGCCTAGCCAGGTGTGTTGTAACAGCTAATCTTAAACAACAGTGGGCATAGTTCTCTCAGTGGTGGAGCAGGTGAGTGCCTTCAATGCACAGCAGGGAGAAAGCAGAGTAAAGGAGGAAGGTCAGAGACAACAGTCTGACCTGTGTTGTTCTCCACACCTGTCCAGCTGCAGAGCAGTGGAGTCTGGCCCTCACACCTCCAGATTTTAGGGATGAAATTTCCTTTACCCACATGGGTTGTGCAGAATTACCAGAAGTCAAGAGGAAATGGCCAATAAGCTATTTGCACAAATGGAGATCCTGGTTCCTTTCTCCCTACTCTTGAAATCAGGAGGAGGAGATGGAGCAAAGGCATGAACACCAGTCATTTCCATTTAGGACATACTGGTGGAGCTAATACAGCATCTGCTGGAGGTACCACTGCCTGTGCTGCAGGGATGCTCCTGCAGCAGCCTGTTCACCCTGCTGGAAGAAGTAGTCAACTAGATAGTTTTACACAATTAACTGGAGAGAATGAGGGGGAAATGGGATATTTGTCTCCTTCGAGCATCCTACAGGACAGCAGGGCATAGGGTATTTTAGAACCACGTGTGCTTGTGTTTGGTCTAAAGGGCTCTTGGTGATGCTTCACCAGGGTGCCAAGATCATACTGTGGTTAAAATGGATTTTCCTGGCAGTTTATCACTTGTGCCTGTCACCTCCCCCTGCAAAGCTTGTCTGGGTGAAAGCACTCTGGGTACCTGAGCCTCAGGAGGTGTCAGGATGTGCTGGAGTGTGTGAACACTGGATGGAGGGAGGGGTATCTCTGCCTGACATCATCTCCAGCCCTTCCCAATCCTGTGTCCTGGAGCCATCAAAGCAGAGCACCTCTCCCAGGCCTGGGGAGGGGCTCCAGGGCTGTGCACCTCCCAGAGCAGCCAGGAGTGGAAATTCCTGTTACAGAGCAAAAGATGTCTGATAACACTCTAGGTACTGCTCTGCCCAAAGCAGCTGATAATGCTTTTGGAAGAGAATGAAAGGTTTGGGAGGAGGAGGTGTCTGATGAGGAAGTTTGTAGTAGGTGAATAATAGCACCTCTGTGCAGTCTGTTTTCTTCCTCTGGGGCTAAAGCAGGCGGAAGATTTGTTTTCAGCAGCAATGCCCATCACCTCAGGCTGGAGAGACTTTTCATGTCCCATTCATTCCTGATAGCACCAGCTCTTTGCAGGCTTTGTCTGGGCTCTGGAAGTCTCAGGGTCAGTCCTGATGCTGGTTATCATGTTGCTTTAGCATCATTTACTCCCCAGAAAAAGAAGGAAAGGCCTTTTGGGAATAGCTCATCTTAACTCTGGGTTTTTTTTTTTTTTTTTCCTGAGAAATTCTGCAAGTTTGTGAGCCTTAACTTGATAGTGATACATGAGAACTGGTCCCTAAAGCTTGTGACTATAAATTCCAAGGTTAATTCTGCATGGAATATGAAAAATTTTTTCATAGGGAGAAAAATAATGGAAAATTAAAAGCAAAACAAAAATCTGTTTTTCCTGTGTTTCTGAGGAGCTTGAAAGGTCTGCTTGAAATGTTTCCTTGTTTTAGTGGTCTCTTAGGTGAGCAGGTAGCTTGTGTAGTAACTCCAGAATAAATGAGTTGCTGCAATTCTAGGTTGAGGAGCTCTTTACAACACAGGCCAGGCAAATAAACATCAAAGAAAGAGAGGGTTTGCACAGGGCAGTGCAAAAAACCCATGGCAAATGTTGGATGGGGCAAACCTGCAGGCAGGAGAGCTCCTTGGATGGGGTGAGGAGGAGTGATAGCACAGAGCTGAGGAAGCAGGTAGGAACCAGCTTTGGGGATACTGTCTCAGGGAATTTTAGATAAAAATCCCTGCCAGGCCCCAGGATGTTGGCTTGAAAAACCTGCAGAGTGTTCAAGGCAGAGCAGAGGCTTTGAAGCAGATCACTCTTGGCCTAGACACACTGATGGGATCCAGGGGGGATGGACTTTTTGTAGTTTTAATGCAGTTCCTCAGCATTAGCATCTCTCTCCCAATGACAGTCTTGGCTGTAAGAAATAAATCTGTATTTGTGACAGTGTCCATGTGTAACTCTGTCAGTTATCTTCTGGCCTATGGTGTCTTTGTTTTGCTTGAAACTGGGATTTTTTTTGTGCCTAAGCAAGTTGTTAGGTAAGGTATAGCACCTTACCCTGGTGGAAGTAAGGGTTCCAAGAGATTTTTTTTTTGATGGTGCTTTGTGCCCTTCTCATGGACAAAAGGTTTTGAAAGTTTTGTGTTTGCCTTTTCACTGGGCAATTATTTCAAGCCAGCAATTTCTCAGCAGCTGTGACACCCATGGCCAAAGGGTGGATGGGGAAAGACAGGAAGAAAAATTTAATTAAATTCAAATTTACCACCATCCAGTAAATTCTCAGGACTAATATGACACTAATATAACATTTGCAATGGCTTCATTAGCACAAATCACAGCTTATTTCCATGCAGGATACTTTTTTTACCTGTAAGAACCTTCTGGCATGGTTAAACTCCCCTTTTGTCTAAATAATACCGTTTAGAGCAACCATTTACTGGGATAAATGGTTCCACTCGAGGACTTTAATTATATTGATTAGCAGAGCACAAAATCAGTCGTGCAGGTTTTGGTGAAAAGCAGCAGCAAGGCCGTAGCTGTCCTTCCAGACTCTGCTGCTGCCACTGGAATCCAAGCTGTTTGTGTGAGCTGGGCAGGAATGTGCTGGTATTTACCCAAATTTTGAAGAAGACACTTAGCAGAGGAATGTGCTCTGCATGCTCGCCATTCCTCTAGGAAATTCTGCATTTAAAGGAAACCTCAAGCAAATATTTGGAAGGCCAGGGGGGCTTCAGAGGAGCAGCACATCCTCCAGATTTTAGGGAGAGCAACTCATCCTCACACATTCAGCTGTGCCTTGTCCTCTGTGCAACTCTGTCCCATCTAAAGCTGCTACCTGGGTGGTTACAATAATCCTCTTTATTTCATTTTAATGTCTGGGTGAGTACCTGATACTCAGAATGGGATTAGGAGAGGTGAATTGCTGCTGAAATTGGTAATAACAGAAAGCAAACCTGTCTGACAGCATCTGCCCTGTGATCTTCAGAGAGCAGGTAAAAGGATCCTTAATTAAACTTTTGCCAGGGTGAGGTAGTGTTTTTGAGAAGAATTCATTTGAGAAAGTTACAGCAGGAATTGTTGTTGCCCGAGTTAGAACAGCCTAATGAATTGCCATAAATTAGCTCCTATACAGCCTGTAGGGAATGCTGTGTTTAAGGAAAAAAAGTTCTAAGGATTGCTGTAGGCTGAAGGGAAGGAGCTGACTCAGAGAAACTTGTTAAAGGTAAAACAAGAGTGTGGTGGTTCTCAGCTGTTGTCAAAACATTTCCAGAAGCTTTGTCCTGCTCCTCTTTGGCTTTTCTGCCTCCTGTCTCCAGGACTCCCCTCCAAGCTGGTCAGAGGCTCTGATGCAGGCAGGATGTGCCTGGCACAGTTGTACAGGTCCCAAGCCAGTTATTCCAGAGATATTTTATCTGACTTGTGTCTTTATTTGCAGCTAGTTGGGTGATAGAAGATGGGAAGCTGCAGTAAAGCAGTGGATAATTACTTAGTTTGGGACTAAATTAGTGTTGCTCCCTGAGAAAAAGCCTTGACAGACCCTTCTGTTGGTGCTGGAGGGACACAAATGGGGTTTTCCCTTGGTGAGAGCTGTGCTCTGCTGCAGGGGATGCTCTCCTGTCTCTGCTCCAGCACTGTTGATAAATGTGTCCCTCAGCAGGGCTGAGCACGTTGCCCATGGGATTTATAGTGTATATAATGCACATAACACAACACCCTGCTGCAAACAAGTGTGGGTAAATTTGGGAGAGCAAAGATCCCTGATGTTGCCACGTTGAGAATGGATCTGGCTGGATTTCTGTGGGACAGAACCAGTTAGAGACCCTGCTTCCCAAGGAATTGCTGTCCCAATGCAAGGTCTTCCTTTTCCCAGACAATAAAACCACAGGGGTTATTTGAATGAGAGGCAACAACTCCCTTTACCTTTACAATTGCCTGGGAGGGTTAACAAGTTTGTGATGTTTGTGATTAGTGCCTCTGTGCTGCTATTCACTACCATGAAATTCTTGTGTTAAATGCCCTTTCAGCTTTGCCACTGTCAAGGTGTTGAAAACTTTATACAAAATTTCAAGTCTTAAGTGAAGCCTGTAGAAATTATCTGAATAAATTGCGTAGTTTAATGCCCATCTCCTGGCAACACCAACTCCTTCATGAGCTGATTTTTTAAAAGTTCTGTGTGTGCTGGGATGGTTTTTCCCAAGAAGTTTTTTCTCAACTAAGTTAGAAACTGGCTTGTGTCCAGAGGTATCCAAGTGGCTTTGAGTCCTGGTAAAACTCCAATTTATTCAGACCTTGCTCTAGAAAAGGCCAAATATTGTCATGCCTTTTATGCTTTGGAGGTGCAAGAATTTAATCATCTGTGTGTTTGGCTTGCTGGAGGAACAATCTGAATTGCTGAATTCAGGGAGGGGAAAAAATAGCTGTAACATAAACCAAACAGTATTTCTAAAGGCATGATGTCTTGACTGAATGGTTTTAATCAGCATAATTTGAATACTCTGTCATTGCTTAGCAAACAAAGCCCTAGTTGGCTCACAGAGATACTGAATAACTAAAGCAGGCAATATCCCTGCCAGGGTATTCTTATCTTCCAGTTTGGTTCCTGTCTGTGCACAGAAGTAGAATGAAATTGGTGCATGCAGAGGTAAGGGGAGCTCTTCTGCATGAGCAGGGAGGTGCTCATTTGAGATGTCTGCCCAGAAAGCAGCTGCTTGTCTGTGGAAGGGTTTGAGGCTCCACTTCTAGGAAATAGCCTTGGGTATCTCCTCATTTGTGCTGTGCAGGTTATTTGTGTTTAAGCCTGTTGTGAGCAGGGAGGGTCTGGTTTAAAAGAGCAGCTGGGCAGAAAGGTGGAACCCATCAGGTGTATGAATCTTAAAGACTCATTTAAAGAAGAAAACATGCTAACATAAAGCTGGCTGTGTACTAGATGGGTGCACAGCTCTGCAGTGAGCACAATTTCTGCCCCTTGTTGTGACAGTGTCTGGGTGAAAACCTGGGCTCACGTGGGGTCTGGTGGGCAGTGCTGTACCTGCAGCTCTGCTGCTTGCTGAGAATTACATGGAAGGTGACAAATCCTGGAGGAGAGCTGTTGCCAGGAGGTTGGGCACGACCTCCTCCAGTGGCTGTAGGTGCTCTCACCTGGCAGGCAAGCCTTGGCTTGCTTTTCCTGGGGGATCCCAGCACTCCTGAGGTGCTGGCAGCTCTTACCTGGCCCTGGGGAGAAGGTGCAGCTCCCAGATCAGAGTGTGGTGAAGCAGGAGGTTTGGATGGATTGGTGCTGCATGAAATGAATGCAAATAGCAGAGGAGATGGAGGAGGAGGAATCCCCATGGCTCTGGGGAGTTGACAGGCAGATACTTGCCCAGTGCTGCTCTGTAGCTGATCTCAGCCCTCTCCTTCCAAAAGGGGTGTAAATGGAGGCTCTGAGCCAAGATTAAGCCTGAGCTTTCTAACAATATTTCTCACTGCCTCACTTTAAAAGTAATTTGTCTTAATAGGCAAAGCCCTGCTGTTGGTGTGACCAAGGTGAAGGTGCACAGCACACATGGGTGTGCAGGAGCACATCTGTCAGCAGGAATAACTCACAGCTGCTCTCCAGGAATTCCCATAAATCTGGCTACTTTTACAGGTGATTGTGTTGGTGGCACAGCCTTGTGTGTAGAGATACTGTCATCTTCTGATGTCCCTGTGTTTCTGAAAACTGACCACTTAATTCCCAGTAGTGTTAAATGGAGTATAAATTCTCAAGGCTTTCCAGGCACATGGATGCTGTTGTGCAGGGATGTGTGCCAAGGTGTTCTCATTCAAGCTGTTACTGAAATCTGACACTGTTTGGAGCTATCTGGCTTTCAGGGCTGCTCTGAACCAATGAACCTGGGCTGCTATTTAAATAAATGGTTGCTTAATCCAGAGACCTCTCTTAAAGAAAATCCAAACCAGCACCAAAACAACCCCAGAAAAAGTAATGCTGCTGCTTTGAGGGAGGAGAAATATGACAGAGAAGTGTCTGTGCCTTTGCTAAATTATACAGGGAGCAGGAAAAGTGCCGTTTGCTGATGCTTCTCTGAGTTATGACCACATTATCCTGGTGCTGCCAGGCATGGCGAGTGCAGCTGTGGGGATACAGATTCCTTAATGGCTCTGCTGTTCTGCACTGATCCACTCACTGGAAATCTTCCCATTTATTTCACTTGCTGCATACAGTCTTTGCTTTCAAGCCATCTTTTCCCTCCTTCTTTTAGGCTCTCTGTTTTGGAAACTGTCACAGGGTACTTTCAGATTAATCTCTCTTCTCCCCCTGCAACCTCCTCATCCTCATCACAATGTGGTCTCTGGCTCTTTTTGTAGCTGTTTTGCTGCCTACATTGCTGAGGCAAAGGAAAAGCCACCTTCTGTAGGCTGGTTTCAGGCCAAGCCTGCCTTATTTAAAATTAATGTGGGCACTTGCCAGAAAGGAATCCCAAGTCACAGTGTTTGAATTACCGTGGTGCTGGCACTGGCTGTAAAGGGAAGAGTGAGAAGATACACAAAACAAGCTGATATTTTCATGTCTAGCTGTGTATTTGCAGGATGTAAAAGTTTATAGCTATGCAATGGGAACCAGCATGGGTAGGCAAGATACATTCTGCTGGCAGAAAAGTGCAGCAAGCACTGATATTCCCAAAAGGATTTTATGAGGATATTTGTGGCATGTGTTGTGCCCATGTCAGTGGATGTGGAGAGCAGGTCAGCCCTCTGCTGACATCTGCCCAGGAGCAGTGTCTGTGCATACTGCAGGGCATGTCCAAAAAAGCATTTCATAGCCTTTTCCTTCATTTAGGATAGGGTGAGAAATATAAGCAGCAGAGATATGTTGTAGCTGGGTGTTTTGTTGAATGGCTAGATGTGTTTTTTGGGATGGAAAGCTCATTACTGATCAGATTTGTTGGTAATGGGGGTCCTTTGCCTGCCAAGGTAGATAAGTCACTGTGGCAGGAAATGAGGAAGATGGGGTGCTGTAGAAAATATACTCCTTTTACAGTATCTTCTGATGTCTGTGGCTCTCTGCCCTGGGGATTTCACATTTCAGGACAGTCCCTTTTTCCTGGGGGTGAGTTTGGCCCAGGTGGATGAGCAGCTTGCCAGGCATCAGGTGTTGGCCACTCCTGTGGACAATGGGAACCTCCTGGCTTTAGACAGTTTGTGACATTCACTTGCTGCTGCACCTGGTCTCCAGCTCCTTGTAGCAGTTTTACTTTCCTGCCCCTGATTTGCCAAGGGTTGGGTTTTTATTTTTTCCCTCCAAAGAGACCTTGGGAGGACTGGTTTGCCCTGGGCTGTCCCTTCAACATCCCTTGTTTAAATGACACTGCCATAGATGTTGCACCTCCTTCCATAACAACAGCTCCATACTCTGCACCTGTAGTGAAAACAGTGGGGGACAAATGCCACTAATGTGCCACCAAGGCCAGCAAGTGCATTTCCTGCAGGATCCCTGCTCCTGGCTCCCTGTGTGCCTCCGAGGAGCACGGGGAGCGAGCGCTGCTGTCTTTGTTCTGGATTATTGGACATGTCTGACAGCAGGGCTGGGATTTGCTCTGCCAGGGTTTCTTCTGTCTATTTAATAGGTGCTTGTGGACATCTAATAATCAAACCCAGAATGAAATGCATGAGAAGGTGAGGCTGCAAGCAGGAGATGTATGAGCTCTCAGCTGTGTCTGCCAGGGATTTGTGTCCCTGGGGATGTGTGTTCATAAGTGCTGGGCTTGTTGATGGCACAACAGAGACATAATTACAGGTCTGTTCTCTGTCACAGCTGTGTTGTCCTCTTGTACAGACCAGGAATAAATTTGGGGTTCCCAGGGGAAAATCTGAGTCATTATGTGTGTGTGTATTTTAATGTTACCCATGTAAGCTAAAAGGAAGAATTCCTCACTTTTTGCTACCACATGTCAAGCCTGTCTTTTCTCCCTGTTCCTTTGCCAGTAGATGTGGAGTTTTAATATTTTAATTTAAGCTATTCTTTCCTCTCTACAATTTGATGTTCTGTGTTTCTAA
The DNA here is from genome assembly GCF_903797595.1 of Erithacus rubecula. Taxonomy (NCBI): domain Eukaryota; kingdom Metazoa; phylum Chordata; class Aves; order Passeriformes; family Muscicapidae; genus Erithacus; species Erithacus rubecula. The sequence continues at coordinate 16,044,567 of NC_136665.1, read as the reverse complement.
ACTTTGGAGGATGCCTTTTTCTGAGTCAAAGCAGTAGGATTTGTACTTTTTGCTCAATGCATCTGCCTGTCTCAGAAGTCAGCAAATCATTTGATACTTTTTTCCCAAAAATATATTTTACAAAAAAGGTCATGTAACAAAATTTCCTTTAGTAAAGATGGCTTTAAATAGAAGCCCCACTTGGAGCTATTGAACCTCAAAGCATAATGCCACCAAAGACTGTAAAATAAGGAGGTGGGGTGGGGTGTAAATCTCCATGTTAAATCACATAAAACCAGAGTCCCTTGAGTATCTCTAATGCTATGTGATGGATGAGAATTTCCCAAAATAGACATTTGGATTTTTGCTTTTTTAAAAGGACTTTGTCTCACCATGCAATTGCTGATGCATAAAAGCAATACAGGGAACGAGCTCTTCTTTTGGTCCTCTTCCTCTGGCAGAGGAGTAGAATAAACACTGTGTTGAATTATGTGCCATGTTCCTCACTGGGGCAAACATTTAAAACATTTGGGAGGAAGCATTGAGCCTGACTGCAGTTACCTCACTGTGGCTGTGCAGAGTACCTGGTTTGATTTCTGTGAAGCCACTCAGGACAGAGAATGGAGATTGAGCTCAGAGCATCCCCTTCCCAAAGACTGTGCTCACAGGAGCATTATACTGCAATTCTCTTTGTGTTGCTCTAATTGTGGAATGCAGTTAAAAACACGAAATTAAAGCTACATCTGAATTTTTGCTTTCATGTTCTCTCCTTTTCTGTGCCTTTACAAGCTTTGCCAAGACTTTGAGCTGTGTTGTTGGAAGTGCAGCAACATCAGGTCAGGCATCCCTGGGGAACAGGGAATTGCTTTTGGTCACCCAGCACAGAATGTGTTAAAAATATCACAATAGGCAGAACAGCAGCCAAGGCAAAGCACCATGGCTTGGTACCTTCTAATGGCAAATAAACACCTTGAACTCTCATTTCAAGTCCTAGAGGCTGAAGTGCCCAGTTTTCTAAACTATTCAACAAAGTATCAAACCATCCCTTGTCACAGTGTGTGCCCTGAATTCATGTCCCTTGATTCTACATGCAATCAAGTGCAAATCTGAGGACATTGGCCACCCATTGTGAAAAATTAAAGTCATGTTCACTGACTGGAAAGTGGCCAGACAGGGGAGTGGGGCCACAGAGCTTGGAGAGCTTCAGATAGAGAGAACCAAAGTTGGCTGTCACCCATCAAACTTAGTTCAAAATCCAGACCCTGATTCCATTGATATTAAAAGAGAGAAGCTTTTGTTCCTTATGGAAAAACTGGGAAAACTTCTGTGTTGAGAGGAGCCTCATTGTGTAGGTGTTGTTTACATGATGCACAGTATCAGGACACCTACTAAATCCAAAGTGGCATCCTCAGCTGCAGTCAGCCACCACCTTCTCTGCTATAAATAATGAATCTATTTTTTGCTGTAAAAGAAGTCCCATTGGGGAAAACTGATCAAGTCCATTTTCAGGGTCTTGGAGCTTTTAATGTATTTTCCAGCTGGGATGTTTTGTCTGCTGTGCTGGTCCTCAAGCTGAGCTGTTCCACAATTGGTGTGACACAGCTTCAGTGCAGTGTGCTCACCCTGAAAAGCTTGAGGGACTTGGTTTGTGTCACATCTCAGGCTGAGGAGTGGGACAGCAGTAATCTGAAACACCCCTCTTTGCCTGTGTCAGGTATGTTTTACTCTTTTAGACTTGAATAGATCCTTATTTCATTGTAGTTTGGTCTGTGAGGATTCACTGATTGTTTGTAAAGCAATCTGTGATCCATTACTAAGATGAAATCACATTTTCTTATAGCTGTGAAAGTGTAACTCGTGTTGAGTTTGAAAGCAATAAGGTTTCTGTCAAGCAAGGTTTTCCTGACTCTGTTCTGAGGATAAATTACTTTGTAGGAGCATTCTGTTACACGGGGTCGTGTGGGTGGGAAGACTCACAACTCTGGTGCTGCATCAGCCTGAGAAATTGCAGGTGCCTGGAGGTGCAGCAATTTTAAACAGTTCTTGCAGGGAAGGTGTGGTGTTGGCTGGTAGCTCTTGCTGTGGGGCAGTTTGAGACCCTTTAGATGTCACTTCAGTGTCAAGTTTCATGCTCAGGTTTCCTGGGAAAGGGCAGTAGGGGAGTGGAGAAGGTTGGGGCTGCAGAGATAGGTGCTTCAACCTGGCAGTAGCTGAAGACTGTTTTGAGACTTGGAGCACTTTTACTGATACTGCTGGAGACAGCAGAGCATGGCTTGGATGATTAGAAGCTCACTTAGCAAATTCAGATGAAAGGGAACTGTTTCTATTGTGTGTTGTGAGCAACCTCAGCCAATAAATAGTGGGTTTGTGGTTATAGGATGGTTTGGGTTGGAAGGGACATTAAAGATCATCTGGTTCCAATGGGCAGGGACACCTTCCATTATCCCAGGTTGTTCCAAGCCTGATCCAACCTGGCCTTGAACACTTCCAGGGATGAGCAGCCACAGCTTCTCTGGGCAACCTGGGCCAGGGCTCCTCACAATAAAGCACTTTTTTCCCAATATCCCATCCAACCCTGCCCTCTGTAAGTCTGCAGCCACTCCCTCTTATCCTCTGCATCCCCTGCCCTGGGTAGGCTGCAGAGCAGTGACATGTGCTGTGCTTGCTCATGTTGGTGGGTGCCATCACTTCTACTGCTTTTCTCATTTTAGTTTGCTCTCCCACTCCAGCTCTGGGCTTTAAATACTTGCAACTGGAATGGGATGGGTTCTGATTAAAATAAACATGATACAGCAATTAAACATGTGATTATAGAATTTCTGCTCCCACCATTGGTAGGTGGGTTTGAACAAAAATGGGGTGGGTAAAAGTGGAACCCATGTGTATTAAAAGAAAAAAGTTCTCTTTGGGGCTGTAAATCAGTTTGTCAGATTTCTAAGAGCTCTGATTCAAGCAAAGGTTTTTCTCTTGCTGTCCTAAATTCAACATGAAGCCAAAAATCACAGAACTGAATTAATTATCTTTGAGTTAAATCTTGCAAGTAATACTGTATAAACACTTCAGATCCAAAGGGGATTACAGGCAAATGCTGAGCTGATGGAACAGTTTAGGGATGTTCTGAATTGCAAAACAGGCATTTAGACAGCATTTCTGGAGCTGCATCTCTGGGCTGGGAGAGCATGGAGGGAAGGATGAGGGAGTTTAGGGCAAACAGCTGGGAAGAAATTGGACTTGGCTGAGCCTGGAGAGACTGAATGAGAGCAGAGGACACAAGAGGAGAGAATGGCTGAATGTCTCTGTCAGGCTTTACCCCCTGCTCCATCCCATCCCTTCTCAGTGCTGCCAGTGATGTTTGCAATGCTCCATTTGCTGGATGGGGTTTGGGGTGTTTTCTGTCAGGAGCTATGGCTGAGTAGGGTGGGTGGAAGCTCTGAAACTCAAATCAACTGATTGTCAAGTGCTGGGGATGGAATTTTTCTTTGGATCCTTCTTGAAATAGAGTGGGGTGTGAAATTCTGTGTTACTGTGGTGTGACACAGTTCATCTCATTGTGACAGCAGGGGAGGGGAAGAGAGAACTCAGGTGGTTTTTGTGATGAAGGAGAATAATTAGTGTATTGCATCTTTTTAATGCTATATCAGGACAGGTATCAAGTGCCAGATTCTTTCTTGTGTAAGACAAATGAGTTCTTTATCCTCTCTCTGTCTGCAATAAGACTACACGTGATTAAATAATGGCTTAATTTCCCAAAGAACAGGAGTTTAATCTAAAATCTCTATTTTCCCCTGTACATGCACCTACACTGATTTTATATTTGTTATAGAAATAATTTGAAAGTTACTGTGTTTTCCTAGAATTCGGGAGTTTTTCCTCTGTTTGAAACACTTTGACTTCTCTATTCTCATTTTTACCTGCTGTGACTAGTGGTGCAAGCTCCCTGCACAGTTAATTTCCCTGGATGATTTATTTACCAGTGACACTGCAGAGCCCTTGACACAGTAATTGCAATGATGTGATCATCCAAACATCAAAGGCAGGAGCCCCTGGTTTCTCATCTCCCTCGTGCTGCTGCAGTCCTCCCACCTCTCCCTTTGTGCTCCCTCTTTGTTGCTTTAATCCTTTAGGGGAAGGAGAGAATTATGTCATAATTGGATAAGAACTGGGGAGTGCTGGAGTGGGTTTCTGTATATATTGCTTCCCTGGCTGGCTTTGGTCAGAGGTGCCAAAATGCTGTGCTGCATCATTTGGGCTTTGCTGTCCCTGTATCCCCAGTGCTTTAGGTGGCTGTGTCCCTGCAAAATGGGCTGTGCTGTGGCTGGGCAGAGAACAGGGGTGGTGCCTGCTCTGCCCTTCCTGGGGATGGAGTAGGGGTGGGTGAGTGGGGAGAGCCCTGGTTTTCTTCTTCCCCATCTGTTTTTGCATCTTCAGGGATCAGACGAGTCTTGTGCAGGAGGGGAAGGTGCTCACCCCGTTGTGTGCTGAGCAGGACCTGGCTGTGCTCCACTCCTCCCTCTGCCCCTATGTCTGCTCTCAATCACAGAATCACTGAGGCTGGAAAAGCTCCCTGGGAGCATTGAGTGCCACCATTGACCCAGCACTGCCAGCTCCACCACTAAACCACATCCCCAAGCACCACACCTGTGTTTTCTGAACACTTCCAGGGTTGAGGACTCGCCAGTTTCTTGGATTCTCTCTCTGCCTGCTACCCAAGAGCCCAGCCTGGGGAAGAAGTGATGCTCTTCCTGGCTGGGTTTTCAGAGCAGTCCCCAATCCACTCCAGTGTGTGCAGCAGGTACCTGGGTATAGTGCTGCAAACCAGAACCTGAGTGTGCTGGATAAACACAACTGTGCAGCTCCAATAAATGTTTCCTATTTCCCCAGCCCTCCTCTCTTTGCTCTCTTCTTTCATATAAGAAAATACACCTTGCAAGAGAAGATGCTGGTGGGATGAAGCAGAATCAGAACAGGCTTCATTCAGCAGGAAGGAATTTTAATTTTAACCTGCTTCTGTAGGAGCTTTGTACCTCAGAAATGAGGCTTTTTGCTGGTCAGATCAGGATTGAAGAGCTCACCTCTTGCCTGCTCCCCTGTCAGTCACTGTGGGGCTGGCAGATGTTGCAGATGTTCATCTCTTTGCTGTCAGAGTGCAGGGCTGGTTCCCTCCCAGCTCTGCAGCCCCACTCCAGCTCCTGAGCTAAGTGGGACCTGGAATGATTCTGTCTTGGGAACAAGCTCCCTAAGAGCTGAGAACTGGAAGAGGCCCCTCAGCAGGGAGCTAAGTGCTAATATGGGGGATTAAAGACTGCTTGGAAGGTGAAAGTCTGGCAGTGTTGAAGTGCTAAATCATTGCTCAAGGCATGCTGGTTTCACCAATTTAGGCTGAGACCATTAATTAACTTGTTCTGTGAGTGTGCACATCTCATTTAAACAGCTTTCTGTTGTTTTGGAGGAGTACAGAAGGGGGGAAAGTACTAGGAAGTATACTGATAATTCTTCATCTTTTGGAAAGCAACTGGAAGCTCCAGCTCCTGCTGAGAGCAGAGTGGGGTGAATTCCCACTCCCAAGATAATGTATTGTTGGATTTGGGGGGACCAGCTGGCCCAAGGCAATGCACTTAGCCCTAGGCACAAATTCTCTCTCTTCCCAGACAGCAGGAGCCAAGGCTGCTGCTGCTCCATTACATGCTAATAGTCTGAGAAATAAAATACAATTATTAGTTGAATTGTTAAATGGACCTAGAGCCTGAATCAGAACTTGCTTTCCAACAGTAACTGGAGCTTATAGTAACAAAACAAAAAAAAGTCAAAACAAGGATTACTGCAGGGTTTATTTTTTTAATGTGCCTAAGGACAGTGCAGTGGACTGTTTTGTAGAGGGGATGCAGATCTGGATGAAGCTGGGATGTAGCTGTGCTTCAAGCTCTGGAGCTGTTTTTTGTGCACAGTCAGGTCTGCGCTTCAGTTCCTTTGTTGTAAAGGGTGGAGTCCATGAGAAGATGGCAAAATCTGTCAATTTTAATGTGGCCTTTTGCATTGAAGCTGAGTATCACTGTGTTCAGTCCAATACATATCAAGTCCAGCATTGCCATCCTTTAGCAGAATGGATTTTGTTCTGAACCTGGCTGTCCTGGGGGTGCATTGGGAGGTTTTGTGGGCAAAGCTCCCCTCTCCTGGGGAATGACAGGAAGATGGGATGGAAGCAGGTCCAGCATGGAAAAAGGCTGGGATTTGATAGGTGCTGGGTAGCTTTGCTGCAAATTTTGGTGTGGGTTATGTCCTTTCATCACTTACTGGAGGTGGTAGGACACAGGGAGCAGCCAGCTTCTACTTGTTCCCCTGCAATGGGAAGAAAGATTCTGTTTGAAGACAACTGCCCCTACTCTCATGCAAAAGAAAATAGGCCAGGAGTGTTTAAACTTGTGCAGAGCTGTAGGTCAGCATGGAATCTGCTCTTCCCAGAATGGAATGCACAGTGGGGTGTGGAGAGAGAGGATGTTTGCTTGTGAGGGTTTTGTTTATGCCAGAAGCTTGGCTGGGTGAAGGCAGATGGAAGTAATTTTAAGGGACAGGAGCCAGCTGACAGTTGCATTTTGACTCAGAACAACTATGGGTGAGCCAGTCCTTGGAGGAGCTTTTGCCCTCACCCTTGTCATTTGGTGGTTGTTCTGTGCCCCAAGAATGAGTTTTTATACTCCCTTACTCTCTGCCTATGGTGTTTTTAGATGCTGCTGCAACTCCAGCCCTTCCTGGTAGTCACAGAATGACAAATCACAGATGATGGGGAATGATGATTTCCATGGTGTTTACAGCTCTTAATGCATTGTGGACCTTTGCTTTTGATTTATTTTCTCACATCTTAAAGTCCAGACTCTGAGTGTTGGTATTGCAATAGCTGCTCTCCCTTTGGTTGGTTTGGAACCTCAGAAGGCAAATGGAAAGAAGAAATGATAATTCTATAATGCATTTCTCACTGCTTTATGCTGTCTTGTCCCAGACAAAGCTTTATCTTTCATCCCATAATTATGTGATTCCCTGTAGGCAGCTTAAAGTGAGCTTTCCAAAGGTCAATAATTTTATCTATTAGATGCCTCCTATGATCTCTTAAGTGCAGACATAGGTACTTGAAGAAAGGTTTTGAGGGCAAATTCCTGTAGTTTCAGTGAACTTCACTAGGAGACTCAATTGCTTTGAGCCTGTTTGACAGGATTGTCCACATTTGCATTTGTGATAGGGCTGATTTGTGATTTGCTGCTGGAGGGGGCTGCTTCCTCTACCACCTTCCCTTTCAGCTTAAGATTTGAATGCATTCCTCCAAAATCCTTTTCTCTTGCTATACCTGTCCCAGAAAATGAGCAGAACCAACAGCTGATGTTTTTTGATCTTGGAACTCCTATTTTGAACTTAATAAACATTTAAAACGTGTCCATGCTTTTTTTTTTTTTTTTTTTGCTTGTCATTTTCTTCTAGGTTGTATTATGTGTAATGGTTCATACTAAAGGAAAATAAACTTTGATAGGTGGTGAAGGGAATAGATGAATAGATGTAGGGGAATAGATGTTTTTCCAGGCTGAATTCAGCTGCAGCTGTGTAGGATAACACTTGCAGAGTGGCTCAGCAGTGTGATTCAGGGTGCAGAGATCACTCAGACCAGTGATTACAGAAGCCACATCCATTCAATCCTCTGTGCTGCCTGACCCCATTGCCTGTGCTGGGACGTGGCCTTTCCCTCTGGAAAGGGAAAAAGAGCAAACTTGTGAGCTGCAGGCTAAAGCAAACAGATAAGAAGCTTTGAAAACAGATGGGACTGTATTGAGTCAAATCCTGGAAGGGGGAGTGAAAGGCACTGGGGGCTCATGCAAGGAGGATGACTCACTGCTGTTCTCATCCAGGTCTCCTCTTAGAGGATTTGTGATTCTTGCCCAAGAACATCATTTCTCAGAGCCTAAACTGGAGACAGAATCTCTAGCCTGAGACCCCTTTGCTAAGGCACATTTTTCCACAAGGTCTCCCTGACTCTTGCTCCAGGGCTGTGGCAGGGGGCCCTCAGTGCTGCAAAGGGTCCTGCAGCTCTCAGGGCTGGAGAGTGGCCAGCCCTGCTCCCTGGAAAATAACAGCCACTGGGAACCCCCTGGGATTGCATCAGGGATTCATTTGGCTGGTGCAGAGATGAAGTGAAATCCTTGGATTGGTGTTTGGAGGGGAGAGTGCCTCTAATCCTGACACTGTGGGAAACTGGGTTTGGAGAGTGCTGCCAGCTGAGCCTCTGCACTCTTCTCTCAAAATGTTTTCCTTCCTTTTGCCCCAGTAACTGCAGGTTTGGGTGTGGTACCCTGCAAACTGGTCCATCACAGAGTACATGGGGATGTGTGCTGGAGAGGGACCCTAATGCCATTTTCTGGTCCTGGCTTTGTCTGATGGGCTTGTAGAAACAGCTTGGGGTTGCTGAGTCTCTGCTAGATCTAATCTTGAGCCTAGCCTAAGCTTTTATTTAACTACAACAGAAGCACAGCAGTGCTTTGGTTAGAAGAGTGTTTCTGGATGGAAAAGTATCTGAAAAATTCTTTAAAAACTCCTCTACCAAAACCCCAAAAGAAATGACCAAACCCCTACCTCTGGAGAAGAAATGAAGAGTTGTCAACCTCAGCATTGCTGCACAGGTGTCTGTTCAGGAGGCATCACCTGCAGAATGTAACAGCCCCTGACACAGAGCAGAGTCTCTGCTCTGCAGGAGCACAGATTTTTCCTCTCCTGGGGTAATATGGCACAGGCTCCCAACTGGGCTGTGTATCAAAACATTCCCTTGAGAAATTGTGCTCAGCAGCTCAAGCCCAGCTCCTTGTTGCCCTGTGGGGCACTGCAGATTAGTGCTGGTGCAAGACTGGGCTTTTACCACAATCTCAGCTGCTTAATTAAAGAAATGTGGAACAAAACGGGGAGAATTAGTTAAAAATAACTCTCTGAAGTACAGCTTGTCTTTTTATTAGTCTTGTCCTCACTTTCTCTGCTGCTCTGATAAGGAGGATGTTCTCCCTCTGGGATAGAGGGAATAAACTGGGATGAAACTCATTTGTTGGGGCATTATCTGTTAATTAATTTTGAACACTAATCCTGTCTCCATACCCTGTTTCTTTTTCTCCTGGTTTTGGATAGTAGAATGCAGTTCTGATCAAGGAGAGGATGGGGAGGTTGTGTTGTCCCCTTGTCCCTGGGGCTGGGGGAGGTTTTCCCTAGCCCTGTGCTGCAGCTCACTTTTGGGAAGGTGAGAGTTTTCCCAGGAGCCCACCAGGACATGGAGAACTTAATATTCACCTCAAAGGATGCCCTGAGCCTCAGCTGCAGCCTCTAGCTGCTGTGAGTCCCCTGGGAGCAGGTGAAGGGCTGATCCCATGGGATTTTGCCTCCCCAGTGGGTCATGAGCCCTGCAGTGCCTGTGGGGAAAGCACTGCTAGGAAATTATTTTAGTTGAGGAAAAAGAAAAGACACACCATCTTTTTTTCTATACATTTCTCTTTTTAGAATAAACTGAAAGAATATTTGAGCCTCTGGACAATATGAGCTGGTTTTCCTTTTTGTACCCAGATTTCAGATGGAAGACATTCTGGTTTTAAGTGGTGTCTTTAATCTGATGGGAAGTTTGCCATTCAAATGGGGGAAAATGTGGGCTCTCTTTAATCTTTTTTGATTAAGTGATATTATTTTTTTTCCTATTCTGTTTAGTCCTTTCTCTGGCTCAGCAGTTACTCCTGGCTGCCCCTGCATCCTGCTCAATTAGCTTTGCCCAGTCTTTCAAAATCAATATATGCTGCTAATTTACTGGAGTTGGAAAATAAAATAAAAAAAGAAATCCAATATGAGGTTTTGGCATGTAAGTATTGCTTATGAAGTCCTAGGATGGTCTTTAACACAAACCATCTTGCTTTCTCATTTCTGGTGTATACATAAGTGTCCATAAGTGAAAATCCCTGTTCAAGGAAAGGAGTAATAATATTCAGCAATCCTGGAAAAGGGCTAATTCTCCGTTCTGTCCAAGTTTCTAAGCTACTGCAGGTGTCTCAGGCAGTGACTTCATGTGCTGCCCTGCAGATTCTTTCCCACAGGAGCTCACTTTCTAGTAACAGAGTGAAGGGTGACCTCTGTCCTGTCATCCTGCTGTGAGTTCAGGTGGATTAAGAGACAGACTGGAAAAAATGTGTATGAAACAAATTCCAGCTTGCCAATGTGCTCTTCGAATACACAGAGCAGGAAAACATTAATTACATGGTGACTATGGACAAGACTGATTTCTCACAGGGGAATTTTTGGATATGGTGTGTTTTAGTCCTTAAAGCAAGGAGACATTTGGGATCTGGGTATGGAATTGGGACCATGATGGCCTTGAACAGCTGAGAGCAACTTATAAGGAAGAAAATTGTCCTCCTCTTAAAAACCAATGTTCTTTTTGGCAGTGAATTTTAAGTTATGTTCCTTTCTAGTCAGAGAGCAATTTTCTTCTAACAGAGATCAATTTGTGAAGACTTTTATCTATAATAGAACTGAATTTGGTTGGTTAAAATGTGGAGCAGCACTGACTGAAGGGCAGTCCCTGCTGAGATGGGGTCAAGCCCCTCCAGAACCATCTGTTGGCACTGGAGGGACTGACCCAGCCTGGAAAGACTCCAGGAAGTTTTGGATCAGATTGCTGGTCCCTCACATGTTATTTAACATGCCATCAGAAAAGGGTCCACTGGGAATATTTGACCTGTTTAACTATTGATCTAAGCAAATCAGTCTCAGTGGAGGTTATTAAATCCTGGTGAGAACTTACACTATCTACCTTAAATCTCTACTCCCATGATATTTCCTAATAGGATAAGGTATTGTTGCCATACAAAGGCAATTACACCATGGTAAGCATTAACCATAAATACCAAAAATGCAGAGCAGGTCTCCTAGCACTGGGGTTCAATCTTACTGTTTCTGCCATGGAATTTAACTGGTAAGGTTCTGACTATTCCCATGGGAAAGGGGAGCTTTCCTGTGGTGCTGTTAGCTCATTGATTTATATTTGTCTGGTATAAGGAGAAGAAAATTAGGTCCTGGATTTTGTGTGTGTGTGTGTGAATTGCTGGGATTTTCTATGAATTGCTGTTTTTCCCCTCTGTATGTAGCCACATAACTCTCTGCCTCTTTCTCCTGGGGTTGTGGAGATAAATTTAGAAGTTCTCCTGAAAAATCTGCATTGTTCAGTAAATAATGGCACTTTCATGGGGAAAACCATCAAAAGCAGGGTTTAATATTGGAGTTGGTGAGGGGATTTGAGCAGTCAGGGTGCTGGGAGCAAGGAATGTGCCTTGTACCTGTCTGAGCCACACCACATGCACAGAACAGAGTTGATAAAGTGTTTTATTCCCCCCTCATGGCACTGAAATCACTCAGTGCTGTTTCTGTGTTTCTCCTGGAGTGCTCAGAGCTGTGCTGTGAGCTTTGGGGTGTGGGAACTGGGTGCTGGCTGCCCTCTAGTGAGGCACTGCCCAAGATGAGTGAATAAATCAATTTGATTTGATTTATGCTGCTCTATCTGCAGCATCCCAAAGGTTTTGATCAGCCTGGTGATGCTCCCCATCCTGGTGGGAGGTTGATCATGGGCCATTAGTGGGTGTGAAGTGAGAGGGGTAAATTTGCTTTTCCTGAAGAGCATCACCAGCACAGGGAGTGGGAAGGCTCCTGTGGGGATGTGGTACCCATTTAATAAAATGCAATGGAATTGTGGGGAGGCTTTGAAGGGCTGCAGGGGTGCATGGGTGGGCTGGGGCAATGTGTGCTCTGTGCTGCTGTGCCTGGTGGTGGGGGAGCCCCCTGTTCCTCTCCCCTGGGTACCACAGTGTGCTGGCATCCCTCTGTGCACCCCCACCACACTGGAAAAGGCTTTGCTTCCTGCCCATAGTTCTGAGATGCTTTTTTCTGAGGATGGGCTTTTTTATGCTGTATTCCTCTGGCTGTTTGCCCATGTATGGGGAGAGTTGAAAGCAGTGCAAGTGAATCCTGCCAGCTGCCAGCATCATCATTGTGACCATGGGATTAAAAACACAGTTTTTGAGATGAGGTTGGCAACTCTGGAGTCCCTGGGGGCCAAAGCTGCCCAAGCAGTGTGGGCAGCTCCCCTAGGCTTGAGTTTTATGTGTGAGTGCCCCCAAAACTGTAAGCAATGCATGCTGCAGCTGCCAAGCAGAAAAGCCAGTGAGAGCAGGAGCTTTTGGCAGCACTGGATGTTTTGTAATGCTGGAGCTGCCCTCTCTAAGAACAGGTGTGTGGATGCAGGAGGGGAGAATTCCCCCAGGAGGGGAATTGGATAGATTCCTTGCATAAGGACAGGCTTGAAACCCTCCCCAGTGCCCTGGGCCATGGAAAGACCGGTCCTGCAGCAGCAAAGTGCTGCTGCTTTTTGGGGATACCCAAGAGCTGGAGGAGGGAGATTGGATAAACAGGGTTAGAAGAGCTTAGTCAGGATGTGTTTGTTTAAAGGATCTGCTTCAGCCTGACTCCTGTAATTTGGTAACAAGTATGTTTTTGCTCCTTGGAAACACTTCATTCATTAGCCTAATGGAGGGGAGGATTATGCAGAGAGGAACCTACAAGATGTTGAGCAAGGAGGGGTTTGCATCTGGACTGGACCAAGGTGTGCAGCAGGAGTGGCTGCTGGGCTGGGGGACACAGGAATGTCACCATGGGGCTGTGCTGTGGTTCAGTCTGGGCTGTGTAACCTGGTGTTTGCTGTAATCCATGTCTGCTATTCCAGACTGGGACATGGAGGTTGTTCTGTGTGACTGTGGGTAAAAATTTGGAAAAATGTTTCCATTTAGAATGCATGAGATTTTTGCGAGGGAGAATAGATACTCTGCTTTGTAATGTCCCATTATAGTGAAATAGTGAAAAGTATGAAACCCATACATGGTGTATAAAACTGAGGATGAGCAAAGGCTGGAGAACTGTATGAATTGATTAGGCTTCTCCCAGCAGAGCAGTCCAACAGCAGGCCAGAAGTGCACTCATGCACAGATGCTTTAGGATGTTTTAAATCCTGGATGTTGATCTCCAGGTGGAGTGTTCTGGATGCTGTAGGCAAGGCAGTGGCTCCTTTGGGGGCTGATTTTCCACACACCTCTGGGATGCACAGTGAAGCAGGTGAATCTCTCCCCAAACAGCAGCAGGTCTCTGCTAGAGAGCTGAAATGCACAAAGCACAGGCACTAACAGTGCTGCAGTGATGAAGAATATCCAATTCTGTCCAAGCTGTCCAATGACTTCTCCCTAGGAAGTCATTTTACTGGGAGAAGTGAGAAGAAGCATCCCAAAATCTGAGCTCAGTGGGGCTCTCTTGAAGAACTGAAGTGAGATTGTGTTTCTGGTGGCATTGAGGGGGAGTCCCACAGCCACAGGTGGGGCAGTGGTTGTTTGTAAAGTGATGCTATTGTCTTGATTTCTTACAGCCTGTGACATGGATGGGGTTGGAGAAAAGAGAAGTGGAAACAAGACTCCCTATTCCTGACTGAACAATGAAATTAGGGCTGTAAAAGAGGAGGTGCTTGTATGTAAAAAGAAATCTGGGAGGAGGAAAGGTTTGTTTTGCTACAACTTTGTGATTGAAGTTGAAGTCTTGTTTTGTTCCTTATTTCAGTCATCAAATAACCTCTTTGAAAATAGTCAGGTGAAAGTCTTAAATCCTACGAAACCACTTGGGTTTTTTTTTTTGGTTTTTTTTTTTTCCCAAGCCGGGGCAGGAGCAAACACATGACTTACACACCTCCTGTGCAGAGCTGGCCTTCAGCAGAGGCAGCAACAGGCTGAACCAGTTTGCTCATTGCTTTCGTCTGCTGACAGGCACTCTCTTGTCCCAGTGCCCTGGGAGGTGCTTGGCTGCTGGTGCTGCAGGAATTCCCCTGCCTGCAGCCACCAGCTCAGTGCCTGCTGTGTGGCCAGCAGCCTTTGGCCAGCCCCAGCAGAGGAGCCAAGCCAAGGTTGGGGCACTGAGAGGAGCACCTGGACACAGATTCAGGACTTGGATGGCGTGTGGCAGAGGGTGAGGAGGGCAAGCAGCTTTCCCTTCCAGGAGGTGCCTGTCTCTGAGTCTCAGGTGAGAGGAACTTCTTTGAGCTGATGAGTGAATTGGGAGACTGCTAGCACCTTAGGAGCAGGGGGGATGTCTGTGCCTGGATCAGAAGTGACAGAGCATGCAGGGTGTTCAGAGGGCTCTCCCAAGTTTCTCTTGCATGGCTGTTGCTCATGGCAGACCTGCTCCTGCTGTGGCTCCCAGTGCTGGGCTGGCTGGTGGTCAGCTGTCCATTTGGGTGTGATATTGGCCGTGGGTGTTGAGGGAAAGCTGCCCTGACTTGGGCCAGGTGCTGGAACCTGTTCCCAGAACCTCACAGCCCCAAAATGCAGCACAGCCAGAGCTGCTCAGTGCCCAGGGCTCTGCTCCCCGTGCTGAGCACAGAGCCCCACCAGCTGCTCTGCAGGCACAGCAGCAGCAGTTTGGGTCAGGTTGGAGTGGGGGTTTGCTCTGCTGCCTGCCAGCTCTGTCCAGCAGTAGCTGGAGGCAGCTGCAGATGGGGCAGCCCTGGGAGGGCTCTGCACCCCCAGCCCTGGCCCTTGACCCCTGGGGATGGTCACCCTCAGGCTCTGCTCTGCATTGAGCTCTCTGGTGCTTTGCCACTGTTTCTGCCTGAAACCTTCACACACAAGAAGCTGGAAGCTGCCTGGCTGACCTCTGAGGCTTTCACAAGTACTCATCCCTTAAATTTCAATCTAAGGATGTGGAACTGTTGGCTGCTTTTCTCCTTCTAGTTTATCATAGTGGAAAATTTGCAGCAACTCTCAGAATGTTTAGAAGAGAAATTGCTGATCTAAATGTGCTCTGGCACAAGGCACAAACAGCTGGAAAATGTGCCTTCCCCTGCAATATTTTAAGGATGTGTAGCATCATCAAAGGCTATTCATTGGAGCTGGCACTGTGAGCCTGTGCTGTATGACAGAAAATAAATGCTCTGTCCCCACCTTTCAGCAGGTTGTGTCCCAAATAGGCAGTGGGCAGGTGATAGATCCCTTTCTCTTGTGACAGATGCTCTGCCCAACAGCTCAGCTCTGCCTTGGAAGGGCTGTGGGAGTAAATCCCTGCAATGGAAGCTGGCAGCAAGCATATTGAGAAACAGATGGTGCTGTGCTACAATTTTACCTGCTGTAAGGCCAGTGCATCTCTCAGCAATACAGAAGCAGGAACTGTATTCCTGTGCTGCTGTGTTCTTGGTAGGGGAGGCATTATTTGATTTAACATTCAATGTAACTATTTTATTTTTTTTAACTCCCTGAGGATTTGAAAATGTAGCACCAGCTAGGTTTGTTTTTGAACCCTGGACTCTATTTCCCTCCTGTGTGAATTCTAGACATGAGTGGGTTGTGTGCTGAAGGAGCTTGCTGTCTCTGTGCAGAAGGGACAGACATCCCCATGTCCCTGCAAGGCCACTGAGTGCCTGGGGAGGGTGGGGAGGACAGTCCCCTGTATCTGTGCCCCTAAAGAGCAATGTTAGTGTCTCTGCAGGCAGCCTGTGGGACGTTTGAGCCCCTGTCAGCATTCAGCTGTGCTTTCCTTACTTTCCAAACCCCTACTCCTGGAGTTGTTCCCACCCAAAAGCTGCTACCTGCCTTGGGGAACAGATGTGTAGGGCAGGAGGGAATGAAACTGAGTATAGCAGGGTCCAGTCAGAAGCAGCTGGAAGTTTTCCTTCCTCCTGATGTAGAACTGTAGGGAGAGGAGGATCAGGTGCTCTGGTTTCCCTGGGCTGGATGTCCCCTGTCCCCCTCCAGCCATGTGCACAGGATGAGAGCAGGGTTTTTGGGAAGCATCCTCCAGGACCAGCTGGGCAGGACAGAGAACCTGCTCAAACAGGCCTTTTGTGCTATAATTTTGCCCATTAATGTGAATGAGAGCGGCAGACTTTAAAAAAAAAAAAAAGTCAGTTTTCTCCTCTGACCTCCGAATGGGCCCAATATAAGCACCCCAGTTCTACTTCCAAGCATCCTCTTCCTGCTCCAAATGGTTTCCTTTCCCTGGTTGAGGTCTCATGTCCTCTCCAAGGAGGAAGAGGAAAATGCATTCTAATTCTGCAGTCTTGGCAAGTGAGGAATCACACCCATGAAAACAAACACTCGTTAATTAGGACCATGAAATGCTGATTGAATCACAGCTCTGATAATGGCAAGGGCAGTGCTCAAGTCTGCTTTACATCCCAAGGGTGTGGGGAGAGGAAAACAATGGGATTTCTTTAGGAAACCATTTTAACCCTCTTGTCCATCTATTTAGAAATTTCTCTGCCAACAGGTACTGCTCAGTCCTGTATTGTTTCCATTGGAAGCAAGGGGGAGACTGAAGTTATTGCCTGAGATAATTGTTAACAAATGCAGAATTCTCATTTGTGCCCATTACAGCAGGAATAACTTTTAAAGAGTATGAATGGTCTCAGATTGACCCCCATTGGGGAGTTTGTGCTGCTGCAGGATGGCCAGAAGAGAGATTAGGAAGCTGTGGGGAGCCTGGCTGGGCTAAAGCTTCACTCTCAGCATGTCTGCTCTGCTTCCCTTTTTGCCAAGGTGATGAGGGAAAAGTTGAAAGGAGTTAAAAACCAGAACAAAGCACTGGATCCAAAGTATATTGAGTTTTAACAGCCTGTTTTATCAACAGTGCTTTGGCAAAATGGGAGAATGGGCTTTACCATTGCCTGTCCCCAGTTAGCTGAAAAATAAGTGACTGAGTTCTGGGCTGAGGTGACACCCTGCACAAGTACTGGGATAAGGGCTTGCACAGTTTTTCCTGTGGATCTGGCCATGGCCTCCAGCTGTGGGGACAGATGTGCTGGCAGGGGGGAGCTGCTGTGCCCCATGTGTCTGGTGGGGCTGTGAGAACAGGGCCAGGTGTGGGTGAGCCTCACCTGGCAGGGACAAGGCTCCCTGCCCAGCACCTCACCCTGCTGACCTCAACGGGCTGAATCAGCCCCTCTGGCCATCCCAGCCACCCTCTCCACCTTCCCCTCCCTCTTCCTTCCTCATTGTTTGTGTTTCTGACATTTCCCAACGTCACTGTTCCCACCCTGCCCCTGCTCCCACCCTGCAGCAACTGATACCACTGCTGGCATCAGGCTTTTCTCCTGGTGATTTCTTTATGAAAAGGGAGGGGAAATTGGATCAGGACTCATGGGTTTGAAGGAGCTTTGCTCAGCTTGAACGTGAAAAATGTGTTGTCTAAACTTGACCTGTCTTGGCAAGAAGAATTTGGGATTTTTTGTAGTATCGGTGCAGATTTCTTGTCCAGCTCCTGAAAGCTCCAGGGCAAACACAAGGGTGGCAAATGGGAGAGGACTGAGCTGTGTGGTGGCTCCAGAAGGAGCCTTGTGAAGCACAGAGGCAGAGTTATGGTTCAGGTTTTTGGTGCAGATTTTGTGGGCCACAGCTACATCAGCAATGGATTCACGACTTGTATAAGTTCCTTGGGCTGGCTAAAAAAAAAAAATTAATTTTATAGAAGTATATTCAGTATTATTTGAGTGGCTTGAATAGCTAATGGCTGCAGAATGCCTGCTGGGGCTAAGAACAGAGCAGCAGTGGCAGGAGGAGCTGCAGGAGGTGGGGAGCTGTTTGTTGGTGGGGCAGCACGAGGGGCTCCCAAGGCATCCCTGGCCTCCCCTGAGCCATTGAGGGCAGCTGGAGCCTCTCCATGGATTTCTATGGCCTTTGGATCAGGCCCATGGCATGCTGCTTGTTTGTTTTGGATGCCTTCTGAGGATAAAAACATCCTTTCAATGGCTGCTCTTTCTTCTTCTCCTTTGGATCAGCTGCTCCTTGCACCCCCACAGTCACAAAGTGACCCCTTTTTGGGACAGTGCCATGAGCTGCTCAGCTTGTTTCCTTCTCCACAGCCAAACACCCTGAACCCAGGCTCACCTTCAAGAGATGCTTTAAACCACAGCTCATCTGGTCTAACAACAGGACATCCCAACCTGCCTTCTTTCAAATTTTAGATGGTTATTGCCCATTTATTTGTCCAGAGCTGGTAAATGAGCACTGTGCAGGTACTTTGTTAATAAAATGAGGCACTAATTGTTGTAGCAACAGATGAGACATTGTGAAATGTTGTTTTTGTGTTTCCTAGCTTTGGAAGTGCAATTGCAGCAGACCTGTGTTCACAAAAAACATCAGTCCATAGCACCAAAAGTGCTAGCAATTTATTATGTAGATTTATAAAACCAATTTCTTTTTGCCTTCTGTATTAACAATTACTCTCTCTTTCTACCGCTTAGTGATTCTCTCCTGGCTGGGAAAATGCACAGCTCTGCCTCAAAAGCATCTGAACTGACCTCACCTATAGCAGGTGCAATAAGATCTGTTGTCTACAGGTTGTGCAGATGAAATCCCAGATGAAAATATCCACAGGACCATTCTCTTTGGCATGCAGGAGTGGTGGGGCTGTGGCCTGGGGGGGATGAAGTGAGTGCTGGTGGCCTGGGACAGCATCAGCTGCTCTGCTGCCAGCCAGCAGCCATGGGGATGGCTTACTTTAAATGGAATTTTATGGGATGCTTGTGTCAGTACTGGTGCTCTGCTGTGCCAAATGCTGAATGGAAGTGAATCCTGCTCTGCTGGGTTTGTGACCTGGAACTGGGGATAGGGAGAAGCACAAAGGCATCCAAGATGTTGTCTTGGTTCATGTTGGTGTTTGGAATGCAGTGATCTGAACTCTGTCATCTGAGCAGGTACATGGGCAAGGGCAAGTCCTTTCCTAAGTGCTCACCTTCCCTGGGCTAGCCATGACCCATGGAGTCTAATCAAGGGCAGAGCATTGCTCTGAGTCATGATTTTTCTGGAGGCTACAGCATCCTGAGTTACTCATCCTCAGAGAATGAATGCACTGAGGATATAATTATAAGAGTTGGATATCGCTTATTCTCACTCTTTAAAAGATTCTTGTCAGGAAACTGGTAGGTTTGGGTTCTTATTTTTGTCTTTTTGTCCACATATATCATGCAAAATGCTGAAATTTTACTATCTCATTTATGTTTCCTCTTACAGAGCTGTAGATCTCTGCCCAGTATTTAGGTTATGTAGTAATTCTGCCCCATTTGCCACAGATTAACGAGGCCATAAAATAATCATAAAGCTGGGGCAGCCGTGGCTGTTCACGCTCCTCACGTCCTTCTATCTACTGTGAAATACTTCATCCAGAAATAATTACCTGGCTTCTCCAGGCTCCCTTTAATACTCCTTGACGACTCAAAATGAAGGAGACGCTGGCCCATTTTTGTCTGGGGCATTAGCAGGGCAGTGGCAGCATCCATCGTGGTGCCTGAGGGAAGCTGAGCAGGTGTGGCACCTCTTGGGGAACAGTGTCCACCTGAGTGACCAGAGCTGAGGAGGGAACCCTGCTGCTGCCAGGGAGTGTGGGACAAACCAGTGGGGCTGGATGTGTCACCTGCCTGCAGCCCTTTGTTCCTCCTTTGAAGCCACTTCTCTGATAAGAGCCTGGAGCATCTCATGGCTCCAGGGAGGTGATGGACAGGAGGGTGCAGCCACAAGAGGGGCTGGGCATTGCTCCAGCTGCTGGGACTCTGCTGCAGCAGGGCTGGGTGGGACTGAAGGGACTCCACTGACTCACCTGAATAATTGGGCACAGGAGGTAGAAATTTTGTCAGCATGGTGTCAGTTACTCTGTGTTACAGTTTTACCTCAAAAACTAGGATGCTAAAAGTATTTAGTGCATTTTATTGCTCCCCCCTGCCAGTTAGAGGGAGGTAGAGGTACAAGACCACTGAGATTGGAGATGTAGAGGGCGTTTTCCATGATTTATTTTCATGGGGTGTGACAGCTGCTTGTCCCTTGCTCTGCAGGGTCTCAGCCCCTCTTTGGAGGCTCCTTGTCCCCTGCCAGGCTTGGGGACCATGTCTGAGGGCTGCTGTTGGGGCAGGAGGCAGGGCACAGCCTGCATGGGAGTGAGAGTGACCTGCTGCTGGGCTGGGACCCAGTTAGGAAGCAGTGAGGTGAAATCAGCAGCTTGGAGAGAAATTACTCTTCCTGCCTCAGCTTCCAAGGGCAGCACAGTCTCTCCCCCCTGTGCCATCACTTCCTGAGGATGCTTCCCAGAAGGATAGCCCTGAGCTGGGGTTGGGGTGTCCTCCCTCTCACAGGGGGCTGTGAATCATTTCCTCTGGCAGCTCAGTCCCAGGGAGGCTCTGGGTGAAGCCCTCTCTGGGAGGGTGCTGGTGATGCCAGTCTCTGAGGATGCTCTGTGTTTCCACCCTGTGCTGTTTGATCTCTTGTTTCCTCCAGATGTGACTTGGGAGCAGCACCAAGTGCAGGATGATTTCCCATGTCAGTGACTCTCCCCTCCTGAAGGAGCTTTCCTTGAGAAGGAAGCCCTTCCCATGAAGCAGAGAAAAGAGAGTGATTTTCCAGAGCCCTGCCCCACCCTGGAGCAGTAAGGCAGTGCCACTTCCTGACCTGCTGTGCTGTGTCCCTGGACAGGTCTCTGTGCCCAGAGAGGTGCAGACAGTGGCTGGGTAGATGTCAGCCTTCCTGCCAGTCCCCATCTGCTCTGCTGGTCGTCACCCATGTGGCTGAGGAAGGACATAAATGTGTAATTGGAAAACATTCACAGGCTCTGTTGTGTGTGATAGAGACAAATCCTCTCTCAGCTGGAGATCAAACTCTTTTCTCCCATTTCCTCATCCTTCTTTCCCCACAAGTCTGGGCTGTTTATCCCTGCTAGGTATCTTTTCAGTGCAAACTGACTTTGAGGCTGTTTACATGTTTACAAAAATCTGAATACCATTTGTAAGTGTTAATAGTGGCCTGCATTAGGAGTCCTGCTCCCTGCTGCCAGGTGTCACGTACTCCCTGAACATCCCCACCTGACTGCTGGGGCACGTGAGCTTCCACTGAAGCCAGTGGCTGTGCCAAATTACAGCCCTGCTGCACTGGCCAGAGGCTACTGGAGGAACTGGGTTTGTGCTCTGAAAACTGGGTGATGTTGTTCTGGTGGTGATAAGGTGGTGTAGTGCAAATGATAAACCCTGACTTGTGAAACTGGAGCATCTGCTACTTGTTTTGAACCTGACCTGATTTTGTAGTTCTGGGGATGGCAGGTACGAAATTTGCTGTTTGAGGAATCAGACAGCAGCTTCTTAATCATTTATAAAGTTAAAAGACTGTGGCACTTCATTTCTAATGTGAAGTGCTAATTAGTTTACTACGGGATCCAGACTGCAGGAAATTTGTGTTTCTGGCACAGTGACTGTTCATCTTTAAAAATGTGTTTGTCACAGTGTTATGTTTATATTACTAGTGTGGAGCAATATAATATAGCCCAGGCTCTGTGAGATGAGGAAAAACATCAGCACCTCATTTAGAAATATGGAAGGCTGCTGCTAAATAAGCTTATTAGAGGCTGTGCCCAACACTGCCTCATCCACAGAGGAAATGAGGTATCAGTCACCCTCTGGAGCTGTGGATCATTTTGGGTGTAGTTGTGGCTTTCAGCTACATCAGACACTTGACATAGGTGCAGCTCAGTGGGCAAAAGCTGGGAATTGAAATTCCTGGTGTAGAACCTGATAAATAAATAGCTACACTGGATGTTGCTGTTAGCCTTAAAGGAGACTAGCCTGGCCCTTTCATTCATTCTAAATTAAAGTTTGATAATATGAATGACAGTAAATAAATCTTTGTGGAAGTGTAGACTTAATTTCTGAGAGGTCTCCAGATTTCTTGTAATACAAAGGATTAAGTGGGTTAGTTAGAGGCACATAATGATTAATTCTTTTTGATAATTTCAAGGAACCAAATTGGTTTGCAAACACTTTTACCAGAAGTTGAATATTGTGTTAAAAGCTCTCTGTCAGGGCAGGTTGGATTACAGACTTATCCTGTGCACTGGTGCTGCTGCTTAAGCATCTTATGTACTGAGAGGTTAGAACATCAGAGCCCAATGTCTGCTTTTCACTTTATATTTAAGTTGGTAATTAAGGGCCAGAGTGTAGCAAAACCTATTTTTGAAAAGTCACTTCATCTTTATTTGGGGTTAATTGCATTAATACTCACAGCTTGACAGGCTTGGTTCATGATAGGAATTTAAAAAATAAAGTTGCAGGGGATATGCAGCCTTCAGCATTGTCTGAAAGTCCTAATTCCCAAGTAATCCTGTTGTTCATGCTCATGAAACAGCACCTTGGAGCAGTTCTTAAGTTTATTATTCAAGGCAGTGTAATTGTGTGGCTTCTAACTTGAGCCAAATGAGAAGATTTTCATGCAGATCTGCACAGATTTGTACAGAAAGGAGAAACACGTCTGGGTGAGGCAGGCTGAGGTGGGACTGCAAATGGTTCCTGGTGGGAATTCAAAGGACAATGAGGATTTTGGGTCCTAGCAAGGATCTCAGTGATGCTTCTCATTGCCCTGAGCCCACCAGGGCTTGAGGGATGGAGCCCCTGGAGCTGAGGTAACAGCAGATGTCAATAGTGGTGTGTGCCATGAAACAGAATTCTCTCACAACTTTGTGAGGGCTCTCAGTGTTTTTTTTGTTTTTGTTTTGTTTTGTTTTCCCTGAACTTTACTGCTTGCTCTACAGAATGCTACAAATATTGGCTGCAATCAGGTGTAGTCAATATGAGTGCTAATTATGGATTAGAGCATGCTTTAAAGCTCTGGTCAGGACAGATACCTGTGAGCCTGGAGAATTCAGCATTTTATGCATCTGCACAATAACTCACCTTTTTTGTGGAAGGTTCAGAGACTGAAAATGATCAAAGCTTTAATTTCATTAGCTATCACCAGGGATTTTGTGTGTGCATATCCTTTCCTGTATGCCTAATCAAAAGTCCTATCTAGGAGCAATACTGCATTGTAGATTTAAAAGCAGATTGATGCTCTTGTCCTCTGGCCTCACAGACAGATGAATTCTTTATTCATGTGAACTTCATATCAGCAACTTTGAAAAGAGGAGCAGGAATTCAGCTAAGTTCATTCCATTAATTTTGGCATAGAAGATAACATGCAAGGAAGCCTGAGAATCCACTTGGGATCATCTTTTCCTATTATGTTGGTAGCAAACCTTTGTCCTTTTTATTACTCATTATTCTGGATCTGCAGTCAATAATGTGAGGAGAAGCATGTCTGCCACACATCAAGTTTTCTATTGCCTTTTAAAGTGACATTCTCCTTAGATCACTGTTGTGTAGGCTTATTCCTTATCAGCAATGAATGCTGTGTTGTTCATATGACTGTACATCAAACAGATCTGCAGGAGCTGTCTCTTGTGCTCCCCTGACAGTGGTACATATATCTACAAAGACACTTTCTGAGAGCTCTCTCTCCCCCTCCTTCTCCTCACAGAATAGGAATCTGGATGGTGCAGTCTTTGGAAACCACCTGGGTATTTATCCTGCTGACTTTCCCCTGCTGAGTTTTGGTTTTTGTTCTGACTCTAAAGGAGCCTGGGTATTATTTAGGTATTTCAAACTAACCCACTTGCAATCAGGTTCTTAGAGTGGAAGTCAATAAAAGACTAAGACTGATGTGAATGGATAATTCATCAGCTGCACACAACTCCACCAAAATTATTCTAAATTGCATTTAGCTGCTTTTTGCATCACAAACTTTCTTTACTCTTTTTTTCTTCTGTGTGTGTTTATCCAAGTTCAAGGGACAGTGCACTCCTGTACTTGGGTCAGCTGGGAAGCTGATGGGACTTAATTCTTACTTGTTTTATCACCTACTTCATCTGTCAAAGGGATGAAAAAATGGTGAAGTTTCTATTCATGAAATTGGAGTGGAAGTCCATGTGCCCTGAATAAGGGTGGGGAAGGAACACCTGAGTATCTGTGGCTCTGCCTTCTGAGATGGAGCATTTGAGGCCATTGCTCAGGAGTTTGTGAACCATAAAGAATAACTGTGCAGAACATGTAAGTTAAGTGTAAAAGATATGGATCATGGAGCAATTGAAAAAAAAACAAACATGTAAACAAACCCAAAACTGAAAAAGCTTAGCACAAATCTGCTCTGTTACAGGAGAAAATCATCATCCTTATTTTTCAATCAATTTAGGCAATGGGGGAAAAAAAGGCAAAACAAAAAGGCACTGAGGGCAGCACAGCACAAAACCACATAAACTTTTCCTAGTGGGTTGGTTGGATTTTCCTGGCATAGGACAGGGCTGTTCCCTGCACTTTTTCTTTAGCTACAAGGGCTCTTTTCTTTTCTTTTAGAAATGGCATTTTAAAACTGGATTTTTTTTTTTTTCTTTTATCTCTGTGTTTAAATTTGGATATGAATTGACTGCAGTGAACGGATGCCATTGGAGATTTCCTGGCTGATTCTTCTCCAAAGCTGCATTCTGTGAGGGAATGGCAATTCCCTGCTGCCAAGCCTGGCACTGGTACTGGCTCAGGTTATTGGAATAACCTCGTGGATATTTGTCACCATTCCCTCCCAGTGGAAGAGGGAAACCTTTTCTATTTAGTACCTGTGGATTGCTGTCAAAGTCCTCTAAACACAGTGGTGGGCAACACTGGAGAAGGAAGATTTTTTGTGGCCACAGGCTCTATGTAATTCCAGAGGGAATGATAAAACACTTGGAGTGGGAATAGGGATGCTGGATTTCAATGTAGAGCCCAAATCTCTTGTCTCTTGTTACAAGAAGCCATATCCTCCTCTGCTTCAGCTCACTTTGTAGCAGCTTCTTATCCATATGAAATATGGTTGTTGTTTTCCACATGTGACAGCAAGACTTGAAGGGACCAAAACTCCCTGGCAACAGCACAGCCAAGGGATACCAGCACCAAGAGGATCAGGGCTGCTTTCACTCTGTTATGCATGAAAGGGAAGAGGGTGATCTTGGAGACACAGGTCCAAAGTCTGTCTCAGGCAGGCAGTCATCTGTCTGCAGAATGACATCACCCACTGCCACAGCAGCTCTGTGAGACTCCTGCAGCACGGAGCAGGCTGATTAACAAGCAATGAGGTGGGGTTTGTGAACACTCCACTGTGCTGTGGGCATGCAGGTGTCTTCCTCCCGTGGGGGCCATTTGATGGGAAGCAATGCCATGGGATTTAGCTCTCCCACCCAGCCTGTGTGCAAGCTGCTCTGCCCCACTCATTGCACAGCACGAGAGTTTACTCTTAGAGGTCAGCATTGCTGATGATTTTAGCCAAAATTCTGCTCCTTGCATAGTTTCTTCAACAAGGTGCTGATGGATGTTGGGCTCCCTGCAGCTTCTGTCCCAAAAAGCTCAGAAAGTGTCAAAACCTCTAAGGGTTTTTTTAAAAAAGATTAATCATCCTTCTACTTCCACCCTCCTTTAGCTTGTAATAGGGAAAAGTGCTCAAATGGAAGGTTCAGCTTGGGAGCTTTAACACTGTAAGCCCCAGAAGAGCAGGGTGCTGTTTAATTTCAAACTGGCTCGAGGCAAGGCTGGAGTCTCTTGTGGGTTATTATTGCAGTGTTTATTTGCTGTGGGCTGTTGTGAAGGGCTCGGCTACAATGCCCAGCTTTGTTTTTCATGCAGCAAGTGCTGTGTTAATGGAGTTTAAGAGTAGAGCAAGTAATCTCTTCAGCACGTTTGGGGTGTTTTACCCGTACGATGCAACAACCAAGGGGAAGTGTTGAACAGAGGGATGGCTCTGTGCTGTTGGTATTTGTTGGAAGAGAAGTTAGTGCATCTCTTTCACCGTGAGGCACTGGCACAAGTTGTGTTCGAAGGCAGGCTGGATGGGGCTCTGAGTAACCTGCTCTAGTGGAAGGTGTCCCTGCCCATAGCAGGGGGTTTGGAGCAATATGAACTTTAAGGTCTCTTTCAGGCTATTCTATTTCTGCAGGACTGATAGGACTGTTTTCCACACCCCTCCTGCCCCCGCTTTCCTCCACTCGCTGGTTCCCAGAAGTGCCTTTTTCAAGTAGGATTCCTACTGTATAATTTGAGCACGGGCTCAGCCGGGAGAAAACGATGACAGCTTTGTTCCCTGTATAGCGGATAATGAGGTGTTGGAGGCAGACAGCGCGGGATTCGTGTGCGGAGCGCCTGCCCAGCTCACTCGAGTGCGGCAGCGCTCAACGCCGGCGAGCGCCTTCCTCTGCTCCCGCAGCATCTAAATGGGCTTGTTGTCAGGGCGTATGGCAAAAGGGTTAAAATTTAATTAGAAAACATAGTGCTAGCTACTGGAGCTTAACAGAGCTTTATATAAGCTGCTAAGGACAAGGCTGCTGTGTGAGCTGCTGGTAGGGCTGAGCTACTGCAGCCGCTGGCTGGGCGTCAGGAGCCGGGGCATGCCTGGGAATCTGCCCAGGAAGCGCCGTGAAAGAGGAGTTTGTTCGAAGGCTTGACCCCGGCTGCGTGCGGCAGCGCTGCCCAATAAATCCGGGCAGCCTCACCCATGCCGGGCGTCTGAGCGGGAGCAGCCAGCGGGCCGGGGCCGCGCTGGAGCGGAGCAGTGCCATGGGCTCGGTGTTCATGTGCGGGGTGGAGGATGTGCTGTTCAGCGGCAGCCGCTTCGTCTGGACCGTGACGGTGGCAGCGCTGCGGCGATGGTACGCGGCGCGGCTGCGGGCGTGCCGGCAGGCGCTGCGAGCCTGGTGTGGCCTCCGCGATGTCTACCAGGTAAATGAAATGTAGAACGAGCCCGGCTCATCGTCCCGGCTTTTTCCTGCAGCGGCATCCCGGCTCCTGGCTGGCTGCGTGCGCGCTGTGCCCGCGGGCTGGTTCCTCAGCGCATCCCCGGCGAGGTGGCTGCGATGGGTGAGGAGCAGCGAGGGAAGGTGCTCAGGGGATCCTGGCTCTGAGCTCATCCCGGTGTTGCTTTCAAAGTGCCTCAATTCAGAGTTTGGGGGGAGAGGTTTTCTGTGCCTGTTGGGTTTTATCGGTCAATCTACAGGTGTTTTGGCAGCTGGCTGCCCCCCATACAGCACCTGCTGGGAGCCCCTCTTGCTGCTGTCAGCATCCTTGCCCTCGGGATCTGGGGACAGAGCCCCTCTCTGCCCGGGCACTCGGAGCACGATGCTCCCATGGGACACTGGCTGAGGCTGTTTCTGCTGTGTTCGTGTCACTGAATAGCGGCAGCTTGTAACGTGAGAGTCCTTTGCATGGCAGGGGATGGATTGCTGCTTGGGAAGGGTGCAGTGAGTCCTGGAAGGGCAATTGAGGGGCTCCCCTTCGTGCAGGCAGGGAACACAGCCCTGTACTTGCAGTTATTGTGGTATTTAGTTGCAGTGAGGGTGGTGTCACTCTTTTTCCAGTCTGTTTTTGCTGGCAGTTTATTTCTCTGTGTCATTATTTCTGTCTTGCATGTGAACTTGTGCTGCGTGCCTGCTCTCAGCTTCACTCTGTGTTTGCTACATCAGGGTGAATATTTCAAAGCAGCTTCTCCCCTTTCCCTGTTGTGTTGCAATACAGAGAATGACACATCTCGTAGCAAACAGCTCTCCAGAGCCACCAGGATGCAACTTCCATGGGAAAGTCATGCTAACAGGACATCTGTGCCTGTTTAATCCTAAAGTGATCTGTTGGTGTTTAGCTTTAGGGTAGGCTCAGGAGTGGGAGAGCAGCTTTACAGGGTAGAATGTATCTTGGGCAGATGATGTATGGAAACACTGTGTGGTACAGGTGTCACCATGGATATGGATCTGCACATGGATCATGACTAGTTAGGGAATGCAGGAGTAAAGGCATCATTGCTCTTCTTTTCCCACCTTCACTGACCTGTAGGAATGTGGTGACATGCAGTCCTGACTCTTCTTCCTCTCTAAGTAAAATCCAGCTACACCTGTGCTGTGTGGGTGTTATTTTTAGGGTCCATTCACATAAAGAGCATGCAGCTCAGGCTGCCTTCCCTCTCCATTGCATCCTCTTGGAGGTAAACCCCATCCCTCCAGGGCTGGAATAAAGGCTTGGTGAGGACCAACTCTGACAACAGCTGTATTCAGCCTGTTCAGCTGCCAAACTCTGATGGCTGGCTTGAGGAGAAAGGAGATTTTTTTCAAAACAAAGAGTAGCTGTATCTCTGCCCAAACTTACTGGGTCCTAGTGGCTGCTTTGTCTTGTCTTTTCTTTGTGAAAAGCGTCACTGACATGTGCTTGTGTCTGAAAGTGAGGATGTGAAAATGGGTGAAAAGAGAAGATTGGTCCTTCTCTCATCCTTCCAGGCAGACCTTGAGCCAGGGAAGTGGACAGGGAGTGCCCCTTCCCCTCTGGCCACAGCTTGTCCTGCTGGGAACATGAAGGGACCTGTTGCTCTGAGAGTCTTCCTTGGGAAGTGAAACCTGACAGGAGCAAGGTAGCTCTCACATTTTAACAACAGGAATTTGCTAGTGGTAATTTGGGATGTATTAAAGTGAGATGGCTGAAAGAATGCTCTGCAGCTCTTCCTTGTTGGGCTGTGTAACACTTTGCTTTTTGTGCTGAAGTCTTGGCTCTCAGCTGCTCAAACCTCTGGCTGAGTCCAGTGAGTGCAGGACTGAGCACACAGTGTTAAATGTCCCCCAATTTCTCAGATACCAGAGCCCTGCAACAGCCTGAATCACACTGGTTTTCTTAATTTTTGAAGCACTTCAAGCTATGGAACCAGCTAGAGACAGTCACTGGGTGTTCCTTGCATGAGCCACCCTGGGTTATATTTCCTCACCTCAGGCTCAGGAGCAGCACAAGCAGTGCAGAGCACTCCATGGGATTGTTCCTCTGAGGAAGTGGATGTTGCAGTTTCTGTGGGACAGGACTCTAATCTTGGGTTTGAGATTTTTTTATCCCATCATTACTACAGATCCTGCATTGCCTTGAGCAAATTGTTTTCTCCTGTTCTTTGTAAGAAAGGTATCACTGCCAGAGATGCTATTTGTCCTCTCAGATTTTTTCCCACAAGTCTGGTAGTTATTGCAACCACGTGAAAATACCTTTTTTGCCCTGCGTTATTATTAAAATGAACTTCTGGACAGGTGCTTAACATTTCCCACCTTGGACTCATATTTCTGTAGTTCCTTTGCATTCATATTGCAGATGTGAAAAATATCATGGGTTTCATATAGAGGTTCTTTTTGGCTAAACATAGGCTTTCCCCCTCTCTGAGGGCTCCCTGGACAGTGTCAGATCAGGACACCAGGCAGAACTTCCCCTGAGCTGCATGCAAGGGACATGTGAGGTGACAGGGACTTGTGCTGCTGATCAGCCCTGGAAGGCTCAGTTTGCTTTGAGCAGTATTTGGGGATCACACTTTGTGGGCCAGTGGCTATTTTCATGTGACTTAGATGCTGCCAGTAAGTGTCTATATAACCATCAGTACATTTTTGTGGTGAAAGAGCAAGTGGGATTCCATCTCTTTGGGGTGAAGGAATCCTACATGTGTTGTTGTGGTGAGGGGGATTTTTAGTCTTTTTAAAATGCAAAGTGCTTGGTAGCCTGGTGGGAGAGCTGAGCCTGAGTGGCAGCAGGGAGAAGCCACAAAGAGCTCTGTGTGTCTGGGGGTCCCCACCTGGTTTGGCAGGTGTGGAGGAGGTCACGGGGCAGCGCCGGCTGGCAGGGCAGCCTCAATCCTCTCTGCCAGCATAAAGCCCTTACCTGCCTTAGCAGCTTTAAGCACAACTAAAACCCACCCCAACAGGCACAAACCAGCCTTTGTCAGTCACCTTAGCCTTTGTGTTTCTGGCACGTGTATGTGGGAAACCTTTTCCAAGGTTTTACCTGTTGTTTCACCTGGTCACTGGCACAGCCCCAGTCCAGGCACTTCCCCAAGCTGATCCTTGCTCCAGGATGCTTCCCATCATCTGTCCCACCTACCAAAAGACATGTCCCACTTGCCCAGAGCCCATTCCTCTGGAGGAGCTTGTGAGCCAAGCACTGCTGGGATGTCCTGTCTCACTCTGAAATAACCCCTGAACCCTCACCAGGGGAAGGGCTGTGCACTGTGAGTTGATTTTCTGAGCCCTTGGGTTGTATGCCAGGGAACATTGTCTTGTCCATGGCAGGGAGCATTTCAAGCCTGTCCTAGAAATAACAGATTTGCAGAGACAGTTGATAGAAAAGCTGCCACAGGTCTTTTTGTTTCTAACAGCAGCAAGTCAGTATGAATTATTTGGGCTCTTAGGGCTTGGGAAAATTCCTGGATGAGAATTCAGCATAGAAACGTTCACTCAAGGGTTCCCATCTCCTACCAGAGAAAGGACTGAGGGCTGTATTTTGTTGTGGAGCTCTGGCACGTAGTGCTGTGGCTTTGGGGGGTGTTCCCAGAGCCCCTCCTGATGCCTGAGATGGGGCAACGTGGCATTTCTAGGTGTCCTGATACTATTCCCAAATAAAGCTTTCTGCAGGACCCTCCACATCCTGGTTTTATAGGCCACCTGTCTTAGATTTAATTATAGAGCAGTAAAACAAACTGAAATTTTTATATAAATGAGTTTAATAAGCAGCTGCAAAGCCAAAAACTTCTAGAGACAACATTTATCCTGCGTTTAGTTACCTATATTACCACTGGCTTGGTTTTTATTGGGGCATTGACACAAAGTTTTCCTCTGAGGTATCAATTCCAGTTGCCACCAGTATATCCCACAACACAAGAATGAGACAAGGCATCCAAGTTTTATTTAATGGTGCAGCTAACTCTTATAAATTAAAAGCTGGTCAAGCAAATGGTTTAGGGTCAGGGTTAAATGTGTGACAGTCTGCTCCATGCAAAGTGGTAAAGAAATTGGGAAAACTGTCCCCAAACTCCCTGCAGAATACAATGGCATGTTGTGATTGATCTGCTGGATGTACAGCCAGATATGGCAGCATCTCTGTAATGAAGCAGTTTAGGAGTAACTGAAATTACCAATTGCACTGTAATTAGATGATAAATTATGGCATTAAAGTATAAACTTTTTGTATGGGTCTGTTGGACAAAGTGCTTTTTAACCTCTGAAAGGTCATTTCCTCTGTGTGAAGTGAACAAATGCTGCTGATGCAGCACAATGAATCAGCTTTGCTGGTGTGTCTGGCCCATGGTACCTGGGGTGGAGAGCAGGAGAGGAAGCTGCTGACTTCTGTTTCCTCCAGTGCTAACGTAGTTGGTTTGGATAGTGAGCACCATGCTTCCTCTGCTACCACACCTCAACTTTTCATTATGAAAAATGCTGACAACAAATTGAGAGGCCTTTTTGTCCTTCTCTTTTTGCAATGATCAAAAGCAGTGCTGGAGTGGTGAGGGACAAAGCTGGGGTTGCATTGTCAGGGCAGAACTTTGTTTCACACCAGACAGACCCCAGGAGTGATGCTCAGCAGAAGCACCTCAGGTGTTCTTGCAGGTCAGGGCTTTTCAAAGAGAGTTTGAAAATCTTTTTAGAGGACACTGAATATGTGTCTGTGTTCTTTCAAAGGTTTAAACTTGTGCACTGGGGATTACTGGTTACCCTGGAAAAGCTTTGCTCTGGCTGCTTTCATCCAGCTGTTTTTCTTTTTGAAGGGATCTGACCTAAGGCAGTGATGCTGATATGTCACCTGCAGAGCTTTGGCTCTGCTGAAACTCCCATCATGTCCAAACCTGTGGATGTGTCCCCATGGCTGGGACTTTGGGAGGGCTGAGCACAGCCCCAGCTCTGGGCACTGCCTCCTGACAGCTTTGAGTTAAACTTGGCTCTGCACACTTCCAACAGCAGCTTTCCAGAGCTCTCTGCCAGATACATTTCCATCTGAGCTCATGATATAGCGTTTTCTGTTTGAGAGAGTTTGTTCAAACAAAAATATGATTTTGTATTTTTTTTTTTTTAATGGCTTCTCCCTCTTCCCTCACTGACAAACTTCACAACCAGACTGTGAACTTCATCTCATTTCCTTTGGCATGTCATGGTGCCAGTTTCAAACAGTGCCTTCTATTCACAAACCACTTGGGCCTGTATAAATATTTTTCCTCTTCGATGTGACGCAGCTCACAAAATACGTTGGATTTCAAATGTTGCTGGCACTGCTTCCCAGAGGCAGAAAGTCCTGTACAAAGGTATCACTGTATGAGCTTGCCTGGAGAAATCTCCATCCTGGCCTTTGCAGGCTCTGGCTGGACACAAATTGTATGAAAAGGTAAATTTAAAAAGTAAATTAAAAGTGTTTCAGGCACGTGCTGTTTCTTCTGAGCTTAATTTTTGTCCTTCTGAGTGTTTGTCTCTCTGTCACCACTTTTGCTGCTGTTGTCATTGCAGTGCTTTGTGATCTTGGATGGACTGTCCATGTGCTTAAAATAACACTGTGCTATCTTTGTCCTCTCATTTTCTGAAAATCAGGCCACCCCTTGTACAGTCTGCATTGCTCTTAAAACCTCTGAGTCATAATTAGTGATTAGTGATTCTACTAATCTTCTGTACAGATGGAGGCCAGTTCATTCTCAGAGACTGCAAAGAGGATAAAGCTATCAGTGCTGGAATATATTAGCTTAAATACCCTCCCACACACAAATACACATGTACACTTTTCCCCACTAATTGATCTGTCATTCATTTAAGCATACATCAGTAGTGTGTTGGGGAAAGAGATGAGGAGAATAAGTGTCATCAAAAAGCTGAGAAGAGCTTGAATGTGCTGGATTTAGCCTTTAAAAGTCATCTTTGACAGTCCAAGCAATGCTGGGATTAATGCTGTGATGTTTCTGTTGCTTTTGCATCTCCTTGCTGGTCATCAGGGACAGGAGTGTGGTGCCAGCAGAGCTGGGAATGGGGCTGGAGAAGTCACTGCACTCCCACCCATGGCCCTGCTGGTGATGTGCTGGTTCCTGAGCATCCTGGCTTCACCTTGGCTTGGTCCAGAGGTTTCCAGGCAGGGAGATGTGGGCTGGGCAGAGGGTGTGAGGTTTGGAGCAGGGTGTGTTTGTTAAGCCATAGTGAAAATGGCAGTAATTCCTCTCTCCTATCAAACTCTGCATCTGTTCTCTTTGCTGGGGGGGCTGGGGTGTGCTGTATTTTCTGTAGGGTCACCCTTGAGTGAAGGATTGTGTCACTGCTGGCCCCAAATTCAGCTCATTCATGCCTCAGAGTTGCAGAGATTTCTCTGTGCTCAACTCCACCAGCTTCCACCCTCTTACAGGTGTGCTGTATTTATTTTAAACTCTATTTTTTCTCAGTTAAAAAAAAGTTCTCTGTACATCTGAATTATGCAGCCCTGTGTTTGTTTGGAAGCCATGGATCTCCAAGGAGCTGTGCTCTCTTCTCCAGCTATTCCTGTCCCTGTGGTTATCCCAGCAGGGCAGAAGCTGGCACCACCCAGGTAACATTCACATCATTTCTCTAAGGAAACATGACTCACTGTCTGTTTTCCATCTTATTTTTGGGGCTTTGGAGTCTGTTTTGGAGACAAATGCAAGTTTGCTGCTCTGAAATCCTTTCCCAAATCTGTCTCACTGCTACCTCTTAGGTTGCTGGTTCAGTCTGGACCAGCTGGCTGGACCTGACCTGGCACCCTCCTGCCTGATGTGGGGCCAGCTTATGGTTTTTGCATGAAACCTGTGATATTGAGAGTGGAGTGGAAAGCTTTTGTAGTCTCAGGACTATGAGCATGTTGTCTTTTACGAAATAACTTTGGGAAAAAAGACAACTCTTTGTCTGCAGCTATTTAAGAGGTGGTTATTTGATCAAAGCTGGTTCCTCTGAATTAAACAAGGAGGGTGAGGCACCTCTGGCACCTCTCTGCATCCTGAGTGTGTCTGGGGTAGCTGCCCTCTGGAGGTGTCTGGATTGATGGTTATTTAGGGAGATGAGAGGAGCAGGGCTGACTCACCCTGTGTGATGGGTGCACCAGGCAGTGCTGCTTCTCTCCCCAGCATTTTTGGGAAGGCTCTGTCCTTACACAGTTCTCTACAGCTTCATGGAGCTTGTTGTTGGCCTCAAACACTGAGCACAGAGACTCCTGTTTGGGGAACTTCAGCTGGGCCAAAGAACCCCAGGGTCTCTGAGAAGAGGGAGCCACATCTGAGGTGTTACTGTCCAAAATTTGACCTGTTTTCTTTCAGGGAAAAGCAAGTTAGCTTGTTCCAGGTGTTGAACTTGATTTTTTTTTTTTATTAAAATAGATCCCTGGATTTTAAAAATTGGGTTGGGAGAGTGTTCATAATTTGTCCTGTGTGCATGGTGACTGATCACTTAAGAGCATGAATAACTGAATAAGAGCATTCAGATTTTTGAAGTAACTCCAGGTGTAAATTTGAGACTTTGTGCCTCTTGTGTACCTGCCTGAAGGTCAGGTTGGAACTCTGGAAGTTGCAGTTTCCTGGATTTGGGTGCACAGTTCTTCATTGTTCTGTTTTATTTCATTTCCAGTGAAGGCAGTGTCAGTGGTTTGTTTTCTTTGAGGAGAGCTGTGTTTGTGCCTGTGTGACACCTGGGCTCTGCCTGGCACAGTTACCCAGTTTGTGCTGCTGTGTCAGAGCTGGGGGTGTGTGAAGCCTTGTGGGGAAGGAACTAGGGAATCAAAGTAGAGCTCAGTGTTTTGCACTCAGAGAACAGCCTGAAAGGAGCAGGGGGAGATTATTTACTCCTGGAGAGGTGGAGCAAGTCCAGATGGATGGCCAAGGGTGTGAACTGTGTCCATGCTCCCAGTTCTCTCCCCAGAGTGCAGCACCCACATTACAGCAGCAGACCTGAGCCCTGGAAATCCCTTTGGGAATGCTGTACCTGGGGGTGTGTGCTGATGAGGGGAGGGTGGGTGTGCTGAGCAGACAGGCTCTGCTTATCTCTGTTCCTGAATCCCTTTGGATGGGCTGGTCCTGCTGCCACAGGGCTCAGCCTTGCTCTGAGGGGCTCAGACTGGGGATGGCTTGAAATTTTAGTGCTGTGCCAAGTTTTTACACAGAACCTGTGTGGGGTGGAGGAGCTGGGAGGGGGGATGAGAGCTGCCAGCATGGGGATCCCCAGCCACTGCAGTGACACAGGGATCAAGACCCCCACACTGAGGTGTCTCACTGCCCCAGGACTGGCATCTATGCTATGCCTTTGGCCAGTAACTGCTGGTTTTTCATTTGGTTTTGTTTTATAATAAAAGGGTTAATATCACAGGGGAAAGAAAAAAAAAAACAAACCCACAAACCCAACAAAAAACCCCACACCATTGTAATACTTTCCCATTTTTAACAATCCCATTTCAACCCCTTGTGTCCCCTGACTCACTCTGGAAGGGCTTTTGTTTCTGAATCTGTAATCAAAGCAACAAATGCAGAGGTCATTTCCTTCAGATTACATGGCAACGGAAGAAGTCCGGGATCGTGTCTCCCTTCTTCCCCCAGCTCAGATGTTCAGAAATCATGAAGGCTTAGTGCATGCACACTGGGAGTACTTCTGGAGTTTCCCAAGCCCATTTAAACCAGCAGGGTGAGACTCATGTGGAGGTAAGAGGCTGTATTTTAATTTCTGATGCTTAGCAGTGACAGGTATTGTTATTTAGAGCTCTTGCCCTGTGTCCTGAGTTAAACACCATGCAGAGCCCCAGGGAGACAGAGAGCAGCACAGAGCAAAGAAAGCTTGGGGTGGTGTAGGCTGAAGCCTTTCTGCTTGCTCTTCTCTTTGCCTTGAAGGATCAGTCCATAAAAATGTCTTTGCTTCTTTTGCACTCCATTGAGGAGATAAGGGGCTGTTTGTTTATCCCAGAGTTTACAGCTGCTTTTTCCTGCCTTTGTTGTAAATGCTGCCTTGGCTACTTCAGCAAAGGGCTAAATCCAAGCTGGATTCTGGTAACTTTGCTGCAGCTGGAGCAAAGATCTCTAACTTCTGCTTAGAGAGAAAACCCCCTTTCAGAGATCACCCTTACAGGCTGCTCTGAGATAGGATTTATCCTGAACAAAGCACAGATTCATGAGTCCCGAGAAAAGGCGCTCGGTGCCTGCTACAGTAACTCCTTTCAGCATGCAACTATTAAATATCTCCTCATAAAGTCCCCTCCCCTCTCACCCCCCAAAAAACCCTTGTGAAGAGGTGGCCTGGAGATGCAGCATGCACACAGAGCTGGGGGTAACACTGCTGAGAAAGAGCCCTTGATCCAAAGCACTTGTTTTGCTTTGAAAGTGAAATGTGGAACCATCTGGATCAGCCCCCTGGGTGCCTGGCAAGCTGCTGGCACTGGCAATGTTGGCTCCTTTCCTCCACAGAAACGCTGCTTGCTGCCTGCTCCAGCCCATGCCCACTATTGTGACTCCTCTTGGTTTATTTATTTGCTCTCTGCAATTTTTTAAGAGTTGCAGATATAAAGGATTTGTGTTTTAACCTTCTTTTTAAATTATTTTTCATCTCCTCCTTACCTGATTGTCTGTCCAGGGCTGGCATTGGGTTTCCTGAGGGGCTGCTGCCAAGCATGAGTGGTTGGAGAAGTCCAGGGGGGATGCTGGGTGCAGGGACCTGGATGGGGCAGGAGAAGAAGAGATTCAAGATGACTTCAGAGGATGAGATGCTGCCTGGAGGGGATGGCAATTATTTGGTCAGGGCTTGCTCTGCCTGTGTTTCCTCAAAAACCCAGCTCAGGGTGAGCAGGGAGGTGGTGGAGGGGACAGAGGAGCATCCTGTGAAAAGCCATCAGGAATGGGGGAAAGCTTCAGGGCTGGGGGGAGACAAAAGGCATCAAGGGCAGGGTGTGGGTCTCCAGGGATGTTAAATTAGTCTTCTATAAGGGTATTTTTTTATCTTCTGTAACTATTCCTGTAACAGGGAAAACCGAGTTTGTTCAAGTGGGTCAGGGATGGCTTCTGAGGTGAGGTAAAACTCAGGAAAAGTTACCAGGAGCTCTGCACAGAATAAACCCTGAGATTCGTGTTGTAGAGACTTAAGCAAAGAAGCTGGAGCTTAACTGCTTTGCCTCCTGGCAGAGGAGCAAAGGTCAGGACAGGTCACAGGAGGGTTGGTGGCCACTCCTGCCCCACTGTGGGCACTGCTTATTCAGGGACAGAGGATGCTGCTGCCTTTAGGGGAGCCCCTGCATTTGTTCTGTCAGGTAGCATCAGGAAAGCACTCTGATCCCACAGGATACCTTTTTCCCCTGAATTCCCAGGAGATTGCACTGGAACAAACTAGCCCCATGGGCTGTGTGCAGTAATGACCTGCCTGCAGTGTCTCAGCCCTGCTGGTGATAAGAGTGTCTCTGCCAGACACAAATTTACTGCCTGTGTGCTGCCAAGGAAAGCAGATGTTGGATTTCATTGACTTGATATTTGTGGCAGATTTGTACTGATTGTTTCCTATTAATTTTCCAGATAGGTTTTTTTTAATAGCATTAGCTGTAGAGTTGCCTTCCTATTCTTTTCTTGCTTGAGAAATTATTTTCTATCTTGAGACAGCTTTAAGAATACTCCTGAAATAAAGGTGCTGATCCTTCAAGAGGGTAACTAATCTCTCTCCCTCTGTTGGAGGGACTAAGGAGCATCTGTGATAACACTACCAGAGAGATCCTTTGGCAGTGCCAGGGGAGGTGAAATGCTGGCTGGGTGCTGCTTGGCAGCTGGAAAGTCTGGGTCCAGCAGAGCCAGACTTTAGCAGCAGTTCTTCCCTGTGCCTCCTGCAATGGGGCTGATGCTGCCTGTGCACTTGAGTGCACAGTGAACATGCACCCCCTGCACCCCCATGTGGAATGGAGCAAAGGCAAGTACAGGAAAAGCCATGGGCAGCATCAGGAAAGGCAGGAGCACTGCAAGATCTCCTCATGGGGAGGAGAGGGGTGAGTTTTTCACATTGTACACTCCTGATAGGGAATTCTGCTGCTTTTATTCTGTTCTTGGCAAAGAGCTTTAGCTCCTGGCTGGGTCACTGGATTTATCATTTTGAGGAAGATTGAATTAATTTGTTTCCTGGATTTTAGTTTATTGCTGTTCTTTGGTTTTGTTCAGTTTTTGGGGGTCTTATTGCAGCATACTTATCATTATTTCTAAGGATTTTGGGAGATGAGGATGAGATTTAGAGCCCCATGACCTGCTCTGTTGAGTGGGATCTTTATAATGAACACAAGGCATCAATAGAGTGAATGAAAGAGTCCCTTAGATCTGCCATCCCCTGCAATGAGAAATAATAGAATCAATGGGGAAAAGGAGGGTTGCATGGAAAGTCTGTTGGCACGTGGCCCTGCAAAGCCACAGTGCCTGCAGTGAGGGAGAGCACTTGGGCTCTTCCTGTGCCAGACTTTTTCACTGGCTCAGCTGGTGGGGCTTACATGAAAGTCAGTTGATGCTCTGCAGGAGCCAGTTTTTTCATCCTATCTCCAGCTCACATGGCTATTTTAGGAAGGTGCCATGCAACCCAGGCAGCCTCTCAGCCCCCTGTTCCAGGCACTGTGTTTTATCTCCAGCTCATTGCCAAACTTCAGCAGAGCCAACATTTCCATGTAGAGCATCATCAGAGGGGCATCAAAGTGCAAAGCTTGCACTTTTCTCCAGCCTGTCTCCTCTTAAAACGTTATTTCTGTGCATGTCATTCACTCATGGCTTTAAGTGTCTGTCACTGCCTGGCTGGTCCTGAGAAAGAGAATACCCTGAGGCCTGGGAATGGCTCTGCACAGTGCCTGCAGTTGCTGTGGGTAAAGATCTCATGAGTGTGCAGAGCCAAGCTGGCCTCTGCAGCCCTTGGGAGGGATGGGGGTGGCACCTGGACTCACCTGGTGGGTGCTACAGGATGGTTTGCCAGGGCACAAAGGATGGAAGATGTAGCCAGCCACTGTGGAGCACCACTGGCTATTTAACATTGAGCAGATACTGGCTTCTGTTAAAGGTTAATAGTGAGATAACAAATGATTTAAAGCAAAATCCTGACCCTATTAAAATTAATGACAAAATTAATTGACTACACTGGAGACAGGACTTCAGCCAAAGGCTTCTTTATGACTTAAGATTAGGAAAGAGAGGCAGTATGTCTGCAGACATGGTCTGCCCCCATAAAGCTGGTGGGAGCTCTGCCACTGCCCCCCAAGGGATCACTGCAGGTTTATTGTGTCTGTGTAAGCCAGACTGTGCTGTCATGGCAGGAACCCTCTGGCTGCCCTGGCTAGTGTGAGCAGGCTGGGGAAAAGGAGTTTTTGGGTGCAGAGCTGACCCATTGGGCAGTGCAGGAGGTATCAGTGAGTGCAGAGGGAGGGCACTGCACTGCTCTGTGGCCAAGGAGCTGCTGGAGAGGCACACAGTGGGGTGGGATGTGGCAGTGGGCTGGGGCAATGCTCCCCTTCCTCAGATCCTCACTCGTGGGAGAGTGGAGCATTTCCAATCTTCATCCATGAGGTTCACCCTGAGCACCTCCCACCATGGGGCACTGAGTGATGGCACCTGCACTGCTCAGGGAAGACCTGTGGGTTGCAGACAGGCTCCCAGAATGTGCATCATGGTGTTTTTGGAGATCAGTGCAGATTGTTTAAAAAGCTTCCACAGCAATGCTGGTATAGACCCAAACTTCTGTCAGTTATTTTCCTGCTTATTCCTTAAAGTTCTGAGTGACTCCAAGTGCTGGAACATGATGAAGCTTTGCTCTCCCAACAGACACACCAGGAAACTCTGAGGTCATTTAAACCATTATAACTTTTTCCCTCTTCCCCCCAGCTGCATGCAGGCCCCTTCCTTCCAGGAGGACAGGCAAAGGCTTTTATTTTCCTGAGATGTGCCTGGTTAGGGCAGCTCCTTATTGCAAGACATTCTTGCATGTGATTTCACATTTTGATCAGGCTGTGCATGTTCAGGGGCCAGATATAAGCTGGCTGGTTGGACCCAAGTCAGTGAAGCTGTGCTGAGCTGAGGCAGCTGAGGAGCTGATCCTAAATGCCTTCAGAACCAGAGGAAAGAACCACCTAAATACCAAAGTCATCTGAAGTGTAGGGGCTTCAGTGTTAAGCTTTGAAATCTCTTACAGGCTTACAGGTTACAGGAGAGAGGTTTGGACAAAAAACCAGAACCTTTACAAGAAATTAGTGATGTTTTAATGGGTGATTAGGTGTAGCTCAGGTAGGGATTTGGACATGAAATCCTCCCAAGATCCAGGCTGGTGCTCTAGGCTTGTGCACCTGGAAAGAAGGGCTGCCTCTGAGTCTGCAAGAGCAGGATGGAAGAATTTTGGGATGCCCTGATGGCACAGGCTTGGTGAAATCTCTGCAAAGGGACAACATTGACTTCTGGGAGAGGGAATTTTGCTCTTTGGCTTTTTATCTGTATTATTTTCTTCAGTGCTCTGAGTGCCTGAGCTGCTGTGGTATGCTTGTTTCAGGATAAATGAGCCAGTTTTTATAATCTGTGTGCTAATGATGTACCACAGTCCAATTTCTTTTCAAACTGCAGGTTTAAGGCTGTGTGCTGGCCATTTATGTAGTGAAAATAGCTCTCCTTTCTCTCTCATCACTGGGTGCATCAGTACAGGTTTTTTTCTGCCTATAAAATACTTTTTTGAGCTATTCACTTGCCAGTGAAGTTTAATTTCACATGGTTACTCTGCCAGGAGCTCATGCACAGTTCAGTGCATCTGGGACCAATTCCCTGGTGCCACACTGGATGTTTCTAGGAGCACCCAGGCCTGAACAAAAGGAAAGGGAAGAAGGAGAACTGGGGAGAGAAGGGTTTGCTCCTTCAAAATACTTCTCATGGAGTAGGGGCTATCAAAGGTTTGCTGGATATGGATGAGGGTTTTGCTGGTGAGTATTTAGGTGGCTGCAGGACCCTGGCTCAGCCTCCCTGTCCCTGGGCAGGTTGTTCTCAGTGGTGCTGTGTGTGCTGAGCCCAAACGTGGCACATCCCCAGGGAGAGCAGCTGGGATCACACACAGAGCTCTGGGGCTGCCACTGGCACACACACTCCCAGTTTTGTCTTAATGATGTGCAGCTTATGTATAATCCTCTCTTCTTTGGCCAGAGAGTTTTTAGGGCTTGGGTTTTGTTGTTTGAATTTTTTTGTTTTGTGGTTTGTTTGGTTTTTTTTTTTTCTTTCTCTAGGCCTTAAAACAAAAAAGGCTTAAAAATAGAAGTCAGTGACAGGCCAAGTGACTTCTTTGTAACTTGCCCAGTTCTGGGAGGGACAAATCTGACCTGGAGGGAATACAACACATTGGGGTTTGCTCCTGACCCAGACCCTTCATGATTCTCCATTCCTAAGCTTCCCTTCAGGAGATGTGTTATTCTGACAGCTTTTTTTTTTTTTTTTTTTTTTTGGCTTAAGGGTTTTGGATTTTTTTTAGAGATTTCCTGTTTACACCCTGCCTAATTACTCTTTTCTTTTTCTTATTTTTTCCCTAACGTGATGACACACATGGATGTCTAAAAATATTGCATGTAAGAACCAGCTTTGCATAGGGAGGATGTTTCTGTCCAAGAGAAATAGCATAAATATCCTGCATGTGCTTTTTCCCCAAATAAACAGTCAGGCTCAGGATATTGTAGGGAATTGGTCTAAGTAGCCAAAAAGTAGGGGTTTTTTTCTCTGCCTTGCTGATTTTCTTTATAAATGATGGATGTTTTGGAAAATCTGCTTTGATGATTTTAGGTGGAGAATTTGTTATAATTTTTTGTGACAAAAAAAGGAGAGCAAAATGCTGTTTCCTCCCAGCTAATGAAATCTTTATGATAATGCTAATTTTCTATGTAGAGTCACAATCTCACCATATGCTTTAATTTCCACACATGGCTATTCTGAGAATTGTTTGTCTCCCTTCATTATCTGCCTTTTTTACTGAAGATGTGGGTGAATCAGTTTTTTGCTGGCAGTCTGTAAATAAGGAGAGCTGCAGTATTTTGATATAACTGTATTTCTGCAGTGGAAAGTGTCTCATTGCAATTCTCTCCATTTTTGAGGTTTTGCTGCTTACTTGTGTACAGGGAATACAAGTGACTTTGGGATGCTGGATTTTTATTGTTTCCCAGTCTCTCAGTATGGTTTTGCCAAAAATAAGGCTGTGTAATGTCTGTCTCCTAATTTCCTGTTGGGAATGAGATGAGATACAGAGATGCTTCATGAATTTTATGCTGCTACTTCTTTTGCTGGATAATAGCTTAAATATTAGCAGACTTTTAAAAATAACTGCTTAAGATGACCAATCTGGGGGGATGTACAAAAATTGCTCATTTATGCAGACAATGCCAAATCAATGAGAATGAGCTGAAAACAGATGTGTGTGTGTATAAATATCTTAAGACTGTTCACACCAGCTCTTGACTGAGCCAGACAACTGTGCTCATCTCGTGATGGATTGGTCCAACAGAGGGAGAATTAATTATATTGTTCAGATTAGCAGGGTGTCCTGAATTAAAGATGAAAGCAAATGTATCAGTGAGGGCTCCAGGGCTTTGGGTCTTGGAGCCTGGTGTCCTGGGAGCTGGGACACAGCACAAGCCCCTTCCCACAGCCTGAGGAAACAGACCTGCAAACTGATGTGCTGTGGGGAATAAATCAAATAAATCACATCAGTGTCATTTAAAGGGGGAGTTAAGAAGGAGTCTTTTGCTGCTCTGGCTCTAGCAGTTCAGAGTCTCCAGTTGCTGAGCTGGAGGCACCTTTCCCTGGCCAAAATCCATTGATGAAAGTGATGGAAACCTCTTTATGAAGCTTTTCTCCAGGCAAGGAGATGGGATCAGATTATTGGTACCTGTGGCCATGCTGGAGCATTGCTGTGCCACAGTCATGTCACACCTGGGACTGTACAGGGCTGGTGGAAGGAGATTGGCACTCCAAAGCTTGTGAGGTGATCTTGCAGCTGGATTAGCTTCCAAAGCTTTTGGTGCTACGTCCTGTACAGAAAAGGCTTCTGAAATGTGAGTATTGCCTTGTACAGCTGGATGTGAGGAGAGAGTTGTCTCCTGGAGATGACCTCTCTGGTGGGAGGCATTCCTGATGTAGGATGGGCTTGTGCTTCCCTGTGATAGTAATTTGGAGTTATTTTCTTTTGATTGTAAGAATGGGGTGAGCCAAGTGAAGTGCTCTCTGCCCCATCAGGAATAGGGTGGGGATATTGGAGTGAGCTCCTGCACAGCTGCAGGAACTGGGGATGCTGGTGGCTGCAGTTTTGGGTGTGCAGGAGGAGGAGAAGGGCTTGGACTGTTGGGGTTAACATTGCTTTGTTCAGGGATTGGAGCCTACAGATGCAAAGCTGATGGTCACACCAGCAGATGTGTGTTCCTTGGGCAGGTGGTAACACACAGTGAGTATCCCTGTGTCTCATCCTGCATGGAGAAGGTGCCTTAGCAGGAATGGAACCCTCAGGGTTCAGGAATGGGCTGGGGGGGCAGAGGGGTGCAAGCAGCTCTCCTCAGAGCTACAGCAACAGGCATTTCATGGCTCTGGACATTGCTGTCCATGGGATGAATGTTACTGGGGTGACCACAGAGCTCTGGGGATGCAGGTGGGAGCTGCCAGGTTTGTCACAGAACAGGCATTTAACAGTGCTGTGTCACTGGGCACCTTGGCATTTTCTGCAGCTCCTTGACTGAACTTTCCAGTGCTCTGGAAAATGGATGTGTGGTTTCTGAGGAAAGATTCCTGGTGTCTCAGGCTTTAAATGTTGTCTGCATCTATATTTGTAAATGAGACTTCTAAGTTGCTTCCTTATGTTGTCTCATCAATAAAACAAGGGAGAGTTGCATCTTGCCTATCTTCAGGGCTGTCGTGAGGTTTATTTACTTTTGAGGTGCTTTGCAGTTACCTTGGATAGCTGAATTGAAGCATGGATTATGCTTGGTATTTCTTTTTTTTTTATTTTAATCCTTCCAGATACCTTTCTTTCTCCTCAGCAAGAGGCTTTGTGGATGTGTTTGCTATAACAAACCTTTTTTGCTTAATAACACACAACCAAGGCAATTAAAACAGTCAGAAGTGATTAATGTGATTTCACTGGGT
The DNA here is from genome assembly GCF_903797595.1 of Erithacus rubecula. Classification (NCBI taxonomy): domain Eukaryota; kingdom Metazoa; phylum Chordata; class Aves; order Passeriformes; family Muscicapidae; genus Erithacus; species Erithacus rubecula. The sequence continues at coordinate 16,000,756 of NC_136665.1, read as the reverse complement.
GAAAGCTAAAGCAGCTCACAATTAAATAATGGCAACCCTCGTGCTATCTCAGAGCAACAGATGGGGAATGATTTAAAAACAGCATTGGATTGGACACCTCACAACAGGGGCAGATTGGTAACAGTGTGCTAGAGCCAGAAATGTGCTGCACCTTGAAGGGTGCACTGATGAAATGATTAATTGGTGGTAACAGGCACTTAGTTATGAGCATGCCATGTTCCCTTCAGCTCTGGGGAACAAATGGACCTGGGAGTGGATCATAATGGATTTAAGGGCTCTGGGTGCTGTGTTTGGGCAGCAGATAAATGTTGCTGTGAGGCTGGGAGGTGGTGAAAGAATACAGCAACCTGAATGCCTCTTCCAAGCAGCAAGAAAAAGCAATTTATTGAAAATCCATGGCATATATATATATAAAGGAGATCACGAAAAACAAAGTAGAAAAGACTTGTTGGTCAAAGAAGGCAACACCTCTTTGAAAACATGCTTTCTGCAAAATATCATCAGAGACTCACATGGCTCAGTGGTCAACACCAGGTGTTCTCATCTGTGTTCTCTTTCTACCTTTCCTTGTTTTGTCTCTGGGAAAGATCCAGGCTGGAACTGAGAAGTCAACAGCCTGGGAAAAAAAACAGATTAGGTTTCTCCACGAGCCTTCAGCAGTGTCTACAGATAAATCTCAGGCTGCAAGCTGGAGCTGGGGTGGGTCAGCTTTGCTTCCAGAACGCGAGGGATGGATGGCTGGAGGTGGTACCTTGAGGCAGGGCAGGCACAGGGATGATGCTCTGCAGGGTGCAGCACCAAGGGATGCGGCGTGAGATCGCTGCTGTCTCCAGGGAGGAGCAGCCCTGGGCTCGGAACTGCTGCGGGCACCATGTGCTCTCTTCACCAGGCACAAACTCATGCTCGTAGCAGCAAGACAAAGGGGAAGGAAGGGATTTCTCCCCTCCAGACTCGCTCTGTAAGCGGTCCTGGCAGCGGTGTCGCTGTTGCGGTGTGCGGGGATGCTCAGCAGCGCCGCACGGACGCTGCAGCGCAGTTTGCCCGACACTCCAGCGAGTTGTGCTCCTGTGCTCATCTCTGACCTGCTGGCAGAGCTCCTCAGGAGGGCACTCCCTCTCGGATTTTGGTCCCAATGAGCTCTGATAGTCGGAACAATGGAGCTTTGTTAATTTGAGTGCTCGGGGCAGAGCGGCTGTGCCGGGGCAGCCCTCGCTGTGCAGAGGTGGGAGGTCTCTGCGGTTATAATCACGTATAAATTGTGTTTGTTTTAAAGCCTCTGTGTGCATGCACAGGAGGTGATGAGAGGTGCTGATGGCACTACGGCTCAGCCCTGTCCTTGTCCCTATCCCTGCGGGATGTGAAAGGAGAAACCATTGCATGTTACTGCTCAATCCCCCTGGGAGCCCCTGTCTAAGCAAACCACCCCCGGCCTGCTCACAGCTCACAATTTATAGTCGGCTGGAAGCTTGTGCTGTCAGGAAAATGAGTTACTTTGAGCCTGGGAGAACCAATATGAAAGCCAGGTTTCCTTCACCAGCTCTCACCCGGGGAGTGCTGCAAAGCTGATCCTCACTGGAGCTGCTGAAAGGCCCAGAATTAGAACAGATATTAAATAATGTAAAAGCTTTCATTGAAATGTATTAGATTTCAAAGGGCAGATATTAAAAGGGCATAATGGGCAGCTATTTCTGAATTGCTTGCCTCCTAAAGAGAGGAAGAGACATAGTTTGCAGGAGATAAATGTGACATGAAAGAGGTGGTTCAGATATAGCATCAGGGGCTGGAAAGCTCATCCCATTCTTATCATGCAGTTCAAGCACCTTCTTGATATGTGCATCTCCTATGTAAGAATCCCATGGAGGTGATGACTTTCAGTAGTTAAGTGAAAATGTTGCTGTGGTGGTAGAGACTCCATCTCTTCTAGACACAGGTCAATGGACCAGGTCTGGGCTGACCCATCTGCAGAAAGGGTTGGATGGATTTGGGTTTCCTGGGTCTCTGGTCAGCTACTCCTCACCAGAGCAAAAGCATGTGGCTGTGGCACTAGCCAGGCTGGTTCATCCTCACATTGAATTCTCACAGCATTTATGGGTTTTTTATCTGATCCTGAGTGCTGCTAAGCACCCTTAATTCCAGCTTGAAGTTGACAGGAACTGAGAGTGCTGAGGCAGCTCCCCAAACACAGTCCTTGGAGAAGGACTCAGCTCCATATGGAGTGAATTCCCTTATCCATCAAAATCAGACACTTGCTTCACACTGCCCTTGTCCCCAAGCCTCACGTGCTCTGGCTCAAGGCAGGAAAGGCAGGATCCCCTCTTCCTGACAGGGCTGTGCTGTGTCTTTGCAGATGACCGAGGGCCGGCACTGCCAGGTGCATCTCCTCGATGACAGGAACTTGGAGCTGCTGGTTCAGGTACACACCTCACTCTTCTGGGGACTGGCAGCCAGTGCCACCTTTCTCTGCTTGTTTTTTTTTGGGGGGGGTGAAGTGAGGGTTGAAGAAAAGTTATACTTCTTCCTAGAAAAGCTCACAGGAGTGGAATAAGGCAATATGTGCTGCTCCTGACACCTGGATTAGCTGAAGGAGTTCCCTGTACATTGTAGGCAAAGTATCTGCCACCAGTTCTGCATTCAGTTTTTGCTTTCACCAGAATTCATAAAGCATATCAAACACACCCTTTGTGGTGGTGCTTTTTGTCATTTAGGTGGGAAGAAAACTCTGTGGTTTTGAGGATGTTTTATTCCCATAACAGAACTCAAAGCACGAGATCCTCCACTACACAATGTGTTCCTAATTAGAAAATCCTTCCTGCTCTAAGTGCAGGAAAACCTGGGATGTGGCCTTCTCCCCCAGAAAGAGGAAAGCAGCACTCAAGCCTGTGCTGTTCAGCTTAATGTCATGGATTAAGCACAGAATTGCCTCTCCATGCTCCACACATCCCACACAGCTCCATTGAGACACCCTGAGTCTGATATGTCATTTCTGTATTCAGTTGTACAGCAGGATTTTAGCATGGCCATATGTACTCAAATACCAGTATTTGCACAGGAAAATTTTATTTTATATTAAAAGCCTGGTCTGAAATTAATAAAACTATTTTGATTGTTTCAATAGCCCAAACTTTTGTCTCGGGAGTTACTGGATCTGGTGGCCTCACACTTCAACCTGAAGGAAAAGGAGTATTTTGGGATAACATTTATCGATGACACGTGAGTATGTTTATTTATTTTATACAGCTGTGTCATTACTACAATGTGAAACCTTATCTCTGACACCATGGCAGCTTGGCTTGATGGAAAAATAACTTTTTGTTTCAAAGAAGTTTCCTACCCTGTGCTTGTGCTGCTTGGCTAGGGAAAGGGGAAGGCATGAAATAGAAAATATTTGAAAAATATGTTCTGGGCACAAACCAGAGAATCCTTGTGAAATACTTTCCTGGTGATTTCACATTTAATATTTGTCTCACATGGTGGGCTATCATTAGAATATTTTTGCCACATCCTTGTCCTTTCACTTGCTGGAAAATACTTCCCCCCAGCTCTTCTGTAAACCCCCTGAAGATACTGTTTGTACTTAGCTTATTTTTATTTCCCCCAGAAGAGCTCCCCAGAAACTCCAGTGCATTCCAGGGCCTGCCTTGGTGTGTGCACAGGGCTGGGAGCTTGCAGGGACTGTGGCCTCTGGAGGGCACCCATGGCTCAGCCTTGCAGGGTTAAGGGTTAGGAAAAAATAAAAAGAAAATATTGTTTGATGGGATGTTTGCCTGCCTTGGAGAGCTGAGTCTTGAACTTCTTAAAGTAACACTTGGAGTAAACAGGGGCACTGAAAAGAACCAATTTCTGTGTTTTCCATCCCAGTTTTTAACCTTCTCCCCAACCTGTTTCCATAGAGGTCAGAGTGTCTGGCTGCAGCTGGATCACCGTGTCCTGGACCATGACTTGCCCAAGAAACCAGGGCCAGCAACTTTGTACTTTGCTGTTAGGTGAGTAATTGTTTCCACCAAGCAAACATTACCACTTGGGTTTATTTATCACCAGGGGGTTTTGTTTAAAGAAGCTGATTGCAGATTTGATAAAGAAAATAAATGCCAAAGCAACGTGTTATTTTTAGAAGGAGATTAGGCCCTGGCTGAGTGCTGCTCTCTTTTTTATTTAAGTATGAAATAAAGTAGGTTGGAACTTGCCACTTTTTAAACTGTTACTAGGACATTATTCCTAGAGTGTGTTTGGATTTTTTATTTGTTTTGGAGGTTTTTTTGGTGGTTTTTTTGGTGTTTTGTTTTGGTTTTTTTTAACCTCATATTTTAAATATCTCCTTTGTCTGACTTGTCTTTGAGTGTGCTAAATTGCAGTGCAGCTTATTCAAACAATTTTACTTACTTTTTTCCTTCTGTTTGCTTATGGGGTGTCTGTGCTTTAAAGGGATTGCTGATGGCTGTTTTTCTCACAGCATAATCAGTCCCCAGGAAAGAATAAAATCCCTGGCAAAAATGATGATTTTGGCCAATGTAATTGCATTACTTTGGGGCTGTTGCTGGCAATGCTCTGCTGGTTAAGGTCCTGAAAAAAAAGCTCAAGTCCTACAAAACAGAGCTGTGCTGGCAGAAAAGATCAAGCATCATATTCTTAATATTGTTGGAGTTTTTGTTTTCCTTGCAGTCTGTGAGGGAACGTGAGAGCAGACTGACCTCATTTGCTTTTCAGATCTGGGTAAATTTATGCCTTGTGTGCTTAATTATGTGAAGCACTTCCAAGGCAGAGCCTCTTGTTGAGCTGGGTCATTGGCAGCAGCTCCTCCCCGTGTCCCCCACTGCTCATCAGGGCAATGGGACAAACAAGTGGCACTTTGTTCTGCCTGAATATGTGCTGGGCTGTGATGGTGTCCACAGCTCCTCTTCCACACTCAGCAGAAAGAAAAAGCTCCATTTGGAAGGGGATGATGGGCTCTTCACTGTGTTTGATCAGGATCTGGGAGACCAAAGTCTGTGGCTGCCTAAGAAAGCTGTAAAGGCAGTCCTATAACTCAGGGCATTCTTTGGTTGGAATTTATGCTGTTTGCTCATTTTGTGTTCATTTTGGCATTCTCTGTTGCTAAATGGTCCTCAACAGGACAGGGTGTGCAGAGACTTGGGCAAGAGTTTGTGTGTGACGAATGGACTTGGAAAGATCAACTTTTAGAAGGGAATTTTAAGCCTGACTACTCTGGGGTCATGAGATGTGAGGTGCAGAGCAGGAGGAGGAAGATACAGAAATAATGAGCACTACAGAAATTGCCTGATCCACAGAAAATAGATATTCCAGCAGAAAAGCCACTTCAAAACCTGCAGTTTCCAGTTGCATTACTGGAAATGGAGGAACCTCCAATTCCTGATTTTTCTTCATTGCTTCTCATCCCTGAGTTTTTGCTGTTCAATAAGGAAACATGATAATCCTTTGAGATTTTAATTATTGCCAGCTGGCATGAACTCCATCCAGTCACAGAGGTTTTTGGATGGTACACTCAGCTGAAGGGGCTCTATGATGCAGATTGAGGATTTTCAGAAATGTCCTTTTAGTTTCAAGAGTGCTGACAGCATCGGAAGTAGAAGCAGAATGTGAATTTTATGGTGTTCCTGCAGTACCCTGAACATCCTTATCTCTGTGGTCCAGTGTTCCCCATCTGTACTGGGGTGATAAGAAGGTACAGCTTGTACCACAGAGGAAACAGAGCACAGGGACACAGCTGGGATAAGGGGCAGTGCCCCCCTGTGCCCTCACCCTAAATCCATAGATCCTACAGTTTCCTGCTTTGTACCAGGAGTGATGGGAGCTGCCTCTCCTCAGAACCACAACTGTCCTGCTTCTGAGGGCAAGTCAGCCACACCTGCCCCTGGCTGAAAGAAACTGGAAGTGCAAATGAGGTCATTAGCTGAGGAAAATCATGTTTTGGTGCTGTGAAGGTTTTAGCAGGTTGAGGAAGGTCCACTGTGGGAAGGGCTGGTCTGGCAGTAGGCTGGGAAGGAATGGAGACTGTGGATCCTGCCCTCTGCTCTGCATTTCTGAAGAGAAGCACTCAAGGGTATTTAAAAAAACTTTAGCAAAGCTGAAAAAAAAAAATCAGGTGAGATCAAGAGAGGGTGAAAATACCTGTGGCTCGTAGAGTTCATGGGGAAAGGTGAGTCATGGAAATGTATATCAGCTTTTCAAATGTCTGGGGCAGGCTGCTGGGCTGCCCCTTGGACAGGCTGCATGCCTGTGAAATGGGTAAATTATCTGCAGAGGCGTTCTGGAGAGTGCTTTAAAATTAATTGGATGGAACATGCTGTAGGAATGTGAAATATTAAAGCAATTACTATTTAATGTATCACTTTTCTGAGGTGACAGCATAAACAAATGCAAACATTCCTGACACGTGTGGCAGGTCCCTCCACTGCTCCCTACCACGTGCTCTGTGCTGCTGGGGACTTGCTCAAATCTCCTGCAAATCATCCATGCCAGGGTGAGCATCAGTGCAAAAGTCAGGGGATGGAGCCTGAGGGTTGGTCTGGTTCTGATTGCCCTGTGTGGGTCATCCAGCCCTCCTGCTGTCAAGGACAAGACCCTGGGGAGCCCTGGGCTGACCTGCACTGCTGAGGCAGTGGTGCTCCAGCTTGGGAAAGTTGTGTCTTCTGCCTAGCATTTAGTGGGAGCATCTGGGTCTGGAGCCAAGTTAATGGATTTCATTAACATTTCTGCTCTCCTCCTGGAAGGAGGGTGGTGCTGCAGGCTGCCAGCAACCCCTGTCCTCCAGCAGAGTGTTGGACTGGCTTCCCCACCTGCAACATTTTTGGAGTTTTTTCCACTGCTGTGACTTCTCCTGCCGAGGAGGGATGAGCTTTGCTCCTGTACCTCTCAACAGAGTTTTCATCTCATGTGAGAATTCATCAGATATCCAGGATGTATTGAACCAGCAGTCCCTGTTCCCTGTGTGCTTTGAGGCTCTGATTTCTGCTTGTTCCCTCCTAAAAGGCAGGAAATTAAGTGCAGTAGCTCATAGTTCCTCTGTGCTATTTTATTGCTAGAGAACAAAACACTGAGGAAATAAAATTACTTGGGAGGAAGATGAAACCTATTCAAGAGAGTAACTCATGGTTTTGGTTCTTTTTTTAATTTTCAGGTTCTACATTGAAAGCATTTCCTTTCTCAAGGACAAAACCACAGTAGAGCTGTTTTTTCTAAATGCCAAGTCCTGTGTGCACCAGGTAAGACTTGGAGCTTCTTGTGCATCCTTTATTGCTCCTCTGCCACAAACCCAGTCCTGAGAATTTGGTAGGAGCCATGTCTGATTTCTAGAACTAATTGAAGTATTAAGACCTCAGCATGCTTGAATGCTGATGCTTCATGCTAATGGATAAAGCTGATGATGGTTTCCCATTCCTGCTTTCACAACCCTGCTGTGTGCTCAGTGCTCTACAGTGAGTCATAAAAGCTTTTAAGTTACTTGAAATCTGGGTTGTAACTTCCCAGGTAGGCTCTGCTCAGTGGCACATTTCCCTACACTCTGCATAGCAAACACTCAAGACAAGCATCTCTGTATTGACCTTGAATCAAACTTTTCTTAAAAAAAGGCCTGTGAGGAGGGTCCTCTGTTGTGGATTTGATCCCTAATTCCTTTATTTAAATCAGTAAGGTAGTAAAGTAACAGCAAATGGTAATAGCAAATCCTATAAAGTAGCAATCACAAGCAGTTGCTGGAATATTTTCTGGTTTTACTTTCTGGTTGAAAAAAACTTCCACTGTTACCCTAAAATATTCAGACTGGTAAAATACATGTCATTAAAAGTCACATCAGGATGTGATAATCAACATCTTAAAGAATAAGGTTGATTTGCTGCAGGTACATCTTGGTCTGCAACAAGAGTGTGACAGCCAACCTTGCCATGCCCCTATACACAGCTGCAGTTCACTCAACTTTACTCTGCTGCTTCTGAGATTTTCCAGTTACTGTCAAACTCTGGTGCTTTTTGTCCTCACTCGTGGCTCAATCAGTCTGAGAGGATCACTTGGTTCTTACAACCTTTCCTTGGGAAACAATCCTGTACCACTAACTAGTGGTGAAGATCAGTGTAGCCAGCCAAAGATTTTACCTTTAATATACTTCAGATTTTGGAGGATTCTTATTCAGTTTCCAGTGTTCATTATTTTATGAAAGAATATAGAAACCTGAAAGTGGTTAATGGCAGAGCTGTGACTCTGCTTTTTACAGGAGTTGCTTTCTGGAAGACTGAAGGAAATTGGTTCATTTTTACAACATGCTGAAGTTTGAAAGATGCTCGAAGAACTTGGGGCCTCACTGGTTATAGCTATTAAAAAGCAAATCTCCATTTGAAATATCTGCCACTTAAAATGAAGGGTCTTGGCAGCTTGAAGCCATCCTTAAATTGCTCCTTAACTGGAGCAGTTTAACAAGACAGGTAGTGCAAATAATTTTGGAATTGGAAAAGTGGGTCTCTTTTTGGGAGGGAATGTGGAAAATGCCACTGCTATTGAAACAAGCCCTAGTCAATATTAAAACATTTGGGTGCTAGTTTGTGCTTATGTGTATGAATAAAGCATATTAGAAATCAAAGGAGAAGAAAAAGAATATTTGAAGGCAAGCTGGCTCTTTTTTTCCCTATGGCTTGCAAGGTATGTGCTCTAATTGTAGCAACCCAAAGTGTGGCATCCCTGTTCCTGCAAGCAAAACTGCCAGAAGCAGAGGGTTTCTGTTGAGTCCAGTTTCTGTGGGCAGCAGAGGGATGAGGATGAGGAGCATCACTTCCCTGAGAGAAGAATCTCTGGGCAGCACCAGGTGATTCAGCTCACAGGGAAAGCTGGGGATGCTTGGCTCTGCCTGCAGCCCTCTGTGCTGGCAGTTTCACAGCTCAGCTTAAGCCTGTGGCTCCTTCAGCAGGAGCCAGTTCATCAACTCTCAATTAGCTTTTAACCTTCCAATTAACTCTTGTAAGAATATGCTTTCTACGTGACAAACTTCAGGTCAGTCTGTAGATTTCAAGTAGGCATGAAGGGCACGTGGGGCCAACCCTCATGCTGAGCTCCTGGGATGTGGACAGGAGGATGCACAAAGGCCCCTTGGATGTGCTCCCACAGACTTCCCTCTTCTTTGGTGCTGCTGGCTCCTTTTTGGGGCAGGGAAGGAGCCCTGGGATGAGAAGAGTCTGAATAGGAGCACATCCCCAGCTCCACGAGACAAGTGGCTGATGCTCATTGATGACAGCCAGGAATGTTCCCTGGCATTTCTCAGTCATTAATCCAGCTCCATGAGGTTAGACCTGCCTCTGCTTGGCTTTCTGGTTTTGCTCTTTTTTTTCCTCTTTCTTTCCTTTTCTTTCCTTGCTGCATTCTTGGAGTGGGGAAATCCCAGTGTGTCAAAAAGCAGGAACTCACACCCAGCCCATGAGCTCAGTGCACAGTGCACAGCAGTGCCAGAGGATGCCCTGCCAGGGCAATATCCTAACCTGCATCTCTGCATGAAGCCTGTGCTCTGTGTGGGCCAGGAATGTGGCTTGGGATTGATGCTGCAATACCTGGTGTGTGCTAAGACCTGTGTGAATAAGATTGCTTAAAAGTCAGTTGTGTTTTTTTTTGCTTTCACAAAGGTGTTTCCAAAGTTTTCACTGCAGCTTTCCCCCATAGGGGAAACCCAAATCCAGGGTGGTGCAAATGTCTGATGCTTGAGTGCTCTTGTGACATTCCTGAGTGCTGGCATGTGTTGACAGCACAGCAGTGTTGGTACCTGTGCTCCCATGGCCTCTGTCTTCAAAGGACAGTGATGTTTTCCTGAGTAGAGGGGGACAGGCTGATGCTGCCCTGCATGCCTTGGACATGCCACTTCTCCTGCTGGCACTTGGGACACACCAGGAGAGCCAGACAAAGGCTTGGGTGAGCCCATTCAGAACCATGGCACAGCTGTGTGCCAGCCCTTCCTGTGGAGGGGGTTGATCCTTGGCTTACAAGGTTCAGAGGCTGCATCAGAAATGTATTTACAGTATTATTTGAGATGTCTGTGTGTGAAATCCTGGAAGTGGCTGCATCTAATCAGAGAGAATGGAATCCTCCTAATAAAGTCCAGCACCTCTGGGGTCAGGCTGGAGCTGATGGGCAATGTGTGCTGGCCATCAAAATTTAGGGTAAATACTATAGCATATTGTTATATTCTTGGTTACATAATATATTACAAAATATGATTATGACTAATAAATAATGAAATCAAAAACTGCATGACAGCTCTGAAAAGGGTGAAGGCTTGCTTGGTGTTTGCAGTGCACAGCCACAATTCCCTTCCTCACTTTTCAACCCCACATTCCTTCTTGCAAATCTCTCTGCTCCTTTCTGCAAATCAGGTACTGCTTTTACCCTGCCAGGACTTGGAGGAATCTGGAGCTTGTGGATTTTGCAATCCTGTAGACATTTTGGCAAGGAAGGGACAAGATAGACAATAAAAATCTCAGCTGCCAAAAATTTATTTCTTTCTACTCCCCACCCACTCCCCCAGCTCTGTGCAGTCAAAGCTCCTTTGTGCCTCTGGGACCTTTGCTGGCACGTGCCAGGTTCGTGCATCCTCTGTGACCCGTTCTCTGTGCAGACTCCTGCCTGTGGAGCCAAGGCTGAGGGCTGAGACCTCATTTTTACTTTTGTGCAGCCTCCTTTGCATGTGAACAGAACACAGCATTTGCTGTTGCCCTTGCAGAGTGTCTGGTGCTCCCTCAGTGCACAAACCTTGGCATCCAGCTGGGACAGCCAATGCTGCCAGAGCTCTCACCCTGCCCTCCTTTCATGTCAAGCTGCCCATTTTCCTCCTGCTCTGGTGCTGCAGTCCCCAGCCCCTCTCAGTCCTGTGTGGTCCCAGCAGCTGCCTGGCTCCTGCTCTCCAGCATCCACACTCTTGGAGCTTGGAGAGGCCACATCCCTTGCCAGGAACAGCTTGGACCACCGAGCAGGAGGTGGGAGCTGGTGATAATTATATATCCAGGTCTGTGGAAGTGCATTCCAGTGAACTTGGTTAAAAACTCATTTATCCACATGTATTTTGGGAGAATGCAAAGGCTGGAAGTGCTTTGTGTACATCTGGGCTCTCATTTTCTTCCATGCCTCTCTTTTCCAAGTCTTTGAGCATCGCTGCCTGAAAACCTTCAGTGGTGGCAACCTCAGTTCTCTCCCATCCTTACTCCAAAAAGCTGGGTTAAGATTTATAGCAGTCTGAAACCTACTGTACAGCTGGAGTTTAGAAGAGTGGAAGCCTGCTGCTTGGTTCCAGGTGGAGTGGGTATCTCAGAATGGATGTGTTTGCACAGTTTGCTGTGTAACATGTTCAGTGTGTTGTTGCACAGCCCGTGACCATAGCTGGGATACTTTCAGGGAGGTGGGTCAGAACTGGTCACGCACTTGCTGATGATAAATTTGGAAAGATAAATGAGTCTTTTCTTCTTTTGAAACAGCCACGTTTGGAAAAATAACACCCTACTTGGCTAGCAAAGCACTGTCAAGTTTATTATGCATTAGGGCTAACCTCCATATAGCTCTGCAGCCATACAGTTGAGTCTTTGCCAGGTCTTAAAATATGTTCTGTAAATGAAGATCTTGGTCAAGTTGGCTGTGTTCCCCTTTCCCTCTGCATCTCTGGGTGTTGGGGGATATAAATTCCCATTTGTTTCAAGGACTGGTAAGAATTGCTTTAAAAAAAAGAAAAAAATAAAGGGAGAAGTTAAAGGAAATGTAAGTTTTCAGAGGAGTCTGTAACTGTGATAGCTCCATGAACAGCAATGCTTGTGAGCACTTGGCTGCCTGAAGACCAGTGCTTACCAAGAAGAGCTGTTGAAACAGACCCCTGGTGTGAGCATAAAGCCTGGCTGGCTCCCAGCTCATGGGGAGCAAAGTGGTCATATATCAGAGAGCTCTTGAAAGCTTTATAATGGGTATTTCCTAATTCTCCCCCACCTCCAGGGAGAGGGGAATGTTCCCATGTAGTCTGATCCTAGCCAAGGCTGTTAAATACCCTCTGTCCATTGCTGAATTGGCTCTTCTGCTCCCAAAGACTGCACATGCAAAGCCCAGGCTGAGGTTCAGCAGGACCTTTTGCCCCTCCAGAGCTGTCCTCTGCTGTGGATTGTGCCATGGCAGCCACCTCCACATCAGCCCTCACAGCAGATGAGGAGGATGGAGCCTGTGAACAAAACCTGACAGGAGGGGAGGCAGAACCCCACACTGGTGTACTTTGGCACATCTCCATGGGGCATCTCATTACCCCCAGAGCCCTCACATGGGGCTGTGCTGGTGGCTTTGGGGAGGGGCTTGGCCATGGTGTGGGGACAGTCCAGGGCCTCCTCTGAGAGTGCTGAGGTGCCTCCAGGTGCTGCTGTAAAGGGTGAGGGTGCCCCAGGCACTGTGAGGCTCTTGGGGAGGTGCAGGTTGTGTCCCAGCTGGGCTGGCCCATTGCCTATGGAGATTGAGCTGATTTGCAGCCAGAGTTCTGTACCTCACATCCCTCCTCTGGGTCTAATGACTGGGTTAATTGCCATGAAGAGTCCTGCAGCTTTGATGTCCTGGCCACAGAGCAAAGGTGCTGTGACAGCTCAGCCAGGTCTGTTGTGTGTGTTGGTATCTCACCGTGATGCTGGGGTAGGAAAGGGAAAGGCTGTGATTATATTTTAAGGTTAATGACACTTGTTATTTACCTTGGCTTGAAAACCAGGGAAGTCTATGCCTTTTCCCCATTCTCTGCTTTTACTCTTGTATTAATGAGAAAAAAGCAGCAGTAAATGTGTTCCTGTTACAGGGGAGTCTTGGAGTAGCTGCTTCTGTCCCTGGAGTTTCATCTAAGTGTTGGCTGAGGCACAAAAGGCAAAGGGAAATGGATGAGAGTGGCTGGCAGAGACAGCAAAATAAAGGATGTAACAGGGAAACCTGAAGCTGTTCCTTACCACTAGGCACTTTTATTTTTGAGCTGGGTTGGCCTGAGGTGGGAAGCATCAAGCCTGGCCAGGGAAGAGCTGTGTTGGCCTCTGCACATGCACTGAGCTGTGTTTGGTCTCAGGCTGTGCTCCCTTGTGCTTGGTGTTAGGGGCTGTGGGGTTCCATGCATGAAATGGAAGATATCATAGACCATGTAAATGCTGTGAAGCAGCTGTGAGGCTTTCTGAGCCACCCAGGCTGCAGGGCCCCGTGGGGGAAATGCAGTGGAAATCTGAAATGCTCCTCTGAGGAAGGTCAGGAGGAGCAGGCTTCCTTTTGCTCCTACAGCAGCTCATATTCTGCTGCTTTTGTGCTTTGCTTTACCCCCCTGAGCTGTTGGAGGCAGCTTTGCTTTACTGTGCTTTTTCTCAGCTCAGAGTTTCTGTCCTTGGGACAGAGCCCCAGTTAAGATGCTCAGCTGAGCTTGGTGCATCTGATGCAGGAGGGAGTGGGATGGTGGCTCCAGTGCACTGCAGGGCGTGTGAACAGCAGGTGACACCAGCACTGAGGTGTAGGTGTGAATGCTGGTAATTAGGACAGGCAGTTTAAAGCTGCAGGTTATCCATGTGCTGCCAGTGTTTGTGCAGTAATTAATTACCCAGCACAGCCACTCCAACAGGGCGAGTGACAGGATCTGCCTGACCCAGTTCCTCCTGCCCAGCTTGTGTGGTGGAACAGGTTGTGGCCAACACCCTCTGCCCTCCCCAGCCTGTCAAAAAAAAGCCTTAAACAGTGAAAAACTGCTAAGCTTTTTGCACTGCTGGGCCTGCCATCCCAGCTCTCTGGCTGCCAGCACACACAGCAGGGATTCTGCATCCCTGGTGGGAATAAGGTGCTGGATAAGGACACAGGGGCACAGGCACTGCTTTGTTCACTTGTGCTGGGTCCACACCCAGCTAATTGCCTGCCTCAGTTTCAATGTCCTGTAGATGTTTGGGTCCTTTCTTTCCCTCTGACTAATTGCACCCTTCTTTCAGCTTTTTTTAAATCACCTTTCGGTAATCACTGGTAATTATATTCAATCTTGTGGCTGTCTCGAGGCTATTCAATCATAGTGTATGCATTTTTGGGGGTGTCTTTGGCTAATACAAATTTTTAAGGAATTAGTTTGAGGGAACAAGTGTATTGGTATCTCAGATCTTCAGGTGAAATGATTTTGTTGTCAGCCTTTAACCTCTGGAGGTTACATGTGATTTGGACAAACCATGTCCCCTTTCACTTCTTGCTCTGGCTCTAAAGAGTTAACTATGACAGTTCCTGTGTGTGCTTATTTTTTTAAATCTGCTTTAATCTGAGTTTACGGCCTAAAGATTTGCTTAACACAGTTAATGCTCATCTGACTATCATCACTCTTGATCTGAGTTTTCATCAGGATTTCAGACTTGTATCTCTATGGCAGTAAATTCTAGTGTTGTTGCTGTGTCTAATGAGGGTTCACTGCCCTATTCATGACCGAGCTTGTGATTTTTATCACATTCTAAGTCTGTGTCTGTGCAGCAAGACTTGAGCTCCTAGCTGAGCTGGGGGCTAAATTCTGCCCATGGGCACTGAAGGTGGAGTTGATCTTTACCAGATGCTGAGACAGTGACCTACAGTAATTGCCAGCCAGTTTGGACACCTGCTGCAGCCTTTTATTACTCTGATGTTTATCAGGATGACAAAAGCCACCATCTGAATCTGCTGGGCCAAGTGCAGTGTTTAGATAAGCCAGTGGTCTTTTGGCTGGATCTATCACTGGTTAAAATGATCCACCCCTGTGCAAACTCTAATTGAAAAATATCAGTTCCATGCCATCCCTGGGGCTGCAGTCACCAGTCTCTTTAAACTCATTTACATCTCAAATGTAGAAGACTCCGATTCCATTATCTGAATGACATACATCTACTTAACCTCATGCTGGTGACCTTGTTCCCACTTGGGATGAATCTAGGAAAACCTTCACCACATGGCCATGGGAGCACTGGCTGCCCTGGCTCTCAGGGCCCCCCACTTGCTCACTGAGGTCTCTGCTTGAATTACCCTGGTGATGGCAAGCATTGCAAATTAATCTTCTTACAGTCATTTTCCTCATCTATTTTTGAAATCTGACCTTGCTGATAAAGCAATGTTAAAACAGAAACCCCCATCTGCCAACCTCCAGGATGAAGGATGATTATAAAATCAAAATATTGCCTGTGTGAGTGGGAAGAGTCACAGTCCTGCACTCCACAATGACACATCACTGTCTGGATTTGTGTCAAGCCAAGGGCTGTCCAAACTCCATGACAGCCCTGGGCAGAGCTGGATTACATTATAGCAATGGCCAACTGGGGAGCCAGATGGCAAATAATGTTATATTATGGTGAAAAATACTTCCAGGCTCAGAGGGAATTGTCCAAGACACTGTCACTTGGAGAGCATTAGTCTGTCAAATACGGGCTGAGCTGGACTTTGGCATCTTTGCTTCAAATCTGTGCTCTGCTACTTAGCTACTGCAGGAGTTCAGGGCAGTCCCTTCACTTCCCTGCACCTTTTTTTCTGTGATTTTTAGTCCCTTTAGAAGGTCAGTTGTTCTTTGGCTTGGTTGGGTTTTTTTGTTTTTTTTTTTTCTCCTGAGCCTTGCTTTGAGTGGCCCCAGTCTCCTGCCCCTGTTACTGTGTGGTGACATGGATGATAACTAGGGCTGATCACCCTGTTCTGAGGTTTGCAGCAGCTGGAGAGACATGGTAACCCCACTCCTGTTTGTCTGCTTTGCTTGGTTAAGACACCTGCAACATCTTCAAGATGTCAGGTTAGGGAGGACCCTCTTAGCTCTTCACTCCTTTACAGCTTCTAAACAAATGAGGGCACTGGCACAGAAATCCTTCATCCTGAGAGCAAAGACTGAAACTTCCTCACCTGGAGAAGCCAGTCCCCCTTCATGCTCTCTTTGGTCTCCTAAAGCCCTGAATGAAATGGTTTGTGGGATCACTGTTAGCACTTGTGGCCATGCCATAGCAGCCAGTAGTGACCAGAGTTTAAGGCCAGTATCTAGGAAAAAGCAAATAAACACGGAGGAGCAGCCTTGTAAATACTATTGCTAATTAGCTAATGGCTGTGAGGTGCTTTGAAGATGAAAAGTGAGGAGGTGCTTGGTTATTATTAAGTCCCAAATCCCCCAGCAGCATCTCTTGCTGTGGGTGAGCAGAGACTCTGCTGCAGCAGCTCATGGAGTGCTGCTGAGCTTATCTGAGAGCCAGCAATAAATCAAGAGGGCTTTGGAGAGTTAAATCTCCTTGAGTTTCTTGTAGGCTTAAAAGGCAATGAGCCACACGTAGCTGACTCTGCCTTGGGGCAGGGCAGTGGTCTTGATGAGCTTTTAAGGTCCCTTCTGTCCCTGTTTTCCCTGATTTTGTGATCCAGGGGCAGCTTTGCTGAGCCAGATCTCACCTGTCCTGCTGAGCTGAGGTTCCCAGTGATGGCATTTTCTCATATCTGAGTTCTTTGCCTGCTGGTGCAGGTCACTGTGGTGCTGGGGTGACCTGATCTCCTGTAATCCTCTCACCACCACAGCTGGCATCAAAGGTTGCTTGGGCAGATGCAATTTAAGCTTTCAAAAAGCCAGCTCAGATGTGCATGACAAAGACTAACCTGATACAGACCTGGAAGTAGCAAAGTGCCTTAAAATTGCACCTACATGAAGACTTTCTGGGCTGAAATCTTGCCTCTTTTCTTAAGCACCAACATGAAAGAGATCTGAAGGAAGGATGCACTTCAAGCTTTTTTTTTTTTCCTCTTGTGATGCGCCCCTCCTCTTCTTCTAATAAAATATGTCTGGGAAGGCTTTGGGGGCTACTCCTGCATAGCTGGTGCCACACCTGTTGGGAAGGGGAAATTCCTCTTGGTCTGCCTGTCAGAGAAGCCCGGGGGAGTGCTGCTGCTGGAATGTTTTCTTGACAAAGCTGGCAAAAAAACTTCCTTTCCATGAAAATTGAATTATTTGTTTGCTCACTTTTGAATTTAGTCTCTGTGGGCCAGACCTGCAGCTGTGGTAAATTAGCTCAGCTCCAGATGTGCCCTAATACATTTTGAGATGTCATTTCCCTGTATGTGTATGTAATTCTGTAGATCTTCCTGCTGCCCTGGTTTTGGCATTATTTCAGCTTTTGGTCTGCTTTATCTCCTCTTCAGCCAACAGACCTGGGGACTAAGGATGTGTTGGGATCTCAGTGACATGAGGCAGGCATCATGTCCAATCTCTCTGTTAGCAGAAGGTCAATAAGAAAAATTTGTGTTCCTGGGCTGCTTCATATGCTCAGTTTTGTGCTTTACCCAGGATGCAGGAGGAGTCAAGGGTGCAACTGTCAGTGCATCTCCTTTGCTCTCCAGTATCACACTGGTCCCAGAGCAGAACCAAGGCCAGGGGCTTTCCTGGTAAGAAACTAACCTGGAAAGTTTGTACTTGAGCTTGTAAGCAGGAGAAAAAAAGAAGGATCCTCATGTAGTTTTGATGCTTTGGCAGCTGTGGAGTTTGAGTACATACTGCTGTTAGGATAGGGCTGGTTTTGGAGTGGGCTCAAGGCACAGGAGATTTCCAGCATGGGGCTCATGCTGTTTTTCTGAACATTGCTCTTGAGCTCCAGTGGAGTTGGAAGAAATGAAGGCTGTAGGATGCAGGTGGAGCAGGACAGGACTCAGTTATTCTGTCCTTGTGATTAATCAGGATAAGTGGTTTAGGATCAGGGCGCTGTGTACCACAATTGCAACAAACAAGGAATGGTCCTAAAACTGTAAGCAATAAAACTCTTTCTCAAGAGAGGGATGCAGTTCCTTGGTTTTCTCTGGGCTGGGACAGGGCTATCCAAGTGGATGCCTTGGGACAGACAGTGGATGCTCTGGAGAGCAGAGAAATGAGCTGGGAAATACCTTTTCTTGCAGATGGTGTCAGGTCTTGTCAAACACTGATACTTGTCCAGCTGATATGTGCTCCTGAGTGCCATCCAACCGTGTATCTGCCATGCCCCATCCCTGCAAGTGTTGAATGCCAGGCTGGACAGGGTTTGGAATAAACCCAGGGCAGGGGGCTTGGAACGAGATGATTGTGAAGGTCCCAAACCCAACCAGTCTGTAATTCCAACCCAAAACTCTGAATCTGTGACCTGTGAACCTCTACCTGAGGAGGGGATGTGCTTCGAGCCGCTAAAATCCCTTCCTTGCTGCATGGCCAGGGCTGGCAGCGTGCGGGACCGCAGTAACAGCATCCCGAGAAATGCATCGACCGCAAGATCTGTGAAGCGAGCGGGCGGAGGGCAGGGCTCGGGGCGGGGAGGACGGGCTCTGTGGCTGTGTTTGTGGCTCTGTGGCTGTGTGTGTGGCTCTGTGGCTGTGTGTGTGTGGCTCTGTCAGCGGGGACACGGGGCGGGGAGCGCCGGTCCCGCAGCCGGAGCCGGCGCCGCCTCTCCCGGTGCCGCCTCCCTCCATCCCGGCTGACGCTCCGCTCTCTCCGGCACAGGGACAGATCGAGGTGGACAGCGAGACCGTCTTCAAGTTGGCTGCCCTGGTGCTCCAGGTGAGTGGCTCCCCCCGGCTCGGTTTGGCTCAGCGCTTTTCACTTCCCGATGTTTATTTTTTTTCCTCCCCATTTCATATGGACAAGCCCCCGCAGGGTTGTTTATGGTCTGGGAGGCTGGAACTCATAGGGGTTATTTTTCTCTAAGAGAAATATTTATATCAGGAGTTTTAAATTGGAAGAATGAAAGCTAATCAAGGGAAGTAATTTATCTGGGCACGTTTCCATTCAATTTATCGCTTACCTTAATTTAAATACATTCCAGAGATCTGGGAAGAGAAGTGTAAATATTGTAGCTAAATCAGCTATATTATGCCTGTGAATCTTCTTTTCCTAGCATATGGTTTTGATACCTCTGTCATGTTGAAATATACAGTGTCAGTTTTCCCTGTCATTAATCTAGTTTTGTACTACTTAGACTTAAAACTCCAGTTATTTGCAGCTTTCGGTGAAACAAAATTCCACCTTTAAGAAATTGGGGGTTTTCCCTCATTGCACTGTCATTGACAAAGTGCCACAGCAGAGCTGCAGCAGCAGTTTGATCTGCCTGAGCAGTTGTTTTCATCTCGAGTGAGCACAATTCCTCCCAACTGCTGACCTGACTGTACAGCCAGCCTGGATGAGAGAGGAGGGAGAATTGTATTTCACTTCTTGTGCACTAAAAACGACATTTGATTTGCAATGTGAAATGCATCCCCGTTTTGGAAGCAGTTTTATTTGTGCTGTAGGTGGATTATCCCAGCTGGGAGCTGGAGGGGCCAAGCCCAGCTCTCACATGCAGGCAGGGCTGTGTGTTTTGCAGGGAGCGTGGTGGGGGTCAGGATCTGCCTGCAGAGCTGTGGGAGTGGGGAAGTGAACAATGCTGGGAAAATCGAGGGTTTTAAAGAGATCATGTTTTAATTCTGTCACTGTTTTTCAATTGTAGGAAGCTAAAGGGGACTATTCCAGGTAATAACATTTTCCTTTCTAATACTGGTGTGCTTGATGGATGTGTTTTTCTGTGTTGGCATTGTATTCCAAACAATCACAAATGGGGGCAAAGTCCAGCTGCGAGCAGTGCTCGAAGAAAGTGAAATGTGCTGCTGGGCTGGATAAAATCTGAGTCTGCAGAGTGAGTAATGCCTTTTGTGAGCAAGCTCTGAGTCAAAACAATGTTTCAGGCCACCACGCTTTGCTCCCCTCCCAAACGTGGGTGCTGCAGTGGGAGAAGGGGCAAGCTCCCACACCTCCCTGCTGGAAAAGCTGTGCTTTGCCAAACTTTGGCCAAGCAAAAAGTGTCCTGTGTTTCTGCAGCCCCGTGTTTGGGTCCATGTGGGTGACCTTGCCCACAACCCAGCACGTGCAGGACACAGGGCCAGCTGCCCTGGGATCAATGAGCTGTGTTCTCCTGCAGCTGCCCTGGGGCCTCTCCCTCCCCACACTTGACCCAACAGTTGTGTTGTGGCTGATGTGTGACCCCCTTGCTCTGCTTGAGCTGTTTAAAGCTGCATCATCAGGTCTGGCTTCCCCTTGGAGGTGCTTCTTACCCAGCTCTGGTGATGGGAAGGGGCTGTGGGGAGCAGGTGGGGTCACACCTGGACCTGCTGGAGCCACGGGGAAAGACCTTCTATTAGAAACAGCTCACTAAGCAAATAGAGATTCAGAAGATTGGCTTTGGTCACGTTAATATTTTACTACTTGCTGAGTTTCCATGTGGGAGGAGAGGTGTGTTTTACACTTTAGCTACACCAGTTTTGGAGAGTGTTCGGTACAGACCTGTCTGCCCAAATGCAGTTAAGCCATGCTTGGCTGCCAGAGTGACTCTGCTTTCTCTTGAGGGGGCAGTTGTCAAGTAAATGCCAGTGCCAGTCCCTAGACCCCTTCCCTTCAAAAGCCTGTCCATTCTCTGCCAAAGGACATGCTCTGTGAACTCCATCAAACCTCCTCCTCCTGTTTGTTGGCATGCTGTCAGACCTGCAGGGAGAAAGAGATGTCCTTGATCAGCTGGGTGGGCTGGCTGTGCAGACCCTTTCTGTTCCTGTTCATGCTGTAGACCTGCTTTGTGACCCCACTGTATTGCTTATACCTGTAGTATGCTGCATTTTTCTCTAGAAAGACCCCTTATCTTGCTTGATCACTACAGGACACCCTAAGCTTAGCTCAGAAAATCACTGCTGACTCCACAATAAGTAACTTGTTAAGCTGTAGCAACTAGTGGCACAATTGGTTCTCAAAAATAGGGGTTAGTGTTAGAAATTACCTTAGTAATCCTCATAAACTTAACCCTGCGTCCTTATCATTTGCCATAAATAGGTTTGTAAGTAGGACTTCATGGGCCCAAGAACTGTGCTTGTGGTTGTTTTCCGTGGTTCCCTGGACACGTTGAAAGGAGTGGATTGCCCGTGGTTACCTTCAGAAGTATTTAAAGAAAATTGTAGGGAAGAGCACTCTGCTACAAGAGTGATTTCAAATGTAGCTCTTCCCTGAAGAGTTGCATGGAAATAGCTACAGCAATTGTTTCCTCTGTTAAACTGAGCATATGTTGTTCCCCTGTAGCAACTGAGCACAGCCAGCTGTCCCAGGCCCAGTGAGCACACCAGGAGTGAAGGAATTCCATGTCACATATCACAAGTGGTCCTTTGGGCCAGTGCTGATAAGCAGTGGCTTAATTACCAGCATATCTTAACGATGATACTGCAGGACTGGCCTCTGCTGCACAGCTGCTCCTGTGCAGTGTGGTTTGCCTCCCTTTGCAGTTCCTTGAGTTTAGTGTGTTCTCTGCTCGCTGTCATTTGGACATTCTGCTTTGAATCACCTTCTGGAATGTGGCTCTTGCACCACCTCTGCTTCCGTGAGAACGTGCAGGTTGATTTTTTTGATACTGGATTAGTGCAGAATGGACATGAGTAAATACAGGAATTGCCTGAAGTCCTGGAGATTAGCTCTGTGGAAGTGAGGGTTGGGCCAGTGCAGGCAGTGCTGGGGATCTCTTCCTGCCTGATTTTTCACACATCCCTTGGCTTTTCCGTGGGGACACATCCTGGTGGGGTCACCATTGGTGTTCCCACTGATGTCAGCTCCGTGCCAGGGCCCCAACACTCCTGTGCTTCTACAGGAACCTCTTTCCCAATCCACTGCTCAAATTCTCAGATAACACCCTGATGGCAGGGAGCAGCAGCCTCCTGAGAAACACCCTCCCCTGCCTCATGCTGAGTGGGTTAGCACATTCCTTGGAAATCTGTTTCTTTTCAGGGAGTGAACCTGACACGTGGACGGTTGGAGAAAGTAAAAAACTTTTGATTTCTACAACACAAAGGTCACTCTGGAGGGGCTTTGCAGTCTGGTAGCACTGGCAACATGGGAACATCAGGAACTTTGGGGTTTGGTCCTTGCAGGTGCTTTGCAGAAAGACCTCAAGGTCCTGAGCTGGGCTCTTTAGGACAGGGCTTTCACAGAATCATAAATGGTTTGGGTTGGAAGGGACCTTAAAGATCATTTAGTTTGTGCCTTATTATTCGAGAAGAGACTTTATGTAAGATGAAACACCCAAGTCCCACTTTGAGAGGACCCTGGTTTTGAGGACATCTTTATAAAAACTTAAATGCATGCTTCAAAATTAGACCTGCAGCTTGTCCTGATTTGGACAACTCTGGATTCTTAAAGGCAGCCTAGACTGGCTTTGGGACACAGGAGGAAGAGGTGGCAGCAGACCATGGCCAGTGTAGCTCACCATGTACCCATTTCCTTTTCCTGTTTACCCAACTGGTGATCCCAGCCAAGATAATTCCCTGCTGTGTGTGATGAAGAGGATGTCACAGGGATGCTCAGTGAGCTGCCCCCTGCCTGGGATAGTGTCAGGGCTGCCCTGAGCAGGGCAGGACAGTCCTGCAGCTCTGCTGTCCCCAGAAGGGCTGGGATGCTGCAGATTCCTGCACCTGTGCAGTGCTGGGCACGCTTTGCTCAGGGGAAGGATGCAACACTGGCTTGTGTTTGCTTTTCACAACTCATCCATGGCTTCCAGCTGACTGCTCCTCAAATTCCCAGCACTTTTTACCCAGCTCCTGCAATAGGAGCCCCAAGCAAGCATTAGTCATTGATTGGAGTTTTGAAACTCTGTGTGAGTTAATTGCATTTCTCCACTCTCCTATTTGCAAATGAAACAGAAAAATCTGCAGGCCTGGTTTTATGAAATCTTGGTTTTTAAACTCTATACAAAAATTTTAGGAAGAGAATGTGATTCAAATTGCAGCTTCTGGCATGGCTCACTTTTGGGGGAAAAACATACATGCTCTGTTTATTTTAGGAATTTTATTTGAATTTTTAAAGAAACAATGTTTTGGCAGTCTGTTAATTATTCATCTTGTAAATATGCAACATATAAAGTCTGGCCTCCTTGGGAAATAAATGATTTAGCTGTATTTAGTTTATAAATTAAGCATCTGCCCTCAAAAATGCTGTAAAATATTATATACTTTTATCTTCCTTTGTAGCTTGATGAGAGAGACAGTTTATAACTGAGAAGTCCTAAATGCTGTCCTGGCATTGGGAAAATGTTTATCAAAATCAGATTAGCTGCAGGGACTATATAAGGAAAGTAACTTGGGGACAAAAAAAGTTTATTTTTTGACTGATAATCTTGGGCCATATTTTCCCCAGTACCATTTCCAGGACTGAAACCCAGCCGTGCTCCCTGGAAGTTAATTAAATTGCTGGAGGAGGGCTTCTATTTTCTTTAAATAGCTGACACATTCGTTTTTGATTCTGGCCTGTGGGCTGCAAAGATAACTCCCGACTGGTATAACATAACACAGACAAAATAATGAATTCCTGATAGCTGACATGTGCGAGGCACCGGGGTTTATCATTATGGGGGTGATAAAGGCAGTTTGTAAAAGGGAAAGGTTTGGGTGAGAGAGAGCCCTGCAGCTGAGGCTATGGAGTAACTGGCTCAGAAACTCCTGGATTTTACTTAGGAAAAAAGTGAAGTTCTTGATCTAGGTGCAGAAAGGAGTATTAACAATTTACTCTTAATTAAGAACGCTCGGAGTGAGATTTTTGGTAGTGTTTCATTGGGAAGCTGAATATTTTGCCAGGCAAACTGAAGGATTTCTTGGTAGAAAAGAATGTGGGAAAGATAACGTGGGCAGTGCTAGAAAATAACTCTTGGAAATAAGTTAATAATTGTCTGATAGCACAGCACCTGCTCATTCTACCACTAACCCCAAGATTAAGGTACCCTCAGGAACAGGACACACCTGAGGTCTGCTGGAGGTGGCTTGTCCAGCCTGTTTCTGGGAATTTTGCCAGATTCATGTGACCAAAATTCCAGGTGTGGCCATGCCCAAGACTGGGGTTGGAGCAGGAGGACAAGTTTGGGGGTGATTTACAAGGGGAGCCAAAGACAGAGCCCAGTCTGGATCCTGTTTCAGCCCCAAGTGTTTCCTCTCTCCTGTGTCTGTGTGATACAGAAGAGCTGGTGGGTCACCAGAGGATTCACTGTCAGAACACGATCTGGTGCCTGTAGCAGCACTGTAGTTTAGTTCCTGATGTTCTTTTCCATACAAGTGCATTTTTAAATGCCCATGCACTGATATCCTCAGCGTTTTCCAGGCTGCCCCCACTCCCATGGGCTGTGTCTGCCTGGCTGTAAATCAGTGCTCAGCACTGCTCAGCCTTGTGCCCCTTGTGCCCCTGGCCCGTGTTTGCCAAGTGACTCATTGTGTGCTTTGCCTTTCAGCTGTGACTCCCAGCGCTTTTTCTTTAAATACCTGGTGGGGCACTGGCTCTGAACCATTAACTCTCTCAGCTGTGTGCTTTCCTCAGCTCCCTCTTTTTCAACAAACAGCTCATTTAGGACAAGATGAGCAAAGATCTGCTTACTCAGAGCCTGTTAGTTGAGGAGGTTGATTATTTATTTTGCTTTATTTGGGAATATCTGAGGAGCCAAGGCAGTAAATAAGCAAGTTTAGGGAAAGTCATGTTTAACATCTCTTTCATACAAGGATGATGATTGTCCTATTGACAGGTATCAGATACCCACTTTCCCAAGAGCCTAATTGAATTTAATACCCTCTTCAAAGAAAGCTGGTTCAAGACTGCAGTAATTTTTCTCTAGCAGGGTGAAAATTTTGTTGTCCTTGGTGAATCCCTGCCATGAACAGGAGCTGAGGGAAGGCAGCAGGCAGAGGAGAGCCAGGCAGGGAACTGCTGAGCTCCATCTCCCTGAGCACTGAGGCAGCAATTAGGAGATCAAAACTTTACTTTCTCCTAGTGTTTTATTTTTCATGTAAACCAGGTGCAAATACAAAGAAAAAGTACTTAAGATGCCATTTCTTGGATAGACTTTTCATAGCAACAGGGTTTTTTTTCCACTGGTGCTACTTGTAGATTCATCCAGTTCATGGCAGACTAAAGCATATACAGTCTGCAGTGATGTAATTGTAATGTTTTTTTTACAATTTCCCATTTTAAAGCAGTTCTGTAAGGACTCTCAAGGAATTTGTATAGAATGTTTTTTTATGTAGCAGATTAATTAGGTGGAAGCACTGTGGGTGGAAATGAGCAAAAAGGATTAGATGAAGAGGGGGGGAAAAAAAGGATGTTTGCAGTAATTTAATAACCTGATCTCATGGGATTTACTACTTGTACATAGCAGTGTAATTCTTAATATTCACACATAATTATGGCAGTTTGGTAAGGAACAGTAATTTTTAAATTTCATATGCATGATGTTTGTACAGTTTCCAGAGAGGCAGAAAAAAGGTTACTGTGTTTTGTCCTTTTTAATAGTCCCTCCACAGTACTTTCTTTTCTTTGGTTTTGCTTTTCTCTTTTGAATTATTTTTAACTCAGAGAGGAGAGCTAGAATGGGTACAACCCAGCCACCTAGAGAGGCCTTTTGTGTGTGCTCTGCATCCAAAACAGATGAGAGACAAGGCATGCAAGGTGCCAGGAAATTCAGCATCCACAGCCATAGGTAAAAGAGGCTTTCCCCTTGTTCCTAGAAATTCTCTTAAGTATAGGTTCAGTATTAAAACACATGGAGCACAAAACACCTTTTCCTGTTGTAAAAATCATATTTCATGATTTGGTTTGGTTTTGCTTTTGTTTTTTTTTGGGGGCTTTTTTTTGGTTGTTGTTTTTTTTGTGTGTGTTTTTTTTGGTTGTTTTTTTTTGTTGTTTTTTTGTGGGGTTTTTTTTTTGTTGTTTTTTTTGTTGTTTTTTGTTTTTTTTTGTTGTTGTTGTTGATTTTTGTTTTTTGTTTTTGTTTTTTGTTTTTTTTTTTTTTTTTGTTATGTATTTACCTCTCTTTTGTTAAATATCTGAAAAACTTTGTCAGGTCCACAGGGATTTTTTTCCCAGTCTTGCACCCTCAGCTGTGAGCAGCAGTGTGGGCTCTGGTCTGATTCCTAACAACATCCTCACTCTAGAAAAGCAGGAGTAAATCTTTTGCTTTTCCTTCCCATGGTGGCTGAGATCTGTCATGAGAGCTGTGCTTTGAGGAAATGGAACAACAGCTTTTCAACCTCAGCTTTTTTGCTTTTGTAGATTTGTCAGGTCTTTATCATTATTTGGACACTTTATTTTTCTTGTGGTTCCATGTATCTCTGTATCAGCCAGGCTGTGATAACAAGCTTTAAACTTTGCTACTGTACTCAGACATGCTAAAAACCCACAACTAATATGGCTAAGCTGACCTTTGTGTGAACAGGAAGAAAGTGTGAATGTTAGAAATAACAGTCTGCTGTTGTGGGGAAGGGCTTGGGATCCTTCAAGCGTTGTATCAACTGTGAATATCCAACTTTTGCTTGGCAGTAAATCCCCAGGTAAAGCAGAGCCATTCTGCTTTTGTCTGGTCTGTTAGGGGAGCACTGCAACATGTGCTGTGGGTATGACCAAGCAGCTGTTTAAATGTGGATACATCCCATCTGTGGGATGGGATCCACCACCCTTTGAAGGTGGTAGGTCCAGAGAGCAAAAGGGTTTGTCTTCAAAAAATTCATGTTTCACATCAAGAGCTGTAAAAGAAGACCTGAGGATTTATGGCAGCTCCAGGTCACAGGTTTTCTCTAGTCATGAGGAGCTGCTTCCTTGGCCCCCTGTTCCTTGTCTGCAAAGTGGAAGTTGTGGCATTGCCAGGGTGTCTCTGGGAGCAGCTCATGTTCCTGTTTGTCTGTTCACCATCTCCTCGTTTGGACAGGTGTGTGCACAGCTGATGGGAGAAATGTTGTATTTTCCTTGGTGCTCTTGGCCCATTTTCCAAAAACCAATGTGTGTGTTCACCAAACCCCAGCAGGTCAGCAAGTGCTGCTGCTCTGCCCACCAGCTGGGAAAGCAGAGAAATTTGGCTTAGGGAAAAGATCTGGAGGTCAGGCCTGGGAGTCCAAGGCTCTGGTTTAAGAAGGGGGAATGGTTGTCCAGCCCTAGCCATACTTCGTGTTTGGTGCAAGTCCCCCCTGAGCTGTGGAACTAAAGCTGCACAAGGTGGGAACCTGCAGCATAGCCACAGCCTAAGTATCCAACAAGCTGGGGTTGTAAAAACCATCTGCACTCCTTATCAGGGTCCTTCTCACAGATGGGGTTGGAAGGCTCTTAAATGCTCCTTCAAATACCTCTCTGAGCAGGCAGCTGCTGTCTGTGTTCAAGTGCAGCCCTGCCCAGCAAAGCTCTCCTGGCTGCAGGGACAGTCAGGCTCTGGTGGTCTGTACCAACGGGAGCCCCTTGTTCATGGCCTTTCCACATCCTGGGCTCCCTTCAATAGAAAAATAACTTTCTTGAGTGTGCCAGCAGACCATAAACTGAAAGGTTGGGAAGTGATGGGAAACGTCTGGCATTTGTCACAAAAGAGGATTTGTCGGAGAGCACATTTCAAACTCCTGCTGCCAAGATCCTGCTGCTCTGGTGTACTCAAGCTGCTCAACCCATCGTCTCTCCCTGTACCTCCCCTGCTCTCTCTTCCTTCACCCCCTTTTTTCTTCTGCACTTTCAACCCTGCTCATTTTTTCCCCCTCCACTGCCTCAGTGCTTGCTCCTCACTCCTGTTTCTCGTGGTACCTCGAGGGGCAGAGCAGCTTCCAGGGGAGCCTGAGGTTGCCCTGCTCTTTATTTTATGACAAACCCAAAGCCTGCAGAGGCTTCACCTGTTGCTGAAGCAGCCCAGCTGCAATGGGATGGTCCATGCTGCTGACTCTCATCTATGAGTGTAAGGAATCACCTTGGTGATGTTTCCCTGGGTCTGGTCACTTGAGGAAGTCACTTCAGGACCAGGCTGGGGTGGGCAGCAGCACAGGATGTTCTTGTACAATGTGTGCAAAGGTGGTCATTCTGTAGGAATAGGGCTGTTACTGACATCAGCCGAAAAATCTGACTCTCTGAAACCCTTGATTGTCAAGCTCTCAAGCATCTGCTCTAATTGTGTGCTATTTCGGAGTATTTATTTTGCTAGCTCTAAATATTTTGAATGAAGTGACAAATCCTAATGGAAATGTTATGAATAATCATGATGTAAAGTAATAGTGTATCTTCCTTTTGTTGTGCAGCTTCACATTTCCTTGAATCTCATATTAGTTCTCATATTTGATAATACTTAGGTGTCCTTGAAATAACTTTCAGGTTAATTTTGAGAGGCTGATTGACATTTTCTGAAGGCAAGGCCATTCTACCTGTGCTATGCCTAAAATTCATTTCAAGAATTAACTGAACATAAGATAATGACATTGAGGAGAATCCAGGAGTTATTTATTCCAATGATCCTGTAGCAACACAATAGGAAATATGAGGTCAAGAGGCTCCAAGAATAGAGGAAAGTTACCATACAAAGCACTTTCCCTACTGATAAATTTGTACCTTATAACTTGTTATAAACACAATTCAGCAGAGGCAGACACACCTGCCCTTCTTTAAGAGTTGTCTGAAGTCCTGTCCTCATTGAGTTGTTAATATTTACAAAGAATCTGTGAGCTGATAAGCTTCTATGCTGTAGTCCAATATGTGGTTTTGCTGCTGGGTGTGTCACTTGCTCTTCATGTTTTGTTAATCTCATTAACCACATCTTACTCCATCTAAGTTCTTACCTGCATTAGCAAGGGGCATAAACTGGTTTTTGACAGTGGGTGCAGGGAAAACTATTGACAAATGGTCCTAATTAGCACAATTCTGTAAATCTTTGCCTGGCAGGGAGTGTTGTATCATTCCATTACAAGCTGTCAAGATGTACTTTCTGGGGGCATAAATATATAATTATTTTTTAGTTTTCAGTAATCTGCTCTAAGCAGACCATTCCATGATGGTCTGGCTTGGTTCCTGGTAGGGGTTTTAGCAAGATGCCTAAAATTTCACTGTAACATCAGTGGGTTGTAGGAAGCTCATGAGGTTGGTCCTGTTTTTCTGCTGGAGATGGGTTCAACTGGGAAGTCCTATTGACAGTATGGTACATGATTAAATATTTTTACTTATTATTTTAGAGTCAAGATGCCTTCCCTCTCCATAGAGATGAGCAGGGTGTGCTGGGGACAGCATCTTGCCCAATGTTTGATCATGTTGGGACAGAGAATTAATTATGGGCAGTACCAGGAGTGCAAGTTGAGGTTCAGCATGAGGAGGCTTTGATGCAGATTTTCATTATTTCCATTTGCATTGCCCAGATTGATTCAAGTTCTGCTTTGTATCTGCCAGAGAGAAAACTCCTGTTTAGAGGGTGGAATAGGAAGGAAAGGGTCTGTCTGCTGCTTTTGTTTAATTCTTCTCCATAGTGGAAAAATACTTGAGATGAGAGTTTCCTATATTCTCCTCCTGGGGAATAAACAAACCTTTTGCCAAAAAATGTTCTGTCCCATTGACTCAGGGCAGTTTATGTATTGAAATTATGCCAAAAAACCACCAGTCCAGAAACCCCCTCAGTATCAGGGGTCAGATTAAAGGCAAGCTGAGCCTCCCTGTCCCGACAGCCGCGTCCTGCTCCTGGTGGGAACCCACCATGGACATGCCAGATCCAGCACTGGGAGTTTGGCTGGCAGATAATGGGAGTGCTGGGACATCTGGAGCCGGGGCTGTCTGCCCTGGGATTGCTCTATCGTCTCGTGGTCCTTGTGAAACCAAACAGGAACAGGTCATAATTCAAAGCTCGCTGCTGCTATCGGGAGTTGTCACCTCTGGGGAGCGGCTGCGTCTCAGAGGGCTTGGGAAAGTGATCCCGAAGGTCAAGGGGAGACTTGCTTGGTGCAGATGAAGTGATAATGGGCTCTGGAAGGAGGGGGAGGACCATTTGAGGTTTTTATTATCCCTGAAGCCGTGAATCATCCCGAATGCTAATCCTGCAGTCAGCAGGTCCAGGTGCTGCTGCCAGCCTGCGCTGCACAAGGAGCTGTGCCCTGTCTCTCACAGGTCTTTTACATTTTTCTACGATTGTTTCATGCTTGATCTTACAATTATGAAGGAAGGGAAAAATATCCTCATGTGCTTCTCGGAGTTTTCAAGCCTTGTAAGTTCATTTTGTTGGACTTGTCCCAGTGCGTGTGGATGGGATGGTATCTGAACCTCAGGGTGTGAAGTTGGGTCCCGACAGGAAGACAAGTCCCAGGGGCCAATTCTGCTTCATAAAATCAGTGTATTCTCTGCTCTTGCAGGAAATTGGATGGGTCTGTAGGTTGGCAGAAGGAGGCCCAGCTCTGCAGTGAATTGTCACAGCTCCATGGCCCTGCCTGCTGACAGTCTGCAGCAGGGCTGTGGCTCTGGGTCAGTGCTGCAGGGACGTGCCCCTGCCATGGACAGACATGGTGACAGCCCTTTGATCACTGCCTGTCCCAGCTCTGAGCCCACAGGCCCTGCTCAGAGATGGGTTTGCTGGCTGGCCCTCAAAATTTAAATTCAGTGGTAGACATTTTCATATTGATGAGCTGCTACTCATCACTCAGGCTTAACTAGCACCCTTCTTTTGGCTTTGGTGAGGATGAAGTTGCTGCTCAGCCAGATCTAAAGAGGTGAGGAGCCCAAAAATCAGAGAGATGAGGCGCCCAAAACCCAAACAGGAAGGTGAAGTAGCACTGCTGGAGGTCGCCAATGTTGCAGAAGGTGGCATTTCAGAGCATGGGAGATGCAGCTGCTGGGATTTGTGGCATTTCTGCAGCCTCTCGGTGATGGGGAGGCTCCTGGCCCTGTAAGGGCTGGTGAAGGAGGGTTTGGGACCTCTCCACCCATGTGTGGTGGTGACAGCTGTCCCCTGTGCCCAGCTGCCTCTGCCAGAGCTGAGCCCTTACCACCATGATTCTAAATAGAGGTTTAATGACCACCCATTAAAACTCTGATCATGAATACTGCGGAGATGAGAATCCACATTTACAGAAACAGCCCTTTTGTTTGGTAAAAATGAGCTATTTTTCAGTACTTCCTTCCCAAATCTCTCCTATTTCACTGTAGTTCCCTGCCAGCTCTGCCCACTAGAGCAGCCATTGCAGTGATGAGTCAGGTTTAAAAATAGGAGGAAAAATTATGGTTTAATAATCAATTATCCTGTGAGTCTATGATTGAAGTTGCACCTTAGGAGGTCATCTGGCCAAACCCTCAGCTTCAAGAGGGAGTTCAGGCCAGGTTGCTCAGGGCTTGTTTTGTTGTTTTGGAGTGGGTTTTTTTTTTTGTTGTTGTTATTTTTTGTTTTGGTTTGGTTTGGATGTTTTGGGTTTGTTTTTTTTTTTTTTTTTTTGTTGGTTTTTTTTTCTTTTTTTTTTTTTTTTGGTTTGTTGGCTTTTGGTTTTCTTCCTTCTTTGTTTTCTGAGGCCTCAGCAGGGTGTGCTCTGTGTCTGCATTTCCATGTGACCCTACAAGTCCCTGGTAATCTACCTTCTCTCTGCAATCCGAGATGTCCTGCAGCCTTTTGATCCCATCCAAATGGGCTTGTAAAGGAGTGAATAAAACTCAGCTTTTGTGAGCATTGGCTGTATTTGAGCGCTGGAAGGAGAGATCCTGATTTTCTACCCAGCTGTCCCCGTTTGTGGCACTTGGGTGCTGGCCAGCTTGCAAAGAAAAATAGATATTCCTGGCAGAAGAGTGCAGCAACCAGCACTCCTCGGTGCTAATTGACCCCTTCTTGGCAGCTTCATCAAAGGCGTTGAAGAATAAACAGGCTGTTGATTGAACTGTTTGCTGTCCCCAGAGGTGGTCCCCCCTTGCTCCGGGCTGAGGCTCATTGTCAGGGCTGGGGAAGAGCCTTGCAGAGCGATTAGCCAGTCCTCCCGAGGAACAAAAAAAAACCCTTTCATCCCCTGGCATCTGGGAGATGGAATCCTGGGGGGATTTGCTGTGTCCTCCATGAGCAGAGCTCCATCCACAGTGCCCATGGATGCGCTCTAGGGATGTGGAGTTTGGGGGGAGGCAAAGGGGGACGTAGCTCTGATGAAAACTAATGAAAACTCTGATAGCTCAATCTGATGAGAGGAGAGTTTGGGAGCAGAAAAACACCTTCAAGGAAAGCCTGGACAAAGTTGAGGCAGATGCTGATGGACGTGAGTGGTGCATTCTTTGCATAGAGAAGTCGTGTTGGTGCTTGCTGGCGCTGCTGCCAAGGCACGCAGAAATCCTGCTGAAATGGGGCGTGCAGGGTTCAGCTGATTAATTAATGGACCGTGAGAGGAGAAAATATGAACCACTCTACTGATGCCTGTAAATAGCTTTAAAAATATTTTACCCGGGTTTTGTCATGGCAAATTGCATTCACGTACTTAAACCCTCTGTATTTCATTTCAGGTTGGGCATAGAGTCCAAAATATTTGAACTTTCTATACAATTGGCAGTCCAGGAGAACTATTTTCACTGAAAATATTTTAAAGCATATGAACTGAAACCCTTTGTTTTGAATCAGATCACTGTTAAACTCTGAGATTAACAAATACCACGCGGTTTCATTAAATGTATTGTTAATGACAGAGCAAAACTTAGCACTACAAGCCTTACTTCTGGGGAGAGGCTCTCCTGCAGCTGTTCCAGGGCTCATTCTGCACTCAGCAAATAGACTGAGGGTGTGCAGAATAAATATTGATAGGGAGGTGGCCTGAGCATCACGTGTGTGTATAATGAGCCTGCATGACACCATATCCATCCCTGTCATGTGAGAGGGCCTCTGGAGTGGTGTTGCTATGACAGCCTGGCGTGGGGCAACACGCCACCTTCATGGGCAGAAATATAGCCTTTCCTTCTGCCCAGGCTCATGGGTCCATCTCTGATTCACCAGCACTGACTCTGGGCCATTTTTGCTTTTCCAGTGATGAGAACGCTAGAAAAGACTTGAAGACACTGCCTGTCTTTCCTACCAAGACACTGCAGGAGCATCCATCACTTGCTTACTGGTGAGCTGTTTAATTTAAAATGTAAATCGTGGCTATGAATGATAACAACAAGATCACTTTTAAGCAGTCTGCAGACTTCTAAAAGTTTTCAGCCCAGGACATAGAGTTACTTGCTCATGTTCAAGTATTTCCAGTTTTTAGAAGATGATAAATTATGCAAGATCTGATGCAAATTCCTCCTTGAAAGTTTGCTCAAATGAAGTTGCTGTGTCAGAAACTGCTGGATCAGAGTATGTGGGGACCCTGCAATAGAAGGAGCTGAAGTCTGAGCTCCAGCCAAGCCTGGGTTTGCAGAAAGCACCTGAGTCTTCATCTGTCCCACAGTGGAGCCTTTGTGCTGTGCTGACCTTTGCTGGCTGCCAGCTGCCCACCCAGCTCCTCTGGACAGGACAGGGGAAGAAAATAATCTAGAAAGGCTGGAGAGAGAAAGATGGTTCCAGTTCTGGGGCTTGAATTTGCTGTAAAGGAACACAGCATTTAGGATGAATCAGTGATATTGTTTCCTTGGAATTTATGCCCTTTGTGCAAATTCAACTCCCTCATTTGTTTTGTTTTTTTAGGCTTGATGTGTACGTGATGGATTTTCAAGTATACCATGCTTGCTTATTATTTGTTTGTCTCTGAATGAATACTGCTGGGGTTTTCTTTTCTTTCAAGTGTCTGACACAGAAATGCATATTTTATTTCACATTCCTCCAAAGCAAATGTTGAAATATGTAACAGGAAAAATGCAAAAAAGTCATTGCTGACAAATGTGTGGTTTTTTTCACCTGTGAAATGTCAGGGGGGGAAAAAATACATGGGAATGAAAACAGCTCTGGTTAAACTTCTTCTGTCTTACATATGGAGCATTAACCAGCCTTTGAAGTTTGGGTCCTTTAGAACGTTGAGATGAATTTACACAATTAGCACCATTCTTCTGCAGCAGAACAGGCTGATCCAAAAGGGTTCATTAATTAGTCTGGAGGGCAGGATGTGATGGTGGGGATCAGCCAGGCAGCTCCTCACTGCCTAATGAAGGGTGGGAAAGAAATCAGCAAGAACCAGAATGTAAACTGGAGCAAGGAGCAGGCAGAGGGACCCTTGTGTGCATGCAGAGCAGGTGGCAGATGCTGTCACACATGAACAGAGTCACTGAGCCTCTAAATTGGGTTTTGTGCTTGGTTTGCAGTGAGGACAGAGTAATTGAGCATTATACACAAATTAAAGGTCTGACCAGAGGACAAGCCATTGTTCAGTGAGTATGACACTTGTTAATTTGTGAAGATGATGATTTTACTTTTCTCCTGTTCTTTTTTGTTGAGAAGTGGCAAGGCAGACTATTTGGGCCATTGCTGCCTATAAATGATGTTATTTGTATCTGTCAGATTCTCTTTTTATTGACATACACTGCAAAGTGGAATTATTTGATATATCCCATTGCAGAGGCTTGCAGTTCAGCATTTGTGTGGTCATTTGGGTACCACAAATGAAAAATAAATTGTTTGGATCTTATTTTATTGGAAAACTATTCCCCATACCTTGCTTGCCATCAATTAATTTTCACTCCAAACTCTTAAAGAGTGCATATTACCCTAAGTCCTGTAAGAAATTCTGGAATGTTCAGAATTTGGCTTTCAAAACATCAAGGTCTTCCAAGCTGCCCCCTGAGCCTGTGGAATTGTATTTTTCATTTGCCATTAATATTTACTGTTCTTCCTAGAAGCAGAGGCAGTAGGATGTGTTATGAGATGTTGGAGATGATGGCCATGGTGCTCAGTGCAGGCTCCTTGCAGTTTTTCTCACATACCTCAGTGCCTGTAAATCTCTTTCAATAATCTGTGGTCTTTTTTCAGTAGGAACAAGGGAAAAATGGTCTGTTCAGTGGTTTTCTGAATTGCCTCATGAAACAGTTGTACAATGGCACAAACACATTCATTTGGAGTCTACCCTTTGTAACCAGAGCTCCATAATGGAATAATTATAGGCAGGTCTTTACTGCCAGCATTTCCCAAAAGGCTCACATGTTCAGTTCAGAATTTTTGCTTTCAGTTCTATGATCTTTTGATAAGAGATTGAATGTTCTGTTGCATGAGAGATTTTCCATTTGCTTTAGCTGGGCCAAAATACCCCATCTTTCCCCAAGCCAAGATGCTAAGTTTTTTCTGAAAACATGGGCCTTCAATTGTGAAGGCCTTCAAAATATGCAAATGATAAATGATGTGTCCTTGGATGTATGTGTGAAAAAAATATGTTAATAGATATTACTCCCTCCAGAGAAAATAATCTGATATGCTATAAATCTGTCTGCAGGTACATGAAAGTGGTAGAAGCTTTGCCAACATATGGAGTTCATTACTATGGAGTAAAGGTCAGTAACTGCCTATAGATAATGTGATTGCTGAGCTTATTACGTGGGATTGCATTCCTAAAGGAGCAGTTGGATGATTCAGTGCCCTTCTATCAGTATGAAATCCCACATTTTTCAACCTCTGTAATTTTTCCCTATTCAATGTACTTTAGAAATTGTTTCCAGAGAGCAGAAAGGAATCTTTGTAAAACTGTATGTAATCCTATCAGGAGCTAAATTTCTATCATCTTAATTAAACTGGATATCACTTCTAGACTTGAAGCAGTTAATGGTTTCCCCAGAGACATTAATCAAGATTAGAAAAATAAAATGGGGAAAAGAACTCCTCCTAAGTGGCAGGTGATTAGTGGTGCATGCTTGGAGTGGGGAAATACTGAGAAATACTTTTGGAGAGTGATGGAAATGCACCATTTATTCCCATCTGTAGAGCAGAGCTGGGGCCAGAGTGTTTTGTGCCGAAGAGCTCAGCAGAGATGTCTCCTTACTTTTGAGTCATGGCCATGGCTGTGGTACCTGAAAAGCTGATGTTTTGTGCTGGTGTGTCCTCCTGTGGCTGTCCATGCCTGAATTTAGTGGATGCAGTTACTGGCCACAGATTTTTTTCTGTCCTCTCCCTTCACAGCCACTCCTCCAGCCAGTGACACCCCATTGTTTCAGCAGCACTGTCTCTTCTCTGTCCACCTTGCACAGCCACCACCTGGTTTTGTGCCTCTGCCTCAGAAGGCAGAGGGAGAAATTCTCCACATTCACCCCAGCAATCCACTTCACCTCAATCTGTTTGCCAGAAAATCTTTGTTCTGTACCTACTTGTACTTGTCACAGAGTGAAAAGGGCTGTAATCTTGGAATTGCCTAATTCTTAAGTGGCTCTTGGTTGATGCAGACATCCATTTTTCAGGATAAACAAGGAATCCCATGGTGGCTTGGAATAAGTTACAAAGGAATTGGCCAGTACGACTTACAAGACAAAGTTAAGCCCAGAAAAGTAAGTTTTTTTAATCTGATTTTTTTGTGAGGGAAGCATGGTGTGGTGTTGCATGTCAGAATATACTCTAAGCTGTTGCTTATTAGACTGGTGGGCACAAGACCAAAGGCTGGAGGCAAAAGATTTCTGCTGGCATTGAGGCAGTAAATCTCTCCTAGATAGTGGAAACTCCCTTTGGGAGCTTTGGCTTGTGTGTCTTGAGTTTGGTGGTCTCAGGATGGGAATTTTGGCAGCCCCCAGGGATAACTACAGAAATATGAAGCAGTTGTGTTTCTGCAAGGCCTTGTACTCAGGTACTGTTTGCACTTTTGTAGATGTTTTTTTTGTGCATGAAGCATAAAAGGCTTCACTGATACAGGCAGAGTATGAGGAGAACCAAGTGAAAATAAAGAATTGTTGAAGCAACTGTGGTGCTCCCCGCCAGGGAATTTTTACATTTGCAAAATGATATTGTTTAGTGTGTTGGTGCCAAAAAGCACAGCTTAAACTTCCTTCTTAAAGAGTAATCCCCCCCTTCAAGCTTCCAACTTGGTCTTCTCTTTTTCCAGACCAGGCTCTGACTTGGTTTCTTTTGGTGTATTTATGTACAGGAGTGTCCAAGGGTGAGCTCTCATGTCCTTCCTTCTCTTGGTTCAGTAAAACACAGAGTTTTATTCCAGGTGTCTCTTCCCATGGCTGCACTAAAAGACAGTAACACAGGAGGAACCTTTGTAAATCAAGTGAACTTGATGAAGCCATTGAATGTCAAAGGAGAGCATCAAGGAGGTCTCCTTGCCCTTGAGCACTTCCCTGATTTTAGGCATCATCTATAAGATTTTCCAGCCAGGAAAGGATCATTCTGCAGCCAAGATGTCCAGCTGTGACCAGCAAAGCTCTCCAAGAAAATGGAGCCTGCCTGGCTGGAAGCATTGCTTCGCCAAGCATTTTTTATGCTTGTGGGATTTCAGTTTACAACATCAACCAGGCAGATTAAGAACATTTTTTAAGGTCAGCGGGGCCCAGATACCAAGTCACACCCTGCAACAGTTAGTTACAAGGCGTTGTCTTTGAATGCAGCAGGGGTTGTGTTTAAGAAAAATAAAGCAAAAACCAGAGGTCATCTCAGCAGTGGAAATATTACAGTGGAAATGAGAATAGTTGTTGGCTTCACTGAAATTGTAATTGTACAACAGAGAATAAAGATTAAAAGGGAAGGTGAGAGAGAGGAGCCTAAATGGAGGTGGAAGATTGAAACTGTGGGGATGGATATGGCTGTAGTATCCTTAAGGATTTTTCTGGTGTCAGTGCAAAGGGACACAAACAATGTCAGCCACAGCTTGTCCTGAGCCATGACTGCCTTTAACAAGTGGCTAAATATACAAACAGTTTATTTATATGGAAAATGTTCCAGGGTTTGAAATACAACACACACTTTGGGGTAAGTGGTTGGAATCAGATGTTTTGGGAGGAAAAGCAGACATCAGGTCTGGAGGGGCACCCACACCCAGACTTTGGTTTGGAGATGCTGCTGCTTCTTTCAGTGTAACTGCAGCCCTGATGCCTGTGATGCAGCAGGCAGAAGTTCCTTTCAATCAGTATTGTTGTTTGTTCATATTTATGAATGTATCAGAATTTATTTCAGAGAAAGAAGGTTATGTACAGCTTGCCTGAATCTCCCAGGAGTCTCTCTGAAACAGGAGGGGAATAGGCATGTAAACTATGCCTGTCTTTTGGAGCAGTGGTGCTAGTTTTGCTGGATTTAGCAGAATTTTCTTGCTTTGCTCTTTGGGAATGGAGCCAAACTCACAACTGCCATGTGCTGGTGTTATCCAGCTGTTTATACTGTGGATCAAAACTGCTGTTGTGTTTATCCCCAGCCATCTGGGAAAGAGCATCCTCATTGTGCTCCACTTCTCCAGTTGGTGATGTTTAAATATACATGCAGCTGATTAATAAATAGAGAATAATAAGAGGGAAAGGCTGAGTCCAAGTCTAATGGAGACTGAGTTAGCCTTCCCAAATTTTAAAGCTACAAGGATATCTCTGGGTGTTCAAATCTCTGATACTGGTTGTGGTGGGAGACCTGCAGCATTTTGGATAGGAGGCTTTGAACAGGAATTGGTGCCTGTGTCCCAGTGAATTCACACCTGGGGATTTATTCTGCTCCCCATGGCTTTTCTGCAGTGCTGTCAGATGTTTGCTTCACCATAGAATTGTAGGCATCTTGCAAGAGCCAAGTCCATATTTAGAATAAAATTTTGATATTATTGATAGAAATAAAATATCTATTAGCTGCACCCATTAATGGAGGGTCAGTTAAAGCCAAAGAAATGCAACTACCCTCTTCAAAAAGTGAAATCTTTTGCCTTTATCCAAGTTAGGCAGAGACACCTAAATCCAAGCCTTGGAGCACAGTGGATATCCCAAGATTTTGTTATTGGATCAACACCAGTGCATGAAGTGCAGGGCTGAGAGCTCCTCACAGGAAGCAGCTTGCAGGAGAGGTGTGGGTGAGGCAATCTCCAGATCCCAGTCACCAGCACTGCCAGGGCTCTGTCACCATCAGGTGGTGTTGGGGAGGCTGCTCTGGGGCTGGACCTGGAGAACCTGCCCTGGCTGTGTGCAGCTGGCTGGGGAGGTTTGGCTCCAGCTATTAATATTTTGCTGATTGACCTGAGATGGTTTGGACAAGGGAGTTTTGTTGCTCCAAGTCACTCCTAGGAGCTTGTATTGCTTTGGGAGCAGCTTCCAGCAAAGCCCAAGTGTTGCCCATCACCCAGGACTGCCAGCTGAGGCACTGGGGAAAGCACTGTGCTCCAGCACCTACAGACTGAAAAGGCAGAATTATTTTGTGTGTCATTTATGAAAATTGTCTTTGTAGATAAAAGCAGTGGCTCCACACTGGCTGGAGGTTATACTGAGCTCACTTGATTGTCATCCTGAAGTCTCACAGGGCATTAAAACAGACTGGATTTGGCAACCCTTGCTCAGATTTGAGCTCAGACCTGGGATGAGCTCTGCAGTCCTGCTGCTTTGCAAACGTATTCTCTTTCAGTTGCAGTTAATGTTGAGAGTCACCTCCTGCTTGGAGAAGTGCCTCCTGCTTGCTGTGGGGTGGCATGCCAAGATCTTGTCTCTGGTATCTTCTGAATCAATTAGGAAAAGTATAAAAAATGTCCCAGGAGTTTGTTTGTCATTTCAAGCCAGAATAGATCTCCCTTTATCTCTACCCCATTCTTCTCACTGGCGAGAAAAACAGTGTATGTCTTGTTAATGAAGGGTGTATTAAGGCATGAGTTGAGTTTATTCTGTGTTCAGCCAATATGTGGGGATCCTCTGAGGGCTGCAGCTTGCTGGCTCTTGGACTTGTTCTCCCACTTCATTGTGTTTCTGTGGGCGACTCCCTTGTGATAAATTAACTGTGTTAATCTGAAGAGAAGAACTAATCTTGCTGTGGTATTGTTTCAAATGTCCAAGAATATTGGTTCTACTGCTTGATGTCTTGACTGCATTGTGTTCTCAGAAGTGTTTTTGTTAGCATATACTTGTTTTGAAATGGGTAATGTTTATCACAGGATGGTGTGGGCTGGCACATCATCTCATTTCAACCTCTCTGCCATGGGCAGGGATACATTTCACTATCCCAGGTTGTTCCAAGCTCCATCCAACCTGGCCTTGGACACTTCCAGAGATCCAGGGGCAGCCCCAGCTTCTCTGGGCAACCTGTGCTTCATCACCTTCACAATATACCTGGATGGATTTAATGCTTTCAGGGCTTTAGCTTTCCAAACCAGACCCCTGTCTGCTCAGACAATTTCTCCCACCCTCTGTAAGGGTCTTTTTGTGTCAGTTTGTCCAGGAGCTCTTTGTTCATCCTTGCAAGCCTCCTGACACTTTTGCCTTTCTCTTTGTTGAGATGCATTACTCCTGAGCTATGAGGAGGAGGTATTATGATAGTTCTTACTTAATTCAAAATATACTAAGAGTTGATGCTGAAAGTGTTCCCTTGCAGAACATTTACTTCATGTAAATTTGCTGTCCTGCTTTGCTGAATAGTTCAGAACACAGCAGCATTGGAACAGCCTTCTCAGCAGGCAGCTCTAATTAGGCAGAGATTTCTTTTATGGTGTTTATTTCTCACCAAGCCATTTATTTGGATAGAAGATACTAAGCTCACATAATTACTTAAAATAAACACAGAGCTTTTATGAGACTGCTCTGAAATTCAGTTCTTTCCAGATGTGCAAAAAGTTGCTTGAACATCACCTACTGCAAAACACAAACTTTTGGGGCAGTTTGATGTTGAGACATTTCTCAATCTTATGATGCCAGTGCTAGTGAGGATCAGGCAAAAAAGGATCATAAGGTGTTAGAAAAATATATGATCGAAGAGGTTTTTAGGACTGTCTTAATAATTTATGGATAAAGGATGCCTGCAGGTGAGCTCTGCCAAGTTACGCTGGCACAGGTGGGAGCTGTCTGCCTCCTTCCCTCAGAAGGTGCTGCAGGTGGGGCAGTTTGGCTCTCCTGCCATCTCCTCAGGTGCCTCCCTCCATGGGCAGGCACAGCAGTGAAACACAGGATTCCAGCTGAAGGCAGGATGCCAGACAGCTGAATGCAGCAGAGGGGCTGAAACTGCTCCCAGTGCTGCTGCCAGCGTGGTAATTTCCCTCCTCGGGTGGGGTGCATTCCTGTGGGCAGAAATCTTTTATGTTTCCTTGCTCTGAATTGCCAGATTTGTCTGCAGATTGCTGTTCCCAGCCAGTTCCTGAGGTGCTGGTTGCTGAGCCTCCTTGCAGGCACTGCACGTACCACGAGGTGCCTTGGAAGTGCTTCCCCAGGGAAAGGCTGCTGCAAGCACTGTGGCATGGCTTGCACTTCCATGCTGACCTTACCCAAACACCCCTTGGGTGGAAAGCCAGAGATTTGGGTAATTCAGCTCTTGGTCAGAATTTGTCCCTAACCTTGGAAACATCCTGGGTGCAATTTTGGCACGTGGGCTGGTGCAGCAGCATGTGGCCACACAGCCCCTGCACTCAGCTGCTCTCCACATTTTCACCTCCTTGCAAAAAGAAACTTTGTAAAAAAAAAAATTAAAATATTATTTTTTTAAACATAACCCATCAGGCTTACAGCAATATTGAGGCAGGAGCCTGAGCAGCTGTCCTGCAGGTCTCTTTGGGCAGGGTCTCTGTGATCCTGACAGGGCTGGTTTTCTGAGCCAGTTTGCTCCTGCTGGGACAAACTTGCATTTTATTCAAAACTGGATGCAAGATCAGCCAGGTAAAAAAAAAAAACCAAACCAGCTGCTTCTTTTAAGGTGTTTCAACACTTAGGCAAGTCATATCTCTTTGGGTTGCCTTAGACTATTACCATTCTTTTTGTGCAGAAAGGAGGGCAGTTCCTTTTTGTTCAGTGCTCCTGGTATCTGGAATTGAATCACAGTAGAAATGCAGGGAAGCCTAAACTCGTGGGCTGGAAAAGCAGCAGCTGGGTGGTAGGAGTCTGGCTGGTGCACAGGGGTGCCTGGATAATGAGATGGGATCAGAGCTGCACCTCCGCCTTCTACAAAAATAAAAAATCAGAAAAACAACCTTGACCAGGCCAAGTTGTACTCAGAGTCAGACAGGCAGCCCCTGGGATGCTCAGTAGTTTTCAGGAGCATTTAAGGACCTGACAACCTACCATGGATGGGCAGGCTATTAAGAAAACATTAATTAGCTCAGGTGGACTTAATCATCTGGTTAAAGGGAACATGCATTGCAAAACTTCCACAAAAACATTTTAATTATTCCTAATTGTTCTTCTAGCCCTCAAAAACCAGTTCTAGATTTCCAGATTTTTTTTTTTTTTGCCACTCTTTTGTCTTTAAATATGCATGTAGTTTAGGTAAGATTGAAATTAGGAATTATTTCAGAACATGTCTGTACAGGGTAGGGAGTATTTGAAGAGAGCAGGATGTCTCTAGAGCAGTCACGGTTTCCTGAGTGTTGCCTTTTGACCACGAGGTAGAAAAATTTCAGTTAAAGTTATTACTTTATTGCCTTGTCCTTATTTGTATTGTATTTTTTCCCCTCTTGTCTTTATGAATCCAAGTG
Organism: Erithacus rubecula; assembly: GCF_903797595.1. Lineage (NCBI taxonomy): Eukaryota > Metazoa > Chordata > Aves > Passeriformes > Muscicapidae > Erithacus > Erithacus rubecula. The sequence continues at coordinate 15,958,534 of NC_136665.1, read as the reverse complement.
TGTTCGGCAGAAGCTTGTAATACTTTCATTCAGGATTATTTTTATGTGCATCTGTGTAAATATTATTAGCTCACAATTTATTCTGAAGCAGATCATTTAATCACCAACCTTTTTTTACAGAGATCTGAGTTAGGAGGGTTTGTCAAATGAGGCGGTAGCTAAGGAGCTTATATTGTTCTTAAGTGAGATATTTGAGGTCAGGGCACTTTTCAGTCCTCAAGAGCAAAGGGTGTCTTGGGTACAACAGCAATTCCCATCTCTCCTGCTGTGGAGCAGCAGAGGGGGGAGCTGGAGCTATCCCGGACTTGGGGAAGGAGGCAGAGATGTCTTTGTGCTGAATGTTCCCCACTGTGAATGCTTGGGGCGCCCGTCAGCTCCTTTTGGGCTGGGATGGATCTCACAGGGTGGGGAGGAAATGGGGCAAAGCTCTGCCCACATCCTGAGGCAATTCCGTGCAGGTTTTCTTAAAAATGCAAACGCCTTTTTCAAGTTATCCTTTCTCGGCGCTGCGAGTGATCCTGGTGTGGGATTTGCACAGACCCCTGTGCCTGGGCAGGAGGCTGCTCCGGGTGCTGGGGCTGCTGCGTTTTATCCTCCTGCCAAAAGCGACCCCCCTCACCCTGGGACAGGTGTGCCCCTCACCCTGGGACAGGTGTGCCCTTCTCCCGCAGATCTCCGGAATGTCGAGCGCGTCCGGAGGGGAAGAACCCAGAGGAAGTGATAAAGGGGACGGGGACTCATCCCCCGCCGCGATAAGAGGCAGCAGGGCAGTGTTGTTTCCAGAGGTCATGTTTGAAGCACGCCCATGGTTTTTACGAGCGTGGGAGCGGGCCGGGAACGCCGGGATGATGCTTCTGGTTGAACCTGTTGCCTCTGGGTGTGAGTCAAGGCTGGCGGGGCCGGGACACGGCACCGCGGGGACCCCGGGCAGCCCCCACGCCGCTGGCCCCGTCCTGTCCCCCCACGGGCACTGGGGTGCTCCGAGGGGTGCAGCCCCTCGGCAGAACCCTCCTCGTTGGCTCCGCTCTCGGGTTTTCCCTTTATCTGGGGCGTGGGAGGCGCCGCTTGGAGCGGGTGGGTGGTGATGTCAGGCGTGTGTCAGCAGTGGGAGGCGAAGCTGCCAAAGCAGAGCAGCAGGACGGAGGGACAGACGGACGGCACGGCTCTGCCCTGCCCATGCCACCCCCGACAGTGATCCGGGGAGCCGGGATCGCCATCGGGATCGGGATCGCCATCGGGATCGGGGCTGCGGCCAGGTGAGTGCGGGATTCGCCGCGCCTGTGCCGGGATCCCGCTGGGATCGTGCTGAGCACAGGCGCCTGTTGCTCAATGTCCTGACACACTGCTTAGGTTGTCGCCTTTTGCGTCTTTCTGAGTGTGTTTTTTTGTCAAAGTTCGGTGCAGAGTTGTAAAGAGGCGCTTCTGACTGGGCAGGAGGGCTGGGAGACAAACATGAACTTACTTAAGCACGGAGGGAAACTGCTACAATCGTCGAGAAAATAACTTATTAACTCAAGTAAATTGCATTTCCAGTTGGCTTCACTTTTTCTACATCAGGTTCTAATAGTCAGTGGTAGTCTTAGGAAAGTTTTAATTAAACAGAGGGAAAGCTGCTGAAAGAGCCACCTTTTCCCTGAAACACGAATGCGCTGGCTTATGTTTCATTGTGTTATAAATGTTTCAGATGCATCACTGTATAATAACGTCATTTTTTACAAAACTTGAAGTGTTTCTGTAGTGGCAGGTCGCATGGCATGTCAGGTTTTGGCAGAGGCCAGCTGGAATGTTGTGTGTCCCGGGGGTTTCTGGTGTGGTGGCTGCACCCTTGGCAGCTTTGGGAAAGCTCCAGTGGGGAAAGGAGGAGTTGCTGTGATGGCCTGGGTGCCTCAGCTGGATCATCCCTGGTGTCACAGGCTGATCTCCCACTGAGCCCTGTCCCTGCCCAGCTGATGGAGGCACCTCTGGTACCTCCATGTGAGCTGCAGCTCTGGAGAGCAGCTGATGCAAACTCCAGCGTGCTGCTGCTCCTGTGGGGCCCATCATGGTCAGGGGGGCATCTCTGGGGATACCAAAAGAGTCCCCTTGTGCACCCAGGCACCCTGGCACTGCTGGAGAGGGGGGCAGGAGGTGATGCTGCTGAAACCTGCGAGGCTGGGCTGGGAGGATGCAGCCCCTGATGGCTCATCCCCAGGGGCTGGCTGATGCTGCTGCAGAAGGAGGGTGAATTCACATGAAATCCTGATCCCACGGGTGCAGCTGCCAAGCCCTGACTGACTTTGATCTCTTCTCCCAGCTGGCACTTTACAGGAAATATGTGGGTTTCCAGCAGGAGAATGTGCTGGGGGTGGCTTCCTCCTGTAGCTGCTGCTGTTCTGTACATGCTGTACCTCTGCTCCAAAATGTCACACTGGGTGTCTCACACAGTGTCTTCACAAGAGGAAGGTCTTGGCTTTTCCAAGCTGCTGCTATTCCCTGGGGATGTTCTGACTCAGGGAAGTAGACCATAGCTGTCTATACAATTACTTTGTAAAGAGATTTTTGCATTTAATCAGAGAGAAAATGACTTTAGCTGCCCTGCCAAGATCTCTGGGAACTTCTAGCAGTGAAATTAAATGTGCTGTTGTTGGAGGCAGATGTTGTCACTGGCAAAATCCTCAATTTGTAACACATTGTCTGTGAGAGTGTGAAATTACTGAGGGGCCATCCTATATTTATGTGCTCCTTTTAATTGATGCTATGAATGTAGTTATTGCTCAGTCCATGCCATAGCTGAGGATACACAGGAATTGTAATTTGCTGAAATTATATCACCTTGGGGTGAGAGGACTGGTGCTTTAGTGACCGTGTGCTGCTTCTCTCTCCCTGCTCTCCCAGCTATTCCAATGGAAACAGCTGGAAAATCTCTATTTCCGTGAGAAGAAGTTTGCTGTGGAAGTGCACGACCCCCGCAGGTGAGGCTGCAGTTCTGTCATGGGGGTTAATCCTTACCCAGAGTGGGAACTCACCCTGCTGTTAGTGGCTGGGGTGGGAGGTGCCTCAGAGCTGACACTGAGTTTAGTCTGGGCTTTGGGATGATCCTGATCCAGCGTTTGGCAGGGCACACTGGGGCTGTCTCAGCTCTGGGGGTCCTCTCAGATTCCCTGTGTGTCCATTCAGGGAATTCTTGGAGCAAGGGGAGGACTGTTTGTCATGGCCAAATCTGCAGCAGCACTGGGTGATGGGATGAAGGAAATCTGAGTTTTTGCATGCCTAAAATAAAGGCTGAACCTTGCCTGGTTGAGAGAGAGGCATTGTGGACTTTAAACCTCAAAGACCTGTCTTGAAATTGCATTTCTTTTCATCTCCTCAGAATTTCAGTGTCAAGAAGGACCTTTGGTCAGAGTGGGCTGGTGGTGCAGACCTGGTATGCAAACACTTCCCTGATCAAGTCCATCTGGGTGATGGCAATCAGTCAGCACCAGTTCTACTTGGACAGGAAGCAAAGCAAAGTAAGTTATGAGGCATTTTACTGCAAGCAGGGGTTTCAACACCTTTCCTGCATATCCTTCAGCATGTGTTTTTCCACGGATGGACTACTCTCCAGAGAAAAACTACAAATTGTTTTTGTCAGCTTTTTGAGCAGTCTATTGGTGGTGGTATTGTTATTTGATCCATTTTAGCCTGCCTGCAGTTAGGGCCTATGGAAATGTAATTATGGAAGAGGGAATTCCCATGTCTGGGTGTCTAATCTGTCTTTCCTTTTGTCTCCTTTCCTGTGTTTGTTTTGAAAGCTGCAGAGATTTTGAGCTGGGAGATGGTTCAGGTTTTGGGGAAGAGGAGAAAGGAATGCCAAACAGCTCTTGTATACCACAGGCAACCTGTGTGATGCTGTTGCTCTAGCCTTAATTTTGTGGGAGATGTGGTGTGAAATGTCATCTTCTGTGATGTGTTCTGAAGTTAATTAGAGGTAACTCAATGAGGTTGGACTTTTTTTTTTTTTAACTCCTTCAGGCAAAAATTCCATCAGCCAGAAGTTTGGATGATATCGCCATGGATCTGACAGAGATGGGAACACCAAAAGTGTCAAAGCTGGTGACTTTGGAGGCCAAGAATCAGCTTATTATGGCCAGCAATGGCAGCTTGATCTCATCAGGTAATACTGTTTGTAGATATGAAGTAGCCAAGTATAATGGGGCTTGTGTTTATTAAAAGGGAAATGAGACTACCAGGCAATAAAAATGGCCTTTACCTGGAAATCCTCTGATACAGAGTGTGTTTCCCAGGCTCTCAGGATTCAGAGGTCAGTGAAGAACAAAAGAAGGAGAAAATTATGGAGCTAAAGAAGAAAGAGAAACTCCTTCAGGAAAAACTGCTTCAGAAAGTTGAGGAGCTGAAGAAGATCTGCCTGCGGGAAGCGGTGAGAGCTGCACCTTGCACTGGGCAGTGGGAGCCCCTTTATCCCACTGAGCCTTACCTGGAGCCTCTCTGTTCCCAGGAGCTGACAGGCAAGATGCCCAAGGAGTATCCTCTGGGTGCTGGAGAGGAGCCTCCCCAGGTGAGAAGACGTGTTGGCACAGCATTCAAGCTGGATGACAACCTGCTGCCCAGTGAGGAGGTGAGCTGGGCACAGCAGGGCTGGGGTGGCCAGAGCCACTTGTGGATAATTCAGCTCTTCCTGGGTGTTTTAAGAGGAGGCAGCTGGGACAGGTGCTTGCATGGAGTGGGAAATTTGGTGGGTTCTGCAAGTTCACCCCATCCAAACCCCTGATTTGGCCATGGCTGTATGAATTTTAATGGATATTTTGCTGCTAATTAGAGAGTATCAGGTGCATAATATCATTTGGCAGCCCATGGCTCTGAGTTTTTCTGGAGCATTGACTTGTGTTTGGATGGTGTTTGAACCCAGAAGGAGTGTGCACTGTCCCCCTTGCAAAATCACCTGTCTGTGAGCATAGTTGTGTGACAGGTGACAGGAGGAGGAGTTTTACCTGTGGCTTAATGAAGGTTCCACCTGAGTAAAACCTCCCTGCATTGCTCAAGAAGCTAAAATGAACTTTGCTGGCAGAGGCTGACTTGGGTGATATGGTAATTCAGGTGTTTGCAGTTTCTGGACACACTCCATTCCCCCTCATTCCTTCTGAGATTTGTTAGCAAGCTGTATCATCCAAGTAAGTAGGTGTTGGGCACTTGGCATCTGTCTTTCACCAGAAACTCACTGCCCTGCCTCACAGGGCTGCTGTGCTCCTTGTCTGCAGCAAAGTGATTTTGTGGACTGCTTAAATGCTATTAAACCAAAATCCTGCTGACCAGATTTAATAACGTGTTGCTTAGCACTTCTGCAGTGCCTTTCATCTGAGCTTCTCAAAGTAGTTTACAAACAATTAATTAAAGCCTGAAACTCCCTCTTACGTAGGTATGGTGATACCAATTTCCATTTTTATTTTCTCTGAAGTAGGGAGAGATTTTGAACAGATGTTTTCAGGGTTGGACTCATAGCAGGAGGTTTAGCAGCCTAAACCTGAATTTAAGAGTCTGTGTTATGTCACCTGGGCTTCAGAACTTTGGACATTGCCCAAGAGATCTCAAAATTGTGCCCTAGTCAGAAATAAGATCTGAGACTTTCATATGCTGTGATTGTCTTGTGTATAAACTTTTCTGCATTTTTGGTTTTTGTGCTCAAGATTTCACTTCATCACCACAAAAATAGGTCATCTTTCTGATGACTTTCATTGATAATTTCTCTCCGGAGTACAAGCAAATAACTCATCTCATGAATTTGCAGGATCCTACTTTGCAGGACTTGGAGAGCAATTTTATCATACACCAAAAGCTGGTGGAAGCTGCCAAGAAACTTGCCAGTGAGCCAGACCTCTGCAAAAACGTGAAGAAGAAAAGAAAGCAGGAGTATGCTGATGCTGTAAAAAAGCTGCAAGAGATAGAAAACTCCATAAATGAATATAGAATCAAGTGTGGCAAAAAACCAACCCAGAAATCAACTCTGGCTCTACCAGGTGAGAGAATTCCCCATGTTCTGATGCAAACAGGAGGGGAAAAAGAACAATTTGGCTTACTTATAAACTTTGTTTACATCTTCTCTATATGGTTTATCTTCTCCAAGGCAGTTAAATAAGAAAAAAGAGATGAAGCTGCTGCATCTGATACTCAGTGCATGGCTGTAGGATGGGGGCAGAGTTGGCCACAGTTTTAGGAGCAAGCACAGACATGTTCCAGCACCAGATATGGGCTGAAGGTGCTGTGCACAGAAAGGCTGGCTGCAGCACCTTGGATGAAGCTTTTCTGATGCCTGAATTCCTGGGTGTTGAGTGCAGTTGTACATCTGAGATGCCACATGCAGCATCTCTCCCCCATCCCTCCTGTGGTGCTTCAGTTCCAGCAGAAATGGAGCAGGCAGGATTGAGGAAATAAGGATAAAAGACATTGCTCCTTGATTCAAAATTTCCAGGAAGTCGTATAAGTAAAGTTTAGGAGTTTATGAATGCAAACATATTTTTTACTAAATCCATTTGCCACTAATGAGCACAGTGAAAGCAGATACTCTTGTCCCCTCCATTCTGAGAGTGTGATTCTCCTAAATGAGGTGAGATTGCTGCTGCTTCAAGGATAATGTGTGGAAACCTGTTAGTATCCAAGCCATTGAAGCAGTTTTGGATCCTTACCCCTGACACATCAAGGCATCACTGGGCTATCCATCATCACAAAGTGATTATTCTGAAAGGCTGATGATCAGTATTTAATGTGGCCCAGCTTGTTCCTGATTGACAGAGGGGAGGGAAACGTCTGTTTTTCCAATCTCTTGCTCACCAGCGTGGATACAGGTTGTGGAAAGTCCTGTATTACCTGGGGCACCTGGTGTGTGGTAATGACCAGGAGTGCTGGTGAGCAGAGAGACCATCCATCCATCCATCCATCCATCCATGGGTGCTGTTGTGTGTTGCTGGCAGTGTCTTGCCCTGTTGTCCAAGCCAGCAATAAGCAGCTGCATTCCCTCCCAGTCCCAGGCTGTCACCCTGCAGCATGTGTTTGTTCATCAGTAATTGATTTTGTGTGTAACCTTGTCACTGTCACCAGCAGTGCTCTCGACTCCGGGTTTCAGAAGGCTGAGCAGTGATGAGTCACTTGTCTGTGAATTTGGGGAATGACTTGTTAGAAGTAATATGTTAAATATTCCCATTGATTTACTGAATCAAGCCATAGCTATTTCCATCTCAGCCCCTAGGGATAGGAGGTGAAGGACATATTGAACTGCTTTCTGTGTTCCACTTCCCTTTTCTCCCTCTCTAGCCCAGAGTTTCTTCCTCCCTTGCAGGGAGTTGCACAGACCCTGGGATTTAAATTCAGGCATGTCACCATATCTGAATATGTCATCATTGCACATCCCCCCTGAATCCAGCACTAGCTTTAGGCTGGCTTTTTTCTTTCCCTCAGCAGGCTTTGTTCCTCCCCACACTGGGCCCAGTTCCACATTTTTACCACCCTGTGGTCAAATCCACATAAATCAGCTCCCCTGGAGCTTTTTCCCAGTGTCAGGTTGCAAGCAGAGCTGCAGCCCATCCTCGGTGGTCTGACAAGTCCCCCTAGGGCAGGGACCAGTCCTGATTTTTGCTGTTCTTGAACAGCTGCTCTATTTACTACATTCTTGTAACCAGACCTTTCCTGGCAGCAAATTGTGACAGCAGGAGCAGCACACATTGCAGGTGCTCATGGTGGCTGAGGGTACAAACAGGTGTCTTACACAAAGTGGCTGCCACTGTCATTTTTTGTTGCTTCATTTCTCTTTTGCTTGAAGATTCATGGAGATTTTTCACCCCAGCAGTGCCATATCTTGCCAGAAACAGCCTAGGGATTGAGCTGGCTGGGGGTTAATTATCTCTAGTTCAGCCTCATTTCTTTGCTGCTGCTGGTCTGCTGCAAACCTGAGTGAGGACAGGCTGTTTCTCAGTGAGGAACAGTGTGTAGCATCAAGGTGAGACAGGTATAGTGAAGTGCTGGGAATAAATAACAAAATGTAAAAAGAAACAAAAAAATTAGCATGCCCATGCAACAGTTTCTGTTTTCTGTGTTGTTGGAATTTGCAATACCTTGATGGAAATCAGTGGAATTATTCTGGATTGATCTTAATTTAATTGAAACAGGATCTGTATGCTGATGCAACATTCAAAAGCAAATGCCAAATTTTAAAAGGCTTTTTGTACCTACCTGGTGGGGTTTCAGGTGTACCTGGAGGAGATTAGCTGCTAACAGCCAAGATCTACATGTCTGTGTAGGCTCCTGACTCCTACTGAAGCTCCAAAACACCCTGTGAGATCTGTTGGAAGTGGGGTGGAAAACACCTTTGTAAATCTTGGCTTGATTCCTGCTACAGATTATTAAAAAAAAAAAAAAAAAAAAAATCTCTTTGATAATTACCTGGGTTGCTTGCTGAGCTGCAGTGAGCACACAGAGTGATGATGTACCAGGACTGTCTTCAGGCTGTGAGGGCTAAAGAATACAGATTGCTTGCTATAAGTATCAGCTGGCTCTGAAGCTCTAGAAAATAAACTGTGTTAAGGTATTTGTAAGTTGATGTTGGCTCTTTTGTGCTTAAAGTGTTTGTTTTTATTCACAGATGATATAATTCCATCTGAGAGCAGCTCCCTGTCAGACACAACCACCTATGATGATGGTATGATGCTTATCCTTTTTTCCCCAAGAAATTTGTCCATTCAGAGATATTTCTTTGATGTCCTTAATGTCCTTTAGTATGTTCCATCCCTGGAAGTGTTCAAGGCCAGGCTGGACAGGGCTTTGAGCCAAACCTTCTTAGAGGAAGGTGTCCCTGCCCATGTCAGGGAGTTGGAATTAGATGAGCTTTCAGGTCCCTTCCAATACAAGTCATCATATGAATCCATAACTTTGGTGAATTTTGATGATAAGTTACTTTTTAGCAGAGGGAAAAATAGCTACTCAGGAATGTTTTTCCTCTTAATGGGTTAGTTATTGAAAGTTTCTGTGTTGTGAGCTGACCTGAGTCATCTTTAGAGAAGGAAGTTGGTTTTAACATGACCAATGTGCAGGCTGAGGACACTGTGGGTGTCAAATATGTTGTCTGTAGAGCCTGGCCTAGAACTGAAGGACTTAGAAATTGAGAGAATTAGGCCAGCCTTTCTGATCTCACAGCTACCATAAAACTTAGAGAAAAGTGGAATAGTCACAGATACCAATGCTCTATTTACGTTTATCTGTTCCCTAGTGAGCTTGCATCTTGCATGGGTTGGTGTTTGCTCAGCTTACTCATTTCACACACACACCCACAGACACACTCACACCCTGTTCCACAAGGTGGAAAGGACTTGGCCTGCCTCTCCCTTAAACTGGGTAATCGTCATTTGGGGACAAACATTATCTAAATTATTACTCACTTTGCAGTTCAGGCCTGACTCTGATCTCACTTTTTCCCAGTTTTAGATTGTACAAACCAGGTGGTGCTATAAAATGGATTTACACCTGATTCCTGCTTGTACAAGTAGAAGTGGAGCCAGGCTTATGAACATGTTCTCTGTGATGCTCATCCTGCATTTTTATGTATTAGTTGGAGTTTCCTGTTGGCTCTGTCGGGACCTGGTTGTGCCCTAAGCAAAGTGAGAAGAACAAGGATCAAACCAGCATCTTCCCAATTGCCTTCAGCCAAATGTGTCTGTCAGTTGTCTGTGCTCATTCAGTTGCTTTTGAAGTCAGTCCCTTTTAGGTTGTGCTTCAAAACTAATTCTTAAAATGTCATTTTCAAGAGCTGGAAGGTGAGGGACAGGAACTGGCCTCTGCAGGGGCTGAGCTTGCCTGCTTGGCTCTGGAAAGGATTGCTCTGCAAGCAGATGTTTTCCCAGGAAGTTCCATTCTGGGATCTGGCACAGCCCCAAGCTGGGTGTAGTTTCCATAGGAGTTGGTGCTGCTGGGATCTGAGGAGCTCCACGATGTCCTGTCTGTGGAGAGAGCTCAGTGCAGGCAGGAAATCTTTTCTAGAACCACAGCTCCTGTCATTGTCTCTGTACTGCAAAGTGCTTCTCCTCAGGGGCCACAGATTTGCACCCAGGGCAAAAATATCACTGATTCTGCTCTAACAAAATGCATATTCCTTTCCAACAGTCAGTGAATCACTTCCTGCAGCAGCACAGAGACCCAGCTCTGCACAGCTTTCTCCAAGACTTCCACCACCAAAGTCCCTTGGGGTGGAGAGAATTCATCTCAGGAAGTCATCCATAAATGAGCAGCTCTTGGAAAGCAGACACTCCAGGTAGGCACATCTCACTGCTGCTGCACTCTGCACCTGCTGCCATGAGCTGCATCCTGCCCCTGCTGAGCATTCCAGCAGAGCCACTGCCCCTGTGCTCTCCTGGCCTTACAGGACTTGGTGATGGAGCTGAATTTCCTGATTAGGAACAAAAGTGTGGATACATAGTTGACACCGTATCTCAAACCAAAGGGTAGCATAGTTTTTGTGAAGAGATTTGAGATGTGTGAGAAATTCAATAGCAAAGGCAGTATTTGAGTTGCTTGTGCCTACCACTGCTGTCATTCTTTGTGTCAGTTTCTGGGTTTTTTTCGGTGTTAATTTAATAACTTGTCATTTTCCTGATGACTGTGCTTAGTGGATTCAGGTAGCAGCAAACCCTGCCCATTCCTTCTGATGGTATCAGTATTCCAGCAGGTACATTATGTCAAAGCAGACATAATTCATGTAAGGCCTGATGGAGAATTCTCTATTTACAAGCAGTTACTGGGATTCAGCCTGCCTCCATCATTAGTGTATCTGTGGGATTTGGGCACTTCAGGAGCTAGAACAGCTCCATGGGGCACATCAATAGCAGTAGGTTTGCAGGTGACTGTGTGATTGTGTCATGCATGATCATGTCAGATCTGGTGCTAGCAGCTGTTCCCAGTGTAGGGACTCCCACTGATCCTGAGATTTCTTGGCCTGTCTTTGTGAGCAGGCTGTTAAAGGCACACTTAAGAATGTTTTAGAGCAATGCCATGTCTTTGCTTTTTTCTCATCACTCAAGATAAGCAGACCACTCCTTCACATGAAGTTTAGAAGTCAAATTATAGCCATATGTACCCATTCAGCTGTGATGTGCTTCGTTTAAAAACCTAATTATTTTGCTTCTGTGTTACCTGCTCTGTCTCTCCTCGACGGTTCTGTCCTGGAACAGCAGCTCACCCTGTGAAGATCTCATTCGAACACAGGAACGCGTTGAATTTCCCTTCCTACTTAACAGCTCTGCTTTTCACACATCCACTTACGTTTGCTCTGCTCTTTCTTCTGTTTCTCCAAGACTTCAGGCACCCATGCTGGGTGTGCTGTGCCTTGTGTGTGTTGAAGCTCACGGGCTGGTTTCCTTTGCTGCAGGGAGGTGCTCTCGGCGCACAGCAGCCCGTTCCGCACGCTGGAGCGGCCGGCGCAGCCCCCCGGCGGCAGGAGCATGCCCACCACCCCCGTGCTCACACGCAACGCCTACAGCAGCAGCCACCTGCAGTAAGGGAGCCCTGTCTACTGCCCTGCCCAGCTGGGGAAACATGAGAGTGAAAGCAAATGGTGTTAAGAGGGGAAAGAGTCGTTTGCTGCGCAGTGTTCTTGCAGCAGGCTCTCAAAATGTTGGTTAGAGCTGTTACTATGGGAAGGCAGCTGTAATGTGAGCTCAGCTGTGCTGTGAGACAGCTGATAGTCCATGCTGGAGCAGGAGAGATGCTAAGAATCTTTAATCAAGAGCTGAAGGGTGGATGGGTTGGTTGGTTGGTTGGTTGGGTGGTTGGTTGGAGTAGTGCAGCCTGGAGAGACAGATCCAAAGGAAACTCATCTTTCCATGTTGTGCTCCCAGCTCGTTACTTGTGTAAGCTTTACCTTTCTAAATGCTGACAGAGCCCTCCTGTAAATCATTACCAAATGTGTGTTTTTGACCTTAGCTCTGTGTGTCCCTGTCACAGATTAACCTTACTCACCCTGACAGATTATTATAAGGCAGATCTGCTATTGCAGCCAATACAAAATTCAGCCAGGCTGAGTTCTGTGCATCACAAATACTCTGTGTGGAAAGATAAGGCAGGATTTGTGTTGTGCTTGGACTGGGGAGGCAGCTGACCTGTCTGTGTGTGCTCTCCCCAGCTCTGTGAGACTGTTTTAACCATCCAACATCTGTGTTTTTCTAGGCCAGATGTTTCCCCCCACCACTGCCGGCAGCGCAGCGGAAGTCTGGAATCCCAGACCCACCTGCTGTCCGAGGCTCCTGCTGACAAGACAGCCTTCTCCCTCTCCAAATCCCAGCGGAGCAGCAGCACAGAGATCCTGGACGATGGATCATCCTACACCAGCCAGTCAAGCACAGAGTATTACTGCGTGACACCCACTCCCAATCCATATTACACCACTCAGACGCTCGACAACAGGACCAGGGGTCGAAGGCGGTCGAAGAAACACAACATTTCTGCTGCAAGTTCAGGAAGCATGCCAAACCTGGCCCATAAGGACATCCGCAGCACTGTCTTCCACAAAGGCCAGGAGCAGCCTTCCTCCAATTACTACATTCCTGCATACTCCCCGTACGCAGAGCCCGACGTTTACTACAACGGGGGCTACGTTTACGAGAGCGACACGGAGGGGCAGTACAGCGTCAACCCCTCCTACCGCTCCTCGCACTACGCGTACGAGCGCGGCCGCGAGCTGCGCTCCTACCGCGAGGACGAGCTGGACAGAGCCCCGCACAACCCCTACGCAACCCTGAGGCTCCCCAGGAAGCAGGTGGCTAAAACGGAGCACATAACCAAAAACATTCACAAGGCCTTAGTAGCAGAGCATCTCCGCGGCTGGTACCAGCGCGCCTCCAGCCAGAAGGAGCAGGGTCACAGCCTGCAGGCAGGCTTTGAGTCCGAGCGAGGCTCCCAGAGGAGTTTGGGCTTTGCTGGGCTGCAGACGCCGTGCTCGCCGAGCAGCCGCGTGTCCTCCTTCTCCTCGGGTAACGTCTCCTTTCAGCTCTGCTCGGTGTTCTTGTAGGTCCCTGCTGTGCTTTCAAAGGTGGATCTTGTTCCGCCCTTCAGGATCCAAGTAGGATCTTGTTCCGTTCTTGGAAGGAAAGTCCTGTTTGTTATCTGCTCCTAAGGGTAAAACGACCTTTTGCTCTTGACCCAGAGAAGGACAAAGGCCATCTGAGTTTCAGGCAGGTGTATTTAGCAGCCAGGAGCAGTGTACAAAACTTCATGCCGTGTAAATGCGGTGGCTGTGATGGTTTCCAAAATATGGTCCAGTGAGCATCACTGAACGTATCAGAAAACACTTTAAAAGCTCTAGAATACCACCTGTACAGTGCCTTCCTCCCTACAGGACTTATAAATCATATTTTGTGTTTGCATTGTCTCCCTGAGTCCTGCAAAACCCCATAGAGATCACTGATGAGAATTGTCTTGTTTGCCTCAGCTGATTTAGCTGAAGGTCTAATTTGTTGCAATCTTTTTTTTGAATTCCAGCATCTTCCACAAACACTGCTGGGAACTGGAGAACCCCTGTTGCACTGGGTCTTCCAGACTATGATACCTTGTCTCACTCCTCCTATGCCAGCTGTTATGGGAATGTTTATGGCAACCTTCCTTTGCAGAGCAGGTGAGTAGAAGATATAAAAATTTTTTGCCCCTGCTAGTGGGGGCTCTCCCAAGAGCCCAGGGTCTGCTTGGTCCTTGCAGGAAATCCTGCAGCTCTTGCTGCTTCTGTGTGGCATTTTTGATGTGTCCCCTCATTGTAGAGCATTTTGCTGTGAGGACAGAAAGCTGCTGCCCTGGGGAATGACTCTGCCCCCACAAATGCCATCACATTTAAATACACTTATGCTCAGTGTAATAAGTACCCCACGTGTGCCTCCTGCTTTGTGGGTTGCAGTTTGTGCTTGCTGCCAGACCGACTTGTGTGAAAATACTGAATTTTTAATTCTGTTTGTTTTAAAATAAATGAAAGTGTAAGGGAATACATAAAAGCTGCCGCTAGATCTTTTTTTTTTTTTCTAAACTACATGCTATGGGCTGTTTTACTGAAGTGATTTTAAAAATCTATGGCAACAGTATTTAAAAATACTGTTTCTACTAATTTTTTAATTTCTTATAATGGAGCTTTGAAAATTCTGCTTGTATTAGCAGCTTTATCTAAATGAGGTTCATTAACTATTAATTTTCCATATTCTGAATCACTTGTCTGATTGTTCATCTGCTTTATTGACTGTTTTAATGGCAAACAAGCAATCAGTACACCCAACAGTGTTGACAGAGCTCAGGGCCAGGTTGGATGGGGCTTGGAGCAGCCTGGTGTAGTGCAAGGTGTCCCTGCCTGGAACAAGATGAGCTTTAAGGTCCCACCAAGATAAGATCCCATATTATGACATTTTTGAGCAGCACACAATTGCACACAATTTTACTGATTACAGCACAAAAAATGGGTTTGTCTTTGGAGGCAAACTCAAAACAACCAGCATAACTTTGAGCCCAAGGGAGGTGCATGAGCTGGGGGGTCTGAGCTGATCCTGGTTCCGTGTGTGTGTTGCAGGACGTATGTGGAGCCGAGCCAGCTGGGCGGTGAGGAGGAGGATGGCTTGGAGGAAGAGCTGCCCAGCAGTGAGCAGAGGCTGTACTGGCACGAGGACTCCAAGCCTGGGACACTGGTGTAGCCCCCTGCAGCCCCTCTTTCCTACCCCTGCGTGCCTTGCACAAACACGGCAGCTCCGAGGCGGAGCTCGGGTGGAACTGGCGAAAGGAACAAAAAGAGGAAGCAGCATGTTCTGCTGGGAAAGGCTGGATTCAGCATCTAGAGGGACTGCAGCAAACTGACAGAGTCTTACCACAAATGGAGTTTCTTTGTGAATCCATACAGCCCACAGGATCCAGGGCAAGCCACAGTTCATCTATGACCGGTTGCAGCACTTGGTTGAAGTATTTATATTTAGCAAGCACTTTTTGGGAAGATTGGAAGGTGTTGAAGGCAAACCTCAGAGGAAAAATAAATGTGAAAAGGAGACTCTTATGGAAAACTAAGAATTCTAGGAGCACAAGTCTGATGTCTGAAAGAAGAAGAAAAAATGAAAATTTATTCTGCCATGGCTTATGAGGACCTGGAAGAGGTTTCATAGGCTTATGAAGGATAGATACTGTGTGTGTGAGTGAGGCAAAGGGTGACTGAATCACTATTGGAACATTACTTGAAGGAAGGCTGGAGTTTCTTTGTTATGGAGGTTTGAATGAGTCTGTCCAGTTTTTGGAGTGTTGTTAGGAGTGTTTGTTAGCACCACAGCAAGTTCTGGATAGAAAAAAATTTGCTGACACATACGTTGTGTAAAACTATAGGTAGTTGTGGATTTGGAAACAGAAGCAGTAAACTTTGAACTCTCTTTTCCATGATACAAAATAATTAATAACAACCCATTTAATGACCTTTCCATGGTACAACTTCACAGAGTGGAGGAGTAGGCAAATTTTCACCGTGGCTGCATGGTGACCCCTGCTCATGGGGCGACAGTGACACGTTGCTGTGCCACAGTGGGTCGAGGATCCCAGGAATTGTTTCCCAGGGAACAATTTGGTAGCAATGGCCAGTATTTTAAAGTGGATACAAACACAAACAGCCAAGTGGGTGCCTTAAAATGAGGGGCATTAGGATTGTACAGCGAGTCACCTGAACTCCCAGGTGCGTTGCAAAGTCACTGAGTGACAGAACAGCGCTTTCACAGAACCATTTGTGTAGGGAAAAAACATGTGACTGCAGTCCTGGTTTAAGAGGGATAAACCTACCTCAGGTCATCCATCTGTAGGAACAAACTGGCACGGGGTTATCCTGCCTGATTCCTGATGACTCGTCTGCAAACGGTAAAATCTCTCTCGTTTCTCAGCTGTACTGTGCTTCAGGATTCCAGAAATGGTGCTCTTTTGTTCTTTTATACAAAAGGTTAGTTACTCCCTGTTCATATTGTGAATAGAAAGGTTTCTGATAAACTTTTTTGACGTTTTTTACCAGTATTCCAGAGCATGTAATATATACAGAAGGACACACTTGTTAAGCTGGTACTTAGTTGTTTGTATTATTAGAGTCGCGATTTGGAATTAAACGAACAAAAGCAAAATAAAAAATAACTTATTTCCTTGGTTTTGCATATTTGTATAGCCTTCTAGAAATGCAAAAGCTCTTTTTGCTTATTCTTTTACTACTCCTGAATTTTTTAGACCTATTATTTTGTATAGGTCAATAAACTAAAAAGTGTGCTACCAAAACCACTTCAGCGTTTCTCCTTGAGTGCTTGGGAAAGTGCAGTGTGTGTTATTTCAGGGCTTTGAAGTAAATCACTGTGGTCTGATTTCTTTTGGCCTGTGGTGTTGGGTGGAGTGCAGAGGGTCAGTGGCCTCATGTGAAGGAAGGTTGGCCCCAGGCAGGTCAGAGATCTGAGTGAAAACATCAGAATATCAGGTCAGAATTTCTGCTTCTCCACCAGCTGTACTGGGGGAGCCAAGCTGGGCTCACTCAGCATCCCTCCAGTGATACTGAGACAGTATATTTCAACTTGTGTTGTTGAAAATGCTTCTTGTTCATCTCTCCTTGCACCCAGGAATTGCCACAGCCTCTCCCATTTGGAACATGCCTTTTGGGGTCCTGTTTGGAGTTTGTGCTGCCTAAGACACTCACCTGTCTGTAAGAGTGACAGCTGCTCTGCACCCTGGTCACCCAGTAGTTGAGATTGTTCAGTCTCACTCCTCTCTTCAGAGTTATTTGTCATTCCCTACTTTTTGTGGTGTCCATAAACTTCACAACCACCACTGAATTTTATTCTTATTTCCAGGTTGCAGGTTAAAATAGGTATTAAAAAAACCTGCAGGTGTGCCCATAAAATTACCCACATGACATTGTACTTTTACATTTTTCCCAGCAGCATTTGAGGATTTTCTTGTGGCAAGTTCTTCATAAATTGACTGCTCCCTGCTGCTACAAACCACCAGTGCTTTGAGTAGGAAGCTGAGTGGCCCCATGTCCAGAAGCTTTTCCTACAAAAAGGAAATGAGATGTGTTACCAGGCTTGTGCCCCATTTAAAGCTTGGTTTGTATTCCTTTATTTTAATGCTGTAGCCATGAAGTTTTGTATTGGCTTTTCTGTCATCAATCAGGATTTAGCTCAGCCCAGCACATCCATGTTGGCACAATGCTGGCACTCAGCCTGGCCTCCCAGCTTGCTGGGACACAACTGGGGTGATTTGGGATGAGAATATGGGTTTGGGTTGAGGATGGTCTGCTGTGTTTGGGGGTATTGTGTGTAAAATCTCTAAGGCCTGAGTTCAGAGCCTGGTTGCAGTTTCCAGTTAGCAAGAGCTGAGCAGAGGAACTGGGAATCTAAGTGGGGTGGTGGAGCTGTAGCGCTTGAGCCCCTCTTGTCATTCTCCACATGCCTGGCTCTGCAAGAGTTTTGTTTTTAAAAACTTCCATGAAGAGAGGAAGTACAGAGTGAAGAAGGAGGCCCAGAAGAGGAGAATTAAGGATAACCAACTTTTCTCAGATGTTGCTTAGGGTCAGTCTTGGATGGCACAGGGAGGAAAGGGAGACCATGATACCCCTATGGCATCTCCTGTAACTCTAGGGAGCTGCTGCTGCTGCACCCAGTTGTTCCCCAGGACCTTTAACTTTCCCCATTGCAGATTTCCAGCTTGCCTTATTGCATTTCTGGAGTGATGTTTTGTTGCAGATGTTCAACTGTTCACAGTCTGTATAATGCAGCTGAGGAGGTAATAAAGACATACTTGTAATCATTATCTTATTTGTTCACAGCTGAAATACAAATTGGCTGTGCTTTGTTTGAATTGCTATCTCATCTGTGTGTTGCTGTTTAACCACAGCCTGCCTCACCAGGGAGCTGAGGACATCTAGTGCCTGGCAGCAGAGTGGAAGAGAGGAGCCTTCCTGCCTCCTGTGCTCCTCTGCAATCCTTCCTGACCTTGCAGTATGAAGAAATACCTAGAAATTCTGATTTGGTAATATCAGAACAAAGCCAAGAGGTGAACAAGGTGAAACACCAGGGTTTGATTTTACAATCCTCTCTCTCTTCAGAAGGTGGATGCTGCTGATGGGAGTGTGGAGGGGAAATACAACCTCACTTAAATGTGTATGTAGTGGAGTGTTTCTGAGTGCTTTCAGTTTAAAAGAAGACCCACTCCTTGCCAGGAATCCTTAAAAAGGAATTTGGGCACTGAGCTAAAATAAGCCATGCCTGATATTTTTAATTGCTGTCTGCTTTTTCTCTGCTGTTTTAAACCAAAATACTCTGAGATAGGGGAGGACAAACACTGATGGGAGTTGCCATGAGCCCTGTGGGAGGCTGGTGTTGGACATTCCTTCAGTGCAGGGACCAGGAGGAAAATCTACACAGGAAAATCGTTTAAGATCACTAACCTTTAAAATTCACCTGACTATACTTACATGAATCTTTCTGGCTGAGGTGACTCAATATGTGACTGTTTCAGGTTTCTGCTGATTTCTCATTTATGATCTTGGACTTGCTCAGCTGAAGTGTGAAAAACACAACAGCAATGTTTGCAGCTCCTGGGTGGGTGAGAAGCCTCCACTGTGACCCAGCCCATCCCAAATGTGTGTAGGAAATCCTATAAAAGCTGAAGGTTTGCTCCATCTTCTGGGCTTTGGGATCATTGCAGGAGAGCTGCTCCTGAGCCTGGGGAGAAGCTCCCTGCACTTGCCTGGCACTGTCTGGGTATGTTCACACTACTCCTAGGAAGATTTCTGCATTCCACACTCTTCTTCCTTCTTCTTAGTACTTTTCTCTTGTATTGAATAAATTTCTGATGTGTAAAACTGACAGTCTCAGGTACACCAGGGCCTCACACAAGCAGTGAAATCTCTCTCAGTGAAATCTCTCCCAGGGCAGGATTTTTCATCAAAATTTTTTACCCTGTGCTGTGATGGAGCAAATGGAGCCTGAGATGACATTTCCTCCTTGGAAGAAGGGGCAGTGCAAGTTGTGCACAGTGCTGGTAGCCCAGGAGGACACATGGCACAAAGGTCAGGACCTTAATGACAGAGAAGCTTCTTTTAACAAGAAGCATCTCCTTGCCATCCATCCAACTTTGTTATCCCTGTCTGTCACTTATGATGAATGGAATCACCATAAATCCTTCAGCAAGTCCTTGACTGCAGAGGGATGTGCTCTGCCTCCCAGGACATCTCCTGCCCCATTCCAGCACAGCAGGAATGAGTCTCAATTTATATTTAATCATTAGAGTGCCATCAAAGAGCTGCAGATGGAGAAGAGTTTGCAGCCAGCCAGGGCTCAGCTGGAGTAACTCTAGAAGAAATCCTTCCACCTGTTGCCAGCCTGGGGTTAGGGCAGGACATGTTTCATGTGTACAGAAGGAGGTGGCCATGTGGCCTCTGCATCATCCCTGCCTGTGGGCACATTTTGGTGGCAGGAGGATATGAGCTGTGGGGCTGGGGTAGGTTTGGATGCTGTAAAAGAAAGATACACCCTATTTAAGTGTGAAAGGTGGCATTATTCCATAGGACAGCTCTGTTTCTCATCTGATCTGCTTGTGCTGAATTCAGTGTTTCATATAAATGTGGAGGTGATTGCTCCTTGCAAAGATTTTGGTGTTGCTTCTTGAAGAATCCTTGACATCCTGTTATTGCAGTTCTGATTTAATGGTGCTGCCAGGCAACACTGGGAGTGAAACTGTAGATTTGGCCTAAAAAGAGAGGGTACATTTTAACACTTAATTCTAGCCACTGGTTTTAGTGTGAGGTTTTTGTCACTCCTGGGGTTCTGCCCTGCAAACCCAGAGCACAGATAAATTGTGAGAATAAAGGTAGACTTAGCAGTAAATAATTGCTGAATTGCATATGCTGTCACAGATGAGCTCTACCACAGTTTTCAAGGAGATTAATGTCTTGTCTCAAGATCTGAGCTTGCATTTCTGATGCAAGTATTGAATCTCTGAGCCTGTTCTGCACACAGATTTGCAATAACAAGCCCTCTGTTAATAGCAGTAAACATTTGGGTAAAGGCCCATGGGTGGTGTGAGATTCTGCACCATGTTTGCCTTGTCTGGGTGAACTGTGCCCATCAGAGAGGACCCTCTGCTGCCCCGGGGTCTCTGTCCCCAGGCAGTCCCTGTGCAGGGGTTAGTGTCCCCTTTTGATGGCCAGTCCTGTCCCAAAGCAGGTGCAGCCACACTGAGGCAGCTCAGGGCACTTTTTGGGTTTGCCCATTGATGAAAAGCCCCAGGTAGAGTCGTAGCTCAGTCCCTGAAGTCATGGTCAGAAAACAAACATCATAAATTGCCTGCTCCCCATAAAATAACAGAATTACTCATGGTCTCTCACAGACCTGTTTTTCTT
This sequence comes from Erithacus rubecula, assembly GCF_903797595.1. Lineage (NCBI taxonomy): Eukaryota > Metazoa > Chordata > Aves > Passeriformes > Muscicapidae > Erithacus > Erithacus rubecula. Next base: position 15,938,151 of record NC_136665.1, on the reverse strand, counting down.
CACCACAGGCTGATTTTCTACTCCTTTTGGCAGCTGTTAGCACTTTGCTTTGGGAGGAAGAGGTAACAAACCACCAGCCAGGGATGAAAACATTCAGGTATTTAGAAGTGCTTCACCAAGGTCACATAAATAACAAGCTGGGAAAGGAAAATACCAAGTTAGCAGAAACACTGAGTGTTTCAACATTCTGCCCATGTTTATGGTATAAATGATACCTGGGAGCAGAAACTGCCTCCTGTAGCCACAGAACTGAGCATGGTGCAGAGCCCTGGGGGCTGGGGCTGCTGCTCCAGCCACTTCAGAATGTGGTCAGTAAAAAAAAAAAGAGCTGGGAGGTAGCAAGGGAGGTGTAGTATTGTTCAGTGACAAGCAAGCACAGAAAGTCAGTGGGGTCAGATTTGGAACAGGTTTTGGCTCTGAATCAGGCAAAGGTTTGTCCTGGGTCAGCCCAGACCTTTTGTCATCTCCAGATCCCCACCAGCAAAATCTCAGTGTCAAGGTTCTCCTACCCCAAAATCATGGGGGTTTTGATATTTTTAAATGGTTCAAACCAGTTGAAATAATTTAGAAATCCATCTGCTAATTATTTAACCATTTTTGATACAAACCAAGGCATACACATCTGACTTGCCAATGCATTTCTCTACACGATTGCTTTGGACTGTGGGTGGTCAGTGCCCTGTCCCAGGCTGAAATGTTCTGTCCTTGATTTCTGTCATGACCAAAGTCTTTTCCATGCTTCCCTTTTCTCTCTACACTTGTTAAAGTTTTCTTTTCCCTGTAATCAAGAGGGTGGATGATGACAGAGGTTGTTTCCTACTGCATAGGTATTCAGACCTCTAAAAATGGAAACAAAAGAAAAATCACAAGTTCTTTTTTGGGGGACCAAATTAGAAGCATCCAGGTTCTGCTGAAACAGGAGATGCAGCTCTGCTTACATCTCTAGGGGCAGAGGAAATTACAAAGCATCAACACAGTGATGATGGCAGAGATCATGGCAGATGATGAGAGATCTCAGCACAGTGAGATGTGGTGGTTGGTTGAGCTGGGGCAGCAGTGGAGGGCTCATATCCCCCTCCTGCTGCTCCATCCTGCCCTGATCCAGCCACTGCTGTGCCTGCTGCTTCTCCCAGGGTTTGACTTTGCAGCTCCCTGTCAAGCCACTTGGGCAAATGCTTCCAAAGTCAGATGTCCTTACTCTATTTAAGCAACAAACTTAATCTGGTATATTTATATCTGGAAGAGTGGAGGTGTGGTGGGTGATTTTTTTTTTTTCCTCTTGGTGTTTTTCCCACAGGGTGTCTCTCTATGACTGCTCCTGCTCCTTAGTGGTTGTTATTGTTCAGATCTCATCATCTGACCCTTTATAATCCCTGTATTGGGTTACACTGCACTTCTGGACATGCTTGGTGTATGCTACTGATTGTCAATTTTAGACTCTCCCATCAGCCTACGAGTTTCTTAAAAGTAATGCAAGGTTATGTTACATGGGACATTCCCTGACTTGTTCCAGCTGCACTTGGAAATGCCATGAATAGAAGAGAATGAATGTGGGGAGGGTTTATGAGCAAAAAAACCAAAAGCCAATGTTATAGAAATTGCTCTCCAATATTTGGCCAGCATGTGTCCCATCAATTACCTTAAAAATAGAACAGTTTTAGGCACTCAAAATATGGGTTCATGGGATGCCTCCTGTTAAAGGCTGGCATAGTGGCCAGGCCTTCCTGATATTCAAGTTAAGAACTTGTCAGCCTTTGGTCTTTCAAGAGAGATAGGTTGGAATTTTTGAACAGAATGTGTAAAAGAGACAAAAATGAATAAAGTGAAACAATCCTGCAGGAGAGGCTGGTGGGTTTCATTCCAGAGTTTATCCATATGTGAGTCCCTGCCTCTTCTTCTGTCCATGTGCTCTCAAAATGATTTTGTTTAATGCCTCTTGGGCTCCTACTTAGCGTGAATTTTGAGCTGCTGCTACCTGCAGGAATTGCTCTGTGATTGCTGCAGGAACCTCTTGTCTTCTGCTGGGGCCCTGGCACAGCACAGCTCTGCCCTCTGGTAACAGGGCACCTCGTGCAGCAGCTTGTTAGTCCAGGGATTCCTGAGCAAGTGTCAAATTGGTGTGGAAATAGCAAGAGTCACTAGTGGAAGAGCCTTTCCTGTCTTAATGAAGGTTGAGAAATGCATGATTATTTTGGAAGGCTCTGAGGGGAACACCAACAAATGCTCTTGGGAAGAAGATGGGAGTTTAGATTTGGAAAAGTGTTTTAGACCCACTGTGAGCGTGTCCTCACCTCAAGGGTGTTGTTTGTTGCTCTAATGTGCTGTTACCACAACACCAAAACACTGAGCAGTGTGTTAGGAAAGGAAGTACATCCTGGAAACATAATTTATGGAGGAGAGACCTAAAGTAGGCAAAATATGATCCCCACCTTGGAAATCTGTGGGATTAGCACCTGTGTCACCAGGAGAGGTGTCACCAGGCAGCCCCTTGCTCTGCATCTGGTGGGGAATGCATCATTCCCAGTGTAGAGTTTCCTAATCGTGGTCTTGACAAGTGATATATTTCTGCTTAAGAGAAAAAGTGGTTTTTAAATACCTGATAGTGTTCTCAGTACCCCTGTTTTCCTTCTCAAGAGGACTTCATGAGTTTGACCCTGCTTAACTTAGATGATCTGACAAGACCATGGCCCAAGATGGCCTGGCTGAGGATCATGGAAACCCAAGAAGGTGCCATGGGGCTTTATTTACAGTCAAGAAATTAGCAAGTCAGAAGTAAGCACTGAATCCACAGCTTCTGTGGCCCAAACTGCATCGTCTGGGAGAGCAGCATACTGGCTACTGAAGAGCACTGATTTATTTGATGACATCAGGAAAGCATTTATGGGCTCTCTTATGGGCAGCAGTCGCTGGGGGTGAGAGCTGCTGGAGCAGATAGATTGATGTGTGGGTCTGCTGTTGTGCTTGCTACTGCATAATATAAAACAAGGATGAGGACACCCCTGAAATACCAACAGGGCAAATGAGGCCATTGCATTCTTGGCTTGGATTTTTATTATCTTTTACCACTTATTCCGTTCTTAAATTTTTGCCCTCTTCCCTGCTGTGTGACAGCAGGAAACAAATGAGGACCTTTGGATAATGGATTTTTAATAGAGGTTAACAGGGTTTAGAACCCCATGTTTCATGTTACAAAACACAGCAAAGAGGCACCATCACCATGCAGAGCCTGCTTTGCTGCTGGCAGGCTCCAGCAGAGCGTGGTTGAGACTGTGATGAGGAATATGGCTTAAAATTGGCAGGGATGGTCTCACAGCCTCTCCCCCATGGTTTTCTCCTATGGAAGCTGCATTTGCAAGGTGAGGATTTGATTTGAGACCCTTGGAAAGAAAATTTGAAATCATGCGAGGAAATCTTCCTGATCTAATGAACAGCCCAAACTGTGAGTTGCAAAATTATCCATCCTTGTGACTCTGCTCTTACAAAGAAACCATGCACATGTGATGTTGGAGGTGTGGTTTGCTGTGTGAATTTAGCAGCCTATAAAATACTCTGTGGAAAGAAGGAAAAACTTAGATGAAATGGACACCTAACAAAAAAAGGAGTTTGAGGAGTTACATCAGGTCTACAAATATAACAAAGTAAATATTTGTAGTTGCTTATTAATATTGGGGGAAAAAAAATGGTAAAAAGTAGAAGGATGAGCCTGAGATTGTCAGCCAAGAAGAGTTGATGGTGCCAATGATGTTCATGACAGGGACAGGCCAGTCAAGAAGGCACTGGCATTGCCTCTGGGTGGGAAATGCTTCCCCAGGAGCACTCAGGCTGCTTCAGAGGGCTGGTGCCTGTCCCTGCATGGACCTCTGTCCCCAGGCACAAGGTAGATATTGTACCAGCTCTAGCTGCCTTTTTCCATCTTGGAGGACTTTCCTCTGACCAGGATGTGAGGCTTGGGAGAGGTCACCAGCTGAGGGGGCTGCACTCACACCAAAACCCCCTGTGATGGTCACTCAGGGCTTAGACCTGGCCAAAGGCAGCACAGGGCCTGTGATCTTTGGCCCTTTTGAGATAAATTGGAGATGTTATGGCTACAGAGACCTTTCTGGGTCTTCCCAGAGGCTGGATTTCCCCTGCACATCTCACAGGTACCACTAATGTCCCTTATCCTGCTTCCAGCACAGGATGAAGCCCTGGGCAGGGCAGTGTCCTGGGAATCCTCTGGAACATGTCTGTCTTCTGCCTCCCTCAGAGGGGGACACACCAGCTGCACTGAAATGTCAGAAGGGTTTGCACAGCTGACAGGTTGCTGAAAATGGAGCATGGCCATAAATTCTCTTTATCCAGCCAAGTGCAGCTTAATATAGACTTAGCTGCACGGGCTGTGTCCCACACTGAGCCTGGGAGCTCATGACCAAAACATGAACTTGTCGATTTGACTGGATCAGCCACTGCTAGTGAGAGGAAAAAGAAGAAAATCCTCTGAATTTTATCTTTCTCTTTAGGTTTAAAAAAAGTACCAGAGGAAGGAGGGAAGAATGAACATGTCTGAGCTTGGCCAAAACTCCGATGAAGACGTGTGCCCTGAGGACATTGATGAGGATGAAATCCTGGCTAACCTGTCCCCCGAGGAGCTGAAGGAGCTGCAGAGTGAGATGGAAGTCATGGCCCCAGACCCTGAAATCCCCACTGGGATGATACAGAGGGATCAGACAGAGAAACCCCCCACGGGGAGCTTTGACCACAGGTCCCTGGTTGACTACCTGTACTGGCAGAAGGCATCCAGACGCATGCTCGAGGATGAGAGAGTTCCTGTCACCCTCTTGCCCTCTGAGGTAACAAGCAAAAAATCACAAATATTTATTAAGCATCAGCAGGGGGATCTGTTTTATAGCTTTAATACCTTTACCTGCCTCTGCTTCTGCCCCTTATGTAAGGTAAAGTACAAACAAAAGTAGATTAATCCTAAAAGCCTCATCAGCAATAGAATCCGGCTTGGACTGATGTCAGGGTTAGTAATTTTTTAATTGTTTTTCCCAAATATTTACTTAAGATTTTGAATAGAAAAAAAAAATCTAATTCTAATTTGAGTAAAGCAGATCACTGAGAAACTGTCATAAGATCAGTTTTGGATGATGTAACTCTAATTTGTTTGAGTTTGCATATGGAAGAACACCATGTTGCTTTTCCATGGAAGATTATATTAATCATACAAATTAAACTATTAACTGACAGAATTACTGGGGAAAAATCCCAAACCACTGTATTTTAACAGGGTGAAATATTCACTAACAACCAAGCATGCAAATTCTGTGAACTAGTTCAACCCCACTCAATACAGTGCTTAAATTTATTTGACTATCCCTATGACTTTGAAATAAAGTTAAGGTCATACTTAGATACCTTTCAGGATGAGGGCTACACTTAAAAATAGGTTAATAGGATTGAAACTTGGCCAGATGAAATGCATGGATACTTGCATGTGAAGTTCACTAGAATTTGAGGTAGCTGATTTATTTTAGTTTTGTTTTAAATATCAGTAGTTTGCTAATACACACCAGTGTGGCACATCCCAGACTTCCCAGGGCAGTTTTCCTGGGCTTTGGAGCCCAGGGGGAATCTGTAGGATTTTTCTTCTCCTACAACACTCTAACACTCAAAGAAACAATTTTTTAAAGACTCCTGAGGTTAAATCTGAAATCTGGGTGTGGAGCTGACTTCTGCATTCACAGCTGGTCAAGCAAACCCCACACCAAAGCCATTCACCACCACAACCCCAAGGGCAGAAGTGACTGGGACCATTTTGTCTGACTTTGGGTGCAGCACAAGCCATGACACTGTCCTGCCTGAACAGCTCAAATCTAAAGGAAATAGCTTTGTTTTATTAGTGCTTTATTAGCATTTCTCTGTGATGGAGGAACCACTTGCAAAAAGATGCTTGCTACAGAAAAATCTCAGTGAGTAGTGTCTCTGAAATTGGTAGATATTTGCAACTAGTTTATATGGATGGATTTATTTGGATGGTAGGAGCCTCACTGCCCTGCAACTGCTTTGTGCAGGGGCTGGTTTCTTATCTCTGAACTCCAAACTGAGCTAATACTTTATCTCCAGTGAGGTGCTGCCTTAGGTGTGGTGCTCTGGGACTGCCAGAGCAGGTGGCCTGGCTGTCCCTTGTGCTGCACAATCAAAGGACTTGATTCCACAGTGGTCACAATGTGCTCTCTTCACTCCTCCTTGGGCTGAGCAAACCATCAGGGACTCACACTGATGTCCAGTGCTTTGGGGCATACAAAGAAACTTTCTTGTCAAAGAAATTAGAAAGATTGCTCTGAATCCAGAAAGAGACTTTGGATCAGAAATTCTTAACCCCAGAAGGGTTCAAAGACCATCTTAACATATCATTAAATATGTTAAGGATTTAATTGTCAGGATTTAATTTAGTAGGCAAAGATGAGAAACTGGTTTGCAGCCTCTTTAGGAACAAACTATTCCTGTGTTCCCAAGCAAACTGGTACAGCCTGAATTTACAGTAATGACACTTTTAAGGATTATTGTCTATTGTATGGGCATAGAGGGATCTAAATCCAGCTGCTACATGTTTATTTGAGCAGAAAGTTGTTGTAACAAGATGTTTTGCAACTATTTCAGCTGTGAGGTTTTGTCTTCCTCAGAGAAGTGCTGCAGAGGAGACGGAAGGTGAGGCTGGCAGCAGTGGTGAGATGGCTGGCAGGAGAATGCCAGGACCAGAGGGAAAAGAGAGACATTACCAAAATGAGCACGTGTCTGAGTCAAGAACACAGCCTGGGGAGACAAAGAAAGATGGAATTGATAAGGAGAGAGTGGTAGAGGAGGATGAGAAAGAAGAAGCAGAGGAGGAAGAGGAAGATAGTGAAGAGGAGGAGGAGGAAGGAGAAGAAGAAGAAAATGAGACTGAACTGGAAACAAAGGAGAATTACACCAATGAGAACAGTCACAGCAAACAGATAAGTCAGAAGCCAGGTACAGAACCAGGAGAAATCAAAGAAAAGCCCAAGGAAAATGAAAAGAAAATATCGAAATTGAACATCCCCCAGAAGTTAGCACTGGATACCAGCTTCATGAAGATAAGTGCCAGGCCTTCAGGAAATCAAACCAATTTAGAAGACAGCTTGGAGAAAGTCCGAAAAAACAACCCAGACATGAAGGAGCTCAACCTGAACAACATAGAAAACGTCCCCAAGGAAATGCTGATAGATTTTGTCAACGCCATGAAAAAGAATAAGAACATAAAAACGTTCAGCTTGGCCAATGTGGGGGCAGATGACAACGTGGCATTTGCACTGGCCAACATGCTGAGGGAGAACAGGAGCATCACCACCCTGAACATCGACTCCAACTTCATCTCTGGCAAGGGCATCGTTGCCATCATGCGCTGCCTGCAGTACAACGAGACGCTGACCGAGCTCCGCTTCCACAACCAGCGGGGGCTGCTGGGCCACCAGGCAGAGATGGAGATTGCCAGGCTGCTCAAAGCCAACACCACCCTCCTGAAAATGGGCTACCACTTTGAGCTGCCGGGGCCCAGGATGGTGGTGACCAACCTGCTCAGCAGGAACTTGGACAAGCAGAGGCAAAAGAGGCAAGAAGGGCAAAGGCAGCAGCAAATGAAAGAGCAGAAAGAGTTGATAGCGATGCTGGAAAATGGACTTGGGTTGCACCCTGGGATGTGGGAAATGCTGGGGGTACCTCTGCCCCAGCTGAGGATGCAGGAGCCCCCACAAGCCCCCAAACCCCCCGTTCCTGCAGCTGTGTCACTGAGCAAAAGGCAAGAGAACATGAGGCCACCAGCACCCGAGCAGCCGTGCAGAGAGAAACCCATCAGCTTCAAAGTGGTCAAGCTGAAGAAAACTCAGCGCAAACCCCCCGTGCCAGAGTACGTTGAGCCTGCTGAGAAAACCAACCTCAAGGATGTCATCAAAACACTCAAACCAATTCCCAGGAGAAGACCCCCTCCCCTGGTGGAAATAACCCCGAGGGATCAGCTCCTCAATGACATCCGCCAGAGCAACGTCGCCTATCTCAGGCCGGTGAGTGCAGAGCGTGGCTCTGGGTGGGGAGCAGCAGTCACTGCTGGGCTCTGAGCTCTGGTTGGAAATGTTGGCATTGGCAGGGCTGGCAAATGCACCTGCACGTGGCATTGTCACCCTTTTGTGTCAGGCTGCCCCTCCTGGCATGCAGGTGGTGTTTTCCAGCAGCACTGAGCTATGGCTTGGGCAGGGAACTCACTGCAAGCACCAAGGCTGCAGCATCTCTGTCTGCAGCCACGAGGTAAAAGAAAGGAAATTCACTCAGGAGGTGAGCAAACCCACAGAAACTCAACCTTAATCAACTCAAAATACTGTATTAGTTATGACAGGCATGTGCTGTTTTAAGACAGTTGTTTCGGGAGGAACAACAGGCATTATTTTTCACATGAGCCCCCATAAGCCCCATATTTTTCTCTTCAATAGCTGTGTCTTTCCTTAGCTTTCACTTTACACAAGAGAGCACTGTCACTTGGCACACACTGAAATCCAGCCTGGACTCAGTCTGCAGCCCAGCTCCTGCCTGCCTCACCCAGGAACAAGGAGTGTGTTATTTTAGTGATCCTTTGCTGCTCATTCTTTTGTTTGTCCTTATGTAGATCAATTGCAAAATTCTAGTGCTAACAGGAAAAAAGAAATTAGATCCACCAGCAGTGAAGATGGAACAAGGTTGTGGGAAGAAAGTAGTGGTACTGTATTTGTTTTCAACTAAAACTTTGCAACTGAAAATTGGCTCAGTGGTCAACTCAAGTGAGTCCAACATCATTCTGACTTTGAGAATGCCTGTTCAGAGCTGAACACTGCCTCTTGGATATGCTCTCACTTGGGTATCAAAGCCATGGGCTGCTTCTCAAAATGCTGGCCACCAGATTTAACCTCTTGCTCTTCTGACCTGTTATATTCCCTTGCATTGATTCAAGAAATCCTAAAATCTGGCTGATGTATTTGTAGCTTGAAGCCTCTTTGTGTTGCCAAGGCTCGAGGAAGAGGACAGAAATTCCCTTGTAATTAAAAATAGTCGAGTAGTACTTTGTAATTATTTTTTCTTTCAATATTGACATTTTAATATAGCAGGCTTAATTTTGCTTTCATTCATACCTACAAAGAAATAGATATTTCCTCAGTAATTCCAGACAGAGTAGTCTGTCTTGATATTTTGTCAGGGGCAGGTCCTGCAGTGACCTTGGATCCTGGTTCAGGATTACCCTGAACATTCTGTCCCCTAGGCAAGTTTTGGTGTTCTGAGTTTCTGCTGGCCAGTGTAACTTGGCTGCAGCCAAGGCCTCTCCTCAGGGCATTTTTGGCCTTTCTAGGCCAGTCTAGGGGTTGCATTTTTGGTTCCACATCCCAGACAATACTGAACCCCAGCCATTCCCCCCAAAATGATCAGGAGGATTTTATCCATGAGAACTGTGGGGTTAAAGGTAGAGGGATCAATTAATGGTGTATTGATAACAATTGCTATCACAGGCCATGGAAAGATGAAACGATGGACACATTCCTGGGGGCTTGGAGTGGTTTGTTCTGGTGGATTGTTTGGGGATTTTCTGGGTTGGTTCTTTTTTGGTCATCAGACCACTTGGCTTGGATTTTGGGCATTACAGTGTTATTATCCCCATTCTCCACGATCTTTTGGCCTCAATTCCATCAGCTTCATTTCTAAAATGGAGTTTTACTGCTTGAGCTGAGCCAGGTGTTTGCTCTCTCTGTGGTGGAACTCAATGCCTTCAAATTGATTTCCTGGACCTTAAGCATTGCAAATATCAAGTGGGACATTCCAAACAAAAGAGAGCTCCCAACCAGAGCTCCTTGGAGTTCCCAGCTGTTATATTTTTAGTTCCTGAGGGTTTGTATTAGACTAAACTGGCCTAGTAAATAAGACTGAGAAATTTCCTCCTCCTAATACTTCATGTCCTTGTCCAGGTGCCATTGCCAAAACAGCTGGAGTGAGAGACCAGACTGACCTGAAGAAAACAACTTGGAATAAGGACTATTCAAGTTTTGCTTACAACTGTTTCAGCAGATGTTTTCTGCAGAACCCAGGTGGTGTATTCAACTCTTTGGGAACAAAGCTTGCAATGCACACTTATACAAGTGTGGTGGAAACAGCTGGCATGGGAAAAGTCAGTGCTAAGCATTTCCATCAGGTATCAAACAATCCCACTGCCATCTGTCTGCCAAGTGGATTTGAGGCTTCAGTTTGTTGTGGGAGTATTTTCTCAGAGGCATCAATAACCTTGTCTTTCTAGTTTGTCAGCAAACTATTTTGCTTCCACGTTGTCCTTCTGCTGCCAGATTCTGCAGGAACATGCTGTGCTTTATCTTATCTTTCTTTTCACACACATGCTACTTTATTACTCTCTTGTCCATGAGAAATGTATTTGGTTTCCATGTATACAGCTTCATTTTTTAGGCTAAGGAAAAAGAACTGAAATAAAGCTCTATCTGTAAGATGTGTGCAGCACTTGCATTGCTAACAAAGCCCTCACAGACAATGACTGCTCTGGCACAACAAACACCTTCCAAGCTCCCTCTATTGCAGAACAATGTCCTGTAATGTACCTGATCAGCATTTAAGAGATGATGCCATGCTCTGCTTTGAGAACTGTGATGTTCAATCCCTGTGATTCACCTCTGTCTTACTGCAATCCTTAATTGCAGCCACCTTGGAGAGCACTGAAATGCCATTTTAGGTCTCTCTCCATGCTGTTTTTGTGGCAGGAAGAGGAGCTTCACCTCTTTTCCAGGGGTTTAAGACACTCCTCATTCCCCCTAGTATGATGTGTGAATAGCATGTCACATCCTGGCAGGGCTGGATTTGAAGGGGTAAAACCTGTATATACACAATGTAGTTTTTCCTTAGTAATTTTGTCAGGTTTTTTTTTCCTCCTCCCTCTTTATAACCACATTAAAATTTTCTGATGTCTTTCCTGTAAAGCAGCTACAGGTAAGTCACACTCTTGTGAAATATATCCACAAGAGACCAATTGTTTTAGGGGCTTTTTTTTTGGTTTGTTTTTTAAAGCCATAAGGCACAGGGAAAGAACAAAGGCTTTCCCTGTGCTAAAATGCACCTTCCTGTTTGACCCAAAGGCACAGCTTTGTAGCTCCTGGCAGGATTTCCTTCAGGTGAGTTAATCTCTCAGTGGTAACTCTTAGCAACCTTCCCCTAGCAGCTAAATCCCAGTTCCACCCTGCTCCCCCTTCCCATGTTTATTTAATAATCCTGAAGTATCAGCAATGTCCAAGACGTCTTGAATCCAAGCTTGTCTCTACTCTCACTTTTTCAAATTTTCACTTGTGCTTGTCCTTTTGGTACCTATCACCTGGTCTCTTTCCAATCTCCACCTTTCAAACTTGTAAAGCTCCTTCTCAGCTCTACTTCTGTTTGTAAATGTAATGCCCCAAACTTGGGAAAGCTGTTTTCTGTGCTGCCTAAGAGAGCAAGTAGCTTTAAGGTATCACACACAGGGAAGTGACATAAAAAAATGAAAATAATTTTCATTGCAGCCCTTTCTTTTTGTAAAGGGCAAGAGTAGGAAAGGAAGAAGCTTGGCACTTCCAACCAAGCCCTTGCACAGAACACAGCACAAGTGACAAATGCACCAAGTAACTCCCCAGGAAAGCTCTTGGAGCACACTGCTCACCAGATTGGCTTCAAGGCCAGGCTGCTGCAGCTCAGACTGCAGTTGGGACAGAGAAGCACAAAGGAGTATATAATATAGTGCTTTACCATCTCCAATCCAAGCTTCCAGACACCAATTACTGCTACACCCAGAAGCTGCCAAACATGAATTTCCAGGGTGGATAGAGCATGGCCTGTGAATTCTGCTCTGATCCATGTTCTCCCACCAGGCAGCCTCTCAGTGATCACAGGAGGAGGGAGGCAGACACAGAGATCACACCATTGCTTTGACTGCAGCAGAAGTGGTATTAGTACTGCTCAAAGCACAGCTCCCAGTAATCCTAGAAGCAGAAATCCCTCTCAGGTAATTAACAGAAATGTGAAATCCCAGTTAAGCAGAGTTATGTAAGAGACCAAAACTGCATGAAGAAATACCCTAAGTATTCCACCTGTGTAGAGCAGCTGTGTTAAGGATGCAAGAGCAAGGCTGGAACATTTCAGCTCAGAGGTCCCTTGGGCCTCAACAAAGCTGACACAGAGCAGTCAGAGCCAGCAGCTTCAACCCCAGCATGAGCTTGTGGCACGAGCCACAGGGTGACAGCAGATCTCCCACCACCCCAGCCACAGACACAGGCACGAGCTCAAGTTTCCAACCATTAGAATTTATTTTCTTCATAACTGTGCAGTTTTTAAAATGCTACTGTAATGATGAAGTCATAGGCTACTATGTTCTTTAGGTGTGGAAACAGTTTTTGAAAAACAAAGACCATGCGCTACAAGTGAGGAACAGGCCATTGACTCTTCAGCTGGAATATACAGACACTTTTGATAAATACTGATCACCTTAACACTTAAATGGAATGACATGTTCAGAGTTCTACACAGTTCACTATGGAAACAGCATGGCAAGTTACATAAAAGCTTCAACTTCAAGGATCCTTGCTTTTTTGTTAAATTAATTACTTGGTTAGAAAAGAGAAATGCAAGAATATTTGAAATGGAGTCTCACCTGGACCCCCCCTGTTGTTGGTAAGCTCCTGTTATCAAGATGATTCCATCAGAGCTGGCAATTAAGTTGTGTATATATAAAAGAATCCCCCACACTGCTTTCAACATCAGGAGTTTTAACAGGCAATTATCTTCATGAATTTGGAATGGGTTTTCAAAAATTGTATCTTGACATTTATTGCTTTTACTTGTAAACCTGAAATCCAGTTTATTTCTTTGAGGAGTGTTGGAAGTACAGAGTCAATAGATGCATGTTTGACCTGCATCTTTGCATTCTGGGTGAGAAGAAAGAAAAAGATGACCCACATTCAAGAACACACTTACACCTCCATCTACAAACAGCCTGTGCAGACTAAAGCAGGTAAGTCCTAAAGCAGCAGTATTTAAAAACATCAATGGGGTAGAAATCAAACTCATCCAAACTCTCTCTTTTTCTCCCATGCTTGTCCAGAGTTTAGCTGGTACACAAGGAAGTTTGGCTCTCCTACAGAGGGGAGCAGTTCTATGGATGAGGATTTTGGAGAGCCTGAAGGTAAATGTTACTGGGATTGGCAGGCAGTGCCATGTATACTCTTCATGCTTACAGCTATTCAGACTGTTTCAGGGCTGCTAAAGGAGGGCTGTGAGGTGAGGATTGGAGCCCAGACTGGGCACAAGCACTGCACAGTTTTACCACATGCCAGGTAAGCTGGTAACGTGGTCTCTGTAATACAGAGCACTCAAGGGAGGGATTTGGAGGATGCAAGAGATACCTGCTTGTGATACATCCCAGCTCATCTGAGCATCACCAGGCTGAAAAGTGCTACCCAGCATAACCTGCCTAAACTGCAATATTTTAGAACTGAGATGAAAGGGATGTTGTTTTAATAGACCAATTTGCTACAAGACAGTTTGAGAGACTGCATTCCACACATTTCCACTCTTCCTCCTCTACCCCCAGAAGAAGAGACAAGCAAACATGGTTAAGTTAGTATGTATTTGTGTAAACACCAGAACATTTTGCTATACAATAGAAAAAAATTGCTGTTCTTATGTTCTTAGAGGAGCCCTGAAGACCTTGGAATACCTGTATCCTGCAACTATTAACCTGTACCACATGCATTTCCTGTTTTGTACATAAACTGAAAGCAAGCTTGAACAATAGTAAATAGCAACTACACTCCTGCAACAGGCAGAAATGCCACATTGCAGCTGCTTACTCCTTCACTTTAGATATGTAATCAGCCAGTTTGTTGATACTATCCTCTTGCTGTTCTAGAGCATCCAGTATGAAGCCCATCGGGGTCTTCTTCAAGCCTATCCCCTCCATCTTGTTCTGCAGCTTGTTCTGTATGTTCCTGAGCCTCAGGGAAGCATGGACAAACATCACTGCATGACAGAAACACACTCATTAATTGTTAATTCCCAAAGAATGCACAGTTCTTGCAGCACTTAAGCCACATCCCAGCACTGTGACATCACTGGAAGATGATGACGTATCAATGACTGCTTGAGTGACCACAGGTACCCATTTAATAATAACATTAAAGATGCCTTGTGCTCCTTTTTGTCCCCTCCCCCAGTTCAGTTTAGGACCATTTAAACACAGATGACAAAGTTAACAACCGACTTAGACTCTGCAGACTTGTTTGAGAAAGCTCAAGTCACACAGCTCTACCCTCCCAGAGAAGAGAACAAATACTTACAGAGGAGAGGAAGTGTGATCCCAAACATGAACACCATGACATCCCCCAGGTAGGAGATCAAGAAGTAGCTAGACAGCATGATGGCCACAACAAAGGTGGTTGGGTACTGCTTCTTCATCTTGCGGAGTATATCCTTGTTGTGTGACATCCACACAAAGCCCAGGAAAACCAGCACCACCACTGTGCCACCAATGAGCATGTTCAGGGGACTCAGGAACCTGCAGAGAAGAGGAACAACAACAAAGAGTTCAGTTTCAGAGCCTTCATCACTTGTGTCCATATAGGACCAGCCAGCTCAGTGGTAATGTTGCTAGGAGGTAAGGCTTTGAAAAGGCAGTTGCTGCTGCCAAGACCTTCACCAAGGTCTTTAGCTGGAGCTAAAAAAAGTAAAAAGTACAACTGAAGAAGAAACCCTTAGTGTTGAATTCAGATAATCTTTGTCTTTATGTTCTCTCCCTGAGCTTAGTTCAGTATGATGAGTTTCTGCAGTACATCATCACAGAAGTACTGCCCACCAGGACCCCTCCTACCTCTGCAATCAATTCATTTGATATCACACCCAGAGTCAGCATATCCAGATGGAGACAACATTGACTGATCTTTTCCCTTCACATGACCAAGACCAGGCTCAGGCTAGGCTTCAGATGAACAAGCTCTTCATGCTGTCTTGTCTAGGTTTGCAAAATGGGAAAGGTAGAACACTGAGTAAAGGAAGTTACTTCACTACTTCTTGTTTCTGAATAAACCTCCTCATTGGCTTACATTCAAGCAAAAGAATTGCATGAAGAATTGTAAGGCAAAAGAATTGCATTACATTCAAACCAAAGAATTGCAAAAGGAGCTTGCCACTGTTAGCACAACAGATGGAAGCCCAGTACAAGCAAGCACACCTGAGAGTCAGAAGGAACTGGAGTTTGTGATTAAGGCTTTACAGGAAGAAGAGCCAGGCCTGGCAAGAGAGTCACTGCTGAGGTTTGTGTTCTGTTATTGTTATCAGTTTCCAAGCAAACCAAGCCATGGAGTGGATCAGCTTTGGACTATAAACAGCAAGTTCCTTTTTTGGACAAAGGCAAGAATGTCACCTGCTCAAACCACTTTCCAAGCATTTAGAGCTTGTTCAGAATCAAGTGTTCAGCAATGACTTTGCTGAGCTTGTTTCTGTACTCACCCAGAATCCAGCCTCTATGGTATTTCACTTAAATGGTATTAAGTTATGTGAATTCATGTGCATTCTGATGTTCTGGCTTTCACATGCACTGATCTGATTACACAGCAGCTGAGGCCTCTGGGCTATTACAACTATGGCAGCAGCATGACAGCGCCCTGATAAAGCCAGACATGCTCAAGGTTTACTCTTGCAGACTTTGCAGCTCATCCTGCTGCTCCAAAGCTACCATGCCCAGTGACTCACCAGTCCTCCCCACTGCCAAGGAGGATGTTATGGTTTGTGGTCTGTGCTTCATATCCGGCCCAGGAGGAAGAAATCTGCTGCAGGATTGGTACTGCCAACACTCTACCTGCAGTGAGGGAGCCTTTTCCTGCAGCAGGAAGAACCCCCAAGAGTTATTTCAGAGCAAGGACTGGCTCTTGATTCTTCAAGTCAGTTGTGCCAACAGGAGACAGGACAACTGGACAGAAAAAGATTAAAATTTAGAGTAGTTCCCCACCTGCTTCTGCTACTCATGCTGAAAAGCCAGTCGGGCTTTTTGTTAAGTGGTGACAGGCCAGAGTTGCCTGTTGCACTTGAGTCACTCCCTGTAGCCAGCCAGATTATATTTAGCTCTGAATTGTCAATCTAAAGTTTCCAGACTGGAAAAAGTGAACAGCATTGCTCTGGAAAGAAATCAGTTTCATCTGTGCTCCTTTGCAGCAGGAGCAGGGTGACTCACGACTGGACCACACTGGTGCCTGGGTTATATATGTGCTACTGGACATATGGGATTCTTAAAGTAGGATTCACCTCCACACCTCAGCTGTCTTGGAGCAGAAATGGCCAAACCTACACAACTCACAACAGTCTTTTTTTTCGTTGCTAAAAATCCATGGACAAGATAATCCTGGAAGCAACAAAGATCTAGGCAGAGCTCTACTCTACAATTTCCATGTGCTTGGAAAATACTCTCAAAGCCTTATCACCACTACACCTCCCATTACTCTTATTACAACTTCAGAAACTTGTGGTGAAGAACCATCCCTCCATATTTATAAGGAAGAAACCAAAGACTTCTCTGCTCTACATTTCTTTCTGGTATTACACAAGTTCTTTATAACTGACTGGCTGTAAGGGATATGAAGAGGGGTGAGGGGAGAATGCATTCAGAAGATCCCTCTTTTCTGAGCAAAGTGATTTGCATCACATGTTTTCTGAAGTGGGCTGCATTCCAACACGTACAAGGGAGCAGTGAACAGAAGTATCAAGTGAAGGCATTCAGAGCCACATGAACACAGATGGGGATCACAGTTGCCACTGAAAACCAGTATTCACATTATCAGCCATGTGTCCAAGGACTTCACTACTGGTGATTACTGTGCTGGAGAGGGTGTCATATGCCAAAGCCACCCTTTACTGCCTGACCTACAGCACAATTTACAGCACTATCTAAGATTATCCTAGAAATTCATATACAGAAAATTCTTTTATAACAATGGCAGTTTTCAGGAAGGCAGAACTCCATTATCCAGTTTTGCTCAGATCTGTTGGCATGCTGCTCTCAATAACACAATAGCTAAAAACTAAAAAGGAAAAAACAGGGATATGTAATTTTAGAACAAAGACTAGGGAAAAAGAGAGCATGTAACAGCTCTAGAAGTCACCTTACTGTTGAACTACTGATATTTGCCTTATTTAAACAGAGGTCAGAACACAAGAGGACAAATTTGTGCTCAGGCAAGAAGGCTGGAAGTCTTTCAGAGATGCAGAGAAAAGGTGAGTGACCAGCCATTAACTATGTTACAAGATACTTTCTAAATATAATTCCTTTAGCAGGAATTTATGAGACATCAAATACCTAAAAATGTAATGCAGAGAACTATCAGCATGGCAAGGGTACAGTGACTTGAGTTTATATTGCTCAGAGGACTTAAGGGAAGAAAAACTCTTTTAGGGTTGGACATAAAACCCACTAACTTCTCTGATCCTGAAAGCAGTGAGTGTGGCAGGACTAACAGCATTTGGGGGTGCCAACAGAGCACCCCAGCTGGGTGATCTCCTTTGTTTTCTATGGTGACAAGGTATAACCCTGGTGGGATGCTGTGACCTCCAGTACAGCTGGGACAATGTGACAAGGAAAAACCATCACCCAGATTCAGTTTCCTGCTGCCCTGCAGATACCAGGCTTCCTTCAGCATCTACCTAGATACAAAGTAGAGACAGGCAAAATAAATACACAAAAGAAACATCCTGGATGGCTGCAGGGGAAAGGGCATTGTTCTGTGTGAAGTAGGACCACAGGACACTTTGTATTGATAGAAGCACCTCAGGAGAGAAGAGATGCTGGGGGTGCAGTTGTGTGGGAAGAAGCACTGGAAGTACTGGCAGCTACCCCTGGCCAGCAAAAACAGATGAAGATGAAATCCTTTTTTTAAACTAGATTCGTATTTCTAGGCTCTGCCCTACATGCATCACAAAACAGGTCAGAATTCTCACACAGGAGCAGGAAAACACAAAAACCTCTGCTTTCAGTGAGTTATCACATCACCTCTTCTTGTCAGGTTGTTTCATACCTGTGCACTTGTGCACAGCCTTACAGCAGGAGAGGGGGAGGACATACAGCTGTAGCATAAGGAAAAAAAGAGCTTGGCAAGGCACATCCTTTGTGTAAGGCAAGTAGCCTCCAGCAGCACAAACCAGAAATAGGATAGGCCACATAAAAAGCAAAAGCAAGATAGCTCCACACTCCTATCATCTCCATTTTAGATGACTGTCTTGGGGTGATTATTCAGCAGCTGCTGTCACATCTGTTTCTTTTGTATGTGACCAGGCAAGTCCAAACAAAGGCACTGAGCAAGAAACTGGCAGTCATTGAGAACATTTTCTTATTTAGAGCAGCTCAGTTAGGCTGAAATAAGCATGAAAATTCCTTTTGCTCCACCACAACCCAAGCACTGGGCAGGTTAGAGCACTAAAATGTGCTCATTTGTATTAATTTAAGTAACTTGAAAGATTAAGTTCTGCATCCTCCCTCCCTCCCTATACTTGGAGCTTCACTGAGGTTATACAGCTGTAACTACAGGTAGCACATAAAACTATAAATAGCACATTGGCTCAAGGGACAGTCCTCAGCATCCATGGATTTAGCAATGCTTCTGTACCTACTGTTGTTCACTTGCATGGTTTTGGGAGACAGATTCCTGCCTGCAGAACTGCCAGACCTTTATGAAGTTATGCACCAATATTATTATGCAACATGTTTTAAAATTATGTGTTTTGCTTGCTCATTCCTAATCTCTCATCAAGCATGAGAGAAACTAAACATTTTGCTGCCCTGAAGCCTTTGCTTCAGCAAAGGGAATCACTGCAAGTGTATCAGCTAAGGTCTGGGGAAGAAACAAAGAAAAAAAAATATGACACAGTTGTGAACTGCTGGAGTTGTACAGATGGACAGTAGATGCTTTGAAAAAGTGGGAAAGGAAAGAGACACCAAACCTGAGGCTGCAAGGAGAACATTATTCCAAGACAGAAGGAGCACTCTGATGCAGTATTCTGAAATTCAGTACGCTTTTTTAAAACTGTCACATTTAGAAGCTGATTTTTAGCAAGTACATCTAGGCAACAAAAGCCTAGATGAAATTACATTAATTTAAAGTAGTTAAGTTTGAACTACATGATAGAGAGGCCTTGTTAAGAGTAGGTGGAAGAACAGAAAAATTTCACTTATTAACCACATTGACTGTTTGAGGGAAGTTGCAAGATGTGGGAGGCTCTGAAGGCCCTGATTTTAATAAAAATTCATACAGGACTCAGAATGACAGGGCCCTGGCTCAGAGTAAGAACAGGGAGTCCAGTTCTTTTATAACTGGGAGAAAGGGCAGAATTTTGTCAAGATCCTGGTTTTTATCAGCAATCTACTGCAACAGAGTTGTAGGGGGGGGAAAAAAGAAAAAGCAGACAAGTCCAGAGTCCCTCTTAAGGGAATATGCAGGGAGGGAGCTTTGCTGTAGGAGGAGCAGTAAACTAAAGCTGTGGCACAAAGCACTCTATTTCCAGTATCAAGAAAGCTCTGGGCTACAATTTCTGTGTCAGCCCAGCACAACCACAGTACTGCAACAGCTGAAAATGTTATCTTTGCATTTCAAGTCTGCCTATATAATTAGATGCTTTATGAGCAGGTAGAGTTGGTCATGGGATAAATTTAGTCTTGATCACAGGAAGACCACTCCATTAGTGGTTCCAAATAATCCTGCCCTTAGGCCTGGACACAGCCCTGGAGTTCCTAAAAAGTCATGATTCATCATTTATCAGGCATTCCTGCCCATTATAGAATGAAGTGGAAGACAACTTAGTCATCAATTTAAATTTGTCAAAAGAACTTTCTTTACCTTTCCCTCAAAGCTAGTCTGGGCAAATGAAAAATATTTCTATTAAAAGAAATGGATACTTCTTCTCTATTGAGGTATTATCTCATTTCCTTTAGAAGTCTTCTCCCATCTGATTTTACTTATGTATTAAAAGAATCAGGTCCATCATATACCAAAGACTCTAAGGAGATAAAGATCCCACTTCATGTCTTCTTCATCCATAAGTTTTCAACACTGAGGATTGTCACTCAATATTAAGATATTATAATTGCAGTTCTGATATTGGTTTCCATCTTCTGTGGCTCTCTTCCTCCTCTTCCACCTCCTACCTCAGCACATTAGTAGGAAATAAGTGGGAGACAAATTTCCCTTGATCTGAAGAAAAGCAGAGTTCAAAAGGAAGAATTTAGGAGGATGAGTAAAAACTGCTGCCCTCCCTGTTTTACGACTGGAGATACCAAAATTATTTACATTCTTTTTTCAACTTCTTGGGCAGAAGAGCTTCCCAGGGGACACTGTGATTTACCTGTTCATCGAGAGCTGGCTACAGCATCGTGCTGCTAAACAAGGGTAATGACACCTAAGTCTAGAACAAAGTGGCAGAAGAACAGCAAAACCATGGAAGTCTCATTTTGCCAGTCTCATTTCTAAAGATCACTGCAACATATCCCCATCAAAATGCACAAGAACAAGGCCTATGCCACTATACTGAACCTGAAACCAACATATGCATCAAGATCAAAAATGTAGGATTCTGAGCCTATCCTTCCACAGACCACAGGTCAAAGTCCCCTGTGAGCCAGAGAATTTTTATCAACTTCGATGCTGGGTCAACAGCTTCAGAAGCCCTAATAGGATGCAGAATGCTTACCCCCCACCAAAAAAAATTGATTAAGCCTCTGCAACATAAGAGATAAGATGTACTTCAGCCAAAGCCACTCTGGCTTGGTGGCTGGGCAATTCTCCAATTTAAGCATTTGTGCATTGCTCTTTGAGAAGAGTGGAATATTTCAGTTTCCAAATTAATTGCTTAATCATCATTTCTTCTGCATGTCTTGCTTAAGAGCTTTCTGACCAAAGATCCTAGGGCAGTACCTGAAATAGAGTCACATAGCCTTTGATCAGAAGGTGATTATAAGGTTATTTCCTCATTCCCTTCAAGAACGCTGGGTGTGACACAACATTGTGACCAGCAGATGGGCCCACCTCGAATGCCTGAATTCTGCCCACAAAAACGAAAGGGTACCTTATTTATTTTATAGTGAAGTTTTTCACTAGCTAGCTCAGAAATAAGAACGGCTTGTCTTGAACATTACTTTAGAACACTAACAGAGAGCATTTTTTTCCATTCGTAGCTGAGCGTGTCTCAGCCGGAGCAGGGCAGGCTCGGGAGTGAGCACAGATCGCTCCGCGTTCAGCGACATCCCGCACTCGCTGCATCGCCGCCTCCGCCTCGGGCACAGCGCTGGAGGAGCAGCCCGTGGAAGGGGAGATAACAAACAGCGAGTCCTCGGAGCCGTCACACCCCAACGCTACATCACAAACCCGACCGCCACCCAGCCTTCCCTTGTGCAGCAGGCCTCTACATTTTTAAACGACACTAGAGGTGTAAGGAGGGGCGGGATGGGGAAAGGGGAGTGGAAGAGGGTAAGGGGAAAAGAGGGGAAAGGGCAGAAGGAGAAAGGAGGAAGGGAAAAGGCAGCTCCCCCGCCCCTGTGCTCTCACATCCCGCCCGGGCCCTTTCCCGTGGCGCAGAGCCCCCGCCCGGGGACCGGGACCGGGACCGGGACCGGGATCGGGACCGGGAGCGGGGCCGCCGCACCCCGCCTGCCCTGCCCTGCCCTGCCCGGCCGCACCGCCAGGCCGCCACTGACCCCACGATGGAGACGAGCGCGGCGGCCACCATCAGGTAGTTGGTCTGGTAGTAGAGCAGGTTGCTGACCACCCGGTTGTTCCATTTCGAGATGTCCTTGAGGTCGGGCAGGGCGAAGCGGTCCGAGCCGGGGAAGAAATCGTCCCAGGCCCGCAGCGGGGCCACCTGCACCTCCATGGCCGCCGCCGCCGCCGCGCAGGCTCGGGAGCGCCGGGCACCGCCCCGGGGCGGCTCCGGCACCGGCACCGGCACCGGCAGAGACCGCGGTACCGGCACAGCGGCACCGGCACACCGACACCGGCCCGGCCCCGCCGCTCCGCGCTGCTGAACCCGCCGGAGAACGAGCAGCAGCGCAAGCGACAGGCGTGTGTCACCGCCCAGGGCTGGCAGCTGACAGGGGCTGCTGTCAATAATCGCTGCGAATTCATTGTTCCTTCAGCAAGTGGTGATGCACGTTGAGCACTCACGTGGCGAAGCCACTGGGCATCATCTGTGAGGAAAAGGAGGAGTGGGGGGAACACCACGAGAAGTGTCAGCCCCAGCCAAGGTGGTCCTGCGGGTGACAGGGGGGCTCTGTTAGTGGGGTTGATGTCTTCAAGCTGAATTTTCTGTCTTCAGGCTGAATTTTCTCACCTTTTGCAAAGTAACTGATCTAGTCTGACAATTTCTACAATGGAATTTACCTCATTAAAAAAAACCTTTGGGTTTCAGGCATTGCGTAAGATTACATCACCTAAATAAATATGCATTAGGAGGGCGGAGAATATGTTGTATATAGGCGGGTTCATGTAAATTATGCTATATAATAGACGGAACTTTTTACCCCTTGGTATGCTTGATTTGCGGAAACTTCTGCCTGTGCAGACGAAATAATGTCCCCTTTCTAAACCACTCTCTATTTAGAGAGCTCCTAAAATGGGCAACAGGGTGACTGTGCCTTTGGAGGAAAAGTTTGGTGCCAGCAGCTGTGGTGCTACCATGCCAAGCATCAAAATCCTTCTCAAAATGTAAGCAGGCTGGCACTTGCTCCTCACAGCTCCATCCATGAAGGATTCATATCCCTAAAGTTTGGGAACTCAAGATTAAGTGCAGCCCAAGTCAGTCCTGCTCATCTGCTTGCTGGCCTGCACTTGTTCTGGTTGATGAGTGGTCCCCGTCCAGGACCACCACCACATAAAACAAAAACCCGAGCCTGGTCCCCATCACATTTGGCTTCCAGCCTTCCTGAAGGCTTTAAGGCACCACATCTCCACACACCGTGTCCCTCGGATGTCCTCCATGGCTCCCAGAAAGTTGAATCATCACCAGGATGATTCAAGGGATGGAGCAGCTCTGCTGTGAGGATTGGGATGGCTCGGCTGTAGTGCAGGAGGCTCTAGGGTGACCTAATTGTGGCCTTCCAGTACCTGAAGAGAGGCTGCAAAAAGATGAAGAGAGACCATTTACAAGGGCCTGGAGTGATACGACAAAGGAGAATGGCTTCAAACTGTTGGACAGTAGGTTTAGATTAAATATTAGGAAGAAATGCTTCCCTGTGAGGGTGGTGAGGCCCTGGCACAAATTTTGCAGAGAAACTGCCCAGATGGCTGTTCCATCTCTGGAAATGTTCAAGGCCAGGTTGGAGCAACCTGGGGCAATGAAAGGTGTCCCTGCCATGGCGGGGGTGAAACTGGGTGGCTTTGAGGTCCTTTTGAAACCAAACCATTCTGTGCCTCTGTGCCCATGAGAGAGGCGAGTGCAGGGAAATCCCTCGGGTGCGGGCAGCACGGGAAGGAGGCTCTGCGTCAGCGATCGGGGGTGTCCGGGAGGGTCCCTGCTGTGTGTCCGTGCCGGTTATCGCCACTATGGCCACCATTACCACTATTACCACCATGGGCACCGCGGCCGCCAAGGCCACCACAGCCATCAACGCCACCATGGCCACCGGGGCCGCCAAGGCCACCACAGCCATCAACGCCACCATGGCCACCGCGGCCGCCAAGGCCACCACAGCCATCAACGCCACCATGGCCACCGCGCCGCCGGCCCAGCCGCCCTCAGCCCGGGCCGCCCCGCCCCGCCCCGCGCGGGGCACTGTGGGAAGCAGAGGGAACTATGGCGGATGGTGAGGAACCGTAAGTGCCCTGTATGTGTGTGCTCGGCCGGCCCTGCCCCGGGCCCGGGGTCCCCTCTCCCTCCTCCCCGGTCTCTGTAGCGCGATACTGACCCTTCTTTTATTCTCTCTCTTTTAGGGAGAAGAAAAGAAGGAGGCTAGAGGAGCTGCTGGCGGATGGGTTAGTGCGGGGCTGCGGGCGAGCGGGGCAGGGGCAGCGCTTGCTGGGGCGGGGGTAGGTGAGGGCGAGCCGCAGCCCCGCAGCAGCTGAGGGCTGGGAGGAGCTGCGGGGCCCGCGGGAGGCAGGAGGGAACCCCAGCAAAGGTGGCGTAGGTGGGGCAGGGCCCTTGAGCAGCCAGGACTGGAGGAGAGGAAAGTCCCGGGAGAGGAGCAGGGGTGGGATTGCGGGCGCGCAGCTTGGCATGGTGTGCTGAAGAGCTTGGTACCAGAGCGGGGAAAGCTGCCTTGCCGGCAGGGACCTGGGAGCGCCTCTAGGCTAGAAGCAGGTGACTTAAGTTTTGGCTTAAAATTAAAAATTCAGACTGCAGAACAGTTGTTTCTGCACATGAAAACTCCTTAAAAAATCCACACACCTGCCTTAAAGGCCGCGACAATGAATATTGATTAATCCTTAACATCATCTGCTTCCATCCCTTAACCATCCGTTCCGTGTGCTCGTGTCCCCCAGGGTCACAGGCAGGTGCATGTGTGCCGGGATGAGGGACACAGCATTCCCCGGGCATGCGGGATGGGAGGGGTGCATGCCAGCTCCCCAAAAACATGGAGCTTTGGAGGTGGGAAGGTGGCAGGGAAAAGCCTGAGCTTAAAGCAATGCAAGGACTGTGGTGCTCTGATATTTCCAACAAAATTTAAAAAGGAAATAACTCAAATAAAGAAGAATACCTGGTCATGCTGTTACAGCATGAAAGAAAGCACAAAAAAGAAAAAAAAATCTGTCTCTGAAATAAAATGTAAAATCTCAGGTTGAGTTACTGATGTTTTTCAGATCTCCACAATGTCCAACCCTCTAAAAATGAACTGTAGTATAATTGCAGAAGTGAAAGTAGATTTTATGATTTTTATCACTTAGGAAGGAAAATACACATCTACACAGAAAATGAGTGCTGTTGTTTAGTAGCTGTTTACAGGGACTATATAAAAGAATAAAAATATTGTTCTTAATGTCACCAAACACACTTTCTACACTCATTTCCAGAAATGCTGAGAACTATAATATCCATATAAGCAGTTTCTGTGATGTCTGTTGATGTATTTTATTTGCTTAAGTCAGTGCTTAATGCACCTCCTGAAATCTGGTGTACAGCAGGTGAAGGTTTCTGCAGGGGGTGTTGTGTTTATTTCCATCACTTCCCATCATGTGAAATATGTGCATTTTCACATTACTGTGAGAACTGAAGGAAATGTGAAAGTGCATCTGAGGTCAAAAGACCCTTATGAATTGAAATAATGTTTGCAGGTTTTATTTAACTCCTCATGTAGCAACAGTTATTGAGGAGAGTTCAGTCTGCAGTCACATTGTCACAGAATCCTAGAATGGTTTGGGTTGGAAGGGACCTTAAAGATCATCTCATTCCAACCCTCTGCCATGGGCAGGGACATCACAGGTGATTCATAATTTATTTATTCCTGCAGAGAAGTTTTTCCCTGTTACTGAAAATCTTTTGCAAAATCAGTTGCCTGTAAGTTCATTACTGTTGGCATAACATGTTGTCCAAGTTTTAAATTCTGTGAAGATAAAGGAACTCACTGTAGATGTTTTCACCACTTTCACCTTTGATTTTGAGATGAGTTATGAGGAATTTATAATAAATTCTAAACATTACCCAAGAGTAATTAGACAAGAGCTTTTCATAGTTCTTCATAGAAGGAAACAGCAAACACTTTGTTACTCAGGATTAGCAGAGCTGTTTTACAATGAGCTTAATTTTATATTAATATATAACATAATCATATTTATTGAGTAGAGCTCCTCTTTATTTAATAGGGAAATAGGTATTGATCTTATAGTAGAAAATTACTTGAGAGCTGATTTTGAACTATTTCAATAAGTTTCTTAAAAATTTAAATCTATGCTTAAGTACTAGTAAAAGTGACCTGCAAAAGAGGAAAAGGGTAGTGGAGTATTTGATGCAAAATTCTGCCTTGAAAATTTAAAGGAATAACTGGAAACATTTCTTTTTTTCAAGTGAGACTTACTGCAGACAGGCTCAGGGATGCCTGAAAAATGGGGCAGTTCTAATTTCATGGTACCTCTTGAGGGTAAAGAACATTCAAGATTCCTGTCTTTTAAAAATATTTGTCTAAATAAACTACCCTGAAGATTCAGAGGGTGATGTTGGGGCATGTTGCTGTAATTCATTCAGAGCCTCACAATTGCAGTTACAGACTGATGAGTCTGTCAAAAAAAAAGATACAAAACTTGACTGATGAAAAAAACATCACCCTCAAAATCTAGAGAAACAAGCTCTTTTTCTGTGTCCTCTTCAAATTTGAGGGAAATGATAGTAATAAGATTAAACCCTTTTTTCACTGCAGGTCAACTTTTACTATTAACAGTTATATCAATGGGATTATTAAAATACCTGGGTTGTTTTTCCCCTTTGTGTATATTTATATTATTGCTTTCTAGATCCACAAATAAAACCCACTCCTGCAAATGCTGAAGAATATACAGATGCATTTGCACGAATGGTCAATAATTAAGGTGTTTCTTGTGTAGAAAGTTGGAGGTGTGGCTTTTCCTGTCTGATTTTGCAGCTGAATTTACTGTGTTCTGTGCAGAATGGCTGTTGATGGTGGGTGTGGGGACTCTGGAGACTGGGAAGGTCGCTGGAACCATGTAAAGAAATTCCTCGAGCGATCTGGACCATTCACACATCCCGATTTCGAGCCAGGCACTCAAGTGAGAAAGACTTCATTTCAATCCATTTTTTGTAGAGTGTGTTGCAATTAATGTAAACAGGTTCATTAATTGACCACCAGCAATGTGTGAGTACTAAAGCTGCATGAAAAGCTTGTGTTTTAATCAATTGATCATTGTGGTCCTAGGAGAACATGTTGTGTTCTTTTCAAAAGTTTGTATTTTTAAGTTGTACACTGTCAACTTCAAGCTTGCTGTCTTCATATGTAAATACATAGCAATGTATGAATTATGCTGCTTTTGAGTTTCACATGAAAAATAGCATTTATATCTCCATTTTTAAGTAATTTGATACAGCGAGGAATTTATTGTACTTAAGGAAGAAATTAGTGTTAATATGAGTACTTTGAGAACTGAATAGCATGTGTAGTAGGGTAGACTGTTTTAAGTATTTTGTCTGTTTTTCTTCTTTTGTTGTACATTTTGTTTCAGAGCTTATGGTTGAAATTATTTTTCTGTTATCTTTTTAATGTACTGTTGCATTATATACTAGTTGGAGACAAGTCACAGAAAGCAATTATGTACTTAACATTTTCAGTTCTTTCTGTCCAGCAACATTGTCTATCTGTTTAGATTTATTTAGTATTATATATCAATGAAATATTTGAAGAAGGAAATCATTATCACCTTAAACCAAATAATAAAGAGTGGACCTTGCTATTTTCATGGTCAAAAGGATTATCAAAGTAATATACTAATATCAGCAAAGGTCTTGATTCTCTCTAAGTGAGGATATGGGAAGTGCATGAAGTCAACAACTGATTAAAGTCTGATATGTAATTACTCCTGCAAGTGCAAAGTTGCTTTATCTGTAACTCACTAGGCACTGAAAATTTATGGTAACATGTTTGTAAGGGTTATGAAACAAAGGACAAATTGTACTAATTTTTGGTTTATGTTTTCTGCAGGCCCTTGATTTTTTATTAAGCACATGTAAAGTACTAGTTATTGGAGCAGGAGGATTAGGATGTGAACTCCTAAAAAACCTGGTAATTACTCTGTTTTAACCCTATTTTTAGAATCTTCTCTGTTTCTTTTTCTTCTTTTCCTTGACAAAATTATCTTTTTCAATTGACCAATTTTGCAATTTTGGTTTTATGCAGCTACTAGAATTTTAAAAGTTCTAATCAACATGTGTAAAATACATGTTGATACAGACAATAAAGATGAAGTATGTACTTGAAAGGTGGTATTTTCATATGTTGTATGTTATTTATTCAGATATCTCAGAGCTTGTCTCAAGGTGCAACAGGCTGCTTTGTATGAAGAGTAGCCAAAAGTTCATGTGCAGCTTTAGTGATTCTCCCTAATTGCCAGATCTGGGGAAATGAAATGAACTTCATGAACAATCATGCCCCTAATGTTACAAGGAAGCATGGTTTGGAATGCAAGAATTTAATTACCCTTTTATTGTGGTTTTTATCCTCACAAGCACTCATATTTATCTCAGTGTATCACTGTTATGAACCCATTTGAGTTTGGTAGTTTGGACTATTACTCTACTTCCCCATGTTTCTATTTAAGAACAAGGATTTCTGTGCACCCCTTGTTATGCATGGAATAGCTCTGTTCAGAAAGGGTAAAGGAAAGTTTCAAAATCTTTATATATAAATAGATGGAGTCTTAAAGGAACAAACATTCTGTATATGATTCAAATTTTTTAGTCAATTCAGAACATCACAACTCCTTTATTTTCTCTATACCCTGTGTTTTACAGTATTTGTTTCCTTTAACTGCAGTTCACATTGTTTCTTTGTGTGTGACTGATGTTACTACTTTAACAGATCAGACCCACAATACAGTTTTAAGGCAATTTTACTATAAAGTTATTTGCCAGATGTATTGATGGCCTGCATGCAAATAGAGACAAGGCAGAGCTTCTGTCAGAGGTTCAGTGTGTTCTTAGGGAGGTGATTTTTGTGTTTGCCATCCCCTTCAGCATTGAATGCCATGAGGAATGCTGCCTTGTTTTGAACTGTGATGTCTTGGTCAATATGCCAGACTCTTTTATGCCAACTGTGAAAATGTCAATGTCTCAAACCTTAACAGGAATTTGAAAAAAGCCTTTTAAAGGAATTTTGTTTTCTCTAGTCCTGCCAAGCAAGGAAGTGCTCATGGTATTTGTTTAAATTCTGTGCTCTTTATCCCCAATGGACCCTTTTGATTTACTCTAGCCATGGAGGAATAGTGCAGCTTCCCCATATAGATCAGCTTACTGTTGGCTTCCCTGTGTTAGCATTAGGTAGGCCAAAGCAATATTGCCTTCAGGAAACCATTGTCTTTGACTCTTGGAATGTTATTAATTCCATCTGTCTAAATACCAGCATTAGCAGCCCCACAAAATCCCTTTGAACAAAGAATAACCATCTACCTGTCTGCACAGGCAATGAGGAGCAAATACACTTGTTCCTCTAAAGGTTGCTGTTTTGGCATGAGGAGTGAATTCTGGAGCTTTGTGTGCATTTAATTTCCTGTTAAATGAAGCTGACTTTCTCTTTTCCCAGGCACTGTCAGGCTTCAGACAGATCCATGTTATTGACATGGATACTATAGATGTGTCGAACCTTAATCGACAGTTTTTGTTTCGGTGAGTGGTATTTTATATTTCCACAGTTTAACTTCTGGGGTTTTTTTAAATGTATCTAAATAAATATATTAATTTATTCATTATTTTGTTTGGACAAGAGGTCATTAAAGATTACTGGAGCTTCATATCAGTACTTAGAATGTTTCTTCTTGTTTTGGGATCTGTGACATGAAGAAAATCACTTTATGTTCCTTGCCATTCCAGTACAGCTAATGATTGCTGGAAAAGGTGACACCAAGGAATAAATGCACACAGACTGAGATCTCAAATTTTCTGGTGCTTTTTCATCCAAATACAGTGAAAAATCATTGGATCTTTTCTGGTGCTGATAACTAGTTAATTCTGAGGCTCTCACATCTGATGCTTTACAGGGATGGTGGAATGGTTTGAGTTGGATGCCTTAATATTATCCAATTAAATAAATGATCCTAAAGTAACAATTAGCCACTTAATTTGATATTGCAATAGAGATTGGAAAGATGAAATCTGTTAAAATAAAGCATTTGGAATTGCTTGGTTTTTTCCCAGACCTAAGGATGTGGGGCGACCAAAAGCAGAAGTTGCAGCAGAATTCCTGAACAGTCGCATTCCCAACTGTGCTGTTGTCCCGTATCCTTTCACAGAGAGGCCCTGAAGGCTTCAACCTCCTAGAAAACTCTGGAGGTGGTAAGAGTATCTAAAGTATTTTGCTGCCATCCTGTTTCTCATACAATAAAGAACACTTTCATTCAGCTGGTGAGTTTCAGAATTCTTTCTCTATGCCATTAGCATACAGGGAATCTGCATTGGAAAGCCTCAGAAATTATTTTGTATTTTTCCACTGAGTCTTTTTATTCAGCTGCAGTATTGTAATTTTTACTGAGATGCTGGAATTATTCACCAGAGAGCTTTGAGTAAGCACTGGTAGGAGGCATTACTTTATAAACATAGAGCAGCACTTAATGATTAAGAACTTTGTGAGAGCACATATTTTGAGCTAACTAAATATTTCACCTGCTGAACTTTGCCATTTAGGACTATTCCATTGTGCCCTTTAGTAGTTTTGTGAGATGTTACACCTTCAGCTGTGGGAATTTCATCTCAGATCACATAGTTTTTTAGAAGGTTTTATATAGAATTACAGTAATAAATTAGATAATATTTTGGCTTTAGGTTAGCAAATAGAAAACAGTAAACTTAACTATAAATATATTCCTTTACTGGTCTTGCATTCAGATATTTTAAAAAGATTCAGGACATGGATGAAAGTTTCTATCGACGTAAGTGGAATTTGTTTGCCTGACAAACACTCACTGGTGCTTTTATGGGACCCTTGCAGATGTTGCTGCTCACTGATTTTCCTGGTAGTTTGCTTGCTAATTATTTTAGTCTTCCACAGTATACTGGAAGTAACATGTAGATAAAATTTAAATACATCTGTGATACAGGTAATCTAGGGGAAATAGCTAAGCTTCAGTCACTGTCCCTGTTATGGACAGAATGCTTTGCTTGTCTTAGGAAGTCTGCATGAATTTAGATTTTCAATAATGTTTTTTTCTCCCTAGAGTTCCATATTATTGTTTGTGGGCTGGACTCTATAATAGCAAGAAGATGGATAAATGGCATGCTGGTAAAGTTTTCAATTTTCTTAATGCCTTGATTATTACTTGAGTTTAGCTGACTAAAATTAAACATACTTGTGTAGAATGTGTCATGGAAATGAATGAGGGCTGTTGAAACTCACAGCTTTCTGTAGCTATTTCTGCTTTCTTTCTGTGAGCAGGATGAAATGCAGGCTCTCTTACCTGCCCTTCTCTTGAGGGGTGTTAGCCAACATTTGTGCAGTGCCCTGCAGGGATAATTTCAAAGTTAGGTTACATTGCTTGTGGTGTTTTGCAGTCAGCTTCTGAAAATCACAAAAGAAAGCTCCAGAGCTGCTCTGGGTGCTCTCATTGTGAATTTTTACTTCATTACTCAAACAGTATTGTAAATGCTGTTATTTGGAGCTGCACTGTTACAGAATTCAGTGACCAGAAAGCTGGTAGCTTTATCATTGTGAATTTGTTTAGAAAACAATGATCTGGACTATCTACCTGTATTAAAAAAAAAAAAGAAAAAGACAAAAGCAAAACAACCAATCAAGAATCAAACCTTCAACCAACCAACCAACCAACCAATCCTTTGTTCTGATGAACTATAAGAATGTGTGTACCAAATAATAGCATTTATCAGGGGAATAAGGGGAGGAGATAGAAGGTGAAGGTGGTTGATAAAGTTTTGTGCACTGACAAACAAGTGTTTTATATACCCTTAAAATAAACTGTATACTAAGCACTCAATAGTTGGATGTACCTTTAAGAATAAAATGTTAGGATTTTTTTTCTGCCTGCAACTGGTTTAAAAATGCAAACCAAACACAACCCAATATCCCCCTCCCCCTTTATTTGTTAGATGTCATTTTTGCATTATGAAGATGGTGTCCTGGATCCAAGTTCCATCATACCTCTAATAGATGGAGGGACAGAAGGTTTCAAAGGAAATGTTCGTGTGATTATTCCTGGTATGACAGCATGTATTGAGTGCACACTTGCTCTTTACCCACCACAGGTAATTCAGCCAGTGAAATTGCCATTTTTTCATATTCCTCTGCTTTGCTGGTTTCTTTTCTTAGTACTATACCTAATGTATCATGGTTTCTTCTGGTTTTCCTCCCCTGCCCAACCAGGTCAATTTTCCCATGTGCACCATTGCATCCATGCCCAGACTGCCAGAGCATTGCATTGAGTATGTCAGGATATTGCAGTGGCCAAAGGAACAGCCTTTTGGAGGTAATTAATGTGTTGTACTGGTGCTAAGTGAACATTTTTCCTTTTAATTAACTTGAGTGTATGCTTTTAATAAATCCAGCCTCTTAAACTCATGTGGTCCATTGGCATATTGAGTCTAAGCTTCCTCTGAGCTGGAGGTGAATTTTCTCTTCTTGAACTCACTCTCTAAGTCCATATTTTCTCATGTTTCTCACACGGCACAGTGTCTTTCCTGAATTAAAATATAACCTGTAACAGCTCTATAAATTGTGCAGTGATGATAGTTTGTGCATAGGATATGTTAAAACCAAAGATGTTTGTAAAAATAATACTTTGGTTATTTAAAATTTTCAAGTTTCAAGTTTTTAAATTAAAACTGGTGGGTTTTTTAGACAAAAAGAATGCTGTATTTCTGAAGAACTTTTATAATTGCAATTTATCTGTAAATTCTTTACTGTAGAAGGTATTGCACTGGATGGAGATGACCCTGAACATATACAGTGGATTTTCCAGAAGTCTTTAGAAAGAGCATCACAATTTAATATTAAAGGTGTTACCTACAGACTCACCCAAGGTAAGAGGATGGCATTTCACCAAGTTGTGGCATTTCCACCTAGGCTGGATTGGCATTCTTTGTGTTTGTTATGACTAAGCTGGTAGCTGTGCTGAGATAGTTCTCAGCCTTAAATCAGAAACAAGCAGCTGGTTTCCTGTGCCAGCATAAATATTTTTATGACAAATCAGATGTTCGGGCATTCGTGATGAATCAGAGGATCTTATCTGAGATAAAACTGAACATTCTTTTTGCTATTTTATTTTTAACTTGGAGCAGCTCCACAGTTTACATTACACAGTGACCACTCTTGCTGGGCCAAAGAGTAGAAACAAAAGGACTTTATTGTATTTTTTAGCAATAGCAACATTTTGTGCCAGTTCAGGCTGGTTAAGTCTATAGCATCTGCTCCTCTCTGCTATCCCTGCCTCTGTTCACATGCAAGTGCTGTATGCTGACACTCATTTAATCACATTTTAAACACTAACTTCAACTGTCTTTCCTTTATGCATTTCTTCAGTTAAACAGAAATAGAACAGAGATCTAATTTCCAGTGCTAAATACAGAATACTTGCTTTCAGTTTGTTCAGTAGTTCTCTTTGATACTTGCTTTTTTTCAATGTGCTTTATCCATTCCTGAAATAAAGTGCTCAAGTAATGCAGCAGCATGCCATTATATCTTTGTTACAGAAATTTCTGGACACTTTAAAGTGTCCTTTAGAGTACTTTTGGACCCACCCTTTTAAATTATTCTGTCTAGAAGTAGTCTCTCAATAGAGTTTCTTGGAAAACCCAGAGCTGTATGTTTTGTTTTTACAGGGGTGGTTAAACGAATTATTCCAGCAGTAGCTTCTACAAATGCAGTAATTGCAGGTATGGTGAAAGAACTCATTTCACTTCTGCTTTACTGACTTGAGAGTTTTGTGGGGCAACAATTTGGAATTGAGAACGTGGAGAGAATAATAGTAATTTTTATATGTGTGTGATTTATACTTACAGTCTCATTTCTGTTTTCCTTAGAGAAACTGTATGTGACTGGATAAATGCTGTGACTCTGGGAGAGAGCAAAAGCATTTAAGACTGGGGAGAAAAATTGAAAATCACAGTACATAGGCTTGGCATAGTCTCAGTGCCAAATCTATGGTGTTCATGTACAGAACTACCAGCTACCTTCAGATGTTTATTTTTCTCTTTGTAGACCATTATACTTCATTGGTTTTGTCACTTTGGTACAACTGTGTGATGTTTGCCTGTCTGGTAGAGCTAGGTAACAATTTTATTTTTTTCTCATTCCAGCTGTTTGCGCCACGGAAGTTTTTAAAATAGCCACAAGGTATTTAATTTCTTATTAATAACAAACATGATTTCCAGCAGAAGGCCATGTATCAACGCTGACATATTTGTCATTACAGTGCATATGTTCCTCTTAACAACTACTTGGTGTTCAATGATGTGGATGGATTATATACATACAGTTTTGAAGCTGAAAGAAAGGTTAGTGCCATTAAAGGCTTGAAGGATTGTTTCCTTGATTTGTATTTATGCACTTTGTGTGTGTTTCTGAACCTCAATATTGAAACTATTGACCCCTAGCATTGAATAATAATATTTCTGAAGTTTTAAAAGTGGAAACTACAATGTTAATGGTCTGCTGCTTCTGCAGAGTAGAACTGCAAAATAAGATCCTCAAACCTAAGACAACTCATGGGCAGATCTTCTCACAAAGAGAACATCTTTGGCAAAAACTGATCTGAAAGTTTAGAGTATTGGATTTTATGTCAGATGAAATTTATCATTCATAAATACTTAAGTGCTGTTGGGAGTCAGTGACAGACTTCCTAAAGAAACTAATTTTGTTATTAAAATTTGCAACTATTAATATTTCTAGAGCTAAAACCTAAAAAAAACACAACACAAACACTTTTGAGACCTTCTTAGCAACATTTCTAAAATCATCTTTAACATAATGTGTATTCTTGTGTTTTGTGGTAGGAGAACTGTCCAGCCTGCAGCCAGCTTCCCCAAAACATAGAGATTTCCCCATCAGCTAAATTGCAGGAGATCCTGGATTACTTGACAAATAATGCTTCATTGTAAGTTGCAACCATTCTAAATAATTTGATAATTTGTACATTTAGTGCTTTAAAAAGGCAATTTCTAAATGTATTTTTAACCTGATTGCCTTGTTTGTGTTTTTTTTTTTAATGTTTTTTATGTAGGCAGATGAAATCTCCTGCAATCACAGCAACTATGTATGGAGGAAATAAAACACTTTATTTACAGGTAATCTGAACATACCTAATTGACTTCATTAGTCTGAATTTACTTAAATTTACTGAATTTGAAAAAAACCAAACCAAATTGACTTTTTTTTTTTTTAAATTTGCAGACAGTAGCTTCAATTGAAGAACGAACAAGGCCAAATCTTTCCAAGACACTAAAAGGTATCATGGAACTGTCAGATGTAGATTTTCAAGTTAGAGGAAGTCAGTTTCACTCCTCTATGTGGATATTTACCTTTATCTTGCATTATTCTGTAGAATATGCTTCATTGTACTTTTACATTCAATACACATTTCAATTTTAGTTTCACATTTCTCAGGTATGTAAGTTGTTTAAAGGTGAAGTGCAGGCAGGTGCACAGAATATTGCAACAAAGCACAAAATAACTGCTGTAAATTAAACATACTTCAGTAGAGTTTTATTTATATTTCTCAACAAGATCTGTTTCCTGGTTAAATTAGATTAATATTAATTTAGCCAGTTAGCTGTTTGCAGATTTATTTAATCATATTTACAGTTTGTGGGAATAGCATTTCTAATTTTTGGGGGCTTCTGGAAAAGGAAAAGTATATGGGTTTATTTAAATTAATTAAGCTTTTCTTTCTGTTTCAGAACTGGGGCTTGTGGATGGCCAGGAACTTGCAGTTGCTGATGTTACTACACCACAGACTATGTTGTTCAAGCTTCACTTTACCACTTAATTTATTCATAAGTAAAGTGCAAATACAGCAATTGAAATCTGTGCCCACCTTATAAAACAAACATACTCTGTGGGTGTTCAGGCAGCCTGAAATATTCCTGTTAGTGCCACCATGGTTGGAGGTTAGGAAATCTAAATGAATCACCATATTTCAGAATTGTATGTAGAAGCCAATATTTGGTGGATTATATTTGTATAAATGCTTATTCATGTACAGACTTCTGATGTATAGAAATACACTTTTCTCTGGTTTGTTGTCAAAAGTGTTCATGCTAATGTACTTTCAAATATATGGAGCTTTAAGGTGGCCAAAAGTCTTGTTTTCAACGTGTGTGCACACATATATGCAAAGAAAAGATGTTTTTAAAGGAATCACAACGATCTGGTTTTAAGTTGTAGCACTCCTGAGACTGAGTCACCTTAAACCAAAGGAGGCAGTAGATTAAAATGAGCATTTCTCTCTTATTTGGTACTGATTTGATCAATTTTATGGAAGGTGTTAAATATGGAAGAGATGGCTTTGTTTACAAGAAACACGACAGAATATGATCAGCTGTACATGAAAAATACAGATATGTCTCTTCACTGTCCCCAAGCAGCTGCCATGCACAGCTTTGCAAGATTATGTTCAAATATCATTGGTGCTGTTAAAGTATTTATTAATAAAAAAATCAGAAAGACACCTGAGTTTGTGGCTTTTCTGTGGACATGAAGAATACTTAAAACCTGCATTACAAAACCTGGGGCATCATTTGGCTGCTTTAGTCAGACTTAAACAATGCCGGGTGCCACAACCTGAATTCTAGTCTGGTGTGTTGGCTGTGTTTGAAGCTTACAATTTTTAACTATGAATTGCATAGTTTGAAAGGACAAGGAGTAGTGGGTACTAATTGAACGAGAGGGGATAGGACAAAGAGTAGTGGGTACAAACTGGGAAAGGGAAAATTCAGGCTAGATACTCGAAGAAATTCTTTCCTGTGAGGGTAGTGAGGGGCTGGCAGAGGTTGCCCAGAGAAGCTGTGGCTGCCCCAGCCGGGAGTGTTCCAGGCCAGGTCGGACGGGGCTTGGAACGGGAGGTGCCTGTTCCCATGGCCGGGCCTGGCACCGGACGCTCTCTAAACTCCCTTCTCCCCTCGAGCCGAAGCGTTCCCCGCTCGGGGAGAGCCGTGAGGGCGGCGCGGTGCCGGTCCCCGCTCGGGGGCGCGGTGAGGGCAGGCCCGGTGCCGGTCCCCGCTCGGGGAGAGCCGTGAGGGCGGCGCGGTGCCGGTCCCCGCTCGGGGAGAGCCGTGAGGGCGGCGCGGTGCCGGTCCCCGCTCGGGGGCGCGGTGAGGGCAGGCCCGGTGCCGGTCCCCGCTCGGGGGCGCGGTGAGGGCGGCGCGGTGCCGGTCCCCGCTCGGGGGGCGCGGTGAGGGCGGCGCGGTGCCGGTCCCCGCTCGGGGGCGCGGTGAGGGCAGGCCCGGTGCCGGTCCCCGCTCGGGGGCGCGGTGAGGGCGGCGCGGTGCCGGTCCCCGCTCGGGGGCGCGGTGAGGGCAGGCCCGGTGCCGGTCCCGCCTCCCGGACGTGTCGGGCCGGCCGCGGCTGCGCCGGGCCCGGGTGCGACGTGGATCCGGCGGCGCCTGCGCGGGGCCCGCTCGCTCCGCTCCGCTGCTCTCCCTCAGCGCCGGCCCGGCCCGGCCCCGCCGGCAGCGGGGGAACCGCCGAGCCGCCGAGGATGAGCTGGTTCAACGCCTCGCAGCTGTCCAGCTTCGCCAAGCAGGCGCTGTCGCAGGCGCAGAAATCCATCGACCGGGTGCTGGACATCCAGGCCGAGGAGAGCCCCTGGCCCGACGCCGTCATCCCCGACTACGGTGACGGTAAGGGCGGACCGTGCCGAGCCTCGCGGCCCTTCGCCTCGCCCGCCTCCTCCGCTGAGTCCCGCTTACCTTGGGGAGGTTTAACCCCCGCCCTAAACCCCGAATTATACAATTCAGAGCCCCCAGTTTATCTAATCCACATTCTGCTCCCCCCGTGCGCGGTGATGCCGGCACGAAGCCGGGGCAGGCTCAGCTCGGTGTCACCAATGTCCTGCTTTTAATGTGGGTAGCACTGAGCTGCATATCCCTGCTTCTCGAGGCATTTTTTTTTTTTTTCCTGAGTAAAAACTGCTCAGTAATAAAAAAGTGGGAATCATGCTCTTTTCAGAGGTGTGCATCCTTCAGAGAGGATTCGCTCTTTGCAACAGCAAGGGCAGAATAGAAGCTGAAATTCTGGTCCATGTAAACCAAATGAAGTTTCCACTTTTTATTGCTCCCAGTTCATAATCCTCCAACATCTGTTGAAAGGAACGTGCTGGTGGAAAAGTTGTCATGGCTATGAGGAAATGTCTCCCCTGTGCGTGTGCTAATGGA
The DNA here is from genome assembly GCF_903797595.1 of Erithacus rubecula. Taxonomy (NCBI): domain Eukaryota; kingdom Metazoa; phylum Chordata; class Aves; order Passeriformes; family Muscicapidae; genus Erithacus; species Erithacus rubecula. Next base: position 15,900,057 of record NC_136665.1, on the reverse strand, counting down.
GAACCTGAAAGAATGGTCAGCCCTAAGGTGCTGTTTGAAAAAGAAAGAGCAAAAAGGAGTCCTCTTATTAGAAACTCCCCCTAAATAATATCTTAAAGATAATAATAAAAAAAGGATGGGAAACCAAATAATCTGGAATCAGTGTCATTGCTACAACTATATCTAGAACTATGTGTATTTGGAGGAGGAGATTATTTTCAGGTGAAGCCACTGCAGAGTGAGCTTTCTGAAAACTGAAAGCTGGAACAACTGAAAATGTTTTCCAGGCTGGTTGCTCAGCAAAGGTCACTTTGGGATGTCTTTGTCCCTTTGGGGGCTTGGCAGTCATGTAAGTAGTCTGGTGTCATCTTAAAATGCAAGAATTGTTTAAGGAAAACTCTGTCATGCTAAATTTCTCAAAGCTTTAGACTTGTCCAGTTGCTTTTAAAATTTGATTTATATCTTAGTTAGTACTTATGGCAGTTCTGAAATTCATAAGAAGAGCAGCAAAGGTCAGCCTGCATCTGGTTTTCAGGGAAAACAGACTTTAAGAGATGTCAAAATATGTTCTGAATGTCACAATTAGCTCAGAGATTTTTGTGAAGCTGTTGAATCATGGACAAGGTAGCAATAAGTCAGTAATAAATCACACATTCATAGTATTTTGGGCAATGGAAACAGTAATTATCTGAATTTGAGATTTGAGGCCAACAGCTATCAACTCTTCTGAAAGTGGAAGCCAGCTTTAAATATTATAACTCAGTGTTGTTAATAAGTGCTGCTGTATAGAGAGTTTGTGTTTAAGTAGCCTGAAATAGTTATGTTACCCAGATTATATTTGTAGGTACAGAACTAGATATTTTTGATTTCTCTTTCTTCAGATGCTGCTGAAATTTGATGCTGAAATTCTTGTTCCTACTGTTGACAAGTCCTGGAAAACCTGCAAGAAATGCAATAATTGGAATTGTTGATATTTTAGGGCAGCTTCATAACTGAACAATTCAGTATTTCTCTACAGGAGAAGATTCTTAGCTGAGCTACTGCTGATTTTTGTTGTCAGCTCTATGCTGATGCTTGGTGTATGAGGAAAAATGAAGTCAGTCAGAAACTGAAGGGCAAGAACCCTGAAAATACTTTAAGCTTTTCCTCTCTGTTTTCTGTAATGTTGTGTCAAGTGTTTATGTACTGCTTGCAGATAATTTGTAAGACCTTGTAATTTTTTCCTCCTGTTTTAATCAGTATAATTCTTTTAACTACAGCTTTTCAGGTTGTTTTGCCTGAACTCATTTCACTGTAGGGAAGCAGGAGGCCACATTTGCATTTGCTTGTAGCCTTCAAATTGTTTTGGGGTTTTTTGCCTATCTCCCTCTTTTTGTTTTTTTTTTTTAGGAACAAATTCTCTCATAAGTGGAGGATGGGACACTTCTTCCTGGGGCTTGAGCTCAAATACAGAACCCCAGAATCAGCCAGTATCACCCACAGCCATCACAAAGCCAGTGAGGAGGACAGTAGTGGATGAATCTGAAAACTTCTTCAGTGCCTTTCTCTCCCCCACAGATGTTCAGAGCATACAGAAAAACCCAGTGGTGTCCAAACCTCCAGCCAAATCACAGCGACCCAAAGAGGAGGTGAAAAGCACTTTAAAGGAGTCTCAACACTCCAGTCAGCTGGAAGGGCCAGTGACAACAGAGGAAGAAGTGAAGGATTCCTCTGTAACTGCACTGGACTTGAAAAGCCTTGATATTCCCAAGGAGAAATCAGAAGAGGATGCTGTGCTTAAATCTGATGCCCAGCATGAAGCAAGCACAAACGAAGTTACTGACCAAAAGGTGTCTGCTCTAAATTTTGAAGAACCTGAAGATTCTCCTACTGAAAAATCCAGTGGAGGAGGGGATGGAGCAGCAGGTGCACCTGAGGGCACTTCTCAGCCCCTTGGGGCAGGCACCAAAGACCTGGCTTTGGAAGGGAAGGAGAGAAAGACTGAGGACAGACAAAGCAATACCCCATCACCTCCCATCAGCACCTTCTCCTCAGGCACTTCCACAACGAGTGATATTGAAGTTCTGGACCACGAAAGTGTGATAAGTGAGAGCTCAGTAAGTTCCAGGCAAGAAGCTGCAGATTCCAAATCCAGCCTTCACCTGATGCAGACGTCGTTCCAGCTCTTATCCACGTCTGCCTGTGCGGATTATAATCGCTTAGATGACTTCCAGAAAATGACTGAGAGCTGCAGCTCCTCAGATGCTTTTGAAAGAATTGATTCATTCAGTGTGCAGTCCTTGGATAGCAGGAGTGTCAGTGAAATAAATTCAGATGATGAGTTATCAGGCAGGGCTTCTGCTTCAGCTTCTGTCGCTGTCAGTCCTTCCGTGCCAAAGACAGAAACGGTTGATGGCCTGAAAAATAAATCTGAAAACTTGAATGATGCTCCTGTGTTACATGCTGAGGAAGCTGAGATGGAGGAGAGTGGGAGAAGTGCAACCCCTGTTAATTCTGAGCAGCCAGATGTTGTTTTGGTTGCTGCTGTGCAAACTGTTGAGGAGCAGGTTGTGAAGGAGGAGGCCGAGCCCCAGCAGGATGCTGGGGAACAACTGGTAGAAGAGGACACTGAGAAGCAAGAGCTTAAAAAGGTAAGTAAAGCATGTATTGTAAACACACATTTTAATTGCAAATGATACTCCTGACATTTTCTTACATTGTCCTGTATCTCTTATATCAGCTTGTTTGAATGAATTATTCGATGCTGAACTATCTGACCCTGTAGAAAACTGTCCCTGATACCCTGCAGTGGAACAGTACTGGTAAAATTTCTGATCAGGTAGTTGTGAGTTTCACCTGATCCCCCTGGTTGTCATTGTTGTGAATTGTGAGTAGGGGTGGCAAACAGGAAGCCTAATAGCCAAATGTGTTATTTTAATTCTTTGGTGTTTACATTTGTATATTTTCTTGTATTTTTGTTATGTATCTATATTCAGCTTTCCAAAATCTTTTTATGAAGAAGTTATTTTGAGGATGTGAACTAAGAGCTTTTGACCCTGAGTGAAACTTTTCTTCCCTCATCTAAGGCAATTCTGCTTTTTGGTAATGTTTCACAGAAGAGACCTTCCCACAGAGATTATTCTGTAAAATACACTGGGAGTCTTAATGCTTAATGTAAACCATGGCTTTGTAGACTATCATCTCTAGTTAAAAACTTAGTGTATAATTAAATATCACTGTTGATGATCTTGTTGAGGAACTTTCTTGAGCCACATGTGCTGATTTAGTAGGATTTCTACACCTGTAGAAAACTGGTTTCTTTATGTTCTGTGCAGAAACATGGGAATCCTCCCTGACTTCTTCCTCAAATTCCTGGAAACACTGACCAGTTTAATAATCTGTGGGGGAAAGGGAAAGCCTGCCTCTCTTTTGTTTTAATTGTCCCATTCATCTGATTTTTATTTATAAAATCTCCAGATGATTGATTCATTAACTGAGAAGCTGGAGAAGAGGGAAATACAGTTATTAAGTACTAGTAAAGAAAGGGCTCGCTTGGAAGAAGCTTATGATAACCTCAAAGAGTAAGTATGAAAATATACTCAGTGCTCTAACTGTGACTTTGCTGTAATAAAATCTTAGATAATAGATAAAACAGGGAGCTTTATGACTGGAGCAAAGGTTACAGGGATGTGCACTGTTTGGGAAAGGTGGAAATAATGATTGCATGTGCTGTGATGGGATTTCTATAAAGACATTATTCAATGGGGTCACAATGTCTTTTAGGAAGAGGCTGGGGAAGGATTTTTCAGTAAGCAAGCAGTAGGAATGACAAATGTGGAGGATCAGTCTTGGTTATTAATACAGATCTTTCTTATAAGACTGGATTCAGCTATTAAGAGAAACTTTCCTGATACAGAGGCTTGAACCTGATTTACTAAGTAATTTGTTGTATAAAATGTAGGCTGTGAAAGTATGGAAGAAGGTTTGGTTGTAGGGAAAAACCTGAAATTATTTAATATGGTTAAAAGGGGAGAAAAATTGAAAGTTGCATTTACCAGCTCATTGATCAAATATTGAATTATAAAATTTAGAGATATATGATGCTGTTGTTTAATGACTAAATTGATCCTAATTTTAAAAACTATTTATTTATGTTTTCTGTTATACAGGTTATGGTTAGAAGGACTTTATTGAGGGGCAAAACATTTAAGATAAATCAAACATTTAGTTGTTTTCAGGGGTAAACTACTGAATTAATAATGATCTTTGATAGGACTTCTAATACAGATGTGATGTTTTTTGACTTTTGCTTATGTGTAATACAACTAAAATACTTTTTAAAAGCATTTGAGACAACCTGTTGCAAACAGTTTGGAGTGTCACATAAGCATGCAGCTATTCTTAAATATTCATTTTAAATGCAGTGAAATGTTTAGGATGAAGGAAGAGAGCAACAGCCTTTCATCTCTTAAGGAGGAGTTTGCTCAGAGAATTGCAGATGCTGAGAAGAAGCTCCAACTAGCCTGCAAAGAGAGAGATGCAGCTAAAAAGGTAATTTGCTTTTTTTTCCCTGAAATTAATATTTATTATTTTATGACACAATTGAATTTCTTGAGGAAAAAAATAGTAAACATTAATCCAGGGAAAAGCATGAGGCTGTTAATAACTCACATGAGCTGACTCCAGCCATACAGGCTACTTGGTGTTTACATCTGTGCTCTTGCATCCATGCTGTGAACTTGGGGAACTCATTTAAGTTGGTCTGGTTTGGGAAAAAAAAAAAAATATTTAATGTGTGCTCTCATTTTCCTTGTACCAAATATATATTTGTATTGATGAGGCAGAATGGCCTGAGGATGGGAGGAAGGGGTGGAGAATGAGAATGGCTTCTTTAGAGGATTAACTGGTAGGGAAATTAAAGGCTGATGACAGATTGATTTGGAACAAGCAAAGAAATCTGCAGCAGTGAAGTTTATGGGGTTTAAATGTTCTTGACCTGATGTCACAGCATTTCATTTCTCTAGCTTAATGCAAAAAGAAAACTCAGATCTAACTGGAAAACAAATACCTTGCAGCTGTTTGTCACTGTGTTGGCATAGCAGTGAGTTGGACTAGAAAAAATATTCAGTATCTACATGTGAATGGGACAGGTTGGTTTTTCTCTATTGCAAAAGCTTTGAGAAAATTAAATGGATGGGGAAGTTGGAACAAATTGTGCAGAGGATTTACAGAGTCTCAATGCTAGGAGGTTTTTAAAACTTGGTGAAATAAGGCTCTGAGCAATCTGTTTTGATCAGATAATCTCCAGAGCTCCCTTCCAACCTAAATTGTTTTCCAAGCAAAGCATTTTGAGAGGAAGGGCAGAAGAAGAAGGTAATCAGTGTAACTCACTTTGTTTTTTTCCCTACATGTATTTTAATAAAAATCCTAAGTATTTTATCCTATTATTTAGGAAGTAAAGACTGTTAAAGAGGAATTGGCTACTAGACTTAATACCAATGAAACTGCTGAATTACTGAAAGAAAAGGAAGAGCAAATCAAAGGATTGATGGAGGAAGGTGAGAATTACCTTTTTTTTTTTGGTAGTGAAAACATGTAGAATAATTGGAAATGTACTGGCCTTGCATACAAACCTTCTTTGTGTGGGGAAAAAGTGCAAAATTGGGAGCATGTTGGACATTTCTGAATGTTTGAAGCATTTAGTGATTAGCAAAGAGTAACAGGAAGGGTCAGGCAGGTTCAGATGCCTGGAGAGGTACTTCCTGCAAGATGCATTAAAAGGTTCTGGGAGATAAAACCAGTGTGTGCAGAACAACATTGCATGTTCCATTTGGAAGAAATCTAACAAGGGCATTATTCATGGCATTTCTACAGTGTCTCCTTTAATGCTTTTTAATTTTGGAAGTAAAATATAGATACTAAATGAGAAGGTAATTTTGGTTTTTTTCCTAACGTGGTGAGCTCACTTGCTTTATTTTCAAAACCTTTTACATCCTATCCTATCTCACTGTAGCTCAGTGTAGCAAGGATATCTCAGGATTAGATAGATGTAAACTTAAGAACTTGCATGAAAAGTTGTAAGAATAAGTATTTCCATATTTGCTGGAGTATTATTTTCATGTGATTAAAGAGCAAAGCTGGTGTGAATAGAGAGAATCCATAGAATATCACCACTATGCACTAGCTTAATATTCAATTTCTTCACAGGTGAAAAGCTTTCCAAACAGCAGCTGCACAATTCCAACATTATTAAGAAATTAAGAGCCAAAGAGAAAGAGAGAGAAAATACTAACACAAAACAGAGCAAAAAGATTAAGGAATTGGAAGAGGAGTTGCAGCATTTAAAACAGGTGAGGTATTTGTTGATTTATTTTTTTAAGCTTTATATATTAGCTGCAAATTTGCCTTTTGGGGGGCCTCTTGATAAATTGACATTTTTTTTTATTTTCTGGAGACTTCTGTATGTCATAGAATCCCAGAATGGTTTGGATTGGAAGGGACCCTAAAGCTCATCCAGCCCCTCCCTGCCATGGGCAGGGACACTTTCCACTATCTCAGCTTGCTCCAAGCCCTGTCCAACCTGGCCTTGGACACTTCCAGGGATGGAGTAGCCACAGCTTCTCTGGGTATCCTGTGCCAAGGTCTCACCATTTCACATTATAGGAGCACTGAGTTTGATTTATGTGTGTACTCCTTGTAAAACTGCAGTGAGGGATCTTCTCAGCTGCTTGTTTGCCTTTGCACTGCTGTTACCATGAGAGCTGGAAAACCTGTCTCACCAAAATTTGGGCTGTCAGACCCAGAATGTGGAGTTGTCATGAAGAGCAGCTCCCTCCTCTGGGGAAGGCAGGGAAGCAAAAACTTTCTCTTTTTGCCAAATGTTAGATGGGTTTAGTCACTTTTTCCCAGGTTGGTTGCCACTGTTGTCACTGTCCTCAGGCTGTGTTGTCAGCCCCACTTCCTGGGGTTTGCTTCATGTTTCTTCTTTGTACTGACAGGTACTTGATGGCAAAGAAGACCTTGAGAAGCAGCATCGAGACAGCATTAAACAACTGAACAGTGTTGTGGAGAGACAAGAAAAGGATCTTGCTAAACTTCAGGCAGAAGTGGAGGAACTTGAAGAAAAGAACAGGAGTGTGCAGGCAGCACTCGACAGTGCATACAAGTAAGCAAAGTGATTACACCTTCAGATTGTGGCTCTTTCTTGTGCAATACTTGTGAAATATTTGAATGTAACAAAGTTATTTGCCAAGATGCTGTTGGCATTTAAATGTACTGGGGCTTATTTGTTTGTTTGTTTTTTCTTCCCAGGGAACTTGCAGATCTTCATAAAGCTAATGCTACAAAGGACAGTGAGGCTCAGGAAGCAGCCCTAAGTCGGGAAATGAAGGCAAAGGAGGAGCTTGGCTTGGCACTGGAAAAGGCCCAGGAGGAGGCTCGGCAGCAGCAGGAGGCTTTGGCAATTCAGGTGGGTCTGAAATGCAGTCAATAAACTCTTTAATTCAACAAGTGACTGTGCTGAGGGGCTGTGTACACCTGATGTAATGAACTGGCTAGAGCTCGTTTCTGTGTACTTAGCAAATAGCCAGAGGATTTCTTCCCCAGGGAGCTAGTTCCGTATTAAGGGGTGGTTGTGCTAACCTTTAAAATACTGATTTTATTTAAAAGTACTTATCATTTTACTTATCTAAATGTAATTACTTAGGCTCAGTGTTAAGTTTGTAGTACTCTTAGAGTTTTTAGTGATAAATAAATTAGTGTAACTATTTGTGTGCATGCGAAAATGAAGCCTTTACTTGTAAACAAATGTCCTAACACTGAAAATAATGTGGGACTGTGGCAAGGCATAGGTGATGATAAAACTTTTGGCAAGAGTTTAGTAACAATTTCTTGTTTATTTAGGTGGCAGACCTGAGGCTGGCATTGCAACGTGCAGAGCAGCAGGCAGCAAGAAAAGAAGATTATTTACGGCAGGAAATTGGTGAACTACAGCAGGTACTATAACTCTAACAAACAGATGATGCCAACTTGCATCTGCAAGGAAGTCTCCAAAAACCAAAAATAAAATGCTACCATGACATGAACAGTCTGAAAGAGAGGCTTTATTTTCCTGGTTACCTGCAGTGGCTGCCCTTTAGAGAAGAGCAATAAAAATATTAATGGAAATGTTTTTTTAAATCACATAGTGGAAAAAATGTTACAATTTTTAATGATGCCTCTTAAATAGAATGCTGTCCTTTTTAAATATGAGACAAAATACAGACATTAATTTTATGATAGTTGTCTGAAATTGCTGGCAAATACACTTTTGAATGACTCTTTATCTGCTTCTCAAGAATTTTTTTATTATTCTTAAGGGCCAGAATATAGATTGTTGCCAAAATGCTTCAAATTATGTCCAGAGCTTTGGAATTTCTGGGCCCTTGTTCTATTATCTCCCTTGGAATTTCACACTTTACCATGAGTTTGAACCACATGAATGTTAGATTGCAAAGCAGTAATTTTAGAAAGTAAAGCAGCTGCTATTTATTTAGATGAATTCTGTATGAATCTTTCAATCCCTCATATGAATTGAATTATATTTAATTTATGATTTCAGAGACTGCAAGAAGCAGAGGGCAGGAACCAAGAACTGAGCCAAAGTGTTACCTCTGCTACACGGCCCCTCCTGCGGCAGATAGAGAACCTGCAGGCCACGCTGGGAGCACAGACCTCTGCATGGGAAAAACTGGAAAAGAACCTTTCTGACAGGCTGGGTAAGATGGTTTGGCTTTCACTGAGCTGTGAGGCTCTGGGGGAAGATGTGAGATGTGTGAAGGTAAATCCAAAGGGATTAACACTTGCCCAAAGCGTAGATGGTGGATCAGGAGAAATGAACACCAAATGTTTTCCTGTAAGGAAATGGTGTGGAGGGATGGGGGGTTATGCCAAGATTCTTGGACAGGTAATCAATCCACTGGTTCTCTGTAAAACACATTCTTAACACAAGATTTTAAGGTGGAGGGGGTAAGGTGGACGTGTCCTTACAGCATCTGAAGGCATTGAGAAGCTGAAAGTATTCCAGTATGGAACCTGGTGCTGAGATGCCAAATTGTAGTTTGGAATCACTTACCTAACTGCATAGGTGGTGATACATATGTTTGATACAGTTGATACACTTGTTTGATACAGTAATAACCTATAGTTTTAAATGAAAAAAAGCATTAAAAGCCCAAAAGTGGATCCAAAGAAATTATTTCCTTTCTGGAGGCAGTTGTGGTTGTATATTGCATTCTAAAAGAGTTTGAAATCTTTTAATTCTGCATTGCTTTGATCCTCTGTCTGTATGTGGCAAATATTTGATTTCTTTTACAAAACAAAACAAAGATTATTTGCATATAAAAAAACACTCTAATTCAATTTTGATGTGTAAGTAAATATATTATTTACTCATATTCTAGATGTTTGATCAAAAAAGGTTAAATTCCATGCTTTTCTTACTATTAGGTGAGTCTCAAACTCTTCTAGCAGCAGCTGCTGAGAGAGAACGAGCTGCTACAGAAGAACTTCTTGCTAATAAAATTCAGATGTCTTCTTCTGAATCTCAGAATAGTCTTTTAAGGCAAGAAAATACTCGTCTTCAGGCTCAGCTGGAAGTGGAGAGAAACAAATTGAAGAAAATGGAAAATGAAAACAGCAGGTGAGTTTGGTTAACACCATCTTTATAACTAGTGAAATGGAGTGTTGATATGTGTCTGCAACATGTTGGCAGAATGTTACAAAGATGTTGTTAAGGATACTTTGTTCACACTGAAGGTAGAAAAGGGTTACATTCATAACACTTTGTAGCCTTGCAGCTGAGTTTGTTTTAAAAGTATCTGAATGTACAGAGAATAGAGGGGAGAATACTTGTTCAGTGACTTTACCTTTCCTTCCTCTCTGTAGGTATGAGGTTGAACTAGAAGGGCTCAAAGATGAGTATGCAAAAACCTTGGAAGATGCAAAGAAAGAAAAGGTATTGCCTAGTTCAGCTTTAATCTCTGTTATGGTTGAAATCTGAACTAGCAGAAATTTAATAGCTTGTATTTATCTTTGCAGGCACTGCTGGCTACTCAGTTAGAAATGGAGAAGATGAAGGTTGAACAGGAGAGGAAGAAGGCTATTCTTGTGCAAGAAGCAGCAAAGGAGAAGGTGCCAAAATCTAACATTTCTAAGTCTTACTGATATTGTCTTTATTTTAGTAGATATCTATACTTGAAACTTTTAGTACCTGGTAGCATCTTTCCAGTGAAATAGGTGTTGTGTTAGACTCATTGAAATAAGTTTTGAGGAATAGTCTATTTAACCTGAGAAGAGGTAAAATATGGATTGTTGTCTTAGTCTGTGTTCTTTGAGCACTCTTGGATCCTTTTTCTTCTGAAGCTACTTGTTTTCTTTGCTTAGGCTACCAGCATTGCTGCCACTAAATTCCTGTTTTGTTTCACATGACTGTGTGTAATGTTCCACATGCTTTCTAGCTGAAGTCACAAGTCACTGAACAATCCTCAGTAGTCATTAAACTCATTACCACTAATTAACAGTTAGTATTCAAGTAATGCTATTTCTGTTGTTTGTTCCTTACTGTCTCCAATCCTAAAATCTAAGTGCTTTCCCCTTCAGAGCATGCTTGTAGATGCTGCCTATAAGAAGGGGCCAGTCTGTTTTGAAGAGGTATCAGTTAATTATTAGCATGTGAAAAATCCTGGAATTTAATTCATGCACTTTATTTAAAAAGAAGAAAAAAGACTTAACATTAATTCTAAGAAGAGATGTTCTTCTAGGTGTGAGGTATTCTTTCTGTGATACATTTGGACATACAAAACTGCCTCTGAGTCTCTCTTGGCTACTTGAAAGAGAACCTTTTTTTGGTGTAATTTGCAGCTTCTGTCTTAATTTCCTGGAAGGTCTGAGATCTTGAAGATAGGCTCTGTTACAGCACAGAAATTCTTTGGTTTTGAACTTTCATATATTTTAGGTATGGGGCAAGTAGAAAATCTATAACATAGTGTTCTATAGTTGTTTGGTGGAAAAGGGAGGCTATTTATAGAATCTCTTTTAGCATGTTGTGAACATTTTTTCTTTTTCTGACTGGTGATAGTGGATGTCTCTGTTTATTTTTAAGGACCGAAAATCATTTACAGTTGAAACTGTATCAAGTACACCTTCAATGTCCCGCTCCAGTTCCATGAGTGGGGTGGACATGGCAGGTCTTCAGACCTCTTTTCTCTCACAGGTAGGATAAATCACCTATAAATCACCTATAATGGCTTTTTTCTTCTTGACAGACCACTTACTTTCCTTCTCAAGAACTTCTAGTAAGATAGAAAATGGCTTTTCAAGAGTATATTGGTCTTAGACAAGGTAACATCCTGTGAAGAAACATGTAAAGACATCTGCTTACAAGATGTCTGTGTAAAACATACAACTGGTTTATTTTTATTTGCACTCCTGGCTTAAGGCACTCCAGTTCATGCTGCCAGTGTTAAATGGCACCTGTAAAACTGTCAGGAGAAACTTGCCAGTAGAGAGCTATCCCAAATTGTACCTATTCACATCAAGCTTTTGTTTTGAAAACAAGCTTTAATGCTTGCCTAGCACACTGTAATTTTAAATATTAAATGATGTCATATTTAGGAGAGGGAAGATTCCAAAATGGGCATGTTCTTGTCTGATTTTCTTCTTCTCTAACCTTCTGTTTGTAGGATGATCCTCATGATCACTCGTTTGGACCAATAGCTACCAGTGGGAGCAATCTCTATGATGCAATAAGGATGGGATCAGGCTCAAGTGTAATTGAAAACCTACAGTCACAGCTAAAACTAAGAGAAGGGGAGATTTCACATCTACAGGTATCTTTTCAGAAAGCTTGTTCAGTCTTGTGACAATTCTGTGAACCAGTATAGCTGTGTAGGGGTGAGCACAATAAGGATTTGTTGGTTCTTTTTTTGTTTTAGCAAGGACCTATCCCTTATCTGTCTGAAAAGTAAAAAACCCCAAGACACTGAGATTTGAGGAGAAAATGAGAGTGGATCTAAGATGTGCTGTTTCACAGTCTGGCTTAGGAATAAGCCTTAAATACTATATATTTTGATATGGTGTTTTATAAATACAATAAATTCTTTCCTTCTCTTCCTTGTTATGTGTGTTTACCTTAGCTGGAAATAGGAAACCTGGAGAAAACTCGATCAATAATGGCAGAAGAGCTGGTTAAATTAACAAATCAAAATGATGAACTTGAAGAAAAAGTGAAGGAAATACCCAAATTACGCACACAGTTAAAGGTAAGTGCATTCCTGGTGTAAATTCATCAGAAAACGTAGATAATTGCATTTCCTTAGGAATAGTCCTATCAATTTAGGAATATATTCAAATCTGTCTCTAAGTATAAGTGACTGAAGAGCCTGTTTTTTGTTTGATTTGAGTTTTTTCATTAATATAGTAGAATCTAAAAATGCCCACACCATGGTTAGGGAGTCACTTCAAAACACAGTTGTTGGAAATGTGTGCTGTGCTAAGTCAGGGAGAGACCATTTTTGTTTCTATCATTCAGGCACTTGTGTGGAACTGGATTTTTTGGTAGAGGGAGGATTTTGATAAATACCATGGGCTTATGAAAGGTTGATGCAGAAGCTGAATATTTATCCAGTAGAGATACAGGAAATAAGAAAAATGATTTAATCCTATGGAACTGAAACTCAAATAGTTGAAAAAGTTTTGGAATAATTTTTGAATACAGAATGTTCAATTTTCTCATGAAACATTCCCCAAACTGGTCATTCCTGTAGAGAAATAGTGCAATTTTCTAACTGATTTTAATGCTTGTAGCAAGTGAATTTCAGGGTGCTTCAGTATATCCTCTGAAGCCAGCACTAACTCTTCTTAGGATCTTTGGAATGTCTTTCTTTAACATCTAGAATATAAATCTAGCTGTATTCAAATCTCAAAGTACTTTTGAAATGTTTAATGTGTGCTTCACTGCAGTTACACTTTGATGAGATAATGCTGAGGTAATTTCTTTCCCCTGGTAGTGTAAAACTCTCTCCCAGCAGCAGCTTGCTTAAAGCTGGAAAACCAATGAGATAACAAAGTGTGTCCTTGCAGGATCTGGATCAGAGGTACAACACCATTCTGCAGATGTATGGGGAGAAGGCAGAGGAGGCTGAGGAGCTCCGACTGGATCTGGAAGATGTGAAAAACATGTACAAGACTCAGATAGATGAACTTCTAAAACAAAGACAAAATTAATTCCTCATGGAACTCTTAACACTATATGGTGACAGACTGTAAAGATAACTGTTTATGTAAATGCTGAATTTAAATGTCCTGTAAAAAAACCCTGTATTATAGAAAATGTGACTATATAAGAGAGTTCATATGTTGACAGAAGAATCAATGCTTTAAGTGTCCTGTTCTGTCTGCAGTTAAATTATTTGTGCAATATTTAATTTTTTTTTTCTTCGGTCATCCTTTATTTAAGTTTTTGCTAAATGGTGGGTCATTTTACATAAACAGCAGAAAAAATGGTTGTTGGTTGCTTGTGAGACAGCCCTGGAAGGCATGAGTAGTACTAAAGCAGTCCTTGATTCATAATCTTTGTAAACCTATGAAAATCACATTAGAAGTCTTTCTCAAGTGTTCATATGAGTTTTTCTAAAATCTCATCAGGTAATTTTTAATAACTAAGTAGCAAGAACTTTCTGTCCTGAAGCATAACTGGTGGATATTTTTATGACAGGAAAACCTTAGATTTGTGCTTACAACATCTGAATGTGTCAGGGTGATTATTCTTAGACAAATCTGATTACTCTGACTACACTAAATCCTCTAAAGCAGAGTGTGAGACTCAGATGAGACTTCAAATGACAGCTTCATTTTGTCTATTGCTTATGTTCTCATGAGCAGTCTGGAGACAACAGCTCTGCTTGTAATGATAAATGTGTTCAACTTCTAACACCAGAAATATATTAAATATCTGTTCTAGATTTAGTAGCTGATTTTTGACAGTAGCTAGGACAGTTCATAAGAATGCAGGAAACTGATTTTTTAAAAATAAATTGCTGTAGATCTCATGGTTCCTTTTATAAAAGTGGCAAGGGTTAGACTTCTTGTAGAATTGAACTGTGGCTTAATAATAGTTTTCCAGTAAGTCTCCAGTGGCTGCAGAGTATTTCTCATGGCATTCCTTAAGCAAGGTATTGGTCAAGCAGCACTCACATGACTTGGAGCTGAGCTGCATTTTTGGTAATGTCAGAGGAAATGTTTCAATGGGACCCTTGGGAATGCTGAGAAGCTGCTTTCCTCTTCCTCTCTGCATTCCAGAGAGCAAATATTTTGCTGCATCTCAGAACCTACTCGTGTGAAATACTGGGCAGTTGGAATTCTTTGCTTATCACACCAGTGCCTCTGTTGGGAGAGGGGTTTTTTTCCCAGACCAGTGCACGTTGTAATTTGGGAGCTCTTTTCCTGCTTGAGTATTCAAGTGGCCTGACAGACAAAGGATGTGAAGGATGAGGAGTTGCTTCTGGGGAAATGCCTCTTGGTAATATGATTTTACTATGGGTCTTAAGGATTTATTCCTCACTGGGAGAATGGTTAGTCCCTGAAGTTACACAGGCAAGGGAGTGTTAATGGAAAATCCAAGTCTGATTGGAGATTCAGGCAGTTGCTCTGTGAGGATTTCATTAAAGCCATAGAGCCAGAACACTTTAATTTGTTGTAACTCCCTATCTGTCATAGAAAATTCTAACTGCTTTAATAAAAATACTTTTTTCTCATCCTTTTTTTTTTTTTTTTTTTTTTTGAATTGGGAAGTGGGAGGGAATCACCCTCTTTATTTCAGTTTTGGAAACCATGGTGGTATGTTTTTTCTTCTAAAAACCTTAGAATTTAACATTTTACCTTCATATTAAAAACCTCAGAATTTAGCATTTACCTTCATATTAAAGCATGGTTGGTTGCTCTAAGTTTCTAAGAAACCCCACACCTAAGCAAATCAATCCTAAACAAAATCAATCAAACCTAGGCAAAATCAGTCCATATAAAAACACTTGCTGGAGTTTTACTGATTTGGAATTATGATGTACAAGGGTTCGTTCAGCCTTTTCTTAAGAAAAAAAATTCAGCTTTTATCTACTACAGTGAATCAATAACTTCCTGGTTTTCACCTTTTTTCTTTACAATCTTGGCAGACAAATGCAGCAGCAAAGAAAAATAAATTATCCTTTGAACTTTTATTGGGATCTCTTGCAGCCAGTGCTTTTGAAGGTAACATTTCCTGTGTAATGTGAGCAGATGCTCCTGGAGGGCTGACAGGCAGCTCTGGTATGTCTTGGGCTATCTTGGTTTTCAAGAAGAGCTTAGGTAAAAGGGAAATTTTAACATGTAATCAGCATTAACTGTTCTAGACGTAAAAACACTAAAGTATTAGATTTTTAAATTTTACTAAAGTAGATGTAAATATTTGTATTGACTACTTTTGGATTCTATATTCCCTTGTAGTGCAGCTTTTACTATCACCTGAGAATCAGATGGCCTTCTGTGTCTTAATCATCAAAGCCTTAGAAAACAAAGTGGCTGTTGGAAGGTAACATAGACTTTAAAATATCCCAGTTTGCTCATTTCTGATATAATTGTATGCTTGTTTTGAAGAAGCCTTAATGTCTGCTTGAATACAACTCATCACTCTTACTGAGATTGCCTAGAAGAATAACCTGCAAAATGAAAGGAATTAGGTTAGAATTCTAGTAGTCACTTTTGTCTAAATTTATTATTTTAGAACATTCCTTCTGAAAGCAACTCATTTAGCTTTCATTTTCACTGCATATGCAAGTATGAAGAAAGGTTATTTAAGGGTTACTCACTCTAGTGTTCAGAGGGAGCTGAATTGCTCATGGAAAGACCTTTGTGGATGTAGGTGGGTTTGGATGAGGAATAGATTACTCTGGTACTCACTTCCCTTAGGAACTCAAGAGCCCATGTTCAAAATCTCATGTCAAAATCACACGAGAGAAGGGTTAGTTCTATTTTTTTCCCTGCTACACGTTTGTTGTATTTTATGTGCTTACATTTTACTAAGGGCTATAATGATCTTTAATATGAGGTGAAATGGTTATCACTGAAATTAAACCCCTTGGTTTCTAGCTGTAAAATATGTATAAACTGTAAAAAGCACTGGTCAGCATAAAATAAAATTTTCCGCTAACAGTGTGCTCTGGTTCTCTTTGAGAAAAGATTTAAAAATAATTCTGGATAAGGGTGAGTGGGTGTGAACCTAGCGCTGTGAAAGGAAAATATTACTTAAGGTAGAAGACACCAAATGTAGTTGGAACAGTTACAGATGCCAGCTGAAGTCGTGCAGTACCGTGGGTATTTAGGTACGAGGGGCTGGTTTATTTCTAAATGCACCGCAGCGATGGGGTTGTGGATAATGTGACATTTACAGCAATTTCCTTTATTCCTGTAAGCGGTGTCCCTGCGGGGTCAGCTCCTCTGCCAGCGCCCGCGTTCCCTCGCAGCTTTCCTGGCTGAGCGTTTGTTCCTGGTTTCCCACCTGGGAACGCGGGGAGAAGAGGTCTGGGCTGTGCCGGAGGGTTCAAAGCTCTGTAGTGTCGGTGCCTGTGCCTCCCCCGGCGCTCGTCCCTGCGGGAATGGGGTCAAAGCGAAGGCGGCTGCGGGATGAACCTCTGTCGCTGCGCCTGGGGCTGTCCGTGAGCGCGGCGGTCCCGGCCCCGCTGGGCTGGGGGGACGCCTGGAACAATGGGGTGCCGGAACCTGCGCTTCCTGCCGGGCCGCGGCAGGAAAAGGCCCTTTTCCTCCGCATCCTGCGCTCGCCGCTCCCGGGGCGGCAGCGTTTAATTTCCGGCAGCAGAAGGAAGACGCGGCTGCTCCGGCGCTGCTCCCCCGCGGGCAGGTGCCCTTCGCTGCGGGCCCCACCTGAGCCGCGCCGCCGGGGCGCTGCGGGCAGGCTCCTCCTTCCCTGCCCCTTCCCTGCCTCCTTCCCTGCTTCCTTCCCTGCCCCTTCCCTGCCTCCTTGCCCTGTCCGCCGCCCCGGGCGGGGCGGTCCCGGCGGTGCCGCCCGTCCCTCCCTCGCACCCGCACGGCGCTTCCCCCGGAGCCCGGCGGGGCCGGGCCGAGCGCTGCCCCGGACATGAGGATTGCGGCCGGCGGCGAGCGCCGAGCAGGAGCAGCGGCCGGTCCCCTGGGCCGCGGGGCTCCTCGGGGCCGGCGGGGCTGAGGCGCGGTGAGATACGCGGTGAGATACGCGGTGAGATGCGCGGTGATGCGCGGTGAGATGCGATGCGGTGCGGTGCCGGCTCCAGCAGGAGCATGGCAAGCGTGGGTTAGGCACCAGGACCGGCAGGGCCAGAGGCTAGGTCCGGGTCTGGGTCGGGTCTGGGTCCGGTTTGGGTCCGGGTCTGGGCCCGGTCTGGGTCCGGTCTGGGTCCGGTCTGGGTCCGGGTCTGGGTTGGGTCTGGGCCCGGTCTGGGTCCGGTCTGGGTCGGGTCTGGGTCCGGTCTGGGTCCGGTCTGGGTCCGGGTCTGGGTCGGGTCTGGGTCCGGTCTGGGTCCGGTCTGGGTCCGGGTCTGGGTCGGGTCTGGGTCCGGGTCTGGGTCGGGTCTGGGTCCGGTTTGGGTCGGGTCTGGGTCCGGTTTGGGTCCGGTCTGGGTCCGGGTCTGGGTCCGGGTCTGGGCCCGGTCTGGGTCCGGTCTGGGTCCGGTTTGGGTCCGGTCTGGGTCCGGGTCTGGGTCCGGTCTGGGTCCGGTCTGGGTCCGGTCTGGCCGCCAGCACGCCTGGCACAGGATGCCGGCACCTTGCCGAAGTGACAGTGACAGCCCCGCAGGCAGCGCTCAGCCGTGCGGAAGGGGCCGCGTGTCCTGGGGACACCGCAGGGCTTGTGGTGGCAGAGGTGTGATCCCTGTGAAATTCCCCATGTCCCGGGGGAGGGACCCGAGTGACGATCCGCACGGGCTGTGGAAGCTGCTCTCTCTGCTGGGAACGTGTCCCGAGGGGCAGCACGGTGTCCTGAGGAAATCTCCTTCTGCAGCACGTTTATAACTCCACCTTCCTCCCCCACTCTAGGTTTCTGTACCTGGGAAATTTGAAGTGGTTCCTCTCAAACCAAACAGGTAAAACTACTTGTATCGCAGGAATTTTGCTAAAGGCTTCGGTTGAAAGCAAGCATGCAAATTTTAGCAAATTATAACGCCAAAAAAGGTGGAGTTTAGATACAGGCCATGCATTTTTTTTCCTCAGGAAGTTTAATGGTTCAAAGCAGTGGTGTTAGATGAAAAGGTTGCATTAGCAGGAAGGTATGCACTCAGCTTTAGGGTATACAGATGTGTGTGTGTACATGTGTATATGTAAATATACTTCTATTATATATAAAATTATATATAGAATATACTCAGTAGTCAAGTTTCTTTAACATGATGTTAAGTACTAAAAACAGGCATCCTGTAACAGACTTATCTGTCACCCTCTATTTGTGTCTGCCTATTTTTCCCTCAGCTAATGATTAGTTCAGAGCGTAGAATGTATTATTTTCATACTTATTTTAAAAATAAAAATCCTTCTTTTCTCACCCCTCCCCCCATTTTTTCTACTTTTTTCTCCCTTCTCATTGGATATTACATGCTCTATACTTAGTTTCCACATGGAACTCTCAGGATCCCTTGGCATTTAGCTAAAGTAAACACACCCATTTTAGCTTGACTGGGAGTTTGTAGTGCGTAATAACAGTCAATGACTAATGATTCAAAGATAATCCTGAGGTTGTGCAGTCTGGCCTCTCAGTGAAAGTTTGGTCTTCACAGGAAAAAGAAACCACCCCAGAAATGCAAGTACAAATTCTTTGACTATATGTCTGACTCTAATTGAATTTTGTCTTGTGTGCTTGAAACGCTGCAGATAGGTTAATTTAATTTTTTTTTTCCTATTTTATTTATAAAGTACAGAACTCACAGGTTGCCATGTTTATGTTGCTTGTGTTTGGATTGCTACTGCAAGAAATTCTGGCTAATTCCCAAGCTGAAAATCCTGCTGAATTCCCAAACATTCCAGAAGAGCCATTCTACAGCTACAAAGCCATCAACTTGCCAGATGAGCATATCCCCTACTTTCTGCACAATAACCAGCATGTTGCTGACATCTGTAAGCAGGATGCTCTTTGCCCATATAAAGTAAGTTGCTTTTTCTCTTTGTTCCAATATCCTATTGGGCTGGTTTGTTCTTGGGAGTTGGAGCAGTTGTAGATGGTGATTAATTGATCTCCTTGCTAATTAGCCAGGGAATTTTTGTCTTATTTGTTTTAGAATATTTAAAACTCAAGAGTAATATTGTTGTGCATGTGTGTCCACTTTGGAGCCTCTACTGTGCATGAAGAATCTGGCTGCTGTTTCTCAAACTCTGTTTGAAAACAGACCAAACCAAAAGACTTTTATGCAAGATTTATGAGCAAGATGTCATTTAAAAGCCAACAACTTACTTAAATCATTTCCCATTTTCCTGTTGCAAAACCTGATTCAGTCATTCTGTGTTGCAGAAACACTTGAAGAAACTAAAATCCTGCTGGGGTTATGAGAAATCTTGCAGATCAGAGAACAGGTTCAGTTACCCAGTGTGTGATTATGTTGAAACTGGGTGGTAAGTTTCATTTTAAATGTCTACTGTACATTATAGTAAAAAAATAGTATAGTGCTCTCTTTGATATAGCTGTGAAGGAAACATTATTGTGATAGTTAGAATTTAAAGAGTGATTTTTGTAGATACCTGTGTATATATATAATGTATGTATTTATGCATAACAAGGCTTTCAGCATGATTTTAAAAACTTAACTTTTTAAGGAAGAAAATACTGAAAGAAATACTTCCTGACAGAATGTTTTCATTATTCTGATATAGCCTTGAATTCAGATTCCTAAAATAACCGTATTTCCTTTCTTAGCTTTAAAAACAGAGGAAAAAAATGTGAAAAAAAATTTCTACCCTTTTAAGGGAGAATAACTTTAAATTGTCATTGATGTTTTCACTCACACACAGCTGATAAGTGCTTCCTGTTTTGGCATCTTAAATGCCAATAAAATAACTGGCTGGTCCTTCTGTTCCATTTTCAGTGGAAAAATATTATCTGTTGAAGTTATTACTAGAATTGAGCAACAGACCTTGATTTGTTTCTTCTGTCCTTCACACATCAGGGCAAGTGACATCGAGACAGCCCAGCAGATATTCTGGAAACAAGCAGACTTTGGATATGTTCAAGAGAGGCTCAGTGAAGTGAAAACCCACTGCAAGCCTGCAGCAACAGTAGGTATTTCTGGTAGATGTGATACTTTGCACTTGTTTTAAAAAATATTTTTTGTTATTGACAGAATCCTACTTGTTCTTAACAGGGGGATTCATCTCTGAGCTGCTCCCAGTACCTTCAGCACTGCAGGGCAACAAACTTGTACATTGATTTACGAGCTGTGAAGAGAAACCATGACAGGTCTGTGATTTGCCTGTGTTATAGCAAAAATGGGATGGCATGGAAAAGGATTTGAGAGTTTCTTTGACAAAGCTGGTTTGCTTGTTGCCGTGGGTTTTACTGCTGGTCAGAGACTTGTTGCTGAAGCCCTGTAAAGGTTTACACCTCTTCATTGCTGACTGCTAGTGGTGTAAAAGCCAAGTTCTCAGTTTTATGGAATCATGATGGGTGATTGAGATCCTCCCTGATGGAAGAGAGGAAGACATTTCTGTGTCTTCAGTCATGCCCTTCCTTGGTCAGATGATACAAAATCCAGGTGTTTTTGTCTGAGGAACCAAGACCTTTCCAAGTGCCTTTATAGGTCCAGGAGCTGCATTTTTAGATACTGAGTGACTGAGGAGAGATCTGAACCTGATTCTTCCACATCCTGAATTAAAAAGCTACATATTTGAAACTGGATGAAAAAACCATGCCTGTGGTGCTGGCATGACCCTCTGCCTTGTCTTTGAAATCAGTGTCTTGATCTGGTTCATGTCTGAGACTGATATTACCCTCCAGAATGAGTTTTGTCATCATCACAGCCTGTCCTGGAAGCTAATTTAGACAGTGCTTTTAGCTAGCAACTTGTTTTCAGGAAATTTATTCTTACACCTCACTCTTCATAACTTGTATAAAATCCTTAGGTAGTGAAGTGGTTTGTGTAGTAAGGTAAGTGAAGTGAGGTAAATTTAAATTTACTGGTTTTCTTTTAATAAAAATCCCCAAAAACTACAACTAATGATGGTCCTGTCATACAGTGAGGCATCACTGTCATGAAGCAAAATTTAATTAAAATACTCATGTGACTATGTGTAAAGATTTCTAAATAACATTCTGGGTGGATTAGTGCTGCTTTCTAATATGATATCTAGACCTTCCAGGACACCACTGTCTTTAATTGGGAGTTGTGATTTACACAATTTTTGTAAAAATTCTTGATTTACACTGAGGAAAATACTCAGGTTTTAAATATGGATGAAGTGCCCTGCTGAACTATCACTGGCTTGAGTATGTAATTGAGCTTGCAGGGCACTGGTAACCCTGTTGCTGATAGACCTTTTCTAATTTGCATTAGATTCAAAGAAGACTTTTTCCAGAAGGGAGAAATTGGTGGTCATTGTGCCCTCGACGTTCAGGCATTTTTGGCTGAAGGTCAGCGCAAGAGCCCTCTGCAATCTTGGTAAGACTCTTGTCAAGGCTGCTCCCAAGTTCACTTGCTAATTAGTTCAGATTTTTGTCATTGGCATTTCCAGCTGTGTGTGAGGGATTTCATATTGAGGAAAGACCTGCTCCTTTTAAGGACAATTTGAGACTTCATGTTAGAAACCTCTGGTAATTACATCTCTGTGTGTAATTGTGTCCTGCCTCATCTGCAGCAGCAAAAGATGTGAAATCATCTTGCAGTTGGAAGTTGTAACCTGCAGCTGTTTTCTGGGCAAGGTGCTGGTGCTGTGCCTGGTCTGTGTAGGAGGGGTGATGGTTCTGTGGTGAGGCTGGCCTTGTGTGGGTTCAGAGTCCTTGGTGAGGATGGTCTGGATGTGTGCTCACATGGAGCTGTGCTGGGAATGTGGGGTGGGCTGACTCCACAGGCTGAGTAGGAAGTGCAGAGCATCACAGTTGGCATGTTAGCACTTCAAAGCTGCCTTGCCAGTTAATTGATGAAGGAACTGGAGCCATTAACATCCATATAATAATTTATTCTCATCCTTTGCTTGTATTTTCTTTTTCTTTCCCCATTTTTCATTGATGTTTAATTTAAGTCAAGAGCTACTGCAGGGGAGGAAGACTTCTCTTCTACCTGCTACTCACCACTGCTCATCTTGTTTAGATGCAGGAGCAATAAATACTGCCTCTGCATTCAGTATTCCAACCAAAGCATGGAAATCTCTGCTTAAATCTCTCTGGCAAGGCAGATCAAGCTGGGTGGAGCCACAGATCCAGGCTCTGAGGCTCTGTTACATCCCTGCTGCCTTGATTTGGAGATCAAAGGTGCTGTTCACTCCTGAGATCAAAGACAGTGTTTAACCTCTAGAAGCCCTGAAGAACCTTCCATTATAATTTCAAATCATTTTAATTGTCAGACTCTATCAGTTTGCAGCAGTCCTGTTAACTGAAATGGACTGGAAGGACAGTTACTAAACCTGAGACATAAGAAGTACATTTGTTTAAATGTGTTGATGTCAAAGGACATTCTATGTGATTGGATCTTTCTAGGTTTGCAGAACTCCAGACATTCACTGCATTAGACTTCAGGCCTCTAGAAGATGGACAGTGTGACATTGTTATTGAAAAGCCAACATACTTCATGAAATTAGATGCAGGTAATTGGTATTTTTAGATTTTTTTTTTGTACTGCAGTAAAAAAAAGCTCATATTCAACTTGCCCATCTACATGATGCCTTTGTGATAGTTAAGTTCACTTGTAATAATGGTGCGTTTGTTAGTTCCTTTTTAGTTCCTCTTTTTGGTGTAGTTCCAGTGATGAACTTGGAAACCAAAATTTGAAAATCTTGTAATTTCCCACAGATGATTAAAAAAAAAAAATCAGAATAATTTCCTGTTTTTTTCCCTGCATGGCTGTTCTCTGCACTGTGGTTTGGCAGAGTTTGACTTTGTGCCAAAGGCTGTTCTGTCTGTGTTTGTGCATGACAGGTTCCATCCCATCAAGCACAAGGTGTGGGTGTCTGTGTCCTGCAGTAGGTGCTCAGCAGCAGGACTGGGGGCACTGATGACAGGGAAGAGGCACCTTCAGCAATCTGACATTTTCTGAGCTTCACCAGCATTTTTGTTGGTGGAGGAGGGTGTTGAGCAGCTGCAGGGGGTGAGCTGTGTTTGGGCTGGGTGTGCTGGGTTCTGTCCCAGCTGTGGCTCCAATTCCTCCTCTTCCCCTGCCACCCCTGACATTTTGAGCCAAGTTTGAATGGAACTGGACTGTGTGACCTCCTTTGTGCTCCCTCCTCTGTTTCAGGGGAAGTTTTTGTGCACCAGGGAAAGTACAAGTTCTGTCTTAAGCTTCCCTCAGCCCCACTAAAGCAGAACCCAGACCTGTGCTCAAGACCAGTTCTCATGTTTCCTTGTGTCTGACTGGGCTGTCTTAAAGCAGGAGATGCTTTCATATCCTTCAGAAATCAGCTGCAGACTGTAAAGAGAAACAGCACATGAAGCTCATCTTAATCTTTATTTTGGCCACTCTCCTAACTCTTTTGTACTTGAAAAAAGCACATTTTACCTCAGATTTCTTTCCTTGATTTCTTCCTTTTAGGGGTTCCTTTTTTTAGGGTGCATTAGGAGGATTCAAGGTGGCAGAAGCAGAGGAAGTTAATATAAAATGCAGTCTGCTAATCAGGAAAAATCCATAAACCAATAAAAGTGGAGCAAGTAATGCTGTATTTTGCTAACAATTCTTTCTTTTTCAGGTGTTAATATGTACCATCACTTCTGTGATTTTGTCAATCTTTACATTACCCAGCATATCAATAATTCCTTCAGTACTGATGTCAACATAGTCATGTGGGACACTGTAAGTCTGCTGTTCTTTCAACATATTTGTGATGGGTTTTAATTCTGCTTTATAGAGGCTCTGAAGGTTTTGGTAGCCAATCCTTAGCTCTCTCATGGGCATAGCCATGTGGAACTGATACATTTCTGAATCCTTTTATTACAGGGGCATGAGTAATAGTCAGAGAACAGATTTTCTATGATAAACCATGTGCTGTTGGAATGCTTAGCTATGCTAGTACATAGTTATACCTTTTTTTTTGGGTGTGACCTCAAAAATAGCCTGATCAATATTTATAATCTGTAGCATTTGAAGTTTTAACTGCTTTTTGTAGTCTCTTTGTCTTGGAATATTGAAGTAGATTTGCTCAACTGTTTCTGCTATATTTAAAAAGAAATTCAGTCTTGCATGTTTGTAAATTAGTGATGTGCAGCCTGTAGTAAAGAAAAAAGCTAAATTAAATCCTTATATATTAAAACAGAGTTTAATATTTAATTCCTTTAAGTGTTACTTCCCTCAATCACATCTCATATTGCCATGATAACATTAAACAAGTTTTTAAGTGGGGCTGTTTCTTCTGTACTGCTGAGTTGAAACCATGACTGTGTTTGAATAATATTAGTTTTATTGGACAGTGTTTAAGTTGTGTAGGAGGGTATTAAACTAAATAAAAAACAACTGGGCAATATGTGATATGGCAGATAACATCCATAATCTGGTCCAGAAATAACAGTTTTTGAATATGACATTGTCCCACACCTCCTTTGTGATCATAAAGTGCTGAATTTTCTCTCTCAGCATTTCGTGCTAGGACAACTAAACTTCACTAGAGAATGGTAAATATTCCCTGCTTGCTGTTTAATGAGAAACCTGTTTGGCTAGAAGAAACTGTTTTTTCTAACTCTATTGTATTTTAAAGCTAAAATCAGTGCCATCTGTCAGCTAAGTGAGCCCTCTAGGTGTTGCACAGGGACCTGTTAATCCAGCTCTGATGGCTTTCTGTAAAGATCAGGTGTCTTTCAGCATTGTAAATCACTCTGAAAAGCAACTCTTTGTCTTATAGAATCAAATAACTCTTTCAAATGCACCATTCAAAGTTTGTAGTGCCACACTGTTATCATTTTAAATGAACATTACCTGCTCAGGCAGCTGGAGTTCATTGCTGTGTAAAACCAGGTGATGGCACCAGACAACTGCTGATGAACTGTCTGTACTCATCAAAAGGTGGACTTGAGCTTATTATTAATTCTCTTTTTTTTCCCCCTTGATGTAATTAGATTTGGCCATACTTCCTAGCTACTGTTCTTATTAAAGAGTAATGCCCTTAGATGTAGGTTAAACAAAGCAGAAAATGAGCAGGAATTCCACTGGGTGTTGGTGTGCAGGGAAGAAATGTTTATAAAGCACTTTTAAGGAGACCAGAGAGGGTTAGAAAGTGGTGCTTTCATCAGTCCTCCACTTCTAATCTGGGAGAGCAGTTCTTGTAATACATGGCCAGAAGGGAGTCTGGAATGTAAAATTCATTAAAACCTAATGGCAGAGCAAGAGGAAACCTCTTGAACCGAAGGAAATCTGTGCCCTTTAGATTCTTTTACATTTCACCAGATATCCGTTCTATCTCTATCATTTGTAGTCCTATTTTCAAATTTCCTATTTAGTGTGTTCCCACACAACTTCCCAAGCAGCCTGAGCCAGCCCCAGAGTTGAAAATAGCTTTAGTGAGAATCTGCACCGGGGCTGCTGAGGGCACATTTAATTGCATTCAAAGAGCAAGAGGTGGTGATCAGCCCTGGGGTGTGTAGGAAAGGTGACAGATTGAAGGCAGGAGCCCCTGCTGCTGGCATCATGCTGCAGGGAGTAGATGGCTTTTTAAAAGTTCCCCACAGAACTTTTAAAGGGGGAAGTTTTTTACTGCTCTGTATAGAAACCTCTTAGCTGTTCCTTCCACCAAATCAGGTTGTTTCCTTCAGTTTGTGATACATGTGCCCTATACAAGTGACAGTCCCAAAACAGGCAAATGGAAAACCACCTTGTTGTGACTTTTTATCTCAAACTTCAGTGCTGCACTTGAATTCCCAGGTGATTTTGTTTTTTTAATCTCAGATGTTGTTGTTTAGGCCTTCTACCATCCCTGTGTTTGTGTTACTTCTAATTTAACTTGTGTTCTGTTGACCCTGGGAAAGGTAGTAAGGAATTCTCACTCTTAACTCAGAAATTATAATCTGCTATTGAAGAAATTGTCTAGCTGGCTAATTTATAGCAGGTTTTATTAAAAATTAATGACCTGAGAGGTAATTTGAGTTACCTGCCAGTGCAAACACAGAGTTTGGTGCTGTGTTCTGTGCTAGGCCACCTTGGGTCCTGTGGTGGTGTTGCACATATGAGCTGTATTAAAACTTATATACAGAACCTGAAAATCATGAAGAGAGGTTCTAATATGCATTTATGTAATTGTTGTACCCTTGTTTTTCTTGCTTTCCTCCTAGAGCTCATATGGCTATGGTGACCTGTTCAGTGAGACATGGAAGGCATTTACTGACTATGAAATAATTCACTTGAAAACCTTTGACTCTAAAAGGGTATGGGATTCTATATTTTTGTTTTAATTCATGGTCACTTGGAATAAAATAGGACAACTTCTCAAGCTGCTTGGGGTCATGGCTGTTCCAGAGGAAAGCATTAATGTTTTCCATACACATTTAATTTGTGCAGCATGAATATTCTACCTCAGAAACAAGAACTGTAACTTGATTCTGTCCTTTATATGGATGGACCTAACTTTTATGTCCTGTGAGGTATTTCTGAATAGGTTTTGCTTCTGCAGGACTCCTAACTGAAGTTAAGTGTTACCAAATAGTCTTTCTAAAGTCTTCTGATACCTCCTGAGGTAACTACTGGCATTTCCTGTTGCTTATCATCAAAAAAAAATACACACACAAAAAATGCATCCATTCATTCAGAGCTCATTTTAGCCTCTTCAGTCTAGTAGTAAACTCATTAAGTGGTTTCCCTCTCTTTAGTCCGTGTTTGTTCTGATTTGGGGTGTTTCCACCACTCTTGCAGGTCACTGGGGAGAGCTGTTGTGGGATCTTTGTTCTATTCAGCAGAGGAAGCCAGGCTGTCCTTGGCAGGGGCAGGAGCTGCTGGCTCGTTAGGAGCAGGGCTGGCAGTGAATGGGCTGGGGGAAGGCAGCAGTGGGCTGGCTGTAACTCCTTGTGGTCCCTTGCCAGGTGTGCTTTAAGGAAGCTGTGTTCTCTTTGCTGCCCCGGATGAGATATGGATTGTTCTATAACACACCCCTGGTGAGTCCCTTTGTCCATCCATTCTCACCAGGAGGGTGTGGCAGGGTGGAATCTGAGCTGGGGAATTCCTCCAGCATCCTGAAATACACTGCAGTGAAGGTTCCAACTTCTAGTGGAATGATCTTCCCTAAAGATTGGGATTTTAAAGTTATTCCAGCTGGTTGTGTGCAGTCTCCTGTGTCACAGCTCAGGAGGTGCAAATTATTCCTCTTTAATGGGTGGGCACTGTGAACTAACTGGTATTTTTGCAGAGCACAAGAGCTTGAGCACAGTCAGACTTCCCTGAGGGTATTAGCTCACACACTCAGGCTCTAGCACCAGAGAGTTATATTTCTTTTTAAGTGAAAGTGCCACTTGTACTGCAGTGAATAACACAGTGCATGATACTGGGCTTTTGTTCCACAGAATGGTAAAAACCCGACCACAAAGCTCAGTTTTCTGAGCAAAATAACTGTATATTAACAATTGCTTTTTTTAATTTCAGATCTCTGGCTGTCATGGTACAGGGCTGTTCAGAGCCTTTTCTCAGCATGTGCTACACAGATTAAATATTACCCAGGAAGGACCCAAGGTGTGAAAACTGCATAATACAACTGTAATATGCTTCTTGCCAGAGAACAGCAGGAGCAAACTGAACCAGTGGGGAATGGGGGTGTATCTGTGGATTTTTTGTGCTTTCCTGTGATGTTTAGGGTTTGGGTTTTCCCTGTAAAGGCCTTCAGAGAACATTTGTGCATGCTTTATGCTGTAGGACAAACCTTAGAGCATTCTCCTTCCCCCCTTAGGGTCTCTCTCTTCCCTGTATCCATTCTCTGTGCCTTTGTGTCATTCCCAGTTGAGTCAGACACGTTCCAGGGAGCAGCAGTGGGGATCCTGCAGAGCAGAGCAGAGCAGAGCTTGCACTTTATCAATCCCTTTGGATACTGCTGAGCTCAGATCAGAGCTGCAATCTGTGGGATCTGGTCCTTCCATGCTTGCCCAACACCCTCTGTCTGGTCTGGGTTTCTGCTGCTCACTCTGATGGTTTTTGCCCATTGCCTTGGTGGCCAGGGCAGTTCTGGGCCAGTTGAGGTCTCCAGTTCTGCTGGAGAGTAGCCCACATGTTATTGCTGAGAGCACATTCAGAGCTCTGCACAGGCATTTAGTTATGCTTCTCCTGCTGACACTAATGGGAACCATGCAGTTAAATCTCTTTATTTCACTTGGAACGCTCACCCCTGTGAGCCCAATTAATTAAAGGAGGTAAAAGGAGGAACTGTTATAGAAGTAAAATATTTTTTTTTCCCAAGGAACTTGTGCACAAGCCATCCAGAAAGCTGCTTTCCTGCTTTCAAAAACTGCAATATAATGTGTAATACAAAGGCTCTTTTGTACTGAACAAAATAAATCTTCCAGAAAATATTCAGTTCTTGGTTAATAATCAGACTTTCACAAAGTTTTTGGTGCTTTGAATCCGTCAGAAAATATGATGTGAATTTTTAGGTGGTTACATCATCTACTTATTACATGTGGAAGGAACATATTTAGTTGCTCAAATAATTGCCAGAAGTAAATAGAGAAGAGTTTGGGTTTGTTTTTTTTTTTGTGAGGGCTGCCTCTCAGCTAATACACTGCTGCTTTTTTCTTTTTAGGATGGGAAAATCCGAGTCACCATCCTCGCACGCAGCACAGACTACCGGAAAATATTAAACCAGAATGAGGTGTGGTCCTTTTAATCTTTGAAAAAGATTTATTAGAAGCTAAGTTTTGCTCATTGGATTGATTTGGTTTTTTTCAGGTACAGCCAAGACATTTATTTTCTGGCAAATCTTGGACAAATATGTCCAATGTTTATATTAATTTGTTCTAAAATGTCTTTTAAGCAGTCTCCATTTTATACCCCAGACACTGAACCTTGCTGCCCTTTCTAAATATCCAGTGGAAGACTACAAATGTAATACTAAAAGTATTTCCTCTGAGCAAACAGACACTGCAGATCTTCTGATAAAATGAAATTATTTCACTTTCAGATTATTCCTTTTATTTATAGCATCTCCAGTGTTGAGGTCTAACAAAACCCTTTGTGATGCCTGCAGACTGGAGTGCACAGCCCTTGTATCAGAGTTTGTGCACTCAGAATATAATGAATTTTCATATTGATTTAGGGTTTTGAATCGTGCCACTTCATGGACTAGTGTAAAATTTTCATTCATGGTAAAATGCTAATATTTAATGTTTTCATACCTGATTTCATTCTCTGCTGTTAGTGTCTGACAAAAATGAATTGGGATTATCATCCCCAACTTATGCAGGGAGAAACTGAGGCTCGTGTGATGCAGTAGCTCAGAGGCAGAGCAGACAGAGCAAAGGATCTGTGCTTTATCTGCTGGGCTGTCTCAGCTGATGCTCCCCTGCTGCACATAGTTTGTATTCTGGTACCATGGCAAAGAGAGAAGTTGGTTTTATCTTTGCCAGGTCAGGAGTGTAAGGGAGGAATTAACTGAAGAAGGACACCAAATCCTTGTCTTTTTATTGTTCTCCCCAGCTTGTGAATGCTTTGAAAACAGTGTCAACACTGGAGGTCAGAGTGGTGGACTACAAGTACAAGTGAGTAGATGGAGGAAGCTGGAGTGAGCTGTGGCTGCTGGCAGCTGTGTCTGCCCCAGGTACAACCTGGGCAAAACCCAAGGACTGGGTGAGGTAGTCAAGCACACCCATTCCATAATGCCCTGCTTAGGGTTAGCAGGCTCAGGTTAAAGGTTTAAAATCCCTTTTGCTGCCTCTCCCAAAGCCAGCTGTGCTCCCATCACCTTTGTGCAAATTGCTCTGCAATGACTCTGTTAACAGGAGTTTCCCTTGTATCGTGCCAATGTCTTATTTTATCAGTAATCAATGATAACTCTGATTATTTGCTGCCCTGGTGGCCCTGGAGGCACCACTTGAGGTCAGTTTGTGGTGCCAGGTGTAGTAGGCACTGTGCCAGGAAGAAATGGATTGAAGGAAAAGTTCCCAAACCATGCATGCCTATCCCAAATTGGAGCATCTCCACCTGGAGCTGTCATGAATCATGCAGGAAGAGTGAGAAACTGGAGCAGCACTGAGACATCCGTGTTCTGGCCAAACACAGACAGTGGGATAAAATTTATTGGTGTATTTTACATTACATTGAATGCAGTTCAGAACCTGAACTGAACTTTCTGCTGAATTTTAGGTTTTGTTTGGGGTATTTTGTTCTTAGTTTTTGGAGGCTTTTTTTAGGTGATGCATTAAAGAAAAACCCTTAAGCTTACAAAAACTTTAGGTTGGCAAAAAATGTTTTTGAAACAAATTCTTGTGAAGTTTTGAAACCTGCCTGCATTTCTTTTGCTTCCATGCTGAGTTACTGCTGGCTGCAGCATTTGTGATTCTCAGTATTGTTTTTTGAAAAATCACTTCTCTCTTTCAGTATTCCCTTAAACCAATTTTGTTGTGTTGTCTGCAGGGAACTTGAATTTTCAGAGCAATTGAGGATTACCCACAACTCTGATATATTCATTGGGATCCATGGAGCTGGACTGACCCACCTGCTCTTTCTGCCAGACTGGGCTGTTGTGTTTGAGCTGTAAGTCTGTCTGTCTGTCTGTCTGTCTGTCTCTCCTTCCCCCTCTATTTGTTGCTGTGTGTTAAAGAAGCCTCTCCCTTCCTGGTATTTGACCATGAATGTTTGTCTTGCAGCCTTGTTTAGAGTTCATATTTGGCAGCCTCTTCTCCTGGGGATCAAAACAGAGAAAGCTTTCATTATAAAATACAGTGTAATTATATCATACAGGCTAAGCCTGTGATTTCTTAATCTTCCATGGTATAAATATAATGGGGAAAAGGCAAACCATGAGAAAACCTCATTGTTCAGGTTCTGCCTGGTGAGTCTGAGATCCAATGATGTTTTAGTGATCCAGGTGAATTGATTATGTGCATGTCCAGGGCTATTATTGATATTAATTGATTATGTGCTAGCAACCCCCTGGAGGTTTTTCTATGCTCCTTGTTCTGCTCAGGACCAACTTGCTGGCCAAGGTCAGTTCTGTGCTGTGTTTTGTCTAAAATTCTCCTGTAGCTTCCTTTTAAACTTATTTTGTCACTAAGTAGGGTGTTAGCAGACCCTCCAACCTACAGAACAAAGCAGAAATCCAGAGTGCTTGTTAGAAGAGCTCTGAATTCTCCATCCTGGGAAATTCTGCTGTGGGAATGCTGCAGAGCTGGTGTTTTGCAGCATAGTCCTGGCTCAAGAATGTTTTGTCCAGTCTCCAAATAAGTTCAGAAACTCAGGGGTGGGTTGTTTTTCACATGTCCAAGAGCTGCTGCAGCTGGACAGGGACATGTCTGACATGCAGATGCTCCTCCACATCCTGAGAGCAGAAGGCAGCCCTTGCTGTTTCAGTGGAGCAGAATTTCTGGTTTTGGTACCTTAGAACTGGACAACAGACATTCCATTTTTCCACCCTGGTAATTTCAGCATAATCTCTGTTGGTAAATATGTTTTTTTCTGCCTGTCCCTAGCTACAACTGTGAGGATGAACGTTGTTACCTGGATTTGGCAAGGCTGAGAGGCATTCATTACATCACTTGGAGGAAAAGGAATAAAGTATTCCCTCAAGATAAGGTAATGGCCACACTGGAAGGGTGAGGTGCTCTAACTGAAGGACAGAAATCCTGCTTTACCTACCCATGTCCTGGTATTTGAAAGATGATATTAATTCTTTAGGCCAAATTAACTTCCCTGTTAAGATTAAGAAATCATTTGATATTAATGGCTGAGGGAAGAAGAGCAATGAAATTAATTGGCCATGAACCATTCATAGCATGGCTGTTATGCAGTTCCTTTGCTGATTCTTTTGCCTCAGATCAGAAATAATAAATTTAAATGGCAGAATCTCCATTTTTTTCCTTGCTTTTTGGAATGGAAGATATATTGATCTTTTTTTTTTTTTTTTTCTGTCTAAAAGTCCTTATCTTGTTTTTCTAGGGACACCACCCAACACTGGGAGAACATCCAAAATTTACAAACTACTCCTTTGATGTGGAAGAATTTATGTATTTGGTGCTTCTGGCTGCAAATCATGTTTCACAGCATTCCAAGTGGCCATTTAGGGTAAAACATGATGAATTCTGAATTAGACTTCTGACTGAAATACTGTTTTTAATTAATCACAGAATTACCTGGGTTGGAAGGGGTTTTAAAGACCATCTCATTTCACCCCCTGCCAAGGGCAGGGACACTTTCCACTGTCCCAGGCTGCTCCAAGCCCTGCCCAACCTGGCTTTGGACATTTCCAGGGATCCAGGAGCAGCCACAGCTTCTCTGGGCACCCTGTGCCAGGGCTCACCACCCTCACATTTAAGACTTTATCCCTTGTATCCAATCTAAACCCACTCCCTCTCAGTTTGAAGCCATTCCCCTTTGCCCATAAAAAAATAAATTTCCCCCTATGAGGGAAATAACCCATTGTAAATTTGTCAGACCACTTCTTAGCACTGTACCTTGTCTTTATAATTCCTTTCTAATCTGGGAGGGGTTTTTGATATGTAAAAACTATTTTTTCAGACTGTTTCTGGGGTTTTTTTTTTTCACTGTATTTCTGCATTCCAGATTCTGAAATGCTCTTTATACAAAGATATGTCCACCCATTTCATGTAAGGTTTTCTGGGGTAGATCCAGGGTCAACAGACACTGCAAGCTTCTACTTTAAATTTAGAAACATTTTCACATTAGAGAGCACAGTCTTATGATTTTGCATTTAAATATAAACTTTGACTCTTGTCCCTGTAGTTATAAATGCTCCAATACAAGAGGTCTGCACAGTAGCTTCAGTCAGTTTTCTCTCTCAGAGCAGGTAAATATTTTCCTGAGTATTTCAAATTTCAGGTAATCTGGGCATTTTCTACCTTTTCACAAAAACCATCACTCTGCATTGGAAAACTTGGGCAAATTTGAATAAAACTTGATTTTTTTGGAGGATTCTAAAGGGAATGACCTTCTGTTTTTTTTTAAGGACAAATGATAAAATATGTAGAGTGTCTTTCAGATGCAGCTGAAAGGAAAGGAATTGATGAGGAACCTTGTTCTTGGAGTCACTAAAAGCCTAATTTTTAATATTCTTGTTTCTTCAACATTTTGAAGAGTTAATCCAGAAAACTTTTTAAATGAAATATTTCCAAAGTCAGTAGCAGTGAAGGGAATATTAAACCAAAGCTGAGTTATTTTTGAAATTCCCCCTGGAGCTGAGATGTTCTAGTGAGGAAAATAAAGGTAGCAGTTCTTTTATCTTTAGTGGGGCCAGCAGGATGTGTAGAAGAATCAAGTGCAGTGAGATAAAACCTTAGAGTTCCATGTTAAATTATGGATTTTTGGGGGAATGTGTCCCCATGCTGGAAGTGCAGTTCATACAGTCCTGGTGGTTTGGGGCAGGCACACATTTGTATGGAAAAGCAGGAGAGTTCTGGTAAATACAAACATTTCACTGCTCTAATTGTAGATGATATTGACTTCCCTTCCCCAGCAATTTCACAGAGTGTGGCTGCATTTACAGACCTGTCTGTACTGCCAGGGATGAGTTACTGTAAGCACAATTTTCATATAGATCTCTCATGACCTTAATCAGTGCACAGGGGGAGCTGGGTAGAGCTGAGACCTTCAGATATTTTGTGTATGTGGTGCAATTCTTCCTGGAGAGTGTTGTTTTACTGAGGGAGAAAACTGTTTCACTTTAAAGGACCATAGAAGCAAAATTGCACTTCTTAATATGAGGGGGGAAAAAAACCCCCAAACCTTTGAGCAATGACATTTCCTGTATTTGTATGTGTCTGTTGGGGTTTTTACCTTGTGGGTTTTTTAAAGTAAAAAAAAAAAGTGCAAAACTTAAGCCAGTAAAATATCTCTGTTTGAAAGAAACCAAGTCAAAGGAAAGAAGACATTTAATTATGAACTGTGCACATATTTTTTTTTTAATAAAAAGCTTTTTAATTAAAAAAAAAAAGTTTCAAATGTTTTGATAGCTTTCCAGATTTTAGAGGCAAACGTTTTAAATACTATTAATTGCTTGGAGTCACATGTTTCTTTCTCCTGCCATGACAGGTTGATGTTCTGAGGTCCAAAGTGATATTTAGATTTGTTTACTTCAGAGTCATTCAGAGGTGATACTGCTGGCTTTAGTGCTGGGCATTTGAAGATTGGTGTGTGAAATTCTCTGTATATATTTAACTTCCTGGGGTGCAGGTGATGCTGCTGAAGCAGTGAGTGAGTGCTTGAGTCTGCAGCTAATGAGGAGCTGCTCTTTCAACTGATCACTAAAACAAATGGTAGAACATATGTGTGCAGGAAGGGACTTAATCCAAGGGCAAAATATCCTGCCAGCATTCACCAGTTTCTGCAAATTTGAGTGCAGTGTCAACAGTTGATGGCCAACAAGTTATTCAGCCTTTATGGCTTAATATTGCTAGGATGAGAAGATTGTTTGTGTTGATTAACTTTATAAATAGTACAAGGTTTTTTTGGCAGCAGAAGGAGGTTTGGTTGGATTTTTGGGTTTTGCCATTAAATCCTGAGGGAGTTTGGACACAGCAGAGTTCTGGATTGTGACGTGAAGAGCATCTGGACCATCTTGTGTCTGTCTGGAAGTTGGAATTTGAGGGAAGCCATGAGACTTTTGGGCCACTTAAGGCAGGATATAGCTCTGGGTTAAGTTTTCCTAACATATCATGGGACTCTTGCTCCTTGCTACTTCTCATTTTTTAAATTTTTTTTTTTTTTTGGTCTCTCCAGTTTACCCAAGTTTAGAGTCTAAGGGGCACCTTGGCATCAGTGTGATGAATTCAGTTTTGGGACTTAATGTAATGTTGCAAGTCCTGAATGCTTTTGGGATTGCCTGTGTTTCCTGTACAATGTAAACCAAGAGCTGGATTTGGAATAAAAAATAATTTATGGATGCACGTGGTTTCTTTCCTTTTTACTTCAGAACTCATCAAGATGTAATTTCAAGTGTAATTTTTTCTTTGGAAAGTTCTGTGGAATGTGGGTAAATGTGAGGAATGGTTTGTGATAGGGAGGTGGCAAATCAGCATTATTAATCTTAAGAGTCTGATTATAAATATTAAGGCAATACATTTTTTAAATTCACTAAGTAATAATGGAATTGTTTAATTTTTGCTGTTAATCTTAACAGTATCATTAATGAGATAACTCAGGGTTTAGCATATCTTTTAATCCTGAATTTTTAAGAAGAAAAACTGAAGAAAAAAACCTTCTACTTAAGAGCTTTTTACATGCTCAGAAGGGTAAAATGTTTGATTCCCACACTGAATAATTGTTTCAATTTGCAGTGTTTGCCTTAAGTTGAGCTCTTCAACTCCTCTGAACACACATTTCTCATGGATTGGGTTTTTGCCTGAAGTAAATGAGCTGCTGTTGAATCCCCTCTGGCTTTGCCCAGCAATGGCTACAGGAGGTTGGGTTTTGTTGCTCATCCATGAACTCTCCTCATTCTTGCAGTTCAGGTCCTCACCTCAGGCCTGGGTGTGAAGGTGCTACTGATGCCTTAGGATTTTAGCTTTTATATTTTTCAAATCCTATGCTGCTATAATTCTAAACTCCATATAGAGTGTTAAACTCTCTTCACATTTTGATCAGACAAAACAATCCCTCTAGGCCTGGAACTAAAAGACACCCTACAGCCTCAGGCTCCAAAAAGTATAAACAAAACTGGATTTGGGAGGAGTAAACTGGGGTAAATTACTTCATTATCTGAGGGTGTAATTGAAGGATTAACCCCTGATAAGTAAATGAACCAAACTTATAATTGTTTGAAAAACTGGTGACCATTGCCCATCTTGATGCCTTGGAGCCTTTGGACTGCCCAAGGTGCTCAGTTCATCCCAGCCCAGTCCAAAACCCAAACCCTGCAGTTTGAACTGTGCCAACAGTGCACTGGAAACAGCATTTTGTGTTTGGGGGGGACAGGTGCACTCAGGGAACAAGAGAGCTGAGGAGAGAGGAACAAGTGTAAGGTTTCAGGTGAGTAAAACAGGCAGAGTCATTCTCAAGCTTGGAGCTCAGGAGACCTCTGGGAATGTGGTTATGAATCAAGTGAAATGTGTGGAAACCTGGTTGGGACAGAGCCAAAAAAAAAAAAATATATATATATATATATATATAAATAGAATAACATTAAGTATTTGTTGTTACCATTATCTTTTGGATTGGGGAATAAAACTCGAATAATAAACTATCTCTTGATTTCCTTTACGTTTTCTTGATTTCCTTTTCCAATCATTCTATGGCAAATCAAAAATGAGGAGAAGTAGAAAGAAAAGGTAAATTGCACTATTACTGAGAATAAATTTGTTTTGAATATGTATAACGTCAACAGTGACATTGTTCTTTTGACTTTTTTTTTATTTAAATCAGACCTTCTTTTGGCCTTTAGAAAAGTATTTATTAATGTAGTACACAAAGGGCATAAAGCTTTCGAGTAGTGGGTGAGAAATCAATTGTCTGGAGCTCTGCTCCCCCATCACCTGGGAACAAAAGAGTGTCAGGAATGCTAATTTTGGTTGCCAGGTGTTTGAGGGCTGGGTTTGTTGAAAGCTGAACAAAAGATGACGTTCAACCAGGATTTTAAAAGAGAAGGTTGAGAATGCGTCAGTTATTTTCTAGATTGAGCTGATAATAAACTCACCGTCGAATATGAATAGTCTCAGTAAAGAAAACAAACAGAAAACAATGAAATTTTACCATATCAGTCATCACTGATAATTGATGAATTATGGAGAAATACTGATGATGATGGATTATGACGAATTATGATGAATTACTGGAGCAGAGGAGGCTCGGGGGGCCCTTCTGGCTCTGCACAGCTCCCTGACAGGAGCCAGGGGTGGGTCAGGCTCAGCTCCCAGGGAACCACGAAGAGGGAACAGCTTTAAATTGTGCCAGTGGGGGATTGGAGTGGATATTAGGGCAATTTTTTCGCCAGAAGGGTTGTTAAATGTTGGAAGGGGCTGTGCAGAGAGGTGATGGAGTCCCCATCCCTGTTTAACAGACACGGGGATGTGGCACCTGGGGACACGGTTTGGTTGTGTCTTGGCGGTGCTGGGGTAAAGCTGGACTCGATGTAAAATCTATTTCTGATTTTCAGGCCGATCATCCCCATTTCAGAACCCCAAATCTGCTCTCTGCCCACGCTCCCCCGGCAGTGCTGGGGCTGCGGTTCAGGCTCCCGGTGCTTTCAGAAGGATCTGCTGCTGCTGGGGGCTGTGCAGGCTGGAAATGTCCCTTTCCTTGAGGGACACCCCGTTCAGGCAAGGCAGAGCTCTCCCACTATTGCAGCAGAGAGCAGCAGGTGTCACTAGAGCCCTTCCCAACGCTCCAAGGGAATCTCATTCCAGATGCAGAATCTGCTCACTGCGACTGCTCCTGCAGTCATGCGTTTGGTTTTTTTTTTTTCCTTCCTGTTTGTAGAAGCAAAAAATTAATATGTGGAATTTTTAGCTTTTAGCCTAGGATGATTCAGATCTATAATATTGGTGTATTTAAGCAACTTAGTTGGTGTTGGAAAATAATTTTCAGGCAATCTTTCATAATAAAATCCTGCTTCATGTTTTGTCCTAAAACCACTTTGTGCTGGACTTTCACCTTTTCATAGTTAATGTAATTCCTGTTTTGCTGCAAAGTCTTGATTTTCAGTTCTGCAGCACATCACCCAGCCATGCAATATATCCTGCACCTTCCACTACCTAATCACTTCTCCAGTGCAGTTCACTAGGAAAGGTGGTTGTGTGCACATGCACCTGCTGTCATGGAAATATGGGCCATTGATACTTGAAAAATAGTAAAAAAATATTGAAAAATGATGGATTTGTTATTCGGTTTGTTTTTTGTTTTTTGTTTTTTTTTTTTTTTTTAAGCAACCACCATAAAGACAGTTGTTTTTAAAGAAAAATATTTGAGCTTTGCAGATTGCCCCCTTTCCAAATGTATCCCCCAGCTGGTCCCCAAAGATGGGATTGGTTGACTTTTCAGCTCTGGGAAGCTTTGAGCTGGCTGCCCAAGGAGGGCTGTGGTGTCCAGCATTATCCCTTTGCATGGGCTAAAGCCAGAGGAGATGATTTGTCTGCCTGACATCTGATCCACAGCTTCCAGCAGCTGAGCAAAATAAAAATAAGCTGTACATGTTAATTCAGGGTAGGAATTGTTTGAGTTGCCATGGAAGAAGGGTGGAAAGCAGGTGAGGATTGTAACATGATGGAAGCATTGCAATAAGGCTGATGAGATGCAGAGTGTCCCTCATCAGCGTTGGTGATTGAATCAAGGCTTGCTGACATCCCCATCTGTGAGGAAACCCCCAAACTCTCATTTTGCTTTTACTGATGCACTGCTGGGTTAATGGTTGGACTCCATGGTGTGAAAGGTCTTTTCTAACCTAGGGAATTCCATGCTAGCACCAGTTCAGAGCTGTCTGGTGGGCAGATCCTGTGAGAAGAGGAAGGACAATGAAGGTCAGTAAATGACTGGTACAATTCATCATCTCTCAGCCAGTCTCCATGGATCTGTGTCAGCTGAGGAACAGGGGCAGACCCTGAACCTGCAGTGAAGGGTGGGCAGCTCTGCCTGTTTGGGGTTTGATTCCTTGTGCATGCTGCAGGTAATTAAAATCCTCATCATGTTCACATGTTGGGTGCCCTTGGGACAGGCAGGAGGGGGCTGTGAGGGACAGGGAGGGATGGCTGTGCTGGTCAGGGCTCTGGGATGAGCCTGGCACCAGTAAGAGGGCAGTGGTGACCACAGTGACCATCACTCATTACCCACCCAGGGCTCTGCAGAGGCATCACCAGGGTGTGTTTCCAGCTGACAGCTCCCAATTGTTTCCTCACCAATTACCGTGCCCAGGCCTTGATAGCACAATGAAATGTGCCTCCTACCCATCACTTCATCTCTGTCACACTGGCTGGGTGCTCAGTGTTTGTTATGACTGGGAGAACTTCAGCGGCATCAGAAAAATAAGCAAGCCTGTCTGGTGTGAAAGGCTTAAAGACAGGGTGGATGCTGTTAAATAAAAATGCCTCCGTCCAGATGAAAATGTACATGGAAAGAAAACCTCACAGACCAGCTGAGCCCTCTCAGCTCTGTCTTCATTTGGGACTCAGTAGGGGATTAAAAGAGCAGGAACTTTTCTGTTGCTAGATATCTTTATACTTAGTAAACTATTCAGCCTTTGTTATAATTTATTCATTGTGGTGTAGCATAGTCTAAAATATCAGCCCTTCCCTCTCTGTCCTTTTACATTCGCATTTTTGATGCCTCTTAATTCATTATTTAAGCAGCCTGCGTTCTGCTTTACAAACACCCTCCTCCCTGGTACCTTCATGCTCCTGGTTATTTGTGTATCTGTGTCAGCAGCTTTCCAGCAGGGAAAGGGAAGGGGCAGGGTGGGATGCTGGTCCTCCAGCTGTCATCCCCTGCACCCATCCCGGCTCCTCTGCTTGGGGAGGAGCAGAGGGCTGGGCGGTGGAAGGGGCTGAGCAGCCAGAGGATGTGCTGGAGTGATGCCCCATGTGCTGCTTTGGGGGCTCAGAGTTCCCTGACAGAGAAAGGCTCATTGTCACTTTAGGGAGGGTGGGACAACGGGACACTGCAGCTCTTGGTGCGGTGGAACCTGCCGGGACTCGGAATCCCCTCCTGGCACTGTGAAAATCCAAACTGGCAGCACATCCCACCCTGCAGAAATGTCTGAGTCAGCGCTGGTGAGAGGCAGGGGACCCCTTTGATGGAGGTGCAGAGAATCCCCTGCCTTGTGGCTAATTACAAAGTTGGATAGCTGTCAACAGGAACATTTGCAGCTGAAGAACAGTGTGTGCATTGTGAAGTGTGAGCGATGCTCTGATTGGAATTCCTGCAGCAATCTGTTTGCTCCCTGGATGAGGTGTTTGAAATGCTGCCAAAGGTGTCATTCCCCCAGATTCCAGGGGTAATGCCTGCATCCAGGAACGGAGGGTCATGCTTCCAGCACTGCCTTTCCCTAACAAAAGAAAGCTGGGTAGATAGCTCAGTTCAGAGTATTATAGCACTCCCCTAAGAAAAAGAAGTAAAGGTTAAGTAAATTGAGAGGAACACAGATGTTCCAAACCTCCTACTTACAGGCCTTGCTTGCAAAAATGCCCTGGATATTATCTATTCAATGCTTTTAACATTCCAGCCAAATAAAAGGTTGGGAATATTTGACCTGTTAGTGTGTGCTTCAGAGAGAACATTTTCAAATGCTGTGTGATAAATCAAGCTTTACTAACTTAATAGCCACAATGTTTTCTTTTTGAGTCAGGAACCCAGGAGAGAATCTAGGACTAAAAAAACAGCTGAGAGCCTTCTGGCCATTAAATGTAAGTTCTATTGTATTGATCAGATTTGAAAGCATTTAATATTAGCTTTGTGCAATGACATCAGCTGAGGATGCTGCTGTCACTTTGGGGACAGCAGGAGGAAGCACAACCCCTGCAAGGCAGGAGCTTGTTCTCAGCAGGAGGAACTTGGCTAAGGACACCCCAGATCCCACTGACTCAGTGCTTGGCTAAACACTTTTACCTTGTCTTGCAAATAATAAACAATTTTGCTTGTTTCTGTAGCTTTGGGGGTTTGCCCCCTCCTGACAAAACAGAGTTTGCTTGTAGCCATATTTGCTTTCTCCCAGCTCTCCAATATCATATTTACACAGTCAATACTCTTCTGCTGGCAGATTATTTTTAATAGAGTGCTTTATTAAAGTGTCTTTCAGGAGAGTATTTGCACTGCAATGCACTGCTGTGTGAGAAGGGTTTCTCCTGAATGCACCAGTACAGTCACTTCCTTATCAAATTTTGTGCTTGGAACATTTAGATGAAGGAGGATGAAAGGGAAGGTGACTGTAGACCCTGTGTGGATCCTTGTGCAAATCCCACCATGGGCAGGGTCTTGCTGGACACTGACATGTTGTGAAATAAGTACAGCACATTCCATGCAGCTTTTTTTTGTCCCCCCAATTACCTGTCCATCACATTTTAAATTAT
This sequence comes from Erithacus rubecula, assembly GCF_903797595.1. Lineage (NCBI taxonomy): Eukaryota > Metazoa > Chordata > Aves > Passeriformes > Muscicapidae > Erithacus > Erithacus rubecula. The sequence goes on along the minus strand of NC_136665.1, from coordinate 15,858,731 downwards.
TTCTTTTAATTTTCTTTTTTCTTATGAGAAGAAACCCCAAATTTCTCTCCCTTGGGGGCAAGTGTCAATTAACCTCCAGTATATTCTGTTTCTCCTGGAGTTAACCAGACCCTAGCTGCTTCTTTTTGATGTTATTTTTTGTCCATCCTTTGGACTTTTCCCTCAGCCTGAGATGGAGGGTGTTGGCTTGCACTGCCCATGCTGAAACCCACAACTCATCCCACCTGAGACTTCAGTGGCACTAAGATAACATGAGGGGAAGGGTCTGATGGCACTGGAGATGGGAACCCTTCTGCTCACCACTGTCCCAGCCAGCACTCCACAGAGAAAAGTTTAGATCTGCTGTAAGCAGCTCCATTTAATTCTGCTCCTTTTCACTATTAATTATCACTGGAAACAGTTTCCAATGAATTAAAATCCTTGTGTCTATGGAGGAGTAGGGCTGTTCTGGGTGGGTTTATTTTTTCTGTATGTCTGCTCATGCAGATTTCCTGAACCCCTGCAATTTCCCTAGCTTCTCTCTGCTATTTGACATTTATTCTTTGTGTACTTTTCCATCTCATTAATTTATTAAACATCAATGATGATGCAGGTCTTAGATCCACTTAAAAATTAACCACCTACGCCTGTCTCCTATCCAGTTCTTGAGTCATGGCAATATTTTCTCTCTCCTGGATATTTTGACTTATCAACAGACCCTTGCTGGTGCCTGTGCCTGAGATGATTTTAAAGATAATGTGATTTCTGAGTTTCCCATATTATTTTCAGATTTGCTTGCAGAAAGGAACAGTTTTGCTCTGTAGAAATGTGTTGTTCAGCAAGGTGTGTGTAACTTCTGCTGACTTCCCAAAATAATCAGCTTTTTTGGCAAGGAAAAAAAAAAACTGTGGCTGGGAAATTCATTTGTCTTGAGCATTTCTCAAAGAAGGGGGTTAATGGGAAGGGATCTCCATGCTGGCAGCTCTGTTGCTCTCCTCTTGCAGAGCTTTTGGGTGAAACCATCTGGCCCTGAGAATCTGCACTTTTCTCTGTGTGCTGACTCAGCAGATGCTGCACCCCTCATCTGTAAGAAACTCCTGGTGTCCCTCATGCTAAATCCATTACTTCAATATCCTCCTTTACAGGGCTGCTTGATTCCTGTCCACATTCCCAGATTTATTTATTTTTTGATGCCTTCTCTCTTGGTACAGAAGGCAAAATAGATCACTCCAATGTACCACAGCCCCTAAAACCTGATGGTGCAGTCAGAGTTCACTGCTGAACTTTGGTCCCCAGAAGGTGGGAGCTTCCCTCCTTGGAAGGAGCCCTTCCAAAAGCCACCTCTGAGTTGCTAAGAAACAACTTGTCACTGTGGCATGGGCTGTAGGCAGTTTTGTACAGGTAATTAGAAGTCACTCCTGCTTTATTATTAACTATTTGTTGACTTTTTTTTTCTTTTAAATAATTTTCCTCTGAGTCCCCAGAGCGTTCAGCACTCCTGGTACATCTGCATCAATTATGCATCATCTGTGTGATTTTTCTTCCTGTGGAAACTTGGCTTGCAGAGGCTCTTTGTGATGCTCTAGCCATGACCTAACCCTCCTGTGCTGAATAATTCCTACCGAGACAACACAGTTTCCCTGCTGTGTTTTCCACGCTGCTGTGTCTCAGCAAGGCAAATAAATCAGGCTGTCTCCCACCACCAGGCAGCCTTGTTTGCTCAATTTTGCCATTCCATTTCTTGCTTTATTGAATAAGCATGTATTTATGTACCTTGTGTCCTTTCTCTGCCTGCCCATTTTTTATTGAACTCCTCTCTCGGCCACACGGTTGGATTTTCCTGACAGAGCTTTGGATCTTAAAATGCTATTTCTTCAGACCAGCTGTCACTTCTGTCCTAACCTTGTCCCATGAGGTCTCTGTGCACTGCTTATGTGTCTAGCTCTGCCTGCCCCTTCACCTTCTCTTCAGCTCTTTTAGTTTTAATACCTCACACATCAAATCTGGTTGGGGTTTTCCCCCCCTTCCCTTTAATTAGGGTGACTCTTCAAGAACCAGCAGCCCTACAATGAGAACCCCTCCACAGCCTTTATGTTGATTCTTCTGTTTGCTGCTACAGCACCAAGCTTTGGGGATTAGCAGGGTGATGCTGCTGCACCTGCCCCAGCCGTAAATCTCCTCCCCAGCAATAGGAGCAGTCTCCAGCCAGGCTGAGGGGTTTATTTCAGCTCACCCCAGCCTGCTCTGGAGCTCCAGGGGAGTCTCAAGCTCTGCTTGGCTGGAGCCCAAGCTGGGGTGGCTGGGGAGAGATGTGGGAGTGCAGCCCAGAGAGGATCTGCTCCCACCCCACACTCTGTCATCCCCCACACGAGGAGCTCAGGCTTTAGGACTGGAGAGGGAGGTTTTTGTGCTGAATCACCCATTTGGGATCACGCCACTTGTCAGGATTTCCCCCCACCCCCCAAACCCCATTTCTCTCAGGAGAGCACTATGAGGCTTTGGGGATGTGGGGGAACAGAAAAACCTTTTCCCTAAGGGCTCATATTGCTGCTCAGTGACCAGCTGCCAAATTCAATGTCAGGAGATGCTGAGACCTGTGGGGCTGGGAGTCAGTGCCTAATGAAGGCACGTCAGGCTGGGAATGAGGTTTTTATACCCTGCACAGCAGAACTCTGGGATGTTATTTATAGCTGCTCACTTGCACCTCAAGCACCTGTAGAGACTTTATTCTCCAGCCCCTCAGTGGAATCACAAATGACAGAAAGAGCTGAAGATGTAATGACCCTTGAAGTAGGAGAAATTATTTACCAAACCGTAGATAAGGCGACAGATCTCTCCTGCACTGTGTTTAGGGCATTCAATCTATTGCAGATGTTACCATAGTCATGCTGTTTAATTTAAAATTGCCCTGCCTTCCTTGTGTCTCAAATTCTTTTCTTGGGAAACTAAATCCTTTCATAACCTAAATGCAGCAGAGGAGATGAAAGTGGCTGGTCTGGGGATGTATATGGCCATTCCAAGGCAGCTCTATGTAATTGTTTTTTAAATGGACATGCTTGCTCAATTTTTTTTTGGTCTGGTTCATCCTGGTTTTGTTGTTTGTGATATGTCTTCTGACATATGCTCCTTGTCTAGGAATGAAAAGCTACCAAGATTAAAAACCTTTATTAATTTATAACTGGCATAGTAAGAGCTCTTCTCATTTTACTGACTTTGTGACCTCCATAGCAGATATAATGCAGGGATTAAAAAGGAATGGTTACTGTTGATTTCTTGGAATAATTTTCTTTGTGTATGGATCAGAAGAACAAGGATTAACAAAATTATTAGATATTGGAGACAATAGCCAAATCTGTTTACCCTTAGCTTTTAAAATCTGTCTCTTAATAGGCCAGGTGACTCTAAAATAGAAGACTTGCCACTCTCTTGAACAGAACATGGTCCCCTCTCCCAAAAATCTTGTTCACTTCAGACCAGTTCCTCACTACCAAATACCCAATAGGTCTTTCTCCACTGAAATCAAACCTGGCTTCATCTTCTTATGGAGGTGCAAGACATGATATGGTTGGTCCTCATTTGTCATGTGTGCTTTCAGCAGCAGTGCCAAGCAGGGAGTTGTGTAAATCTCTCCAGAGCTTTACTAACCATTTATCAACCACATGTGAGCACTAATTTTAGTTTTTCCCCTACTGAGACAAGGTTTTGGAAGTGCTCAATGGATGTCCAACACATGCAGGTGGAGATAACTCTGGGGATTAATTTACCTGTGACTTTATCAGGGCTCAGTGAGACCCATGGGATAAGAGAGGCCTTTTACCCACAGCTCCTGCAATGTTCTTCCTGGTGGTTTTGCAATCAAAGCTGTCAAGGAAAATGATCTACAGGCAGTAGCTTGATTATATTTGTCCTGAGATACTTCTACACTAAAGGATTTTCAAGTTTTAATCAGTCTGCATTAACCGTGGTGCTCTTGTAGTTGATCATGGAAAGAAAGCAACTGTTGATTGCACTAAAAGCATTAAGTGACCTCTGCTAATTAAAAGATAATGTCAGTGCAACTGAGTGGAGTGCCTGGGTCTTTAGCCTTTTAGATAGACACTAAATGAAAATCAAAGAGTTTGGAGGAAATATTTGTGGTAAAGTTAAGAGACTTGTTTGTGGAAATAGCAGGTCATGTTTCATAAAAGTTATTTAATCCATTAATGATACCTAATATGCCATAGAACCAGCAATTTGCTGAAAGAGAACAAGCTCCCTCCCGAGTTGTGGGATGTCTTTACTTACTCTGCCTTAATTGGGGCATTTTGCCTGGGAAGTCTATGATATAGTGAATCCAGTGTCCCTCTATTGTCCATAAATAAACCAAATACTTTTCCTCACAAATGCAGGTCACCTTTTAAATGACCCAGACGTTCAGGGTTAAGTTCTGTGTTCAGTAATAGTGTAGTCAGTGTCTACAAATGCAGCCTTGCCTTTTTTTCTTTAATCTAGGTGTCTGGGAGAGAAAACAAAACAGGTAGAATAACTATGTACAAGCACATCCCATGCTTCTTGGACACCATTGCTGGTAAACATTATCTTCTGCTTTCTATATTTATAGAGATGCAGAATGGAAGCCCTTTGGACAGAGAGGCGGTGGCACAAATTCTCTATGAAATCACATGGAAATGCTGTTGTGTTTCCCAAGGAGCACCAGTGTCCAGAGAGCTCTTGGAGGAGGTGCCAAAGCAGTTGGTAAAAGTGTGGGATAATTTTTCAGATGTGTGCCTCACTCTGACTCCTTCTTCTTTGAGAAGAAAAAGAAAGAAGGAAAGTTAAATTTTTTTTTTCATGTGGAAGAAGTTAAATCCCACATGGGAATAGAGAAGGGAACTTAATGGTTCAAATTGTGGTGTTGAGAATGAGGCTGACTCCATGCACAAAGCAGAGGCTTCACGGGGAGGAGAGGGGAGGTGTCTGCTTCTCTTCAGATTAAAAGAAATGTTCTGGAAGCTGAAGGTAATTTCTTCCAAGGCATTTGTAACCGAGCTTCACAGCTGCCAGATTGCATTTGATCACATCCAGCAGCCCGGGGTGAGGAGGCTGCAGGGTGAGGAGCAGCACACACTGGGTGTGAGCCAGCCCTGGCTGAGCTCTCTCCATCCAAAGGTTCTCTCCAGGCAGGAGGTGCCTGATTTGCCACCATCCCAAAAGCTACAGGATGAGCTGGGCTCAGCCTCCAGGGTATCAAGATTAGAGGACAATTTTCAGACACGGAATATTGATTTTTCCCAGTGCCAGCCACCCACCTCACAAAAAAATTTTGTTCATCTGAAGGGAAATGGAAATGCAAGCCTTTGATACAAATATCCCATTTAAAGAATATTTCCTTCATCCCCCACCCCCACTGGCAATAGAAAGTTACATTTACTTATGTGAAACTGGAAAAATTTTAACTTTGAAAACTTTCAGCTTTGAGAAAATGCCCTTTCTGTTCGCCCTTAGCACTGAACTTTGTGGAATCCACCCTTTGTTGTACTGAGGTCTCAGCAGTGCCTGATGCCCCATTTCTCTCTTTTCTGTTTTACAATTAACCATTATTTTCAGTATTTTTAAGAGCAATATGCACACCTGAAAATATTTTAAAGAAACTATTTTAAAAGGTTATAAAAAATAAAATAAATACTTGGCATCCAGATTCTTGGAGTGCATGATGAATATTTTAACAGCAAAAAATCTAGCTAGAGAGAAATGAAAGGATTTAGTGCTCTAAATAAAACTCTTTGTGGGTTTTAATGTGCAAAAATGGACAACAATGGCTTTAAAGCCTCTCCACAAATACTTACATCTCTGCCCTGGTGTACTCTGTATATGTTATATCCGTAGCCAGTAATGGTCTGTTATGTCTTTTCAGGTGCTGAGGGAAGGTATTACACCAGTTTTCTCCTCTAGGACTTTGCATAATAACCTTTAGGCTCTGAGCAGAGGGTTTGGACCTTTGGGAAGACAATTGTGGATGTAAAGCTCAGGTTTTGTATCCTGTGGTGGAAAGTGGAGACCAGAGAGAGGGGAGGGAAGGGATATTTGGGAATGTGATTTTCCCCACAGAGGGGCTCAGCCAGCATAAAGTGGGGAAAGCTCTGTGCTCACAGAATTTCTGATTGTCTTGTGGCTGCAGTGAGGCTTCAGACCAATGTGGGATAAGGTTTGATTGTGTCACTGCTTAATGTTTCCATTTCTTCCCCTCCCTCACACACATCCCCACACAGCTGGGAAAGAGAAGCTTTCTATGGTATCAGCTGTGACAGAGGTGGAGCATTACTGGAGTTTTATTTGTGTAATTGATCAATTCACTAGCTGAGAAAGCCTTTATTATTTTTTTAAATTAACCAAAAGAATTAGTGTCCATGAAACATGTATTTCTGCAATTATTTTGGCAAAATAATATCTTTGGCCTGAGCAGGAGCCCTTCAGTCCTGCTGTAAAGTTGCCTTTCACCAAACCCTCCTGCTAATCCAATCTCATGTATTTTCTTCCTTGCTGTTATAGAAACTCCTATTGCTAAATGTAGTGAATGCAATTGTTAAAGTGATGGTGCCAATATAAATTATTAAAATTACACAGAGTAATAAAAATGTGCTGCGTATAAAAAGACACAGAATAAGGCAGTAGGACTTAAGCATTCAAGTTACTTCAGAAAATTCTCTATATCTATAATCTGCTGTACAACTGGTACAGTACCAACAGTTGGGTTTTGTCTTTACATGTTTTCTAAAGCAGAATGTTTGGATGCCATACTTTCCAGGCTTCTAGCTTTCCTTGAAGAAAATGAGATTGTCTGAAGAAAAGAAATCTGCTCACAGGTTTTCAATAATTTTTGGAAACATCTTGGGTTGGAACATTAAAAACATAATGCCAAAATTGTAAGTTACTTCTGAAAATCTGTGTGGTTGGTTTGTAACAAGCAGCATTGATAAAATTTGACAGTGAAGATCACTTTGTGTCAAAGATATTAATCAAGTATGTAAGGTCTGTTTTCTTGTTATCAAAACAGAGGAGATCTTGAGAAACATGAGAAACCTATTTCCCCTTCACTATAAATTAATAAAAATAATTCATTTGAGGTTTTTCTGTCTTGCAGCAGGCACTCAGAGTATGGACATGGGAAGTGCTATGGAAAGTTGGAAAGAGACATTAAATAGCACAGATGCAAGGTTAGTGTTATTAAAAAAAAAAAAAAAAAAAGGAGTTCAGTGCATAATCTCAGCCCTTGATGGAGAAGATATAGTGAAATGTTGACTTTAATTGCCATGGGACATAGATTAGCAGATGGTCCCATGGATAGACTGCTCTCCATGTCTATAAATAGCATAAGTTAATTTATGCAAGATCTTCCTTTTCTTTTACAGCTATCTCCCAATGTGTCAATATCTTATTGGCAAGGAAGCATCCAGCCCTGGAGAGGGAATGGAGACCCTGTTTCCATCCCTGGTGTCGTGTGATTGTGTTACAGCAAAAAAAACATCTGATCAAATAACTCCTGATTGAACAGACAGGCTGTGACAGTCTGATCTGAACGCACCTTCATTTCAAAAATAACTATCAGGTATCTGCAAGTCAGCTGGAATAATGGCTGGGAGAGTGGGAGAGCTCAGAGCACAGCTCAGAGCAGGGTCAGGGAGCTTCTCCCAGCTCCATCTCAGCCTGCTGATGCTGTTTTGCTTTGCACATCTCATCTTCCTTCAGCTCCCACCTCCCCACTGCTGGGTGAGCTCCTCTGCTTGAGATCTCTCTGCCACAGTCACAGCTAAGTGGCCAAAAGGTTTTGGGAGCTGCCATGGCTGTGTGCAGCCAGAAACCTTCATCCTGGCCCCCCTGTGTCAACTCTGACCCCCCTGACCTGCAGACCCTGGTGCCACAGCTGCCTTTAGCTCCTTGTCATTGGAGCTCTTTTTTCTCTTTACTGGGTTCACCAGGCCTCCCACTCTGTCTCTCTCTGTCCAGTTTCTGTAATGGAAATCTCTCTTTTTGGTTCACAGCTTTGGTTCCTCTGTAATTCAGGAAGCCTCATGTTTGGGACTGCCATGGAGTAGTTTAGTACCAGAATCTCATGGATATTTCTGCTTCTGGGCTTGTTAAGCCATTTGTGCCTTGTCCAAAGTGTTCCTAGAGTCCCTCACTTTTAAGCTCTTAATCCATCATTGTGCAAATGTTGTCATTATAAATCAGGGTCCAAGCAACCTTTTTGTCCAGTTTTCCCTTGCTACTACAATGAATTAAAGAGGTACCAGTAAATATGTAATATGCATAGAATTTTCCAAGCCACCTAAGCACAGGAGGTATTTTAAGTCAGAGCACTTTGTTTCCTAACAGTGCCATGGTATCTCTAAGCCCCACAGAAGGGTTGAGCCATCCCCCTTCACCACCTGGACAGGTAAATGAAAATGTGACTGTGCCTTTTTGAGCCTGATCTCCATAAAAATCAGACACCAGAAATATTGATAGATCAAGGTCCACAACCTGCTCCATGGTAAATCTGAACCCCCTTTGGTTCAGCAGGGATATTCTGGATTTACCTACATGTAATTTAGAGCAGATTTTGGACCCTGCCCATGAGCATTATGCCTTTCCCTACAGGAAGGAAGATTGATTCTGACCTTACTTAAACTAAGCAGCTTTAATCATTTGGTATAGAAACACCAAGACTGGGCTGGGGGCTGGGGACACAGACATGGGAATCCTATAATCTTTGGTTAAGTTGTAATGAAATTGTCCAGGATGAGAAGGAAACAGATGGATTCTGATTAATTTCTCACAAGTGTAGACCTCAGCATCCGATGTAACATATGTGGTGAGCAAATGTCACTCATGCCTCCAAAGTGCAGAAAAAATCACTATTGTCAGGATATATTCATTGGCATATTGGCTGCTGAACTCCCAAGGGTGCAAGGATGCTGTGCATTACATTTAGTCCTGAATTAAATATTCAGAGGCAGAGATACCTAACCCTTTCCTGTATGCCTCACTGGTTATCACAGTTGAGCTTAATGAATTGAAAGAGGGAGGGGAAGGGAGAATTCCCCCCCTCCTTTGTAAATCATTATTTACTGTGGAAGGAATATCAAGATGAGTTGGTATTTCTGCTTTAGAGTGTTCAGCTGCCTACCAATAGAGCCTGAGTTAGGGAAAATAATGCAGCTTTGAGCTGTAAATGAGCAACTACACGACTTTCATCTCGTATTGATAGAAATCAGAGCACAGCTCTGTGTTTGTGGAGTTGTTCTGGGTTTTGTCACTTCTATAATCTATTCCATGTAATTGCATATTTAAAGAAAATGTAGTTCATTTATTGATTGCCACTATATTGTTTCAGGCAGGTAAGATAAGAGGCCAGAGCTGCTTTCTCTTGTCTCCACATAGTCTTAGGGAGTGGAAGGAGCAATGCATGTGAGTAAAGCGAGGCCCCATCTGTGCTGAGGAAAGAGATTCATTACAGCTGACTTGTCCTGTCAGAATTACTGCCCCAGACTGTTTCTGGGAAAAGGATGTCACTAAGATATCTATTAGAGTATTTCAACCACAAACTTGAGAAACAAGTATTGAGCAGTGGGGCTCCTCTGGGGCTCAGGCTCTGCCCTTGGGTGCAGCTCCCCACTTCCAGTCACTCCCTCTGCAAAATCAAGCAATATGTCTGTCTATCTTCTCTTCTAAAAATTAATTCCTCATTACAAAAATGGGGGAAAATTAATGTTTTTCTCTCTAGCTCACTGTTGGTTGAAATTTAATGTCCATCTTAACTTGCATATTTCCCTTTTCACCTTTGGCAAACGCTGCTGCACTCACGTTATGAGCTGGTTTGGTTGTCTTCATGATATCCTACTTAACAAGTGAGTGGGCATAATTTTTTTTTTTTGTGGGGAAGCTGAATCATCTCAAAAGGAGTTTTTTTTTCTGATTGAGGAAGATGTGTCTGATAAGGCTGGGGAGATCTTGAGACAGCCACATTGTCATTTCAGCCAGTGCTGTCATACACTGGTTGAAATCAGCTCTTCACCTGCAGCCTTTTGTTTTTTCCTGAATGGAAGATGCAGCAAAGCTCAGTAATAGCTGGAACTCCACTAAACAGTCCCCATCTGCTGGAGTCATAACCTTCATTCTGAGACCTCTAGTTATGGAAAACTTGACCTGAGGTTTTAGTTTCCCTTTCCCACTGTTCAAAGTTGTGACCTGTGCTGGACTCTGGGCTCCTCTGGCCTCGTGGAGCACAGCAGTGCTTGGTTTGGCTCCTTTGCTCATTAGAGATAACTCATAGTCTCTGTGCTTAAACCTTTAAAAATTCTAATGAGACAAACACACTCTGTTTTCTCAGGAAGCTGATATGAAATTTACTGTTGGTTTTGCTAAAATTTCTGGGTTTTTTTTCTTTTCTGGGTTGTTTCCAACATTTTTTCCTGTCATTGCCTTGACTATGTACCAAAAGGAGGTAACAATTTGTTCATCTGCAAATCTTGTGAACACAGTGCTCTTCTTTGTCAGATGGAAACTCTTGTTTTCACTTTTTCTTTTTTTTCCATGGTGCCTGACAATGCATCACTTACAGCTCCCTCCTTTAAGCTGCAGTCAGTGCAATGAGTCTAAGTTTGATAATTGCTTATTGCATCCAGACTGCACAAGGCAAAATCACTTAAATCCTCCAAAGTCACTGAACGAGACTAAACCATCTCATTTTTCCTTGTTTACCACATGGCACTGGAATTCCCTATAAATGTTACAGTCAGCTTTGCTGTCCTGGAGACCAGGAGCTGTGCTGGGACTCCTTGGCCCATAAAAGTGACATTGCAGAGCAACATCAGGACTTTTTGACCCAGCTTGTGTTGCATGAAAAACACAGTCTCATGATGCCACCCCAGCTAAATACATGATTTGCTGGACAAACCTGCCCACTGCTTTGCTTGGCAGAGGTTTTTGTGGACAACCAGGCAAGCCTGAAGCCATGGGAAGAGGTGAAGCCAAGGAGAGTGGTGGGAGATGAATTTGTGGGAAAGATAGAATGGTAGGTGTGGAGCTTTGTGTTAATTAATTGCAAAGCTGCAGAGAAAATGAATATAGAACCAATACAGAATTATCTTGTGACCAAAAAGATTTCCCTAAATCAGATAAATGACAATCTGGTCACTCAAGTGAAGTTGTTTTCAAGGAGCAGAGATGAGGATGGGACCTGAGTGCATGTTGCCTTTGTCTCTCCAGCTGAGGCATCACACATGAAAGTCCCAATCCCTGCTTCCTGTGTACAGCAAACCAGTAGAGATATAAAATTGGGGCATAATGATGAATGAAACTGTGGGATGTGTCTTGATTATCCCAGGTTTCTAATGTATAATTGAATTATTTTCTTAAGTGTATTTCAAGCCCTTTGATTTTTGGCCTCTGTTTTTAATTACTCAGCCCCCTCTTGCCCTTGTGCATTATTATGCTGCTCATTAGCATTCAGTGAGACTACAGAAGTTTGACTTCTGAATAAAGTAGCGTACAAAAGAGAAGGAATGCTTTTTATCTTACCACTTAATAATTTAAATGGAACTCTTTTCTTTAATCAATGTTTAATAGTACAATAGTTGTTTGTTTAAACTGTGCTTTGCCTAATTTTACAAACAAAAAAGAGAGGCAGGATAAACATGTTTAGAAATAATAAGCTTTGTAACCATTTTAATCTTCAGAAGACTTAAAATATCTCCAGCACTTCCAATGTCTGTTCATCTCAACAAGGCAGGAACGTGGGCTCTGGATGTCTCTGTATCATTTATGCAGCGTTAAGAAGCACCAGCCTATTTTTTATTTGAGGGAAGCAGAAAACCTTGCTAATTGCAAAACTGAAAGCTACTCAGCAGCGTTAATATTGTTGGCATGGCCGCCAGCTGTGATGATTAGGATGTGTGACAGAGGGAGAGATAATTTGATCACAGGCCTGGGGACCAGAAGCTCCTGTGTCCTGCTCCTTCACAGTGCACCTGCAAAGGCAAGGAAAATACAGGGGGAGATTTAGTCCAGCCCCAGAGCTCTCAAGCTTTCTGGGAGGGTGCTGCAGGGCACGGTGCATGCCGAAAATAAGGGTGTAACTGCAGGGTGAGGGAGGGGATGGGAGACCAAGCCTGGGCATTGACTTGCCAGAGGAAAGAAAGAGGTTTCTGGGGGGTAGTGATTTATTACTAATAAGACAGTAATTAATAATCAGGTGTGAGGGCTCTGCTTGTGTGGAGCCTGTTCTGTGTCACCAGCAAAATGGCTCTGGATGGGATCAGACACTGTGGGACAAAAACTGGGAGCCTGAGCTGTGGCAAGGTCAGGGAAACCCTCAGAACACAACATAAAAGAGATGGACTAAAGCCTCTGTCCCTCTGCCTGGCTTCCTCCTATGCAAAACAGAAATTGATCAGGGATATGTTGAGGATTTAGAGATATCTGGAGACCGCTTTGGAGACATTAAAACTAGTGAGCATTATATCTGCATTTCAAAGTACTCTTTGGACCTCTTAATTCGTTTTGACAGCAGCCCAGTGCTAGAAATGGGGCTGTCTCTGCTGCCTGGATGGGAAAACTGAGGCTAAGAGATGGGAAGGAATTACAAGCACAGGACAGCAGCAGGCCAGGGAGAGCTGTGAACTGCTGTCTCCCATGGCCAGGCAGCCCAGCAAAAACACCCACAGCTGCAGCAACTGCTCTATCCACATGTATCAGGGGGTTGTTGATCCTACATAATCCCTGTCTGATGTCCTGACCAGCCTACTTTCAACAAACTGTACCCCAGCCAGCAAGATGAGACCTTTCTTCCTGCTAGTTTGTGTCTCCTGTCCTCAAAATTTCCATTTCCCACCAGTACATCCAGTTCCTTCCCTTTTACCCACACCTGCTTCTCACATTTCTTTATGCAACCTTGGAGCTCCTTCCTGCGTCTGCCTTTTCTCTTTCCCCTTTTCTAGGCTTACTAGAGGTCTGGAGGGGTTTTAAGTGTCAGGAACAGTAGGCAAGAAGGTGACAGCTCCCCAGGTAAGGAATGAGATGGAGAGATGTGGTCTCAGGCTGTGGGCTTGTTCCCTCCTATTTTAATTATATTGCAACTCCTGTTTTTTAAAAGAGCATAGCTGTGTTATGCTAACGTGAGATGAGGGAGAGCTGAGGCTGGAGATTTGGACCCTTTCTTTCAGTCTAGGTGAATTTATCCAGGATATGAGTCTGCTCCTGGATTATTAATTTACTATGAACAGTGGTGTGGAAGCTGCTCAGATTTTTACTGCTTTTTACATATGGACTACAGAACTTGCACAAAGACAACTTGAAAGGCAATTTGCAATTCCACAACAGTAGCCAACTAGTGTTTTTCTGTGATAAAAGTAGCCTGCTCTGTTCCATAAGGCATTTTTACAACGATTCTTCCAATTTAAGGAATGTTTGTGCAGGAGGGTGACGATTTGTATCACAACAGGATTTAGGTAACATAGCTGAGATCAACCTACTGTTGCACTGAGCCCTGTGGTTACCGACGGTGAGACACTGCCCTCTCTCACAGAAATGAGACTCGATTCTACACATATTTAAATACCTGACAGCCACCGAAGCATTTATTTGGACGTCACAGCGAGCAGCAGAGCTACGGGAGAATCTGAGGGTGTAAAGTGGGGGGAATAAAGGTTGTACAGAGAGTCAGTGGCAGAGCAAGAAGGAGATTCCATTTCCCGGTGACTGCTGGAAAGGCAAAGTGACCCCGACTTTGTAGCCAGGGAAACACCAGCTTTCATTTTGAACACTTAAACCAAATTTGCGAAGATGATGATTTATTGATAACCCGCAGGACCGTGGACATGCGGTGAGAGGAGTGGGGAGGTTACGGCCTGAGCCCCAGCTCCCTTCTCAAGTTGCAGCTGCCAACTCCGGCCCGGCTGCGATGCAAACATCTCCCGCGTCCTCCCCCGGCGGAGCCGCCACCGCTCGGATGCTGAAATAAGGTCAGGACTCCGTCAGGCGATTAAAAGCCCGGGTTGAGCCGAGGCTCTGTCTCTGGAAGGCAGCACGATCTTCCCTGGGGGCAGCATCCCGGCTGCCGGTGCGGAGGGAGGGAAGCAGAGGGAGGAGAGCGCTCCTCGCCCGACAGCTCCGGCTCCGCGCTCCCCGGGCGCGGTGGGTCAGGGACCGGCGGGAGCCAGGGGAGGATGCTCCGAGACACCGTAACACCGTGCTTCCTCCCCAGGCTCTGAGGAGGAGGAGGAGGAGGAGTGGGAGGAGAGTTCCGAAGCCACTTTGGGCGCTGCGCCGCTACGTGCGGGAGTCTGTGCGGAGCATCCTCCCGGCAGCCTGAACGCCGGGTGCTCTCCCCTCTGCTCTCTGGGTGATTCTCCCTTCCCCGCACGCTGCTCCTGCCTCTGCAGCCGCTCCCCGGGCGAGACGGCGGCCAGGTGAGCGGGACCGGGCTGCGGGGCCGGGCTGGGCTGCGGCCGGGGCTCCCCTCCCGGTGCTTGGTGCTGGGGGGTGCCGGGCTGGAGTCGGGGGTCCCCTCTGGGAGGTGTCTGATCAGGAGCCGGGGGTCCCCTCCGGGGGGTGCCGAGCCGGGCTGCAGCCGAGGGTCCCCGCCGTCTGTCGGGGCCAGAGCTGCGCGTCCCGGGCGCGGGGTGTGTGATGTGTGCCCGGGGCAGTGAAGCATCGCTTCAGCTGCGATGTAACTTGTGTGTTCGGAGCGCAATTAGTGGCTAGCAGTGAATTATCTGTTCCCCAAGAGGCCACGGAGGGCAGCGGGATCCCCACACCGGGCGCCCCCCGTGCCGGCAGTGCCCGCGGTGTCCGCGCTCCCCAGAGCGTCTGCAGAGTGTGAGGGCTGTGTGAGTGTCAGTCCGGAACACTCCAAGTATTGCTCCTGGAGTTAAATCTGTCTCTGCACTGGGGTGTGTGCGCGAAATTCATTTACTGCCCCCGCTACTCCAGTGATGAGGGCGCCGCTAGCAAACAGTCAGGCTTGCTCCTTAAATGTCATTCTTTCCCCTCCTTCTTTTTTATTTTAAAAAGTGTTTATAATTTCAGCTA
Organism: Erithacus rubecula; assembly: GCF_903797595.1. Taxonomy (NCBI): domain Eukaryota; kingdom Metazoa; phylum Chordata; class Aves; order Passeriformes; family Muscicapidae; genus Erithacus; species Erithacus rubecula. The sequence continues at coordinate 15,843,704 of NC_136665.1, read as the reverse complement.
CCGATTTTATAGATCCTGAAATACTTTCATTTCCCAGAGCAGTTGGTTTTCCACGACTGGCACTTTCACCTTTTGAGTGGGAGGATTTACTTTCTTTAAAACAGAGCTGTAACATCACCCACTCCTTTCAGTGAGGCACGTGTTGTCTCCTGACCCCAGCAACTCACTTGGGCAAAAGAAAAGCTGGAAATAATCACTTAAGAGATGCGACTTTGCCTGTTTCAACAAGTTGCTTTGTTCTCTGCTCGAGTAATTTCCTCCAAGGCGCGTGGTCCTTGTCGTTAGCAGAGGATGGGGTGATACGGGTGATGTTAAACCTGCAGTCACCGGGGATTAATGCACGGGCATGACATCACCGACAGCCAATGGAGGGATGGGTTTGGACACGTACTGACCCAAACTGTCTTCCAAACTGGTGATGCTGCCGTGCTCCTGGGGAATATCGCCAGTTTGAGCGTGGATTCCTAGCACGGTGTCACTGCGTCCTCCTCTGAGACAGCCAACAATTCATTCAGCAGCCACACGTGTGTGGTTAGTCTGGCTGGTTAAAGGTTTCACTTCTAGGGAAGAGATTACTGAAAATGGGTGTATCAGTGCCCTGGCACAGGCAGAGCTGGTGTGGCTGAGCTGGTTGCTGGCAGAGTGTAAACAGCCCAAGAGTTCCCAGCCCTTGTGGCCGGAGAGCTGCCTGAGCAGTGTTTGAGCACACAGTGCTTTCACCTGTAGTAAATTGCTTTCCTTTGCCTGATTGCTTGGAGAAGAGCTGCTCCCCTGGAGGTGGGCACAGACTCCGTGCCAGGAGAGTGAGGAGGGACACGGTGCAGCAGCTGGATGCTGCCGTGGCTGCTGAGAAGGGAAAGTAAGTGCCTTGCCCTGCTGTGCCAATGGCTTCTGCTGTGCTCTCACCCTCACCCTGGTGCCTCCGTGCTGCCAAAGTCCAGCAGGTCTGAAGCCTTTGGCCTCTGTTCCTGTCACTTTGCCCTAGGGTTTCTCAAAAACTCGGAGTATCTTTTGGAGAATCACAGCAGATGTTTCCTGACATGGTCTGGCTCCTGAAATGTTCATTTTGGAGTTCAGGCTGCCTCTTCTGCCTGATGTTTTCTTAACCTTCATCATTTGCTGCAGACCCATCCAATTCCCCTGCAGGTCAGGCAGGGGCTTCCCCACAGGCTGTGCAAGACCTTTTTTGTCGCTACCACAAATATTTGCACTCAAATCACTTCTATTTCTGTTTGCTAGAATTCTCAATGCTAAACCAGAAATGTTTGGGTCCAGACTTCACCCCTGAAGCCTTTCAATATTTTTGGTTGTGATTTGTATGTAGGTACACACACACAGTCCTTTATCAGTGCCATTGCATCGATAGCCCTTTGCATTGAGGGACCCACACAGAATATTAGCAATATGACTGACATGCCTCAGAGCTCTGTGTAAGATCCTTATGCCTTCATTGCCAATAAGACGTGACAGGATACATCTAATGAATTACCTTTAAATTAGAAAGCAGTAAACAAGCCATTATTGGATTAGAGGAATATTAAAATTAGAAGAACGTAACCATCTTTTGATATCCTGTGGCACATTTTTACCAGCTAGGAAATGACATGGGGAGCTGCAGAGAGAGAGAGAGGGTCTCTAGAGAACTGTAATGATTTTCATCTGTGTGAAATAGATTTTTTTTTTAAATGCTATTACTTAGTGTCTTATGTTTAGATGATGCTGTAGCAGATTTCCTCTTTTATTTTCCCCCTTCTAGTTTCATATTGATATTTGATATATTTGTCTAAGTGACTTCAGTGTTTGTGGAAGGTACAGGTTTGATGCACTCTGATAGCTAAAATCTCACAATTATTGAAGAAAAACAGAGGCAAAAGGAAACAAGAGTCTTGGTGATAGATTTTAGTCCAATACTGAAGAGCTTTCTGCCTTTCCAGGGTGCAGAGATGGTCTGGGTTCATGACATTTATTCCATAACCCTTTTCCTCAACTGTTTAGAAGGCTGCTCCAGCTCTGGTGATTGTGTAATGTTATTTAAATTGCATTGAATAAATTCACCTTGAATTCCCTGAGTTTTATATAAATTGCTAAGAATCCACCAGTTCTCCTGGTCACACAGCTCAGGTGCAGGTGTTAGTTGGTGTTGCCTTCCAGATGTGACTGTTCTGGATTGGATCTGAATTGGCAACTGGTTGGTGTTACTTGGGAGCAGCCCCAGAACTCCCCATGCCAATCTTTTATTAATTGCAGGCCAGCACCTGCTGTCCTCTCTCAGGCAAAGATTCTCAATTAAGGACTGGGCTGAGAGTGAAAAGGGCAAAATATCACCAGTACCCTCCTGTGTTAGGAAAAATTGTACATGGAGAAGTAAATAGTAAAATACTTGATGGAAAGCAATTAATTCTCAGCCTTGTGTTAAATGAAGTTTCTTATAACACCTTGAAATTGTTGTGGTTTTGTCATTCCACCTACCTCGGTTGGCTATTGAAAAAATAAGCTCCTAATCTAGAACTAAACCAGAATTTGTGAGTGCAAAAAACTGTTTTATGTTGGACTACCAATATTTTATAACTCTCTAAGACCAATCTTTTATTCTTTTAAACTCACTATCAATATGAATATGGAGCAGCAAGATGCCTTTGAGTCCTAAGCCTCATTCCAGTCTCTGAAGGAAAATCTTGAGCATAATGTTTTGTCCTGGATTTTGGAAGCACACTCAGAATAAAGATCTCTCCTATGCAAATACTTTTCATCCGAGGTATTGGATTTTCCTTGTCTCTCTCTCAGAGTTTATGGCCCTGGGACTCCTTTTCTCAAGGTCTAGTAGAACTCCTTCAGCATCTCTTTTCCCCTTTGAAAATGTGATAAGCATCGTGCAGGCGGCTGCTTTGAAGCCGGTGCCAGCCCTGCAGATCAGGAGATCACAGCACACTTTCACCTGGGGTCAGGCAGCCGAGCTGAGCTGCTCTGCAGTGCCAGAGCATCCTGAGCACTTGCAAGGACGGGGATTTCTATCGGGCTGGGGCACTGGAGCCTCTTTGCTATTCTGAAGAGCCTTGTAAGGAGGAACAAAGGCTGTGGATTTCACCCATTTTGCTCTATTTTATATTTCCCAGCAGTTATTTTGGAAAGGCTGTGAGCTGAAAGGCTGATTTTTCTCACACTTAGTACAGCTGTGCCAGAGTAAAGCTCAAATGAGGGAAAGTAGCACTGGGTATCTCCGTGACTCCAAAGGTGACCTGTTGTTTTTATTCCCCTTTCTGCTATGTTTCAATTTCAGTTACACTTTACAGGGAACATCAGTGAATAAAAACTCTGGTGGGGTCAGGTCTTTCTCCTAGAAGGATATTTCCCTCTGCACAGCACCAGTACAAGTTTTCTCCCTCCTTCCACAGCAGTTGTGCTGTATGTGCTGTGAAGTATAACAGGACCAATATATTAAGGGGCAGCAATCCCACCTTTGCTGTTACAGGATGGTAAAATATGGTTAAAGAATGTATTCCCCAACCCTCAGTGCAGAGCCTTTGCCACTTTTTTCTTCTCCAGCCTCTTGTCAAGCATGACTTAGTCATGTGTTACACCCCTTTGAGCTGAAAAACATGGAATCAGTTTGGTCTTTCTGGTTCTGGAAGCAACAAACCTTTTCCTTATAGAGGCGAGAGCAGAACTCAGTTTTTCAGCTCTTAGAGCATTTGTAGACTTTTTTTTCTGAGCCTGCAAGAGGCTGCTAACTACTAAACCAGAATCATTTGAGTAATGCCTAGACATGGATAAACCAATTAAGAGGAGTTCTTTCAGCTTTTTGAAACAAATTGCAAATTTCAGGTTCGCATTTGCATAATTCAGGTTATTAATTCATGTGTTTGCATTTCCTAAACTGTGTGCCAAATTCCCATTTGGCACAAGTTTCAGAGTGTTGATCTCAGTGTAAAGGGGAAAAGGTGGAAATTGAGTTGTTGTAGGAAGCGCTCAGTGGTTTTTCTTTTCAACAAAATTAAATGAGCTTCTTTTTTATTTTTTTTTTATATTTGCTGTGTCAATTCATTCTCACCTTAAGTATTCAGTGAGAAATCCAGAAATTCTTAATTGATCGGGTACCCAGCCTCTCCTTTGTGCATCTCTGGGGTTTATATATACTGCAAGTTAATAAAGCTTCCAGCATCCCTTCTGTGCATGTGTAATTAAGGAGTGAGTGTACCTCGATGTCCTTTGCTGTGTTTTGTGAATTCCAGGGGTGAGGATGATGGTATTTTATGCTGTAGAACACAAGCAGGAGCATCCCTGCACGAGTGGATCTCTCTGAAGGACCAGGCTGTGGCTGCTTTAGTCTGGAGAGCAGTTACCCTCGGATTTTCTTGCTGCTTCCATTATTCACTGAGAGTTATGTGTGTTTATGATAGTCTGATCAGCAAACACAAGTGTGCTGCAGATGCAGATATATTGGGAAGTACAGCAGTTTACATTAATGGGAAGGATTTATCTTGTTGCAGTGTTGAATTTATGATGCCGAGCCGTGATATTTCCCTGTTTCAAAAATGTTATATTACAGCAGGCTGATATCAGGGTGATAAAATAAATGTTTCTTTTTTAATTCAAGCCACTGTAAGATGCTAATAATGTTGGAGACAGGAAGAGAAATGCCATGTTTCAGAATTTAATGTAATGCATCCATATTACAATTTCCTGGCAAAATTAACTTAGCTCGGACTCCTAAATGAAACTTCTTGTTATGTTTAAACTATTAAAAAAGTGTGGTTGAGTTCTTTAATGGAAGTATGGTACCATGACAAGTAGGGGGGTGAATGGCCCTGCTTAAATTAGTCTTTGGGACTCAGATTCCTCTAATTTAGGGCTTGTAGTGACAGGAAAAGGGGAAATGGCTTTAAACTGAAGGAGAACAGGTTTAGTTTGAATATTGAGAAGAAATTCTCTGCAGTAAGGGTGGTGAAGCCCTGGCACAGGTTGCCCAGAGAAGCTGTGGCTGCTCCATCCCTGGAAATGTGCAGGACCAGGCAGGATGGGGCTTGGAGCAACCTGGTGGAAGATGTCCCTGCCCATGCTGGGGTGGGGTTTGGAACTCTAAGGTCTCTTCCAGGCCATACCATTCCATGATTCTAGAATAATTCTGAAAAGAAGATAGAGAAGCTTTGTTTGCTGATGATGGTTTCCACTGGGCATTTGGGAAGCCCATGTTCCTTGCTGGTTTCCTTCCAATTTCCTGGCAAATGCTCAGCAGGCAGGGTTATTAAGGAGAAAGGAGAGTTCATCTCTTCCCCTCTGCTGTTATCTCCTCCTCTGGACATTGCCAGAGTCCATGGCAATACCAGGGCATTATTCAGGATACCCACTTGCTTTATTCTTGGATAAAATGAGAGTGAAGGAAATCTTCACAATCTTAATGATAGAAGGTGCTGTGGCTGTCCTGCTTTGAAGCATTGCTTCCTTCCCAAGGAAAATGGGATGGAACTGGGATTGGCCCTGGATCCAGGCAGGTGTGATTGCCTGATCCTGCTGTCTGGTGGGCTCGTGTTGGCCGTGTCACTGTTTGTGCTGAGCACTGCCAGTTCAGTGGCTCTGAAGCACCACGGTCAGAAGTCAAGTGCTCTGAAAATTTCCCCAAAAAGGAGTCTCAAAAAGGAGTAGTTATTTTGTGGAACACAGAGGGATTGTCCTGTGTGTGTGTTCCTGTTACACTGCTCAGTTAATCAGTGCCTCTGAACCTCTGAGTTAATGCCTGTTCTTTGGAAGCACAGCACACAGTAACTGAAATTGGGTTATTTAACTGCAAAGTACTACTGGAGTGAGAGTTTAACTGTGGAAATACCTGCCAGTTATGTGGTGTATGGGCTTAACTGGGACTGAAGGAGGAAAAAGCAAAAGAATTATTTTAGTACTAAATTACGCCTGTATTTTTGGTGTGCTGTTGAAATGGTTAATTCTGCTTTTGTTTACTAATAGATCTGTTTCTGTTCAGGGACCACTGAAAAAACAAAACTTTGTTAGATCAAACACCTTTTAAAAACCTGTGTGATTGTCTTAATTTAAGAGAGTAGCAGGTAAAAAGGACTCTCCTTTTTTACACCAAATTGTCAGGGAGAGATGGATCTGAGGTGAATTGGGACAACTTCTGGCAGAATGAGTGTAACCTTCCACCTGAGAAATAGCACTTGGTTAAGTGTTAGAAATTAATTGCCATATTGAGCTTACCCACACACTTAAGAGCACTTCCCTCCTGAACATTTCCTCCTTACAATATTTCTAATGTATTTTTGTGACATATATTTCAGTTTAATAATAGAAGAATGGTCACAGAAGCTGTAAACATTAAGAATAGTTACTGTTTATAACTCTGAAAAAGGGGCAGCCACTTCAAATACAATTAGTGCAGCCACTTTAATTACAATTACTCACCCTCCAGTGTGTATCAGTCACCTGTGAAATGCTCCAGGTGAGGTTTCCTCACTGGTAGCACCCCAGACTGAGATAGGTGGTGGTTTTGGGTGGATGAACAGGGAGCTGCTTCCTCCCAGTGCCTTTGCAGACAGCTCTAGGAATGAGAAGGAAAACAAATAATTCAAGCAAAACTCCTGGGTTTTGCATGTGCTAAACATCCTTTTTCTTGAACATGTTCTTCAGCAATGGGTAAATTATTACTGCTAAATCTTGCTTGGAAATGCAGTGGAGACAGTCAGATCTTTGCAATTAGCATATTTGGAATATTAGTAATTGTACTATGGCTAAAGATCTGATCTACCTTTCGTGTTTTCCTCATGTAAGAGGAAAAATAAAGCCAAATCAGTCTTATTTTAAATGCTTTTTTTTTTTCCCCCCAACAGAAGAAGCATCTTCTGTTACAGTTAATGAGCACTGTTGTCTTTTGTTTAAAGTCTTTGTTACAGATGCTTAGAGCAAAAGGGCTTTAATAATAAAAAGGCCTTCTTCTCTGGAATGTCTGTCTGATAATAGCCTGTATGATTTAAGAATAATGCTGTAAAATAATTGGCTTTCAAACGAATAATTTTGTATAACTAATTGGAGGGCAAGTGGAAAATCTGCATCCTCCAAATAAATGTATTGTGTCTCTTTAAATACCCAAACATTTTTTCCTCTTATTTTTCTGCCCTCAAGACAAAAATAATATCAAATCTCATTCAGGTTGTACTTAAATATGACCAAACTGATAATTACATTATTACAGAGAAGGGCAGGATAGCTGGAGGATATGTACAAGGTGCATTAGTACTGCAAATAGAAGCTGATTTACTTATTGATAGTGGAGACACGTTTTAGTCACTTTATAGAATTAACAATTGATCAGCTTGTTAGGTTCTAGTTCTTCATAAGCACAGCATGTTTATTCATTATTGTCATTACATGGTGCAGGCAGCCGAGGTCATGATTAGCAAGGCAAAATCTAAAAAAAATTTAAACTTCATTAAATATAACTTCTGCAATGGGCAGTTACTGAGCAATGCACCAATTCTCACTTCTCTGACATAAATATAACTTATACCTGCCTGGTTAATTTGCATTTCATTAGCATTTTTCAGAACCATCAGATCTATTTGTTTTGCCAAATGCCAGCGATTCAGGCTTGTAAAATTGTAATAAGATGGGCAACATAAAAACATTTCTTTCAAATTGCCTTGGTCACTGTAAATATCCCCCAATCTGCAGCACTGGAACTGATAAACGAAACACACTGCTGGAGGAGAATGGGAAGATGCTATTCCAATAAATATATCCATGATTGTTTGTTACTAAGGGTAAGTTATGTTTTGTAAATCAGCATTGACTTAGGCTTGAGCAAACCCGATAGCAAAAATTCCCACAGAGGCTTCTCCTGCTATATATGACTAATATATTAAAGAAGATAAATAGTCATTTTTAAAACTTATTACACAGAAGGATTGAACACAGGAGAAAACCATTTCACAAATCTGAAACTTAAGGTCACCTTGAGAAGAAAAGGACACTCTAGACGACTAGAAAAAATCTGTTTCCTCCAGAAATTGAGATTCAAAGTTTACTCTTTTCATAGTGTCTTTTATAAAGCTTTAGAATCCCAAGTGTAAAACCAGAGTCTGTTTTGATGTGCAAATATTTCCAAACTCTGTAGTGGATAGGCACTTAGACACTTGCATCTAACCAGTGCTGCAGATGAGCTTCCAGTCATCTGGAATTATTTATTTATTCCAATAAATAAAACACAGGATAATAATTAATAAATAATAAAATCCAGAATATGAAGCTTTTTTGTTAGTGGTTTTTATAATATAATCCAGAATTAGGGCTGAATTTTCCAAAACATTTCTTTAGACTATTTTAATAATTTCCTACCTTTTCCTTCTTTGTTTATAAGCATTTAAACAATGTCTGTTTTAGTCCTACTGAACACTATTGAGGTTTTGGTTCATAATTCAGATTTTTAAGAGTGTGAAAATGTGCTCAATAGCATTTTCTTAGGGCTTGCTAATAAAGTTAATGAAATTTTTTTTATTAGTCAGTCCTAGCATAGATAATACTGCTCCCTTGTTTGAGCTGTAGCAAATCAGGACAGCATTGATTTTCTTTAAGAGATGAATAATGAAAGACCTACATTCCTAAATATGTAGATAAAGATAAGTAACTTAATTAAAAAATTATCAGTGGAAGGTAGTAAGATGAATTAGCTGTTTTAATTTGTTGTATATGTCAATAAGCCATACCATAACCCAGAGTTTTACATAAAATCCATTTCTGATATCTTTTTCCTCAGTTTTCCGTGTAATTCCATAGTGTCTTTGGCCACTAATTCTTTTGTAAATTGCTCATGTCTGGGGAACATGAAATTCTTGGGGCAATCTGCCCTAACTTCAGCTGTGCAGGTGTTGTCTCTGCAGATGTTCAATGTCCAGAGCAGTGCAGGCTGATGGAAACAGTTCTGCCCTGATCAATAGTGATGTTTACAGGCTCTGTCCTCGGCGCTGAAGTCGGCTTACGGAGCCTGATTGTTTTTCCAGTGACTGGCAAATTCTGCTGTTTGATCACATGTGCTATGAATATCCCAGCTGGCCAAATTCCAGGCTAAATTGCTTGCTATTTTTTGACTAGCTTTACAAATTATACATGAGGAAAAAAAGGGATGTCTCGGGGCCTCCGTTTTTCATCCGACGCCGCTTTTAATATCGAGGAGGAATCATCAGGGTACCCAGGGTAGAGGAGGAGCTGGGAGGAGGAGCTGCTCTATTAAGATGTGGTTGCTGATGTTATTAAAGCAGGAGACAAACAGCCTGGTGCTGGGAGGGCTCCTCTGTGTCTCACACTCAGGGGTTTTGTCAGACTGGTGTTAATGGAGCAGGCACCCACACGAGTGCCACGGGTGGGTTCTCTGGGGGGATAATGATGTGCACAGCATTGCACCTGGAATCAGACTTGCACAGTCCTCATGCTCCAATTCTAAGGGACTCCTGAGCCCTGTTGGTTTTCCAGCTTGAATCTCAGATCTCAGTGCAGCTACAAATGCATCATTTGAGAAGCACGGCTGAGCTTCTGCCTCAGGCCCTTGGGTCACTGCCCTTCTGTGGCAAACACATTGTCCAGTGGCTGGGCTGGAGTTTAGTTATTCCTGTCTTTTTTAGACATCTCTGCTTGGTTTTCAGGGTAGGACAGAGATGCTTCACAAAGATCTGCAGATTTTGCTTTCTCCTAACTCAGGGCTGTCCTGTGAGAAGTGACTGAGCTGGGTGCTGTGGGAAAAGGGGCAGCTTGTAAGTGGGTTCTGCCTATATGGGGAGGCTTTACAAGAGCTCTGGGTAAAGCACTCTTGGCAGACAGGACATGATGTGAGCAGGATGCTCTGTAGAGCTCCCACAGGATAGTTTGACAGTAAAGTGTGATTTGGGCAGCAAATTTTACTATTTCTGCTCCACCAGCAATGCCCTGCAAAACTGCAAAGCACTGGGGATACTCTGGTGCTTCAGGCTCTGCTTTGTTTTACATTTCTTTATTGATTTAATCTTACCTCAGCTCTTGGTTAAACATAATATTTGTGTCTCTGAGATGAGTAACAAACTCTATACTGTGTTATATACCACTATACTGCCATACAGTGGGTCTTGCTCTGTTAGGAGTAATGGATGGGAGTCCATGTTTCTTGTCCAGAACAAGATTTCAGAATCAAGGATGTAAATAAGAGCCAAGGAACATTAGTTGTCTGTAATTTTATTGCATGGTGTTTAGCAAATCTTTCTTGGAGATTTTTTTTTTTTTAAATCCCCGTTTCTACTGCAAGATCATTGAAACTTACCCAGTCACAGCAGAGATTGTTCCTGATCCTTTGTGCCAGGGGAGTAACTTCTGATTTTCCCTTTCATTCATGGTTTTTGCTCAACACTGTTCAACACACAGACAGGAGCTGGCTGTGGTTCTGTGTTTTGGGACATGCAAAAGGACATGAGTGTCCAGGAGTGTCTCCAGGGGATTCTAAATAACTTCCAGCTGTTTCCAGACTGTTGAAATGGAGCTTAAGTTGGGTTTGAGCTCTGTATTCAGAGAGCTCTGCTGACTTCTGAGTGGAAAACAGGAAACTTCAGAAATCAATATTTTCTAGTTAGGGTGACCGTCACAGGAGCATCCCATTATTAAATTATATTTTTTTCATATTCTTGAAGACTAAATGCTGAGACCTTCAGGTTACAAAGGCAATAGATTATTTATGCTATGCTGCTGTTCTCAGGTGATAAATTGAATGGGGCTTTTGCAAGCAGTGAAATAATTAAGAATTCTGGTACTATTGAGAAGTCAAATTAGAAAGGATAAAATCATGGCTTAAGAAACCAACTGTCTTTGGCTAGAGAGCAAAAATAATTTAAAATGATAAACCATACCCTCCACTGGCCAATATTCTGGTTTATGCAGCAATATCAGTGTTCCAAGTGGGTTCTTCTGTCTTTCTGACACACAGCTGCTACAAGACACTTCATACTCACAAGTACTCCTCAAAATCATACAATCTGAATGAAACTGAACAAATAAATACCCAAGTAGATACTCTATTTGCCCAGAGCCATCAGACTAGAAAAAGGACCAGGAAGGTAAAATAAGGGTGGTTGCACTCTCTGGAAAATGTTCTTTGTGTTTAGCTCACAAAAAATTTTCTATGAGCAGAGAAGTGAATTTTTGCCACTGTCCGTCAATTTTAAGGGAGGGCAGAGGTGGACAGAATTTCATCTATGGCTTAAAAATGATGAATTAGACTAAATTGGCAGTACATAACTATGTGAAAACATGGGGTGTGCCTAGTGCCAGGCACAGCTCTAAATTAAAAATTTGTATCTTCATTTTTGGATGTGGTGGTACCCTCTGGTGAGTGAAGGTTTGGCTGCCTGCAGCCTCTCTTACTTATCTTACTAATCTTGCTAATATTTGTCATTTGCAAGGAGGTGTTTCAATTGGTGAGGTGAAAATATAAATCCAGTAACTTTTCCATATTTTATTTAAATCAGTGTTGCCGTTTCTCATCTAATTGGTGACCAGTACTAAAGCAGTAGACTTAAATTCCTGACTTAAAATCCTGCTCTGATCCTGAGATTTAGCACATTTTTAATGAGAGCAGTTTTTAATGTAAAGCAGTCCTGTGACTATGTTCTGTGTGCAATAACCCTGGAATTTGAACCAATGGTGCAACCACTCCATGGGCCTCTTTAAAAACTATCTCACAGGGCAGGAAACTCAGGTGGGAACACTTAAACTGAGAGAACTCCACTTTTGTGTTCCAGTTCATCAATCTTTAAAGAGACACTGGTAGGTCAAATGGGTGCAGCACTGATCGATGGACAAGAGGAATCCCTTTTTAAAGTAATCACAATTCATCTCCAATGGGCAATAGAGAAAGTAAAACAAAAAGTCACTGGGGTCCTGGTGGGGGAGAACTTAATTAGCTGAGCAGTCACACACTCTTTGGAGAGCTGTCCCTTAGAGTCCATTAGGGATTTGCACTCCATTACTTTTTTTGGAGGGCAGGTTCCCTGCAATGTGACAGTGACAAAACCTGTGTCCCCCACAGTATCTCACCAAAAGCTCCTTTTTGTGTAACTACACCTCAGAACAGCCAGGACACTGCTTGGCCACCACCTGAAAGGCAAATACCTGCTGGGCAGGGCAGCAGCAGCAGTACCAGGACCCTGCAAAGGGCTCATGGTTGATTTTATTTGAGTTATTTGAGTTACAAACAGTGGGCTATTGAAACTCTGTGTGGTAGCAGCAAATGAGGCACATTGAGAGGATATTTTCATTACTTTTTTTGGTAGGGAAAGCTTCTGGAAAGTTGTACATGCGCTGAAATGACTATTCAGCTGCCCATCTGAAATCACAAAAAGTGATATCTGAGATGTTTCATACCTGTTGCTAATTCCAATATAATTGAACTTTATTCTAAGTTTGTTAAGTTTGAGTGCTATTTTCCCTAGGAGAGAAAATCAGACAGTTTACACAAAAATGGAAAAAAATATGTGCTGTGGGAATCTGAAAGCCAGGGTTCTGTGAACAGTCAGAAATCAGAGAAATGGAGGGTTTATGCAATCCATTTCCTTAAACAAAAATGTTCAGCAGAGATATCAGAGTATCTGCCCAAGGTGACTGAAAATACTACTTCTTATTCAGGTGCCAATATCCATAACCTTGTACAAACTCAGGAAGCACAATCTAACCTCTGGCAAACAATAACTCATTGCTAAAAGAGAGAACTTAATGTGCCACTATGTTAACTTTTTTTTTTTCTTCCTGTGAATCTTGAGGTGTCTTTGTTTTTCCCATAAAATCTCAGTTTCCTGGATAAAAACAATTGGAGGAGATTTTTCTTTTCTGTTTTCTAATTATTTTTAGGAGAGTTAATAGCTTTCTAGTGGTGATGAGAAGCTGATTAAAAGCTGATTGTTGTCTACCCTGAAAATAAACAGTCAACGATTTGTTACTTTCAACAGATCTCACATCTTTAAGGCAATCATAATTGCATTCAAGAGAGGCAGGGGAAGTGGGGGGAATCTCATACTCCATTTCCAACCCTGAACATTTCAAAGCATAATCAAAATTATGCCACTTACCCTCCCCCTTGCTCTTTCTGCCGTGCACACAGTTACATGATTATGAAGAGGCTTTTGCATGAATGAAGGACAGGAAAAGAAAAATCCATCATAGGCAGATTGGGAACTGGAAGCCTGAAGTTCAGGCTTCTCTGATCTTTGTGAAACTGAAAATTATTATTATTATGAAAACAAAAGAGAGAGAAAAAAAAATATGGAAAAGAAAGTTTCTAGCCTTAGCCATGGAGATGACATGGTGTTACTCATTCAAAGCCTGGCTGGGGTCAGGTTTCCTGCATGGAAACATGTTCCCTCAGTTGTGACAGGTGCTGGAAGGGGGACCCTCTGACAGTTCAGGTATTTGAGAAGGAAATATCATATTAACACCTCTCTTGCTGTTTCTGAAGAGCAGTTACAGCTTTTTGTGGCTGCTGCTCTCCTCTCCTGCTATGCAGCCACAGGAAGGTGTCTGGGACCTTTAGGGGTTTGCTCCTTTTCCCCTGCATCAGTACCCAGAGCTCTGTGTGGCTTCCTTGGGGCTGTGAAGGGATGAAAACAGCACCCAGCAGATGATTAAGTTGCCATGGAAGATCTTTTTCATCAATAGGTACCTCAGGGGGGTCTCCCAGCCCTTTTTTGGGGATTCACATGTGGGCTGCTGCCAAGCAGGAGAACTTCCCAGAGGAGGCAGGGAGAGGGGCTGTGAAAGCAAGAAATACAGAGGGCTGAGATTGACAGGGATGGAGGCATGAAGGATTGGGCAGGAAGAGGAAAGGAAGGAAAGGATGGAGGAAATTCCTTCTGGGAGCGAGGAGCAAAATTTATGGGACTTCTGAAATTTTCTTGCATAAGGGAATGAAGTTCCTGGTGTGTCTGGAAATGAAGAGAGCTGAGAGTGTTGCTCCTTCTGGGATCTGGGATTTTCCTGGTTACCAGGAGAAAGGCAGGACCTGCGGGAGGGATGTAGAACCTGTGCACAAACACGTGTGGGTGCATTGGGTGTGATGGGCAGGGCTGCCATCCAGCATGAGTTACCAAACCATAAAAACCAAAAACTCTGAGGTTGGTTCTAAATATGCTTTTGCTCAGTTAATGAGATTCCAGACTGAACAAGATGGGGCTCTCCTTTAAATGCACTTGATTATTGACCCAATCCAAGTGTCCATGCCAAGCAATTGCCTCATTTTTGTCAATCTGTGATGTAACACATTTTACCTTTGAGTAACAATTTCTGAACTGGTAGGTCAGTAGAGCAATGTTTTTCCAGAGTAACTAGCATCAAAGTCAAGTGACAAAACCATATCAAGAATCTGTGTGATGGCTGTTTGGTCTGGGCTTCCCTCACCCTGTGCAAGTTTTTATCCCTCATATGGAGATGCTGTATGTTAGAGGCAGAACTTTAAACCACCCCAAGATGACTGTGGTGTTTTTGTTACCAAAATGGGAATACCAAAAACTTTCCCTTTCAATTTCCTGGTAGTTATCCTGTCCTGCCACAAGCCTGCCAGAGAACAGAGACAGCACAGAACAAGGTACTTTGCTATTCACTTATGTAGTGGATAACACAGGTGCTAAAAAATGTGTGTTCAGCCTGTAATTGCACTTCTGGAAATTTAGTGCTGTATTTATGAAATGCTTTTCCTTAGAATCTTTAAATAATTAGCTAATGAGTCCCAAGTGGAACAATTATCCCATATACCCAGACAGTCAGGATTTTTCATCAGCCAACATGCATCCAGTGCTCATAAAACATGCTTGTGCTGTGTTCTGTGCTTTCCTCTTGGAGTATTTTGGGAACTGAAACAAAAGCAGGGGCCAGGTTACATTGGAGACAGAGAAATGGACAGGCCCTGCTGCTGTCAGGGCTGATACAGGTTGGGGAAGCAAAGTGGACATGCTGTAACTGTGAGTGAGGTGTTTGGGGGAATAACAAAAGAATAAAATATTCTAATGCAGTAGAATCAGAAAGAACCAAATTTGGTTGCATGAGGATCCTAAGAACCACCAGAAAGATCAAAATGCAGCACACCCTGACTCTGCCTACATGAAAAACCCAACATGTGCAGGAGGCATTTCAGTTTGTTTCTGCTAAGATTTTCCTCCAGTAACATCTGACTTGATTCAGGGTATTGAGGATGACACTGAACAGTGACTGACTAACTCACATTTATATCCCAGTGGTTTTTTTGCTCCAGGGCACAAAGGATATGTTGTTCTGTTACATACCATGAGCAAACATGCAATCCAACCCTTGTGGGTGGAAAGGGGAGCCTTGATCATCCCACAGGTGTTGATCCAGTTTAAAGAAATCACTAACCAGGCTCCATGAGATTCTGAGCAGTTTGCACCACTAGTTTCCCCCACTTAGATACAGAAAATTTCTCTTCACACACACGACAATTAATCTTTGCAGGACACTGAATTAATTTTTATGCTATTTGCAGTCGCTACAGAGAACCACTTTAAATCCTGCCCTTCTTTAAAGCAAGCCTCTTCAAGGAGACAGATGACATGTCTCCAACAAACTCTTTTTTCTTGACTAAACAATCAGTTAATTCCACTTTTCCTTAGCACTTGCATTTACTGACTCCTCTAATTTTCATGTTATTTCCCTTGAATTGCCTCTTGTTCCTAATTTGAACAGCCACCCTTAGGAATTACCTGTTCCTTGCATGTGAACCCTGAGCTGGTCACCTCACACCCAGAGTAGGTCTGGAGCCCCCAGTGCATTACCCAGAGCACAAATGGACACGAGTTTTCCTCCTCCATCCCTTCCTCCCTCCTCTGAGCAACCTCTGCAAAATGACCACCAGCTCAAGTGGGTCCCTGGTGAGAGGGAAGGAAGGTGAGTGACCTGCTCTACAGCAGGTCAGTTATCTTTGCCTTCCATGGGAGAAATTAAATTCCTCCCTCAGTTCAGGGTATAGAAAACAGTGATTTATGGCTCAAGATAACCTGTGAAACAACTTTAATGCTTTGCTACCTGTCAGGCAAAGTTTACAGTAGGGGAAAATGTGTTTTTGCTGTGTCTGAAACATTCTGCTGAAGAGATTTCCTTCAAAGACATTTCTCTCCATGTTTTTTTGGTGTGCTGCCTGCTTTAGATGAAAACTGCTCTGCTTCTGGGAGGGCAGCTGGGAGTGGAGCAGGGCACTGTCTCTGCTCTGTGTCCTCTTTGAACAGGGCTGGAGTAATTCCTGCTCTCCCTTGAACAAAGTGCCTGGAGCCTGCACATCTCTTAAGCAGGGCTTGCACAAGGGGGTGGAGAAGATTTTGAGCTTCAGTGAGGGACTGAAAGAACCTGGATAATCACAAGGAAAAATTCTTTCTGATAAAGGTAATTGAAAGAGTTGAAACTCAGTGCTGTAATGAGATCTCCTGTGTTGGATGTCCACATTGGTAAGTCTGTGAAACCTTTAAAATGAAACCTTGATGGTGATACCTCCCTTTTCTGGAGTTTGGCAGAATGGTCCTTAGTGGGGTGGTGATGAATAATAAATAATGCTGTATGGAGAAGAGGGTCTGTTCTGCCTCCACTTGACAGTCAGAATAGCTGTACTTTGCTCTCTGAGCAGTCCTCTTGGTCTTGGTGGATTTTATCCTGGAGGAAAGATGAGAACTCACTTTGTGTTGACAGAGCAGAGGAAGCAACAGCTTTGATCTTAAACTCCTCCTTACTCTGCGTGGACTTTGGGTTTTCTGGCAGTCAGTTCTCTGTTCCTTGCCCTCAGACCCTTGCTTGAATTTATTTCCTGATCCTGGGCACTGCTCTTTCTGCTTGTATGACCTGAGCTCTGCTGGCTCCAACTTGGAGCCACAGACTCTCACTTAAAATGAGTCCAACTGAATAGTCTTTTCAACAGATCATCCACCCAAGTCACTGTTGTGACTCTAGCACCATTAACTAATGAAGCCTGTGGTGTCTGGGCTAGAAAATCAGGGTGACTTAGGCATGTTTTCCAGGATATCCTCCCAGACACATGCCCACAACAGATAAAAGGTTTTTGTTCTCATGTTTAAAGGAGGTAGTGAGGACAGATTTACCCTAGAGAACTCCAAATGCTGCTGAAGACAGCCTCAAACCCAGGGCACAGAGGATGTGTGTCTGTGTGGATGGTCTGGCTGCTGGGGTGGTCAATACCTCGTGTTATGTGGATGTAACAGCAGCTCAGCTCTCCCTCCTCAGGAGGATGTGGGGTTTATTTCCTCTAGATCTCACTGGCATTGTTTTCCTCCCCATCACCCCCAGCTCCTGTTAAGTGAGATTTTGAAAAGTTCCTGTGGAAAGGCCTGACTAGGGGTGACAGACTGAGCTGCTGCTGCAGAGACTGATGTTGTAAATGGAACGTGATGTTATAAAAACCAGTTCAAAAATTGCCCATGAAGTGTGTAGGGAGTCTGCCAGGGTCTGAGAGGGCTGGGCACTGCTGCAGTGACCCTGTGGTTTTTTGGATACCGGCCTGGATGATTTCTGTGTGGTTCAAAGAGTCTTCTAATTTCACTTTGCTGTGGGGAACTCCATGTGACCAGACCTCCATCCCTCAGAGATTCCTGTAGGCAAGCAGAAGAGCTGATGTCAACTCTGGGAGAAAAGGGAAGAGGCAATGGAGCAAACAAAAGTTTTATATTCTTGCATGGTAAGCTCAGTCTTGTGTTACCTTCCAGTACCTAAAGGAAGTCCACAGGAAAGATGGAGAGGAACTTTTTACTGGTGCATGGAGTGACAGGACAGGAAAAGGGGGATGGATTCAAACTAATAGAGAGTAGGTTTAGATTGTATATTAGGAAAAAATCCTTTACTGTGAGGGTGACAAGGCCCTGGCACAGGTTGCCCAGAGAAGCTGTGGCTGCCCCATCCCTGAAAGTGCTGGACAGGGTTTGGAGCATCCTGGGATAGTGGAAGGTGTCTCTGCCCATGGCAGGGGTGGAATATGATAAGCTTTAAGATCCTGTCAAACCCAAACCATTCTGTGACTGTGCTACATGGGTAACTTTCTGTCCTCTCTCAGTTTGCACAGTGCTTTCCTACCTTCTGTAATCCTTACTCGGTGTGATTAAGGACTGGCAGAACGGAGGCTTTTAGAGAGCTGAAACATCCCCGTGGGATGAGCCAGCTGGGAAAACAACAGAATGTTTCAGGAGGTACAAGCTGGAAGGGGCAGTGTTTAAGGTGAGGTTAATTAACTGTTGGAATAACTCGGAGGTGGATTTACTGACACTCAAAGCCTTCAGATCAAGCTGCAGCTACGTGAGCTGATGCAGAGATTTCTGGGCGAGGTTAAGGGACCAAACCCGGGATGTGAGGCGCGTTATTCCCCGCATGCGATGGGGCACCTGGAGGACACGGCGGTCACCGTGAGGACCAGCACGGACCCTGCGCTCATGTCATTAATGACAGGCGCTAATTGCGGCGGATAGCCGGCGTGGGGGGGAGCGCTGCTGCCGGGAGGGCAGCCCGGGCTCCCGGGGGCTCCCGGGGGCTCCCTGGGGCCGGGGGCTCGGAGGGAGAGCCTGGCAGAGATTCCCGAGCGCTGCGGGGCCGGGAACGGCTCCGGATCCGCACGGATTGAACGAGGCGCGGCCGCCGGGCGGCAGCACCGCCCCGAGGCATCCCCGGGAACGGACGGGGTGTCCCGAAACGAGACGGGGACACCGGGACATCGCCTCTATCGCGACAGGGACACCGGGATGTCACCGGTATACTGACAGACAGGGACACCGGGACATCGCCTCTATCGCGATAGAGACACCGGGATGTCACCGGTATACTGATAGACAGGGACACCGGGATATCAGCTGTATACTGATAGACAGGGACACCAGGACATCACCTGTATCGCAACAGGGACACCGGGATATCACCTGTATACTGATAGACAGGGACATCGGGATATCGCCTGTATCGCGACAGGGACACCGGGACATCGCCTGTATACTGACAGACAGGGACACCAGGACATCACCTGTATCGCGACAGGGGTATCACCTGTATACTGATAGACAGGGACATCAGGATATCAGCTGTATCGCAACAGGGACACCGGGATATCAGCTGTATACTGATAGACAGAGACACTGGGACATCGCCTGTATCGCGACAGGGACACGAGGACATCGCCTCTATCGCGATAGAGACATCAGGATATCACCAGTATACTGATAGACAGGGACATCAGGATATCACCTGTATACTGATAGGGACATAGGGACATCACCTGTATCGTGACAGGGACAGTGATCTGTACCCCATTTGGGACAGTCACCCATCCAGGGCCCTGGGACAACATCAGAATCACAGTCTGGGATGGTTTGGGGTGGAAGGGACCTTAAAGCCCATCCTGTGCCACCCCCTGTTGTGGGCAGCGACACCTTCCACTGTCCCAGGTTATTCCAGCCTGGCCTTGGACACTTCCAAGTGTTCAGAAACAGCTTCCCTGAGCAGCTTGTGCCAGGGCCTTCCCACTCTCACAGGGAAAAAACTTTTATAGAACATCTAATACAAATCTCTCCTCTTTTCATTTAAAATCATTCCCTCTTGTCATGTCAATACCCGCCTGTGTAAAAAGTTGCTCTTCCTTTTATTTTTACAGCCCCTTCAAGTACTCTCACTGACTTACCCTGTGTAGAGTGATTTATCCTGTTTATAGTGATTTAGCCCCAAAATGGGGCTCTGGCTTGGTCAGCTAGTGTGTAAGTATTTGCTTTAGATCTCTCTTTTGTCTCTAGTTCCCCTCAAAGAGCAGCAGTTTTCAAATACACACAGTGACCTAATCAGATCTTTCCCCCCCGTTCTAAGAAATGTCAGATATTGTTCTATTTTCCCTTTGTCCTTTATTCACTATGAGATAAAAGTTTGGCCAGGCTGACAGTGAGGTTAAAGTCAGGCTGGCAAAACCCCTGAACACTACATGGTTCCCAAATTTCTTTCCTTCTCATGCCTTGCTTTACAGAAGAGGAGTCTTTAAGAGATGCACGGTTGTATTTTAAGTGAGGAATTATTCAGAATGGAGAAATTAAGGCCTTTTAAATATTTAATGAAAGGAGGTTTTCTAAATTATTTAATAGCTTATTATAAAAGATGGCACAAAATGGTTTAGGAATTTATTCTTTGCAGAAAGTAGCCATAAAAAGCATTTTACAACATGTAAATATCGGTAGGAAATGCACTTAATTTAAAATGTTATCTTATTCCATCTGTCAAAGGAATTATACAGTGCCTATAGAGTTTTCAAATAACTTTAGACCTTTATTGTTTCTGTTCCTGAAGCACTTCCCTGGCACAGGGAAATGCTGTTTACACCTATTTTACTAGAGCTCAGAGACACAGAAAGCAGACTGTGCTGGGACTGAGGTGCAGCAGAGCTGACCATTGCAATTCCCTCCAGAACCCACAATCTTCATTTGCCCTAAATACTGACCCAGGGGGGTGGTTTGGCCTCTGGGGAACTCCTGTGCAAAGCAGGAGTTGCTCACAGCCAGTCCATGCACAAATACTGAAAATTGAGCCCTTCCCCTCTCCCATTCCCTCTTCCTTCTTTTCTTTCTTTGCTGGAGATGGAGGTGGGGTTCAGCTGCTCACTGGCCAGAGCTCATTGTATAAAAATAAACAAGCAGCTCTGTTTTCCAAAGTAATGTGTCACCCTGAGACAAGATAGGGGCCAGCAGTTAAACCCACTATTCACAAAACACACACAAAGCTTTTGTCTTGAAAAGCCTGGAATTCCTTTTACAGTTATTAACCAGGTGAGCCTCTTGTTTCTGTTCTGATCTGTCTCCATTATTGACATAAACCAGCTGAAGCTGGTTTCAGGAGTTTGCCTTAATCTCCCCTAACACAACTCTATTTTTAAAAGAAATATCACTGCCTGGAAGGCATCAGAAAGCCTGGAGATACCAGGTGGATGTATCATCTGTCACTTTTGCTGCATCCACTTAATTAGAATGAGTTGGACTAATCAATACTCCCTTGCCTTTTACTAGTGTTTAACATGTGTTTACAGAACAGGTTACAGTGATATTTGTATTTACCTGTAGATGCATCTGCACAGGGTTTTATTTTCCTCTCTAATAAAAATTATGGAACAGATAAGCACTAAAACCCAAGTTAGTGTATTGCAGTATTGATTTCTACAAGAGCACTGTAAGAATATATTTATCTACCTGTCCTATTTTGAAATGGGTAAAAATGTACCACATAACCATTTCAGTCAGTCAATGCTATATTGAAAATCCTGTTTGTTTGCTTCTTCTTAATAGGCCTTTTGAGACACACTGTTGTTTTATTTTTATATTTTATTTTATGTGTATTCGTGGAAGAAAGGATTAATGCAGGATGGCAGTGCTTTTTCTTAAGACAACTCTTTGCCTATGTTTTGTTTTGATTTCCACTGCTGATTTGATAGAACTGCTGATTTTGGCTCACCCTGGAACTCCACCTTGGAAAGAGAAGAGAGTAGAATGTGATTAATTATAGATTGCTGGCTTGGTGCCTCTTTAATTCCAGCAATTACTCTATTTTCTCATGGCATTCTGAACAAAAAGGAGCTGTTAGGGCCAGGTTGGATGGGACTTCAGGCAGCCTGGTCCAGTGGAAGGTGTCCTTGCCCATGGTTTGGAACAAGATGAGCTTTAAGGTCCCTTCCAACCTGTGACTAAAAGGTTCTGTGATTGTATGAGTGTGTTGAGCCAGGGGTTTCCCCATCCTGAGCTGCTGAAAGGTGTCTGTCTGTTTTTATAACCCCAAACGTGCTGTGCCCTCCAATATGGTAATTTTGTGTTTCTTGAAAGCAAATTTCTAATTGGTCAAAGGAGGAGTGAAATGAAAAGAATGGTGGATAAGGTGAGAAAAGATTGTAGTGATTGCTGTGTAGGTGAAGACCACATTATTATTACTCTCACAAATTTCTCTGTGTCAGGTTTTCAACAGCAGAAGGTCAAGTTGTGCCCAGGGATGGAAGTGAGAGAACAAATATAAACAGCAAAGAGGCCTGAATGTCTATAAAGTGGAGAGTTTGAGCTGGTTATTCTGTGGAACATGTGTCAGTGTTGCTGCAGAGGTGTTTCCAAGTGGAGATTTCAAAGTGCAGCTCCTGGGGTGAGAGGGGATGCTGGAAGCAGGGAGGGGCAGCAGGGTCAGTAATGAATAATCCCAGACACCCTCCTGTGGCTGCCACCCTCTGCTGCTGAGGCAGGCTGCAGGACCTGGGCCAAATCTTTATGAAGACAGATTTTCCCCACTCTCCTGAACAATCTCTGTTGGAGGCTTCATGGAACCATGTGGAAATGTGTTTGCTTAGACCTTACAGCTTTCCCAGCAGTTGGGTGGTGAGAGGGCACATGCTGATGAGGCTGTACACACTCTATTTGCAGTCCCTAGTGCAGCAAACTCTGCATTTGGTAAATGTAGTGACACCTCAGAGATGCCTCACCACAGCTTCTCTCTGCTCTCAGAAAGAAAAGAGCAATGTAACTGCAGACTTCTGCCCCAGACTGCACTGTAGATGGCACTGTGAAACTAAGGTTTTGGTAACAAAGATGTGTTTTGCAGCACCTTTCCAGACGTTAATTGCAGTGTAATGTGGCTTTCTTTCTAGGTCCCCGAAGTGAAGGAAAGATTCTGAGATGCAGAAAGGCTTATTTGCTGCTGCAAATGGGAATCTGGAATAACTATGAAAAACACACTGAAATAATTGTGTTTGACTGGAACAAAATTCTTGCAAAGTCCCCAAGGTAAGAGCACTTTTTATCTTTCAAATGACACTGAAGATTCTCTGTTCTGGTTAGCAACAATATCCACTTGAATCCAATAGAGAATGAGGGCTTGACATTTCTGAAAGCAGCAGCCCACTGAGGCTGAAGGGCTCAGCACCCCTTGCTGCATCTGTCTGCCAAATTTCATTTTTTCTCTGCCTTTTCAAAGATCCTCTTGTATTTCTTTACTTTATCAGGCTGAAAACCTTCATCCTGTCTACCTGCAAGGCAGACTAAAGTCTGCAGAAGTGTCATTTAAATTGTACTGGATGCTTTTAGCAGCCTTTCAGTTTGGATATGACCAGATGGATGCTTTGTAGTGATACACTTATTCCTGGACTTGAACATTCTTACACGGGGTAAGGTTACCCTGTTAACCTGATGAGCCCTGCTTTCACATTCCTTGTTTAATGTCTCAAAAGAGTCAAACTCAACTGGGGAAAACTTTTGAAAACAGGTCAGTACATGACCATTTCCACTGAGACCAGTTTTGCTGCTGCACTGGGAATGGTGGGAACACCTGAGTTTGTTCATTAAGTGCTGGAACAGCAGCTGCTGAGCATATGATGCATTATTTGGGACCTGCCCATCACCACACCTGTCCCTTCCACCAACTCCCACCAGCAGTGACATGCTCAGAATGATAACTGGTGCATGAGCTGTAACCTGTGTGCTTCTCATGGAGAGGCCAAGAAAACTAAGGTTAAATTCAGCTCTCTCCTTAAAAAATAAAACCAATTAAAAAAAAAAAAAAATCAGTCACCTGGGAAAGATTTGGATAACCAAAATCTGAAACAGTACACTGATTTACAAAGAACTTAGCAGGCAGTTTTCTCAGGCTAATACTGGATCAACAGCACTAGTGACATTTATGCTGGTTTCACAGTGACTCAACCCATTAGCTGCAGTGACATTATGTGGTTCAGCAGGATGCAAGAGGTGAATTAGCTTCATCTGCTCTGAATAAACCTGGGAGGGCTCCAGAAGAGAGAGCTCATAGGGTAGATGAGGATCAGTGATGTCTTTATCTTCTGGGCTTGATTCATGCTCACACAAGTTTCCTATGTACAACTGGAAAAGCCATCAGGGTTTTTGTTCCTGTGTTCAGGGTAGCAATATACTGGGCCCAGAAATGGTAACATTTTGCCAAATCACTGCTTTAATTGTGGCTTCTATCCATATAATCTTCATTCTCTGAAATCTGTAGGCATGGTGAGGTTTTTTTCACAGTATTTATGTAATTAAAAAAAAAAAAAAAGGTAGGCTGAAGGTGCTGGGGTTTGCACCAATGCATTCCTTTCTGAAGTTTAATCCAGTATTTGTTGCTAAAATATATTGATATGCAGCAGGCTTCTGGTCTTTTCAGTCTTTTCACTTTTGATATTAGTAAATGCATTTTTTATTTGTTTGGGCTTTATCAACACAATTAGGAAAAAAGTATTGTTTAGCAAAGTGTGAAAAGGGAAATCATGCAAATAATTTTAAATGAGAAGACATGGCCTCTGTTTTGCTTTCATTGGTAGATGTTTATCAAATTTAAACAACATCCAAGTGTGTCACCTGGTTGTGACATGTCTAAGGCACGTGTTGCTTGGGATTTCTTTTTATAAACTTGTCTCTTGAGCACTGGAACATTGGATTAGCAGAATAGTTTTAGGCATTTTTCAAGATATACAGATAATTTTTTTTTTTTACAAAATACTTTAAAGACTCAACCGGAATGTGCAGAGGGAAAGTAGTTCCCAGAAGATCTTTTGGTGCAAATAAACTGTGATAGGCTTGCACAAATCCCAGCATGCTGATTAAGTGCAGACTAATATCACTGCCATGAAAACAGTATTTGGTTCAATTTATGCAAATCTATAAATTGCCTTTAATTAATTTGATGTATTCCTGCTTGCAGAATTTGCTGAAAGTGTGGAACATGGTATCTAAGGGTTCAAGTACATAACACCCATTTATGTATCATGCAAGCAATAAATCACCATAACTGAGTTTAAAAAGTTGATTAGATTCCCTTTCTATATGATGAATAGCATAACATAAGCCATTGAGGGATTTAATTGTAGATATTTTCAGAAAAATTATGGAGGATTTGGGATCTTAGTTCTAGGAATAACATGAATAAGAGTAACAACACCTTCTTTAGAGCAAATGTTTTCTGAAATGCAGTTTCCAGCACCCTGGCAGAGAAGTGAGTCCTTGCATGTTTGACTGAGGTGCTGCTTCATGTTTTACCCTCAGCAAACTGGCTGATCTCCAGGAAATCTCCCAATTATTGTGTGTTTGGGAGACCCAGCCAAGAACTGTGTGTGGCTCCAGTGGAGCTGGTAGCTTTAGTAAATATGTCCTGAGAAGTGTTAAGTAAAAATGGCATTTTTTCCTGTCATTGGGGGATTCTGTCATTGGGATTCTGTCATTACTATTAAAAATAGTAGCACAACTCAAAAATATGTATGTTTAAATTTGAGTATGGTTGGATCTTAATAAAGGACAAAAGAACTCATCCCTTATCTCAAATTCATAGAACAGTATTGCACTCATAATGTGTTATTATAAACATGTGATTGTGGGTAATGTGATGTGTGATAGACACTACTTCTAATTATGAAATGTCCTTAACAAAGAATTGATCCCAACCAAATAATGAACATGATTTTGTGAGTGTTGCCTTGCAACAATCCACATCAGTTATTCTTCAGCGTCCTTTCAGCTTCTCCTTCCCCACATCATTTTTATGTTATTCCCTGCTCGCATTGTTCTTTCACTCAACTGCTTCCTTTTCTGCCTCCAGGATGAGATTCTGTGCCAAATCAATGCTTCTGTCTGACTGGCTCTTTCTGGTCTATGTGTTAATGGTCTGCTGTAAATTGTTGTCCGCCTCTAGTCACCATCCCCGGGGGCACACAGGTAGGAGCTTTTAAACTCATTATGTGCTACTGAGACCAATTAATACCACTTGCAGCATGTTAGAGCCCACTTTCTAGCAATGGATAATTGATGAGGCTGTTGACAGAGCGTTATAATCAGTGCAATAGGTTAAAAATACAACACCAACAAGGAAAAAAAAAGAGTTATTGTAAATTTTCATGGCTTTTCTCTAGTTATTTATGTACTGAAGCTCGCCAGGAGGGTTTTGGAGTGACTTCATGACTGCTAGGACTTTGGGATTTGTTTGTGTCATTTTGCTTTATCCTTATCCAAAGACATTGTGAGATGTATCTTTATCTTCACCCTCTTAATCCTGTTGTTATCAACTGACTTTACAGCAGTATCATTTGCTCTGGTGGGCAATAAATCGAAGCCCTCAGACTCATGTTAGCCAGTTCCTTCACTGACTGACACAAATTCTGACCTGTGCTCAGATCAGCCTGTGATACTCCCCTTCTTTTCCTAACTGGCCTAGTGAGGAAAACAAGGATCTTGCATTTAAGGGGATGTACTATTGTAGTAGGGAAATACCTACCAAGCACAATGTGTTATCATATTATCAATGTCATAATAAGCTCAGAACAAGCTGGATTGGCTTCCAGACTGGATTTTTGTAGCAACTTCTCTGGTAGGATCATGGAGACATCAGCTTGAAAGCAGAAAGAGATAAAGATGTGCCAGTGCTAATGCAAAAGTATCTGTGCAAGCCCTAAATAAAACAGGTAGCTGTGCTAAGGCTGTGCCACCTTTGATCCCACTAGAGGGAGGCAAGGTAACAAAATACCCCCTGTCAGTGCTGATTTTCAGGAGAGGCCAAAACTCTGCCTGCAAACTCCACAAAGGGTCTGTGCTCTTAGCACCATGGTCAGATTCTTCTGGCTTGGGGATTTCTGCAGTGTTGCTCTTTGTGATGTGGTCCAATTCTTAAATTAGGTGTTAGTCCTCAAATCCATATGCAATGTTCTTAGCTCTGAGCCAGACTCTTGTGGGTCCAGGTCTAATGTTAGCATCCACTCCCCTCAAGGCTGGGAAGTGAGGATGCATTTGTAGAGGTTCCATCCTCCAGAAGAGACAAACTATTGATCTCTTTCCTGGCTGCTTCCAGTGTTGTCTAGGTGGGAGCTGAATGCTCCTCCTGTGCCCACCAAAATATCTTGAGAACTAGCAAGAAGGACTGACTGACCTGCACATAGCTGCTGTGTCTCAGAGCTACAAAACCTCCTCTTTGCCTTCCCCCATCACCAGCTCTGCTTTCCCTGGCTGTGCAACCCTTGTGTTTGCTATAAAACACAGCCACAGCTTATGGACAGTAACTGCATTGTGAGACAAAAGCCTAAGGAGTGATTCCAGTGAATGCAGTGGTGGGGGATGACCCACATGGCTGCTTTGTTCTGGGAATTAGCTGTACCACCTCCATGAGGAAGGAGATCTATGCACAGCCACAAGTTAATAGCAGAACATTTCAGAGCTGACCCTGCAGAAAAACCTGGACAAGAGCCTTCTGCAGCTTTTGTCATTTGGAGAGTGGTCTTGTCAGAAATGTTATTTTTGTCCTTTCAAGATGCCTGTGTACCTAAGGGAAATACCTTAAATTGACAGCAGGAATACTTTCCACCCTATCAAAGAGATACCACAAACACAGTTGCTTGATTTTAAGCCTCTTTGTGTGCTGTGATTTCTCTGGTTCTGCTCCTCATCAATAGCTTGGTCCAACTGTGGAGCTGTTTCTCAAATGGGCACCCTTGAAGCTGGAGCCTTCATGCACTTTTTTAGACTGTGGTGTCCTGTTCTTCCCCAAATGTGAGTTTCCCTCCTCCCATCCCACTTTGATTCCATGTGGTAGATGAAGCAGTGATCCCATTTTTGATTCTCCAGCTTCCCACATCTCACTGTTGGCTCCACAGAGGATATAGAGGGTTTAGGGTCTGTCCTCAAGTGTTTCCCAGCCTCATCTTATCTTTCCTGCTTGACACAACACATGGATTGACTTTCCAATGGATAATCAAACCTCTGATGGAGTCTATTATGTGAGCAAGGTGCTGCTTTGTTCATCAGGAAAGCAAATAATTCAGAGCTTTTAGCAGAGCCTGTTTTGTGGAAAGCAAATAATTAGCCTCATTTATTTCATACAAATTAGCATGTTCTTGGATAGCAATTGAGATAAAATTTTTGCAGTCAATAGGCAGCATTCACATTTTTCAAAGTCAAATGTCCTGGAGCACATTAGAGGGATGACTCCAAGGTTTGGGTTCAGCAAAGGCTTTGTCTTTTAGGTCCAGCAGCTGTCACCTGGCAGGGGCTGCTGAGCTGGGAGGCATGGGGTGCCAGCCTGGGATGTTTTGGGAGGAGCTGGTTTTAGGAACAGGTTGTGTCTGCTCCTGGACAATCAGTGTGTTCCATTGATTTACTTTATATCATCAGCACTTTCAAATAAATGTGTACTCACTGAAACTTTTTAAAGTAGGAGCAGACAAGGGAATTTAAGATGAAAAGTGGGAATTGACTTTTTCTTTTCAAAATACTGCTATTTTTAAGAAGCTTAATCTGGGAAAATACAATTATTGACCTAGGTCATGCTGAGAAAATGACATTTGGCAACTGCCTGGCCTATTCAGGCAGGGACAGAAACTGGATCTTATGGACCCAATAGCCATCCTGCTCCTGAAAAGTGGGAGAGAGTGGCATTGAGAAATCCCTTTGACAATGGATGCCTCTTCACTGTAATAATGTGTAAGACAGACCTGGTTCTTTCTTTTGCTCTCTGAAATATTCACCATCATCAAATACCTGTCAGGGGAGAGACTGTTCAATCCTGATGCCTTGGAGAAGTTTGGATCTTGGATCCAGCTTGGAGGCCACAGCCTGTTCTTCTTTGGAATTGCTCTGTCTGGCAGAGTCAAAAAGCAAAAGCTAGAGGAGAAATCTTCCTTCTCATCACTATTAGAACATTGAAGATGCTGCTTGTGCAGATTATTTTAGCAGCCTCCTTGTGTATCTGTGTGGAGAAGAAAAGTGAGAATGTTCATCTGACTTTGTTGCTGTGAATTCCCTTTTTAAGAATTTCTCCTTTGGTCTGACAATAACTAAGGGAAGCATCAGCACCAATTTTACTGTTTCTTTAAAACTGGGCAGTATTTCAGACTCTTGAGTACCTAACACCAATATAATGATCAATTCCATGCTGTGCTGCATGAAGCAACACACATTTAATACCAGAAAAGATTTGTTTCTACCTCACTGCTCTAAGTCACAAATGAAGAAGCATTAAAAATACATTTTGTCAGGTGAGGGCTGGCCCTGCAGACCCTGAGCTGGCACAGCCAGCTGAGCAGTTTCTGCCATGAATTACTGGTGCATCTTGGCTTTTTTTGGACTGTTTTATGTGATAATGGTTACCTGAAATGTCCCCAGCTTTGCTGAAGGGTCTAAATTTTTGGCCAGAATATTCCACATAAATTTCAGTTTTTCACAACCTTAAGGACTTTTTTTTTCCCCTCTGCTTTCAGGGCTTATATGGACAGACTCTGTCCCCACTGGAGTCTTCTTAAAGGAGAGCTGAAAAATGCAGCTTTGTCCCAGAAATATTGTTGCTTTCAAGAAATCAGGGAAAACCCATGCTGCTTGTTGTCCCCTTATTTTGGGGTTGGAGCCTGTTTTTCCTGGCAGTGCTGCTGGGCAGCAAGGAGATGATTTCCCATTTCCAGCAGAGGGCCCTGCAAGGCTGTGGAAGGGGCTCCAGCACTCAGCCACCACCAGCTCCCTCCTGATTCAAATCCCAACTCTGCATTTTGATAACTGGAATTATGAGTCCTTTGTATTTCCACGGGTCAGACATGGTTACTGCACAATAAGCTTTAGCCCTTGGTTCTATTTAACTCCTTTTATGTCTTAATGTTTTATTCAGTGTGCTATTTATGTGGTTTATTACCCAGCTTCTAAATATAGGGTAGCTACAATATACAACCCTGACTGTAATCTCTTCAAGTAATAAGGTAGGGAAGGCAATTCACTTGAGAAATGGGTTCCCTTTAAGACAAAAAGGAGCAGAATTCTCTGTGTGAAGTTTGCTGGTATACTTATTTTTAAGGAGAAAAAAGCATAAGAAATATTTATTTCCTTCCCCCCCCCCCTTAAATAACAATGAAAGCTTTTAATATATATCTGACAGACTTTGACAATGATTCCAAATTACATGCATAGCTATGTTACCAGTAAGTAACAATTCAGTGTTGATTTATTCTTTTATAGGGTGAAATGTAGCTTTTGGTGTCATTTTCCAAAAATGTACACTTAACAGTGTGGAATGGGATTGCATATGAAAAGATCTGTGTGTTCTGGGGCATTGAGGGGTGGGAGGGAGAGAATTTTAGACAAATTGGTAAATGGGGAGATATATGTATCAAATGTCATTGTTTCAAAAGTGGGGGGAAATTCTGTTATAAAAAGGAGACAGAGTCTCATTTAATTCAAATGGCCAAGCCCAGTGTCAAACTGTAGAGCAGGAGGCTGATGCCAAACTCTTTCCTGCAGTATCAAAGTGACCTTATTTTAAAACCATTGGGGAAAGCTTGTGAAAATATTGTCTTTATTCATTTTGCATTGACACCATCATTTTTCTTTTTACATAGCTGCTGCCTGCTGTAAATGATAATCTTGATATTCCATTAACCAAAATTTTAACCAGGAAAACTTTCTTTACTCTGTCTTTTCCTTTAAATCTACTTCTCCCAAACTTATATCTGATAACAGAAAAAAACATTACATTGCAAATGGATAGTCCTGTGCTAGTGTGAGTAAGAAATGGTTGGATAAGTGTAAATCCACAAATAGAACAGAAAAGATCTTGTCCTTGGTGTTCACTTGAGTGAAGTGATGCAGCAAAAAGTGGCACATGCTCTGCTCTGGGTTTACATGGAGGTCAACACGCTGAGTCCTTGGGAGGATGGATGCCAGAGTGATGAAGGCAGGAGATTGAGATGTAAAGGACTTGCATCGAGTTCTTTGCTCTGAGATGATTAAAAAATGAAGTCCTGACCCCACTGAAGTGGGAGTTTGTGATTCTTCTGTGATTTAGTTTCCAGCCCACTCCGGATATGTCTCAGCAGAAAAGTTAAACGTCACAGTTATGGTTTTATTAAAGCTTTAACCAGCCACTCTCACATAATTCACCATTCAGTGCTTGGCAAATCACTGCCATTCTGAAGGATGGAAACTGTTTTTAGGGCCTGTTCTTCTATTGATCACCATGTCTGTGCTCCCTGGCTGGGCTGCATTGCCACAGCCTCTCAGTTACACTGGCTGTGACAGTGCACAGCCTGCCCCAAACCTCAAGTCCCAATTCAGCATAATTGTCAGACCTTTCATCCCAAATGGATGGCTGCACAGGCTGAATAAATGGTCATGGAAATAGGCAGCAGTTTCTGTGAGTTAAGCTGTTTTTGTCTGTGCTACCTGATGAAGGCAGCCTAGGGTGGGCTGACTCTCTATGGTGGCTTTCATTGGCACACTAGTCTGTGGGTTGGTAGAAAATATTCACCTTGTATTTAAGAGCAGAAACTCTGTTGTCATCCTTGGCTGTAGCATCAAACGTGCCCCACCTGTGCCTTGTCCACTCAGATCCAAGAAATGCCCAGCTCTGCTCCCCTGCCAAGCACAGCTCTCTCCCCTCCCTCAATTTAACTTTCAAAGTTTGTGGTGTTGATGTGCCTGGTTTCAAGGACATGTTTGAGCAAGCATTTCTTCTTGGAACTTAGAAAATGTTTAATTAATAATGGAAGAACCTGGATGGAATTTTTTTTTTACTAACATTTAAGTGTTTTATTGGCAGAGCACCTCTGTGTTGCTGTTAGTAGCCTTTTGCTGCTGCTGTTTTTCAGTGTTTGGCAGCATTCTTGAATTCCTTCAGGAGAGTGACAACTGAGAGCAGAGAATGGATTCTAAATCAGGAGATTAAAGATGTCTTGTAGGCTTCAGCAGGTAATCTCTCCTCATCACACTGGAGATGGAAGCTGCACCTGACATTCACTGCCTTGCAGAGTGACCATTTTTAACAATACTTCCAGAAGTTATGAGTGGGAAATTCTAGGATCAACAGTTTTGCTGCTTAGTGTTTGGTCTTTATTTATTTATTTATTTATTTATTTCCTTTCTTTATTTTCACCTATTTTTTTTTCTCCTTATGGATATCATCCATATACCTTGCAGTCTGTGAATAGTCACTAGTCTTTTGATTCATGCTGTTATTTTGAGAAATAATGACCAGGTAAGTGTGAGGCAAGGTTTATCTGATCTTTATCTCCTGCTTGCATCCTTCTGGTACCAGATCTGGTTTTTCACCTGTATTTCCTTCAAGTGGCATCTTAAGATGCAGTGAATATTTTGGAATAAGCAGATTTCTTTTGATGCCTTTTTCTGCACAAACTGTTGCAAATTAACTGGGGTGGAATGGCAGGATCTGTGTTTAACAGACCAGGGGTGTGTTAACAGCTGTTTGTAGAGTACTGCATCATGTTGGCTGGTTGTGCCTGATAGCAAAAACAGAATTGTAAGTGACTGCAAAACAAAAATCTAAATGTACCAAGGTAGTCTTTTGGGTTCATTTTATTTTGAGATGGGGTGTAAAGCCTTAAAGCATCTTTTTGTGCTGTGTATATCCCATCTTCTCCAGCTTCCTTTCTTTCCTCAGGAGATTTCCTCCTTCATAGCAGGAAATAAGGCTGATAGAGAGCAGCACTGACCTTCCTTGTTTGTGGCATCCCTGGATTGTCTCTGGAAGGGACATGAAGTCTCTCCTGACTTCCCATGTTGAGGAGATGCCCTTTCCAGAGATCAAACAGAAGATATTAAAACTGTGTGTCAGCACTGACACTTGTTACTAAGCTTTCTCAGATTTGTTTTTAGAAAACATAATTTATTGAAAATATTAAGATCAGGTCAGAATATAACTTGAGAAAAGAGTCTGTGATGTCAGTTGGCTTCACTCACCCCAGCTACACGAGTGCCTGGCATGACTCGTGGCTATGCTAATGATTTCTGTCCATTGAGTCCTTTCAGCAGATGCTGCTATTCTTCCAACTGGGAAAAGTAAAACAAAACAAAACAAACCCAAAAAGCCCAACCAAAACTAAGTCAACTGAAATTTCTCATCTAAAATAGTCTGAATGCAGAGAGTTCCTTGCTGTTCTCTACATGCACCCTATTGAAGTTAGTACTGTTGTGTCACTGAGGAAAGAATGTAGCTGATAATTTTATTTTCAGTGTTTATAAATGCATATTGTTCAAAGAAAGTTTGATTGCTCTGCAAGTTGCTCTTTAGGGTTGCCACTTGCTTGGTTGGATGTCCAACTCTGCTGTCTCTTTTTAGGAATAGCTGCTGACAATAGAGTTTAATAATTTACTTGCACAGAGTTAATTTTTCAGCTTTTGTTCTTCTTCCAAGGTTTCGGAAATATGGAGACAATATAATGGGCTTTATTATCAGACCTACGTTCAATGTTGTTGTTTGAATTATATAGAAAAAAGCAATAGTTTGATATTTAATTCAGAAATACTGTGACAAATGAGCTGCTTTCCTTCCCCCACCACACACTATTTTTAATATTTTATTTGGGAATACAAAAGACCCTGCAACTTTGTGTTGACATTCTTTAGAAATGGAGTAAAATTGCTGCCCTCAGCAAAATGCAATTTACTGCAAGGGATGCTACAGTCCCCAAACAAGGAGCCAAGATAATTAGTCTACAACTGACAAATAAGTCTGCTATGCTAATGTAATGAAACATCCTTTTATCAGACTGCATCACATGGTGTTTGTGCCAAGCTAGAGAGAAAAGAGAGTTTACTCTGAAAACGTGTCCTCTTCTGGGGCAACAAATCTAATCCAGCAGTGACTGTGAAAGAATTTTCCTGACCCTTCCCTAGTATCAAGGGATTTGGATTGACTGAATTCTGGATCAAACCCAAAACCTGAGTAGAGTTCTTTCCAAAATAATTTCCATTTTTCTTTTGGCTGCTGCAAGAACAGCATCAAAGCAGCATTAATAAGAACTATGGCTGCAGAGGGACCAGGGAATAAAGGTGATTCAGCATTTTCTCTGTATCTTCTTTCCAAAAAGGAGAAGGGTCTTTGCCCCAAATTCTGCAGCCTAAATAAACAGTGCTTGGGTAACTCCTCTGGCAGCCAAATCAGAGCGATATAAAGTGTTTGTCAGTAACATGAACTGCTTTCCAAGGGAAGTGTGATTATTCTCATTTAAGAGATGGGGGATAAACCCTTGTGAGCATGGTGAACACTTCCATGTCTTGGAAACCAACAGGTCCCAGCTGCAGAACAGAGCCAGGGGTCAGGTTTAGATTATTTTACCTGGGACTTGATGGCTGGGCTGGGATTTATGCAAACAACACACTTTTTTTAAATGCCATCCTTGGCATCCCTGGCCAGCACAGGCACACATCTGTTAGAGCTGGCAAGTGACTGCAGAGCTCCTTCCCAGACTTATTTCCAACATTTCTTGGTCCAGAGTCTGTTAACTGAGTTGGTCAAAAGGCATTGCAAAGAAAGGACATTAATTCTTATTTATTAGGTTTTGATCACTATATTTTTTTGTGAAATATGACATGACCTTTCAGTCTGAGATCTGTTAGACAATAAATATTATTAGCAGGGTCACTCCTTGCCCAGGGGAAAGCTGCCTGTTGTGCAGTGATGAATTCAATCAGGGGACAAGCAATGGAAAGATGTCTGGTTTGTGGCAGCCTCAGCAGATGGTTGCACTGAGTGGCTGTTGCTAATTGCCACTGCTTTTATATCAGCATGATGAGTAGGAACTGGTTTGTAACTTGGCTGTGGGGATGGGGAGAGAAGAAATGAGGTCCTGGTGTGTCAGGTGAGTGAGGTGAGAGCACAGGCATTGTGCACCCACTGGCTGACCTCCTTTCAGGCACAGGTGACACCAAGGTACCTGGAGCTGAGAAGGGATCAGTGATGTTACAACACACTGTAAATGAAGAATTAAACAAGGTAATTCTGGATATAAAAAATTGGTATGAAAATCACAAGGATAAATGCTGTGCTTCAGCAGGAGTGTGTGTAAAACCAGCATCCAATTGCAAAGTGCTCTCTGGGGCAATGAGAGCTACTCAGTTTTTTTTTTTTTTTTTTTTATAAATCTGATGACTTAAGCTATCTGCTTTGTGAAAGGACTGCATGATAGAGTGAACAGGATGTGAGTCTTCAAGGAAGAAGAAAGACAGAAATCCCTTTCAGTGGAGACAGGATCTCATGATGTCATTGAGCACTTGACAGGCCAATTGAAATTCAAAAATCACATTTAAATTTCAGAATGATGAAACGAGGAGGAGATAAATAGGTCTGCACTAATGATTACATAACCTCTTGACTAGACTCAAATAATATATTGTACATTTTCAGTTAAGTCATCCAAACAAGTGCTAAAGTTTAAAATGGTAGAAATGTGCAAAGCTGAGCTTTTTCTTCATGTTAGGTGCTGTGCAAGTCTTGTTTGTAGGGGTGTGTGAATTATCAGGGCTTTAATGCTCCAGTTAACTTTTTTTTAACAGGTAAATGGGCCTATTTTGTTTGGGTATAGAGGCAAATCAAGCATGTGTCTTTACTGACAGAACACAACTCTCCTAAATGATTCCTCCTGAAGTTAAGCACTGAGTGTCCTGGGCTGGGTGTCTCACTCAGAGCTGAACAGGACATATGGCAGCAAATCAAGGCAGATACCCTTGCAGACTCTCTGTAAAAGCTGATTTGTACAGCCTGCAATCACAGGGCAGCCCTGGCTGTTTCCTGTGACTCTTGTGGAGTGGTTTTTATAGTACTCAGGACTTTCTGGAGAGTGGAGGAGTTCTGGTTGTGCCCCCGCTTTTCTGGCTGACTGTACAGAGAGGACAGCATGTCAGGCTTTCCAACTGTTACAAAAACCCCAAGATAATCAAACCAGATGAAATATGGATTATGATTCCCCCATTCTGTCAGTGGTGTAGTTGAATATCAGGTACTGGTAAGTGTTAATCAGTCACAGTTCACCTGTATCCTCCCATACACCAAGAACAAAGCATCATCCCCTTCTTGTTGACTCTACACCACTGCCACTCTTTGGGAGAATTCTATGTAGTGGGATTTAAAGATGAGTGAAATTAAAAGTAGATGAATGATAATTTTATGTTTCTTGTAGCCATTTTACAGGAAATATGAAGGTATGAAAAGTACAGAGACTGACATTTGTTCCTCGGTCTCAGCAGCACCTCACAGAGAGAGTACTGATTGTGCAGCTAAACTGCTGAGGAAATCTTTGTCTTTTCCTCTTTCCTGGTCCCAAGTCAGCTCACTTGTCTCCTGCTCCCCTCCCATTCTCCTTGATTTGGAGGAGTTTGTGCCACTGATGTCTTGCTGTAGAGTCCTATTAGCATCAGAAATTTATCTTCTTCACAAATTGCCCTGTAGACGGTACTCTGACAATTTGAGTTGGCTTTAAATTGTTGTCACTGTCTCTGCTTCATCATCCACAAGTAATGATGTTGATAATGAAAATGTTATGCTATCATTTACAAATTCTTAGCCTCTCTGTTATCTATGAGGAGATGATGGGTAGATAGCAGAATATCAGTCTCATTCTGCTCTACACATATTCTGAGCTCCCAAGTAATGAAACAAGGCAGACACAGGATTTTAAAGCTAGA
This sequence comes from Erithacus rubecula, assembly GCF_903797595.1. Taxonomy (NCBI): domain Eukaryota; kingdom Metazoa; phylum Chordata; class Aves; order Passeriformes; family Muscicapidae; genus Erithacus; species Erithacus rubecula. The sequence continues at coordinate 15,807,258 of NC_136665.1, read as the reverse complement.
TTTAATGAGATATTTAGGTACCTATCACAGCAGATTAGCAGCCAGTAGGATTTTTCAAATGGTTTTTTGCAAGGTATGTGCTGAACCTCTACTTTAAGTGCAATGAAATTCTAGATCTGAAGACTTGGAATCTGTGCTGGTATAAGATAGGTAAGATCCTGCACATCACAAAGCTCTGTGTCACCATTCCTCTCTCAGCTCCAGCATCTCAAACCAGCTAAAGAACTGCAGGATGGAGTGGATTGAGCCCATGGATTGATCTCTCAGCCAGCACCAGGAGTGAGTCCAGGCAGGAGGTGCCTCTTCTGTCCTAGTGCAGAAGGAGCAGACTCTTACAAAGGCTGTTTATTCAGCTCCTGCTTTATTTTCCTTCCTCTGCACACTTGAGCCTTGCTGGGCTGCTGCAGGAGGAGCATCCCTGTGCCCGTGGCTCCTTCTGCATCCTCTCTGTCCCTGTGCTGAGCCCGCTGGATGGCAGCAGTGTGACAGACACAGCTCCTGCCTGAGCTCCCACTTAGATCTTATTCTCCCAGATTTCCATGGGATTTTCTCCCTACTTCATCTTTTATTTGCCTCTGTGTATCCAGGAGAGGCACAGATTGGTTTGCAGTTTCCTTAGTGTCCAAGCATGTTTGTAGCTGTTGCAGATTTTCCAAGAACAGGTCAGGCAGTGGGAAGGGGACATGTCCCTGCTGTGAGTCAGGCAGATCTTGACCTGGGAAGTGAAATTAAATTGAGCCTGAGCATTCCCTTCCCAAGTTTTATTAGGCTGTATCAACAGCAATTAAAACAGGCAGGTATTTACTGCCTGATAGCGCTGACAAATAATTTAATTTTTCACTGCTTAAAAAATGATCTTCATTTTAGCAGGCTTTGTAATTAGGTTTGACCTTAAGCAGCCCCACGTTCCTCATGTTAGTATCATCACGTTAGGAGCAGTATCTGAATTTCTGAGTCTATTTAAAATGTAAATTATGTTTCTTAAAATTTGTAACAACATCTCATATAGCATGGAGATGTTTAGCATTTATGTTATAAAGGTATGTAATAACGTTTCAGAACAAAATATCCTGATTTTATGCTGAGTGCTGGGACCTGCAATACTTTATATGTGTGCCAGTATTTAAATGAGATCCAGCTCACCTTCAAGGCTAACAATCTATTAGGATGAAAGTGTGGGCAGTTCACCTCAGTGTCACTGCTGTATTTTTTAGCTATTTGTGTGTGGACTCTGTACTGTGAGAGAAAATATATCTTGTTGTCAGCTACATTTTTTACTAATTAGCCAAGAATAATTAAAAAAAATTCATTGACTCTCACCATTTAGTTGCAAGAGACCAGATGTTAAAAATTAAAAAGCTCTGTTTTGTTGATTGAAGTTTAGGCTCATACCTAGATACCCAAAATGTTGCTGTCATTTGAATTTTAATTTTTGTGGGTCCTTCTCATGTTGAGGAGAGAGCCTTAACTGTACATATCTCTATTTTAGGAAATATCACACCTGCTTTCTTTGGAGGTGATTCTAAGTTTAAGAGAAAATACTTGTGTTTATTAGAGTGTGAATATGGCATTAAGTGGTTGCAATAAGGGCAGTGCTGCTGCAAGCAGGAAATATGAGATCAGAACAGATCATTTCCCTAGAACAGCAGGGCTATAAATGCTGAATTATTTACAGTAAATCCACAATATTTCTTTTTGGATATACAGAAGATACTTAATCCCAGCCACAGGTCTTTATGATGGTTTTAGGCAAGAATATGGAGACAATGAAGTGAGGAAAATTGGTATATGGAAAAAAATTGCAACCTTGGAGCTGGTGCAGGCTTCACCCCTGTTATAGCCTTTAATCTTAGAATTAAACAAGATTTTGGCAACTTGTTCACCTCCTTCTGAACTTGCTTGCAGATTCAGTGACACAAAACTGTTTCAAACTTATCAACACCAGCACTGGCTGAATGTATTATCTGATGCTGCACTATGGAAATTGGGGCTGTTTGATTTACATGACTCTCCCAGCTGTTGGATTTATCTGGTTGGCTTAAAAGCCTGAAGCAAAAATTGCTTTGAAGGAGAATTTTTTTAGAAGTAAAGAGATCCCTTAGTTTGGGTTAATTGTGCCATCCAGGGAGGATATTTCATTAGCATTATTAATCTAGGTCTGTGCCTGACCCTGTGGGAGAGTGCTGTGTATGCTCCAGGTGACAGAAGATGGAATATCCATGCAGAGGTCTAGCTGGCAGACACACAGAATAATCCACGTGAAACTGGGGAGTTTTAGGGGAGTTTGGAAGTTTTAAGGGCACAGCTTAGAAGTGTACTGGGATTTGGTCCTGTACATTCATTATGAAATGATACAGAATAATCAAGAGATGATTTATGCACTTGTAACAGTGGTGTAGACAGGCTGCTGTCAAGAATATACTGATGTTGGTGTCTTGTTCCAAGTGTTGGCATTGGCTACAGGTGATAAGAACAATGCTTTGTTTTCTGTCCTAAGCAAGATATTCCTTCTCTTTAGCTGGTTCCATTTCAATTTGCTCTTGTTTATTATGATGTTTGTCAGTCCAACAATCCAGCATGTTCTGAATTAATTATGAGATGCTTCAGAGTAAATGGAACTGGGACAGCAGCAGAGAACAGGAGATTGCTGTGGTTTGCTGAGTTTAGTGAGAGTCTGTATTTCACAATGCTTTCCTAAAGGGCAACCACATGTGCACCTTTGATTCCAAACACTTCTTAACCCTGGAGGACTGGAAGTTCTAAAGGAGCAGGACAGATGTTGTTTTACACTGTCTCCACCTGCCACTGACTCCCCAGTTATTTCTGAGAGTGCTGGGCCAGCAGAGGCTGCTGGCAGTGCAGACTGGGACCCAAATTCTGGGGCCCATCCCTCCCAGCACAACCTGTGCTGCTCTCAGGTGCGAGTGCCCAGCTCACACTCAGATTCAGTTCCATTCGATTTTGATTATTAGATATCCCTTTGAGAAATCATTCATTAGATATCATCCATTGGGTTAAATATTAGATAACATCAGCAAGTGCTGAACTGGAAAGGTCATTGTTTTCAGTGTTCCCTTCAGACTCTTCTGAAAATCCCACCTGAAAAATCTCTTGTTAGTCACATTAATTACATGAACAATGCCATCCCTCATTCTCAAATGACAGGGAAACACCAGTAGCTGCTCACCTTTAATTTCTTTAATGTTTTGTGTTCAGTGATAAAGTTACAAAATATGCTTATCAGGATCTCATAAATAATTGCAAGCTGAGAACAGAATAATGATGGAAAGCAACCAGTTATTCAGATCATAAACTGCAATTCTTTGTACTGCCAGGAAGGACTTACACCAGCTTGCTTGCAGAGTTGCTGCTTTGAACCTTCTTGAAACCTCGAAGGTGTGTAATTTGAGAACTTTTATGGATTTCTTTATATAATAGTTCTAAGAAGCCTTGCCCCCAGTGACCTAATTATGTCACCTACATGCTGCACAACTTTGTACTCCAGCAAGGCTGCCACAGGCATGGGAGCTTTGTGCTGAATTTTTTTTTAAAATTGGACTTCATCTTTTCTTCCCACCTCCCCCAGTACAAGTTGCTGACTTCAACATTCTACCTTAGGTTGAATGCTCCACTGCTGTGTTTTGGTTTCTTTTTTTTCTTTCCTTTGGGCTTTTGTTTATGTTTTTGTTGTGTGTGGTTTTGTTTTTTTTTTTTTTTTTTTTTTTTTTTTTTCCCAAAAGGCCAAGGATGCAATGGTAGAACTAATTTGTATTTTAAATCTGTACCTTGTAATTAGAGCTAGGAGGGGCTGGAGGGAGATGCCAAGCAAGTAAGAGCTTTTTCTTTAAAACTCTCCAGGCACAAAGCCCAATCCTAGGAGAGCTTTAAAGGAAAACACTAATGAAATTCCTGCAGAAAAGGAAAAATAAGCCAACAAAATTAAGACTTAAGCATGCTATTTTTATTTAGGGGTTAAAACAGACTTTGCTACCCCCTGGGTTCACTCTGAGATAAAACATTTAAATCACTAATTATTATATTCTTTTTGTGTGGATTAATTTCTGCCCCACTGCTTTCCCCAGTACTGAGATTTTTAGGTGATTGAAGATGATGTTGATGTTGCTTGGAGGATTTGCATCGTTTTACCTTAACTTTGTTTGAAAATCAGGTTGTTTTTACTGTGAGATCAGTAATTTTCATAAAGTTTGGCTTTTCTAGAGGGCAAAACTCCAAAGCACAACTCCCAATTTATTTAAATCTTGGAAATTGAAGAGCTGTGGAATTTAGCACCTGGATCTCTTGAAGGTTTAAAAACACCACACCTTTCACTTAAGCAGAGCAATGACTTAGAAACAAAACAGAGTCATGGTCACCCATGTTTACAACCTCAAATAAGGTGATGGTGGTGAGAAAGGGTGGAGATGGCAGAGCAGGTCTCTTGTGAAGCTGAAATAGGTGTTTGCCATCTTTTGGGCAGGATTCTGCAGTTTTAAGCCAGCAGATCTCCAATGGTAGAGCAGCCCAGAGCTTTGTGCATGGATCTGCTGATAGGATTGCTCCAGCACAGAGGATTCTTTGTTTCTAGGAAACACATATGCAAAATTTTCATTATATGTTCCCTTCTGAGTGCATTGACTCCATCAGCACAGTGAACTCCAGAGCTTCCTTCTGCCAGCTGCTCCTCTAAGGGCCCCTGACTTCTGACTTCTGCTCTCAGTAGCTTTTCTCCTTAGTCTGTAACAATTTTTATTTCATAAATGTCTAGTTTATAGAATCAGACTGATGGCTCTGAACATTTCTCTGAAGCAGAGACATTGCAGAGCTAAGCCATGTTGTTCATTGGCACGTTATGCTGTGCATGAGATGGATGATTTTGCATTCCATGTACAAGCAGGAGCACAAGCCTCAGCTTGTGCTGGCATTCCCAAGGACAAATGGAAACAAATCTTGAGCAAGATTTCTTTTGATAAAGAAGATACCCAGTTAAAATGAATCTGAAGCCTTTTACTTATGCAGGACTAGTTTTTAGTCTTTGTAAAGAAGAGAAATCCAGTCTTGCTTAAAACTGGATTATTCCCCCCCTTTGCTGGTGGAGCCATGGATAGTTGTCTTTCACTCTTCTCCTTTTTGTATGGGTGTGGAAGACTGCAAAGCTGGTTTTGTCTCTATAATATTTAGTACCTATCCTCTATCACTTGAGTTTTGCAGGGTGATTTGAGTTATTTCTTTGTGACTCAGTGAAGGCAGCTTTTTCTCCTGTTGTAGCTGGAGGACCAGGCTGAAGATCCAAGTGAAGTATCCATAGTCTGAAGAAAGAGAAGGCCCACCAGCTATTAGGATTTGTGAGCTGAAGAGCAAATGATGGGGATTTTTGTATTTCTAAAACTAGATTGTGGAAATGAGCAACATCCCCCATCATCCAGGGCATTCTCAGCTATACCTCTAACTTAAAAATATAAGTTTTCCAAGTGATGTAAATAAAATTAATGGTCCTGGCTTTGTTTATGGGCTGTGTCTCCATGCAGGCTCAGCCCTGGTGCAAACACTCCCATCCTGGTGTTAGGAGGAGCTGTAAAACTCTGTTCCTTATGGCTCCCTTGTAGCTCTGTGCTCTGATGCAGCTCAGCATGCAGATTTTTGAGTAAGGAGAAGCAATAGTTTTCAACATAAACAAGTCCACTGGGTCACATTAACCTCCTTCAGTCTCTGTGCTAAATAATTAAAATAAACTAGGTAATGTTTAACTATACGTATTTAGAGGCTTACTGGAGGAGCTTATTAGTTCAATATTCTAACAGAGTGTCTTAAACCTTCCTGAGCTCCAGGATCCCTTATTAAATATTTAGTGCATATTGCTGAAAAAGTCAAGATTTGCTTTATTTTTAGAGGAAATTCCTATGCTCAAAACTCGCTCAGCCTTTAAAATACTGGCCATCTATAAATACTACTTTTCTCAAGTTGTCATTTCTTGCCACCAAGGAGTATTTTTCATTTGTACCAATCTTAATAGCACCCCAAGAACTAATACTTGCAGGAGACTCTGCAGTGCATCCTTGCTGTATTCTGTAGAATCACCTCAAATACCTTTTTAAGCAATTCATTTGACAGCAGCTCCTTTGGATAGATAGAAGATGTGTGTCAGCTGCTGACTGTGCTTTGGAGACATCAATATTTCTCCTCTTCTGCTTCTAAAACTGTCAAAATGAAATTAGTTAATTGGTGGGTACTTTAGTGTAGTTGCTGTGGGATAGTAATTATTGGTGACAAGAGCTGCTGGATGTGCACTAATACAGTACAGCAAACCCTAAACTTTGAAAATATAAGGCATTATCTTGCACTGCTATTATGACTAGTAATTTTGCCACTGTCTGTATTGCTAGAGATTCAAACCTTCAAGTTCAAGGACTTCTTGCCAGGAGAGAGAAGCTTTTGCTTTGTGCAGAGCAGAGTTTTATAAGACTTGCCACATAGCTAAGCAACAGCAGCTTAGTGGATTAAAATAGCATCAGTGATATCTCCAGTCTCTGGGGTAATGAGTTCTAAGCAAGGCAAAGACCTCCAGGAAGGGATTTTGTTTCTGTGGAGTCTCTATCAGATGTTAGTGAATAATAAACAAATAACAAATTGTTTCACTGAGTCCATTCTCATTTTGCCTTGTTGCCTGTCTTGGTTCAGTACTTCTGAAGACAAGACACAATCCATGTTGCATTTACCTTTATACCAGGACTGATTGTTTAGTGAAAGCAATGCAGGTCCTGTGTTCTCTCTCTGCCTCTTGACAGAAACTGGTCACTCCCTGCTCCAGGATTGTCTTTCAGTATTTTCATTCATCACTTTCCATTTTTTGTGAGGTGGTCTGAGGTATCAGGTGAGATAAAAGGGTCCCCATGAAAGCAGCACCTTCCAGTGTGAAGAAACCATTTACAGAATCCTGCAAACAAAGCTGTTTTCTACTTCTAACAAACTCCCCATAAATGGTCTGTGTGCCATAAAACATAAACCACCTAATAATCCAACCCTACATAGATGTTTAAAATTACTCAGAAGCTGACAAAGGACTGGCAGCATGTTGGATCTCTAACACAGAATCTATTCATCCTGGTAGTTGCCATCCACCTCTCATATGGAACTCACCTGTGCTTTAAGCTGTGAATCATGAGCAGCCATAGCTCTGTTCTCACAATGCTAGGAAGGAGAAATATGAGGTGAGAAACTCTTTTAAAGAGGGTAGTCCTAATTTTGACAAGGTGTTTCATGCACAAATATGTCTGTTTCTTCACTTGCAGTATTTTCAGATTTTATGGTGTCTAGATTAACAGATTTTTCTTCTCTACTGACTCGAATTTTTTCTGAAATTTGATGGACATGTAAAAAGTTAACTAAAAAAAACCATCCTTCTGGTTTGAGCTGACAGGAATGCTAGAAGAAATAGAAATCTATTCTTTCTTACCCAGCTTCAGTGTTTTTTGAATAACAATATATTACTGAAGTTTCTGATAAAATGTTAATGATTTTAAATAAATAAAAGTAGAAATGAGTTATGATTTTCAAAAGACTGCACCTTTTAATGTTAAAGAGAAAAATGCATTCCTGAAGGAGAAATAATGCTGGGGTTTTTTTTTTTCTAGACCATTGCAAATAGATGTCAGGTTTATTGCCAAATAACATGTCTGATTTCATGTCTAATAGTTAGTGGAATTTAATGAGTACAAAGTGAAAAGTGGAATAGTTCTCAGTAGGAAGGGAGCTCAGTTCTTCTTTTGACACACCCTGCTGTTCACTCGATTGTAAAAGATGCCCACAGGTGGCAATTCAGTGCTCTCAGTGCCTTGCCTGTGTGAAAAAATAAATATGAAACCAGGGTACACTGGGAACAAACCCACCCTGGCTCACAGGCTCAATAGGTTTCAAGAGGAGTGGAAAAGGGGCAGCCTTTGTAGCTAAAGGAGGGTGTTGGTGGTCTGAGATTTTACTTGGTACTTGATATTTAAAGTAATTATACTAAAATGAATGCAGGGAGTGAAATTTATACTGAATTCAGTGGTTCAAGCCTTCAGGTGCTCCACTGCTGGAGTTTGGAAGACTTACTTGAAGCCTCCTCCAAGTTCTTTTCTGGAAATAATTTTCCAGCTGGGTCCATCAGAGCTGTGGGCTCTGTGGAGAGACAGCAGAGACACCCTGTGAGGATTGAAGGGGGCTCTGAGAGAGATGGAGACTAATTTACAAGGGTTTGTAGTGCCAAGATGAGGGGGAATGGCTTCAAACTGAAAGAGAGCAGCTCTAGATTGGATATTGGGAAGAAATTCTCGACTGTGGAGGTGGTTGCCCAAAGAAGCTGCAGCTGCCCCATCCCTGGAGTGTTCAGGGCCAGATTGGATGAGGCTTGGAGCAGCCTGGTGTGGAGAAAAGAGTCCTGCCTATGGCAGGCAGGTTGGAACTGGGTGATTTTCCAGGTCCCTTCTAGTCCAATTCTATCTATGATTCGATGAGTTTATGATTATCGCACTTTCCTTCAACTGTCCCATCCACCACCAGTGCAGAATGTTTGGCTCAGGGACTCTCATGTGGATGTTTCTTTCCTTGGAGTTGTCCTGGTTCTTGGGGGAATCACATCTTTGTGATGTTTCACTTGTCCAGCTCCTGTCTCTAGGATGTGTCAGAGTTGAGTCTGTGAGGAACAGGTGATGCTGAAATGTGTAATTTACTCACCCCCTGTGAAACTGTAGGTGCTGGCAGTGGATGTTGTTTCTGGTGCTTCCCTGCTTTTTCAGGAAACTTGCATGGTGAATTTCCTTCAGGTAAAAGTAGGACACTCTAAGTGAAGTGTCAGATGTTTTTAATATCTGAATGTTTAATTCTGTCTGGTGCTGACCCTTGTAACCATTGCTTTGTATAACTTGGAGTTAGGGACACTGTGCATGGCCAGGTCAAATTATGAGCATGTTTGCTGTCAGCTCACTGGTCTGGTTTGCTGTGTAGTTTTGAATTGTAATTAAAGATAAATCATTATTTTGCAGCCTCACAGAACACAGAGTGCTTGAACAGGATAGTGAGAAACCTGTTTTCTTCTTTGTAAGTGAACTCTTCTGGGGTTTTGTTGCTGAAACTGGATCCCTTCTCAGCTAAGGCTACTTCCAAAGTGTACATATTTATGATAACCTCAGGCCATCCACCACTGATTTCAGAATGAATTAGAATATCCATTCTAGATGTATCCTGCCTTATCACAGCCACTGATTCACAGTGGAATGCATCTTTTGCTGTATTTTCTTGCTTTAAACCCAGTAAGTTTTCTACACTCATTTCAGAATTTTTGAAGTATTCCACATTTTCTGTCTCTCCCTTAACCTTTGGCCAAAAAATAAAAAGGGAATTTTACCTTAGATTCTGTACTGCCATTTTTGCATTCTCAGAAGCAGTGCTTGTTGGAGACTGCAATTAAATGCAATTAATATTATTACATATTTCACCTGTAATTCAGGAGTAAAAAGTAAATTACTTTGTTAGAAGTATTTAAACAGAGAGCTTGCAGGCACTTAATCACATACAAAATAACAAAAGACTTTTGAAAAGCCATTTCTATTTCTACACTGTCATGTTGAATACCACCATGCCTGTTCCTTAACAATAAAGTTTTATAATATTTGTTAAGCAAAACTCATATTTTTATTAAATGCAGAAATGTAGGTATTTTTACATTACAGGACTCAGACTATTTCATTAAAGAAAAGTCACAGCAGTTCAGGTGGGTGAGTTATTTTCCTTGAAAGTTCTGTTTGCCAAGATAGAATTAAACTGGGCTAGCCAGGGCTGTCAGTGTGCTGACAATTGAGTTCTCTTCAGGGAAGTGGTAGTGCAGAAACCAACCTGTTAATTATTATGTTTAATCTCAGCTGGTCAGGTTTGCATGCTCTGAACGTGGATAGTCACTATAAAGAAAGTCTTGTGATTTCTTGTGCTTGAAAATAATGAGATGCAATCACAAGAGATGAGGAAGCCTTGATGGATTAGTAATGAGGTACAGAACCTTTTACCTCAAGGTGGTTTTTCCTAAGCCAGATCTGCCTGCTGCTGTTGAGAAGTGCCCTCAGAAAGGTGCTTGGTCTGCACTGAGCTGGAGCTGTCAGGGCTGTTGATAAGAACAAATCCACTGAAGAAAAACTGCCACGGTTGTGTTTTTCTCTCTGGCTATCTCCTTCCCTCTTATCCAATTAGGAGGCAGAATTTGTGCTGTTTTCTTGGATTGTGCTGACTGAGGGAGATTGATGTGATTCCAGTTCAGCTGCTGGGAGCTGCCTGCTGGGCAGTGATGGTGCTGCTGGACACCAGTGAGTGCTCTGGAGGGAGCCCAGCAGCAGGAGGCAGGGGCAGCAGCTCATGTTTAAAGCAGAGACTGCCAGAAGTTCATGTTTAAAGGCTCAAAAGTGCGAGGGAGGTAGTCCAACCCCACACAGCATCCTGAGAGGCTTTGAAAATAACAGGAGTTGAGCAGGTGTGAATGGGAGGGAAGTTTTTTTTCCATGGGCTGTCCAGCAAGATGTACAGGTCTATGGCAGCTGCTGGGATTCATTGCAGATTAAACTGACCTTTTCTTGGGTTCCCAGGACCTTCAAGCAAGGGGTCTTGCAGAGGAATGTGCCTTTGTGCAACTGCTGCTGCTCTGTAAGAACAGCTCTGGCAAACAATAGCTGCTTCCCACCCTGTCCCTGCTGAGACACTGAGTTGAAGGAAGTATCAAAAGGACACTGAATATAAATAATCTCACAATGTCCATGGATGTCCATAACTATCTACTATTCTGGCAATTTATATTGCAAGGCAATGTGTGTTTTGAGATCAAGAAAATCCAGCCACACTGGCAGAAACTCTTTTCTAGTGAGTTAAAGTCAACACAATTTTTAATGGTAGAAAATCTCCGCATAAACTGTGGGTTGAATTTTTTTTTTTTTTTGAGAATACAATCAAAAGAAACCTATTAAAAGTTTCCCCTTTTTAATATGCTGACTTCAAGAGGAAAACCCAACTGCTTTATTTAGAGTACCATCCTTGTGGAAAGAGAGGAAACTAATGACAACTGGGCCAGGTCACCTTTAACTTTCTCATCCGGGAGATGTTGGAGCATTGCTGTTAAAGTCAATGGCTCTTGGGGGAGCCTAACCAGCACTGCAGAAGGTAATGACATGTCCTCTCCTGCCACCTCTGGCTGCTCCATTATCCTTGAAAGCAGCCATGAAATTTTCAAGGCTTTAACAGGAACATCTGCTTCTCTCCCTTGGTTGTTTCCTTCACATCTGCAGCGGTGGTGACAGGGCATGTGCTCTTCTTCATTCACCCTCGTCGCTCTGACCTTTCCTGTGGCTCATTTTTTATGCTCTGTCTCCTTAATGACTATTCTAATTCATCTCTGCATTTGCTGATAGTCTTATTAGGGCCAAGGGAAAATTCACCAGGTGAGGGAGCCTGTTGTTTTCCTGTAAGAATGAAACTCTGTCAAACCTGACAAGCTGGCTGGGATTCTTTCAAGGGACAATTTCACTACATTGTTTCTGCAACTTGCCCACTTATGACAAGTGTTCCTGCTAAAAAGAGCAATCCTTCTCTTCTGTGGTCAATGAAGTAAATCTCCTTTTCAGACTCACATGTATGATTTATTTTTTTCTGGCCAACATCTAGATAAATATCTGAGTGTCTTCCTGCTATCTAAGCATTTAATTGCTGTTGATTTCAAATAGATTTCATGGCCAGCATAAGAACAGGACATTTAAAAGCCCTTAGGAATTTGAGACTTCCCCTTCAATTCTGACTCCTCTGAGCTTCTAATCCAAATATGCTTTGTCAAGTGTCCTGGAGCTAAGCCAGTGTCTGTCTGGTTTCCTACAGGCACAAGGAAATGATATTATTGCATCTGCTGCATCACAAAATAAATGTGCTCAGTTATTGGGGGGAAAATTCCCATCTCATGGTCGAAAACCCCCTTCCAAATACAATAATCTGCAAGAGTCAAGAGCTCTCTTAGTCCTTTGAGTGATAGCAGTGAGGACTGAATTTAATTCAAGTATTAAACTCTCAGACTTTCTGCCAGAGTTGTGGTCTCTTTCTGTCAAAGCTATGACATGGTAGGGGGAGGCTTTTTACTCTCCAGTTTGTTCCTGTGGTACATCTTACAGGATACAGTAGCTTCTGTGCCATTATAAAGTTATATTTTAGCTTTTCACTTTAAGCTGAATGCTTAATTAATATGGAAAATCTACCTAATTTTTGTCAAGGACTGCCAATTTTAATAAGAATGGAAGAAGAGCTAGATTCTTGGGTACTTGGAATGGGATGTGTGGATCAAAAAAATAATGTTTTAACTAATAGTTCTTTCATTTCTGAGAAGGGTGTGTTAACACTCTGTCTTTATTGATTCAAGCACCCTTTTTGTAGTAATTCACATTTTAAGCCTGGGTGAAATATCTTTATTATTGCTAGCTCCCAAAGGAAAAAAAGACTAAATTTATGTAAAACTAGCTGTACACTGACTTCAAAACCAAGTTTTTGCTGCATAAAATAATAGGGTTAATAATTTAAATAACATGGAGGAAATAAGGTGTGAGATCAGCAGTTTGTGTGTTGTAGCAGCGCCCATTTGTGCATGCCCAGTTACAGAGCAGAGATCTCAACATTTGGCTCTTTGAACTGCACTCTTCTGAGATTTTCTTGGGTTACAGCCTGTGACTGGAATGTTAAAATTTTAGTATTGCACCTTTATTTTTTGGCAAAGAAGATTAAAAAGTGAAAAACTTGAGAGGCTCAAGAGAGCTGCAGAATCTTGAAAAGAAAAAGAAGTATTAATGGTGGAGCTTTGACAGAGAGTCATCAGTATAAAATAGGAAATGTAAAGACCCTAACAACTTCTGAATTCTCACCTTTAAATGATTATTCTGTCATTAGCAGTGTAAGCTGGGGTCAGGAGTTTAAATGTGGGCCTATAGGAAACAGCTACCAGGTTAAATCTCACTTTATTTCATTGTGATTGTATTTTACTGTGGGTGTTTCAGTGCAGCATTGAGTGGTGGGCAGTCTGCAGTGGGGGTTTTCGTGTAAGAAATCCCCCCATATTTCAACAATGCTGACTGAGAAAATATCTGTTGACATTCTGGAAACCTCTCTTCTGCTTTGCACTTCTAGATCCAGCAGCTAAAACAACTTTAGTTCAATTTACTGTTTAGCCAGGTTGGACAAAGTCTATGTATGCTGAAAGCACTTAAAGTCCTCATGAAACTCAGAGTTAAAAATGCATTTGTTCAATTTAGTTTTATGACCTGTAATTTCTTAACTGGCAGCTGCATTTTGTACTTGGACTGCTGTGGTGCTTTCCTTGTCTATTCCATTGGATAAACCCAAGGAAATCATTACAGCTGTACAAAACCTGATATAAAATGAGATAAACTTTGCAAATAAATAATCAATGGTGACCAAGACATAGGATTTTTCCCAGGGATTAAAGACCAGCTGAGGAGCTGATGGCCTGGTGCCCAGTGCATTAACTGATCTGAGTGCTTGTAACATTCCTCAGAATTCCATTTGCCTGATTTGCCTATTGCATGGAAACTTCATCCCACTTCAGCACAGAAATCTATCATTCAAATTCAGTCTCATCTGCTGGTTCTGGTTTTTGTAAATGCAGTTCATCCAGTGGCAACAAATGCTGCTCTATGATTTTAATAAGCACAGAGCAATTAGTGGAAAGAGGGATTCACTGCCCATCTTTTAAATTAAGAATGTCAAACAGGACAACCAGAAGAGTTTAATAAACCACAGCATTTAATGATAGCAGTTATGTCTAGATCTTTCTAGAACAGATTGTCAAATGAGGGTTAATTAATGAATAACTATTTTTTTGCCTACCTCTAACTGTCAAATTCAGGCAAAATCCTATTATTCTACTGTCCCATCAAAATAATTTAAGGAGGGAAATATACTTTTGCATTATAAAAATAACCCCCAGAAAAGCAGTTCTTCCTGCCTTGTAAGTGTGAGCTGTTTTGAGCAGTGAAATAGAGTGCAGTATGTTTCCTTTTCTCTCCCCAGTTTTGCTGATTCTATTTGGACATGAGAATAAAGATTCAGTTTTCACTTGAAATGAAAATGCTTTTTCCCCAAACATCTACTTTGTTTTCTGGCAGCTTCCATTTACTTAATCTGCTGAGCCTAATGACTTAGATGACAATTAGTGTTTCATATTCTCTAAACAAATATCATTCTTGTCTGATGAACAACCTTGAACTGGGTTAAAAATACCTCTGGTATTTAGTAGATTACAAATGTTTGTTTTACACAAGTAAGCCTGAAATGATCATTAGATATTTCAGGTGATGGAAGAAAGGCACAAGGCTTAATCCTCAAAATATATTTTGTTGCATGCATGAGACAGACTTGAAAGGTTTTGTGGTTTTTTATTGTATTTTTTTTTTAAATTTCTTGAAGATTATGATACCATTAAATGAACTTCTGTCATGCTAGAGATGAGCAGCTCTGAGACAACAAGCACAGCCCTGAGACTGGTGTGAGAGCAGCTGCAAATGGCAGCGAGCTCCTGGTGCTGCAAGGGCTGTGTTAGTGACACCTTGGGCAGGATGGCTTTATTATTGGTGTGGATGGGACTGCCTTTCTCAGTCTGTGGTCCCAATTATGCTATTTTTGCTTTCCTATGGCAAGAATAACCTTGTTTCAAGAAGAAATCAGCTCTCACACTTGAGGCAGAAAATTTAATTTTTGCTTACAAAGGGGTGAGTAACCGTGAGCCTGGCCTGTGTGGATGTGTGTGTACCTGCTTTCTTCAGGCAAGCAGAAATCTCTCCAGGGAGCTGGTTTCATTCTCTTTCCCTTTCTCTCATGATAAATTTGTGAAGCAAGGAACAAATGAGAGAAAAATAGTGGTCTGCATGTAATAGCAAGAGTGAATGTTAATGGGACACCTGGGAAATACTCCTATATTAGAGAGCACAATGTTGCTCATTTGCTACAAGTTATGATTGAAAACCAAATCTTTCCTTTGTATTTTCTCCTCTGCCTCACCTAAAATAGCCCCACAGCAGGAAGCTCCCTGTAGGAAATTATTAACACTGCTTTACTCTGAGGTGCCTTATGAGGTTTTGTGCTCTTGGATTGTGTCTGGACAAGTGATGAGTGTGCTTGAACCAGGATGAATATTGGTGCCCAGTAGTCCTCATTGATCCACTTCAGCGAGTGCCCTGGCAGATAGAGACACTCATGTTTTAATTTGTTTTTGCTTCCAGGTCACCCTTCATCCACCTTCCCATTTGCAGCAGCTTTTCCCTCCTCCCCCCTGCATTTCCAGCACCTTCTCAGCTGTTTTGATTTATTGACTGCTCATATTTAATGCTTCATTTCTTGGAGAAGTCTCCTGCTTGTGTCTGATCTAAGGTCACCTGTGCTACTTATTCCAGGGGACTTTAATCTCCATATGGATGTGACCTCTGACACTCACTGCAGAATTCTCTGTGTTACCTGGTTCTCTCCAGCTGTGTCAGCAGGTTCCTCCACCTGCTCTGAAGGGTTGTGGTTTCATTAACTCTTGGGGTCTCATTATCAGGGTTTGAGGTCATTGTATTTTCAAATATAGAGGTACGCCTACTGTACCCTGGTGTTCCTCTCTACTTAGTTGCTTATTTTGAGAGTTATTTATTTATTTTTTTTATCCCACGTGTCACTTCTCACCTGTTAAAGTGGTTCAGGGCTGGTTCCCTAATTCCCCAGTTAAAGTCTTGATTGTGATCTTGCACATACCACACTGCTGGTTTCCACAGGGGAAAAAACACAAATGCCTTCATGAGAACAAAATCTGTAACTTTAGAAGTTGTTGGAAAAATTCTTTGGTTTGAAACCCGTTCTTTGTGGATGTTCCAACATCTCTTCCTATATCTGAAAAATGGCTGTATCTTTGCTTGCTTTTTTTAACAGATTTTTTACACTAGGAATCATGATTCTGCAGTGTATTTGAGGATTGTAAGAGTAATGGTTAGCAAATAGGATTCCTTTTCCCCTTGTTTGTTTTTGTTTGATTTTTTTGTGTGTTACATCTTACTTTGTCTACTATCATGGGCAGATATTATGGGAAGATATTTCCTGCCTATTTATTCCTAGAACAGCTGAACTGGGCTTTTGTGGCAGTTCTGGACTATCTCTGAGCACTCCCTTACTGCCCATAAGTGGAAAGTTTGAACTTTAAAAGTAGAACTGGACTGATTTGTATATTCAGAGGCAATTTCTGAGGAATTGTGTGTGTGTACATATATGTACTGTATATCCTTGAAGGAGAAGAGCATCTAAGATAGAACCTCGTGACATTAATGTGAAATTATGAAAAAAATCCAGTAGCTGATGGAATGGTAGTAGAGAAAAAGCTTTGCTGATACTATCAGCTTCTATGATGGTGTGTGTACATTTTATTTTCCAAGTGACTTTTAGCTTCTTTTCTTGAGAAGAGTTGTCATCTTTAGAAATACACCTTTTCCCCTTTTAACTCTGAAAAACCCTGCCATGTGAGCTGGATTAATTCTTGTAAACATGTTTGGCAAAGAATATGAAAAATAGCAAGTGTTGTTTCCTCTAATATTTGTGTTTTTCTAACAATATTTGCCTTCTGGTGTGTGCTTCCTATGCTCATGTATTTGTAAGCAAAAGCCAGCATGAGATGAAGGCAGATGATGAACTGGCACCAAGCTTCTTAAAGAGCTTTCCTCTTCCAAACAGCATCAGTGCCGACTTCTAAACTCATTTGTTTCTCTTAATGTTGTCTGCAATATTTAGTGCCATAGCTGTTCATCCTCCTATTGACATCCATCCTCTTACCCTTTAAATAAATGATGCAGTTGATTTTGTGCAGACCAAGCTTGCTGTTTTTGAGCCTTTCTGAGGAATGTGCTGAGCTCATCCTACTCCAGATTTGCTGCTCTCCACAGCATAGTAGCTCTCTTCATCAGAAGTGGCAGATTATGAAACAGAGATAAAAACTCCCTTTAAATTTGTCTTTTCCTTATGTTTCTTAGCCAAGAGTTTAGAAAGAAGAGGTGGTTGTTCAGGATTTCTGGTAGAGTCGTGCTGCCTGCATGTGAGTTGCATTGAGACAGCACTCCCTGGGAGTGATCAGAATTAGTCACAGAGATGAAATGGATGTGGACAGAATTGGCTAGAAAATTTCTGAAAGTCTCCTTCTTTCTTTGATATGTTCCTTGTGGTTTTGAAATGCATCACTACCATGTTTGGTATTTTATTAACAATAATTGTATTTCCCTCTTTTGAGCATTTCAAAGAGTTTTAGAAGTATTAATTGAGTATCCGCCCTCTGACATCTATGAAGAAAGTGAAAATAAGGTCTTGTCAAATACATTTGTTGAGAAAAAGCATTAAGAATAATGCAGAGAATATTAATATCACTGAGAATAAACAGTTCAGTAGTGATTATTGAGTCAACCCTACTCACAACACTTGTGCTGGTTGGTAATGACCAAAGCCTTGTGGTTCTCAACACTCATCCCCTGTTCACCATGCCTGGCTGGCCCATGCTCTCCCTTCAATAACAGCAGGTTGTCTCTGGGACAGAGACCTTTCTGTGCTGGTGTTGCTGAGAAAAGGTTTCTCCCTTTGGAGAGTTTTCTTATTTAAAAGGGAAGATGTAACTGAATTTCAACTGCAAACACCAACAGCCCTTAAGCTGCAGATCTCAATAGGTTTACAGGTGATGAGCTATGAATTTATGGGCTTTGCTCTCCACAGCTTTTCTCCCTCTCTCTCACTGCATTTCTCCCTGAAATGGCTTTCCTGATGTGTCCAGATAGAATTCATTTACTGTGATCTTCACACTTTAAAAACTCTTCAGTCCCTACTCCTCTAATGCTTCCAGAGAATCCATCAATTATAAAATATTTTAAGGCATTTTTTAAGTGTTTCTGTCAGTATAATCTCAGCTGCACATTAAGTGTACTTCAAACCTGAGATGAATGTTTATTTAGTGCAAAATGAGCAGTAAAACATACAGGAGAGAATTCTTATATTCTTTCTTTTTGCAGCTGTTTGGCACCTGAATGCAGATACAACAGATTTCAGATCTAGAGAGGAATAGATTGAGTTAGGGTTGGTTAAGATTTTCTGTGAGTTTTCTTAAATACGAAAGCCACTCTGCAAATGAATGTTTATCCTCTAGATTTCTGAACACTGGCAAAAATAGGACAGAATGGCACCACGTTAACCCTCAGCATTTGTTCAGCACCTGCTCACAGATGTGTTTGAATACTAAGGAGAAATTCATATGGTGCTCAACAGCATAAAAAGTGTCAGCATGTGTGTGAACAAGCAGGAGGAAATATCGATGTGAGCGTGTAGGAGGAGAAAGACAATTACAAGGGCAATCCAATTAATGCAAATGATGCATGCAGATGTCTGTGGCTTTTAGTGCTTCCACTCTCCACGAGCTGTGCATTAGGGATGAGGGAGGGGACTGCTGCCTCCCCTTGTGTGGCAGTGGTGTTTTCAGACCTGGGCATCCCATTCCTGCCAGGAGATGAGGAGGGGACACCTTTCCCTACCTGCTTGTGCCAAACAGGAATGTGCCAGTGAAACAGCTCCTAAACCAAGAGCTGCTTCCATGAGTAACTTAATCTCACCTTCTGCAAGCAGCAGTGTGTCTGTTGACTCCTGGCACTCTAGGCAGCACTGTCACTGCTCTAAAAGTCAAACAAGATAATTGAAAGAGAGCCCCAGGTTTTTGGGGCTGTATGCTCAGGGCCAGTGTGTTTGATTTCCTTTAACAGGACTGTTCACCTAAAGGAAGCAGGATTTGAGCTGGAAAATAGACATCCTTGCAGCTACATATTGATCCTTGGAGCTGCATCTTGTCCATCCTTATGATGTACCTTCTGGAAAAAAAGGCTTCTTCTCTCATCTCAGCATCTGGTGAATAGTGACTTTGATTAAACCTGGCCACTTGGTTTTTCATATGGCAAACACAAATATGTGGCCTGAGCAGCTCAAAACTTTTGCTCTTTATTTCTTCCCTTATAAAACCTTGTTCTCAAGAGACAAACCAGACTGACCTTGCTCTCCTGAAGTGAATAGAAACTCTGCTGTTGATTCCAGTGAATGCAGAACCACCTCAGTGGGCACTGTAGGAAACCAATGGGAACTTCCTCCTGTTTACTCCAAAGAGTTTTGATTCGGGCTGTAGCACTAATAAACAGATAATTAAATAAATACTAAGTTTATTTAATAAATAAATTAACAACCCTGTTAAATTAACAATCTCTCTTAAGTAACAATCTCATTTTACAAAATCTTTCCTGTCAGAACTTGTGCCACCTTTTCTCCAAGCATTATTGCCATGTCAGGTATTTGGAGAAACAATACTTTGGGATGAAGTGGCAAATTTACTTTCTCTTTTGTGTGCTTGATTTCCATATTGACTTACAGAGAAGCTGCTGTCCTCCTGACTAGTAGATGTTCTAATTTTTTCTTTTTTATAATAATATATTATATTATTATTATTAGATACTTGCATAAAAAGTCAGAGTCTGCCAACAAACTTATTACAGTGGCTTTTTAAGGTACTTTTATGTTATCTTCAGCATTTTGCCAACTTGCTGTAAAATACCTTATGCATTTTTCTGCTCTAGCACATTTTGCTTAAAAGTAATGTAGTTTTGTCCTCAGGGAAAAAAAAGGAAAAAAAATCCAAAAATCTCTGTATATACAATTCTTTTAAGAAGTTGAGTGCTCAAGTAGAACACTACAGTTCCACTCCAAGATTGAATATGCATAGTTTCTTGTCCATTGAGGTTGTTATGAATACAAATTTGGCAACAAAATTCAGGCAGCCAAGTGTTTTCACAAGTATTTCAGCTGTGCTTGAAATACTTGTGAAACCAAAACATACACAGCAAGGAACATTGCCAAGCCAACTTTTAAAAAGTTATATGTATGTATTTCATACTTTTTTTTTTTTTTTAAGAACCCCCATAGAAGCCTAAATTGCATGGCTAACTCTTTCTGAATGTTAAGATTTCCCACCTAATCAAATAATAACATTTTCTGGACAAAAATTACAGTGCTCTTAATCCCTCAGGAAAATTTCATTTGTAAAGGTGTGCCCAATGTCAATTAGCAGCAGATACTATAAAAAACCAAAGCAAAACAACTAAACCTACCCAAAATACCCAAACAAAAGCCTCCAAACAGTGCAAACAGAGAGGAGATGCAGGATAATTCTCAGGTTTGTCACTTTTGGAGGACTGTCTGTTGGTGGGAGCTCTCTCCCTTCTCCCTGCATTCCTTTGTTCTCTGTGCCTTTGATATCAGCCACACCTACACCAGTATCTGCTCTGTCTCTCTTCTCACACTTTGTGCTGCTTTGATGGTGACTATTTTTATTATTCTCAGTGTTGTCTCTCTGTCTCACTCTCTTATGAAATAACTCACCCTGCTCTGTAGTGCTGTTAATTTACAAGGTGCTTCACAAACACAGATAAGAGCCATCCAAGGCTCCACTCTAAATAAGACAAGACAAACGCAAGATGAAGCACTTGAAGGCTGTTCAGGAAAGTGAGGACATGGAAATGACTTATGCAAGGAGCTGAGGGGCTTGTGAAGTGGAGTTTCTCAGAGAAGGTTTAGGCAGGATGGAGAGGATGTTTGGCAGTGG
Organism: Erithacus rubecula; assembly: GCF_903797595.1. Lineage (NCBI taxonomy): Eukaryota > Metazoa > Chordata > Aves > Passeriformes > Muscicapidae > Erithacus > Erithacus rubecula. Next base: position 15,786,560 of record NC_136665.1, on the reverse strand, counting down.
AGAAAAATGATCAGCTGCAAGGAGCAGTGAGGTGAGACGTGAAGGAAGAGAAGGGGAGGGGAAAAAGAAACTTGGAGAAATAGGGGACAATGAATCTCGAGAAAAGCAGGACACAATATTTATCAGAGGTTTGTTCAGAATGGTCTGGGAGGAAACTGAATAAATCCATACAGTCTGGGTGTGTTTTTTTCTGTTGTTTTGGACAAAACTTGACTATCCATGACAGCTTTACAACCTTCTTTGTTCCCAGCCTGTCTATCATGACAAGCATAGCAAGCAGTGCTTACATGTTGATGTGTTAAAAAGTTTCCCTACTATTTAAGATGTCTCTCTTGTATTAAGTATTATCGTATCCCCTGTGTCCATTTATGAAGGGAAAGAATTAAATATAAAACCTAATGGATGTCAGGAAGGCAAAGAGGGGCGTGTTCTGTCTGGTTTTTGCTTTCATTATTTGACTGAAATTCCAACCTGCTCTTCTCCCTGTGGCTTTGTAAGGGGAAAAAGATTGGAAAACTGACTTACAAAATTTTATAAGAAAGAATAATATATAAAGTCAGAGAATGAGCCACATCCTACAAGACTCTTTGCTTCTTGTATTGCTGTGATGTAAGCTGGCGCTGGGGTCATTCCGTATCTTGTAGGACTGCACAACCTGATGGATTTTTTTTCTCTCCACCCTTACCTCTGGAACTCTTAGGCCAGCACCAGGTGAAGCAGGGCACATGTGAAGTGGTGGCCGTGCACAGGTGCTGCAACAAGAACCGGATCGAGGAGCGCTCGCAGACGGTGAAGTGCTCCTGCTTCCCGGGGCAGGTGGCGGGCACCACACGAGCCCAGCCCTCCTGCGTGGAAGGTGAGAGCTCTCCTCTCCTCTCCTCTCCTCTCCTCTCCTCTCCTCTCCTCTCCTCTCCTCTCCTCTCCTCTCCTCTCCTCTCCTCTCCTCTCCTCTCCTCTCCTCTCCTCTCCTCTCCTCTCCTCTCCTCTCCTCTCCTCTCCTCTCCTCTCCTCTCCTCTCCTCTCCTCTCCTCTCCTCTCCTCTCCTCTCCTCTCCTCTCCTCTCCTCTCCTCTCCTCTCCTCTCCTCTCCTCTCCAATCCTTCCTTTTGGTAATTTGGGAAACTTCTCTGTGAGTTGATGATAATCCTCTTAATATATGTGCTGGTCCATTTCATGTCTGTGCCAATAAAACTTCTTAATTTTTTCACACAAGAATTCTCCTCTAAAACTAGTTTGGAAACAGCATAAGCCAAGAAATTCAAGCTTATGATATTAACTCTTCCAGATGTCTTAAGACTTAGTAGCTTGGCTAAAAATTCACTGGATAATAAATGCAACCCTAAGGCTGGGCATGCAGATGGTGCTGGGACATCTGATATGGAGAGCTGTTCTCTGGATCAATACTGCCTGTTTTTCATAGAGGTTGCTGCTCTTGTTTAGTAAACCTACTCCAAGACAGACTTTTATTAAAGTTACAAAAATCCCTCATTTCATTAATTCATAAGTGAGATCCTGTTTTCATTCTTTTGCACGTAAAATTGCAACTGGTTTACTCAAATATAAAACAAAAAGCTTCAAAGTCCAATTCTAATCTAATATTCAGAAATATTTAGTGTCAGACATAAAACTCTAAATGCATGTGAATCTGTTTTCTGAAGTTTTTTTATCTATTATGAAGCTGTCAAAACAGACATTTGTGGATTTAAAAAAAATTAGATTCCTAGTGTTTTTATGCTTTGTAATTTAACAATACCTTTAAGTTTAACTGTGCATTTTCTTAGGGAGTTTTCTTTCTGCATCAGAAGAGTCTTCTGCATTTTTAGGTGACACATCTAATAGCAGAAATACTTTTACACATAACAGATAATAAAAGTCAGACATTATTTTAAACTCACATAAGGATTGCAAAGGTGACACTGTCATTCTATGGCAGAAATATATAAATCCTGTAGAGCCTGGATTCAGTCAACTGCTGCTGAAGGAATTTAATAGCTTATTTTTTTCTTAAAGTATCATTGCAATTAAGTGCAACAAAATATTATGAATGTAAGATTTTGACTTTTAAAGTGAGAGCCTTTGATTCTCTCATTCCTTAGGGTAATGCTTTAGCAGACTTTGCTTATTTTTGCAAGCATCTGGGACTACACTGAGTTGCTGCAGCACAGAAATTGTAACTCTCTTTCCTTAGCCTCAGGATTAGATGTGTTTTTCTCCCACTCTAGACATACCCTTCAGTAGATTCCTACACTGTGAAAGCAAGAAACTGTTCAGGTCTTAAATTTGCATATTACAGACTGATTATTGCAGATATTTAGGGTCTTTTTCCAGCACCTTTGTACTGAATGCAGGCTTGTTTAATTTTTAATTTGCCTATAATTTGCCCTGAGTTTAAAGGGAAGGATATGCCCAAAGCATAGAGTTACTTGGCCATAAAAAAATTATAAAGCAATTGGTTTGTAGCTATTTTTTATATTCATTGAGCTTCAGACCTTATCCAGTAGTGGTGATTATTGCACTAGGGCAGCAATTCTCTCTGCTGCTGGTCACTGCTGTGGTTGGTACCTGCTGTCCCCACCCCAAATCACCCAGCCCTATTTGCCCAGCACACCTGTGGTTTGCCATTCCTCATTCCCACCCCTTCAGGAGTGCTCATGGTGCCTCTTTCCAACCCAAAATCCCTTGATTTGTGTTTTTCTCTGTGCCAGGAGCCCTGGTGGGTGCTGCCATCATCTCTGTGTGTTTTTCACTCCATCCTTACTGACTTTATCAGAAATGATCTCTCACCTCCCAAGAAGCACAGTCAGGTTTCACTCATTTTTTATCCCCCAACTGATGCCCACAATCAATCAGTATCAATGCAAATGATCTGAGACCCAAATGAATGGTGGAAGTTCATACATTTATTTTGTAATGTTATAAGACTGAAATATCAGTTTATAAAAGCCAAAGCAGTGCTCCAAGAGTGAATTTTTGCATTATGCTTTTCAGTAAAAGTACAAAACAAAAGTAATTGAATGAACATTTCAGCAATATCCTGATGTCAGCTTGCCTGCTTGACACCCTAATTTTAGGTTGCAGAAGAACAAATATGTCTTGAAATTAAAAGGAAAAAAATGTGCTTTGCAAGAAGTAGGTTCCATTATTTTTGTTCATCTTTTCTGAATGTGTTATCTTCGAAGGCATGCAATTCAATAGTTCGTGCTCATAGTAGCATAATGCAGACCAGCTGAATCAACATTTTAAGCCATACTTTATTTTGAAATCCAATATAGATTATGTAGGATTGTGTACTGATATATTTCATAATAATTTCCTGGGATTTGATGAGTGCCATGAACAATGCAGAGCTGAGAAATGCATGCAGGTGCTGTTGTTAACAGCAGGTTTATGAAGTCATGACTACATTTCTAAAAGTAATAGGTCTTATCAGAAATTGTCTTAAGGGTAAAAAATTAATAAATTTGTCTAGTTAAGGTGTAGCCTTCCAAAGCATATTGCAAAAGTGGCACTGTGACTGCAAGTAGATTTTTAGTTGCTATTCCAGTGCTTGCCAGAGGTTTCCCAGTTCTTACCTGCAGTATTTGTGATACACCCCACATGTTTACATCTCTTTGCAGTTCTGTTTCTCACACAGTGAAGGAAGAAACTGGCATTTCTCTGTCCAGTCTCCCATATTCATGTATGGGTTAAACAAGAAGCCTCAGCTTCATTTCTCCTTAGAGCAGGTACTTGACTGAAGCATGCAAATGAAGGAAAAAAGTCATTTTTGTAGTCAGTGGAGATGGAAAGGCACTTCCAGAGGTCAATTCAAGTGTTGGAAGCAGTCTCTGGTGGTGCCTGCCTCTTAACCATTTGCATATGGCATTTACCCTTCTGAGGGCTGGTGAAGTGTTCAGCCACTTTTTTACCTCAAACATACTTCATGGAATTCACTGTTAAACCAGTAATTGTAGTTTTTATCTTTTGAAATCAACAAATTGAATATGGCACAGACAACCTCCCTTCAAAAAAAAACCAAAAACCCAAAACAAAACCAAACAAACTAAAAATAACCTCCCTTCAAAAAAACCCCAAAAAACCCACAGTGATAAAAAAATATTGTTTCTCTTTCCTGCTTCTTTTTTTCTAGCTTCCATTGTCCTGCAGAAGTGGTGGTGTCACATGAACCCCTGTTTGGATGGAGAGGACTGTAAAGTGCTACCAGACTATTCAGGTTGGTCTTGCAGCAGTGGGAATAAAGTCAAAACCACAAAGGCAAGTACAGATATCACCTATCTTTAAAAGTGCCAGTGTTCTGATTGCTCTTATTGCATTGTGTCTGAAAATGGTCCTGATTCAGTCTTCAGTGAGCCAAAGAAACCATTTCGTGGTGCTCAGTGCCAGAGGGATAATCATGTTCCAGAATCAGTTCTTCAATTTGCAGACTGAGTACAGGGATCCAAAACCTTTACCACTGTCACACAAAGTAAGCTTCCTGTGCTGGGCAGCCTTTTACCTTTTGAAAGTACCAGCCAGGCTTGGGAATGTTGGAAACCTTCACTGATGCCACTGAGCACCACTGGAAATCAGGATGGTTCAGAATATTTCTAATTACAGACCACCCTGTAACTGGCCTGATTTATTTATTTTTAAATCCAAACCTTTGCTATGTCATCTTATTTCCTAATTAATGTAGAGAAAATATCATGTCCTCTGTCTGCTTGGCAATTTAAAACGAGTTCAGTGCATTGAAGTTCAACAAGTCAGAGCAAACTGCATGTCTGAAGACATCATAAACCAGGAGTCTTTAGCAGGCAATAGCAAGCACAGACATATGCTCAGCTTTTCCCTTTACAGCCTCTTCTAGCTGGGAAAGAATGTTGTTCATTAGGTTACAGTCTGAGTTAATAAGCAATACTGTCACCAAATGTTCTTTAGTAAAGGCTGCTCTGAGGAGTGAAAACTGCAGTAATTTCTGGATGGGTGAGAGGAAATGGGATGTTTTGGGCAGCTGTGGTTTTTATGCTGGTGCTCTATAGACCTTGCACAGTGGCACAGAGGAAGTGGCATCCCTGCATGTGGCAGAGAGGTTGGAACTAGAAGAGCTTCAGGAACATTTTCATCCCAAACCTTTCTAAGATTCTGTGGCCAGTGTTCTTTATTAAGTGCCAGGGTGTAGTCTATAGCATTTCTGGGTCCTGCTGTTCTCCTGTGGTGGACACTACACCTGGAACTTGGTCTGCAAACTCTGGAATCAGTGTGGATAACTGAGACTCAGTTATTGCAAGATAAAGGTCACCCTCAGCCTTTCAGTTTTTTCCCAGTGCTGATTTTTACCTACTCATTAGTAGATAAGGAGCAGCATTGTAGCATCACACTGAGGGTGAGATTGGTGAATTAGGAGTTCCAGATATTGTACAACTTCATCTCTGGACAGACCAGAAGAGAGCTGGCAATTTATACCAAAAGGACCTCATTGTAAAAGAGTGGGTCAGGTTAATTATCCCTTGAGTGAGTTAATTGTTCTTGATGCATTTGACAGATACTCGAGGAGTGGGGAGCAGAACAAAGACTTTTATGTTGTCACTGATGACTGGAGGCCTGAGGTGTCAAATCCTCATTCATGCACCTGCCTTTTCCTTCCTAGGGACAGTAGTAAGGAAGCTAGAATGGAAAGAAAAGTTCCCTTGTCACAGGGAAATGGGAAGTATGGCATAACTTATATTTTTACTTTGAAAACAAGTCAAAGATTTGTATCAGAACCATAAGCATAAAATTTCTTAGGTCTATTGTTAAATTTTTGCACAAAGAGGAGTATTTGAACTGTCAGACCAGTAGCCCAAACTGTTCATCCACCTGTGAGCCTCAGCAATAGGACACAGCAAAACCCTTTGGGACAGTCACAAAAAGTGTACACATCCATGATTTTTTTCCAATTTAATGGTTGCTTTATGTGTAAAACACAATAGTTGAGATCCATTTCATACTAATTTTTCTTCTGTGTTATGCACCAGAGATGATTTCATTACCATTTAAATTTGTAATCAATTTTTTAAAGCTTTTTAAGACCCTGGGATCAGTGCTACGTGGGACAGTGGCTTCCACAGGTTAATTATACACTGAAAGAGAAAATGTCATTTAATCAACTTTAAGTCCTCTATATTTTCATTCCATGAAAATAAGGAAAAATGGTGTAACTGAAATATTTGAAGCACAGGAGACTGCTGACACTACTCAGTATTTAGATGAATAGTTAGTGTCTGAGTGGGACAGTTAAAATGTGCAAAGCTGAGGAATTTGCATCTTCCATCAGTTCCCTCAGGGAAGGAAATAAAATCTCTATGCTGAGTGTCTGTTTAGTTTTGTGACACATGTAGACACTGCAGAGCAGAGCTGACAAAGCTTTCTCCTTCCAGCTGCCTGTTCTCATCCATTTCCAGGACAGGAAATCCAACAGGACCCTCCCTGAGCAGCCAGAGCTGCTGGGTTTGTCCCTGTGTGTGCATTGAGCACTTCCCTGCAGCCCCTCCAGGGTCCTGGGGGAGTTCTGCTGTCTGGGAGAGATTTCTGCTGCAAGAACAATTTATTCCTTCTGTGTGCTGCCTGGTCCCTGATTCCCTCCCACAGGATGGACCACAGGGAATGGGCAGCAGTTTGCATGAATGGCCCCTTGGGATGGAAATCCCACACTTGTGCTGGAGGCATTGGTGCTGGGAATGACATGAAGCAAAGTAAAATAGGAGATTTCCAGGAGATGTTGGCGGCAAATTTAATGATGGACTGCCATTTCTCTATCAAATCCCTCTCATTCTAGCAAATAACAATGTAATTAACATTAATTTAGAGATTCTGCTCCTCTGTGTGGTATAAAGTTGTGGCTAGGGTGAGTTCATTCATTGTCTATTTGTGTGTACAGTTCTTTTGCAGTAACAATGCACCTGACATCCTTTTTTTTAAATTTTTTTTTTAAATTCTGTGTGAGTAGGATTTCTCTTTGCTCTTCTTTCACAGGTAACACGGTAGCAGAGGCTAAACCTGAGGGTCACTCCCAGGACTGTGGCATGTGGAACTGTTCCTTGGCTATTACAGAGAGACCCTTCTTTGTCATGATGTTATTGACTTCATCCTTCAAACTTACAACAAAGGAGTTGGGAAAAAGGACAGCACTTCTCCTTTCAACTGTGGCTGCAGTTCCTGAACCTGGATTTTACTATTCAGTGGTACATTATGATTTCACAAGGAAAAATAAGGAGATTTGGTTCTACCTGAAATGCACCTTGGATTCCCAAGGATCTGAGACCTGGAAATTGTGGAAGAACACATCTGAACTTGTTGTGGTTCACCAGGATAAGACTTTCTCAATGACACAAAGATATGTAAAATTGTTTTAAATGAGTTTAGGTCATGAATGTATCTTAGGGGATCATAGAAAGAAAATGCTGATATTAGAACTGGTACAGATGATCTCTAAGGTGTTTTCAACCTATATGATTCTATGGATTTGTCTGAGGTGTTTCTTGCATACAGTAACAACATAAAAATACAAAGCTGATCCCAGTGAATTGATGGGACCATGTTATAAATTATGTCTTAGTGTATTTTCAACTGTAATTTAGTACCTATCAAGGTGGTATGAAGGTGAAAAGATGGAACTTTTAGAATTAGTAGCAATTATTGTAGGGCAAACTTTGGTTATAGCTGTGCAATTAGATTTATTTCCTTAGATAGTTCTAGGTAGTTTAACCTTTACATTCATAAGTGATGGCAGGAAAGCATGAGGAAGAGATAAAATCTGAAAGCAGGCATAGCTTTTCTTGTCCTAAAATAAATCCATTCTCTAGGGGAATAGCAAAGTATACATATTCCTTGCCTCTTTGAATCTAGATATGGAAAAGAATTTAGCCATTAGCTAGAAATATTCATTGAGATGCCTCAAAAAAAAAGGGAGAGCAGGCTTGTACTGCATAAGGAAGGCTTACTGGAAGGGGAATAATTTGTTTGGATTTTCATAGCTTTGGTTATATCCTAATAGGTAACATACTTAAAATTCATAAGCAAAATTCTAGATAAAAGTGAATCTTCAGTTTCAATTAGTTCTTGTTTAGAATGATTATAATAATTAAATGTCCAGTTCCTTGACAGACTGAATTTCCAAGTGGTTACATTTTGAGACACATAATTGTTCCCTATTATTGTAGATGCATTTCATGCTCTTTTTCTTATTTGCCTGTTGGAGTTCCTTGTCATCAGTCTTCATAAATAGAATAGAGGGTAGAGGTGAAGCTGTAGCCAGCCTGTCCCCCTGACATTGCAGCAGACTGAAGTGCAGTGGTGCAGATGAACTGCTGGTGACCCAGAGACAGAAGTCATTGTTGTGCTTTATGTGCTTTATTGGGGTAACAATGCACATCCAACTTTTATGGAGACAGAAAGGTGGGGGGGAAAAAAAGTGTCTTGTACTAATGTAAGTTATTTTGTATAAGCTTCTTGAAAGATCCCATCAGCTGTGGGAAGCTGTTCAGGGTCATAATTATTAACTTCCTGGTAATCTGGAGTGAGTGAGAGCATTCAGCCTGTTAATTCCACCAGAGTCAGTAGTGGAAAGATCTGGCTCTGTGTTTCTTGGTTTTGATTTCCTTGCTTTAGGTCACTTTCAATCATGTATTTGATTACAGCTGGGATCATAGTGGTCATTGTACTCAGTGATAAGCAAACAAGAGAATTTCTGCTCTGTGCTTGGACAGCTGGACAGTTAATAGACTCTGCTTGCCCTAATGAGCTCTACATAACCAATATTTTTCCATTGTTTTGATTTTCTGATTAAATTTTAAAATTACCTTTACTACTTCTCTTGTTTCTCTGCATATATATTCATGGTGTCATCAGGGAAGTTCCTTTTCATTTGCTCATTGTAGAATGTTGACCTATAATGGGAATTTATTTATTTTGGTAAGTGCTCTGTGGTGATGCTTAGTTAAAACCATTGCTGAGATGTTCTAGGTGAGAAAAAAAGTTTTAGAGAAAAGTTGTCTATTTTTGAAGGTAAATACAAAGAAAATACTTTCCAGTGGTCATACACTGTATTTGTGATGGAATTGAGAACAAAACTAAATTTTCTCTAGTTCAGTCCTACCCCAAAGGGGTACAATAGGTCACATGCCCTGAAACAGCCCCCTGGAATGTGCTTTTTCTGTCACTTAAGAAGGGGAGAAACTATAACTGATGGGATTATGAAATATGTCCCAAATGAATGACTTGCCTTCCTAGAAGCCCAACCCATGACAGAGATTTTATATTCCCAATGAAACTTTGTTCCAGAGGATCTTGGGTCAATTTAGAGCCTTTTCTGGCTCATTGCACAAATGCTGTGATGTGTGCCTGCCTATTTTTTTTGGAGGATTGCTGCTGCTACTGATGCTGTTGTCTGGCATCTGACACCAGCTCTGCCCTTCTGCTGAGAGGCAGCAGAGTCAGAGTCTGTGCCAGCTGCTCTCTTGGTGGAAGAGATCAGTTCCTCAGACCCTTGGGCTCTCTCTGGAACAGTTTATGTTCAATTACTGGTTCTAGAAGAGCAGTTTGTGTAAGCAGCAATCCTCACCACCTCTGCAACCCCAGTGTGCTCCCACTGTTAAGCTTCTGAGGGGTTAAATCCTGTGGGTCATCATGCCCAGGGTTTTGTTTGGACAGGCTCTCTCCTGTCCTGGTTGAGAGAATAATCCTCTTGCTCCAAACGTGGCAATGTCTTGCCATACAATTGCAAACAAAGATTATTGCAGACACTCACTTCTCTGATGGTATATTAATATCCAAGCTGGACTGATTCATATCCTTGTTATACCTGTATCTTAATTGTGTTCTTTTTTCTCTCATCAGGATGACCCTGATGCCTTTCCTTTCATCCAAGTGACTTTTCAGTAGGTGTAAAATAACTGTGGCTTCTCCATGTCCTTTTTTCTCCCCTCTGCCTGTCTTTGTAGCCCTCCTTGCAGTTTTTCTGAATATTTTTGGACACAGATTGCAGAATTATGTGCTTTACTTGGCATCTGCCATTGCTGGTTCTCAGGAGTGTTGAACACTGCCAGGACTGACTGGTGAGGAGCTCCATCCTGTCTCACTTTGAGCAGAAAGTGTCACTGTTCACTCCTCAGCCATTCCTTACCACCCTCCCTGTCTTCCCCAGTTAGATAAGGAAACATCTGTGGTACCAAAATAAATGCTTGGATATACAGATTGAACTAGATATATGACATTTTATTTATCTAGAAATTAAATTATCATAATATAACTCCCTTCAAGGTTTCCTTCGCATCCTACAAATCTGTTAAATTCATGATAGATTTTTTTTCCATTTTCCATTTACCTCTAAGTCTGTTATCTTCAAGGATTTTTTGTTCAAATCTGGATCTAAAGAGAGTGGATAAATTTTTTACACTTGCTGTAAATTTTCTCAAGGGTTAGTTTATAACAAATCTACAACAATAGAAAATGGCTTTGAAGACTCACAATTTGCTTGCAGACTGAAAAGACCCTGAGGTAAGAGAACAGTTAAGACTTCTGTCATAACAATAGATGCTTCTATATCTATAGAGATAGAGATGATCCTGTAACAAACATTTGGGATAAATTAGGACCTCTAAACTGTAATAATGTCATTTAAAGGACTGCTTTTTGCAGCACAGTGTCTCTCAGCAATGCATTGGGGTAATAATTCTGCACAAACTCAGAATGGATCTGCTCACCTTGGAATTTGGAATATATTGGTTATGTTCAGGAGGGTGGTTTTTTTTGAAGGTTAAGGTTGCAGGGATTCTCACTGCCTGGAAATGAGAATCCTACACCTGAAAATATGAAGTAAGAACTGTTTTCCACTTCAGTTACCTTAGAGTTTTGTTGAGAAACAAGAATCCCAATTGCAAAAGCAGGATTAACTAAACAATGGTAAAACTAGGAGCTTTTTTTCTAAATGATGACTTTGCTTTGATGAATAAGCAGAATATCTCCAAATAATTTCCTTTATGTATTTTGCAGTTAAAGTTACTTAAAAAGACAAACAATCAAAAAAAGTGCCTGGGCAGAGTTAACAGCTTGTACTTTAGAGTCTGGAACTCCACTGTGGGAATATATCTCAGTTGCCAGATTTTTCTAATTTAGATGAAATTTCACAAATGGGGATTAGAATAGCAGCCTGTACCAACTTCAGGAGACCTTTTGCTTTTTATAAAGTACCACAGGTTTATTATGGTTATGAGGACAAAGTCACCCACCAGGAGAAATTGAATAAAAACACTTCAGGGGCCATTCTGCCCTGCTCTGTGTGTGAGTGTGACATTAATACATAAAAATCACATCACTCAAAAGAAGAGCAGTTTTGATAGCATGTTTTATTGGTAGCATATTGTTATTACAATCATTTATGCAAAATGACAGTCAGTGAAATGTTGCCAGAAAAATCACTACAGGCTGCTCTGAATATGGAGGCTCAAGCCTGTGAAAAACCACTGTTGCATTTTGCCAGCCCAAGATGGATCCTAGAAATGAATATTTATTTCTGGTCCTTTGAGATGCAATGACTTGTAAAAGGTGCAGACATCAGGGAGACTTTAGTAGAGAATCAGCTCTGTTTTCACTCTCCTGTCCCATTCCATAACAGAGAAGAAAACACTTGCACCCACAGCAGTGGGAGAACAGCCTCAAAGACAGCACAAAATCAGGTGCAAAATCTATTTGTCTGCTGTACAGACCATGCAGATCTACCCAAGCTCATGCTCTGGGTGGTTTTCCAGTTCACAGAATCTTGATTTCTTCTTTACTATGTTTTCAACAAATATGCTCATTGCTTAAAATTCACTAGAACAAGTGATTTGCAAGCAAAATTGTCAGCTGTTTGCTTACCCTTTAAATTAAGTGGCTCACAAAGTAATCTACTACAGTGGTAAAATCAATGTAAAATGCATTACTCTAACTCCCAGCAAAATGAAATCAGTGCTTTGTGAAACAGCCCTGCTATTCACAGGACTAAACTCTGCTGTCACTGGGATTCCTGTGGAGCTCCTGGAGCTGAGGAGCTCCCATGGGGGCAGATGAATGCACAATGATGTTCTCCAGCTGCCTTTTCAAGATGTGCCTGCAGCCAGCAGGAGGCATTAGCAAATCCGTGAGGAATATTGCAGGAAGAGCAGAGGAATGTTCTGCTGCTTCCAACAGCTTTTCCAGGGCCTTTGGAAAGCCCTGGGAAAACTGCTTCATTCTGCAGTAGCCCATGGCTTCCACAGCCTGAGGATTAGCCCCAGCCCTGGCACAATCCCTGCCCGTGGTTAGCACTGAGCTCAGGGTTTGCTGGGTCTGGTTAATGTGAATTTTTTACACAGGGATGGTGCAAGATGTAAAGTGGCTGTGCTGTGTCTAAATATGCATTCCAGGCCTTGTGAAGCTTGGGGTTAAATCTGCACCCTCAGATGGATGGGGTGTGTGTGGACTGAGCTTTCCCCCCACGTTCTGCTGTGTCCAGAGACATTCTCTCTGTTCTGTGCTAAGAATCCAATCTTCTGACAGTAGGAAAGCACAGGCAATTGCAGAGGGGATGTGAATTCCTGCAGCAAGGGCTAGAAAGAACGTTTTTTGTCACTTGAAGCAAAGCAGACAAGGTAGCACATCCCACAGGACACTAATGAGCCACCTGATAACACCAAGTGCACACCTGACCTCTTGACACGGGAAGCAAGGATGACAGATGTACTGTCAAAATACAAATCTATCAACTTCATCATGTAAATCTACCCACAGATGCTTTACAGTAGAGATCTGAGGGCAAACAAACATTTTAACTTACAGAGTAACCTTGTAAACAGGAACTTTTTACAAAAGACTCCAGTTAATAATTTATGAATTGTAACAGTGTCACGAGAAAAGGATACTGAGCATTGATTTTTGGCATTGAATGACAACAAAGCCAATCCCCCAGTTTCCACAATAATGATGCACTCACTGTTCTAGTGTTGGGGTGTATTGATATTCATATTGCATTTGCATAAAATCCTGTCTCTCATCTTTTATATTATTCATTTGGTGCTTTCCATCTCTTTCCCAAATGTGTTGAGTTGTTCCCTTTAACACACAGATTTCTATTCTGCAAGTGGGGAGGCATCTCAGAGTCACTTCAGGATGCTGATTTTTGCTCTTTAATTAGGTCTGTAAAGAATTTGGTGCTTAGATCAGGAATTAATTTTGTTTTCTTGTTTATAAGTAATTTATTGTGACCTCTTGAAATGATAGCATTTGCCTGTGTGAAGACAGTTAATTTTGCAAGATGTGACAAGCACAGTTTTTAATTAGATTAGGGTAATCATGTCAAAAAAGGAACATTCTTTTATGAAGCACAGGGATATTTGCATTCTTTTAGTAAAACCTTTTTTTATTCATGATTGAAAATTAAGCCTAGCAATGAATAGATGTGGAGTTTTGGAGTTCATGCAAGAAGAAATTTTTTGAGCTGTTTATAATGCCTTTCAAGACTCTTCTCACAAAACTACATTTGTGGTACATGTTTATTTATGATTAATGTATCAATATTTTAGTTTCTATTTTAGAGAGGCTTTATTCAAATATCTGTAAGCACTTTTGCAGAGAAACCTTTAAAATATGGATTGGGTACAGTTCTTAATGTTGTGTCTTTTCCCCCTTGTACCCTTGAGCACAAATCCAGTCCCTTTTGGACATCCTCTCTTTGGGGAAAGACCCTGATGGATGGGGAAGGCTGGCTGGGCTGCATGGGAGGTTTTTCTGTGTTGTGTTGACATGAATTCATGAATAGAATCTTGGTTTATCCATTGGAGTTCTGGATTCACGGCATCAAAAAAGGTGTGTGGTTTTCAACAAGATCTAAAGCCCCCATAAGCACCTTTGAAGATATTTTAGTTGATAGTTCTGATGAGGCTATTTGAGCCTGCCAAATCAAATCAGATGTTGCTCCTGCTTTAGAGAGAGGTGCTTCTGTAGAGCTGTGGTTTAATGGGCTGATGGCAGTTTCAGAGATGCTACAGTTTTCTGAATTGCTGCAGGTGCACTGATGGGTGAGACCCTATAGGCCTATTCTAAGCCATTAATGCTCACCACATCAAGAATATTTCAACAGAGTTATGTTCCTGGATCATTGATCTGCTGATCCATAGGTGTGCAGAATTATGTTCTGTCAGACAAGCTGAAAGAAGCAGGAATGTTTTCTGTATTCTCCAACAATATTTTTTTTTCCCTTATGGGAGGCTCAATTCAAAGACTGCTTTGTAGATTCTAGAGGTGTTTTTAATGAAGGAATGACATTATTGAGCCTGCCAATTGTGTTTTCTCTGCTTGATAAGTAGCTATATATATATATATATATATATATATATTTATTCATATATATATGGATAAATAGCCTGTGAAATTATAAAGGATCCAGGGCTGTACCCATCCTATCCCCAGGGCACAGGTCCAAGGGAGAAGCCAGACTGTGGTGTTTCCCTAGTGTGGATTCCTGCAGCCCTACTGCCTACAACCCAGTCTGCTGTGTAGCAAGCAGGTAATGTGAGATGGAAGAGCTTTGCCAACTTGTCTGTCAAATATTGACTGTGTGCAGCTACTGTGAGGTTTTACAGGCAGTGGAAAATTTGGCTGCGTGGTACAAGCTGCTGCTATGCTCACTCAACCCGAGATGGAGATCTAAATTTTCCTCATTTCTGTTCTCCTTTTCCTTCCACTCCTTATATCCAAACTGTGCATAAACACACATTCAAAAGGCAATGGAGAGATAGCCATTAAAGCCTCCTGCACTGCTCCTGCATGGACAGAATTAGATGAGAGTCATTTATCCTTTCCAAACAGCACAATTTGCTCTTCAGGAATGTTTATAGTATTGTGCAGCTTCATGAGAGCATTTGGTTCTCTCAGACAGGTGCTGCAGGATGGTTTCCTGTAAAGGGCTAAAGGTTTGCCAGCTGCTCTGTAGCTGCCATCCTGACAGAGCAGAGCCATTCTGAGAGGTGTGGGAGGCTGGTGCCTCACTGACACCCTCTCAGCTGTCTGTGGTGGCAGAGCTCACAACAAACCACTGTGAAAGGGTTTCTTTTCACGAAGCTGGCAAGGCTGGGACGCTCTGAGGCTGCAGCATGTGTGGCACAGCAGATCCTGCATTATCACTTCTGCTGTTTATAGCTCCTGCTGGGATGGATTTGCATCGGTGGTAAATGAAAGCATGACTGGCATGTAACAGAGAGCCAGTGTCAGGAGGGAGACAGGTGGAGATTTTCCAGTGGCAGAGGAATCAGCTGCTGGCTTTCATCCCTCTCCAGCATTGGCTTTGCCAGTTGGGTGCTGCAAAGGGATAGGGAGAATCCCATTGATCAGTATTTTCTTTATATGTGTGGCAGAGAAGGATTGAATGCACAATGAAGGGGACAGAACGCACAAATGGAGGGACAGAAAGACAATGCTAGATGAGAAGCAGTAATGCAAGCACTATTTTTTAACCTCTTTCTAATTTTCTTAAATTATCTTGATATTCAGATGTAGAATCATAGAATAACCTGAGCTAGAAGAGACCCTCAGAGATCATCAAAATTTGACTCCTGGCTCTGTACAGGACAGCCCCAGAAACCACAGCATGTTCTTGAGAGTGTTGTCTAAACACTTCATTCTTCAATCTTGTAGGCTAAAGTAGTGTTAACTGAAGGTAAAATGTAATACTTTATTAGATATTAAGAGTGACAACCCTTTCATTTTCATGTGTTTACTAAATAAAATGTTGGATTTGCAGAGGTATTCCTTTATAATTGAAAGTATTACTAAAATTTGAAATAATTTTATTCAGCTTTATAAGCCAACAAGAACTTTTCTTACTTTGTATTTGGTTTCTGCAACTCAAGGAGACTGTCTTCTGTGGCTCTGGAGATATCTCTGCAAATCTTAATAAATCCTCAAACTTCACTTAATGTCTGATGTGTATTAGTCACATGTGAGTTTAATTGCCATTATGAGAGCCTATCATGGGTCATGGTGAGCCATTTCCCTTGGAAATAATTACCCTCAGTTGCAGCATAATGTGTTAATAGAAGTGCTTTAAAGCAGGAGAGCAGCCCCATTAGCACTTGTCAGTGCTCCCTGTATTTTCAGGATGTCTCTCACTTCTATTGTGAGCCATTAGAATGCACAGGGCTGGGATGCAGTAAACAGTGTGGTGCACACTGGCAGCTGTGAGCAATGAACTGACAAGTGATTTATTCCAAAGGAGGCACCTAACACTCCAAAGGGGCTGTTTCCCTGTCCTGCCCTGGTGAGCTGGTCTGTGTTTGCTCCTTCCTGGCTCTGCTTGGGATGTCAGAGCTGCTCAGCCAGCAGTGGTCTGCAGTGAGCTTTTCTTAGATCAAATCACCTCAAAACCAGAAAATGGAAAGGAAGAGTGAGCAGGAGGCTTCTCAAACACACAGGAGAGTGTAAAGGTGCTGCCCCAGCAATCCTGAGCAGTGTGCAGCTGGTTGGAGTGAGGATGTCTGTCCCAAACCTGCACCAAGTGGCCAAAGTGTGTCCTGGGGAGCTCTGGACTGAGCTCCTTCACATGGAGAAAGTGACTGACCCCATGTCCCACACCCTGTGGAAGCAATGAGAACAGCAAGAGGCACAAGCAAAGGGGAGAGTTGGTAGTGTGATGGCATTGCTCAGAAACAATTTATTTTCCATGGCATCTGAAATGTTCCTTCACAAAACTCTCTGTTCATTGCATTAAATTGGAAGCAAATGTGGAAAATACGTGACTGTAGTTCAGTATATATTTTCATTGCTTTTCTTTTGCAATTAACTTGTTGGCATAAAAGTCATTATCTGATGACATTTGAGAACAACAAACCAATATTGTCTGAGGCAGAGGAGCCCTACCCATCTTTGCAGCAACTATTAAGACAAACACTCTCTGGTTTTGTGCAAACAACCTGATTGGCAATTTAAATCAGCTGATACCATCACCGTGCTCCAGACTCCATCTCAATGCCAAAGGTTGATAAGTAATAAATGTTCAAGTCAAAGCTGACCTAATGCAGGCCTCCCAGAGCTTAAAAAAATCTCACAATATTTCAGCCACAGCAGGTGCATTCTGTAATCCTTTATTAAAAACTCCTGCCACACATCCCCCCAACATGTGGTGGGGTCTTATGCAGATTAAATCTGACATGCTATGAAGACTACAACCTTTTCCTTACTCCTAATTAAAGGAAAGAAAGCCAAGAAGAGAATGAAATACTCCTAAAGAGAAATGTGAGGCAGGTGGGTAGAAATTATTGTTTTGTGTGGCAATCACTAAGCTTGAGGTTCATGAGATGGGGAAGGTGTTTGACCTGCTGTTCTTCCTGTGTGTGTGCTTAAATTAAATCGTAGGCTTTCTGTGAAAGGTAACTGACTTTGTTTAATTAAAAGCCTCTCTCCTGTTCTACCTGGACTTCTAATTCCAGTGTGATGTGTAGGCACACGGTGCTTTGTCTTCTCAGGGTAATTAGACTTAGTAATGCAGCTGTCCTGTTTACAGTGTAAATCCCCCTAATGATGAATGGAGTAGACTTTTGGAGAAACCCTGATGATACTTCAGACAGGGAGAGTGGATGATCTTTGCATATAACTGGTGGGTATAAAGTAAATCATTATCTGCTAATAAGCCCCTGATTGCTGTGTGTTTTATACTGTAGAAGATTAGAGAATTTGACTTTGCTTTATTTTAGTCCTGGCTGCGGAGACGGAGCACGAACAGGAGTAACTGGTTTGTTTATGGGTGAGATTCTGACCTTGTGTCTTGAGAACCTCTTTGAGAGTTCACACTATGGCAGAAGCTTTTTTGTGGTGCTGCTGAGAAAAATGTGACAAAAAGGCTTTAGAAAGGGACAGCCTGTTGTAATATGGGGGGCAGATTCTGGGCTGTGAAGCACCCGGTGACCTCAACCAGATGAGAGGACCTGCTTAAACACTGTATAGCCAAATAACAGGAGACCTCTGTGTCCCAAAAAACCCACAGAATCAGGAGAGAGAGCTGATTAAGGGTGGAATGAGGATGTGCTTTTACCCTTGTTTGCAGGTGTGTTCCTGAGGAGAGCAGAGTGTGCCAACTGCAGTCCCTGAGTTCTGCTGAGACAGAGCTGGGG
This sequence comes from Erithacus rubecula, assembly GCF_903797595.1. NCBI lineage: Eukaryota > Metazoa > Chordata > Aves > Passeriformes > Muscicapidae > Erithacus > Erithacus rubecula. The sequence goes on along the minus strand of NC_136665.1, from coordinate 15,768,427 downwards.
ACCAGGAGGGGAGGTCACTTCAGCTGTCACATTTCAGAGACCAGAGACTGCTCAGCAGGGAAGAGAGGAGGAACATATGGTGTGGTGGGAGGAGGTGACAGTGGCAGTGAAGATCAAGAAATATAATGAGAAACAAACTTTTTGTGGGGTGCTGCCTTTCGGAATGTGGTGTCAGAGGGCAGGAACTGGTGAGAGCAGGGCTGTTTGTGCAAAGGGGAATCAAATAGGGCAAAGACAGGAGATGTGAACAGGGATGAGCCTTGGGAAGGAAATTGCCTTCTGGCAGGTGGGCTCCCCCCATCAGCCTGGAGGCCACGGGAGCTGTGGTGTGAACTGGAGGAGCATCAGGAAGATGGGTGTTCTGTGTGCAGAGATTGCTCTCCAGAGAAATCAAACCAGGCCCTCTCTAGGTCTGGTTTTGATTCAGAAGGGGACAGGAGGCATTTTTTTGGCACAGATGACTGTGTGAGTACAGGCCTGGGAGGAGGGAATGGCCATGGGGAGAGATGTGCCACCTGGGGCTCACTCTCTGGGACCACAGGGCAGTTCCTTCAACTGGACTGAATTTCTCCTTATTTCAGCTAATTTTCTCTTGCTCCATTACATTTCAGCTACAAGGGATGAGTTGGGTGGCATTATTACCTTTGCTTGTTACCTGTTATATCACTCTGTCATTGCAGCTGGTGTAGCCTTGCACAAAAGAATTCTCTCTGCAGTGTCTGATGATCCCAGGTGTGTTCAGCCCACCAAAGAGAGCTTGAACTGATCCTCACCATGTTCACTGACCATGCTCCAGAATTTCTGGACATCTGAATATCTGCTACAATTTGTCATAGAGTTCTTGTGGCTGTTATGGCACCATGGGAATTATTTCCTAATGCTGAGAAATTCAAGATTTGAAAAATGCTGTTGTCTCAAATTAAGAAAAAACCCCAAAATCTCAACCATTCTTATTCATCAGCTGAGGGAATTTAAAGGAAGGAACTGGCTTAGTTGAAAAAACTTGTTTCAGTAAATTGCAATTACTGCAGTTTGAGTTCAAACTTTTAAAAATGTAAATGAAGTATTTGCTGATCATTATAAATTTCAAAGGAAGAAAGCAGGTCTATGTGAAATTTGGTCTGTTTCAAGTAAAAAAGTATATTAAGAAGTAGTTTAGGTTACAGATTTTTTTTTTCCCCAGCTAAGAAATTTTTGAACAATTCTTCATTTGCAATGTTTAGAATTAGGTGAAATGTCATTTTCTGTTCTTTCCTCAAAAAATTCTCAAATTGTTTTAATGATCTAACCAACAACACTCTTTTGTGGCCTTTTACCAATATGTTGGTTTATGTACAATTATACTAGAATTATATTAAAAGTTTATTTCATAATGAAAATAACCCCAAGAGGAATGAAAATGGATATGAAGTTGCAAATGAAGCACTCTGCAAAAAGTGAAATTTGCTCTGCAAGGAAATCCTGCTCCACTTTCAGGTCTGAGACGGTAATAAATTGAACACAGAACATTTCACAGACAGTGTCAGATAGAAAATATATTAATCTTGTCAGAGAGTGTACTAACTCTCCCAGATTTATGATCAGGTGCATTTAAGTGCTGTTCTTCTCATTAATCTTGATTTACAAACAGTAGCCTTCAGAACAAGGGTCAGGAGAGACGAGAGACTCACGGATGTGTTGCTTGGATAACTCACCTTCCCCTGCTGCCCTGTGCCTTTCAATGACACCCTTCCATCTTTAATTACTGAAAGGTCTTTAATCTTGTCTGGCTAAGGGCAGAATATGATGAATGTGAGGGGTTGACTGTGCTACTCTGGGTTTGTTTTTTAACAAGAGATGCCGTGGACATTGGTGGAAACAGCAAGATAATCACATCTACCACTTGCAGGACTTGATGCTGAGAAAGTTCAAAAGGAGAGGGATGCACTGGGAAGGGGGAAAAACAGCAGAATTATTGAGTGAAAAACAGCCATGTAGAAAAAATACAGTTTGTGAAGAAACAGCATTTTACACATAATGTGTATAAAATCCTGCTCATCTGCAAAAAATGTCCCTTTGTAATTCTTAAAATTATGGAGAACTGGAAAACCAAGCTTTCCCAGGAAATAAACCTGGTAATTCCACTAGGTGATACTGGAGACAAATAAGTTTGCCTGCAGGCAGGTGTGCTAGGTAGGATAACATCACCTTGGTTTTGTCAAGGTGCTTCACCTGGAGGAGTAAATAACAAACCTCCCAAACCTACTTGTACTTTGTGATAGGAACAAAAGAATTCATCTGATGGAGCTGCAAAACTGCCAGATGTGAAGGCAGGTGTATACCAAACAGAAATAATTTCTAACTTCCTCTCTGGTATGGTCTGTCATCCAAAAAAATATCAAGGATGGATTGAAGCATATTCAGCATGTTGCTCCTGCTCTTGCTTTTCTCTACTTTCTCCATGGGAATTGAGTATCTGTATGTTATGGGACAAGGCAGTGGCAGTGTGGACTGATGGGCTTTGTAGGACCTCTTCCAGGTCTTCCAAATTGGAGCAGAATCTCGTGACATTTGATATGATGAGGGCTTTGGGGAGAGTTTTGGCATGAAATGGTTATCTGAGTTGTGAATTTAGGTCAGGAAGTAAATCCAACTTAAAGAAATATGCCTGAAGTGTACCAGAGTCTGGACTTGCTTGATATCCACAGTAAAAAATATTTCACAGCTATAGATAAAACCCACCTTGTTTTCTTCACAGCTCTCCTAGATGCTTTGTTCTGAGCTTTAAGACCTCTTGAAGGCTCACAGATGCCATGGGGGTTCATGGATGAGAATTCAGACTTTGATGTGGTTGGAACTTGAGACACTAATTGCTTTGAAAAATAGAACCAAGGCCTTAAGCTGGCATCACATGCTGGCTGGGAGCCATGGGGAAGACTTGAGCACAAACCAGATATGCCCTTGGCAACATAAGCCATGAAATAAGCAGTTGTTTCCCATTCCCAACCAGCTGGAGCTGGTGTACAGTTTCCACACTGAGTTTCAAAACCCATTGAGTTATTATAATCCAGCCCAGAGGTGACAAATTCATGGATTACTGATGCCACCTAAGCAGCCAGACTTTGCAAGGTGTCAGACCCAAGGCACAGCCCTGACAAATGTGAGCAGAGTGCTTTTCCACAGAGGGGGAGATGATGCTTCCATGAGCTGTTCAAAGAAATCCTTCCCCTCATCCTGCATTTTGGCTGTGCTTGGATTCATTCACTTCAGCCTCCTTGGATGCAGTTCAAGCCATCTGCTCCTCTCCAAGAGCTGTGTTTGGAGGTGCTCTGTGTGCTGTGAGAGTCACTGGGGGAGAGTGAGGACACTCATCTGCAGGCTGCTGGTAACCAAGCCTGCATCACCTTCTCCATCTCTCCCAATCATCCTTCCTAATTAAAGAGGAAGAAGGGTTATGTGCATGTCTATGGGCAGTTCAAGGATGGGAGAACAGAGCAGCTATGCTGGGCTTGAACTGCTCACTGCTGGTGTTATTAACAATTCCTTCAGTTTTTGTATCAAAGGCTGCAGACTAATCTAGGGATGGAAAGGAGGTGGTGACAATAAGAACTGGGTGTCACAGAGCTCTCTGTGCTGTTTCAGGGGCTGCATCCCTGTTCTGTGCAGAATGTTGACTAAAGTGAGATAGCTGGCAGGGAACAGGGAGGTGTCAACAGGAGAACATGTCAGAATCTTCAAGGTCAAGGATCAGCTTTGGAAAAGGTCAAAGAAATTATTTATCATTTAAAAAAGGACTTTGAAGAATTTAACTTTTTGCTATTTATTTTGAATCCTGGCATTTTTTGGAAAAAAAAAACAAACCAAAACTTCACTGGAGCACAGAAACACAGACATCAGTTTGGTTGTAGGTGAAAGTTTCTTTTCCAGAGAGAGCCATATGTACTTAATTAATAAGCTGACACTTCTCCATGACTTTTTCTTTTGCTGGGTTACAGATTCATGGAGTGACCTTCTTGATAGGGATGAAGGGAATAGGCAGAGTGAGGGCATCTAAACTGTAGAAGAAAATGCATAATCTTTTTTTCTTTTTTTTTTTTTTACTGGTTTGCTAATTTAGGATAAGTTGAGGCTTCTTTGAAAGGCAAAGCAGTTTCAGTTGTTCTCAGTCATACTGGTTTGTAGTCTAACCTCTGATCTCTGCTCTCATTAGTTGGTAATAATTCCAACAGTCTGAGGTTCCTAATGCTTCCAGAATACAAGATTTCAGATTTTATATTGAAAATGTGATGCACAATATGTTCACCTCATAAGAAAATCCAGATAATAACATGATAGCTGAAGGTCTTCATATAAAGTTTCCATGTGGTGGTAGGCAGTTGATCTATAATTTCATTGAGAGAGTCAGAAGTCTTTCTTTTTGGAGGAGAACATGCTGCTGATCATCTTATTTTCTTGCTGTATGGGTTTTCTTCATGTATTTATTTTTAATTCTGATTATCCAATGCAGGAATGCTTTCTACATCTGAAACTGAGGAACAGTTAACCCCTCCTCTTCATTCGTCTGGTATGTACTAAAATACATCCTAGAGTGTGGAATGCATCCTAGACTTTCTGATGAGAAGGAGTAAAGGTGAGAGAGGTGTCTTTTCAAGAGTCTATAGCATTGAGTCACATCTCAGTGAGGCAGCCATGACTAAATACAGGAGCCAAATTGAAATCCTGCCCAGTCTGGCTTGTTTTATTGGCATCTGATCTTGCAATCACCTGACAGTGTCAGGCTTTCCCCCTTTCTGTTCTGTTTAAAGGTGTTGCAGAATGAGCAACTGTCTTCAGAGCTGAGTCAACAAATGGTGAATTTGGAAGAAATATTTTATTCAATTTGAGAAGGTTTAGGCACTGCTATCACATCAACTTCATCCTGGTTGTTTCTGTTTCCTCAGCCCTGGTGGGATTGGCTTCTCTCTGCACTGCTGGACTCTGTGCAAGATTTGCATTTCTTCCTCAACTGGGTGCAACTGGTTTAAAAAATTATACACCAAAGAATTTGATGCCTTTGCATGGTGACAGAGTCAAATGCTCAGAAGCTTTCCTCCCACAAATATCACCAAGGCCAGAGCTGTGGGTGGAAGGACATGGCCATCTCTGGTTAGGAAAACCAATTATTCAGCAAAGCCTCATCCCTTGCTAAATTAGCAAGTGTTGGTAGTAGCTGCAAATGCACCCTGCTCAGTGCTTGGATCTACCAGTGCTTCTCTGTGTATTGCCCAAGTGTCACTCAGAGTGAGAAGCAATAGCAGCTTTCCAAGTTAAAAATTCAGTTTTTTTAAATATATAAAGCATAAATTAGCACATATAATGAAAAGCTGGATTTTTATCCCTTAGAACTTCTGCTCAGAATGTTTCTTTGTTTTGTCAGATTGGAAAAGCATCAAATTGTTTTATTCATTATTTCTCCCCATAGATTACTTTCCAACTTCATGTGTTTTGCACTGTATAGTTTGGAATCTTTTCAGATTGAAAAGTGCAGAAAAGGAGACTCACAGTTTGTTTTGACAGTGTATTTTATGCATCAATTTAAAGCAAACACCACCCCTTGACACCCCCTCAAAAATAATGATTTTATTCACTCTATGGACCTAGAATTCATATAAAAAACCTGTGCAAGGACTAAACCACGTGAACAATTAAAAAATTGTTTCTAAATACAAATGCAGCAGGGTTCACCCCTGGAAACTCTCAGAAGATCTTAAAGACCTTTCATGAATAGTTTAAGAAGATATGGTTCTCTGGTGGGATTGGGGGAACAGGTTGGTAACCTTTTCTGTCCCCTTGTGGATCTGTCTTCCATAATTATCTAATTCATTGCTTTAAATTTATTTCCAAATAAGGAAGGATTGTTTTTAGATGGAAAGCTTAGTAACACTTCAGCTTACTTGGTCAGAGAAGCATGACAGCAGGATAAAGCAGAATTTGCCTAGTGCCAGAGGTTTCCCAGGAGTTTCAGCCAGGCCTGGGTTAGGCTCAGTGTGAGAGGGATCAGCAGGACACGGGCTGAGCTGGATTTATGGGTGTAGTTATCAACAGCAGCTTCTGCCTCTCAAGGTCAGCCCACCCGAGGTGTGATGTTACAGAGGAATAAGCCATAAAACCATAAAATGTACTGAGGAGATGTCAAGTGGATTATTGCTTTGACAGACTCAGGAGACCAAAGCACAGGTGCAGCCTAACAGCAGCTGATAAAGTGCTGACTGCTAATGAGAGCTCCCAAAATATGGAGCTGCTGGTGCTCCAGGAGACCATGCCTTGGGTAGGAGCTGCTCCTTCCAAGGATAAGAATGGGCTAAGACCCCCTGAATGCTGGATAACCCTAATTCAAACCCTGCTTGCTCTCCCCACCCTTGAGCAGCTGTGTGATTTTCACCAGAGCTGTGTAATCCCTGGTGTGAGTGAGCATTCCTTCAGAAGTTTTGGGAAGGCTGAAGACAGCATCCCCTTGGACTTTAACCATCAGTAATGGAAAACCTGTGGGCAGAGAGAGGACTAGGGAGAGAAAAAGGAGCTGTGGGTTTTTTTTGGTTTGTTTCTATCAGTAGGGGTGTGTTATGTGTGCAGCACCATCCTGGTACCTGTGTGTCTGCTGAGCCTTTTCCTGCACACCCTCCCCCTGTAGGAGCTGGTTAAATTTCTCAAATTAAAAAAAAAGAAAAAAAAAAAAAAGACACTGAGAGGTGTCTTTTTCTGTCTTCAGCTGTTCCTGGGTGTAGGTTTTACCAGCAGTAGCAGTACCATGTACCTCACTGACTAATTTGATGGAATGAGCTTTGTAAAACCAGATTAAACTATTTTCCATTCACTTCGGGAAGGGATAATTAGGTGGGAACAGAACAGACAGGAACAAGTCACAAGTGCTGTGCTATCAGACACTGCCTTTGATCATCGTGTTACTCCCAGGTTTGCAGTCACAAATTAGGGTGTTCTATTTGCAGTGGATGGGGCTTCAAGCACGTTGTGCTCAAAGCTGCATTTTTCCTTGATTTCCTCTTCAAACACCTTTTTTCTCATGCAGAAATTTTCAGGTTACTCTGGACTCAGAGAAACTGTGCTATCTCCAAAAGGTGTTCACAGGGGAAAAGGCAGCTTTCCCAGTCTCCAGGAACATAAAGTTTGCCTTCACTGAGTTTGAACTAAAAAGTAGGCTCTCATTTGTGCTTCTTTGAGGTGCTTTCTCAGAACCAAAATTAATTATTTAATCCTGTGTTCTTTGAGCCCTGCCTCTGCTCTGTATACTAAGTTTCCTTTCCACACAGCTGTAACTGTGGAGCCTGTGTGGCTCTTGAAGGTCTAATAAAAGCAGAAAATGTAGTAACATTCAGGAAATTCATTCAGTGGCCAGGGCTGTGGGTGGTGAGATATATGTGGGAGTCCTGGAACTGAGCTGGACAGACTTACAGACCTGTCTTGTGTGGTTTGCTCTGTTCCCTCTGCAAGCCCTCAATCAGTGGGATAAGGAAAACCTTCATTTCTGTCCTTTAGGTGTGTCCTCAGGTTTGTCCTCAGGGGAAGGTTTTGATGACAAATGCACTCCAACACAGGAGTGAAAATAGCCAGCTTCCTTTTGGAGTGTGTGAGTTAGAAAGGAGGAAGGTGAAGGAGAGACTCTGGGGCTGCTTTATCCTATTGCTTTTGAAACTGTGAAGGAAAACTCTGTTAAGTCAGAGTCTGCCAGGTTTGGCAGACAGATCCTCTGTTATTGAAACTAAATGTGATGCCTTGGTTCTCTGGTGAGGGCCCTGGAGGGAAATGGAGACACTGGAAGACTCAAAACCACTGAGGCTGTCACAGGGTGAAAGTCCCCACAGCCCTTGAGAGAAGGCTCAAATAAATGCTTGAAGAGAAAATTGTAAAGGGAATCAAAGGCAGGGAGGCTTCAAGTATAAGGAGAGATGGAGGAGAGCACTTGTCAGTTTAGCATATGGAAAATTTCCCTCTGGGACCAGTGTGGGGGAGGCTGGGTTTGAAGTATAGGGCTCAGCTCAAGCTATTGGCATCTCTCCTTCAGTGCTGGGTGAGTGTGATGATGTCCTGTGCCAGCCAGGTCAGCCAAAAGGATGATTTTCATGTTTCCTCCAGAAAAATACTGACCTGTGTGCCCTAAGTACAGGTTATTTCTACAGCCAGTTCTCACCATAGGAGTGAAGACTCTCCAAAATATTAATTTGGTTTGAAGCAAGGAATATTTTCTGTCCAAAACACCTGGGCTCTGCTTTTAGAAAAATTAAATCCAGGCACTTAGGCCTCAGCTACATAAAAAATATCCCCTCTAGGTAGAGGTGTGATAGAGTTCTTCATGGAATTTGTCATTTCACATTATTGCTGGAAAACAAGGAGACAGATTGCATAGAAACCGTGGGGAGATGCTGATGGCAGCAATTTGTGCTGTGGGGAAGTGAGATGAGTGTGATGGAAATGAGAGGGCTGTGGGCTGGAGCAGTGGCTGAGAGGGGCACAGCACCTTCCTCTTGTCAGGAGTCCCCATGAGAGGCTGAAAAGGGAAGAACTCTGAGTCCATGGGTGAATTCCATGGGTGAATTCCAGCCCTCAAGCTCTCAGCTCCCTCTGGGTAACACAGAAAGCTCCACTGGACACAGGATTTTCACCTTCCTGTGCCTCACCTTGCTCATGCCAACCCTTCACTGGGTGACCAAATCCCTGGATAGGAGCAGGGCCTAAGGCAGCAGGTTGACTTAGTATGATTTTCCATTCTTTTTGCCTCATTCCCATGACAGAGATGGCATTAGAAGCTGAGAGGTTTATAAATTCTGAGTTATAGCTGTAGGCAGTGCAGGAAGGGGAAATTGGGACTGGGGAGGGTTTGAAATTTGCATATATACCACACCCACTGCTATTTAATTTGCATTTTGTTTGCATATATCATGGTTAAATAATACCTATGCAGTACTTTTAAGGGGTAAGGACTGGATCAATTTGTCTATGATTTATATAATTTTTGTTTTAAGTGTAATTTTATTAAGTGGTTTGGAGAGCATGCAGTATGAACTTAGATTTAATTTCACAAAAATGATCAAATGACACTTATCAGCCATAAATAGAGAGTTCTCTTTGAAAATAATGTTGTTTTCATAGAGATCTTAGATTAACAGCACTGCAGCCTGCTGGTTAACAGCTGAAAAAACATGATCCAATACAATAGCAAATTTCCCCACACACTGGGATTGCAGGGGCATCTGCCCTGAGCTGGGTGGGAACTCAGGACTTGTGTCTGCTCAGTGATGTGTGATTCCTCCAGTTTTAGGGACTGGGAGCTTGGATAGTCTTTTGAAGCATCTTCCTTCCCTGTTTGCATTACATGAATGGTTATCCAGGATGAGTGCAGCAGCACAGTGAGTGTTTGTCCTTCCCAGGATGGCAAATGGCTGTAACATAATTATTAAATGATTGTGACTAGTGTCTCACGTGGAAAAGAGAGGCCAAAGATATTTCAAGTTGCTTTTCATTTTTTTTTTTTTTTACCATGAACTTGTCACAAATTCAAATGTAAGATGTGAACCCCCCTGACATTCTTTGCTTTGCACCTGCCCCAATGGCACAGGAATTGCAGCATCCTATTTAAAATTTGTTTTCCTCTTAGTTTTGCAACTGTTCTTCAGCACAAAGACCAGTTCTGCAAAGCTATTTCTGCAATATTAAGAAGCAGAGAGGTGCCACACTCCTGTCATTGACTGGAAGGATTTGAAAATTCCTCTAATCCCATCCCAGGAGAAACTTTCATCCTCAGAGATCTGATCCCATATGTTTCTCTGCACTTTTAGGCACTTAGTCATCTTTTAGCAGCAAGTACATTTTGGTCATGTATTAAAACCCTTGGAGTACCATGTACTGCCACCTCCTCCTCTGCTCTCCCTGGAACCACCCTCTCTGCTCCTTTTCATTAGGGACAGCTCTTCCCTGGCAGCCCAGCCATAAATCTGCTCTGAGGCAGAGAGTATTTCTCTGTGGCAGCCCTGAGCTCTTTTTGTGTCCTTTTGGTGGCAGTGGCCTCTGACCTGCAGTGCTGCAGCCTCACACACGAGCCCCTGCCCCTGTCTGTGTGCTGGGCTGCCCACAGGCAGCCTGCAGGGCTCCAGTTTGCCTTGAATGATCTCTCAGCTAAGAAATAACAACGTGTCACTCTGGCAACCTGAGCTTAAATTGGTTTGAGTGGTAAGGAATGCTCTTGGTTTCTCTCTAACCTCCCAGCACAGGCAATAATTCAGTCCTGAATGTGCAGCCTGTTATTACTGTGAGCTTTTGACACATGGATGTGAAACCTCCTCTTAACCTGGCTGAGCCTTGCCAGCATGATGGACATCAGGAGGGTCTGCTCTGTTTGGATCAGCACCAAAGTGCCTGGGAGCACATCCCTAATCAGCCACCTCTGTCATCATCTGAGTGCTCCAGCAGAGCCTCAGGAGCCACTGGGGGATCTCACCCATCTCCCATTTTCTCCCTAACCTCAGGCACTTGCACAAACTTTATCTGGAGGGGAGACTGGAGATGTGCTGTTACACAAGGTGCAGACACTTTATTTAGCAAAATGGATCAAGTGTGGGTTTGTGTGCTCGAGATCCAAGCATTTTCCTTAGAACTTTATATACACTTGTTGTTTTATAGCATTCAAAAGCAATTTCAATTTCTTCTGCTTCTTGATCTTTCTCATAGTCTTCCAGCTTTGCTGCTTTGTTTCTCTGGCATCAAAACCAGTGCACTTGCTGCTTCCCTTTGTCCAGATTGCTCAGATGGCCTCCAGCCCTTCTGCAAATTGCAAATGGGTGTCAGTCTTCTGTCTTGCTTTGTCTTGATGGGAAAACAGGTATGCTCATGTGAGCTCTGAACAAATCCTTTAGTCTATCATGGGTTTGCACCTGAATGACTGTTTTTAAATTTGAGATGTGAACTATCAAAGCTGTGGAAGAATACAAGCCTGGGTTTGCTTGGTGGGCTGCTAAATAGGATTTCTGAGTAAAGCTTCAGTGCTTCAGGAGCCCTGGAGCACCTTTAGAGATCTGAGCCCTTGGAAATATCTGTATGGAATTTACTGAACACAGAGGCTGAGAGCATCACCCTGTGTGTTTCTACCCTGCCTGGCTGTGGTGTTTTCAAGCTTGCTCAGGTGTTGCTACAACCTTAAAACCCCCTTGTTTACCTGCAGCATCCTTGGTGCCAGCAGCAGCTGCCTGGCTGATGAGCTCCTGAGCCCACAGTGATGCAGTGGAGCTGCTTTCTGCCTCCATCTGTCTTTGCTGATGGCTGTGGCTGTGTGTGCATGGCAGAGAGGGAGGCTCAGAGTCTGAAAGCCAGCCAGGCTCTCAGTGTCTGCTGAGCAACAGGAGAGTGCCACGAGCACGAGCCCTTCTGCAGCTTGAGTGAGATGGAGCAAGACACCAGGTCAAGGAGAGACATGTGCAGCACAGGGGCAAGTGGGAAAGAAATCCATAAATATTCAATGAAGGAAGAGGGAAAACACATTCTGATTACAACCCTGGCTCTAATGTATGCAAATGTAACAGTTTCCACCCCTACTAAAGAATCATGTATTACATACATTACATGATGTAGTACTGTGTAGCAACATAGTTTATGACTCCTAGGAGGAGAAAATCATAATTCACTGCCATTAACAAAAATAATAGTGCTTTCACCCAGAGGAGCTTTCCTTGGAAAGCCTGTGCAGATTCTATCTAACCTAATTTAAGCAATGTCATGAGTTGGAACAGATTGCTATCAAGTCTGTCATGCTTGTCATAACATGGCACTTGAATCGAAGACATCCCCTCCCAGGAGAAATCCCTGTGAAGGAACTGTATTATTTAATGGAGTTTAAGATTCCTTTTAAGTTTCAGAGCTTGTTTGTTGGAAAATTGCTCCAGTAAAACTCAACCGTTAGCCAGGTTTCATTTAGAGAGAAATGAGTTTGCAGGTCCATGATTATGGGGTGCTGTTCCTCAAAGTTGTAATTAACTGGGGGTGCAGAGGGGAGGCTGCTGAAGAGGAGCAGAGCACACACCACGTGCTTTGCAGCTGGTATTTATTTTCTTAGGACAAGGTTTTCTGGAGCCTGTGAATGGGCACCAGCGTTTATGGGAAGAGACATTCCCTGGTGACAGCCACCTGCCTCTGTCACACCTTCTCTCATCCCTCCTGCATTTTATGCAAGCTGCTAATTACCTTTCAGTTTTTAGTGTGTAACGAGGCAGAAAACCTAAGAAGGAAATGAGACTGTGGTCTCACCCCCCAAAAATAAGTGGAGTCAAACAGCATCTTAATGAGTTTAAACCCTTGGATGGTCACAGGCTCAGGCTCACGACTGCTCATTTAATTTCTGATTTAAAGCAGCCACAGTGGCTGTTGGGAGGTGTGGAGGTTCACATGCACTGCTCCAGAGCTGCTCCCATTGCCAGCCTTTCCCCCCCATTTGTGCCCGTGCCCCTGGTGCAGAGGGAGGCAGATTGTGGATTCATTAGGAGCACGTGTGGGCTGTCCTCATTTGCTGAGGCTGCTCAGGAAGCTCCTGCTTGCAGAAACTTTGGCAGCTTGTCACAGCGTGTCAAGATCTGCTCGTCTCCCTGGATAGCAGAGTTTATGCATAATGCAATAAATAGGGACGGGGAGAATCGCATTCCCTGCATTTAGCAGATTTCAGGCTGTGTGAGAGAGGAGTTAAACTAATGCCTTCCTGTCAGCCTCTCAAAGCATTTAATCATCTTTTTTTTTTGTGTGTTTACTTTCTTCACTCCCCTCATATTTATTTGTTTATTTGCACAAAATTTTTGGGTTTTACATCTATCTGTTAAAAATGAGTCGATGTCTTTTTTTCTTTTTGGATGCTTTAGGAGATGTTGGGGAATACTTGAAAAATAAATATATTGGGAGAGGCATGCGAAAAGTGTTTAAGGAACTGAAAGCAGAGGGAAAAAGAATATTTTTTTTTTCTCCCTTGCTGCCCTTCCTGTTCTCAAACTTCTGTGACCGGGCCACATGGTGGCCTTTGAGAACTTTGGTGTCTGATGCTGAAGCTGTGTTCAAAGCAAAGCCTGCCCAGTCCTATGTGAGGCACAGAGCTGATCAAACCCCACTGAAGTCAATGAAAAGGCTTTCTCTAAAGGCACTGGGCTTTGGCTCAGATGCTGAAAGCATTATCATCACTCTCTGGCTGATCCTCTTGATACCAGCTCTCTCATCAAACCCTTTGACAGAAAAGGAGAGAAAATCCAGTCCCTGCTGGTTAAACCAGCAGCTAAACACAAAGTTTTGACAGATCTAAACCACTCCTATGGAGAAATCAGACTTTTTCAGCACAGAGGTACAAAACCACAAGTGCTAGAAGCTACACCAATCTTCAAAGCATCTGTACCACCCCAAACTCTTAAGGTGCAGCTTTTTGATGACCAGGAGAGCAGTAAATGCTGCAGGGTTTTGTCTTGCATCCTGCCCAGCCTGTGGGACTGTGGCAGGGTGTGGGGATGTGCCATGATCCCAGGAGCAGGGCAGTCCCTTGGGAGAGGCTGGAAGATGAGGCAGTGGGGGATATCAGCTTGGGAGAGGGGAGACAGAGCTGCTGAGGCAGGGAAAGAGCTCAGAGCCCCAAGGGAAGAGGTGTTTGATGAATATGATTAATCAGGACTGGCCTAATTTCTAGTCCTGGGATCTCAGTACTAAATGAAAGTGTAGCAGAGGGAACTTGAATCCTGACTCCTGTGCCTGTTCTTACTGCAGAGATTCAGCTCACAGGTTCAGACACCAGCAACCAAGAGCCAAGAGTCAGGTGGTGGATGCAGGAACACCAACCATGGCTACACATTTTTAAGCAGCTTCTAACTCAAACAAGAAGACAGAGCTCAAAGATCCTCCTGATTCAATCAAATATCTCCTTCCAGCCAGCAAGAGTAACAGGCTTTGGGTGTTAGATGGCCAGTCTGAGTGGATTAATAACTTGCTTTATATTATCAGCCGACTTTCATCTAGAAATAAATCCTGCCTGATCTCTGTGAACATGACACAAGATTATTGCAGCAAGTGCAGAGGTTGGGATTTGTGCATGGACACTGGTGGTGAGCAGGGCTGTGGGGGGAGAAGGCTGGCAGAGATCTGTGCCAGGGGGGCTGCACTGGCCAGGGTTTTGTGAGCAGAGGGGGGATTTAAAGGTGCCTCATGCTCCTGATCTGCAGAACCCAGCACATGACACATCCCTAGGAAAAACTGCCCTGAAAAGTCTTATGAGGAGCAGGTGAGTGAGCTGGGTGTGTTAACTGGAGAAAAGCAGCCTCAGGGAGGATCCTCTCGCAACCCAAATGAAGATTGTAGCAGGGTGGGGGACAGGAAATCTCCCAGAAACAGGTAATAGGATACAAAGAAATGGCCTCGAGTTGTGGCAGAGGAGATTAAGATTGGATATTGGGAAACATTTCTTCACTGAAGGGGGGGACAGTGTGTGAGATGTGTGGGAAGCTGGACTGAGAGAGCATGGTGGAAAGAAGGCAGAGGATTTTGGCTGAGGGGGAGGCAGTTTTATCCTACTTGTCTATCACAGTTGTGCCACAAGGCTCAATTTCCATGGTTCTTCCCATGGGAAATTCTGCAAGGTGTTTTAATTAGCAATAGAAAGACATTTAAAGAAGCTCCTAAAGAGGTTTCTTACTCCTTACTCATGCTTTACTTATCCACTAAACAGGCACCTCACATCCTTTTGTTCTTGGTCCACATTTAACCTTTCTGTTGTTTGTCTTTTGTTTTGTTTCTTTTTTTTTTCTTTTCTGATTTGAAAAAAAAAAAAATATAGAGCAAAATTTAAAATTATCTGGTTAAAGTTATACACTTGGGTTTTCAGCTAATTTTTGTATTACCCTTTCCTGTGTTTATATGGCAGTGGTGCCTAGTTCTGGGGGTTAAGTCTTGTCTGAGTCCCAGGCAGAGCTTTTTGATCCTGCAGTGTTGGCAGGCCCAGTCCATGCTGGTGTGGATTTCCACAGGATTTTTGGCCACAATTGAAAACAAGCAGCAGGACTTGGTGTGCTAAACCCATCCTGGACTTGTATGACAAGATTTGCTTCCCAACTGGCAGGACCACTGAGGTGAGAAATATCCCTTAGAGTCCAAAACAGGCTTTTAATTTACTTATAATCCCCCACCCTCAAGTCAAGATGAAATAAAAATGTTTAATAATACCATTTTTTACTGAATTAAAAAAAGGGATTTTTCCTCACTGGGACATTTCCCCCTTCCACAGCAAGTTGCTGTCTGGTTTGGAAATGCTTTCACAGATGACAGTAGAAATGTCAGAGGCTTCTGGTCTGATCTGTGCCCTCTGAAGGACACCTGTGCTTATTTTTACCCCATCTCTCACCTGGCCTTCTCCTGCCTGTGGAGCCCTCCAGCAGAAGCTGTGCTCCAGCCCTCAGTCCTTTGGTGTTTCATGTGATTCTGCTCAATGATGCTTTTGGCTGTCATTGCCTCAGAACCCTCCTGTCCAGAGCTGTGGGTGATGCTGGAGCTGCTCTGAGCTGGTGCCAACCCTCAGCCCCTGAGCAGGAGCTGGGAAAGGGCAGGAGGAGGGACAGTGCTCAGTGTAAGATGGAACAGGAGGGGATTGTGTCATGGGAGAGCATGGGAATGGGGGCAGAAACGGAGCAAGATGGGCAAGATAAAAACAGGGATGAAAAGTGAACGGGTGGCCCAGCCCAAATTTGGTGGCACTGGTGGCAGAGGGTGAATCTGTGCAGGTCATGTAAGCATCCAACTGCCCTTGCTCCTGCACCAAGGGAGCACCAGGGGAAGATTGCTGCAATGATACAAGCAAATAAAACTCAGTGCCCTTTCCCATAATTTTGATGCTCATTTTGGCAAAACTTCAATCTTTCCCTGACTTGTCCAGCAAACCTGTTTGAGATTACACAGCAGGATTTTTTTTTCTTTCCAGCTGGAAAAATATAATTTTTTCTCTGTCCAAATGGAATGGGTGATTTTCTTGTCAGTGTTTAAATTGGCTTCCTTGGGAACATACTCTGAGATATGATGTCTACATTACAGAATAAAGACTTGACAAAAGGAAAGAAAGATGGTGGTTAATGGAATAAAAACTGTGTTCAAAGACATTATAAGAAAACCCTACAGACAGAGAGTTTCCTGACTGTGCCTTTCCTTAGGGTCTCAGCTATGAGTTCCTCAGGGACTCTCAATCCAGATTAAACCTCCAGGGAGATTTATACATATATGTATGTATTTCTATGTGTGTGTATATATATAAATACCACATAAGCCTGTAAAAAATCCATAAGAATCTCTCTATTGACTTCAAAGGCATTTAAATCCATGGTAGTAATGCAACTATATATTTGTAGCTGATTTAAGGATTTAGGGAATCTCTCTCTGAACAACTTATGAAGGCTGTTTGAGATTATAGCATTACTCCAGGTAGCTCTATTAAATTACAAACACTGTTCTGATTGCACTCCCAGTCTGCCTGTGCTGCTGTCTTTTAATTTCTGCCTTGGACTCCAAGTCCCAGACATAGTGATGCTGGATTAATAATGGATCACTCTGTCATTGGAGCAAGGCTTTTTTACTGCCCAGAGGGGGCTTGGGGTTGGGAAGTGAGAGGTCATTTTAAGGGGAGAGAGTTAAAAGGTCAGATAGTGTGGCTTGTTACCTGCCCAAGGGAGCTGGAAGGGAGCCCAGGGTCCTGAGCATCTTTACTAACAGGAGAAAAATGGTGAGTCAGTGTTGTGGTGGAGGGGGAAGAGCCAGGAGATTCAGTACTGTTGTATTTTTAATGAAGCAACACAGAATCATAGAAAGGTTTAGGTTGGAAGGGACATTAAAGAACATCCTGTTCCTCCCCCTGCCTTGGCAGGGACAATTTCCACTATCCCAGTTTGCTCCAAGCCCTCTCCAGGCTGTCCTGGGTCATTCCCAGGGATGGGGCAGCCACAATTTCTCTGTGCCATAAGACTCAATTTCCCCACCCTCACCGTGAAGAATTTCTTCCCAATATCCAATGTAAACCTGTTCTCTTTCACTTTAAAGCCATTTCCCCTTGTGGAGATAACAGGGAATTAAACAGTGTCTGAAAACTCAGAGCCATCCCCGTGCTGGCACAAATCCACAGGTGGTGGCACTCACACAGTCCCTTTGCCAGGCTGGGACTCCTGGGGCACAGCAGCAGCACAGGAATGAGCTCTCCTGTTTGCATATGGCTGAAGTGGACACGTGTTCCTCCTGAAAACCATCATCTTTTCATCCCTGAACTTATTCCAGAGAGCTCTCCAATATTAATGGTTTTGCCAGAGTATCTGCAAAATGAGCTCCACAGGATGAGAATCTTGTAAGTAAATACAGGGACTGTTGGTCTGTGCTGTCACTGCCCTGGTGTGCTGTTTGGCAGGAAGAAAGTTTCTTTCCCTGTCTTCCTGGGCCTAGTTTTGAATAGATTTTATAAAACAGAGCAACCTCCTGAGCCTTGGCTAATTTTCCCATATTAGATATTGAAGTATTGCTGAATCCTGTTAAGCAAATGCAGGCCAAAGAATACAAAACAAAACAATATGTTCTAAATCTAAGAGTCAATTCTCTTCAGAGATTTCACCTGCTTCTAGTCAGTGGTAGTAAAAGACAGGATTATTTTTCTGGGGGTAAGTCCTGCCTCTGAATGGGTAACATATGTGTTAATCACAGCCATATAGGGCACAGGTTGCACCCAAATCACCAGATTGGGTCTTGTTTCTTGCAGAGAAACAAGGGATTTTTTTCATTTCACTGAGCTCAAATTTTATTTGGTTTTTTTTTTTTTTTTCTATTAGCTGATTTATGCCTTTCAACATGAGTTGTATCAAAGTCAGCATTTAGTACTGTATATTTACTTTGGTTTTCATGCTATTTGCAAATGATATACTGTACTTTTATACAGTTAATGTGTTCATTTTAGTGTATAATGCATGCGTGAACTCTCTGGATTTTGAGCTGAAAATATGATAAGTGGGTTATATTATGCAGTGAAGGAGTTGTTATATGAAAACACTTCCCTATCATCAATTATGTACCAGCTTAATACAAAATGGTATTAATACATGAATCAGTGAAGGAAGTTGTATAATAAGATTCTTATGAGAACATGAGGCTGATATTTATTAAAGATGTAAGTTTCATGTTAAGAAGGAATACTTTGTTTTATTCATTTATTTGATAATCAGCTCTGCTGCCCAGAAAGGAACAATTTCATTGCATATTCACAAGCAACTCTCATGTGTGTTTCTCATATTTCTCATAGAGTTCAGAAGTTTGATAAGCAACATAGATATTGTAAAATCCAGCAAGAGCTTTATAGTCCACAAGTATTGTTTTCATTTAAGCACTGAGAAACCCAGTAGCTTTAGAAATTTAGAAATGACTCCTCAGACAGCTGTAGTGCTGAGTGGGATCCCATCCTGTTAGAGTGCCTGGAATGCTCAGTGGGATCCCCCCTGTGCTGATGCAGAGTGTGGTCCAAGCAGCTTCAATGTTATTGTTGTCTGACTGCTCTTAAATTTAATTCACCTGGATCCCAAACTGCAAATATCCTCCACCTCCCAAGGGTATTTCAGAGCAGGCTGCACACTCAGAGAGCCCAGACCTATTAAAGTCAGAGGTGGATCTGGAGGTAAGAGTGCTCTTGAAATGTGTGTCATGTCAAGGTTGGGTGTCAGGGCCAGCTGCAATGTTTTGTGTAGAAATGGTTGCAGCTCCTTATTTATTGGAATGGAATGGAATGGAATGGAATGGAATGGAATGGAATGGAATGGAATGGAATGGAATGGAATGGAATGGAATGGAAGTAGTTCACTTGGAAGGGTCCTATGATGTTCATTTAGTCCAACTGCAAATAGACCCAGTGTAAAACCCAGCACAAGGGGAGAGCAGGGGATGAGCCTTGTCCTGGGAACATCACTCCCTGGTGGCTCCCCTTGCAGGTAGGTGTTATGGGATATTGGACAGAGGCACAAGTCAAAACAGTTCTTAAGATTGGAGGAAGATGGGGGCTCAGTTCTATGTATTTATACTAAGAAGTTAAAGTCTCTATTGCTCTAAAACCCCCTGATGGGTGGGCATTAGAGTCTGAGCTGCTTTAAGAGTGATCAGGAGCCAAGGGCTGACTCTGCCAGTGCTGTCAGCAGTTCCATTCATCTCACTTTCAGCAATGCTTGGAGCCAGCATTAAGATGCCTCAAGATGAATGGGAGCCACTGTGTACTGCCTTTGTTCTCATTTGATTAAAATCCAATAGTTTTTTGAGTACTACATTTGATGAGAGGGTGCTTATTATTTTTTTTAACAAACATTTAGATGCTCTGGTGATTTAAAGGCTGGCACAACCCCTTCATCTGTCTGCAGCTCACAACTGAATTATTTTCCCCCATTTATTTTAATGTGCTACAGGCACCTGGATGCCAAGAAGGACCACAAATATTTTGGAAGGAAGCCCTACACTGCTGGAGGAGCTGAGAAAAGCAATCCTGTAAGGGAGCAGTGTGAGATGCTGCACAGACAGCCATGGCAAGAGAGCAAAACTTTGGAAACCACAGCACTGGTAGAATTCAGGGGAACTTGAGGTACCAACACATTGCAGAGATTTTACAGCACAAATTCAATCTAGAAGAGTATTTTACTGAATAATAGAAAATAGAAAGAAAAGCTTATACAGTACCTAAACCCAAAAAGTAAGGGTAGAGACTCAACTGTATGATAAAAGGGAAAGGGAGAGAAGTCAGTCTGTGTGCTAGAGAAAGAAGAATGGTGATCAATATTAACAACTGCACCCTGTTTGTTGTAAAAAGTAATGGGATATACAGGAAAACATAAGCGGGGTGATGAAAGCATGGATGAGGTGATAAAAGAGCCCATGAAAGTCAGAGGGAATTTGTCTTCAAATTTCCCAGGCATTTGTAAGAGTGACTCTGCAGAGAGCTCCATGGTAGCAGTCTGGCAGTTTGTTTGCTTAATATGGCACTGAAATTAAACAATAATTCCATTAAAAATGATAATTAAAAAGCCCTGCTCCTCCCAGGAAGTTTAGAGGTAGTTATTGTGGGGCAATTGACACAGAAATCACAGAAAATATATATAAGGCATAAAGTGAGAAAGATTTCTGTGTAATTATTCATTTTCTTCCCAAAACTGAGGGCTACTTCAGTGTGCACATGAGTCAGGAGGATGTGCTGCTCCAGTGATGGCTGAGGACAGCAGCTGGCAGCTGGGGCATGTCCAGAATCAGTGCTGAGCTGCCCAGCCCATTTTGGAGTAACCTGGTCTATGGGAATGTGTCCCTGCCCACAGCAGTGGATTGGACTGAGACAAACTTTAAGGTCTCTTCCAACCAAAACCACTCCACAATTTTGTGATTTTACAGCCATGTTGAAGCTGGTGGCAGGGACTGGTCCCAAGAGTGTCACCAGAGCAAATGTTACTGAAAATACCATCTTCCATGCAGCCCTTGAATCAGGCATGAGAGGTGGCCAAATTGTAGGAAATCTCAGTTCTTCCTGTAAGTTTATGTCCAATTTCTTGTCTGCAGTGTGATGGATAAACATCCAAACCTCAGACAAACCTGAAGCAAGGGAGCACTCCTACCACTAATGAAGACACATTGTCACTGGGCTTGGTTCAAAGACCATTAAAGTTTCCAAGTGGTTCCAGTGGGGACCAGAAAAACCCTTTTCCTGAAGAAATAGAGGCATATATTAACCTTAATTGGGAACAGTCTCCACGAGGATTTTCCCTCTGAGGAAAAGGAGCATTTTGCAGATATAATTGTTTTGGAGGGAGCAATTATTCTGTGGATGCTTCCTGAGGTGAATGATGGCTCTTGTTATGTTTTTCCCCTGAAACTGGGAGAGCTGTAAGAGTCTTGTGGCATTACCTGGCAAGCAGGGGCCAGGCTGCTGCTCCAACACAGACACACATCAGTAGGAGAAACATTTGTACAGTTTGGCTGAATATTTCTCTATTATTCTTTACCCTGCAGCACAACACAGTTTGCAGCAATTGATTGACTTAGCTGGACAGTGAGATAAAAAACTACAATTAAGACTGTGTGGAAGCTGATCTTCTGCTGTGATCAGATGTAAAACAGCCCCAGCCAGAGCCATGTTTTGCCTGGGGTCAGATTAACAGAACACAGATCCTGGGGTTTCTAAGTGTTAATTTTTACTCAATTTCAGGAAGGCTGGGAATCATCACCCTAAAAAAACATTCAAGTGATGGGGTGTGAGGGTTAGAGGAGCCACAGGATAATCACTTTTTCCTCCTCGTGAGGAAGATGATGCAGAGAGATGATGGGCAGTAGGGAGAGACTGACTAAGGAAAGAAAATGGAATATAAATCAAATCAGAGATGGGACAGACAGAATCAGACAAAACATAGCAGGGAGGAAGATCCCCAGAAAGAGAGTTATCTTCTCCATACTGCTCTGTGGTCAAGTCCTGCTTACAGCTTCAAGCAAAGTGTGTGAAATCCTAAAGGTGCTTGGTGGGGACAGCTGTCCTTGTGAGATTGCCTGAATGGGATGAGTCAGGGCTGATCAGCACAGCTCACCCCTCCTGAAAGAGTTACTGTGAGATGTGGTGGAGGCAAAAGACACTTCAAGTGAGAACTTAAAATCATATTGAATATAATTTGCAGCAAAGTTTTCTGTCATCATTTCCCTCTTTTCTGCCCCAGCTTTCCTATTTATCTGACCAGCTCCTGGCAGAGATATTTGGATTGAACAGGGAGCTGCTGTTAGAAACTGTGGTTTCAGCACTGCAATAAAGCAGTCTTACCCCAATGAATTTTAAAGGCTATTTTGGCTTGAGAAATGCTGATTTATGACTTGAGAGGTTTCTTGCAATTAGCAGGACACTGTCTAGAAGTTATAGACCATCTCAGGAAGAAATAGGCAATTGTCTTTTTTCCAAGCTATTTTTATGAAACATTTTCCTTCATTCAAGCAGCAAGTTAAATACTCTCCGTTAATAAAGTGGCTTCCACATTCAGATGAAGAACATTTTGTTAGATTTTTCTTCAGAGTTGACATTATCACCAAGTATTTCTCTCTGCAAGAAATTAAAGCTGTGGGCAGGTTGGTTGATTTGTTGGTACCATGCATAATATCCCCTTGGACAATTCCACAACCCTCATCCTGAAACCTTGGGAAACTCAGTTGCATTACATGCTAATACAGCAATTTTAAAAATAGTGGTGTCAAATATTATATTTCTATAGATGTGAGAGACTGTCTGAACCACATGGCATTATCAGATACAAGAGCAGACAATGAGGTTGGCTTGAATGCCACACAATTCATTATGCAAAATAATTTCCATTTGGAGACATTCAGACCTGTCACATTTCTTTTAATGAAACCCAGCATTTTTTTTAATAAAAAAGCTTAATAAGAATAGAATTTTAGCAGTGAATCGGATAACATATTCAAGCAGATATCAATTAAAATTTTAATTATTAGGAACAGTTTTTCTTGAATTTTTTACAAGACGTTAAATTTTTAATCAGTTATTTCTGGGGAGAAAGGAAAAAAAGGTTTTCTCAGAAGAGAACTTTGCAAAATTTAGACAAGGATTGTGTATAAAATCTGAATCATGATAAAGAAAATATATTTAGGAGATCTTGGTTATCCAAGGGACAGAACCTGCTTCACCTTGTGAGAGCCTGCAAGGACAATTGTTGAACCAACCTACATGATTTAATTCCTGAAAACAGGTTGAAAATCCCAAAAATCCAACTTTTTAAGGTGTTTTCTGTTCCATTTTGGGATGGGAGGGGTGGAAAAAAGCTTTTCATTTTCCCAAGGACAGGAATTCTAAAAAAGCACATTTTGCTGAATGCCATAAAAAGAGAATATCAAGGAAACAGCACCCACTTGATACATTTACAGCTAGTGCACATCCACGAGGGCCATACAGCTCTGAATAAGGCTCTGCTCTTGTTACAGGCAAGTGTTCCTGAATTTGCTGCTAAAATGCTCCCACTAATGCTTGGTGCTGATATTTCTGGGAGATACCACAGGATGAGGAGAAAGAGGTGAAGACAAAGCAGAGAACAGGATGTGTGCCTCAAATGTGATATTTGGGAACAAAATTGGGTAAGTAAGGAGGAGGTGGATCAGCTGGGTGAGGCTCACACAAGAACTAAATCATTTGCTTGTGCTCCATCTTAGTGTAATTATTACAAATATAGTATAAAAAGATGTTTTCTGGCCCTTAGAGTTATGGGGTGGGAATGCAGCCCATTTTGGCATTTGAAATAAACACGTTATGCTTTGCTTTGCTATTTATAGTAGGAATCACTCACAGTTGCTCCAATAGCATTTGTCCTTGGTGAAGGTACCTTTTGGTTTACTGGTAATGCACATTGCCTCAATGATTAACTTCATAAAGAGGGAATAACTGAAAGCCCAATTTTAAATTGTGTTGGTTTATCAGATTCCTGCTGTGTCTGCTACGTGCAGATTTTGGTGTAGACAAGTGTAGTAATGGGCAGTGTAGAACATGCAAACCCTAATGATGGCTCTGGCTCAGCATTCACCCTATTTACAGCAAAAAAGTCCCATTTTAAAAGCAAAGTGTGACCTCAGGAAATGGAAGGTTTATATTCCTGCCAATTCCTACTGCACTTTCCCAGGGAGGTGTTAAACCCATTATGGGCCATCATGGACAAAATCAGCATTTCCACCTTTCAATGCCATTTGATTGAGGGATGTGGTGAATGACAGGCTGAAGTACAAAGTGGGTATTTTGCACTGCTGTCCACATGTCCTGCAGCCCATGGAGATGAAAGGCTCAGCCTAAGCTCCACATGTTATTAATCATGCAGGATTGCTCCATAAAGCTGATTTTCCTTTGCTTCTTTGAAAGCCTCCTGTAATTGAGGCTTTGACTCTTTTCTTCCTAGGTCTGTAGTGAGTATAAAAAAAAGACAAATTACGGTGTTGAAAAATGAAGATTTTATAAATTTCCCAATTTTGTGACAGAAATAAAGCAAGGAAATATCAGAATTCCTTATGGATAAGCTGCATGGGCTGTGAGTTTTGTAGGTATTTCTTGTATATATATAAAGATTTTATCCTTTGGCCATTTTATAATTGCATTGCTTGGAAAACTTGGTTCATCTTTCTGTTGTTTTCGTAGAAGTAGAACAGCACAGAGCAGACTGGACCGCCCATGCCTGCCACAGAGATCCAATTGCCATGCTTCATTTCCAAACCCTCTGCTGCCTGAGGCACGTGCAGCTTGCGAGGCAGGTAATGAAGTTTTTGGGAATAAAGGAGCTGGCCAGCAGTCTGCCAGGGATGCACTGTGGGGTTTGCAGCAGGCTTCAGTGAGACTGAGCCATGAGTGCCAATGTTAAAGTGCTTTTTTGGAGGGAAATCAAAGCCCGGTGGAAGTGTTGGTTGATAACACTCTCCGTCATTCTTTGAGGTAGGCAAGAAACATCCTGTTACCGCCTGACACGGAGATACATCCGAGTGCACTTACACTTGTACTTTAAAGACTCTGTAAGCCAGAGTGGTACAAAGCAGTCCTAGCATCAGAGAATTAAGCCCTGAGGCACAAAGGCCAGATCTGTACTTGAAAAGGCTCCTTTGTGTTGCTGTGCTGGCAAACCCTCCAAGAAGGAATGAGGCGTTTGTAATCCCGCAGGGAGCAGGGAGGGAGATCTTAGATAGGGGTGCCGGGTTTTGTGTGCCAGGGCTCGTGTGGCCAACGCGGGGGGCTCACAAAGGATGCGAGGGTCACCGAGAGACCTTGCTGTGCAGACAGAAACCTCTGAGCGCCTCAGCAGAGGCAGATACCAGCGAAACAGGCTCTTGCCAGCCCTGTCAGGCTGGCTGCTGCTGTTTGTGGAGCTGCTCTGAAAGACCCTCCCAGCAGCAGCCTCCACACCCCAGCACCTGCTCCAACGAGGTGCTTGTTCTATTCCTGCACTGCTTTCCATATCCTCCCCACGGGGACCTTTGCAGGAATGAAAATTTTCCTGTTCATTTCACCTCTTTGTTCCCTCACGTCTCCATTCCAAATAGTCTTGTTTCAATCCTTTCCTACGAAGTAAGATTCAGAGGTTTTCTGCTGAGTAAGAGCAGCAACCTTTTCAGGCATCAGCCACCACACAGCCCCTGTGCCAGACACTCCAGAGCAGAAGCTGTCTCAAAGGGTGGGTTTATTGAGGAAAAGGAGGTGGCTAAAGTTATTTCCTCTTGAGAATCTCTATAAGTTCCTGTCTGCTTTTTAGAACCACAATTCTGCAGAAACAAAGGAGCAACCAAACAAGTGACAAACAAGGCTGCTTGTTTTATGCAGAGCTCAGAGCTTTTGGGTTTGTGCCTGCAGAGTCACCATATTTTAAACATGGTAATTTCTGAGACCAATCTAAAAAGGCTAATTGTTGCTGTTACTGATCTGCTTTAAAAGCCATGATTAAAGCTGAAGAGAACAGTCACAATTCCTGCCAGCTGTGGGAAGCTTTGTGGCTGCCTTGTCCCAATTACAGGGTTTTTTGTGGAGAGCACACTGTATTAGCATAGCTGCAGCTCCCTGCTAACAGGCAATCATGAGAAACATTGAATGGCAGGCTTTGGACTATGCTTTTGTTTTCTGTACAGTGTGAGTAGTAAGGTTATCTGGTGCCCATAAAACATATTTTTCCTCCCCGGTTAATTAACAGGTTTGGAAAATGAAAGCCAGGGTTAGGGTTGATGTATTCACTGTATTTATTTCTTTTTCCAGAAAGAAGTAGCTGTCCAAAAGTTTGTGTGGCAGTTTCTATTTGTTTATCTCAAGTGGCATCATGTTCTGCTTTGATTGTAAGGGCAGAAGAAGCAGAGAGGAGAACTTGCTTAGTGCTCACAAAAACCCTCCAGCTCTGCTCTCTTGCAGTCCTATCCAGAGACTTCAAGGCAGGGGAAACAAATGTGAGAAAATGTGGTTAATAACACCTAGGGTTGACTAGGTCACAGTAAAGGGAAGATTGGACTAGACCAAACTGTCTGTTCCCTGTCTGGCACTTGTTTCAAGAGCCAGCAGCTCAAGAAGCTGCCTTCAAAAACCAGCCAGACAATCCTCCCAGTACCCCAGGCTCTCCATTAGAAAGCTGTTCACTAGAAACACTTCTGTCAAGGGCAAGGAAATCTTCTAGGAACAACATTTTGAGGTAGCACTGTCTAGCTTGGTCATACTTTTCCTGGGAGTTGATCCAAAGCCCACCAAGGTCAATCAGAACCTCCCACTGGCTTTATAATGGCTTAAGCTCTGTTTAGTGGGAGCTACTAATCCAATTTCCATGCCAGTGCTACTGTGAAGTCCCAGTGCTGACACATGAAATTCAGCTCAGTGCCAGCAGTAGCATCATTACAGTTCCTGCTGCTCTCAGCTCTCTGATGCAGATTTGTTCACATATCTGCAGCCACAGAAGCTTGGGCAGAAGTCCTGCAAGGCCAGCTGGTTTGAGCCTTGTCCATTGTGAAAGGAACAGCCTCCAGGAACAGCCTGGGTGCAGGTGAAGTTGCCCATGTAATTCAATAAGCACTCAGTGCTGGTCCCATAGCCCAGGGCAGGTTCCTCTGCTGTGAGCAGTGTCACCAAAGGGAGGGGTGTGAAATATGTCTGTAGAGACCACTGAACACCTTTTCCAAAACAGGGGCCATTGCTAACCAGGTTTGTCTCCAGTTTCCTCAGCCTTTTGAACAGACAGAACTGCAAGATGTTTTAGTAGTTGATGGTGCAGCTCTTGACAGTCAAATAGGGATGCACTAACCCACAGGGGCACATGCAACCTTTTCCCCAGAGACCTTGCAAAACTACTCTCATCTGTGCTGGAGGTCAAGAGTGGTGATGAGTTTCTCAAATTTATTATTGCTTTAGATGTAGTTTTATCTTCTAGTGTGACTTAGAGATTTTGAAATTTCCTCGCCTTTTTTTTTGACTGTGGTTACTCTCAGGAGCCACCCAGCTGGATGCACAGCTCTAGGGCTCAATAGTTGGTGTTTTCTCATTTAAAATTCCCTTCCTGCAAGCCATTAAGGTGTGAGATTGATCCTTTCAGCGTTCATGGAGAGTTAAAACATATGAGGCTAGACAAGAACTGAAGATATATTTATTTGGGGATCCAGGCCAGTACTGAGGAATATGATTCAGCTACACTGTCCAGCTGGATGTGAGATAAAGCACACCCAGTGCTTATATCTTGCTTTCCAGACCAGCAGTGCAGAACCACAGCAATGAAGTTTCCCATAGGTAACACCATACATTAGGGTTTTTTGAAAATTAAAAGGTCTTATGACTAGTAGTAATTATAGTTCACAAAAAAAAAAAAAAAAACTTCCACAGAAAAATGGTCATTGAGCTGTTCACAGTCCTTCAATTTAGCTGAAATTGTCTTAAATCTTGCATTTCAAGGTTTCCTGTGTTTCTTTTAATTTCCAAGAAAACTGAAGATGAAACAGCCACTATAAATCCTGTAAGCCCAAAAGTGCCAGGTGTATAACAGTTTATCAGCTTCTGTTTATCTGTGTTCTCTTAAACCCTGTCAGATGCAATGATGATCAGCCCTGACTTCCTACCAAACAGGTCAATAGAGGCTTCAGTCTCTGATCCAGATGCCAAATGAGTTGTCCACAAAACATCCATTAGGACACAGACCTCAGGTGTAGGAAAACACAACAAACAATTACAGAGACTTCCTGGAATGAAAGAATTTAAGCCATGACCACCTGCTTGCTCAGAAATAACTGATGAAATTGGTGATATGATTTCTTGTGATGGCCTGCCTGTTTTGTGTCAGGAAGATTCACCTATGTAATGTCTCATCAGATGTTTTAAGCCTGCAGCACTGTGCTGAGATGAGGTTTTAGCAAAAGTGTTGTGCCATCCTTGTCCAGGGAAGGAGTGAAATGCTGACCCCTGAGAGGTGCTGGCCAGGATGCTGTGCATGGCATGGAAAGGAAATATTTCTGTGGAGGAATTCTGCATCTGGTGCTGCTGGGCTGAGCAGAAGGTAAGGGCTGGTCCTCCAGAGTAGTTGTAATGTGTGCTGTGGGCACAGGATGAGATAGTTCTGTAATTTGAAAACACATTTGTCTGTTGAGTCATCTATTATGTTGTTAAAATGTGATAATTGGAATCCACACATTACCAAGCCAAAAAGACAATAATTAAAGCCAAGGCACAAAAGGGAGTTAATGCTCCAAAATTATTTTGTGCAGAGTTATTTGATAAAGTAAGTCTTTGTGTTTCTGTTTGAAAACCCCTGCTCTACAATGAATCTTTCTAACTCTCTGGAAAATAATCTAATTATAGTTAACACTATTATGTTCTTTGGTGCTTTGAATGGAGCTGTGGGTAATATTGTGCTTACTCCAAAGCAAGTAGCTGCATGCTTCAGTCTGACATTTCTTATTGATAGGAACAAAAACATTTTGTTAAAAACAATGGTTAAGGGAAGTAATTCATTTTCTAGATAATATAACAAAAGAGGAAAAGTCACATCATGTTCTCAACAGCAGCAGAAATATGCTTTGCCAGACATTCTTCTATAAATACATTTAATTATAACATTGTATTCTCCTTCTCTAGGAGAAAGCAGGTGAAACCTAACTCTCTCTTTCCCAAAATCTTCCCATATACTTTCCCAAACAACTGAGTGTCTTAAGACTCAGGCTTTGTGATCACTTGAAAGCTTATTGCAACACTGGAAAAGAGAAAGATTAAATATGAAAGAATGGCATAAAGTCTGAAAATGTGCATTTATATCTTCCAGTTCAATCTCAAACAGACAAGCCCCATCGTTATTTTTCTTCCTTTTTGTTTAGTAAAGCCCCAACTGGAAGCCAATGAAATTGGAAATGTATTGACTTTGTTTCATTTCTGGTATAATTAGTCCCCTTTAGTTGAATGCTGATGTTAGATGCACAATAACCACCCTCAGCCTCTCTAAAGAAATGGAAATGCAATGGGAATTTGCTGCTGTCTCTGAAACAGGTTTTGTTGTTTTTCACAGCAAACCTGTTGCTAAATGTTAGACCAGGGAGGTTAAGTAACCTGATGTAACCCATGTTCATGTAGGCATGGCTGCACAGAGAAATTTCTGGTAATTTGAGTCACAAACCCAACAATTTTTGCTGGTTATGGAATGAGAAATGTGTGAGGAAACTAGACTAGGGATTCTCAAGGGGCTGGCAGTGTTGTAAACTCTCAGAAATCTCCTTTTTTCCCTGTGGGAAACCATGGGGATGGTATTGAGGGAAGGACAAACCCACTGAGGGCATCCTGTGCAGCCCACGAGCACCACAGCCCTGCCAGAGCTGCCCATGGTGGGTGAGCTCCTCCTGGGCCATGCTTTAAAAAAAAAAACAGATCTTTTTAAAACTAGCAGTCCTGCCCACTCTGCCCTGTCTGACCCATTCCATTTGCACCAGGAGATCCTGGAGGTGTTTGCCCAAGGTTCATGTGCTGGGAAATGTGTGATAGAGTCAAACCAGACTTTGCTGAATTGCTGCTGGATGGAAACTTGCCTGTCTGCTCTCTGACTAGAGGACTGACACATTATATCTCCCTCTGTGAAAGCAAATATTTTTTTTCTGTCAAAATGCCTGTAATACATTCCATTCTCACTCTTTTCTTGGTGTAGAAGCAAAAGCTTCAATGATTTTAATCAGTGCAGGATTTTGTACTCCTGTTAGCATTAGAAATCCAAGAACACACAAAGCTGTACTCCAAAGACAACTGGAGCTATTCCTTTTTAAGGTCACAGCAAATGTAATAATGCCAACAGCTCACAGTGCTCTTCATTAGGCTGTGTAACTTCCCAACACATCAATCACTCAGTGGAGGGTGTTTACTTACTTTCTTTAACAGGATGAGTGTATTTTTAAATTGGTAACCTACTTTAATTCTCCCTTATGAGACAGATGTGTCTGACCCCGTTGCTGTGGGAATTCAGTGATGCAGAACAAGAGGCAGAGTTGGGATTTCTCTACCCCAAAGAGGTAAAGCCAGACAGGTACCCAGAGCACTGAGCATCCCCCTGTCCCTCCCTTCCTCACGTGGCTCAGCATTGGGTAGATGATAATTGAATATGTGGCATTTGCACTTGAAAATGTCTTCTCTCTGTGCAGGTCAGCTCTATACCAAGTCTCAGCTGTACCCCAGGAGCTCCTGAAACTTTGGAGGGAAGGTTTTGGTCTGTTGCAATCCCTGAATTGTTTTTTTACCTCTAAGCTGGGTAAAACCTCAGAGGAATTTAGCAGAAAGTCACTCAAACTGGTGAAATGGGGCCCATTAGATGCTGGTGAGGATGAGCACTGGGTGCTGCTGCTCCAGTTCTGTCTCCTGAGTGTTCTCTGGATGTGTTCTGTTCCTGCAGGAGCTCCTTTTCCTGTTTCCTGGCCAAGAGCACCCTTGCATCCCAGAGGCTGCCCACCTTCCAGGTTACTTGGCACACTGCACTTTGGATTATGTGCACTTTTATTTAATCAAAAATTCAGGATCAGGTTGTTTTGGGTTTGTTTGCCCTTGTTTTCTAAATGTTGGTAGAGAGCTCCTGGGAACTTGCTGTGGGCAGCCACACTGACAGCTCTGGGCTTTGGTGTGGTCCTGGGGATCACTGAGGTTTGCTGCTCACTCTTTCCTTAATTGAAGGTTGGGATGAGGATAAGGCTTGGCTCACACCTCTTGTGAGACCTCACACATGCAGAGAGACAAAAAGAGCAGACTCTATCCTGAGCCTTGGCTTTTTTTCCCCAATCCCTCCTTGGAAAGCAGGGAAGATATAAAGATACTCTGTGAGCAGCAGGAGGGGAGACCTTGCTGCTTCCCAATGTAGGGATTATATATTAATACATCAGGCTTCAGTGGCTTCTTTTGGTTACACAAAAACACACAGAGAGCAGCAGAGGGACTGGGAAAAACACTGAGTGTCAACAGCTCTGTGATCCTCTGGCAGTGCAGGCACTCATCCCTGCTCCCAGGTGTGGGGAGAGGCAGGGACAGGGAGAAAGAAGAAACCAAACCCCTCAGCTCCATGTCATGGCAACCAGAGGCACCACATCACTGCAACCCGAGGAGCATCCCTCCCTCTGGATCCACACACGAGCACAGGCAGGAGGAAACATCTGGAGAGGGCAGTGGGTCTGTGCCAGAGCTGCCCCACCAGTGTGTGTGTGCTTCAGCAGACAAAGCTCTGCTGGGGCTGGACAGTGTCCCTGAGAGGCAGCACTGTGCCTGCAAGGGCTCTCACCTGCTCTGTACCCACATCAGCTGTGTGAGGTCTCAGCAGTTGTGCTCCACTGAATTAGTGTGAATGCACTCAGGTTACAGAGTGTCTAATTTTGGTTCGAGTTGGTCACGTTGGGAAAGAGACAAATTATTGCAGGGCTGCTCCCAACCCTTCATCCCCCAGCCTGCAGTGACACAGACACAGGACCTTGTTGAACCTCATGGGGTTCACTTGGGCCCCTCCTTGGGCTCCCCCAGGTCCCTTTGGAGGGCTCCCCATCCCTCAGGTGTGTCCTTGGGCTCCCCCAGGTCCCTTTGGAGGGCTCCCCATCCCTCAGGTGATTCAGCCACAGCACTCAGCTTGGTGCTGTGCAGACTGGCAGAGGCTGATAACAAAAGGAGATGTGTGTTGTGCAGACCTGCTTGCAGAGCTCTGTTTAATGCAACAGCACTCGTGGGTGTGTGGTTGGGATGTGAGCTGCTCCCATACCACATCTATTGTCTGACAAGTGTGGCAGTGTCCCTAGAGCAGCTGGGCAAGCCAAGAGAAGAGCAATTTTCTGAATACCTTGTGCTGAGAGGACAGGGCTACAATACAGCACAAGCACTCCATCTACCTGAAGTGCAGACCTACTGCTGCCAGTAGATTAGCCTTAATGCCCTTGGAACGTTTAATTCAAATAAGCAACCTTGTTTCTGGCTGTATACTGAAACATCTCTTTGTGGTGGAAATCTTCTTTTTGTGGAGATTATGTTTGTGAGTGCCAGGAGGTACTTGGCACTAAGTGCCTCATGCATTTGTATCCCTGCATAATCCACACGTTGCCTGAAGATGGTCTTCAGCTGCAAAATTCAGATCCCCATCTTAAAACACTTTGCTGTCCTGACATTCTCAGTTCCAGAAGTTTAGGTTTAGCTGCTCAGTGTTTCTCCACTGTGGGAATTTGGTTTGGGACAAGCTGTTAATAAATTAAATAGCACTTTTTTTTTTTTTTTTTTTTTTTTCTTTTGCAACAAAGGCCCATCAGGGAATATGGAGATAATCAGCTTGAAGAAAATCCTGAGAAATCTGTCTGCACCTCTCCAAATAGGTCACCCACCAGGCAGCATCCCTGAAAATTGTATGGGGTGCCTCTGAGAGCCTCCAGATTATTTATGGTGTTATAATTCAATTAAGTGGTGGCAGGGGATCAGTCAGGGTGGCTGTGAGATCCTCATGTGCTAGATATTTTTGGACCCTACAGAGGAAGAAATTAGAGTATTTAGGACTGAGTAATTACAATGGTTAGGACTTAATAGGGAATTTATACTGCAATCTGTGATATGAGTCTAGATGGGTTATTTCATATGGAGGCATAGGAATGAAAGCACTTTCAAACAGGTAGCTGGGATGCTGCCTATAAATAACCAGCAAATGATCTCTGGGAAAAGAGAGTGGATATGCTTGGACAATGTTTTATGACCTTCCCTAAATTATGGAGGTAGATGCTCTAAAATG
This sequence comes from Erithacus rubecula, assembly GCF_903797595.1. Lineage (NCBI taxonomy): Eukaryota > Metazoa > Chordata > Aves > Passeriformes > Muscicapidae > Erithacus > Erithacus rubecula. The sequence goes on along the minus strand of NC_136665.1, from coordinate 15,735,662 downwards.
TGTGTCTGTCTTACAGGCAGGAGAATTTTAGGTCACTAAAGGAGCAAAGGTTGTGGGTTAAAGCCTGACAGATTCCTTTCTGCAAGATACTGAGAGCAGATTTTCCTTGAGTCATTTAAAAGGAATGGGGGGAAATGATGTAGCTGAGAGGATAACATGGTGCTTTAGTGTAAAGCATGGAAATGCTGGCAAAACACTTTTGTTGGGAGAGAGCAGGAGCTATCAGGGTCAGAATAGTCCCACTGGAGGAGCATATGAATCTTGACTGAGCTGAGAAAACAAGCAGAATGTTGCCTTGGTTCAGCTACAACAGAAAAATTGTGAAACACTTGTAAAATTGGTTCTTTTACACTCTGGCCAAGTTGAGGACACCTCTTTCAGGGGTGTTAAAGGTCTTTCAAACCTTCATCTCAGTGCAAGCCATCTTAGAGTAGTAATAAACAATCCTCATTTTCTTAAACCATGAGGTTTCACTGCTGTGGGCTCTTCTGGTTTGTGAGAGATCTCTGCCTTTCCTCATAAGCAATCAAAAATCTACAGCTCCATAAAATGTTAGAGTCTGATCCTCACCTTCACCAGTTCCAAGTGAACAGAAATTGTTTCCATTTGTTAAATCTGCTTGGTGAGGGGAGAGGGATGGCTTGGGTGGCCCTTCTGTGTGGGGCTGCAGTGACATTTCTCCATGTGCCTGCAGAGGATGTTAATGACACCATCAAGTGCTCTGGGATTGAATGGTGACTTGTCAGACTCTCCAGTCCCACACAGGAGTGGCTATGTGCTTTCAGCAGAGTGATGGCTGGGTGACCTCTCTTCCCTGTGCTGATTGGGGTGTCCTGCTCCACACAGCAGCCCAGGGTGTGCTGCTCCTCTGGTAAGTCACTCCTTGGTGATTCCTTTTGCCTTCCCTGCAGAGGTACTGGCATCATTATTTCCTATTTAAATTCAAGGGTATTACTTTGATCAATTGTTGAATGCAATCGTGGAGGTGGGGGAGGTCTTACTGTCCTGCCAGGATTCTGCAGCCATAGTATCTGTTATTCTGTGTGAGAAATCCACATTTTCATGCTCCATTTCTAAGCCATCATTAGAAACCAGAAAATTCCTTTTATCACTTGGAAAGCTGCGAGCAGACACCCTTTGGATTGGAAAGTGGTATTTAGCATTTGGGGTAATAAGGTACAGCTAATCTGGGTTCAGTTCCTGCCTCCACCTCAGATGTCCTGCAGCCAGGGCAGGATCCAGAACCAGGATGAACCCCCCAAAGATGGTTCTGCAGAATATTTGGGACACTTCATTGTGATGTTCACTGAGGTACAATGTAATTGTGAAACTCCCTGGTTTCCATGTCAGGTTGCAGCAAAGAGATGTGAAGGAAGCTGAATATCTGATTTTGAATTACAATGAGCAGAAAAGAAAAAAACCAAATGCATACCTGGACCCAAATCTCCTAATATCCAGTAGCATATCTGGATTTCTTCAGTGATAATAACTTCTGTATCAAAAGAATAAACTAGAAGAAGAATAGCAAGTTACTGGAATAAACCAGGAAATTTTTCTTGTTTAATGCTCCCTGTGGCAGGGGCATATAGCTCTGCCATGCTTCACACACCAAGAGAAGTCACTCCTGTTTCTCATTTCCTCCTATCTTTGGTCACTATTAATCATTAGGCAATTACATTCTTTAAGATAAATCACCACAAGTTTCTCTTCTGTAAACAGAGAAACAGCTTTTCTTTGTAAAGATTGATTTAGTTGCCCTGCAATTTCCTGTTTAATTAAACAGGATCAGTCTGACAAATGCAGGTTTTTAAGCACTTTGTTTCTGGCTTTTTTTTTATTCTTCTAGGAATATAAAAAGGATGGAATTATTTTTCATGGCATTGAGAGGGCAGCTGGGTTAATACCAGTCACTTTGCCCTTGGGCATCGATTATTATCAGTTGTGCCAGATAATCTCTCACAAGAGAACTACAAGAGTGATTCTCCACCATCATTTGTGGCCTCCAGCTGACAAAAAGTGAGTTCAGACCTTCCTGAGGCAGCAGATGTGTTTTGTCCAGATGTGGGGCATCTTTTCTCTTCTCAGCCACATTGAGCCCTGCTCAAAGGAGTTGAAGATTTGTTCATCCATATCACAGATCTCCATGCTGGGTGGGTAAAGATCAGATATTGAAGTGCTTTTTTGAGGGAAACCAAGGCCAAATCCTCAGGTGAATTTTGGGCTACTGATTTAGAAATAATATATCCCTAGATACAGCAAAAAATGAAAGGTTTGGGCTGAGCTTGTGGTGTTGAGGGAAGAAGTTTGAGGGACACCTGGGTGTGGGTTACCAAATATGAGAGTGGGAGATGCAGCTGGTGTGGGGCTCCAAAATCAGGACTATGGATACCCTGTGAATGAGGCTGAATTTTAAAGAAAATTAATTTGCACACAGCACAGTGAGGTGCTGGCACATCCCAGTGTGGGAGCTCTGGGAATGGATGGACAGGTCCAGAAAAGGATCAGCCAAACTGATGAGCCTCATGGGGATAATGGGGAGGGTGGCAGGAAGAGGATGGGGCAGTCAGAGGGGTGATGCAACCCAAGCCTTGGGTTTTGCCTGTGGGAGCTGCCTGGGGCTGCAGGAAGCAGCAGTGCTGCTCTCCCAGGGCTGTGCAGATGTGAGCAGATGTGAGCAGATGTGCCCTCCTGCATCGACTGGTCTGAGCTGCACACACTCATCAAGGTGATGTTATACAGCCTGGGAAAACAGGAGACAGCACATTTTTATTGGCTTTCAGATAAATGCTCCCTGACATTGGAGCCATCTGCAGATTCAGTCCTGACACTCCTTCCATGCATGCCTCTGTTTAAATGACTTCTTGAAAGGAGAAATCCAAAGAATTGTCTTTCCTCTTTCAACCTCTGCCTTTGCAGCCACCTGGGAATATCACTGATAACCCAATGCACAATTAGCCCTCAGCCTTGCCATCCTCTCTGCACCATTATTACACCAACAAGGCAAAGGTGTCATGTTCCTTCGTCCTGAAAAGGTAACAAGAGCAGGGATTTTTCTGGAAGACATTTTCTTAAATACTCCCTTTGGGGTTTTTCAGATGATACTCTTTAGCTGCTGTGACATGAGCTAACCCTACCTTTTGTTGAAAACTGCTTGTCTTTTTTTATTAGCTCTGTTGCAGAGTAAACAGTTGGAAGTGTCTTACTGGTTCATATTAATGCCAGGTTTCACATTTGTGGATAGAGGATGTGTCAGAGTAAGTTCTGATAAGTGTACATGGAATGAAGGGTGTTTTGATGCTTTTAGGAGAAAAGAGGGGTAGAATTTCTTTCAGAGAAGAAGGCTGTGATCACCCAGTTGTCTTTTACCCCTTTGTGAAAAAATGTGTGTGAAGATCCTGCAAACACTCCTGTGGGGTGGGAAAAAAGCAGGAATTATAGAGATTGGCACATCTGTGGCATCACTTCTTTGATCAACAAAACCATAGTCCCACCAGCCTGTAGTGCCCTCTCCTTGGTTCCTACCAGCATGTGAGCATTCCTGCTGTGTGTCACACTGATGGTGGCAGCAGCTCAGGCTGTCCTGGCACAGAGGGGCCGATAAGCCCCAGGTACAGCCACATCCCATCCAGGGGCTGTGGGATCTCTGACCACAGAGCAGCACTAACAGAAGTGACTCCATCTTCCCAAGGGCTCAACCTCTCTGCAGGAATGCAGAGGTGAAGAGGTGGCACAGCAGGAGCTGTCAGGCTGGGTGGGAATTCAGGCTGGGAGGGAGCATCACCCGTCTCTTTGAGGCTTTCCTTGCTGCTCACCCTGCTGAAACATCTTCTCCCCCAGGCTAAGTGGTTCATGGCTCTTGGCTTATTGCTATTACAAGACATTTATGTTTCATGGCAGATGGTCTACTGCACAACTTGTTTTGCTTTTTTTTTTTTTTTTTTTTTTTTTTTTTTTAACCAAGGTAGATCAGCGGGCAGCAGTTCAGTCTCAGGCAGCTCTGGGTTGAGACATCAGTTTTATCCCACATTTCTTTAAAGCAAATGAAAGAAGAAATAAAACAGTTGGGAGAGGAATATTTTCATAGTCACAAGATTTGTCAGTTTTATAGCATATTTGGCACTTATTTTGTGATGGCCAAAGCAGGATGTCCCAAGCACCTTTAAAAAACTGTTAAGGTACAAAATAATGAGTGAACAGTACAAAGCTTTGTGCATGAAAATACACTTGCTTTAAGCTAAGCTGCATGGAATTTGACCTTGGCACACATGATGGTGCTTCTCCACCTCCTTTCTGACCTGCCCCTTTCCAGACAATTTGCAGATTTAATTTACAATGCATTTCCATCTACACAGGAAAAGTGCTACAACTTTATCTGTCCGTGGAGTCCCAGTAGTCTCAGCTCACCAGATGTTCCTTACTCATTTAAACAGTGCATTGAGCTTTGCTTAGTGTGATAATTTTGAAATGCAACGAGTATGGGGACACATAATGAGGAGTTAGAGGTAGTGGCTGTATGGGTAAAAAGTTTCAAGGAAAAGATCAATTGCCTTGTGTCCAGCTGCATTACCATAGCTGTGGCTATTAATTGTTGTGCAAACACCTACAGGTCACTCTGAGCATAAATTACACGTTGATTTCTTTTATTAAGGCCAGAAACTTGATCAATAACCTTCATTTAAAAACAGGACCTCACTGCAAGCAAAGTCTTTAACTGAAAACCTTGTGATTACCAGGCTGGGTTTGCTGCAGCAGGGGTGCACCTGGCTCTGGGGTGAGAAGGAGTGTAAAGGACATTTTTTTCAGCCATGCCTTCTTATCCCCAGGAGCAGGAACAGCTGAAGTGTTTTTTATCTGGGGACTGACTCCTTTTGTAGCACTTCCTTCAGGAACTTTGCCAGGGACTCTCTCACTCAGTCCATTGTCCCACCAGGCAGTGAGAAGGCAGAGGGAGAATATTCACAGTTACCCTGCAGAGACCTTGCCTTAGAGACTTCACTGAGAGGTTCCACTCCAAGAAATAAAATAGAGAGAGATATTTATGTGTAGGACAACAGCCCACTGTGTGACAGGACCCTCTGAAGGACACAGAGAGGTTAAGGGACACCAACAGTGGCTGCTGAGGGTGGTTCTTACAAGTGGAATGACCCTTGTGTCACTGCCAGGTGTGTCCCATCCCTGAGAGCAGGCACAACCTGGGATGATGGATGGAAAGGTAAATGCACTGCCAGCCCCTGGCCAGACTTCTTGAAAAAGAAAAAATCTCAGTGAAAAAAGAAATTTCATTATCACTCACTGCAAAAAAAAAAAAAAAAAAAAAAAAAAAAAAAAAAAAAAAAAAAAAAAAGCATTTTCACCAGCTGAAAGGCAAACCAAGAGTTCATGTTTCCTAAAGAATTTGAAATCTAAGAATCCACATAGTTACATGAATGTTTTCCCCTTAAGGAATGTCGAGGGTTTGTTTTTTTTGAGCTTAAAATAGTTTCACCTCCCCACCAATATCTTGCAGAAATAGTAAAAAAAATTTCCATCTCACTCAAGCTCACAGTAAATTATTTTTGCCCTATATTTACAGCAAGGTCAATTTTTTCTCCCCGGATTTCTTGCATATAATTCATTTGAATGGGATGGCTTCTATGTCATCTTTAATCTTCTAAATGTATCTTAGAGTCCAAATTACAAATCCTAGAAATGAGTGACCCATAATGAATTCTTAACCACAACTTTATGGCAGAACAAATATACTTCTCAAATATGCAAACCGTTAAATGTTTTCTTATCATACTGAAAGTGTGAATTAAATTATAATATGATGAAAAAGTAGCAGTTTGCAGTAATTCCAAAAGTGGCAAATCTTCAGTAGTGCATAAAATTATTCAGTGAACTGTGGAAAACATCAGAGCAATTCTAGCCTTAAAGCTTTTTTTTCCCAACAACCAAAAAGTGCCAAAAACAAGCTAGCATAGCTAAGCATTTCATCTTGGAAGCAGCTTATTGAATTAATAAGACAAGTCAATTAATGTAATGCTCTGTTGCTTCAGGATAAAACATGAAAAGGAAAAATATGGGGCTGTTTACTGTAGTGAGATCAAGCAACCATGAAGTCTGTAAAGTTGTTCATTTCTCTGAAACCCAAGGAAATGATCAGCACAGCCATTGTATAGACTCACTTTGTATGGGAGTCTTGAGTGAGATGTGCATCTTCTGCTGTCCAGACAGGATTTTCATACCAATTTACTCCTGGCAGGGGTCTGGTTTTCCTCTCTTGAAACTGAATTGCTGGTTTCATTCACACTGGGCAAACACTGGAACAGCCTGCCAGGGAAGTGGTGCAATCACCAGCCCTGGAAATGCCCCAAAAATGTGTGGATGTGGCACTCAGTGACATGGTTTAGTGGTGGATCTGGCAGTGTTGGGTTAATGGCTGGAATTGATGATTGTAGATTTTCCAACCCTAATGATTCTGTGATTCTCCATAGGTTATGTTTGATGGGCTCCTGTGTCTGAGGGTGTTTCAGTGAGGAAAGTCACCTCAGCTGTGCAGGGTGTTTTTAACATTTAACCCCTGCATTGTAGAGCACTGAAGAAAATCAAGAGCTGCAAGTAGCAATTCTGTATTTCAGCAGAGCAGCCTGTGTTTAAATCATGGCAAGGTCCTGATAAATTGAAAGTTAAGGTTGGTAATCTTTGCTTTCAGGTCAGTTCCTCAATTTTCATTTAACTTAATGCTAGGCTGGTATGTGCTCAGAAATCCTGATCCCAGGTGTCTGTGAAAAATTGTCTGAGAAGGATGGAGTCAATTAATGGTGAACAGCTGGTTTTCCTGTGTAATACACCCTATCTTCCCAGAAATCCTCATTATGCAAACTTTGGGTTTGATTTTGCAAAAATTATAATAATCCTGATCAAGGACTTTACCAGTTGTGAAGTCCCATTTTTCATGTCTTCTGCCCACACCACCACCTTTGATTGCAAGGGACTAATTAGATCAGTTTGAACAGGGCTGCTGGGGGTTGAGGAGGACTGCAGCAATGCCTGGCTGTTGGTACAGATGAGTGCCTGGATTATTCAGGCACAAGATGACTTTCATATCTGGCAACAATTTGGGAAGAACAACTTTCTCATGGCTCTTCTGTAAAATTCTGTTGGGTGTGAAGGGCAGCAGGTGAAAGGGAGACAGCAACACACTGAGCAGCCCTACAACTCATTTCTGTGAGCTTGGTTTTTGGGGCTCCTTTCCACTTATCAAGGCTTCAAATGCTAGAGCTACAGAAGGTGCTTAAAGGTGGAGCTGCTGCAGTCTCCAAGAAGTTATTAAAGGAAGATCACAAGGACTAGAAATCAATGACAACTCTGTGTTAGACCAGGTTTAGTTTTGGGGCTAAACCATTCTAGCAGTTTTAGGCTGCTCTTCCTAATTTTGACATCAGATCTTCAACAGCACTGACTGTAAGAAATCTTTTCACTCTTATTTTCCTTTGCAGCTTTTTTCCATGGTGGAAAAAGGGATGTATTGTGGAAGTATTTTTGGTAGATTGCTGCTAGATGCACGGTGGAGATTGTATTGTTGAGAAAAGCCATTGTGACACTTCTAAGAGTTTTTGAGGGGCATCTTTAACTCCAGGATCTCACAGATCATGTGCAATCACCAGTCACAAAAGTAAAAATTAAATTAGCAAAAATTAAATTAAATTTGGGGGCAAAAATATTTTTAAGTCAGCAGTGGGGCTGCAAACCAACATTATAAACCAGTAAACACTGTGGGTCAGATTCAGTGATGAGGAAAACTGAGGTACCTGCAGAAAGCAGATATTGACCCTTACTATCCACTCTTTTGGAATGATTTCAGAAACTTCAGCCCAGAAAATCTTCCTAGGCAGCTGGTACAATGTGTGTGGGTTTTGATCCTGTCCCAGTTGTTCTCTTTGCCTTGCTGGGCAATGGTGAAATTTTTGCCATTGCTCTCCTTGAAGTCAGTGCCTAAAGGAAAAAGACTAGCAAAAATATGAAACAATCTAACATGCATTTTAATTTGTCTAATATATGAATACCTGGACTATCATTTCAGAGTTGGCTGTTTCAGTTTTTGTTGGTGTTGACTGTAACAATGCACTGCTGGAAAGAGCATTTTGAGGTGGAAGTTGCAGGTTAGATGGATGCAACATCTGCAGGGGAAAATGGTGGGATTGGGCCCACTATTTTGAAAACTGCATTCAATTCTGCTCAAATCAGAGAAATAGGCACAGGTTACATGAGCTAGAGCTGTGAACAAATCAAAAAAGAAAAATTGCTATAAAAAGGTCTTTCAGTTATGGGAGTAGATTGGAGTACTGTTTATAATCCAACAGTGAAGCAAATGAGAGGAATTTTGCTGAATAAAATCAACAGGCTCTTATCCCCTGTCTTGTTTTGTGTGCCAAATAAAATAACAGGTTTTTGTGTAAGCAGAGTATAATTTTTTTCTGCCTTGGACAAAGACAGAGTAGAGATGAGCTGAAAGGGAGATAGTCTATAATAACATTCAGAAATCAGGTGCTGAGAGAGTATAAAAGCTAACTGAGAATGTGATATTCTTGTAATAATCACATCTCAGCACAGATGAGCAGAAAATATCACTTCAGCCTTGTAAGAGTCTCTCATCTTTGGGTGCCAGAATTTCCCTGTCCTTGTGTTTGTGAGTTTTCCCTCTCTTCTATTCCAGATGAGGAGAAAGCAATTCTAGGACATACCAACAACTGCTATGATTTGTTTTGCTTTGTTTTCCATCCAGTCACTGTTCTTTTGTGAGACTTCAAGTTTTTGGGAGTCAAAGTCAGAAGAAAATGAAGCCAAATGAGTGAGATGCTCATGGAAGCTGCCTCTGGCAGGAGCACATCCAGACTTTTGAGACTTCTTTGTTGCACTGCCTGCTGCTACTTAGCTGATGTGTCTTTGAAAGTCTGGTGGCCAAACAGAATGGGGAGATATAGCCAAGCTGCTGAGAAAAAACAAACATTGCAGCCTGGTTGTTCCTCTTGAGCAGCTTTGAACATAAAAGCCACCAAACTGCTCAAAGAGCAGGTAATTCAGCTGAGGTGGAAATGCCTTCCTCAGCAGGAAAGCTTTATTTGGACTGTTGCGCTGTGTTGTGAAGACATAAGTGCTGTTATCACACATAGTCAAACCCAGACTAGACCAAGAGCAGGGAAAGTTGATGGAATACAAATGTGCTTACTGTGGATCCAGTGCTAAATGATAAACTTGCCTGTGGCAGAATTAAAGAAAAGCTGTAGAGTGCCTGGAGGGAGCACTGCAAGGCAGTGACATCTTTGTGACAGGTCTCTTTCCCTGCTTCCGTTCATTACTAAGATTTAAGTGGGTCTCAGTGTGACCCATCAGCTCCTATTCCAGCAGTAAAGCTGGTGGAAGATTTGCCTAAGGGCTTGAATTCAAGAGCCAAGTGCATTTTTTTTTTTATTTTAAGACATTTTTAGTTGATCTTCAGAATTAATTCAGTACTGAGGTTCTTCAGGTTGCAGAATGCTTGAAAGGCTGTTCAATTTCAAAAATACTTTCAGGGAGTATTTTCTTCATGCAGAGAAGGACACAGAGACCATTGTCTTTAGCCTGTAACATTTCCTAACTCTTTCTCTGCTCTGTATCAGTGTCTGTGAGACACCAGGAGGGCTTTAGAGACCTGGGGTCAGATCTGTAAAAACTCTGGATCATTCTACATGAGACATCATGAGTGCTCTACTAGTCTAGATAGCAGAGTCTTTTAGAGAGAAAAATGTAATTGAAACAGCACCAGGGAAAAAAAGCTCAGAAAAAGCATTGGAACAGGCTTCCCAGAGAAGTGGTGGAATCACTATCCCTGGAAATGTTCAAAAGTAGATGTGGTGCTCAGAGACAAGGTTTAGTGCTGGACTTAGTGCTGGGTTAATGACTGGGCTTGAATTATCTTAGAGGTCTTTTCCAATCTAAATGATTCTATGTCTGTGCTTGGATCCCACACTGTGCATTCCACAGTGGCTTGACCAGTTCTTCACTTTTTGAGTCTGAAAAAAGTCTGGTCAAATCAATAGTGATAAATTCTCATCCTGCAGAGGCTTAAACTGATGGCAAGCCCCCAATAGCCAGCGTGGTGAGCTCTCAGATCTGCTCAAGGCAGAGGAGACCTTTGGAAAAACAACAAACAGAACAGGTTCAGGGAGGGTGAGGAGCTCAGCTCAACTCCTCTGCTGCAAATCAAGCAGCAGCAGCACCTGCTTTGTACCCAGGGCACTCCTGAGAGGGAGCCTGTGGCCCTGAGCTGGGGTTGCTGGTCTGGGCAGGGAAATACAGGGAGCTGCTGGCACAGATTGGCACCTCACCTTCCAAAGTACAGAGAAAAAAGGAAAAGAGAGATCACATAAATCACTGTTGTGGGGGACAGCTCCCTGAAAGGGGTCTCTTCTTTAGCCTGTGGGGCAGTAGTGGTGGTAAAAGGCTAATAGAGATAGATGAATGTTATTGAGTGGTGTGAAAGAGAGGGGATGAGATGAAATGAAAGTGAAATGAAACAGGAAATGAAGAGGAATGGCAGGTGGGAGGAAGAAATTACATATTCCCCTGAGCAATATTTTAGGTTATGGGTAGTTTGTTTCATATCTAGGTGGGCCTGTAGCCCTCACTTCTCACTGAATCAAGGACAGTAATCTCAGAAATAAAACAAGTGAGAAATAATGGGAAACAGGTTAGTAACCTGATGCTCTAAAATGTATTTTGTTTCTGGTCAGACAAATTTCATCATATTGCTTCATGGTGGGAAAACAAGAAAAATCCAACCATGAGTGTTGAATGAAAAGATGCCATGTCTGTTATGTGGAAAGACCTCCGCACATTTCTGAGCTGCACCCAGGAATTAGAGGTACACATCAAACAACAGCAAAAAATTTAGCAAAGATCTGCCAAGTGTGCCCACACAGGAATATTTTCAATATTGTCAAATTGTCTTTTTCCATGACTTAGTTGCTCTGCATGGTATCCTCTCCCATGGCAGGGTGCTCACACTTTAAGGTGAGACCCAGTTATTTGTACTCCTCATTGGCTAGTTCACCATTTTTCTGGTGGAAGGCAATGTTGGCTTTCTCTCCTTGAAGTCAGCTTTTACATGAAAATCATTCTCTCAGATGGATGTCTCTAAAAAATCATGACCTCCAAAAGAAGAACTGTTGGTCATTCTTTTCAGCCTGTCAGAATTTAGCACAGCCATTTTCTATTTCTGCTCTCATCTGAAAGGCTCAGAGCAGCTTCTGCTATGGAGCCATGAAGCCAAACTAAGGCAGGACTGTGTCCCTGTGGGAGCAAAAGATGTTGGAGTAGAGCTGCTGGTGCTCTTCCAAGCATCAGTGGTTTGAAAATCCCAGCTGAAGGGAGATGCACAAGCTCTGGTCAGCTGGTGCTTGCACATGATTGTCCACAGTTGGCTGCAGAGCCCCTAATTCTGCTCTCTGGGACTCAAGCTCAAAGCCAGGGTCTGCTCTCAGCAAAATTTCACTGATGTGAATCACAGGTGAACCATCCTCAGCAATGACCTGAAATCCAGGAGCCCTCAGTTCTACTGCTGGGTCTGCTGCAGATTTTTAGCATCACCTTGGGCAGGTCTCAGGTCTTATGAGTTTCAGTTTCCTGCCTGGAAAGCAGAGGATTCAGTTTCTTTCCTCAGAGCAGCATGGTTTTATAAAGTACAAATATTTGTGAAGTTAAGTGCTTTGACTGTGTGAGCCTCTGAGAAAAGAAACCATAAATATGTGTCAGGCCTATGATCTGAATTCAAACTGGTGAACTAGAAAAAGTGTTGACAGCCTGAAACCAACTGCCCTGTACACACATCTCCTTCTGTCTACCTGAAAGATTATTTGTGGAATGTGTTTCTATTTTTCTCTGACAAAAAAATAGAATACCAAGCAAAGAAGCATGACCCATTTCTTTGTCAGGCAAGCTCTAAACCCTGCTTACTGGGATGAGACTGAGGTATTGATAAAAGAGAAGCTCATTTTAGGCCACAAAATTCATCCTGCCCTTGAAGAGGAAACAAAGCCTGCCACCTTCAGATGAAATGGATGTGCTTTCCAAGCCAAAGTATGTTTATCTCCTCCACAAATTCTCTATGATTTGTAATTGTATTTGGACCAGCCAGTGAAACAGGTAAGTAGCAAATGGGGAGAGTTAGAAATGTAAATAATTATTGTATAACAGGAAAACATGCAAGCAGTACACCACTGACAGTACCTGCAAACTCTGCTAATAGTCAATCAACAGGTCTGATAAGAGCATCACTCATCATGAGCTGCTTCACCCTCAGCAAGTTTCCATGGTCCTTTCTCTGTGCCAAGTACAGGAGCACATCATGCTGCTCCTGATGTTGGCCACAGGAGTGAACTTCCTTCAAGGTTTTGTTTTTGTCTTTTTTATATAGCATGTAGTATATTCAAAACAATATCAAGTCATACCACACTGAGCTTTTTATTACCAGAGATTTTTGGACAGAAGCACATAATCTAAATTTTCTGAATTAATAGGCAGATGGTAGCTACTCTTTTTCTGGTATTTTTTCCCAACTTGTACATTTTAGATTTACAGAACTCGATTTCACACATCTGAAGAAACACTGACATAAATCTAAATTTATCTTTGATGCATTTACAAATATTTTTTTCTACTTTTTTTTTTTTTTAATTTCCTGAAGTGTCTCTGTCTAGACTTCTGCCAAAATGCAGGAACTTTCATTTTCTCCTCAGTTAACATAAATACCTTTTAACATTCTGCAGAGGATGGCATGACTGCCACTTTGCCATGAGGATATGAGGACCATTCACTCCACCACTGAACCCCATCTGCTTTCCATTGGCCAGGACAAGTAACATCTTCCTGCTACACACTGTGCTACTGTGAATATCCCTGAAATTCAGAATATTTGTGACTCTAGGCTTGTTGAATTCCTTTTTCTTATTGTTTTCAATTTGGTTCCCTGAAACAATGAAGGTTAGTTGCATCCGACTCTTAATTGGACCTCACATTCTATTAGTCATTATTTTTGCACAGGCCTTAATTCCCCTCTAAAACATTTTAATTAAAACAGCAATTTCTCAGTGCTGCACTTCACGAGCAGATTTTCACAGCAACTTCAAAGAGACACAGATGTTTACTGAATTTGGTGGGGTGGTATTTGAGGCTGCCTACTGGCAAAGAAAAATTCATAAACATCTCAAAGAAACTTTCCTGTGGTAATGACAACATTTCCTTCTGATATTTTAGCAAGTCTAATATTTCCCAATCTCAACAGGCACATTTCCCAGGCACAGCACAAGCAGAGTTATCTGCTCCCAGAATGAGCCATGGCAGCTGCTCTGTTGTGGGTAAAACCCTCCCAGGGGTGATACCCTGGGCTCTGGCAGAGGGTACAAGACACCACACATTAGTTTGTTTGTGAAGCTCCTCTAACAGAATATAAGGGAATAAGGAAACCAAAGTTCAGTTTCTGCTGGATTTTCCACACTCCCCAGTGTGATTGTGGGAGGTCATTTAGCTTTGTGTGCCTCAGCTCCAGCTGGTTAAAGGCTGATAACAAGTCCTGGCTTTGAATGGACTTACCTGCTGCTCTATCTCCTACTGCACCAAGGGGGTCTTGGGTTTATAAAGTGATGTTTGAGTAAAATTCAGAAATGCTAGGGGTTTATTTTGGAGGAGTTTCTATTTGCTAGTGGCAGCTGAGCATGGAGCTGATCTTATAATCCATTTGGGGGTATAACCAGGCAGGAAGTTTTCCCCTCTGAACTGAGATGATGGCACTGGGGACACATGGCCATGGCACACTACATCTAAAATATAGAGTAGGGTGCAGGTATCTTCTGTGGTTTGGGCAGGTGGCTGTCCCCAGAAAATGCCTGGCCTGTCCAGCTGAGCCACCAGGCAGGGTGGCCTCCATGACTCATAAGTGATGGTGAGGCTCATGCTCCTTGCAGAACCAGAATTCTTAATGCTGGACATGACCTCTAAAATCATCAAGTCCAACTGTTAACCTCACCACTAAACCATGTCCCCAAGTGCCTTTTCTTGATCATTGAGGCCTTTTCTTGATCATTCCAGGGACAGTGATAGTCTGTTTCTTCCCTGGATACCCTTCACCAGTATTTTTGAAGGGGAATAATACAAGTATTTTTTGAATAAGCATATCCATTTCCACTGTGAGCACTGGGAAAGGACCAGCATGGAAAGCCAGCATGGAACATGGCGTGACACGTCATGTAGCTGCTTAAATCTGCACTGTAATTACAGTGACAATTTCTGCCTCTTGAAGCATCAGGATTGAAGTGGTTACCCTGAAGGAAAAAGAAACTTAGTGGGAGAATTTCAACCAAATCTAGGGTGGGAAGTGCAGCACTTCCTTTGCATTGGATTAAAAGTGATCAGCATGGCCAAAGGCATCCTGTGAGAGACAGGTAAGCAGGCTGAAAGGAAATTGGAAATATTAAATGAATGAAGCTGGACTGGACAGAACTAGTTTTAAAATTCCCTATTCCTCCTTGATTTGTTAGCATTAGGGGACTGAAGGGTAGATTGCACAGACTTATGCGTGACAGCAAGACACTTTTCCACACCAATAAACCCCCTGAAATTAATTGGACAGCTCACAAAAGTGCCTGGGAATGTGAACTAGGCTTGCACATCTCAGCCCTCAGATCTGATCTTTCTTCAGCAGTGCCAGGGCCAGACTGCCTGGTGAACAGCTACAGCTCAGAACACTTGCAGTGACTGGGTCAAGGTCTCTGTGGACACATCCTTGCTGAGGAGCACCTCAGCCTAGCTTAGCTCACCATAGCAAGAAACAGACTGAAAATAAACCAAAGGAAATCATTCTGAAGCAAAAGCAGGCATCAGCCACAAGTTTGTGCTCGCCACAAACTGTTGTGTGTTTGCTGTGGAATTGCTTGTGTATGCTTTTAGCTGGTGGCAAATGCTCTCAATGAGAATTAACCTGGCCTGCAATGAGGGAAACTTAAATTTAGGTACTTCTCCCATGTGTGCTGTGGGATAAGAGCACACAGCCAAGTGTCCACAGAGACATGCTTAAGCTGAGGTGCCTGTTCACCAATTGCAAATGGGCTCCTGGAAAACCAAACCACATGAAAAATTCCCCTCACGTGCTTGGTCTGGAAAGAAATAGCTTTGTTGTTGTTTCAAAGAATTAGTGAGCCAACAAGTCAAAGCTTTGGAGGTGGTTACTGGGTTTTTACTGGAGTCTCTACGAGCTATACAAAGTCTGAAGACATTGTATGTACAGTACATCTTTAATAAGAAGGGAGCTCACAGTCTACCAAACTCTGCCAAATAAACTTTTAATACATACTGTACTTCACTCAGTAGTTGTCCATCTCTTCTTCATGGAATATCTAGCAACTCTAAAAATATTTTCTTGGAGGAGGATAGAATTATCATTGTTATATATCAATCAAGTATGGTTAATGAAGCAAAGCCAGCATGCTAGTATTGCACAAGGGGAAAAGCCTCCAGAACACAAAGTGGAACAACAAATGCCCTCAAAATTCTGCTGAAGGGAACAGGAAGCTCTGGATGCTGCATCAGGAGGGTCCGTGTAGCTCTTAGGCATCCTTGTACCACAGCAGGTTTGCTTTGCCTCTTCACTGCCACGTTTCTCTCTCAAACAGGTAGGGAACTTCCAGACCATTGCAAAAAAAAAGGAAAAAAAAAAAAATACAGCAGCTGCAGCAAAGTGTGGTACTATTCAATTTCTTGAAGAGAGGGGCTTTTATTTCAAAATATCATATATTAATATATATATATTTCTATATATATATATACTTTAACTGGTATAAAGTAAATTGTAGATCCAAACTTATACTGTTGCTTGTACTTTGCAATCTCAGAAACTTTACCAAAGGAACCGCTTTCTTCATTTTTTATTTTCAGCTGTCAAAAAATCAGGGCCATTATTTCCACCGAATCCTTTCTTTCACATAGTAAAGCCACTGTTGTTTTCTGGTAAACAGTCAAAGTGCAAATAAGAAATCCATTTGGCTTGTAAATGCTGAGATGGTTTTAAACTTTCAATACTTTGTCCTCATAAATCAGCAGGGCTTTCACTGTCTCCGTGCAGACGTGGGCGCTCTGTTAAGTCCTTGGGTGGATCTGCAGTGAGAAATGGGAAAGAGTCACTTATGCATAATATGTTCTTTTTAAAATATAGTCTTTTGGAAAAGAAAGGCCCAGGCTCTGTGGGATATAGCTGATTGATACAGCTGAGATTAAATGCAATGCTAGAGGAGTGTGTGTCTTTTAGCACTGCAGGGGTGTAAAAATATGCAAGAGACAGATCCTGAGCAAACTCCTGCTTCTGCCTTGGCAGATATTGAATGTTCATTTACCACCTGGGCTGGTGGTGCTGGACATCACAGAATCATAAAATGTCTTGGTTTGGCAGAGACACTTTCCACTACCCCAGGTTGCTCCAAGCCCTGTCCATGTGGCCTTGGACATTTCCAGGGATGAGGTGGCCACAGCTGCTCTGGACAACTGTGCCAGGGCCTTACCACCCTTACAGGGAAGAATTCCCTCCTAATGCCCAATCTGAATTTACTGGCTGTCAGTCTGAAGCCATTCTCCCTTGTGCTGATCCATAATGCCCTTGTAAACAGTCTCTCTCCATCTTCCTTGTAGGAGCCCTTCAAGTAAGAAGGAGATGCCAGAACAGCTTTGGGCCAGGGCTGTGCTCACCCCAGCCTTCCACCCTGCCCTTCCCAGAGTGATTCCAGTCACTTCTGCTGGACAAGACAGGCAGGAGCACCCACCTTTCAGGTTTATTTGAAACTCCAGAAACCCACTTACCCAGAGGGAAGGGTAGTGACTGACCAGAGTAGCTCCTCCATCTACTCACCCTGCAACAGACCAAAACCCACCCCTCTTTGTGCCTGCCATCAAAATTGATCTGAGTGCTGCACTAATGCTGCACCAATGCCCAGGAGGGTGTTTTAGGATGCTGAAATAGCAAAAATAGTGTTCTCAAGGAGATGCTTTAGTTTCTTTCCTGTACTGGTGCACCCAGATGAACACCAATGAGGGGTTCAGCCCTTTGCCAGGCACCTGGGCCAGCAATGAACTCACTTCAATATGATCAGGCTGGGCCATTCAATCAGGGATGATTATCTAAGCACATGGTGAATAAATATAGCAGTAAATATTGGAGAAATGGAGATTTATAGGAGGTCCAGACAGTTCAAACTCAATGAAACGGAATCCCACCAGTTAAAACTGAAACAAATGATTTAAACTAGATTAAACCACTTAAAACCAGGTCAAAACAGATTAAACTGGTCAGAACAGGATAAAAATGGTAGAAATCAGTTTAAACCAGTTAAAACCAAATCAAACCTACCAAAGCCAGTTCAAACTGGCTCAAAGTGGTCAGAACTAGTTCAGATGGGTCGAAACTTGTTCAAACTGGTTAAACCTGATCAAACCAGGCTGTAACACAAGCACAGGCTGAGAAACTGGAGAGAGACTTTGATCTGAGCCCCTCTGCCCATTCCCAGCTGATCAACACATCAATTTCCATACTCCAGAATCTCAGCAGCATCCAGCCTGACATGCTGCTCTTCTATTTCCACTGTGCTGAAATGGCAATGTGACCTCCAGCAGCTCCTAGTACTGCTCCAAAGGCCCCACGTGTTTAAGGGAAGCATTGAAAGTTCTAAAATAAATTTTAAAAAAAGCAAAGAAAAAAAAGGAGTGACAAGGGGTTAAAAAAAACCATTGAAACTGCTCCAAAAATTGAATGCCAAAATGATTTCCTTCCAGTGTTTGTCACCTGCCCGACCATCAATAGAAAACAAATCAATTTACGGAAGCTGTGAGCTTTATAACTTTGGCTTTAAAAACTTAATTATTGAGCTATGCTAAAGGGCTAAACACAGAAATAAATGCATGAAAATGAAGGAATAAAAAAAATGCTGGTAATGACTTCACTGAATCTGTTGTCCACCTCTTTGTGGCACTAATCAGTATTAACCACATCTGAAACCCACCATGAAGTTATGCACTATCTAGGAAAGTATATATATTGTGTATATACATGTATTAATATATATATGTATACATGCTTATATATGATTTCCTGTGGGCCTGGAAGAATATACTAATGGATATCTTATTCCTAAGAGTCATAAATGTGAATGTTTCCCTTGTCAGGACAGCAGCCATCTAATGTAAATGTATTTAGTGTAAGGAAAAGCCTTCATTATAACAGTTTACAGTTTACAGCCTATGGAGACTTGCTGCTTTCTGCTTAATCACCACAGAGGGAACTGAGGTGATGACTGATTTTTCTTGTTTCTTCTGTCTTAACTTCCATAACTACTCAAGTTAGACATGCATGGTCCAATCTTGGCACCTGGATTGTGGTCAGGGCAGATTACATTGTAATCTCATTCTCTGCTGCAATCTGAAATGGCAAAACAAAGGAGAAAAAAGAAAAAAACAACAAAAACATCCTGTTTCAGGATCTGATTGCTTCCATTATTTTATATGTATATCATGTTTCTAGACTTGACACAGTGGGATTCCAGCAAAGTTTCAGGGACTAAGAAGTAGAATTTTCCCCTAGAAAATGCAAGAGACAGTTGCTGAGTGCATCGTGTCATGTTGCCTTTGTCAATTGGGTTCTGTAATGATATTTTAAAGCAACAAAGCAAAATTCTACTGGAAGCAGCACCATAAGGTACTCCCCTCACATGCTAATTAAAATAACTCCTGTGGGTAAATGAAGAAATATTTTTTCAGCTATGAGCACTCACTCTGCAAGTATTTAATTCAAATGAAATACAATAATGCATACTGAATAGATTGGACCATACATCTACATATTAATGAAGCTGCTAAATTTTCTAGCAATCACTTCTATTGCCTAAAACTAGTTTATATGATGAGGTTTGGGGGACTTAAGAGAAGGACAGCTTCACTGAAGAAAGAAAATGTAATTCCTCAATTATGTAACTTGTAGACAGACTACAGAAGGGCTGAATTATTGTATAAGATATTGCAAGAGTATGTAGAATTTCTTATCAAACACGGAAAAAATTATGGAAAATTTGCTCTTTTTCATTTAGCAGGTTTCAAAAGCCATTTTCCAATTCACAGAAAATTAAAATCTATATATTTATAAAAGCATTTTGAGTTGACAACCGTGTAATTTTCTTGGAAAAAAAAAATCAATTGTTACATGAAAATTAGTTAATTAAAATTGTTGAATACAGGTACAGGTGACAATTTTAAGACAATGGTTGTGAAACAGTTGCACAATGCAAAAGAAAAGCTAGAGCCTATTTCTGAAAAACACTTTTATTCCCAAGGTAATGTCAAAGTGGGAGTTTAGGCAGCTCATTCACACCCTCTCTTTGCAGCCCTCTCTCTGCCTTTTCCTGGCAGGGTGTGGTGAAAGCTGTTGTCACCTGTGGCCTGTGTTACCTGAACCTGCAGCATCTCAAGAACTTGCCACTAATGAGTTCATGGGGTTGGAGCTGCTCTGAAATGAGACCTGCAGTGCAAGCAGAGTTGAGTCCTTTCCACAAAGCTCTTGTACAGCTGCTAATCCAGATGTGGCCTGGAACAGCCAAGGAATGGATGCAGGATCCAGCAGATCCCTTTGAGCTGACATTCTTCCCTTTAGGCACCAGAAAGGGACTCAGTGATGTGCAGCAAGGGTATTTTGGGGTGGCAGTGTCTGTCAGAAAGTGACCTGGCAATTCAGCAGCTGCAACCTGCTGGGTACCAAGCCTGGAGCCAGCTGAGCAGCCTGATCCATCTGAGTTTTCACCAACCTATGGCCAGAAGCACTGGGTGATCATGACAGTGGTCTTTAAGACTTTTCCAGAAGGCATGATGATGGAAAATAAATGGCTGAGCAGTCATTAGTGATTCCCTTTGCTATTAAGATCTCCTGGGTGCAGACAGAAAAGAGACTTACTCTGGTGGTCTTGATTTTATTGCCAGTTGCACACATCCATCCAGAATTATCAGGCAACGTCTTACATTCCTCTCCTTCTAGGCAGGGCTCCATCTCACACCACCATTTCCCAATCACTATAGAAGCTAAAAGAGAAAAGACAATGTTCACAACTATGTTACAATGACCAAATCTAATTCAATAATATCTCAAGGGTCTGACACTGCAGTTAAAAGGCAGAGTGTCCCTTCAGCTGGAGTTTAGTTGTACGGATTTCATATTTAATTACTTGTTTGGCATGTTATATTGCCTGAGACAGTGCACTGCTTGCCACAGCCTCCTCACACAGGAGATCTTGTCTGCTCCTGTGCTGTGGCTGCAGGGAATGCTGTGATGGCAGCAGAGCAAAGGTCCAGCCAGCCCAACAGCCCCTGTCCCTGAGAGCCAGCCTGACATTCATGGACATGCACAAGAACAAGGCAAGGCTGAAGAGATTTTCCTCAGAATATTCTCCAGGTCTTCAGGACTTCTAGTTCAGTGTACTCCACATAAAACTGTGTCTGCTTTTCTTTCAGGACCTACAGTTGGAGGTTTTTTTTTACCATGAATCTGCCCAGAATCATTTGAAGCCATGGAGACTTTTAACTTTCCCAATTTGCCAACACAGGGAGCACCACAAGTAGAAATAGAGGGTAAGGTAACACTGAACAGGAGCTGAAGCTGTTTGTTGAAACATGATTATGAATTTTACAGAAGCCATATTATCTCTAACTTTTAATTTCCAAATATTTAACATCATAAATAATGGCAGTGTTTGGACCCAGTTGTTTAAATTTAATTGGCACATATGTTTACAACCTTGAATGTACCTTAATGAAGTTTCTTGCCTGGGAATTGCTATCTGACTATATCCTTAACTGTATCTTAATGACATTTTTTGTCTGGGGATTTTGATAAACTTTAGCTAACCTTGCAACTGTGACGAGTTGGCTCATGAGTGGCTCTTTCTGTGGGTTGCTTTCTCTGTCAAGAATTAATTTCATGGTTGCACACAGGAAGCCTGGCAGAGCTTTCTGCACAGTCACTCAAAGAGGAATACTTAACCCATTCATATCATCCCTCATGGCTGCTTCAAGCCTTCAAAATACCTTTGAAGCAGCTGCCTACCTTATACATATATATTAATATATATACACATCAGCTGACTGCCATTCAGCTCTGGAAAAGGCCCTGTTGTGCATGCATTGATTTAAGGACATTAAAGAGTTTATAACTAAATTCTTGAACATAAAATTGAATAAAATAGTTCAGTTTGAGGGGCCCTACAATGATCCTATGGATCTCAGAGTTGTCTTTCTGGTTCTTCCCATGGTTTGTATCTGATTTTTATCATATAATATATCATTTCTCCCTATATACAAGACACAGAAAAGGCTCTTTGCACCTGTGCTGGCAAGGCACTTTAATGATGCTATTCACACACCTTTTTCAGAAGGGTATCATTAATGCTGCTAACAACAGAGAAAAGAGATCTTTCTCTTTGCTATGCATGAAAAGCTGTGAGAGCTGAATCTGTGCTCTAATAATAGATTGTGCAGTGGGCAAACTGAAAAACCATATCCTGCTAAATACTGGCCCTCACAGCAATCATCAGAGCAGAGCATCCTCGGGATGCATGAGAAGAATCCTGTGACATGGAATCAAAAGTGATGATTGTCATTATTTACTAGGAGCAATGCTGAAATGTTAAATATCCATGGAGAAGGATCCTATGGTGTGAGGTACTAAAACACACAAACCTGAATCTGAGCAGTTTGCAGTGTGAAACAGAGACATGAGGTGAATACAGACTGGGAGGCAGCATGGAGAAGCAATGCTGTTCATAGCAATTAAAATCATCTCACTATTATTAATGCTGTTAAGTACAGCCCAAGTATTCAGATATTGACCTTGAAAAATAATCAAATGCAAAGTCAGTCCTGAACCTTAATAGCAACTGATTTGTGTAGTGGTGTATAGGCTTTAGTATAAACATGTATATTTTTATTGATTTATGATCACAGTGAAATTCCACCCAAGGGCCCATCAGTGAGCACCCTCACCTGTGCTGAAGATCTGGCTCCTTTTATAATGGGGGGAACCAATGGGAAAATTTGCAGATGAAAAGCTCCTCTTTGCCTCTAATATGTAAGTAGGCAAAATCCTTTTTTAAGTCTGAAGCACTACAAAACTCACTGTGGTCTAATCCTCAGCCCCATACCATGGCAGTGATGTCCAAAACCAAAGAAAATTATTTTCTTTGAATCTTGTGTTTATAGGTTTTCTCTTCTATTAAGAGCCTTTTAATCTTTATGACCAGTTGTCTTTCCTGGGTACTGCTGATCCTTTGAGTTCTACTTGATTTCAAAGTTTTACACCTCCAGCTCTGTTCAAAGAGGGAGGGAAAAAGTTTAAAATGAATCACAGTTCACAGCATTTGAGATTGGGCTCACCTGTAGGAGGAGGAGAAAAACCTTCCCCAGGGAGAGGATGCAGCTTCTCTCTGTTTAGGTTATGTCACTTTGAGATGAGCTGAAGCACTTGGGTGAGAGAGGGAATTGCTCAAATTAAGATGCTCCCCCTCAGGGTGGTTTTTATTCAAGAACTCCCAGCCTCTGAGGAACCTGAACTTCTCAGTGACCTGAACCACTCATCCTGGGTGAGAATTAGAGATTCCTGTTAATCACCAGCTGACACAGGCTGTGAGTGCTCACATCCTGCTGAATTACACACCTGTGGCATTCTGGAGTGCTGCTCATTGTGTTCTTCTCATTGTCTAGGGAATACATGAAGCACAAGAGTTTCTTCATGCAAGGCTGAATTGACTGAGACAGATCCCTCTGCCATGGGGAAAGGAAAAGGACTTGGAACATAAGAGCCTTGACTACTCCTGCTTTGCTTGTGCTTTGTTTCAGAGCTTTTTTATTTTTAATTTTATTTTTTTATTATTTTTGTCCTCACCTTCTCGGTTAAATAAAATAAAGGATTATTTAAATCTTATTTATATCTGGACTATATACAAGAAAATGTTTCTTTTACAATATTTAACTCTTAACATATCACCAATGGAGCAGGGGGGGAAAAAAACAACTTTCTTCAGGAAATTCTCAAGGTTTCTTTTTCAGCCCAATTCACACTTTGTAAAAATCTTTGTTTGCAAAGCCAGAGAATAATTTTAATCAAAATATTTAACTTTTGATGTATTTAGTCTGCACGAATTAACACACACAAAAAGCATTTGGTGGAAATTGCATTTGCAAATCATGGGCTCCAGACAAATAAACTACAAATAAGAAATCTGAATATCAGATAGAATACAGGGGAAAAGCAATAGAATAGCTTATATTTTCTCATGTATACACAATTCTTTTGAATTTTAAAATACATTTGTTCCCAAACATAATGCCCAAAGCCTTAGGTGGCTGCAGGGAGCTGCAAGTTTAGCTTGGATTCAGTGGGATTCAGCCTTCAAAGTTCACAAGATCCTTTGGAGGTTGCACAAGGGTAGTGACCATGCTTTGATTTGCTTTTGTGCATCACCTGGAACACAAAGTTTTGGTGCATGAAGGCAGCTGGCTGGGGAAAAGTTTTCCCCTTGAATTTCAGTATCAAAGTGTTCTATTAAGGGGCAGTAGAAATGCACTGAACACCTTCATACATCTACACCTAAAAGATCAAATCAACATGGAAACACTAATTGTTCAATCGTCATCCTCTTGAGTCAAACAAAGTTTTGAAAAAATGCACAATCCATTTGATTAAAGCTGCCTGCTGAAACTCCTGATTTTATTATGTTTCACATTTCTCAATCTTCAAGTTCTTGTATTAAACTGAAGCTCAGTTCCTCAAAGCTGTTTTACAGGTGATTAACAGGACATGGACAGAGGAAATGTGCACACACAGCCCAGACACTCAGGCAATTGCTTCTGTCATTTTTGCTACTCCTGCCTGTAGAGAAAATGCAAATTTTTTTTTTTGGTTTTGCAGATAAAATTCTCCTTAACTTCTCTGCATTTGTATTTAGGAAATTGCTTTAACAATATGACAGAGTCTATATAGCAATAAGTATAAAGACATTATATTTAACAATGTGAAAATAAGACCATCCTCACAGAGTAACAAATAACTTTAATTCATGGTTATGGAATACCCTGAAATATGAAAACAGAGCAAAGTATCATCATGCATTTTTCAACAGTTTAGAGGGAACATGCTATGTATTAAAATGTTCCAAGATTACTTCTGCAGTTGCCATTATAAAGCCACAGCAGCTCTCTCTTTCTGCCTGTGATAAAGTGCACACATTTTGTTTATATAGAAACAGAATACAAAGGAATGGAGACATTAGATTGTGGTTCCTCCTGATCACAGGTATCATGTTACTGCAAGGAATAAGAAGCTCATTTTCAAAACCAGTATGACACTCATTGCAGGATGGGAAAGTTTCCCCTGTAAGTACAGAGCATTCCATTTTAATCTCGTTGCCACCAGCGAAGATTGATATAAATAAAATTTAAATACAGAACACATTTCACAGATGTCAGAAGTGAAAAAGACTTTGTCAGCTTAATGAAAAGATATCAATTTTCTTCACTTTATTCAATGTATTGTGAGTCATTTTCTAAATGGATTAGATTAAAGGAAAGTTCAAACTCCCTGTGAGAGATTCTTGTGCTGATGGAGATTTTGGCAATAGCAACAGCACAGAGGTGGGCAAAATCTTTCAAGTAGTTTGTCTTATTTATTTTTTTAAGGATATGAACTAGAATGGGAAAAACTGTAACCCTGTGCTCACCTATTCCTTATACAACAAAATCTCAGAGAATTGAATGAGACATGCAGTTTCTCTTAGTTTATTGGGATGTCATGGGGAGCAGAATGAATTACAGGGGTGGGAACACATTTTCTGGGAGGATGAGAAAACTGGACTGAAAGAAAGTGTCATGTAAAGGGTTATGTATTTCATAAATAGACTGAGATAGCAGCCACTCTGGGAGCTGTAGAGAAGTAATCTGATAAATTAAAGAATACAAATCTGAAACAAAAGATTTCAGGTTGAATATTGCTGTCTGGGAGAAATGCAGGATGTTCCCTACAGGGAGTCCAAACTATCAAACTCTCTGCTTTTAATTCAATCTTACTCAATTTTAGAAGTATCAATCTAATGCTCCTGCAGTGCAATGCTTCACAGACTTTGATAACAGACCTCTCTTAGCTCTGGGAAAATGGACATTTCTCTTGTTTAAAATACAAGCACAGTGCAAGCAGTCTGGCAAGTGGTGTCTCGTATCTCTAATTGCCTCAAATTCAGTCTTGCTGAGTTAATTTAATATTTTTTAATCATAGTAAACATTAAAAAGACATCAGCATACTCAACTTCTTTTTTTTTTTTTTTTTGAATGCTCTGATGTTTGCAATATTCTCCAGGTTTTTTTACAACGTTTTATTAATTCACTGGCAGAATTGACAGAATTGAAGATTTATTTTTCTTTTCCATTCAGAATTCCTGATTCTCCATTGCAAAATATTCAGCAGCTAGAGTAAGGTATTTTTAAGAGTGTATTGCATGTCTGAACATGGGCTGCACCACGAAATATGAAAGGGCAGATTAAATGCAAAGAATCCATGAACAATTTAAGATCACATAAACCAGCACACAAGGGTGCTAACTCGACAGCATGGGAGAAGTCACTAGTGAAAAACCACTTCCATTGCCATTTCCTAGCAGCTAACATACAGTTAGGCAAATTAGGAAAAATGACATAAACACCTTGTGTAACAATGTGACCAACAGAGGCGGTGCTGGCTAATGGCCTGAGAAGCAGAAACTCCCAAGGCTTGTTTAATCCCAGCTCTGCTTCTCACTTTCTCTATTTCTACAGGAAAATCATCTCCTTGCTATACCAGTTTGCCATTTGCAATTTTATTTACTTAGAGGATGAATTATTCTTGCTGTGTTTCCTTGTACGTTGCCCTCTGTCTCTTCTGCCCTGCTGCTGAACTTTAACACTGAATTGCAGGAGTTTGGGACTGACATTTTTTCTCCAATTTTACAGCTTGAAGAATGGGTTTCTCAGGTATTATGAAAATAAATTATAGCATTAAATTTATGTGAAGTGCTGTCAGAAGGTCCTTAAGCACATCCCTGTCTTTGAGCTGAATGGAGATGGCCCATTAAAGAGCAGATTTCACACAAGAAAACTTAGATTTTGCCAAAGATTTTCTTCTCTCAATGCTTTTCAGATTGGGAGCATCAACTGCTACTGCTTTGTCATTTTTCCATGTCCCTTTCTTTGCACCTCTGCAAACAGCTGCTGCTTAGACATGGGGCTGAGGTAGGACCAGGATTCCAGGTGAGTGAATGAGCATCTTCCCTTCCCTGCCCCAGTGCAGTGACAGTGCCCAGCTCCTCTGAGCACCTGCAAAGCTGTTCAGAGTCAAACACTCTGATTTGTTAGCTAGGCACACAGATAAAGCACCCAGACTTTAAGAACTGTAGAATTTGCATAACCATTTTCTGAGTTGGAAAGATCTCAGCAGCAATGACAAGGAAAAGAAATCAAAATGTTTCTTAGCCCCTCACAGTTTAACTTGTGAGATCTTTTCAGAGTCTGGGATTTTAGGAAGTACAAAAATGAAGCCAGCAAGGATCTGTCAGGCTGGGAACAGGCTTGTGACACTCCTGCAGGAGATGCCAGCAGGTCCCAGGCCAGTTGTGCTCCCAGCCCTGTTCTCACTTGATATCAAAAAGGGTGATAGGCTTCTTTAAGCTGTAATAATTCCACATTCCACTGAACTAAGACATGACTAAAGCTTGACACTTTTCCTCTGAAAGTCATGGATCATAGTTGATATTCTAACAGAGCCCTCAGCACATTATCTATCAGGAAACTTGATTTCTGCAAAGGAAAGGCAGAGTGAGCCTCGACAAAACAGATTTTTGCAGATATCTGTGGCACAGAGAAAGGACATGAAATGATAAAATAAATCATGTATGATTAACTTGTCTCCCCAAAAGTGCATGGTGTACTCTATGACCTTCCAGAGTGCTAGAACACAGTCTTATTTTTTTTCTTGGAATTTCCTGAATTTTTGCACAGCAACATATATCCAAAGCAGGCATCAAGCTGCCAACTTTATTTTTAGTATTATTGGTGGTTGACATAACCTCTCTGCAAAGAGAGTGGGGCATTTGAGAGCAACCTGCTGGCACTAATGAGTGCTAATGAGGCTGATGAGAACATGAAATCCAACATTCAGGGAGCTGATGTGAATGCAGGTGACTGAGGACCCTCTCCCAACCTGTCTGGGGCTCTTTTCTGAGTTAGGGGGACTCATTGCTGCTATTTATTACTGAAATTTGGAACTGAATCCACCCTTCTCTGCAGAACAAGGCTGAAAGCAGCCTGCTAAAATATTTGTACAATGAAGCAATGTTATTTACACCCTCTTTAAATGGCTTCAGATAACCTAGTGAGAGCTCAATATTGTTGTTATATATTTAATGAAATGCCACTGTAATGCAACATATTTATACATATTTGGAAAGACAATAGGAAACTACTTATAAATATTCCCAGACATGTTTCAGACCCGAGTTGAGGACTAGTGTGGCATCAAAGAATTGTATACCCACGCAATGATAATTTTTCAGGAATAATAATTCATTAATAAAGTAAATGAATGAGTTGAAATGCAGAGGGAGAAGTGCCAGGCTGTGAGATGAAGATTAGGGGGGTACACAGAGGTTTGTGGGTGGCCTTGCAGTGCTATTCCTCCAGTGGCTGCTGGGACCTTAAATTATATATATATATATATATATATATATATATTTATATATATATATATATGGATATATGTGTATATATATGTAAACCAACAATCTGTGTTTAGTGTGTGATCCAACAGTTACTGGAGAAACAGGGGAAGAACCCTGCAGACTTCAGGCCAAATCTGGTGTCTGTAAAAGCTGCCTTTTGCTCAAACCCAAGATCCTGTGCTGTGGGTGTTGGGTTTGGGATGTGGAAGCTGCAAAATGGGCTTGGAAGGTTGGAAGTCTATTGTGAAATTTTCACTGAATGAGGTGCCAGAATTGCAACCTAGCAGCAAAGCACTCCATGAAAGAACACTGGAAATGAATAAATTATATAACTGCAATGCATTTATAAGGCATAACAAAGCATGCATAATATATTGGAGGGTTATCAGTTATGAAATTAAATTCTAGTGTACCGCTTGGGTATAAATTGTGTGGTGTCTCTCTCATTATCAGAGACACTCTTGTTAATAAAGAGTCCTGTAAATAAATATACATAGAAAATTCTTCCATTGAATCTACAGAAATTAATAGAATATAATGTGAGTTTATGTCATTAGTCATTGAAAAACACCTTTTTTGGTTATTTAAACACTTTTTTTTTGTTTGTTTTTTTTTTTGTATGCTTTTCCAGTGAAAAATGATTTTTGCTTTGACTTTCTTTTTGAAATGCAAGTTGTTATGTTGCCCCTCTCTTCCTCTGTGAAAAATTCCATGTTCTCTGTGTTTTAAAGATCTGTGGCTGGAACTTCAAACTCACAAAATGTTGAAATATGTGACTGAGATTCCAACAGTCTCTGCAATAGTGAGGGCTATTATAATATTTTTATAATATAATATGATTATAATAGATGGGTGCCTACTGCTGGAGAAAGCAAGGGAGGGCAGGAAAAGTGGCAAAAGAACTGAAAGCATGAAAGAACCTGAGCAGTAAAAGTGTGAGAGAGAGCAGGTTTATTTTAGATATTGAGCAGAAATTCTTCCCCATGAGAGTGGTGAGCCCTGGCACAGTGCCCAGAGCAGCTGTGGCTGCCCCTGGATCCCTGGAATGTCCAAGGCCAGGATGGACACTGGGGTTGGAGCACCTGGGACAGAGGAAGGTGTCCCTGCCATGGCAGGGCTGGGACAGGATGGGCTTTAAGGTCCCTTCCAATCCAAACCATTCTGGGATTCTGTATTTCTCCTAAAATCTGGGTATCAAGGAGTTTTTGGGAAAAGAGTGCTAAGAGGTACTTTAAGCCATCTGCTATTCACCTCTTAAAAAGGGAATACTAATCAGACCTGGAAGATTCCTGGAGCAAATCCCAGGGAAAGGTGGGAACAGCCCTTTGCTGGTGTCTGTACCAACCAGATAATTCCAGTCCAGCTACAGAAATTTGTTTATTCAGATCTCCACCAACCCAAACCCACCCTGCACGGGGCCAGGTGCCTTGTGCTCTCATTGCAGGCATGATTCCATGTGAAAGGAAAACTAAGGGAGCTTTTATTGTTCTAATGATGGCACTCTGAACTTGCACTTGGTGTTTGCTGCTTTTTGCACTGTGGTACTGAAAGGCAGAGGCTGCAAATCTCTTGAGGAGGTGGTTTTGTTAACTTGCAATGATCCCTGCTGGGAAAAGACAATAAGGTCCAAATTCTCTTCCATGAAGTGGGAATTGCTGTGGAATAAATAACACACCTTTAGAGCACTCCTCTCTCCACAGCCCAGAAGAGCACATTTTAAAATCTGTGTGGAGGAAGTTGTTTTCAAAGGTCAAGTTAAATGAGCCAATTGGCACTACACAAGGTAATTACTGATTTATTAAAAGTGTTGTGTTCATTCAGCTATCTTTGTTCTGTGATGTAAGACAAGCCTAATTTTGTTGCAAAGATTAAAGGAACATTTGTTTTTGTAAACAAATCCCTAGCTGCTGTTACAAATTACATCATGCATAATCTTGACATGATAGATTGGGAGATATTTCTGTGCAACAATGCCAGTGCAATTGGAACAAGAACTGTGAGACTGAACAAAAATTGATGAATTGAGCACACAATATTTTGTATTTCATATCGTAGCTTAATTACTGCTTCAATATGCATGGAATAAGAGAAGTAACTCAATTATAAAAGCTTATCAGCAAGGCTTACAAAAGTGAAATTCATGTGTGGATATTAAACTGACCTAACTGACAAGTTTTCCTTTGAAATTATGTTTTCCTTCAGTGCTCATAATGCTTATTTACTCTGAGACCTTTTACAGAGCTGAGAAGTCATTTAATGGGCACTTGAAATTTCATGGCCACGCTGCTATTGGCACAGCTCGTGTCTTTTTGCCTCTGTTCAATTTAACTCTGAGTTGTATTAAAGATCAAAAATTCACTACCATTCACAGTGATATTTTTCCTCTCTTTTTTTACCTTGGATGAGGCCTGGATTTCACTTCTAGGTAACTCTTTGCTACTAATAATTTATACAATGACCTTACCCTGTTGTCCTTAGAGTGAATAATCCTGAATTTATACAAAGATCATTATTTCCATTGTAATGCACAAGATGTGCTCTCTCAAAAACGAGAAGGTGGAAGGAGCTGTGAGCCTCAGACAGGAATCTTGTGCCCACTCTGCTCAGGTGATTCTCTGCTTTGAAACTGCAAGCTCTGTTCTCATCACTACAAAAGAGAGTTTGTTTTTTACAAACATCTGTCCTTGTTCTACTTGATCTCATTAATGCTCATACAAAATGAATGTAGGTGGAGCCTGAGCGTGCCCAGCACAAGCTCTTTACCATCATGAGCATGAATCAGTGGAAAAGGTTTTGCAGAATGTGCTCAGCTCTGCCAGTTGCAAAATGTATGCAAGCAGGAGCCCTCCAAAGATAAATAGCTAAACAAAGACACTGGGAATTGCTATAGTTACCAGAACACTGAACAGAAAGCTTTAGATGAAATCTTATGATTTTGTATTTTTTTTATTTTTACAATACTCCCTTCCTCCATCATTTTAAAGCACTTTAAAACAGAACAAGACTGAAATAGTTGGGTTTTCTTTCTAAATATTAATCTTCAAAAATACCTGATCAAATAGGAAAGATAATTGCCTAGTGAGCCCTTTAATTCTGGGCATTATGTTGCAGTCCTTAGACTTCATATTTCTGATTTTCTCTTTATTAGTGATCATCAATTGAAGAGAAAGTGGATGAACAAGAGAAGCAGGTCGGTGGAAAAGTGCTGGGAAAGGTGTAAAGACTGGCTGTGTGCAACTGATCTGAGCTGTCACTGCTTGGAGAGCTGAGTCCATCTCTAAAAGTGCTCTGGTTTTATCAACCATCACCTCAGGTCACACCCTGAGGATTTACATCCTGCATGAACACAAGCTGACTAATTGTCATGGGATCCATGTGCCCACCTCATGAGGCTCCTTCAGCACAGAACAATTAAGAAAGAAGGGTGAAGGGTTCATCTCTGGATATTTTCTTTATATTTAATCCATGTAATTATCCATTACCCAAATTCTGCAGAAACACTTCTGCTCCTGACTGGCACGTTCCATTTATAATGTGCAATGTCCTTGACAGCCAGACATGAGCCTGTGCACAAAGAATGGGACCCAAAACATGGGAATGCCCACATTCTCTTACCCACCAACATTGCAAATCTGAGAGCTCCAACAGGAACCTTTCTTCCATCCAGAAAAGAATTTGCAGAAAAATTTATCCAGAGAAGTTTTTTGCTATTCTGCTGCTGCGATTTTTCATATAATTTCATTTTTTCCATTTCATTTCATCTAAGAAGCCCCTTTGCCCTGCTCAGGCTGACCTGCCATAGACTCTCAGGGTTGATGTTCTTCCCAGCACCACTTAGAGTATCTGACTTCCATCAGTGTGAGTGATTTCTCCTTTCACTTGCTTCAGGCCTCTCCTTAGCACCAATCCCTCCCCTTCTGTCACTAATTCAGTCTCCACACCTGTGATCCCAAAGCTGAGCCTGGAAACTGATGGCTCCTCATGAGACACTGAGCCCAGCTAAAGGAATGGCCCATACTCAACTGTGTCACATTTGGTACAAACACTCTCAGATACAATTCTTGTTCTCTCACTTTGACCTTTAGGTGCTGATTTTAATGTTTTTGCTGCTACTTAGACAAATTTCTCCTTACCCAGACCTTGTGATGACAGGCAGCTGAAAAGGCTTTCTCACAAAAGTTTTTTAATTTAGCTTTCAATGAAGGTAGAATATAATAATTTATTATGAGAGCCTTTTGCATGGGCTTCTTCAAATATTTATAAACTCATTTAAATAATTAATACAGGAGTTTTAATAAACTGTTTATATTCACAAAAGGAATGTAATTTGCAGAAAGGACAGTTCAGGTGCTAGGAAACACGGATAGACCACATGAATTAAAAATAATGGCTTGCATCAAAAGTTTATACGACCTTTTTACAAGTTGTCTAAGGTTGTGTTCCTGGGGTGAAAAAATGCTTCTATTGATCTGGGCAAGCTGTGCACTACACAGGCTATGTTAGGGAGGAAAAAGAACAAATTTCTATTAACTTGGGAATTGTCAAGATCAAAGTTTATCCAAAGAAACAAAATATATTATGTTAATTATGTCAGCATAAGTCTCCTTTTTTTTTTTTTTTTTTTTTTTTTTTTGAGAAATCATCACTACACACTGTCTTCAGGAAAGAGAAACAAGTTTTTCATCCATTGGAACATGTTTGCATTTACCACTACAGCAGGCCATTATTTAATCAAGCATAAGCTATCCAAACCAACCTATGATCATCCTAATATGGATAATAACAATAAAATCCTATTAACCAAAGCAATTACCTCAGAGGAATGCAGCCAGTTAGAGCTGTCCCAGCCTGCCTGGGCATCACTGATTTCCTCTCTCCACCCCTGGAGCTGAGATGAGCACACAGCTCTTGTAGGAGAATCCAGTCACTGAGTATTGAGGGGGAGAAATTCTCTCTCCATCTGTTTTCTCCCTAGATCCTGTTCCTTTGGGATGTGGGTCTTCAGCTCGTGCTGAGCTGAGCAGGTATCCAGGCATAATATCCTGGTACAATTTACCCTGTTCAAGGTCACCTTTAAACTTTGCATGAAGCACCTGAGTGCATGCAGCTGGACACAGCTCTTTCTGAAGTAGCTCCTCCTATTCTGGCTCTCCCTTATTCCAGCATCATCCCTTTGAGATGCCAACTACTCCCACTGTTCAGGCAGCACCAACTCAAAGCCATGTGAACACCAACTTTCCACACAGAAACACGAGGAGCAAAGGAGCCAGACTTTCTTCTCCCTTCATCTTTTCCCCCTCACCTCATCTGTGTGAGCACTAAAACCCCTCCACACCATCACATTTAGAAAGGCAATCACAGCTTTTTCAAATACCAAACAAACCCAAGCTTATCTTGTAACTTCTTCTGCTATCTTAGAACTCAGGGGTGCAATGTTCTGCAAACACCTCCTCTTTGCATAAAGCACCAGCAATCTCCAGCTCCAGCCCTGGAGAGAGCACTGGCAACTAAACCAAGGCAGATAGCAGGGAAAGAGAGCAAAGTATGCAAATTTCACTGGGCACACTATAATTACTAATTCATAGCAGAACTGATCACAGTATTTCACGCTTATCCCATGTAATTCAGTCACAGCAGTATTCATTTTACTATTAATTTTAATAGAATAATTACCTTTATAAAGAAGAAAGGAACTACTGTTACAGGGTCAGATCCTCAGGTGGGGAAGATATGGTGATTTATGCTAGCTTGATGAATTTTGTAATCTTCCTCTTCCCTCCCTTTGAGAGGAATTCAGTAATTGACTAGTTGCCAGACTTACTGAGATAAACTATGCTAAATGAAGCAAAATAAGAAGAAATGGGGAAGCAAAGAGGTGCAAACACTTAATGGTAAAATTTACATATCTGCATTAGAATGTTTATGCATGTTCCTGCCTGGCAGACACACTCACACAGACACACACACCGTGCCTGAACAGCCAGTTCCCAGCTCATTCCCATTCCCATTCTCATTCTGGCTGGCAGCAGAAACAGTTCCCATAGTGACAAACAGTGCTGAATTTACAATGCTTCGTGTCCAGATTCTGCTCTGCAAAATGGCAAAGAGGTTGTGATTCCTAGAACATCCTGTTTGGACATAGGCAGACAGAAGGGTTTAGAGTATGAGCTGGATTAAAGACATACAAAAAATGAGCAGGCAGCTATATTATTATCTCAAGAACCCAGAGAGATATGCAAATCACTTAAAAATTTTGCTCTTGGTCACTAGAAAGTTTTGATAGAAATGTTTCATAACCTGCAGCTGCCATAGTTCATGTATTTTTGAGAATAAACTGACCCCCTGCCACTTACTGCCCTCACAGCAAATCTGTTTTTTCCTCCTGTTTTTCCTGTAATTTTTGTTTCCTTGTCCTTTTTCTTCATTCTCCTGGCTCATAGGAGTGGATCTGCCTTTTGTCTGAAGTGGTGTGTCAGAGAGGAGGCAAAAGAATTTAGGATTTGCCACCAGGAGCTGCTGGGCAGCTTCTGCATCTGCCCCTGGCCATTAAGCATCTTCAGCTGCAATAATTTAGATACTTCAAGGTGCTGCATTATATTATAATAAATTGCTTTGTGAACTACTACTGAGATTAATTGAATTTATGGCTGCATCCTGGAGTATGTGCCCTCTTGTTGTGATTAAGATAATGCATTGCTTGAAACAGAAGTTAAAATACATGTCAATTTTGGCAGTCAGCAGTGCTGTCATTGAAATTTTTTACCTCCAAAAAAATAAGAAAGAAATTTCAAGATAATTGTTTCCTTTCTCTCTGCTAGGGATTTAAATTCAAGTATTTTATTTCAGGGTTCTGTTTAAATGGAAACTACTGCAGCATTATATGCAAAGAGAAACCAATCTCAGAGGAGGAAAAAAGAAGAACCAAATATAGATTAAAAAGCTGCCTCTCCAAAGGTTTTGAAATATGAGAAGCCTGGCTCTGCATGTAAGATTAATGACAGCTACGTGTGTGATGAATAGTTCAGCTCAAATCAGGAGAAAGTTTTAGCCTAAGTATCTGCTCTTCCAAATGTTGAAACCCAGATATTGCCCAGCCCTGCAGCAGGAGCACTGTGTCCCAATTGTCCTGCTCTGCACAGCCAAGTGAACAACAGAGAGAAATAATACCTCTGCTTATAATCAACCCACATCACTTCATGACAAAAACATAATTTCTCTCCCTGGATATCTCTTTTTCATTATTTTTATACATGGTAATGTATCAGCTTTGTTGGTTTCCCATTAAGAGGCGCAGACACGGCACTGGTGGCAGAGGCTGTGCTCACATCGTGGCTCATGAATGGAGCTATTCTTGTACTTTAAATTGTGACTATTTTTTCTAAAGAATGGACAAAATGAATATTCAGTTACTGTGCGTTCAGGGCTTCAATTTGTGACCAGAGAGCATTCAAGGCTTCAATTCAGTGTTGGGAGCTCATGGGGAGATTTTCCAGCTCTGCCTCGCAGGGAGGAGCAGCCCTGGCCAGGGAAATGCAGAAGGGCTTCTGCAAGGAAGTCTTTAGTGGCTGATGTGCTTCAAGATTTTGTATTTTAATATCAATGAATAATTCAAACACTATCAGATTCTTTCTATTAAAAAGCATGTGGAAGTAGTCAAATTAGGGCAGCTTTTGCCCTCCAAAGGTTCCTGTAGTAATGAGGAGGCTCATGCAGCAGCCAGGTTGGTGTCTCATCATACCCTGTGCCTTTTCAACACTTCTACTGCAAGGATCTCAAAGCACTTTTCAGGCTCTGCCTTGGCATTGTAAAATCCTGTCAAGGTAGAAGGGAAAGCATATTCTTGTCCTTCAGTGAAAATATTGGGTTGTATTTGTGTTCTCTGCCAGAGAGAGAAGCAGAGTCAATCCTTTCCACTTTCTGTGAGCAGTGGAATAGAAAGGAACTCATGAGTTCCTTAAGAATGGCCATAAGATTTTATCTTGCTAATTAAGAATAATAGTAAAAAAAAAAAAATCCAACCCCAGTGAAATGTCTTAATGTACATGCACATTTCTTATTTTTTGGGAGGAAATTCTTCAAAAGCTAACAAGTTATGTAAATTTATTTTTTGCATTTATTGCATTTGGTCTTAATTTCAAATGGATTAAGCATAAAAAATGAATTGTATAGATATTTCTTTTTTTATTGCAATTTTTAATTTAGAAAACCACCAAGGGCAAGTTGTTTAGGTGCCCAAATACAAAATTTAGGTAACTCACTGGAAACCCTCAGCCTTTAAAAGTGAGTTCTAGATTACCATTTTGCACTAAGGGGAGAGAGGGAGGAGCAGGCTGTGTCTGCAGCTGCAGAGAGCAGCAGAGGTGTGTTTGTGTTCTTCAGCAGCCTGCAGCACCCACCAAAGCATCACTCAGCATGAAGCCAAATGGCTCCCCTTGATACAGACCTGAAAAAACTACACAGGGTGGGAAAGAAAAACATCTAGCTGTGAAATGGATTACACACTGATATATATCTAGATCTACATGTCCAATCCTCTCTTTTTTCCAGAGTGCTGGAACACAACAGGGACAAACCTCTGCAGCACCTTCCCCCCATGCAGAGGTGGTGGGAGATAGCACAATGAAGCCAAATCCCAGCAGCATTTCAGCAAGAGCCTGCTAAACTCTGGTGAGGCAAAAAGGAGTCAGATCAGCACAAAGACAATAAAATTGAGTATTTAGTGTCCCTAAGGGGTTGCCTGAGATTGGTCTCTCAGCAGAGCACACTGCACTACATTTGTGTTCTGCAAGGGGACAGTAACAAATGGAACTATCAGAAAGGGCCAGGGATGCCTCCTCTGTCATTTTGAAGGAAACTAGAATTGTAAGATGTCAGGCACACTGTATGCAAAGGAGGGTCTAAATGTACTGAAATAAGATTGAAGAGTTGACATTTAAATTGCAAGGCTGACATTTTTATGCATTTTTACATGCATGCTCTCGTGGCTCTGTGGGTAGATGGAGGGCAGGAATGAGGAGGTGATGCCATCACCTCCTGATGATGGCTTGCAAAGGCAAAAAGAGAAATTGTTATTTGTGGCAGTGCAGAACATATCTTTATAAAATGCACTTGCTTGTCATACAGGACAAAAATGTGGAAATCTTGAAACTCTTGGAAAATACATGGCAAGGTTTCACATGTATTTCTAGTGATGCCACAAAAAGTCCTTTCCCTTGTCAGCCTGTTATACCAATTTCCTGCAGCCATCATTTGTTAATTCTGCTGGCCATGAGACTAATGGCAAAGCTTCTTCCAGAAACTGAATCTTCCCTTCAGCTCCCCTTCAGCAGAGTCCAAAGGTCCTACACCTGCCAGTACCAATGTTTTAAGAAACTCCAAAATGCCACCAAAACACTCTTTAGACTGAATGACAAGACAGAGTTGAAAACAGTTTATGCATAGAGTCAATGCACTTGGTTTGAACTGTTATGTAAAGAAAATATTATTGCTTGGAACCCTCCAAACTACCTTGCAAAATATCTGAAGAGCTGGATAATTTTGGAAAGGTACTTTTTTTTCTTTCTTTTGGGTTTTGGGAGGTTGCGGTTGTGTGGAGGTTTTGGTTCATAAAATATTATAGTTAATGCCTGGTATAATTTCTTAGAACTGCAAGCAGCATGCACAAAAAAATCCTACTTTCCAAAATGTCTTGTCTGACTATTTCTCAGGAAAGCAAGTGGTAAGCAGTGAATAACTTTCTGGGGCTAAAAAAGGTGCAAATACACTTCTGGATTTAGGGATCAGAAAAAAACCTCACAGCTCCAATCCTGATCCTTTTACAAACACAGCAGAGAATAGAGAGAGCAGCAACAATTGCAGTGCCCATCCTGACCATGATGTGAATTGTGTATTTCACAGGCAGACTTCTGCCAAGGCTAAGCTATAAAACCTCCAGCACTCCTCGAAAAACAAAAACTCACTACCCTGATTGAACTGGAAGGTGATGACTGCAAATATGCTTTACAAATCTGCACAACAAATAAGGGTAGAATTGAACATTAAATCCACCAGCATTTCATAACCCAGGACTTCTTTCCAAGCAGAAATGCAATCTGTTAGCTGGCTAATTTTGATCCTGTCTTTTTCCATCTTCTTTGTTTTAGTGGTGAGTAGAACTGATTGAGAATTAGTTTGCTCCATTTAATCCTAATTCATGTGTGTCTCTGAGACTTCCTACCTTGTCTGCCTGTCCTGCTGTGGGTTCCTAAAATGCAATAATCTATGGTTCACAAAGTTTTTATGATGACAGCAAGTCAGAGAAGGAGCTTCAACTGCACCAAACTGTCCTTGTAATCAACTTTAACATAAATATTGTCTTATTGTGCACCTCTCTTCTCCAGCAGGGCAGAGTTGTTCCTGTGGAGATTTCCATGGCTGTGGGCAGCAGTCTTTCCAGCCTACCATGAGTGTTAGCTTTCATCTGTACCAGCAGATCATGGAAGAAGAAACACAGATAATGTGTTAGTCTGCAAGCAATGCACGAGGGATATCACAGACAGATTAATCTGGCGCCTCAAAGACAGCATAATTCATTTGGATGAAAAGGGGATTCTCCTTAGTGGGACAGAGAAAAATCTCCTTTTATCTTTTTCTTGGCTGAAGAGTGAAACACGAGGAGAAGATCTTCAAGGGAAATGGGAATGCCATTCTAGCTGCTGACTCCCTCCTGGCCAGGGGCACTCACTTAGCCCCATGCCCAATTTTCTGTTTGGCCATTGGCTTCCATGGGCACCTGGGCTTTGTCTCCTCCCAGTATAAAGGCCAGTGATGTGATGGACACCAGTGGAACAGCCAAAACAAGAATTTCAGCCTCTCTGGGGAGCTGGGACTGTGAACCTTCCACAATTCTTGCTGGTCTGTACCCAGACAAACAAACCTTCCCTCTGCAAAGGGTAAATGGTCACAGGACATCACTGCAGGTGGTACAGCTTAGCACTGTCAAACTCTGCCCTCCAGCCTTTCCTGGGAAAATATATTATTGTAAGCACAGGTAATTTCTTGCAGCTGTCAAAAGGCTTTATTTTTGCCTTCTCCACTGTGATGAATTCCCTGTTAACCAAAATAATGTGACAAGGAATAATTGTCAAAGAGGTAAATTCATATTCAGTTCTTTTGATGATTTGGCAGTTTTTGAATTTGCACAGGCAGCAAGCAATATTTTTTTTTTTAATATATAGGACTTGAATAAAAACAAATGTGCCCCAGTAAAATACCTGTTGTACACATTTTATAATGGGTAGAGTTATGGACAGATGTAGGTCAAGATTTCAGAGCATGGATCACTCATTGTCACTCTATTTTGAGGTGGGTTAACTTGCCACTCCCTGAAGATATTTGGTTTCCAGATGGAGTATAGGCCAACTCTCTTAGAAAATGAGACTTCTATGAAGGTCTGTTCATTTGGTGCATCATTATGCTCCACTTCATAAAACCTCAAGTAGACTCTTCTCAACTCTAACTGCTATTTCTGCTGTGAAGATGAGCAAAAGGGGCTATACTCATTTCTCATCAGGAACCTGCATCAACACTCCTGGAAAACTCCTATTAGCTTGAATGTGAATTGCCTCGTGCCAATAGAAAGTTATAAATATGGAGCAGCACTGCTGGCACAGAACTGACACTGTTGTAAAATATTGAGGTATGATTACCTTGGCCTGTTTTATTCTGTGTGCTGCTTCACTAATACAGTTTCTAAAGCCCACCAAAATTTGCAGTAATTCCCTAATTTGCATCAGATGTCTATCCTCCATTCAGTGGCTGTTTAATGTGCCTGTAATTCCACAGGGCAGTGACACTGGGCACACGGTTTTGGCATGGGGCCACCTGAAACATGGTGCTCCCTTTGCAGCATTTTATTAGCAAGAGATCAGGTAATGGAAAGAGTGCTCAAAGAGGTGTAAAAATAATCATAGCACTGAGATATTGATTTATAAGGGGCTGGGTTTATATTACAGCAGGATAAGCAATACTGAAATTCAACAGCGAGTTAAAAAAGGTTTCTAAAATGTTACTGTAAAGGGAAATGTGAGACAGACGGAGAGAGAAACTGAGGCTGGAGAGGAGAACAAAATGTATCATCAGCACTGGGAGTCCAGCAAGAAAGTGCAACACTTCATCTTGACACCAGCCTTTGGCAAAGGCAATTGTTTACATTGGTGTTTTTCAGGCAGGAAAATAAGAGAAATGAGCATCTTGCCCAAACAAGCTGGGAAAAGAACCAAGGAGAAGAGCCAAGACCAAGGCTACGGCCTTCATTTCTGCTGGCTGTGGCACAGCATTTCCCTGGAAAAGGAAATTACATTGAGAGGTACTGGCCTGAGCAGCCTCCCCTGGAAACACTCAGGGTGTGTATGAGACTGGAGAGATCCTCCAGGGAAACAAAGACCAAAGGGGCAGTTGAGCCAAAACAGAATGTGTCACTAAATCATGTTTCTTTCTTGAAGGAATAAAGGTTAATCAAGACAGAACTAAAAGTGAGTCTTTGATAAAATGTTTAAGTGGCCACACTCAAATTACAAATTATTTGCATCAACTAGAAGATGAAACATTAGTTTTCCATTATGTTGCAGGAAATAGCAGCTTGCTAAATAACTCTTTTAACTTTCCTCTGGCACCTATTGATTATATCCAATAGAAATTAAGAGTAGAAGGCAATTAAGTTCAAAATTTAATGGTGTTCTGCTCCTGTTAATTTACTGCCCGACCTGATCAATACATTACACTGGATAACAATCTATTCCAGTGGGGCTTGGTTTCTCCAATGTCCCTTCCACTAAAATTACAGTAATGACAAACAACTAAATTTTCCGCAAATAATACTCACCCTCCACCCCAAAAAACAACAACATAAAAAAAACCTCACAAGAAATAATTAAAAAATGGATTATTCACTGCAGTGGTGAAAACAACAGCTTAAAACTAAATTGACTTTTACAGCACAGAGCTTGGACTTGGTCAAAATATTAGATAAGCTACAAACTCAGCCAACAAAACCCTCTGGAAATTGAAATCTCAAGCAAGTTTAAAACATCTCACATACCCAGCAGTACAAAAAACCACCCCCTTAACCTAGAAGGCAAAATTGAAGTGGGAAATTAAAGATCAATGGTGGTGAAAGCAACAATATTGTGCTGCTGTTGTTCTTTTTTTGACATAATAGCTTAGGTCTCCAGGTGAATACACACAGCACAGACTTTATGTATAACCAGCTCCATCAAAACCTACAAGCACAGAGTTAATTTGCATTAGGTTGCAGGGTTTTTTGGTCCTTCCTCCAAAACCTTGTAAGCACTTTTTAAATAACTCAACTGTTTCCTGAAGGAAACAAGGACATGGTGACATTTCTCACCTCCTTCTACTCTCAGAGGTGGCACGTGCTGGGTCACTCAGTGCCACACAACCTTGGGTGGTCTTGGGGACCACAGAGATGCTCCTGCAACCCTGTCCTGCAGACAGAATCCTTGGGGAGGACAGTCCAGGTGCACATGGTGGCCAGCAGCCCAGCATGTGTCCAGAAATGCTCCAGAAATGCAGAATTTCTCTGGACAGTCACTCCTAGAGAATCACTGTGGAACCAACTCTCCCCAAATCTGTCTGAGTGCTCACACTCCTGCCTATACAACTGGCTGAATTGTATAACTTTTTTTTTTTTTTTTGGCAAAATTCAACGTGTCAGCATAAAGTCAAAACAAAATATGATGAGGTTTTCTGAAAATATCCTCTTTGCTGATCAGCTGCATCCCTACTGGCATTCACTGTGTAGCCAGCACACCATTAATCACTGTGAAACATTTTCATTTATTTTGACACCAAAGAGAAATTGGAAGGAAGGGTATTTTTGGATGGGAATGAAAAGCAGGCTGTAGGAATATCTCCTTTTACCTTAGGGTTTCCCCAGACTGACTGTCAACCACGACCCTGTGGAACTGCCCCCCCATCCTCTATTCTATCTCATCCTTCACATGTACAGTAACACTGATCTGAACATTGCACATCTTTAATCTATTTATTGTACATTCTTTCAGGTTGCAAAAACAAGAAAAAAACCCCCAAAACCCCCAAATATTTGAGATTATTTACTGCATCCTGTATTACCCACACAGCAAGTCTGCTGACACTCTGCAGTGTGGCTTCTCTTCACTCCTGTCTTGCCAACAGACCAATTTTTCTTCCCACTAGGTGAAGCCTGTGTTCCTGCCCTTGCTGGATGCCTGCCTTATTTCGCAGCATAAAATACTAGATTGTATTTTTTTGCTGGATTTCAGAGTGCAAATAAAGCCCCCTTGGTCTCTGCAAAACTCCTGGGAAGAACCTCTCAACATCTATGGTGTTGTTTTCCTAGTGAAAAAAAACCCCAAACCAAAATAATACAGTAGTAATTCCAGGCACCTGTCATTTTTAGCTGAAAAATTATATAGGAAGCAGCAGCATCTACATTCTTTGACATATTGTAGCATGCCATGAAGTGAGCAAATACAAGGGAAGACATAACCAAAATATGTTGTACAAGCAGGACACTACACCAACAGGGCTGATTTGTATTCTGAAAGCTACATGGAGCAAGACCTAATATTTCAGGACAAGCTGGCAGAACAAGTGCATGATCCACACCCTGAGCACAGGGATACTGCAGTAAGCCTTGCCCATAATTCTGCCCAAAACCTGTGGACTCAGCAGAGCCAGGCTGGCCCTTCTGATGTCCCTGGCTACACATTTCCTCTGGGTCTCTTGTTACTAGACACTCACATTTAGGAAGAGAAAGTAAAAAAAAGTGAGAATGCCAGAACAAAAAATGTAACAGAATTTGGCAAAATGACATTAATACTTCCTAAAATGGCACAGGTTCCCAGCAAAAGCACAGAGCTGCACTCACAGTGCTGGTGAAGATGCAGGTCATTAAGATGCAGGTGATCCTTGCAGGGTTTCTCTGCTAATGATGCTACATTGAAATTGAAAGAGCACATTTATCACTTTGCATTTTTAGCAGCGTTTAGTAATAGAGACCAGTGCATTATATTTGCTTCTTATCTTATACTATGCAAAGCAGAGCCTAGCAAATGCTTCACAATTAGCAATTTATTTGATTTAGGACTGTGTTTTGTGTCCATGAACAATCTGCTAGTTGAGTGTGATGATTACACTCTGGTTATTTTAGAACTATTTGGTGAAAAAAAGAGTGTAATGGGGGACAGTTTGCTCTCCAGCTACTGCAGTAACATTTCAGTCATGCACCACTGAGAGTTTATTAGCTGGGTTGAAACCTTCCAGTCTAAACCAGTAAATTTATTCTTGGAACTCTGCTTCCTCACAGGTCACCATCTGTATGGATTAGACCTGAGATCTGGAGGTTGTTGATAGAAATTAATTTATATGGCTGTTTCTATTAGTTTAATAGTAATCCAATAATAAATTATTCTAATCCTATTTTTCTTTTAAAATGCCAGACGATTTTTCTTTGCAAAGGAAAAGGATCCAAAAAACCCCCCAACTAATTAAAGAATGTTAAATCAGCAGGGCAAAGTTCCTCACAAGGTTTAATATATAAAAATATTCA
This sequence comes from Erithacus rubecula, assembly GCF_903797595.1. Lineage (NCBI taxonomy): Eukaryota > Metazoa > Chordata > Aves > Passeriformes > Muscicapidae > Erithacus > Erithacus rubecula. The sequence goes on along the minus strand of NC_136665.1, from coordinate 15,692,237 downwards.
CGGACTTTTTTTTTTTTTTTTTTTTTTAATATACCAAATATGCTTATTTTAACAGTTAGCCTGCAATATTTTTGGCAGTCCTGCCCCAGACTTCCACATTGAGTCAGAGCAGCATTTTCACACCGCCTCTACTGACCTTTCTGGGGCTGGGCTCCTGTTCCTGTGCTGACCAGAAAAAAGCCAGGCTCAGTGCAGGCTGCTCCTGGGAGGAGGGCAAGGGCAGCCTGGCAATTTCCCTCGGGACTGCCCGGGCTCTGCTCAGCCAAAACAGCCCCAGGCTGCCAAAACAGCCCCGAGGAGCTGGCCCAGCAAAGCAGGGCTCAGCACACACTGCATTTGGAAGCCAGTGCAGAGCAGGGGGAAGCTGCCAACACTAACTTCCTAAAGGTTAATACTTACAACTACATTTTGGCTGATATTTCCAAAGCTGCCTAGAGGGAATGGATGCCCAATGCCCATTAATTTTAATAGGAGCTGGGCAGGCACAGTCCTTATGAGGGTAGGACTATTTCAGCCTATTACTGCTGGTGACATAAGGTTTGATATTGCAGGAGCCTGATTACCTGCTGGGAGCACTGAAGCTAATGCAGCTCCTATATTTTGGCTTGAAAATTGAATATGCAAAATGCATGAAGAGTGTGGCTATGCTTACCATAAATAATGAGTTTAAAATGAAAGTGGTTCAGATGGAAAGGGTCTAAGCCAAAGCCAGCTACAAATGAGTGTCCCTGATGATTTGAGAAATACACCGATAGGATTCAGCACACTTGCAGGAGGTTTCACTGAAGATCTGTGAATAAGGGTTGTTATATTCAGAGCTTAAGATTATAACCTGGTTTGTCAATTCATTCTTTCTATTAGAGAGTTGTATCAACTTTCAAAAGGTGCCATGAAACAGTAAAACAAGACCTGGGTGATTAGCAATTAGGTTTGAATTTTAGGAATTTCAAAACCTCCCCTATTCATTCTATTCATCCAACCTGGCTACACAAAGCACATTTAGACCATGTCTAAATGTTGTAATCACAGATCCTTTCTTATCACAGTTTCCATCTGGCCACGTGTTAATGAGCAGCTCAGCTGGGAAACCTGCAAACTCAAATGGATGCATTTTGCTAGAATGCCCACTTTTGGGCACCATTTGTAGAGTGCAAGTCAGGTAGCAAAACTAAAATTGACCCAATTTGTGTTTGCAAATGCTGTGGGGCCTTTTTCTGCAGTGATCATACAGAATTCACAAGGGCTGTTTCAGAGGAGTTGCAGAAGAGGATTCTGCAATGCTGCCTCATTATTGCTCATCCAGGGAAGTCCAGGACTGCCATCTCTGACAAACAGAATAGATTAAAAATATCTAAGTCAATATTTACAATGAAGAATTAATTGGTTCCACTGCTAAAGCTGATTTATCAGCAGGTTATTGCAAGTAAATGAATAAAAAAAAGATACCAATGTTGGTCAACCAAACAATAAAAAATGATTGTATCAAATAAAGCCAAACTGTAACTAAAAGCTTCAAGAGGTTTTTTGGTTTTTTTTTTGGTTTTTTTTTGTTTTTTTTTTGCCTCTAACATAAAAATGAGTTTTATGAGTCTGCTGTACAGCATTTTATCTTGGCTTTTGTGTCTGTGATCCACCCATTGCTCACCAGTATGCTGCAGTGTTATTTGATCAAATAATACCAATTACTTTGCATTTTGTGGGTGAGACAAAAGACACTGGAAGTCTTCAAAACCAGCTGTCATCCCTGGTGGGAAGCTGTTGCCAACCCTCTCTCAGAGCTAGTGGTACTCTTCTAAATTCCAAGCTATATTTAATGATGGGGAGTTTATATCAATTAAACCCCCACTGTTTCCTTAGGCTCTCTCCATCCCTGGTCTGACAGCAGATTCCTGCTCCTGTCCTTTGCTCTGCTGCCCTACATCTCTTCCCTCCTGAGCAGCCAAAGCCTCTCTCCACCCCTGGCCCCACGAGTTAATTCACATGCATCCCAGAAAATAAGCACTCCCAGTGCTAGGGAAGCATTTCACTAGTCCAGCTCTGCCACAAACACCTCACCTGATTCCCTGACCTTCAGACCAACCAAACTCACCAGACAAACAAGGATGTGAATATCAAAAGTGCAGTGATGATGCTGGGCCTCTGCTACTGAGCTGAATCCCAGAGGAAACACAGCCTGTCCAAAAATAATACAGATTTTTTTTTCCTCTGCTGCTCTGCTCCTGTGCTCTGTGGTGGAAAGCAGTGGTCACTGTCCTGTCCCCCATCCTGTGTCCTTGGGTAACCAGGGTGGTACAGGTGTTCACTGCACTAATGAACCTGGGTTTTTATATATAACAGGGACTACAGGTGCTCTTGTTTTAAAAAGTGCTCATCCAGTTGGCAATTTTCAAGAGGAGGAAAGGAAACTTCTAAGGGAAATAGAGTTCATTTGTTATTTGCATAACTATATTACACAGAACCATATTTGATGGTATTTTGTGGAGGGATCTGGAGAAAAAGGAAAGGGCATTTTGTAATAAGAAAACCAATAGAGAGAGATGTTTTCTACTCTCATTTGAGTTAATGGGAGATTTGCCTTTGTCCTCAGTTAAGACAGTATCATTTGCTTCTCCATTTCATTCCTGAGTGATGGCTTGTGCTGATGTTTCCCCTTGCTGTTCCTGAATCCTGGGCACATTTGGAAGATAAAAAAAAAAATGTACTGACCATGCACATGCATCTTGAAAACTCTGCTGTATGGTTGTTGCCTAATAATTGAAATCAAAAGGAAATGATTACAAAAACACAGATATTAAAATCAATCCATCTGCCTTCAGAACAGTTTTTATGTACTAATGACATAGGGCACAATGCTTAAATTGTGGAGCACAGCTCCTTTCTCCACCACTCTTGCATGATGGTTTCAAAAGGGAGAGGCAGCACTTTTAAAATAATATTAAAATTTGCCATCCTCCATCTTGCTTAACCTTGAGCAGTTATTGTAACAAAATGAATGGTCTATGAAAACAGCTCCCAGAGAGGAATAATGCTTTCTTTGATATACAGGATTAATAAACTGCTTTTTGACACCTACATATGGAGACCTGTTCCAAATCTGAAGGCTATTCACATGCTGAGTAGCACATTTCCTCATCAAAAAGTCTAAGATTTGACAGAAATTCCTTGCTTGCAATGTCCTTCCTTGTTTCCTAAACTTAAGACAATTCTGCAATATTAATGCATAAAAATCTCCCAAAGCACACTACAGGCTGACAAACTGCTGGGGGCCCAGGGTCCTACAGTGACCTGGTTGTATTCTGAGAGGAGGAAGCCTAAATGTGTCTGTGATCAATTATATGGATAATTGATCCTCTGAAATCAATTAAACACTTGTTAACTTGCCTGCTTCTGATTGCAGTTGCCAGATTGATTCACATAGTTCAACACAACAGATACTCTCAGTGCTAAATTAGTGACTCCTATTTGAACTCTCTTCATCAGTAAAAGGATAAATGATGTGTTTTCTTCCTTCGAAGATTTGGTCACTGCCTCTTTAAAATTTCAGTGTATAATAGCTTCAGGTTCTCATTTATTAATTTAAAGAGAGCTCAGTGTGGAGGAGCATTTTTCATTCTTTCTTAATCACCCACTTCTTTTGTGTTCAAACCCTAATTCTACAAGCCACATTCAAGCCTTGTGAACTAGCTCCATGTTTATAGATGGAAGGTAGCTTTGAAAGAAAAGAAAAAAAGACTTCCTGCTCTGCAATACTCCACTCACGTATTTTCTATAGTGTATTAGAGACACCTGTAGACACACAGCATTTCACAGTGCACCAGAACACAGAATACTGCAGAAAAGATGTGTGGTGTGAGCTTGTGCAGAATTAGCCACTCAATAATATGGTCTTCCCCGGCAGAGGGATCAGAATTCCTGCCAGGATTTGGTGTGAGAGGACACAGCACAGATGCTGACCCAACCCCAATGTTTGCATAAGCTCCCCTTGGCCATGGATTAGCAGGACACTGGTCCCACACATTCCCTGAGGACTGTGAGCAAGGATTAATAGCCACTCACCATCCTGTCCACTTCCCCAAACTCCACAAACTGTGCCCTCATTTGGCACAAACCAGAGCCAGTTTTCACCAGCTGGAAATCTGGGTGTCAAACCCCTTTCTGGGAGCATTTGGGATGCTGCACCTGGGCTGTGCATGTGTGCTTTGGCACACAAGGAAAAGGTGAACCCAGCACTTGTTTAAAGGCAGGGTATAAAGGTTTAGCCCTGCTGCTCCTAAGGTACCACACATCCCCCATCAGCTGGATCACCTCTCCACACAGATGCAGCAAATGGTAGCAAATCTCTTTCTCCTGCTGCCGTGCAGGGCACACACACACACACACCAGACTGCACCTTCCTGATATTTGGAAATCTCTCCCTCATCATTGCTGGGTGAAGGGCTGTTGTGAGAAGCTTTCCTTAGCACTGCTGTAGCTGTTTTTGCCCCTAGATTTACCATCTGTATATTTGCACAGGGGGTTGAGTCTCTTTTTCTGGGCTCACCAGAGCACATCTGTGTCTGTCCAGCAGTGAAACTCCTCATCCTGCTTTTCTCTGTGCTCTCCAGGCAGCCTGACCAGTCCTTAACCTGAATCCATGGTCCTGCCTGTGGCTTCATCTCTGCATGGGAATTTTCTCCAGGCTCTCTTTTCCCTTCCAGTTTGTGCTTCTTTTTCCCTCTGGTGCCTGGCACACACTGGTGTGGAAGGCTGCCCTCCCTGCAGCCTCCAGTGCTGTGATTAACACTTAATGCTACCTATCACAGGAGAAATCTCCTACTGCTTTTCCATTTAGCCTCTAGCGGGTTTATTGCAAGTATTTGAGCAAAAGGTTACTTTCCTCTGTATGGAGGTGAAGTAATTACATGTTCCTGTGTGTCTTCACACTGCTCCAGAGCCATGCCATTCCCTAATTTCACCATGGGGATGCTGTTTGTGCACCTTGGTTGGCTGTGAGGGTTCTGCTCCCTCTGTGTCAGCACTGAAATCTGCCAGCTGGAGCCTGGAAAAGCAACCACCCCTCACACAAATGGAGACAGTGCCCTGACTTACAGCTTCTTTTGCCCCTCTTAAGTAGAAAAAGAAAATGTTTTTCCTGTGGAAATTGGGATTTAAGTGAGCTCTCAGCACTTCATCAAGGGTGGATTAGTCAGCTGTTCTATGTGCTTGATATTAAAAAGGGTGGCTGCTTTGCTGTACAGGAAACCACAATGTCACTGGAAAAAAAAAACGGAATATAAAACATAGGTGGGGAGACAAATTATAGCTGCAATGAAGAGATACTCACACAAACCCACAGTCAGACCCTCTCATTAGCTGCACCATGCTCACAGCAGGAGGACAGCATCATCCATCCCCCTGTCCCCAGGGCCTGCTGCAGTTTGCATGCAGCAGGAACAGTGCAGCCCTCACTGGGAGATGCAGAACGGCTCAGGTGAGCTGCAGGTTAGCTCCTTGAATTTCCTGCCTGTGTGTAGCTTAATCACAGAAAAACATCCCTGTGTGTCTGAGCAGCTCTGGGTGCTGTGAGGCACCACCCATGGCAGGGAGGCTCTGCAGCGTGTGCACAGAAATTCACATATACATACATACATACAAACATACATACATATATATATATATATGCCTAGATACAGGGATTGTTTTGCACTTGCACTTGCTCAGGGAGCAGCCCAGCCTCCCTGCTCTCCCCAGGCTGCTCACTGATGGTGTCTGGGTGCAGGAGATCACTCTGTGCTCTGACACAAAATCTCACCCAGCATGGGCAGGGTGGGCACACACCTCCCCTCTGCTCCCTCCAGCCTCTGCCCTGCAATGGGAAGGCAAACTGCTAATGACAGCTCCTGTGCCTGGCTAAATGAATTAATTACTCTGCATGGCTGCTGCCAGCTTTGCTTCGCTCCCTCTGAAGTCAGCACCTCTCAGGATCTGGCTGAGATTTCAGGGTGGCTGCAAGGGCAAGAAGACACAATCTGGACAAAACAAAAGCCTAAAATATTTCAGTAAAGTTAGACTTCTCTGCCCCTTTTTTTTTTTTTTTTTTTTTTTTTTTTTTTTTTTTAATATCACACATGACATTCTGTGACTTTTTCTGAGCTTACTAAATGGATGTCAGTGGGGAAGAGAGACGTTTCTTTCCTCCTTACAAATGAAGTCATCTGAATTCACCAAATAAAAATAAATATGAGCTTACTGCTTGGTTCCAATGGTGCTGCAGAAGGACAGGGCTATAGATTTTCCCAGGAGTGTGGAATAATTCACCAAGACTGCTCGTTATTCATATAGACAGTGAATTAATAATAGGGGACCCTGAGATCTCTTCTTATCTAGGCTGAAGCACAGCTAGAGGGATGAGAAGCTGACTCCTTGGATTTCAAAAAGCATTTTCCCCCCTTTCTTCAATAAATAAGAATTGATTAAAAGTATTTTCACAGAGTGGGGAAAAAAAAAAAGGCTTTCTGGTGATACCACCTAAAGTACACATTAGATAAATAGAACACTATTGGCTTTGTGACTGTGAACTGTTTCCACTTGATGTAAGTGCTGATAGATACAGGATTATCTCTAACAAAGCATTTACTAAGGACCTGACCCAAAGTCAATAGGAGTCTTTCATTTGACTCTACAAGGCTTGAATCCTGGTTCCACTGCAGGGAGAGCCAGGAAGTGTCTGTGCACCTCCCAGCTGGTGCAAATGGGGCAGCACCAGCACTGTGGGAGGATGCTGAGGCTGAGGACCAGCACAAGGGGCTGAGCTGCACCTCTGTCCTGAAGGAACACTCCTCAATTATGGATTCTTGCTCCACAATCAATATCTTACCCATAATTTAAAAATAAATAAACTGATTTCAACAAAGGTGGCTGCACTTGCTGTCTGTCTAAGGAGTGACAGACCAGATGGAACCTTTTCATTTTTGGGTCCTGGGTGAGAGAAAGCAGGGCAAACACCAGCAAATGGGATGTGTGCTGGGAATACTGTCCTCTCTCTGCTCCAACTATTGCACATGGAAAAATAAGGATGAGCAGCACCAACCATCCAGTATCAGGATTGGAGAGGTGTTAAAAGTCAGGCTGCTCCCACTGGTCAGTATGACTCAGGTTTGGTTTGGTGATGCTGCCCTGATGAAGTGAGATTTAAATTCACAGAACCACATGGTAGCTAGTGATGCTCAAAGTAACCAAAATCTGAAGTATATACATGTGTGCTAGTATTTCACACATTGTGGAATGATCTGAAACTTGAGGTGATCCAAAATCAGTCTGTGAAAAACAAAAATACTTTTTTATTTTATTTTTCTGTATCAGTGAATGATTTCTCTTTCCCCTGATGCATGACTGGTATAAAACAGGACAAGAGCAAACCATGGAGACTAAACCTCTAATCCTGCTGCCTGAGAGTTAATGCTTCAAATCCTGTGTTGCAGAAAACACAGAATGGGATCACTTCATGTGTCTGCAGAGGCCTTTCTTACAGGTACAATTTAGAGGGAGAGATACTGGTAAGTATTTTAGTAGCACCTTCCTTTTTCCTCATTGGTTTTCACCAGTGTTAAACCCATCTCATTTCCTAAAAGCACTGGAAATGTGCACAACCTGCATGAAAGTCCCTTTGTGGCTGATTTCAAAAGCCAGTGCAGGTGCTTTTCTGTTATTCCATACTGTGTGGTCCAACGAATTTCACAGATAATTATGCAAGAAATATGAAGTTGCCTGTGAAAGAGTTTCAAATAGCCTGGAAGAAGATTGAAGAGAAGGGAACAGAAAAATGAAACATTGAAAACAATGCGTGTCTGAGAGCATTGACTGTAACATAGTAAACTCCAGTATAGATGAACCAATTATTTGTTATTCAGAAGCCTTGAAGAACACACAGACATAACCACCTACTGACTGTACAGGTTGGTTCAATGCCACTTTAAAGGATATGCTACAAAGCATGATAATCCCAGTATGAAAGTGACACTATTAAAATTATAAGTACCTTTTTTTTAATACTAATGATATGACAAAGGAATAAAACCTCAGCCCACAGGAGAAATTGCACCAATGTCAGTGATTTCTGCTGAGGCACCAAGAGCCTTCATGAACCCACTGGAAATGCTGGACATACCTTGATGAGGTGTTTTCTGATGAAATTTAACTGGGAAACACCAAAATCTTGATCCCAATACCATTAAGTCAGAGTTTGGCAGAGGAATACAGTGGTTTTATACACACTAGTACATAGCCAAGGGGTGGAGATGGCTCAAGGTGATAATCAACCAACAGCCAAACTGCTCACAGGGCTCTCCCAGTCCTTTCACCTCTCAGAGGTGATGATTCTGTTTGGGTGTGAGTAGATTGCTGCACCTGAACACCTGTGGATATTTAATCAGGATCCAAGCAAAATTTCTTAGTGACACATTATGGCTTGAAATTATATGCATTTACACACTGTAAATAAAACCTAGTGTGAGATTAACTGATCTTAATCCTTTCAATATGGTAGATAAAGAAGGTTGCAGGTGACCTTTTGAAATGTTCTCATGTACAAAATAAACAGCAAATCCCAAATCTTTGTATGAGTTAAAGCACTGACGTCAATGGGGCTCCCATGGGAAGTTTTGGGAGTTTGTCTTAACAAGAACAGAACCATCAAATTGGAAAAAGTTTTGACTTAAACCAGGTGAGTGTGTCAAAAGTCACGAAGCAAAATCTGGGATAAAACAAAGGCCAAAGCAAATGTCCCTTGGATTAATTTTTACCAGCAGCATATTGAGCTTTTGAACCATTGGGCTGGCTACAACAACTCAACTTGAAAGGGGAAGACATTCCTTTGTAGTTCACATTTGCTGGCTTTGAAGTCACAGTGAGTCTTACCAGTGACTTCAATGGGACTTGCCTTACACTTTCATATTAGCCATTGTTTTATCCTAACTCCTTTCAAAATTCCAGACAATAGCATTTCTCTTTATTGTAATCCTGACAGAGCAATTAGGCTCCAGTCCACACCTGCACCCGACTTTTTTTCTTACCACAGCACTCTTTGAGCTTCTCTTCTCTGAACAGAGTTATGAGCTGAATTAATGGTGTCCCTGCTCTATCTGCTGCCTCTGTATTTCATGACCTGATGAAGAACATGAAATCCTTCAAGGCTGGTACAGTTGGTCTTTGGTTACAACCAGCTGTAGTTTTCACCCACCATTTTATGACTGTGCTTAGCAGGAAAAGAAAAAACTCATTTTTATCAGGGTAATTAAGCAATAACAGAATGACAGGATGTGGACTAAAGCATAATCATTCACAGGTGCATTCATAGCATGGTTTTAATCATGAGTTCAGAAGCTGAATTGCATTCCCAGTGTAACAAGCTGTGAAACACTGCTTCATGATTTAAAATTTGAATGGGTTTTTTAAACAATAAAACATTTACTTTTGGGATTTTTAATACATAAACCAGATATCCACCTGACAGAAATACCTGCTGAGAAAACATGAGGTTCTCATTCCTCTATGGCAGCCCCTAATCTCTCAACTTTTTGTGTCAAATCTACAAGAATGATCTTTGCACCATTCTCCATTCCACAACACCTGCCCATATTTCTGTCAAACTACAACTCTGAGCTACACTGGACCACTCCCTGCTCCATTCTAATCCCTTGGCAGCCTGGGACTGAGGAAAGGTACCCAGAAGAGAACATTTTTTCCCAATATTTGTATGTAGAACTCCCCACTCGCTTGGGGTGAAGCTGAGTGCCAAATACCAACCCAAAGAGGAAACTTTGGGTGCTTCCAAAACAGGCAGAGACACCTGGGATTCCATGGTGGAAAGAGTGAGGGGAGCCCAGCACAGAGCCTACAGTGCTGCACAAAACCAACCCCTGGCTCTCTGAATTACCTGTGGGTTGGTACAAACAACACACGAGATTCACCAAAAAGAACAGCAAGGGATTTTTACAGGATTCTCCATTCCACAAAGCTGCTGCACTGAGGGACTCTGCAGCACAGAGCAGCTTATTTGGGAAGGGTAACTAATGGGATTAGTACCACTTACTCCCCATCTCCTTATGTGATTTGTATTTTGCTAAGAACTTCCCAGCCATGGCTCTCTCCCAAGCTGCTGTGTGGTTTCACCTTGCAGAGCTCCAGAGAGGAAAACACCCTGTGGAGCTAAACCTCATATGAAACCCAGACACAAACAACATGGTGCTTTTCCTTCAAGAAAATAAAATTGAAAAAAACAAATCCCCTTGACGAGCAACTGCAGCAGTGATTTCAACAGGCAAAGATTTTTTTTCCAGCTTTCTGTAATGTTTGCTTCAGGACTAAAATACAAGATTAATTTATTTATGTTATCTTGCCATTGACTTTCCAAATGACTAATTAAATCAAAATGAATGGCAGTTGTCCCTTGAAATATTTATGAATCAAAACTAATGTGGCACCGAAGGGGCCCTGTGAAGTGACTCAAGGGATAATTTTGTCCAGGTATTTATCAATAATAAATCTCTTATACTCATCAAAGCATCAATACTGGGCAATATTTCCACAGTTTTCAGGTAAATCTTAACATGACACATTTGCCCAGAACTGTGCACTAAGGTAGCAAGAAAGTGGTCTAAAGATATGCTTATAGATTTTTCTATTTTTTAAATAAAGAACACAACAAAATTCCTCTGCACAATCTATAGACATACAGCTTTCCACTGGAAGGTACACAAATAAAAACATATACACAGGAGGAGCTACTTGCCATCAACACAGGAAGGTCTGTTTCTTGTAGTCCCAGCCACTTTCCCAGGTAGACAGGAGCATTTTACTGTTTGTGATCTTTCCTCAATTCGATTCTTATTACAGCATCTGTGTGCTGCTATAACTTCACACGTTCCTCCTTCTGGCAAAAAAAAAAAAAAAAAAGAAAAAAAAGAAAAAAAGAAAAAAAAAGAAAAAAGAGAATATTGACACTCTGATTAGGAAGAGCAGCAGTGGCTAATCAAAGCACCCAGGTGTGCTCCTGTCTGTGCCTCTGCCCAGCTCTGTACAGGTGGGATTACAGATTTATTTCTATCTCTTTGTGTGGTCCCAAATAAGCTAGGTACTGTTATACTACATTTTTAATAGAAAATGTAGATAAGTTCCCTTGCCTCTCTTATATTAGAAGTTTCTATGACATCCACAGAAATTTTGGTCTAAAAATAATGTTGTCAATGCCTGGGCCTGAAGAAATGTAGGTAAAATACTACAGAAAATGTGCAACCACTGTTTCCTGGTTTGCAATATTGGAGGCCTCTTCCCCAAATATTTTATCATACAAGGACAGAGACTAAGGGAATCCAACTAGAAATTAGATTTTTCTCCAAATATTTGATTGTGTGCTAGTAGTCAGCCCTTAGGGAATGACAATGAGCATCTCCAGATTGCAGGGTGGCCCAACAGCACTTCCCTTTGCTCCCCCACTCACTAAATTGGCAGTTTTAAGGCAGGAAACATTCCCATTGGGTGTGAGATCACCACAATTCTCTCTAATTGTTCTTTATGAACATTTGCAATTGTTTTATTAGAAGGAGAGCACAAACACTGTGTATCAACAGATACACAGTGGCTTGGGGCTTATGAATGCTTGGTGTTTGTGCCATGTGTGAGCACAGAGGTGGAGTGTCAGGTGTGCCATTCCCCTTCACCTCAACTCCACAGTGAAGGAGACAAACACCACAGTGGGCTAATGCCCTGCCCAGGTAATTTCTCCATCCTCAGTTCAGATTGCATTCAGTTCATAATCACAGAGTGTTTAATGCTGTCAGGCTGCTCCCCACAGATATTTGGCTACTTTCTGAAATTGCAGCATGAATTTGGCAGAGTTTGTTTCAGCTTAGTACAAAACCTCATGTGCTGCCCACTAAAGGGCAGGATGTGCAAGATTTTCTAGAAGAACATTATTTCTGCATGCCATTAAGAATTGCTAAGTGCACAGTGCTTTTAGTACAGCATAAACCACGTTACTCATATCTTTGGCTTTCACTCTTTTTGGAAGAATATTGAGAGCTTTTGACACTGTGTGCTGTGTGGGCAGGCAGGAGAATAAGTGTGGGGATGCTGATCCCTGTCTGGCTGTGAACCAGGGGTTTTGGCAGAGGTCTGGGTGGCATCTCCCAGCAGGAGTGAGTGCAGGTACCTGGGGTTTCTACAAATGTGGCATTTTTAGTGAAGCTCTGGCAGGAAGGGAGCATTCTGCCTGATGTTGTTCATTTGGTGGTGTCATGTGGTGGAGCTTGCAAGCATGAGATTAGCTCTGCAGTAAATGCTGAAGTTACCTGGACTGACAGGCTCTGCACCTCTTAGTTATTAGGTGCATTTGGCCTGCTGAGACAAGCTTTTGGAAAGCCAATAGGTGTCAAAAAAGAGAGATCCCAACAATTCAGAGAGCCATCCTCTGACAAATGGTCTCTGAAGTGTCTCTGAGGAGTAAGAGGAATTGTGATAATCAACTCAGCCCCAAATGCTTGCATTTTCTATGAAGTAATCCTTCACACAAACTCCCTGTTCCCCTATCCAAGTCATATTGAAAGCCATGAAGAGATTCTCATTGGTTTAATCCATCTTATGGTCATGCCCTAGGAGAAGAGAGATTTGTGATTTTATTGATTACAACTTCAACAATAAAGATAATGTACACAGTAATAAGCTTTTCTAATTTTAGACTACATAGACTGTGTGGTAAATATCTGTGAATAGCCTAAATGCTTAATTTTCTCTATAAATTTGCTGTTTGAGTACTCAGAACCACATGACCTAGTCTTGCTTATTTGGTTATCTATTCAAAATAATGGGCTGTGGTGGAGGAGCTTTATAACACCTTTAATTGTTATGTGGAAGCTCAAGTTGCTGGAGCAGTAAAGAATTTAGCTCAAAGTGTGTAGTTGTTTAGGAGAGGCAAAACATAATGAAACTATAAAAGCAATGAAAAACTGCTAGACAGTTAAACACATTAATTGGAAGTTTTATCTACACAGGCTATAAAAGGATGCAAATATTAATAATTATAATAGAAAGACCCTTTCCAGTGCTGACAGAGAAGAAAAAATCCACCTCACATGGAGAAAATTCTGCCTGTTTTCCTGAAAAATCTTCCAAGTGGAATCAGATATTTGTATTAAAACATGTTTAGTCTATAGATGCCTACTGGGTAGAATTGCATGCAATGTATTTTGCTGGTATGAATTTTACCAATCATGTGTGCACATAGGAGAGTTCTACAAAGCCATATACAAAATGGGTACAGAGACAGATATAAATGGACACAGTGAGAATAGGGAAAAACCCCTTATTTGAAAAGCATACTCCCTACTACATCATTCACAGAAACATATACACCACAAATATTTTGAGGGTGGGCAGTTCTGTTTAAATCTTCTTCAGCTTAATTGAGAGGGGAGAGAAACAAGAATCCATCTTCAGTTTCCACTGAAAACCACTGTGTTTAGATGGATATGTGAAATACCTTTGCATTCTGTGACTTTTATTTTTTATTTCCAGCTTGCTTCTTTTGGGGGAGGGGGCTGGAGAGCACCAATAAATGCTCTAATTCAATATCTGATAACTTTCCTGAGCTTTTTTTTTTTTTTTTTTTACTGGTTCATCTGGATTATGGGAACACCCAATGAGATATTACATAGCTGGGAGTCCTGAAAAGAAAGTGAATTATTGACTTGATAGGCTGTGAGTGCAGCAAAAGTTTGAATCCTTGTCATAAACCCTACAAATGTCTCTAGTTTTGGAAGTTTATGGTCTATTGAGCTACAGTAGCTTCTGGCTTTGACTCCACAACAATAGCCACATCCAACTCATTCAAGTCAATAAGGGATTTGACAGTGAATTTAAAAGGAGAGGAAAGGGGCCTAAAATCCTCAAAGTAAGCATCTCCTGAATGTTATGTTGACAGCTGCATTTCATGAAGTGGCTGTTTTATCCACCTGACATTTTTTTAAATAATTCCCTTCTGCCCCAAGAAAATCAGAAGATTAGAAATGGAATTGGAACTTGCAGATCAGGAAGAGCATTGATCTTCCTTCCAGAAGGTTCAGAGATGAATGGAAATGTCCTGTCATGACTTGTGACTTCTTCACATCAAACATAAGAAGGACTTGATAGTGAGAACAGCTGATTCTGTCTGAGCACTCAGTTTAGAGGAGGCCCTCAGCTTGGCATGAAGGAAATGTGACAAAAGCAAGAGGGACAGAACTGCCTGCCAGGGAGGATCCTGGATTGTTGAGGATGGCAACTATCTGTGCCATTGCAACTCTGCTCATATTCCCCAGACTTCCAGAAATCCTTGTTCTGCACAGATTTAAAATAGAAAACTGAACAAATGATACATCATTCTCACTGTAAAACAGGGACAACTGTTTGTTACCCCTGCAAATGGTTTAGTTCTAATTGGAGGACACTAAACTCCTGAAATAATCCTCATTTTTGTCTCTGTTATAAAGCCACCTTGAGTTTACACACCACAGTGAAATATTTTATCATGAGTATGATTCTGCTGTGGGAGGCTGTGATTTAAAATATCTAATCACCTATAAGGTCTGAGTGCATGCCTGGCAGAAGCCAAAAAGCCATCTTCTAATCATCTCTGTTTTTTATACTTCTAGCTAGGAGGTAATAATAAAAGCATATTTTGCACTTCAAAATTATAACTTGCCTCTGCATTCCAGCCAAGCCTGAACTTATCAGTAAACAAACATAAAAAAAGCAAACAGCACTACTGATTTGTGTTATACATTGTGGAAGTCATTAACTATGACTCAGGTAGCAAAACTTACACGTCCTCTCTTTGACAGTGATGACAATTTAATAGTATTTGACTCTGCTGAGTTACATGGAGCATCCTGCAGCAATGAGAGAGGTTGTTTATCAAAATGATAAACATGTTTTCATTTCCTCCTTGGCTGCATGAATGTGATCAGAAGTCTAAGGCCATCAAGAATTCACTTATTCTGGCCACCAGACAGACATTAAGCTATTCAGGACCATCTGTGCTTGAAATGAGCTCCACTTAATGGACCTTCCTAGGGCAGGTCAATCATAATGATTGCATGTGTGCATGAATGCATGAGCAGAGCTGAGCTTTGGTGGGACTTGTTGGGCTGTTTGGTGCTGGCACAGACAGCTGACTGACAAGATGTGCCTTCTTTTCAGGGTCATAAGCCCAGTGATTTTAGAATTCACATCCTCTGGTACATTTGCTTCTAGCTCATTGCTGATGCACCTCACAGCCTAATCCAGATGAAGGTTGTTGTAAGAACTTGTTTGTGCTACTTGAAAAAAATTGTGGTGCCCAAACAACATCATGGGCTTGGTTGGCCAAATTCTGCCTCTGCTACACCACTGGTAATTCACCATGGGAATACAAGCAAAAGAAATCATATGGACCAATTTTAACAACATTCCCAGACACTTCATTAGGACTATAGCTGCTTTATGGTAGCTCTATTTATTTATAACAACTTCAAGTAGCCAGTCCAAGTGCCAGTGCTATCATCCTGCTGAGGTCACAGACCCATATGTTATTCTGAAAATGCTTAAGGATATGCAGATTCTGCTGCTAGACATAGGGAAACTGAGAAAATTTAAAAGACAATATAAATTCTATAGACTCCAAGCAAATGTTTAACAATATGGTAGGAAAAATTCTTCAGACACTTGCAGACTTGCTGAAAAAGTGCTCCCAGAAACCAATGGATAAAAAAAACTGCCCCCTCACCACCCCATGTCTTTATACAAACATCCAAGAGGAAGGAGAAACCAGGTGACAGCCATTTTTTTAACATTTACTATAAAGAATTCAGGTTTGGGGGTTGCAGTTTAAAGAGTTTTCAGTCTGAATAAGCTTTGGAAACCTCCCAGGTGTAATTAATACATTCATAAGCTTTAATCAAAATGTTTATGCCAGCTAATGTGCCAGAACTACAGACTACACTGTGCACAGGGGAAAATACTATACTTTACTTTAAGAAATAATAAGCCACTACTATGGAACTTACAAAGCAACATTTTTGCTTCTGACAGGAATACTTAACAGATGGAAAAACAAAGTCCCATGCCACACCATGAGCCACCTCACAAGTGAACAAATAAAAGACTCCTCATAGCCACAGTGCAATTACAGTCCAATTTTTCTTTTACATACAATCCACTGACACTGTACCTGCTCTAGAAGGAAAAGGATCAAGCTTACAGGATGCATTTTCAGAGCAATTGGAGAAGCCTTAGGGTTTGCACTCATTTTCACAACAGCTGAACTTGGCTCATAAACCTGATGCAACACAAAGGCACCATCAAAAACTTGACCTAAGTATAACCCATCAACATTACTCCTTACCTAATTATTTTCTATTATGATAACTGATACAAATAAATTGATGAGCTATTCTTTATATGTGGAATTACCACAACCATGGGAATTCAGAATGTTGCACACATGCTCTGCAAGTCCCCTGATATATACTGGACTTTTTTCTTAGCTCAGTGGATCAGAATAGACTGCAGTGGTCTGTTTCCTAAATTTCTATTCATATTTTCATTAATATTCAGTATTTTGCTGTTCATTATGCAAGATCTAAATGATTATTTTCATTTTGGGAAGACTCCATACAACAGCAGCAACGTGACTCCCACTGTGGGTCATTAATTTTTGGGTTGAGATAATATTTTCTAGAATGCTGCTGCTGTGAAAGAGTTTTGGAGACACAGGGTACCCCCTTAAAGAAACTGCTGCTCTACAGAAGACCACAACAAGAGGACCATGGCTGGTGAAATTTTTTTTCCCTTGGAAATGCACCTTGTGTTAAACCTTAAAATCCTACTGAGGATTTTCTGATGTCCAGGTCACTTAAAGGAGCATTCCTGAGGTGCCAGCTCTGAGAGCCCATGGGATGGAGCAACATTCCTGCAGGTTGAGGCCCCAATTCCTGTGTCATGCACAACACCCCAGTTTGAGTGAGATTAATAATGAGATTGTCCTGCTCTGTGCTGGCCCATGGTCAGGGTCTGGAGAAGAGCTGCTGAATGAAGCAGGTCAGTTACCTGTGAAAATTCATTTCACACTCAGCCAAAGTTCTGATAGATTCTGGAGTGAGAATTCCTGGGCTAAGAGGAGCAATGTGCATTCTCAGAGGCATCTCTGCTTATTTATCTTAGAAACTCTGAAGTTTCTAAAAGTAATCTTGACCAAAAAGGTCATTTTACTGAAATCAAACTTTTCTGCAAAAATGAAAAGTAAAAGAACTTCTAGAGGAAAATTATATCTTTAAAATATTTTGTTCATCAGAATGTTAATATTTCAATTTAATATTAACTTATTTTTTTCCATTTGCATTTTATTTCCCTTTCAGTATAATATGGGGAGCAGGGATATGCAAATCTCTAATTAGCACAAGGATTTGTAGTCTTTTACAATTTTCTATTAGTGCTCTCTGCCACAGGAATCTTTCTGTCTGAGAGATTTATAGATTCTTATACTTAGACCTAGAATAGGATAGACTCTGGTCCTCACAAACTGGTTTATACACAGGAATTAAAACTAGGTATTTTCTGTAAAGGAGAAACAGTGTGGATTCTACTCCTGAATTCACAAGGAAAACCCAGAGCTTGTGAGCTGTGCTTGGATCTTGGGCTGGCTTATGGATTTCCATATCAAACCAATATACACACCAGAGAATAGGTTTTTCTACTAAAGAGCCTTGCAAATTGATCTCCTGAGAAATTTGTGCGGGACCTTATTCTTATGCATATTAAAAAAAAAAATAATCTAAAAAAAAAATCTTTCACAGATGAATCAAAGGGAAAATGGTCTCCAGAACAACAAGGCAGCCTTCAAGCAGCCCCTGCCTCTGGCACATTGCAGCTCCAAAGGCAGAGGAATAACCAGCAAGGCTCAGGAAGGCAAAGGGGGCAACAGGCAAGGGTGGCTGGAGAGGAATGCTGATGAGGAATCTGCTCCCAGTTCTTACTTGAGCAGGGTTATGAGGAGTTTTAATTAGGATTTTGCATGCCTGTGCACAATATGCCCCCAAAATGACAGAATCAATGGGAAAATCCCACCTCTTGTGTGTGGACTGTCCCTGCCAGGCCATACCCACTCCCCACAGGACTGACTGTGTTCCTGTCACAAGGGAATTCTAACAAGGACTGTCAGCACTGCTGGATTGTGAACTACAAAACCCAGACATGTAACTCACTCACAGTGTTCTCTTAGTGGGGATCTTCAGTCTTTTAATGAGATTTTTTTACTTCAAAGGGAGGCCAACTTACAGCAAGTTTGAGAAATGGAGGTTAGAATTTAGAAGTCTTGGTGGGATTTACAGCTCTGGAATGTCATTAAGAGATGTGTGTGAAGAGGCAGGACTTAATTCAGAAAGAGAAGAATGTTACTTTTGAGAAATAACTGAAGTTCCATATCAAAAAGTAATAAGCATTATGACTCTAAATTTCATTGACTTTCAGTGAGATATGACACTCCTAGAGGTCTATATCACTTGTAAATAGGATGTCTTGGTCTAAATGATGTATGCCAGTAAGGCTGAGCATAAAATCTTGTAAGTACCTTTAAAAAAAAAAAATCATGCTCTTAGTCACTTGGGTGGTTTGGAAAATTTAATATTTGATATGTCAGAGAGGATTAAAAAAATGAGTTGGGACAAAATAGATGTAATATGCCTGCATTGAAGCTGTGCTCCTCCTATACCTTAAACTGCAGGCAGCAATATAAACTAGAGATTAAAAAGACCTGCTGTGATATTCTGATCATTGCTTTGCAGCTCCACAATTCTTGCCCAGAACAAATTTTCTAGGTATCAGAGCTGTGGAGAAATGGACATTTCTGCTGCTGCACAGAACATTTCCAATATTGACATCTCTAGTTCCTTGGCAGAGAACAGTGAAAATACAAAGTGGAATTAGGCCTGAAAATACCCACACAATAAAATTTGAGTGAACCACAGAATATCATTCTTGGAACCTCAAAATGTTGCTTTAAATGCTGCCAGCAAAAAGCATCCAAAGAATCAGTGTTAAGTTTCAGGAAAAGCACATAATGAAAGAAAGACTGGACTCTTCTCTTTCTGGATGGAATAATTAAGCTGATAAGAAATAAGTGATTCAGTCACAGCTGCTGATGAGAAATGGATGTAGAAATGTGCATGAGGAGTGGTTACTAAGAAAGGATTTAGAAATTATTCTATGTCAACTATGCAAGCACATCTTGGTCCTGCCAGAGTCTCACTTTTGCCCAACAGGCTTTCCCCAAGCACCAGATCTCTGAAATTGCCTAATATATTTATTGAAACCTCATCTCCAACTACTCCAAACTGGGAAACTGTATTAATTTTCCCTTCTACCCTAAAAAGACTCAAAAATTCTTATTATGCTCATGATGAACCCTTTGCATTTTTCATAAGGTACATGAAAATGTCACATTTTAGGATTTAAGAAAAAATATTTATAAAATAATCCACTGATTACAAAGCAGCTCTGCAAAAACCAATTTTCAAATCTAGGCTTTGAGTCATCACAAAATGATTCAGGGATCTTAAATTCTTGTGGAAAAGCAAAACAATATTGCTCTATACAGTTCATCTTTTGATATGATGGTTGCAGATAAATTCATCCCCAGATAATTTTATCCACTAAGGTGATTAGCCTATGGAGAGCCTATGATGTGTTTGCTGAGCACACTAGCACAGTTTATGGTAATGCTCTTGTCATGCTTTATAAATGTGTGAGGTGCTTTTATGAAGCAGTTAGATAAGGGGTGGTGAAAGTAATGTGATCCATAAAGAATGCAGACTGATGAAGGGCTGGGATTGCAGAGATACTACAGGCAGACTGATAGAGAGAATTATAACCAGTGCAGAGGCTGCATTAATCTTCCAGCAAATGGCAATAAATAAAATAACAGGAAGGAATGTTTCTAAACAAATTTGGCCAATGTATAAAACTGAGATGTCAGGGTGGGATCAAAGTGAAGATGTTTTTAATGGGATCTCTTATGGCAGAGTTGACTTGCCATATGGCAATAACATTTTCATATAAGGGGTTGACCACATCCTACAAAACTCATGAGAAGGAAAACAAAGACTGCAAGTTACAGCACGTGCAAGCAAGTCACTGTTGGGTGCTGTGTGTGATGAGCAGCAGCAGTAAATCCTGCCCTCTGCAGCAGCAGAGCAATGCCAAGCAATCACTTCCCAGGCATTTTTCAGTGGACAAGTGTGCCCATTATCCCATCCCATATATTTCTAGAATTATTCATGCTGTGACTGCCAGCAGCTGGTGCTGCAGTTGAGCAGAAAACGATTCCTTTGCCAGGAACTGGCTGCACAGTGGTGCAGAAGGACAGAGGATGGGACCAGAGGCTCACAAGCAATCAGTTGTTTTTGCATGGAAAGCATTTTACACTGCATTCATCATCCAGAGCAGAAGAACCTGGTAGTCTCCAGCCTAAGGAATTTATAGCACACTCATTTCTGAACCTTATTTAGTTTCAAGCACAGTCAAGCACTTCAGTAAATGTTAGGGACTGGGTATGTGAGCAGCAATAGTTTAACTTTCAGAATACTACACTTCAGTTATGAATTAACAAGTCAAGGAATTCTCTCTCAAAATAATCTATTTTAACTTTCAGGCTGCTCTACTGTGGTTATGAATCAGCAAATTAAAAAATTCTGCCTCAAAATGATCTATTCCTTCCAGGCTTAAGCATGATTGAACTGTTTTACTTCTGGTCAGGATCAAACTATGGCTGAGGAAGAGAGGCAAGCAGAGGATGAAGTGGGACTCAGACCATATTCTCAAAATTTAACTCATCAGTGCAGCCACTTCTGTGGGAAGCCTCAGGGGGAGGGCAACTGCCTTCTCCTCACTGAAATTTTTAGGGAGGGGACAATAGCAATATTTAATTTAATTTTAACTTTTGGCACCTCTTATTTTCTTATTTTGGTTTTGTTCTGGTGATGTTCATCTCAAACAAAGCAAGTCTGACTGATTTTCTCTTTTGCCATAGTACTTTAATAATTTCCAAACCTCTCTCCTCTTACCTTTTTCCATAATCACTATTCTGAGCTGCTTTTTTTTTTTTTTTTTTGCATGACTCTCCATGTTTTGATATCTCTCTCCTCCCTATTTCTGTTGATGAGCAATATTTTACTTCCTGTCACCTTGATTTGCTCTCTTTTCACTCCAGCTCTCTGCATACAATTGTAACCCTGATTTATTCTGGCTTCCCACTCTGTCTCCCTCTTTACCTTTTTTCCCAACTCCATTGACTGTTTCTCTCTCTGACAATTTCTTTCTCTTCTCTCTGGAATCTCCTGATGAACAGCACAATGCAGTACTGCCTCCTAATAATTGATCACCTGGCTGCTGTTCAGATTTGTACTGCTCCTTTGAATACCTGTGCAATCCCCTTCACTCTGCTCCTTCATAATGTGAATAAAAATGGTTGCATACTCGAGTGGAAATACAGGAAGTGTAGTGAGCAAATAATTTCTTACTTTGAAAGCAACATGTGACACATTACAACATTGGCTTGAAATTCATATTAATTCATTTTTTATTGGTTAAACAGTAGCTGTATGCAGGGAGTTCTGCAGAACCTAAGAGGCTGGCAGAAAACACATTTATTTTTCTCTCTCCTGTTTACCCTTAGTGATGATCAGAATGAATCCAAACACTCTCTGAGAGAATTTGGAATCTGATTTTTCAATTAAAGGTTGCTTCTTCAACAGGCTTCTTTTAAAACTAAAATATTTTTGATGAAAAACATTGAAAAACATTTCATTGGCCAATGTCAGCAAATTTCAATTCAAGATAAAATCCCTGTCTCAGTGTCTGTTATAATTCACATAACTACTTTTAGCAAATTATTCCCAGTTTCCTAAATAGTATTACAGCCAATAAACTGCACCTTACTCACACCAAAAAGGGGAAAGTGTCTTGAGAGCTGAAGTCCAGACAAAGAAGAAAGTAAGGAATTATTTGAACTATGTCTCTTAGGGTCACAAAGAAACCATTTTACATTAAGAAAAAAAAATTAAAAATCAACTTTTCTTCCAAAATAATTCAAGTGATCTATTCCAGGGAAATTATGCAAAAAGAAAAAAGATACATGCATGTGTCCTGTGCATGTCCTGCAGCTTCCTGAGGAGAAGCAGCCCCTCTAAAGTGCTGCAGATTCTGGGCTGATTCCAGCACTGCCTCCAAGGGTCCTTCTTCCTCAGCTCTTAGGCTTGTCCTGATCTATGTCCAGATTAGTCCACTTTTGAGCTGGTTGGAAAAACCCCATTTCCACTTTTGAGCTAGCTGGAAAAACCCCATTTCACTCAACCCCCAAGGTTTTGAGCTCAGGTTTAAGTGACATCCCACAGGGTTCATGAGGATCCAGCTCCAGGTGAGCCCCAACAGAGAAATGACCCCAATGCTCTCTCTGACCCCCTGCCTGCATTTCCAGTCTTAAAAGCTTTGGATAATGTTGCATATAAACTGGGCTCTCATTAGAAATAAAAAAAAATCTAGAAAAGCCTGTAAACTTGAAATAGGACAGCTCTGCCAACTGTCCTTAATGCTGTGCGGGTAATTAGAAGCAGAAGAGGTCATCTTGACAATATCAAAATGTTTCTCTCCACACACTCACGAGCATCTTGCTCAATTTATTTTCACATTACTTAAGCAATTGGACTTCTGCTGGTGCAACAGGGGATCCTTTGAAGATGCCATTCTAGTGTTTAATGGGATCTACCATTGGGCTGAACAGAAAAAGAATGTTCTGTTTTCTTTTGCTCAGTTTTCCTCATTAACACTAATTGTGATGCTATGACCAACTGAACACAACTATTCCCTGTTCCACATTTATAGATGTCAGACATGTTTCAGATGGTCATCACATCCCCCATCATCATTATCACCACTCAGACAAGATGTGCATTTGCTGCTTCTTTCATCTTTCTTCATGAGCCTGTGCCCATCCCCTCACTGATGTCCATGGCTCTTCCCAGCATCATTGACACCACTGATGTTTTTAAAATTCCACTATATAATAAGTACATTATTATTAAAAGTGATAGAAGTTCTGTGCTGTAAATTGGATGAGCATTATTATCTCCATTTAAGTGAGAAAATCTGCCTTATTTTCCCAATCCAGCATTTATCCCTACCCAGCTCTTCAGTTCTATTAACTAAAACATAGACAACCAGCACAAGTTAATAAAGTTTCAAAAATATTTGATCACCAGTATAAACTACCAATATTACCAGTATTACTACTACATTGGTAATTATTACTGCCTGGGCACATCAGCACTGTGGAGTTGGACAAGGAATAAAAAACAGGGTGTAGAAACAGAGACAGATGCTCTGTAAAGAAACTCCAGCCAAGAGTCTGAGATGGAAGAGGAATGCCATGTCTAATTGAAATGCTGCTCTCTGCTTCCCAGCAGTGCTCTCAACAAGGAAAGACACTATTACCTCCTGCTCTTGGAGAAAATGCCATCACTTTCTATTTTCCCCATCCCCACTGTAGTAGCTGGCAATTTTCCAGCATTAAAGCTTGAATACATCTTTCCCTCATGTATATTAGTTCACTTTTTTTTTTTTTTTCTAGATACACTTAATTATTTCCTGGGCCTTCAGATCCTTCTGATCCTTTTTGTTATGAGCCTTGTACCTCAGTGACAAGTGTTGCAACACATATTTTACTGTCACTGGTAAATTGGCAGAGGCCCTGTTTCCTGTGAGCCACAACTTGGATAAAGCCATCCTCAAATATCTCTTTTAAAACCTGAAAGATGCTTTTTTTGCTTGGCAGAAAACTAAACTAGAACTCACAATAGCCATGGCCCTAAATGGAGTAACAGGAACAGATTTTCAAGCCCAACCTACCAAGTTATCCAGCACTGCAAATGTGGGTTTCCCTCTTGTTCCAGTGGGAACCTTCTCCTATCAAACTGCTCACTAACAAAGAAAGAATTTAACCCTGCAGCCAGAAAAACCACTGACTTTCCACCGAACAAACAAAAATGTAATATCAGCAATACCTTTAAGGCAGCCTTGGTTGACAAACAGGTGCTCCCTCTGTAAGACAGTTTTCTTATTGATCTGTGCTAACATCCTGCAGGAGTGAACAATCTCATTGCCATGTCAAAGGCTAACCATCTGTGAACAAGTAATGCAGCCAGAAAACCCTTGTTGCTACAATAATAGCTTTAGGACGTGGGTTTTGTTTCAATCACCACAAAAAGAAATCTTCAGGAAACTTCACAGAAAAGCTTTTTTTTTCTGATAAATTAATGCACCTAGAAAAATACTTTTGCTTACAGAAATTTCAGCTAAAGAAATGGCAATAATTTACACACTGTTGAGTGAATAAGGCTACTAAAATAATTTGAAAGTTCATTTTTTTTCCCTTTTCCTCCTTTGGTATTGTAATCACCTCACAGTCTCACGCATCATAGCCCTTCTCTTATTTAAAAATCATAATTCTCTCTGTGGGACAAATCACCTCTTCAATACCTGAATATATATGTTAATGCTTTCAGGATCAGATTTTTTTTTTTCCTTCACATCAATAAAATGTATTCAGCCGTGCTGGAACCACAATTTTAGGCTAAAAGATCATTCTAAGAGATGGATGTGCAAGCACAGTGTCATACTGAGAGACAGAACAGTGAATTAATGATTCTGGAACAAAAATCTAATGGCAGGACTTTCTGAGACCAAGAGGTAGTTCTTGTGAGAAACTTTCTAATTCAGTGAGATAGCATTAGATCCTAAATAATTGTCATGTCAGAGAATACTGGCATTAATTTTGACTAAGGATTTTATAATCTAACTGTTCCTAACATGAACCAGGAGCCTTATAATTACCTTCTATCAAGGTAATTAATTAATTATTATCATCATCATCAATCACCACTAATTACTGCCTTTGATAAGTTACTGGACATTGTTGAGCCTATATCTAAGTGTCAGTTGTATAGTTTTATCATTGAAAAAAAATCTAGATTTCTGGCTAGATCTGGAAGGGCTTAACTTTGTCTTCCTGGTTATTCCCAGGGAACAGGCTCATGGAATACCAGCAGCTTCCAGGAACAACTCTGCTTCCCAAATCCTGAAGGGACCTGCAGGGAGCAGAGCCAAGCTCAGTCTCTTGCACCCAGGTGAGAGCACTTGAGGACAGAGGTGTTGATGGCCCAGTGGAACACTGAGATGTTTGGGGTGACTAACAACCACTGAGGGGCAAATTCCTGCCTGTTCACAGCTGGGATGAGGCTGCCAGTGCACAGAGCAGAAAGGAATTGGGTTGTACCATGGGAAATCCTGGTCAGGGAGGGAATCCTTGACCCTGGGACTCCTGAGTCAGTGCACAGCACAAGCTGGGCTGGGAAGAGGCACAGCAGGACAGAGCTGCCACAGCTTTCCCATTCTCCTCTCCTGCTTTGCTCATTCCTGTTTTCACTGCAGCAGTCTCAGGATTGTCATTACTGGCTGGTGTAAGATGAGGGGTCAGTTATCTTTGTGCATAAATATTCCACCTAGGCACTTGTGAGCTCCTCCCCACCATCACTGCTTTGTTGATTTGTTTCAGCTGAGAATTTTCACAAATTGAAGTGTTGGTTTCAATTATTTTAAAATTAGTCTGGATAAAGAATGTATCAACAGGAAATAGAAACCACAGCACTGTCAGTAATTCAGTGAAGTCATGGTTCTCTCTTCTTCAGTTTTTTCAACCCAAAAATCAGAGAAAACAAACTGGAACTTCTTGATGTATATTTGCATATTTGTTTACTTTTCAAACTAATTAGCTTTTAAAATATTACCAGGGAGCTGAACAAATGTACCATATAGCTCCAAAAACAATACAAGAGA
This sequence comes from Erithacus rubecula, assembly GCF_903797595.1. NCBI lineage: Eukaryota > Metazoa > Chordata > Aves > Passeriformes > Muscicapidae > Erithacus > Erithacus rubecula. The sequence continues at coordinate 15,666,305 of NC_136665.1, read as the reverse complement.
AACTGTTTGCATGTGAATGAATTTATTTTGCTGGTGCCATGGATGTGTCAGCCCAGTGAACACTTAATGCTGAACATTAATTATACAAACAAAAGAAATGGCACAAAGCTGTTGTCTCTGTTAGTTTTCTCCCAGGATTCAACCATGTTTATGTTGGAGGTTTTGTGTCCTAAATAAATTCCCAACTGTGACTGCTTCAAATGGGATGATATTTCAGATGATTGAAAATATGCACTGATCAATGCCCAAGACAAACAAGCTCTCAGCTGTTGTTGCTCACTCCCTGACCCTCACTCAGTAAGAAATTCTTTTTGTTGTGCTGTGAATTTCATCAGCTGGTCGTGATGGACTGATGGTGGCTCTGCTCCCTCTGGCCAGTTTCTGACATACAGCTTTCCAGTCAACTGCTCACGGGTTTATGGCTTTGCTTCTGAGCCTCAGGACAGGGAGAGAAAGCACTTGGGCATCAGAACAAAGCAAAAAAAAAAAAAAAAGTGCAAAACTGCACTTTGAAACTTCTTGGAGAAATTTAGATTCAGAGTGAGCATTTAGATTAAATTTAGGTTTAATTAAACATCCCACCTCTTCTCATAATTTTGGCTGTCAGTTAAAAAAAAAAGCCAAAACCAATAATGAAGCCAATAAATATCTGTTTACAGAACTCAGTAAAATGGCAATATAAAGTGAAGAGGATAAAAAAAAGTCAACTGTAACTCTTGGATAACCAACAGTAAAAAATAAATTTTAATATGGTAGTGAACTAATGTCAGTTAAGAACAAAATTTTAATGTTTCTAACCAACGCAAGAGTGACTTTATGAAGAAAAATATTATTGGGAGTGATGAGGAAGAGAGGTGGTTGGAGCAATGAGTTATGAGGGTACTGAGTGATGCCTGGAAAATATGAATTTTCACTGTGTCCTCCAACATTAAATCCAGGAGTTAAGACAGAACATTAAGTTCAAGGTTTGAAAAAAATAATGGAAAAATCTCACACAAGGCACATGAGATAAAAGTTTTCCATGAGCTCACAAAGCAGTTAGGAAAACAAATCCTTTTAGGGGTTATTAAACACAATACCTGCATCACAAACTGCTGAAAACTGGAAAGGTCTGGAGGGAAATTCTCCTTGTTGGAGAATCACTCCTGTGCTCTGCCTTAGCATGTGCTGCAACTGCTGCTGGAAACAAGATTGGATTCCTGACCTGACCCACTATGGTTGTTTTTAAATTCCCAGAGATGGTCCCAACGTCCCAGAGGTCATTCTTCTAGTCATCTGAAAATAGTAAGCCACTGTAAAGTATCACCAAGCTATTTAGGACACATATTCCTAACATAAATCATATATTGGGACTTTCATAGCCATTTGCAGGTCTTGCATTTCCATTTTTTCCTCCTCTTATTCAGGGCAAATCTCCATCTCCTGTATTCTCTTTGTATTCAAATCACATCAGCTTTGATGTTTCTCCTCCAGCCTGTGCTATGAAATGCCATCACAAGTGCACCCTAAACTTTTATTTATTTCCTCCCCATCTGACAGCCTGCCTTGTCCAGAGCCACTGCTACAGGACTGAACAAGGCAGCAAATGTCAAAGTTGCTATGCACATTCCCCAATTTTTTGATTTCTGCTGCCAGCCACACCTTCCCAAAAGTTCTTTGTTATTGGGCTTCAAGCTAAGGATGAATCTCCCACGTGCCTGAGAAATCCTCAGATTTCTGAGCATCCCAGATTCATTGTTAAATGCCCTTAAACATGTACAAACCTGGAACACAAATACTGCCAAACTAGATCAGAACAATTGTCTATCATCTCTTCTGCACTCCCTGTGACAGATTAAACACAAAAGGCTTCAAAGGAACTTAAAGGAGTCCATAAATGGGACAACTGCAGTGCAGGCTGCCTACACACTTATTTTCTGGGGAATAGGAACTCCTATTCCTTTGGGAGCTTTTTTAATGCTAGAGAAATTCATAATGTTCAAATGATCTAGAAAAATACACATATTGTTATATGTCCCTATTACTATTGGTGTGCCACACCTTTCACATACATTATACACTGTATTAATAAATATTTTAAACCTGGTTTCCTGCATCAATTTTACAAATTTCTTGAGTATCTGAATTCATTCATCAAAAGCATGACAAATACAACAGTTATTCTACATTTCATTTTATGCCTCTTCAGTTTTTCTCTATTGTAAATGGTCACCTACATGTCAATTTTTGCTCATATAAAGCTATTTCCTCCTCTCTCAAACATATAATGTGGCTCTTATTTTAGATTTCACAGGTGCTTTAAAATTGATGATAATAAAAGGGGCAATGTGAATCTGTCAGTAGACATATCTTAAATACCCTTAATGACACTCAAAGTTCAGAATTCAATACAGTATTTCCCATTTTTATCCTGCTGTGCTTGAGCAAGCATTTCAGTAGTCACCAGTTTGGGCACACCTATTTCACCCTGACACTGGCTTTTTTTTTGCCCAATAACCAATGTTTTCCTAATAAATCACCCTCTGCAGTTTCACCAGAGAGGTGATTTTCCCTCACCACTCCAAGGGCAGGAGGTGTCACACCCCTGGGACTACTCCAGCTCTGTTTTCAAATCATTCTCCATTTTCTTCCTATCCTCCTGGGCCTGACTCCTTCTGTGCTGTTCTGCAGCCTCTGCTCAGGCCCAGGAACAATTCAGCACAAGTTCCCCTGGGTGCTCTTGTCTCTCCCCTCCCTCCTTCCTCACTTTCAGCATCCATCATTCATTTCCAGAGCACAGTCTTGTCAACCATGGTGCAGGTTCAATCCACAGAGTTGTGAACCAGATGTTCTGCTCAGGAGAAAGAATTGGGTCTTTGAATCCAGGGCTTAGGATTCAATTAGAGCCCTGTACTGAGGGACATCCACAAGGGCTGCCTGCAGCCCAGACCTGATCCTGTAAATGGCCCTTCAGATGCACATCTCCCTCCATTGAACAAAGGCAGAATAATGCTCCAAGGCTAAAATTACCCTTTGTGATTTTCTTTCTGTGCAAAAATGTGTTTTGTTTTTCCTGCTTGTATCAACTTTTATTTTTTTTTTCAAATCATCTACCCTTAACTACCCTTTCACCTAGTTTTCCAGTGAGATTTTTTGGTATGTTCTCTATCACCCTAAACTGTATCCAAGTCAAGTCTTTGCATTTGCTTCATAAAAATCTTTTATTCCACACTTCTCCAAAGGTGCCACATCATTGCCCAAACTTTTAGTAAATCTAATTTATGGTAAATATTATCTTTGTACTAATTAATTAGCATTAAAATAAGATATAACTATAACAAACATTTCTGCACACCTTTGGAAGTGCTTTAAAAGAGTGTTAGCACACAAAAGGCTTTACTTATGGTAATTCCATTATTTGCACACACATCCCCACATATACACACACTGTTACACAAGCATTATTTTAATTTACTGTGTCTTGGCTCCTTACAGATAAGATGGTTTTAATTTTAATCTTGGTTTGCATGTAGTGTGAGAGAAAATTTTAGATTACAGCAGAGGCCATGAACTACATGCACTTTTTAACAGTGGCTGTGCACATCAGCCTGTAAAAATTCTGGATGCACAGGGTGGGCAATTGTGCACATCAGCATCCATCCATGTCTGCAACTGTCTGTGCTGAGCATGCCAGACTTGGGTCTGTGTGCAGATATAAAGAGTTTTCCATGTTATAGGCACAGGGCCTATTACAGAAAATCATTCATTACAGATGAGCAGTGCATTTTTCTGCATGTTTCCCAATCATTAAAATATGTTTCATATATTTTTAGCTCAGTTCATTAAATACATGCAGAAACTTGCCCACATATCTATAATTCCACTGGGCTACTCTTAACAGTTTTGTTCAGTAACATTAAACTCTGTGTACTGCAGAGTTTGTGTTTTGCTACTACTGCCATGAGCTTTGCAAACTTAATTGCCAGAGTGACAATATTTCAGACAGAGCTGTGAATTGAGGCTGCTGTTGGAAGGCTGAGGTGGTGGAGGGCAGACACTGGAGATCAGGTGGTTTGTGTGGAAGTGTTACAATTTTATTCATGGAAAGCCAATTTCTGTGAATGCCAGCCAAGTCTGTGAGGTGCTGGAAGTCACTAAAGGATGTGTCAAGGTCTTTCCACCACACTGCCTGATCCCTGATGCCAATCACCAAAGAGCAATTGGAGAAAAGGCAAAACTTCACCCTTGTGTCCAGCTTTCAAAACTTACTTTAGACTGTGGATGAGATGTTGATTCCCTTTCCCAAATATGGCACCAGGTTAATACTTTATACTTGGATTCTTTTCACACATAAACTTCTGTCCACTGTGATTTTCCCTGGGATTGCAGAGGGTCACAGCCACATCAGTTTAAATGAACAGCAACACCAATAAACACCTGCAGCTCAGCTTCAGCTTCTCCATCTCTAAGGGGTTGCAGATGAAGGGAGGAGGGATTTCCTCATCCTTATACCCACTATTATCAAAATAATTATTGCATGTCTAAACATAATTCACAGGAAAAGCAAAAGGGAAAAGTTTTCTCTTTGATAATACAGCAGAATCAATAACAATAATTAACTAATGAGATGGTAATAATATAGAGAAGTAGAACTGAGGAAAAAAATAAAGCTGAAGTACAAACACTGGAGCATCAGGAATTTGAATTAAGTAGACATCTCTGTCTCTGGCTTATTTTGAATTTCCATAGCTATTCTGAGTATAGGTAACTAAATCCACTAAAATACCTCTCTAAGAAGCTTCTCAGGAATTAACATTGCTGAAAAGAAACCTATCTCATAAGGAGTGCAAAAGTTGACAGGAGATTTGGTCCCTGTGCACCACATAAAATCTCAAGGCAAAATCCTGGTCCCACAGAGGAAAATGTGGACAGGATTTCACTCAGTCTGCTTCATGATTCAAACTGAAAACTGCTTTGTTTATGGGATATGGACTGTATGAATTGAGTTGCCTTCATTTTATCTGTATAGATGATCTCTAGCCTATGGTGAAGGATTCCAACCTCTAAATAAAAGAAGGTAAGTGCAATTTAAAAGTTCATTTTGTGGACTGATTCCTTTCCCTCCTGCTCTGGGTTGTAAATAGCTCAATTATTAGGACAACATCAAAAGTCTCAGAATTTTATTCAGAAAAATCCAGGTGTTTCTTTAGTTAATTTTGTCAGACAGAAATATCTTCCTGCATGTGTTAACCTCCAGGGTTAGGTGGGTTTATTGTTTACATTTGCTAGCAAAATTGTCCAAAGAAGAGAAACAAAGGATGAAGTTAAAAGGAACACAGAAACACATTATTGTGGAAGCGATCCAGACAAAAACCCTACTCTAATAAAGACAGTGTTGTGTGGTATTCCTAAGAAAATTCATAGGCATTGGATACAAAGGTTGAGACCCCTTGATTCTACATGATCTAACAAAATTATACAACTATAATTCCAAAGTTTTTTTTTGAGTAACAAATAATGAATACCAGAAACATTTCTGTTTAGAACCCTTACACCTAATTTTCATTAGAAGCAATGTTATGTAAACATCTAGGGTTTACATTGTAGAATTGTACTCATCCCAAACAACTCCATCACATCTCCAAGGGCTACAAGTGGTGATCATCCCTTGGAAAAAGCACTTTTAGCATGTGGATACCACACTTATCCAACACTAACTGCTTTATGAACAGCTATATCACCTCTTCCTAGGATCTGTTGTGGACAAGATAGTGCCAAGGAACTCCCTGTTCTATGCTTAAATTCAGTGTATTTTCTTCAAGGAGAGGGTCTTTGGCTGGCTGGAGACAGTTTTCTGCCTGGGTGAGTTAATAAACAATAGTGAATCAATTTATTTGAGAAAGGTTATTGCTACAGTAAGAATGGCTGGAAGTTACTTGGCAGCTTGTTTTATTTTGGAAAGGAAACAGAGTTTTGAAAAGTATTTGATTCTTGGATTCCTGCACTGAGCTTGGATGACAGATTCCCTCCCCTCCTTTTTTTTTTTTACTACAAGAGTTAGGCAGTAATGCAAAATGTTTTAAAAACTGGATTTTTTAAAGTTTTCACTGCTTGCCAGATCTAGAAATTGACTTTTAAATCTCATGTAGAACATGTCCAAAAATACTCTCTGTTAAAGTCATCATTATATTGTAACCAGGAGTAACAAGAACCTCTCACAGGGCTCACCCATTTATTTTCAGCCCAGATGAAGAGCTCTGCCTCATTAAAGGATGCCCTGCCTCACCTGGAATGTGTCCTACAGACTTCAAACATCCCTTCAGGACCTTTCCCTGCCAGGGTGGGACCCTCTTTAGCTGTTTGTATTTTCCATTAGGGCTGAGCTGCTTCCCAATCCCCAAAAACTCCCTGTGAGAACCTTCTGAAAAGGTCCAGGGGGACAAGAGATGTTGCCTCTTCACCAAAATATAAAAATTCTTCATAGCAACATTGGCATAACTAACACAGTCCCATTCTCAGGAACTTCATCACATTATCCTGTAATATCACCAATTAGTATTTTTCATTCATCAGCATAATTTCCAGGGTGTCAGCCACTGTAGAGCCCATTCACCAAATACAATCAGAATGAGCCCTTTTGTTTGTGGTTGGCTTTTTTTGTTTGTTTGGTTGGTTTTTTTTTTCCCAGATGGACACAGCAATTGGATCATTTGTGTGGCAATTCTATTTCCTGGCTTTTATTACTTTTTTGCTGTTTTCTTGCTTTTCCTCTAATTCTTTATCAATCTTTGCACCATCCTACAATTGCTCCTCAATCTGACATTTTCTACAGCCTTAGTCACTAAAAATCCAGATAATGCATCAAGTAGCTGCTACAAATACAAACTAAAATACCTATAAATAAATAAAATATAAACTTATCTAAATAGTAACAAAAATCCCAACTCTTTGAAAGCTGAGGAACCCTCTTTTCCAGTCACCAAACAACAATTATTATGATGACTTTCATGCAACAGTAGGCAGTACTATGTTTGCTCAAAAGACAGAGTAATAGGTAATAACAGGGTAATCAATTAAATTATGTTATCTATTTTCATCTATAAAAACAGAGACTGAGTGTGACTTCATTCCTACAACATACTTTGAAAAAGGCAAATAAAGGAGAATGAGAAAATGTTATGAATTGACTTTGAAGCAAAGCATATGCTGTGCTTAAATGGAGATTATAGTGTCACTTAAGGATGTATTTGCACATACTCAGAGTGAATATCTCCAAAATCTCTGTGCATGTGTATAAGCACATACTCATTCTTAAACATATATACCCATAAAAGTTCACCTCGCTCAGAATTTAAAATTCAGTTGTATTTTCCTCAGGAGTCTCTGACTATCTTGAAGGATGTGCAGTTAGCAGATAGCTGGAGGTGCCTTCCCACAACTGCTCTGCCTTTACCTGCTGCTATTTTCAGAACACAAGAGGAAAGTGAGTGATGCCTTCTACTCTCCATCTAAAAGCACCACAGGCACTCAGTAAGTGTTTTAAACCATCTTTGCCTGAATAAGTTTCTTAATGTCAACTGCCATATTCTGACATTTACTAGCTATTTGTAAGTTAGGTTAAAAAAATACATATACAGATGATTTTCTACAATGAAATATCACATTTTGGTGATAACCTCAGTTCACCCAAGGAATCCTGATCTCACATACATCCAGATCATAGAGCTGATATATTGTGATAATTAACTTTATCAGAGTAAATTAATTATTGCATTATTTTTCTGTTTTCTGCTCTTTTAAAATACTAAAATTAATGTGGACCATAACAGCTATTATTGTTTGATCTGTCTACTTGAACTGGCTTTAATGTTTCAAAATCTGGTTCCCAAAATGAACATTGCCATAAACTAAATGCATTATCTCCTGAAAAACTCTTTGGTGTTTTTCTTATTTATTGGTGTCTTTTTGGCCTTTGTCTTAGTGTATCAATACACATAAAAATTATGCAGCTTATTTTGATTGTCACATGTTATCTCTATGGCTTTATCAATATTTTTGAGCATCTACTGCCTGGCAGCAGCATCCTGTGAAAAGGATCATGAAAAGCTTTTCACTGCAGGGGTACTTGATCTCAGGTGTAAACTTCTGCATGTTAATCTTCAAACCACTGTGACATGAATCCCCCTTTTCCTGGCCAAAACAGGAATATATCTGAGCAACTCTTAAATATCTAGACTGAATTCCTCTTATTTAACTGGTTTGGATGCCATGGAAAATTCAGACTAAGCAGACATTAATACTTGCACTCTGGGCACAGGTTGTGATTTTCCTTTTCTCAGTCTGTTGCACAGTCCTGAGTCATGATTGCTTATTCTTGGTCTTCAGTTCTCTTGTTTCTTAGTCTGATCAAAGCCCAACTGTGGCATCTACAAATTGGTTATGACAGTCTCATGGAGGAAATAATGTTTTTCAAAGATATTTTGGATGGAGAAAGTAATCATTTTCAGTGATGCAAAGACTTTGTGTGCTGCAATGTTTCAGTCTAGTCTTTGATCTTGCTGCTCTGTGTGTGTACTATTATACAATTACCACCCACGTGTCCCCGAATTCTCATGTATTTATACCAGTCCTCACTTTTTCCCCCAAGAAAACACATATTTGCACAAGTTCCCTCTGTAGGAGCAGCACTGCTTTGTGCAGCTGCAGGAAGCAATCTCCCCTGCCACCTCCTTTGATGTTTAGACATGATCAATAGCAGAGAAATTGCATCCATCTCCTGCCTGCATGGCTGTGGCTGAGGAGCAGACACACACACAGCTCTCAGCCTTACAGGCCTCATTATGCATAATTACAAGGCATATTTCCTTGTATTACAGTAAATAAAGTGATGCATATTCATGTTGTTATGCTATCAGACAAGGTGGATAAAATCCTGCAGCCTCACTAAGATGATAAAATCAATGGGACCTCTATTCAGTAAGAACTAAAAGAGACATGAAGAATTTCTCTGATGTTATTAAGAGATTATTATTCTGGATTACAGATAAAGTGTACTGTATTGCCCACTGTTTGCAATCCCAGCATATTTTATATTTTGACATATTACATTGCAAGCTCTTTATTTAGCAGCTCTTACCCATTTTAGATGGGAGCAATTGGATTCAGACAGTGTGAAAATCTTGGAGGTGTTATTAAGGACATAAAGAATTTGAGGGGCTATTGGAACAAATTAATTCCATGTCTTTGCTTACCATATAGACAAATGCTTACTTTTATTTTCATTACTTGAGGCAGGGCTCCAAAAATGTATGAATTACTGAGGAGTAAGATAATACTTATCCCAGCCTTTGCATGTATTAGAACAGTAAATGAAAGAGGTGCCAAAGGATGCCCTTGCACACCCATGTACAGAGGTACAGGGATGCAGACAAATACTTAAAATCTTTGGTTAACTTGAAAATTCATCCTTCAGTCCTAAATCACCCCTGAAATCTGGAGACATCAGATTTCAGATGAATATTTTATATTACATCTTAAAGGCTCTTCACTACAAGAAGTAAAATAATTGTTATTAAATTCTCAGCAGATTACAAGGCATCTCCAGAACACAGTGCAAAGAAGGGATTGGGTCTTTGTGGTGCACAACTCACTGTGTGCTGGGGAAGTGGATTGTGCTTTTTGAAGGATATTTGCCTCCAGCATAATACCAATAATGGAAATAATATCACATCATATAAAGTTGAAGCTTTTATTCTCTAAAGAACTGAGAAATGATGAGAGAAGTACTCTGGGAATTTTACCCTTTAGATTAAATATTTGAGTCATGAGTGTCTGAGACAATCAGTTTCAGTTCTGAAATTACCTTGCTATCTCAAGCATAGGAAGAATAAAAGATACTTTCTGTACTACAATTAAGACATGGAAAATCTTATTTTTAACAAGATTTTATGCTTAACACAAGAGAAGAATTTTTAAAATAACAGTGCTGAGCATTGACATCAGCTTTTCCAGCATCAGCTGAACTCAGCCTGTGAGTTCATGGCATGGTCTGGTCCTCACTGCAGCCCATTCCATGGACAGTCCTCTCTAGACAGTCTCTATCCTAGAGAGTTTACTCAAGATTTGTACCCAGAAAATTATACAAATAAACCCAGACCACACATACAAAGTAACACTTCCATAACAAAGAGAAAATGTAAGTCAGGATTTTTTCCACCCTGTAAATATGATCTATAAAGCTTTTGAAGAAGTTCCTGTCTTCAGAAACTGCTGTCTAAACTGAATTTATGATAGGTGTAGAGATGATCATGAAGGAGGGATTACAGTGTTTGCAGAACTAACACTATTTGTTCTCAGGGACACTTTAACAAGTAGACAAAGCAGCATGAGATAAATGTGAGCACGTCTGTATTCAGAGGACTACATAATTTGTATTTTCTCCTCCATAAAAAAACATTGGATTGTACTTCCAAAGAAGTGACATAATCTCTCTGTATTTAAATACTTTCCTACATAAAAAGATTGGCATTTGAGTAAAACTGGAACAGGACAGAAGGGATTTGACAGGTTGAGAGGGGCAGGCTCAGTTCATTTCTCTGGTTCATTGACTTCTGCCTCAGTAAATATGCTTATTCAACAGAGTTTACAAGGATCAGCGCTGAAACAGCTGGATGAAATCCTGTGACCTTTGCTACACAAGAGAATGCAATTCTAGAGGCACTTTCTGACCTTAAAAATCTTTGAGACAATGGAATAACTATAAAAAAGGAGAAATTTCATACATCTTTGAAATGCTGAGTCTGCGGACTTTCAAAGAATTAATTTCATGTATTCCCTTTTCTGGCTTATTTCCTTCTTTTTCCATTGTTCATCTACACTGGAGATAATATCTAAAATTCAATGTCATTATTTTGCTACCTAATTCACTGGGGCCAATGTATAAAACAAGAAAAAAACCTTCAAAATACTATAAATAGTGCACATTGAAACAAAATAGCAGAGACCACTTATTATGAAAAATTGGAAAAGTGTTTGACATTTTTGGCATGGCCTGGGAAAAAAAAATCTTTTTTTCCATATTCACACCAGAGTTACAGGTATGAAATGTTGGTGTAGGCACAGAGTGGTGCCCAAGGGTGATGATTTCACAGCTCAGCTCCAGGCACAATGGACTTGGACTGTTTCTCTTGGCCTGAAAATGGCAACAAAAATACTCCAAAGCCTTCAGAGCTACGAGGAGATGGAGTGGGCTCATGGAAGGCACAATATCCATGGAGCTCTCCAAGGTGCTGTCTGTGGTGTCACAAGGCAAAATCCGTGGTCATGAAAAAACACAGAAATCTGAACATTATTTGTATAAATTATTCTTCTTCAAAAGAACTGTTTGCCTCACATCAGAGGGGTGAGTGGGCTCGGTGATGAAAGGGAAAAGGTTGTAAACAGAAAAAGCAGAGAATTGCAGTCAGAGAAGCAATAAAATATGTATCACTTGGGTACTGGGCTGGTTTATGCTGAGACAGAAGGTGTGGAGCATTCTGCAAAGGCTCTGCAAAAGGAAAGAAATTCCACTTCTACAATTAAGCAAACTCCAAGAAAGAGAACCTTAAATGTAGTGGAACCTGAACAGAGACTAATACAGCTTGACAGAGAAAATCTAAGTGATTAGAGGAGTAGCTGAGTGTCTTTAGAGGCATAATGAGCTTAGGTAGGAAGGCCAAAGACTTTCATGCAGCACTTCTTTTCAACCACTGGTTGATTGGAATTATGCAAATAGAGCAATGTGTAAACTTGATTTATATACAGACCTCGAGTACTGAATAAATAAATCGAACCCATCCTCGTTCAGTTAGTGGAAAGAAAATAAAGTTTCTGACTTTAGGCTAGAAATTTTTAATTAATCCTTTTTAACAGAAATCAAGTTACAGGTAATAATCTCATTAACCATTCCATAATAAACCTAGTTGTAAAGTATGGTTAAATTATTTTCCAGAACCAGGTGCAGTCTAAGTTGGAATTTGAGTAATTGTGAATCAAGAGAGTTGTTGCCAAATTTGATCCAGATCTGTACTATGAGGTGCTTCCAGGAGTTTTAGATCTCTGGTTTGGAGTTCTGTCATTTTGCTAATAAAAGCTAATTACAAAGAGCTCTACGGCTTTCACTGCTGGTTGGAAACACATGTACAGTTCTGTTTGAGGAACAACAGTTTCTAGAACAGGACACATATTACTGGAGTGAAGGGGAAATAGCTCCCCAGAATATTCCAGCATTTTCCACATTCCTTCTGAATTTACTTCTCATATACATTTATTTCTCAGGGACTGACTTGCATGACTTACACCTTAAAGCTCTTGGTACCTTACAGAACTTTGCCCTGTTATCCTGTGCCATCTGAATTTTTTTGCAGGTGCTGTATGACAAAGAGAACTGTCCAAACAAGTCCAACAGTACAAAATCTGTTTTTCCAGTCTACTTTCCTGCTATTAACTGCCATGTCTGTGCTACTGTAGGTGTAGTTAAAATAGAAAAGGGAGAGAGAAGTAATAGTTTCTTGGTTTCTCTAACATTTAACTAGATTTCTGAATTGGATGAGAAGCAGGGAAATTACTAAGGATTTCTTTTATTTACAAGTATTTTCCACCTTGTTTTAGGACCAGATATTTTCCAATGGATGCCGCAGGCAAAAAACCAAACAACAACAACAACAACAAAAAAACCCAAAAAACAACAACAACAAGAAAAAAACCCCCAAAAAAATCCTTTGCCTAAGTACAAACTACACAGGTCACTTATAGATGATTACAAGTTAATAAAAATTAGGATTTTATAATGTTGTTGAAAGTTATGGGTGTCTGAAAGTCTCACTGGGGGCAGTACTTGCTTAAGCAGGATTAAACAGCAATTAATTCTATGATAGTGGGAAGTGCTGCATTTAGCAGACAAACAGAGTGAAGTATATATGCATAATATATGAGGACAGAGGAAATTCCACATCTCATTTTGCATGTGAACAGTTTAACTGAAACTGTCAGCACAAATTTAAAAGAAAAAAAAAATACACGAGCAATTCCTGCTGGATCTCATCTCCCACCCAAGCAGAGAAAGGGAGACCCTGTGGGGAAGAACAGCTCAAAACAGCCCCACAACAGGGCCCTGACAAGCCCAAAAAAGTCAACAGCTCTCCCTGCACTCTGCTGCTGTGTGGAAAGATCCATTTCTCTGTGAAAAGCTACTGAGTTTTGGAAGCAAAGATCAAACAGCCAAGCTTCATAAAATCATGTCAAGCATGTCAGCAGCCCTGATTAATCTAAACGGGGAAGCTCTGTAACACTGAGCATCACTGTGTGTTAACACACAATGACATGTGGGCCTGATGTGGGTATTTGAAAGGCTCCCTTTCTGTCTGGGTAGAGATAAATGTATCTCTGTGTTGAGCCAATTATTCACAAAGACACCAGGGGACTCACATCAACAACCAGTTAAGCTTCCAAGTTTGCCAGTGAAAGCGGAAATGCACGTCAGCTGTTTGTCTACAAATATTCAGCAATTATCCAGATACCAAACCACCCAGTAGCACTCAGTAGTCATGGCAACCTGCTTTTGCCTTATTTGAAATTGAAGATCAAAGTGTGATTTGACTAGAGCAAAGTATGCCATTTTTAATTCTTTATTGATTTAGGAACAAGATTTTAAACTTCTGTCCTGTGTTGTGAAGATGTCATTATGAGTATTCCATCCTGCCTGGATTGTTCCCACTTTGCTACTTTCAATTCTCTGTTTATATGTAATTTTCAATTTTACTTTTTTTTTTTTTCCATTTTTCCTTCAGATCTGATGGAAATGTACTAATGAACTGGGGCCTTCCACCTGCCAATCCTTAGTTTTCCTTCCACATCCATCAACATCAGCAGCTATCATTATTTATATAATATTATAAGAGCCTGGACCTGTAAAAAACACAGCATTGCTTTAAGCTTGGCTGAAACAAGCACAACTCAGAATTATTCTGAATCCTGAGAATCCTTGGCCAGTATTGTATTGTATTGTATTTTCAGGCTTGAAACCACACAAACCTGGCCATACTTATTTTGCTGCTGGGACTTAGAAGGAGGTGGCACAGAGAATATCCATTCCCAGGCTCTGCCCCTCAGGCTTTCCCCACACACCAGGTTTTGGGCTGGGAATGACTTTTTTGCCCTCTCTGTTAGATCTGCAAGATTTGCAGGATGGTTGTGCCTTTCTCTTTAACAGAGGTGAGGTTTTTCTTGTCAGGATCATCCTCCCACTTGAGAAAGGGCCTGGATTCCCAACCCTCCCCATCCTTTGCCCACCATGACCTTTTACTGCCCTGAATGCTCTGCAATCTCAGTGTGGGATATCTGCACAAAACCAAAATCATACTGCTTGAGAGCAGACAAAGTAAGAGGCACCAGTCATGTTTTGTATCCTCACTGTATCCAGGCTGCAAAGGTGGATATAGGCAGCAGTGACTTTTCTGCATAGAAGAGAATTAAAACAGCTGTGAAGGAGTAGTTGCATAAACCTGCATGGCAATAAGCCAGATAGGTTTGCTAAGATCATTTCCAGGCAATGTTCCATTCCCAGTAGAGGTTTCTATTGATCAGTAGTTATTTTAGCTTGCAATCAGCCATAGACTTGAGAAAAAACCCCAACCAACCTCTGCTTAACAGAGCATCATCATAAAGTGTATCAAAACTAGAAATGGCCTTTGATTACAGTACACATCCACTCATTATTTTTATTTTCTCCATCTGCCTTCTGTTTGTTTATTGTTATTCTCTTTTCCCATCACTTAGAGTCAGCTCTGCCACAACCAAATGCTTTATTTTTGGGATTTAGAGCAGCATGAGGGTGCAGGAGCTGCTGCAGACTAGAGTGTGTCCCTCCCCATCCTGCTGAAGGCAGTGGGACTCTGCAGAGTGGGATCTCTGCCAGTGGACACTGCTGTGAATGAGGGTTTAGGGATCTGGGTTTTCCTCTGATTTTGTGCTAAAATAGCACTTTGAATGCCTCTGTTTTCTGGCAGCTTGGTGCAGCCTGGGAGCACTCACACTGCTAGCAAAGGCAGAGTTTATTTTGTAGGAGACTTCACACCCAGCTAATGTTTGCATCTGGAGGTCCTTTTTTTGTGCTGTTGTGTTCCACTACAAGAATAATATTGTCTATGTGAAACAAATATGTATTTGGCTTTAACCACCCTGAAATGTAGATCTTTGTGGATGTGGTTACTATAGTTACACTGGCATTGTGGGTAATTCTTTCATTATAACTGTTGCATGTTTGTATATAAACAGCTGAGCTGTATTTTTCTTGCTTTAATCTAAGAAGCCACAGGAAATGCTTTGATTTAGAATTTGCTGATCAAGCCTGCGAAGTTAAAAATGTGAGATCAGGGTGAAATCAGCACAATTCACTACATTATTACCTTAAAACTTAAGGGAAAATGGACTACAGAAAACTGAAAACTGTTAAGATGGCATACATGAGTGGGTCCAAAATCCATTATGATTAAACATGCACTTAACCATTTCACAGATTTCAACTTTAATGCCAAATGATGGCTTGCTAAACAGACCATGAACATAAAGCCTTGCTCTATGCCCAGGCTTCTGTGATACACCCAGATCTAATAAAAAGGATACCTTCCTTCTCAAATTCACCTCTTCAGGGTTATTTTGTTTGTATTTTTTTTTTCTTTTATGGTGTCACCAATCAGGAGACCAGGTCAGTCAAGCAGAACCTGTCTTTCCTAAACTCCTACTGTCTGGGTCTGATCCCTGCTTGTCTCATGTGCAGTGTGATGGAACCCAAGAGTGTGCTCTTAAAAGTGAGGTAGGAAAAGGAGGGTTGCAATAGCTCTTGTAGAATTAAGTACAAATGAACATATTGACTCTTACCAGAGTGAATTTCACTAAGCAGGGGGACACGGCTCATTGTCCTTAAGCTTTACCTTCTGGGTTAATTAAAAATTAAAGCACTGTGGGTTTGTACCTCAGATTCCAGCACCTCAGTAATTGCTGCTAAGGAACAGAGTTAAGTGGAAAATAATTGCAATCTGAAGGTCTATCCCCAAGCAATCCAGAACAGCTCCTGCCCACCTGCTCCAAAATTCCACCTAAAGGAGCAGCTCTGCCAATGTAAAGATCCTGCAAGATTTTCAGATATTGTTTGAACTGCAATAAGCAACTGAAAAGAAACCATGCTCTTTCTCATCTGTGCTCACTTTTGCTGGATACATATGGACTGGTTTATACTCTCAAGTCTTTTTAGAGTTTTTGTCCTAAATCAACCTGCCAACCACTCAAAAGCAAAGTTCATGCTGCTTCTGATAGAGCCACCAAACTCACTGACAGCAATGGTGTAAAGGCTTAAATGAGCATCTTCAAAACAAGGACATGGGATAAAAAGTAGAGAAAATTTTGGAGGATTTCACCCCTATCTTCCAGCCATAGTTGTTCCTACTAATTCTGCTCCTTCCCTCTTATAGCATCTTACACATTCATATCTCAAAATCTCCTTTTGTTTCCTTCTAATTTAACTATTTTATTCTTATTTCTGTTTTCTGCATTTATAGCCTCTGACTTTATTCATGGCAGGTAGGATTGCTTATTTAAAATAACACATTTTTAATATATGCATTAATGCTGTTTTAGGAACAGAATAGTCTCTACTTGGCCAGATTAGTGTATCTCTCATTTAATTACAACTCAAAAGGTTAGAAAGTTTTATCATGCACGCATATTCTCTGGGAATTATCTGACTCTAAAATATAATTAATCATCCTCTGTCATGCTTTTATTATACCCACTGCTCTCTAGAGTCATTCTTTTATTTTGTCTTCATTCATATTCCTCTGACCTTCTTCTTCACTCTGTTCCCACAGACCTCAGGTGAATTTTAGCCGACTGCTCAGAAAGGAGTGGATATTGTTAAACCCATTTGTCAACCACATTATCAACTCACAAACACGAGATCTCTGCATATGCTTAGCATTTCCCATATATAGCAGCCCAACTATTAACATGGATGGCATCTGTCAATGTTGACTAAAATTAAATTTTGGAACTCCTGTAAATAATAAAGCAGTCATATAGAGATTATTTCTCTGGAGCATAAGCTACCAGTAAACATGATTTGCATACTGTGCTTACAGCTGTTTCAACATGAACTGTTTGCTGTGGTTCATTAAAATGATTTTATTTGTCAGATTTCAGGATAGTTGCAAGTCTACGTACACCAGGCTGGATGAATGGGGTGACAATTCAGGTTTTCAGAACTATGCACATGTGTACTGGATTAATGAGCTGAATTGAATAATAAAGCTTAAAAAGAGATCATTAATCACATGTCTCTGACGAGAGAAATGAAAGAGGGAGGACCTCTGAGAGATGTTCTTTAGAAACAAAGAGTACAAATAGCAAAGCAATGTCCCCAGTGAAAAGAAAAGCACTTTTATAGACCTACATCTCACTTCCACTCAAAACACAGCAATCTTTTCTATTGACTTAGCAGAAGTTAAACTGGAATTTGGGCATAAAACTTAAATGCATTTCCATATAATACTCTTGATCTAGATCATAACATCCATACATCTATGAAATGTTTAACTTACAGTAAATTCACACAAATCTTTTCCTTTCCTCTCATGAAAATTATCTATTTCCTTCCCACATAACAACAAAAAAATCTTGATTTTTCTCCCCATACTCACAGTCTTAGCAGAACAGCAAAGAGCAGTCAGAAATTTGATTTCAGCTATGGAGCTGTCTCTTCCCAAACAGAAAAATGGCAAGATGGCACAAAGACTGAACTGAAAGGAATTCTGTGCTGTGAGGACACATGAATGCCCAGGCAAGACTCACCCTGTGTGTTACAGCTGCATTTAGAGTCCAGCTATGCCAGAGAAGAGTAGCAGAGTCAGGATCATCAACACCCCTTAGAGTTTTGGGGCTAATTCATGTTTCTGTCAGGTCCTCTGGTGTGAGCTGGAGGCTGGACCCAAGTTTTCCCTCATCACATCCCCCAGTGCACTCAGTCCTAGGTCAGGGGGGAAATTTAAAAGGCAAATTTGAGTAATTAGGCCAGCAGCAGCTGTCTGCTTTCTGGTTATCCATCCTTCCTTTCCCTTCCTTTCAACTCTTGCTCTCAGCCATCATAAAAGTACCTTAAGAGGTGTCTGTAGGTGTCCATTGGTTTTCTTCTTTCATTTTCAGAGTGTGCAAGTTAGAGCAAAGAGCAATAGATGTGGCAGCCACTTGAACAGCTGTGTCCTGAGCAAAACCATCCCATCCTGCCTTCTCCCCTCATCCAACTCCCTGCTCTTCACACTCCTGAAGAATTTTCCTACATTATTGAAATAGCTACTAGAGTGAGATTGGTGCCAAGATGTGGCACTGCATTTTTATAGGTTTGGACATCCCTGAGTGCATCAGTGCAGCTTTTTTTTTATTTTCCAACCATGAGCAAACCTAACTGGAAAAGATGTGGATGTGATTAAACCAATCCTGTTTAACCAGTGTCAGCCATTGATGGTTTGCAGATGCACAAAAATCAACTCCTGGGTCTGTAGTCCTAATGCAAAGGATGTATCCACTGCTGACAGAATATTACAGGAATTTAACTCCTACATTTGCCATGATAATCAAAGCTTTAAAGCAGTACACATGGAATAATTGCTCATTGAGTGCATGTCCAAGGAAAGTATTCTGCAAAGTATTTTGCAGCAAGAGTCTGTCTCAGAAAGAACACATGGGGAAAATTTTTCAGCAGAAGAAATTCTATTTCTAATCACAGGTAAATAGGTTTGCTTCCAGGAAACCCTGTCCACACTCAAAAAGTCTGCCAAGGAAATGCAGGACTTCAAGAATGCTGGAACAGAGAGAAGGAGAGAGGAAAAATAGCTTTTTTCGGTTTCCCAGCCAATTCTGGGCTTGAGAAGGAAATTGGTTTAGGTCAAAATATGTATGCTATTTCAACAACAAGAAAACCACTGCATTTAACATAGGCACAATCTAAAATGCTTCATTTAACATAAAAAAGGGTATTTTATTATGTTTTCGGTTTATTTAACTCCTGAACGAAGTATTGTTTCATTTTTTAGAATGTAGAGCTTTTTTTTAAAAACTAAAAATGCTGATTTGAAGCAAAAAGTTCAGAAGTTGGATCATTAAAATGCTGAAAAGAAACATTTTGGCATTTCCCGTGAACTGGTTTTGAATTCTCTCTTGCTCCTATATTTTTCATCAGGAGCTATTTATAAGATTTGACCCAAATTCTTTTCTCCCCAGCTATCTCCTCTTTTTCACATAATTTATTAGTTGTCCAGTAAAGTAGTGGCCAGCATCAGTTCAGTTAGTTAATGTAAGCAGTAAAAACCTCTTAACACCTCAAAAATGGAGAGCATGGAAAGAGAAGTCTGTCCTTACTACACTTTTATTTTTCAAAAGAGTTCCCCTTTTATTTTTCAAAATACTTCCCATGAAGAAACACACAGAATAGGGAAATTATGTCTTAAGTATGTAGGTTCTCTTATTTATGACAAATTTCCCATTGTCTGCCTGCAGGGACAGTTTTTATGTCCCATGCATGTGTTGAAGCTCAACTGTTTATTATGAAATTGTATTATTTCTCCTGCTCTGCCCTCCTGCAGACCTGATGCTGGGATTTGGAGCTGTGCATCTTCCTTTGCAGCACAGGTAACCAATTCCCATGAATTTCTGTGTGTTGAAACAGCAGCTTCTCATGGGCTGGGTAAGGAGTTAGGAGGGAACCACATTTAAATGGCAAAAGACATGGGGGTTTGGGATAAAAAACCCACAGAGCTTTCTCCTAGTAGATATGAACTGAGCCAGATATTCCAGGTGCAAACTGGATTTTGGCCAGGAGTTGTAGTAGGAGCTGCAGAGAACCTAAATTATTTTTGCTCAGGTTTTGTATTATTTTCTATCCCTGCCATTTTTCCATCCTCATGTTCTGGTTCTCAACTCAAAGCAATTTACTGGAGCCAAACTCCAAATAACACTCCAGAAGTCCCCACAAAGACTACTTGTGGGCAGGTGCTAAACTGGCAGAAACAGGGTCTTTTATTTTAGCAAGCAGAAAGGTTTTGATATAGTTCAAATTATATAACCACATTTTCTTCCAGCAGAAAAAAGACAGACCTTATTGAAGTGAGAATCAAAACTCCTTACTCCTTACAAATTTACTTAAAAGGGTCAAAAAGTTATAAATCTAAAACTTTTTTAGCTTGAAAAGGAGAATTATAAGAGAACCAGCTATCCCATTCATTTTCTGGGTTTCTCTGAAGAGTGGTGTGTAAGGAGCTTTTTTTATCTTCTAAAATTTTTGAGAAGATTGAAGAAACCACCTGAAAAGAGGAAAAGCAAATGGACAACTCTTTTAATTCTATAGTGAAACAAAGGAAAAGCAATCTCAGTTTTAGGTGCAAGTTATGAAAAATCAGTGTAATTTTTACTAATTTTTACCCGTTTATTACCAACGATTGCTGTCTGCACCAGATTACTGATGGTGGCTTTGAGGTGGCTGTGACAAATAAAATTCCACCCAGCTTCTCACAGAATGAAGGTTTTAGAATCACAGAATGAAGGTTTTGGAATCACAAAATGAAGGTGTTACACTGCCAGTTGAGTAGGCAGAACGAGGGACCATATTTTGCCCTGCTGCAGGAAAATTTGCAAGGACCTTGATAGAGCACTGACTGCTGCAAACAGACAGCCACAAATCTCAGGTGTCTAAAATTTGGTCACAAATCAGCCTGGTAGCAGCTCATGAGCAGGCTGGCAATGACCTCAGCACTGTCACACACACTCTTATCTGCTAAATTGCTTTGTGGTAACCTCACGTCATGTCCTTGACCACACTTTTGCAAATGTTTCTCTCTTGCTTTGCAAAGAGCTGACAGTGGAGCTTATGAACATCAGGAGGATTTCTTAAAATTATTATTTATTAAGTATTTTTTTTCTTTTGTATTTGTAGATGCAGTCCATTCCTCCTTATTGATACACAACTAAAGAGCTAAAGCAACTTTGGGATATGGTATTCATTTATCCTATGAATAGCTACAGCTTTAATTAGTCAGTAGCAAAAAAAAAAAAGAATATCCTATGGCAGTGCATGAAATGGGACAGTTTCAAAGGATGCTTTAGGAAAGTTTAGTTTTTCAAAAAGAAAGAATTTAATACCCAACAGAAAACTTCAATATTAATCTTTCTTAGTGTTTTGTTTGTAGGTGCTTTACTAAAGTTGTAGGACAGATTTGATTTTTCAAAAACATGCTGAATACTCCTGCATGAAATCAATAGGACATTGCAGTGAATTAACCAGAAGACCTAAGACTGGGGAAACTGGGGAAAATATGGTTTCCTAAATCTTCATTGAGGAACATCAGTCAGATGTGCTTGGAAATCCCTAGGAAAAATCCACTACCCCAATGCATAATATGCTGTGGTCTTTTTCAGTCCTTCCTCTCCTTTCTATTACAAGTCTCTCTTCTCATCTCTCTATAGTTTTCTGGGAGAGAAAAAACTGACTGTAACATTTGTCTCTACTTAGCATTTTTCCCCCCTTCTGTTTGCATGTTCTACCCTGTCCTGCCTTTTCTATTTATACAGCAAACTTTCTGAAGCAGGAATGTCTCAAGCCATGGTGTCCCATCAATGCTCAGCCTGTTGGCACAGCAATAATAGACTTGATAATTATTATTGGTCCATGCTATTAAAGTCACATCAGTGACATGAATGTGCAAAAACATCAAGCTGCTGGGACAAATATCTGCAAATTTCTTAGCAGATGTCGTGTGTGTGTGAGAAGCTGAGGTAAGGAGCTAAACAAGTACAAATCTGTTTACAAAATTATGAAAAAGCTGGGAAAGGATGGAATTAGTTGGCACAGCACAAAATGGAGGTGTCGTGGTGCTAGGCACTCACTTCACCTATCCTTGTTTTACATCAGGGGTCATACTCCATTACCTTTTGCTCCAAGCTCCAAATCAAATTTGATTAGGGACTAATCTGATTCCACATAATGAGAATACTATTTAGGATGCATGCTTTAAATGTGGCTTTTAGTCCACAGTTTGTTAGGTTAATGAATTTAACAATTGAGATGATTTGTACGTTCCATGGATGATTTGGCACAGAAGACATTTGTAAAATGTGCAAAACTGGCTAAAAATGGAATTTCAAGGAACACAAATGAATAATTACAGCTGATGCTACCACTTGCATTTGTCCTTCAATGATACATGGGTGGCTAATACTTTTCATTTTTTAAATGTTTTGTAAATTACCACTAGAAAACATGAAAGGAAGAAAAAAATTCCTGGACAGGTAAAATGTAAGAAAATACTATACATTTTTGAGCAGATCTAGTGAAGTAGTTTGGTTCTACAACTCCTACACTGAAAAAGTGCTTCCAAAAGAGTATGAAACATCTCATGGTTGGAGCCCAGAGTACCTGAAGTCACTGCTTTTGGCCAGTTACCCATCAGCAGATGTATGACTTTTGCCTCTCTTCCAAATGTCCTATTCCCAACACTTTTCTGTGGGAAGATCCCCCCAGGGCCCTCTCTGAACACACACATCCACAGCCTTTGTCAGAACATGGGCTCTAATCAGCCATTTAGCTTTTAATGCAGAAAAAACTAAAATTGATGGTACTGGAGCTTTGCATTTCATTGCACAGAGGTTTTGTAGCTAAAACCTTCAACCAGCATCTTCAACCAGATGTTCTCATCACCCACCTCTGCTGTGCACCCTGGTCACTAAATCATGGGCAGAGCAGCCCAGTGCTGCTGTGTAGTGGAGAGAACAATAAATCTGGTAACTCTGGAAAGGTAAAAGCCCTGGATTCAGGACCCTGCTTCCAGAAGTGCTGGCATATTTTTTCCAGGCACTTGAGGCATGCTGTTAAATCCAAGCATTTAGCATTCCCAGAGCAGGTAGCTGGATGAGCTTTCAGAGATGCAATTCCAGGCACAGGAACCTGAATTTTGCCCAAGCCTGATGCTCAAATCCTGTATGGGATTTGTCTTGCTGGTTCCTATTCCAGGACCTGACAGCCAATTGCTTGTCAGAAACACTGGGGCAGAGTGGTGAGAAGGCAAAGAAACTGAAATAATACTAGAAATCAATAATGACTTCTCTTATATTAAAAGTTTGTTGCAGCACAAAGCTCTGCAAGCAAATGCTGCACTCATTATTGAGCTTTTTTTAAAAAATTGTGGGCTGTGGATTCTATTGGTGAACAGAGCACTGGGACACTTCATGCCAAGGAAGCTATTCTAGGAGAAAGTTGTATATCCCAGAGCACCATCAGCCCCTTGAAAACAGAGGCAACAGTGGCAGCTGAACAATGTCCTAACAAAAAAATAAAATCATGTGTTATAGTTACACTGCATCTCTGGGCTCACTCTGCTGGGTTTCCTTAGAGCTCTACTCCAAAGATCACCTTGCTGCCAGCACTGTGCTCCCCACAACAGCTACAGGAAACAAGGACTTCGTTTTCCCTCTCATTGAGTCAAAATTAAAACCTGTGGGGAGAAGTGGTGTTGTCTCCAGACAGAGAGGATGACAAGTTCATAAAAACCTGGAGGAGAAACAACTTCTCGGTGAAGAGATGCCAGTGATGCCTGGAAGGAGCTGCAAAAGGTGATGAGACACTCCCCTCTGTCTGGTTCTCACCCCTAAACACTCATGACACACATTTACCACCCACTGCCAGCTATCCCAGCTTACTGCAGCCCCAGATGAACATAAACCTGCTAAGATCCATCCTGTGACTTCCTGGGCTATGGGCAGCAAACACGACCTGGGAAGGGTCACACCTCCCCCACGGGCAACCCAGGATCTGTGACTTCTGAACAACCACCTCAAGTACCTGATAACCTGACAGGCATTTCATAAAAGTACTTTTATTGCAGGGTGCATCCTGACTGACATCCTGACTGACACAAACTTACTCAGCTGGCTTTTCCCAGCTTGGAATGATGATAACAGGCCAGGCTGGAGAAACATAACGAGAAATAAGTTGGTATAAGTCCTGTTGTTGTCTTGAAGTACCTCAACGAGTTTAATGGTGATGGTTTACAGCACAGGGGGGAGAGCAAGTGAGCAGGGAGAAAAAGGGATGTGCATTTCCCTTTTCCAGAGTATGTCACAGAATCCACAGTGTTAATTCTCCAAACCTCTGTCCTTTGAGATACCTCCTCTTATTGATCTGACTATACAAGGATGATATCTAGTCCAGCATTTTATAGAAATAACCTGGCAAGATTATACTAACATTAGTATCTAGGAGAATGTCTGTGGTTGAGTTAGCTGTGGACACACGTATATTCTGTTGAAAAAGCACACGAGAACATCTTCAACAAAAAATAATCATTTCAATGAGCACAA
This sequence comes from Erithacus rubecula, assembly GCF_903797595.1. Lineage (NCBI taxonomy): Eukaryota > Metazoa > Chordata > Aves > Passeriformes > Muscicapidae > Erithacus > Erithacus rubecula. The sequence continues at coordinate 15,641,894 of NC_136665.1, read as the reverse complement.
TGCTGAAAGCAAGGCCTGCTGATTGCTGGATGCTGACCAATGCAACAATTCTCTGTTTTACATGGATATTTAAATGCTTCTATTGCCCTTCTTCATGGTTTGCTTAATACTGACCTTCTAAATGCAGCTACCCGTAATAACCAAAGTAATTTGCCAAAGGTAACAAGAGTGACAAGTAAGAACTGAGTTTAGGCTTAGCTCCCATATTGCCAAAACAATGTAACAGCATTAGCATCTGATGGCAGGGAAGATTTCCAGTCCCAGCACAGCGAGATAAATGTTACTAAATGTTAGACTACTGTGAAAGGTTCAACAAAACATAATTACCATGATTATAGGCTATAAAAAGTAACATTACAGAAAAGCTCACTTAATATAAAAAAGAGGAGGAACAAAAAATAGATTTCTGTCTAGAGGTCCCTTTTACACAATTACAGAACATTTCAGCAGTCGATACCAAAAGCCAGGTGGTTGTACCCAGAGAAGCAGAGAGAATTGGTTTTTCATTAAACCCGTGGTATCTGCTCACCTCCCTCCCTCCACCTGCTTTGTTTTGTTTTGTTGAGAGTCACTCTGATGGGCCACGACCAACTTGTCACCCCACAGAGGCACTGAGGCAGTTCCACATCAGGAGCTTCACACCATCCCCAGGGGCACACAGAAGGAAAGAGACTGAATGGATCCAAAGCAAACACAGAAACAGTGAGGAAACCACATGAATATAAACTTTCTGCCATGAACTATATAGAAATATTCCTTCTTTTGGGAAGCATGGAGGTGACTTTCGTTGGATTTTCTGTCATTAGAGCAGTGGACTGGTCCCTACATATATCATACACAACAAGTTGTCCAGAACAGAAATGAGTGGATCTGTCTTCAGTTCCACTTGGGATAATATCCATCCCAGAATATGCACACAGAGGTCTCTCACTTGAATAACCATATCCTTTTTCCCTCTCCACAGTGTCATACATGTTAGGTTTATATTACAACATTTGACTCGCTCATAAATGAATCTGGGGGACCTGGCACAAGTGAATGCTTACCAAAATCTCTCAGAGTGCCAGCAATTCTCCTCCTGTAATATTGCACTAATATTTTCTTTCTCTTTCTAATGGAAAAGCAAGTGCACAAGGGTATTTCTTACTAGCAAGGCAGCTTGTTAAAGATATTTTAATGACAGAGCCATGATGTCTATTTTTTTTTTTTTTTTGTCTCATCAGGCATTCTTATCAATTACCTTTTTCCTCACTGAGCTGACTCTGCTTTGGCCAGAATTAAAAACATGACCCAAAAATTCCTCACAAAGAAAAAAATTATTATTAAAATAATTTAAAGTTTTAACTAATGATTCTCTTGAGTAACTCAGGTCACCATATTCTTGGTCTAGGTAACTCGTTATTTTTCTGCTATGGAGACACTTCTGAGTTAGATCAATAATGTTCTGCCCTTCCATTTAAAAAAACCTGAAGCATGGAAAAAAAGTTTTGAAAAACATTTTGAGCCCTCTTTTGTGCTTCAGAGACCTCAGATTTGCTTGTGTGCTATTCACTGACTGAGTGCAAGCAGCTTGAATTCAGTGCTGGTCATTAAAGGAGTGCATGCAAAGGACGTGGCATTGTTGAAGGGAGAAGGTTTGTGATAGAAAATCGAGTCTGTTTTGTGCATCATGAAAGGAGAAGGATGGAGTGGGAACCAAAGGTACAGCCAGTACATGTGGGCTCATTTGAGCCTTGATGGAGTGAGGCACAGAGTGATGCTCTCAGAAGCACTTGCCTGCTTCTTTAGCTATCTAAATAATGTAGGGAATCTCAGTCATCAACATCAAAATATCCCATTGTATTTACATGCACTGGAGGCAGCATTCCTATTAAATTCATGCCAGGTATTGAACAAAAGAGAAAAGCATAAATGAAAACAACATTTACTATTTTTTGCCTGCAGTACATTCTCGGAAGGGTGTTTACACAGCATGAGGAATGTCCCAAAACCAGCCCTCTTCCACCTTCAGACCCACCCAGATTTCACTCTTTTTTGTCTGTGCTGAAAGAGTAGTTACAGCAGCTTCCATATCACCTTCCCACTCTTCCTCCCAATCTGGCAAACCACCAGAACTTTTTTTTTTTTCCTTCCCTCTCTCCCCTAAATCCTAAATGATAGCCAGCAATGGAAAAGCAGGGAGATGACACTGGGTGCTGGGCAAGGGCCAGTTTTGGTGGGTCTGGGGTACTGAGCCAGCAGAGCCATCACCCCCCCCTTGGTGAGGAGAAGTTGCTAATGAGTACAAGCAGTAGAACTCTGATGAGTTTAGGATGAGGAAGGGGGTGTTGAGCTGCAGGCATGACTTGGTTCCCTCTGCTGTTGTCCAGGTGCCAGGTCTGCCCACTCTGCAACCTTTTTTTTAAGGCTTAATTATTTATTGTGTTGTACCCAGCCATAAGCACTGGGATTTGGACTGGTGGGAATCTTTAAGGTGTACAGAAGCATTGGAACATCAGCTTTGCTCAGGATCATTGTACATGATTTGCCAATCACTAAATATGACTAATGATCAAGTAAGATGTAAATGTTTTGTGGTAAAATTGATAAAAATCAATTTTAAAAAGTCTTAGTCATTTAAATTATTTCCCAAATTCCGTTCATAGGTGACAAATTAATATTTGAGCATATTGGGGGAGATTGTGCCCTTTATTTAAACAGCAATATAGATATCAATTAAAGGACAAATTAGTTATACCTTTTGACTTATGTGCAAGGAAGAGAATTGCTATAGTATGAAAGAGTTTTTAACTAGTGGGTAGTTTGGTAATTAGGAGCTGTCAGAGCTTGTTATGTTATTTTGCAGCAGTTGGTGTTCAAAATACTTCTTGCCACTCATGATCTGCGTGGGAAGATGTTAATATGCAGCTAGAGTCTACATGAGTTCAAAGGGTAGAATTTAATTACGATACTGTAAATTCTTAATTTTCAATTACTATGGCACTAGGGATCTGCCCTTGAGAAAGGGCAGATAAAAGACATTTTGGCATTTACAAATGTATGAATAAATAGGAAGGCAAAGAGAAATAATATTTGTAGGATTGTTACATTTGCAAGTTCTCCAATTGCTTTTTTAATTTATTTTTGCTGTACTAGATTGCAAAACAGTGTTCCCGTGTCAACAGTTATGATGCATCATTTGCAGATATTATCTCACTGCAGGCAGCAGTTTCAAGGCCAGCAGAAATAATACTTTGATCTGTGGTGTACTGTAAGCCCACGCACAGCTGATGGTCACCAGAGTTATGTACAGCAAATAAGTGCCTATTCTAGGAAAAACCCTTGCTTAGAATCAAACACCAGCTACCTTGCAGGTCTCCTTTTTTGTTGAAATTCACAGGACCAGCTTGGCCAGTGTTATGCAAATATTTGGGAGGAAGCTTTTCTCTGTTTTCCAGTTTTATCACCGTTATTCACCAGTGACCTCACTGCCAAGCACAGCAGTACAGAAATAATCTGGCTCCACCAGCAGCCAAGTTCACTCAGAGCCTATGGACCATGTTGGAAATGATGGATCTCAGTATCCTACTTCCAAGCTGATGCTCCATTACCAGCTGCAGTTAAATCTATAGACCCAACCCCAGCCTGTGTGAACAATTTTGTACCAAAGATCCTAAGTTCATTAGAAAGGGGTACAAGGGAACATCCTGTAGTCGACATTTATGAGGAGAGCAGAAAAGCAGAGGAAGAAAGGTTGCCTAGGTTAAATAATCAAGTTTAAAAGGCAAGAAACTTTTGCCCCATAGCAGCACTTCAGCCCTGTGTAAGGGGTACAAGACTGAGCATTGGCCCCACACAGCCTCTCACAGAGGAGAGCATCCTCCTTGATCTGCCCTGCACACACCACCCAGAACTGACCTTCCAGATCTGCTGCAGGGCTTCACTCCTGATATTTCTGCAGTTCTGAATACCAGAGATGAGTTCCATGGCTCCCAGTTAAGCTGAGCAAAATCAAACTCATGGAAAACTCTGTGTTCCTCTCTGAAGCTACACTGGTTTGATTTTATGATGGTCTTTATGCCATGTTTCACAATTGCTATCTGGGGCACTGCAGCAAAAGTCATATTTGTGGGTGTTTCCCACCAAACCTACAAAACAAGAATGAATCCTCCAAGACCAAATATCTAAAGAAACCTTTTATTCAAGCTGAATAAATAGTTGTAATTGAATCCCACCTAGCAGACTGTCATTGGTGAGGGAAGGGCTAAATAGCCATAACCAAAAGTTTACATAGCGTGAGACACTGCAGTGGGAAACTGTGCTATTAAAGTATTTTTCCTGAAGTACTTTTAAAACATTTATAATTTATATAAAAACACCAGGTGGTACCTTTGGAGTTATTTAGCATGAAAGTCCAATAAAAAGCTCCTTAGGTTCTAACAGCATGACACAATAGCTCTCACAGTATGGATAGTTAGCCAGCTCGTATTCAGCAGCGTAGGGAACAGAAGCACAATACTTAGTGCTCTCTGTCAAATCAAGAAAAAGTCATTTCACCACTTATGGTGATTTACATGCATAACAGGTTGGCCGAAAATGCAGGTGCTTTTTCCAAGAATGGAGAGGAAGCACAAAAGGTCAGAAACATCATCACAAGCACTTAATACAAAGCAGTTTCATTAGGTTTCCACAGATACGTGGTGCTCAAGGAAATCCCAGCTGAAGCATGTCCTTCAAGTAACACACATGTAGCACTATCCTAATTTGCTCAGTTATTCAGCAGTGGAGATCATGGCAGCTTGTTAATTAGGCAATTAGTGTCTGAGACACCAACAAAGAAGTAGGAAAACAACCTATTTTCAAGGTGTAGGTGCACAAAAATAATTTCTTTGGGGACTAGAATTTCCAATTCTGAGCTCTGACTAGTCCCTTGTCTAGCTTTTCTTTTTTCAGACTGAAAAGTAAAACCAAGGCAAAACCTCTGATTTTAGGTCCCACTGTATAATCTCACTCCAAGCCAGTGGGAGTCTAGAGAGACAGCCATGGGCAGATTTCATCTCAGTGCCTGTGATTAGAGATTGAGGAGGTGAGAAAACAAAGAAAAGAAAAATAGAAATGAAACTAATTTGATGCAGATTGCTGCTTTTTCATGCTCTAGGCTACTGCATAGCATGGCTGTAACTTTGGCATGGCCCAGTTTTGAAAAGGCACACAATAAATAGGAACATGATTACATTAGCACCCATGGTGTGGGCAAATTTACATCTCAATATTTGCTCTATAACTGGTGGCAACAACAGCAACAAAACCTCAGCCATTTCCTCCCTACTGCAAGTTCTGACATCTGCATTGTGTGCAAGACCTGCACTTTCCAGAGCTCAGGGAGGGGATGTACTGTGACATTTTGGGTGACAATCCGTGGGCCAGCTGAAGACTGTTGGCACATGGGGAAGAATGGAATCCTACCAAAGCAGGCTGGACAAACCAAGGCCCTGGCAGGGCCATGCATGCACAGACCAGTTTCACAGCTGGTGACATCACAACATTATTCTGATTGTTCTGATTTGTCCAATGCACAAACCCCAAATATATTGGGTAGGGTTAGAGGGCAGCACTTGTTTTCTCCACTGATAGTAAGCTGACTTCTACAACCCCAATTTAAAAGTGTTTCAAGGTGGTCTGTCAATAGCCTAAAGTGTTAATAGATTATTTGGTGGACTCCAACACTAATCCAGACAAGCATCATGAATTTGCTTAGTAGAAACCCAATGGTTGTCAATAAACAACTGAGCCAGTACCATCCCTTCCTACAGTTTGATTAATGGGGAGGGCTCGAGTGAGAATGCAATGGCAGTTTCTTTTTTTTTATATATATGGAAGTTACTATCATATTTATACTCATTGTCAAAGGAAATGAAAATAGAAATCACAGAATAAATTTTTAAGCTTCCAGAATGTAACTCTGCTTTGTGATCTCGGGTGAACAAAGCTTGAATCTGCTCCCAGAACAGAGCAGATGAAGCAGCTTTGGTCATCCTCAGCCCTCAAACCCCTGCCCTGGTGCCTGTGTCAAGGGCTGAGCACTGCCATGAACCAGCTGTTTGCAAGCTCCTACCCCTGGATGGATCTGCTGAGAGCACTTTGCCCAAGTGCAGGTTGAAATTGCTCAGAGCAAACTGGTCCCTGGTCTGTCTCAGAACCTTCCTGCTGGAGGATGGCAGGAATCTGAGCAGGAGGGTTCACAGCTCACCCCTGGCAATAACCTGCCAAGTTAAGGCACATGTACCTGAGGCAATAACCTAAAAGTGAGCAAGTGCAGCATATCCACCTGAGGTACACACAGTGAACTCATGTCAAACTGCAGGGAATTTGCCAGAACTGCTTTTCTAAGATTTGTGCTTTTGTGCTGACTCAGTCACTAGGAAAAAGGCAAGTAATGACTCTAAGTGAGTGTGTTCAGAGAACAAATAGGGATTTTTATCTTTTATTCCCAATGCTGCACCCCTGCTCTGCTTTAGAGGTAACAACTGAGGATCTAAATGCATTATACTGTAAACACACCAAAATGGAAAGGCTCCTCTGTAATGGAATAGTTCATCACCTAGGCCAGCTTCTCCATTGATTTACATTCCACGTAGCCTCAGGAGCACTACAAAGCCTGTAAATCAGTGAAGAATAGCATCCTTTGAGTCTAAATCTCCCCAGCCATTCAGAAGTGATGTTAATATGCATCCAGAGCTGTGGTGTACAGGGGGGACTGTCAGTGGGAGCAGCCCCAATCAATGGCATTGAAAGGGGAGCTGTGGCCAACGCCCGCATCCATCACTCTAAAGAGAGCTGAACAATCCCACACCAGCCAGGATCACTGCCTGACACACCACAGCAAACATTCCCATGTCTTTAGGGCTCTGTGTTTTACAGCTGACTGTACAGTTGTTCAACCTACTTCGAGTTTTATAGGTCTGTTTTTCTCCTTTCTGTAAATGATGAAGGGTCTGGAGGATAAATATCCTTTAAACCAATGAGTTGAAGATGCGCTTGGAAAAATGACTGTAAAAACAAAAAATGCCTTGCCAAGTGGTAAATTTTCTTCTCAGTATCTTTGACATCCATCTAGCTGGATGCCAGGTTGTTTCTTTAACCAGTAAAACAGTAGGATGGACACTACTGTGAGCTCATGCCTGGTGATGGAGGAACAAAACCACAACTCCAGGGACTCAGGAAAATACAACCTGATGTAATTTGACAAAATCAGGATTGGAGGTGAAACCAGCTTATTTTCATGGATGCACTTGATACACAACTTTGCCAGGATAAAACACATTTCAAAGTTTTACTAAGTGAAATAAATACAATTCAAAATACCTACAGGAAACAGAGCCATTAAAAACGTGTTTCATTTTCTCACAGACACACTTTCCATGCTAATTTACACCCCCAAGAAACTAGGAATTTCCACATCTTACTGAAAGGCAGACAAAATCCACTTCTGAGTAGAGATGAGAAAATCAATGTTGATTTGTGCCAGTGTAGGCTTTATACTGACACATGTGAAGAGAAATGAATTTTCTCCCTCTCTTTTCTTTATTTTCGCATTTTACATGGAAAGCTCTAAAAATTTGGCTTTCCCAGTCCCTATAAAACAGTTCAACAATACCTCAACTGATTAACAGGATTGCTATACAGGACCTGCATATCCTGATTCCCTGTGCTGGTGTTCAGCTGTGCACACTGGATGTAGCTTTCAGACACTCCAGTTATGAGATATTTTCCATTTCATCTTTTGAGAAGGACCAATTGGAGAAAAATGGCTTTCTCCCATTAATGGGAGAAAATAAACCAAAAAACAGACCAAAACCATACACCAAAAAACAATTCCCTAAAATTGGCAGCTAGAAGAGCAAACCAATTGAAGGAACCAGCAGAAATGCTCAGGGTCATAAATCTAGAAATAAAAATGGGCACACTGCTCCAAGAACAGCTCTCCCACTATCAGCAGCCATTTATGGTGTGTTCAAAACCTATCTCTGATTTAGTTTCACCCACAAGGTTATTCAAAACACCTTAAACTAAATTCAATAAAACTATTCCCCTTCTGAGCCAAGCACAGGGCAGCTCAGAACCTTGGCATGGTTTATTTCATGAATGAAATTAACCATGAGCACATTTGAATTTGCCTTTTGATCACATCTCCAACCAGGCTAAAAGAAAGAAGACTCTGCTCTGCAATGTCTGTCTGTTACTTTAGTGCTGTTTGTGGGGTCTCCTAAGCAAAACCATATCTGTAATCATTTTCTTAAGGGGTTTAAAAGCAGTAATTACTCCTCCATCAGTAATGATTTACATGTGATTAATGGGAGCTACTGCTGCCATGGAAGGGGTGGGAGAGAAGACTTTGGATTTTCAAAATGTGAGATCCCTTCCTTCCATAGTTATAATGGCACTGAATAAATAGGCACTGGAACTCACAGACTCCTGCATTTAGAAGTGGCCATGTAATGTGTTTATTTGCTCATTGTGGGGCAAGCACTGTGTGGGATTTGTGCCTTGTGCACAGATCTTATTAAATAACTTGTGGAATGCACAGAAAAAGCCTCTGCACCTCTTTAAATAAACTAGCATGAACATTTATTTACCATTTTCATTTTCTCTGTCAATCAGCTTTGGGGAAAGGAAAAAAAGCAAAGGAAATTGTTGGTGTTCATAATGCCTCAGTACAGGAACACTGAGTTATGGGGTTGTTGTCTGCAGCATGTTTCCATGCATTTTTTTATAAGATTTGTAGGCTTATCCATTTACACAGCATTAAGGTCTATTACATATGAATCAAATGCAAATGTTGACAAAAAAAAAGGTCCAAAATTCCTCTATACTACAGTGTAGAAACCAACAAATAGAAGCACTAACCCCAACAAAACCAACTTCTGTAGCATTTTGGAAGACAGGCTGATTTTCATTGACTCATTAAAACAATTCCCAATTAGGCATAAAATAGAAGGTCCAAGATGAATTTTCTAAGGAAAGAAGGAGAATCTCCATCCTCATGGCTGACTGATGTTGTGATCTGAAGTGCTTTAAAAATAAAACTCTGCACACTCTCCCTCACCCCCATTTTAAAATAGTGCTTTCCAAGGCAATCAGGAATATCTCCTGGAAGAGCCAAATCAAACTACATTTTGCCCTTGAGAATATTAGCTGAGGAATGATTTTTGCAAGCTCCACTCTAAGGCATACATTGATCTGATGACAGCTTTGGAATCTTTAGATAGAGTTGAAAAATGGGTTTTTTCATAATGCCAGCATGCCTGTCTCCATGAAAGCCCACAGAGTCACAATTCTGTTGGCCAAAACTAGAGAAATAAATGATGAATTATCTTTTATTATTTCGTTTTGCTATTCCCACTTCTCATGCAAATTTGGGGGATTGCTCCTGATTTCTTTTTCCTGCCATGCTGTAAGCTAGCACATGGCTTTAAGGAAAGAGATGTCAGTAATTATGCTCATTGAGTTTTTCAAGTTATTTTTAGTGATTTTTTAAAAATGACATGAAAATTTTTCTTCAGTTTTCTTATCCCAGGACAATTTTGAGCACCCACTTGTCACTTCCATAGGGTTTATATACTCTGAGATATAAACTGAAAATTTCTCCATAGCTCCTACAAGCTCCCAGCAGCTTCCACTGGCTGGGATTTCTGTGTCTATAGAAATCTAACAGGGCATTAAAAATAATAGCTCACTACTGGGAAATCAGTGGGATGCCAGCAAGCAGACAAGATAAAATAACTTTTAAATATGTAGATAATTCCCAGGGAATGGATAACTTCAGTGTTCAGCCCTTCCATCAAAGCCTGCTGAAGTCAATTAGAAGACTTCACTTCAGTTGAGGTCTGTACCTTAGCATGTGGGGAAGGCTCAAAGAAAATGGCTAAGTTGGCTAAAATCTGCTTTTTCCCCCATTCCCCAGCTCCTTTGTAGTCAGGTACAAAAATCAAAGAGATCTTATGCTAAGAAAACTAAAAATAAAGCCCAGGAGAAGGTGTTTCTTCAATCTTGCACCTCTCAGGTAGATTCCACAGGACTTTACCACTGAAATCCTTCTGGACATATCTGGAATCCATACAGCATTGAGCAGTTGAGGTAAAAGAATATCTATGGCACAATTTCTCTTAAATACATCTCACATCTGTCAAAGCCCACTGCAATCAATACTTTTATGACTGTAGCTGCAAGTTGCTGAAGAAACACAGCAGCTATCTTTTAAACTGATATCAGCAAGATATAATGGGATATTGGAATTAACGTTAGCTCAGTCAGGCATGACAGCTCGGTGTAATGACTAAGTGTCAGCTACTTTCAAAGTTTACATCTCTTTTAATTACCACAATTACCCAGCTGACTGGTTTTCAGCTCATACAGCTCCTGGAGGCTCTGAATGAGCAGCAAACTGCAAGGCATGGAAATGTCAGCAAAGTTTTCCACAGCATTGTAAGGATCAGATGTTGATCCTTCTCAAACTGCTGTCCCCTGCTAAGAACACACTGCACAATACACTGCCACTGCTCAGGGTGGGGAGATATATCCTATTTCTGTTCTCTCACTCAATAGAACAGCTTTTCTAGGAGGTGGCAGCTGTGGAAACTCAGTAAATCAAGGAGCTTTCTTACTGCAAGACCTCTTCTGTATCCCACCAAGTACAGGGTGGTGGAAACCTGCTTGTTTTATTTCTAATTAAGGCTTCCCTCTTTTGTCTCCAGGCTGCTGCAGCTCTTCAAACCAAATCCTGTGGGTTACACACTGGGCACAAGAACTGTTTTTCCCCTGTGTGCACAGCCAGGCTGGAAACACAAGCCTGACTTTAATGAGTCCTGTTTGCAGCTAAACCCCCTTTCAGTTTGTCACCTCAGAACTCCCAAAAGGGAGAGAGTGTGAGCTGAGCACACACCTGCACAAAAGCCCTTTAATTGAACAGTCCTACACCAGGCCTGGATTCCCCAAGTGCTGGGCAGGACAAATAAACTTCTAACTTAGACCTTTTCTGAGAGGTGGCATTTTGCAGTAGAATTCAGCCAGGGAGGGACAGCTCTTCATCACTTCTGCTGTCCATAAATGTACTTTTACACTCCTACCCTTCACCCCCCACATTCTGTGGACTGCATGACTGGTGTGCTCCACTTTAATACATTTTTAAGCAAATATTTCAAGAAATATGATGAGTTGTTTTCATAATGAGAGTAATTACCATTGCATTTTAATGTACAGCAATACAGAGCCATGGTTCAGCAGCTTTACTTTAGAGCTAGTATTAAAATAGAGAGCTTTAGATCTATCACAAAATACATCTGTAACTAACCTTTGCTGCCTCATGCCAAGATTTTCTCCCACTAAAACCTCATAAGGTGTGCTCTGGCCTGCCTGCCACAAGTGGATGAGGCTCCTCTAATGAGTCTATAACTACCAGAAGAAAAAAAAAGAAAAGAAAATAACCACCTAGTCATTTTGGCCTCATTTTATAAATAGTGCCATCTAATAATTCTAATTGTGACAGAATATTGCCTTCTAGAGATTGATATGACTATATTAGAAAAAAATAATCAAATCAGAGTGCAACAAAGGACAGGGGAGCTCAGGGAAAAAATAAGATTAGCCATAGATAGGGCCAACTATCAGAACCATAACAGTGTTATAAATGCCATTCCTTTCAATATATCTGACATAGTACACATGGTTAGAAAATAGCAGGAAAATAGCACACACAGGTTCATTATTTTCTGTGCCACACACTGCTTTTTGGATAGGTTTGTGAGAAGGGAAGGAAAGGGGAAGAGGTTGTTTAAGGGATGGTGAAGGAGCATTTGCTCATCTGTTTTTCAATGAGAAAGTGCTTATTTTGGACATGCACAGGAAGACTCTCACAGGAGAGATGAAGCCACTGACAGAAGCCCTCAGGTACTACTGGCAGCTGCTCCAGAGCCTGTGAACTCAGCCAAGCCCTGAAAATCCTTCTCCAGCCTGTCAAGGCCCAGAGAAGGCAGCTGAGCCTTGTTAGCAAACCAGCCAGGCAGAATAGGTAAACTTCAGCTCTCCCAAAAAGTCAATTAAGAGGACTGTGGAGGGCTGTCCAGCTGGTTGGCAACAGAAGGGAGATTGGCAGCCTTGGCTTGGGAGGCAGTGGCCAAGGTGGGCAGGATAATTGCCAAGGCTGGGTGAGTGCAGGAGGCTCCCTGGGGCTCTGGCAGGAGCAGACAGCAAGCAAGGATGGGAATGCTGTTAATGGAGCCCTGCAAACAAAGCCCAGTCTGTGCTTTTGCTGAAAAGAAGCTTTTATGCATAAATAAGGGAAGGGGATCTGGAACAGAAGCTCCATGAGTGAGATACAACTTTAAAACAAACCTGTGAGAAGTCCCAATGGGAATCAGTTTAACAATTGTCATCAGAGCTGGGGGCAGCAAATGGAGCAGTGGAGAGAAAGCAGCACAAGGTGTAAATTGTGAGGCCTGGGGTCAGTTGGAGGAGAATGGGTAAGAAATCTCCTTTATTCCAGCTCTCACCTATTGTGATTTCCCCTGCAGGAAAAAAAAAAAAAAAAAAAAAAAAAAAAAAAAAGAAGCCTTCCAAATGGAGAAGCCATCAATGCAAGCTGAATTTTATGTTGGCTACAAAATGACTCTCTTATTAACCTTTTATCTGAGAATCACCATCAGGTTCTTCCTGCATAATGTCAAATCTCTCCCAAACAAGAAGGTCTCTTCTCTTATAAAAAATCACACTGTTGCTCAGTGGCATTTTCCAAAGCATGAACCTGGCAGCCTCCTTTGTTTCCCAAAGGAGCCCCAGCCTCACCTCAATCAATCACTTTCCTGAGCAAACTTTCCTATTCCTCCGTGTCTCAAGCCAGCTAGAGCTGGCTGCTGTATGGAAGGCACAAAAACCTGTAAAAAAAGGGGCTTTACAACTAGGAAATGTTAAGTATTATTAATGCATTAGAGAGCCAACACAGTAGCTGTTGTTGCTGTCAAATGCTTTAGTAATACACTAATCTCACCATCCACATAATTCTGAGTGACTCCCCAGAGAAGCCAGGATTACTGCATTGGCCATATAAAGGTAAATGTTGCTTTTCCCATTATGATTCTACCCACAACTTCCAGCACTGCCTGATTAAAATAACTTGGCCCTGACTTTCACAGTGTTTTGAAGGTGACAACATTTTTAGACATGACATCCTTCTCCAACAGAGAGTGCAGTTACAGGAGCTTTTTAATGGCTTTTGTAAAGCAATAACTCTGCAACTTGAGAAAAAAAACAAAAGACAACCTAAATATGAAAAGGCTGTTTTTATTAAGATCCTCTTTTTCATTAACATTTGTGTTTTAGAGCTGAATATTATTCTATGAATTTCGATGGTTAAGAACTGGGTACTGTAGCATTGAAACCTTCTTTTCCTAGTGATTTATTTTATGGTAAGCATCCTTCATTTATTTTATTTAAGATTATTAAAAAGAAAAAAGAGAAAAATACCATTTTGTTGTGTGTTTTTTTTCCCCCCGTGCTCAGGTGTCAGATGTCTGTGGCAAGAATAATCTGTCAGTATTTAGAGACAGAATAAACTCCATCAGAAACCTGGATGTTTCTTCTTGAGTATGTTGGGGAATTCTATCAAGAGACCTGGGAGCCCTACCCAAAAGCAGATTTCTGGAGATCAGAAGGAGGTGTTTGTTTGGAAGTTTCCCAGCTCCCAAAGCTGCTCTTTGTGCAGCCTGTGCAGGGACCCTCTGGAGCAGAGCACCACAGCTGACAGAGCTCCCCTGTGGCCTCCTGCACTTTCCTCAGTGTTCTGCTCTGATTGTATTTTGTTGAACCAGATCAAAGATTTGAAACTCCTCACAAGTCATAAAAACATAAACACAGTTACAATAAAAGTGCTCACCAGCTATCTCAGAAATGGTGGGCATCAAGATAAGGACTTATTTTCGTTACATCCATGAAACTTTCTTCTGTAACCTGGGAATATAATTTACAAAAGATTTCTGATTCAATTCCCTTTAACTTCAAGTTTGTCCTTGACTCTTCCAGCAAGAAGATTTCTTTTCATAATTTTAAAATTTCAAATCACCAGCCCTGCTTCCAGAGCTGCTCAAGGGCCACCTTTCTTTTGGCCAGAATCCTTCAGAGTTGAGTTTAAGTGTCTCAAATGTCAGCAAATGAGCTGTAAAGGGACATCCTACTACCTGCTTTATTTTACTTAAGTATGGACAACAAATCCTCTCTATTTTTTTTTTTTTAATCTAATGTGGTATTTGCAAATATCAACTTTATTTAAAATTGCCCTGTGGCTAATTTTTATAAGCATTTGTTCAATAAATGCATCTTACTAAAGCTCAAGATTAGTATTTGTCTCCCCAACACTGCAGCTCTTTTTTTTTTTTTTTTTGACGGAAATACTTACAGCTGAACTTAAGCTTTTGACAGATATCTTCCAAGAATATCAGCACATCAAGGATCTCCATTTGAATTAAGTGAAGCTACCACTTTTTTCCTCTCTGCTTCATATGAAAAGATTCCTCAGGAATGTCCTAAGGAAACTTTTGCAGTATCGTGACTAAATTTTCATACAATTTGTAACTACTTAATTGTAATGAAGTCTGGGGAGAGCTGTACCCATTCACATATATCAGGCTGCTGGGGACTAGCAGATATTGCTGAGAGGAGCCAGATGTTCTGGTGAAACAGGATTATATTTAAAGGGCCATAGTTTTTTCCCACTCATCCCAACCACTAACAGAGCACATCTGGAGGGAATCTGGTCCTGGCTGAGAACAGTGCGTGTAATGGGTGGAAATCTCCATTTTCCCAGTTCCCAGCCAGCTGGGAGTCTGTGAGGCCACAGAAGAACTGGGGGCAACATGGAGCAGCTCCCTCAGAGGTTGTAGTTGAAGTCAGGGCAGGAGCAGATGGGTTTGTGTGGCTGAGACCTGCAATGGGTTCCCTGGTGTCCCTCCTCTGCACTGAGCAGGTCTGAACCTAGGCCAATATACACTGAGCTCAGAAGGGTGCTTGAAGCAGCTTAATTAGGGAGAAGCTTTACAAAAGCTGCTCTTGTACAAAATAACTCGTTTACTAGCATGGAGTATAGAAACAATTCAATTGCTTTCTGCATTTCCACATCCAACACACTCTGTAGAGCGAAGGAGCTCCCTTACAGCTTCTTAAGAAAGAGCAACAATGGAAATTATTTAAAAAGAGCCTGAGACATCAAAATTCCAGCAATTAAAAGCACCTAATATCATATTCATGCTTTCATGTATCAGCTGCTCCCAAACTGTTCTTGCTGCATGCCTGCATTCATTACAATATGTAAAACTGAGAGTGATAGTCACGGTCTTAAGTCAAATTATCCCACATCAAAAATCAGTCTCTGCTCCTCTACCTCAATCTTGTCACACTGTGTGGCTCCCAACTTGGTCACTTCCCTTAATATAATCCTTATCTTTAATGCTTTCCTCCCTTCTCCCTCCCTGCACTTAAAAATTGCTTCGTACTGCAAAATGCAGCAAAGGATTTTTCAGAAGAAGGGGGAAACCTCCCTGCAGTAATCTCTCCTCATATCCAACTGCCAATTTAGAAACTCAAGGTGTCAAAACCCTCCCAAATGGAATTTTCCTCCCATATGTTTTTAAATGTTCCCTCCCCAAAGGTGACCCTTCTGAGATGCCACATCCCTGGCAGGAGCACTCCACCTCCAAATCCATCTTCTGGGAGCTGACCCTTTAATTAGCTGGGGGGTGAGGGGACAGGCACCCACCCTATGATGGCAAAGTGGGGCCAAAATCCCTGTTCAGGGGTGACCCAGCACCTTTCTCATCTCAGCTGCTGCAAACAGAATTTCACCAGGATTTCCCTCATACGCTTTGGGAATGCCAAGTGGCAGAAAAAGAAATCATCTGAGCTAATTACTGAAAGAGTGGGATAAGTAAATGAGTCACAGCAACAGAAATCTCAGCAAATGCTTGTCCTCTCACCACATTAAAACCTGCTATTTCTCTTGAGAAAAATCAAAATAATTTCCCTTCCTTTAATATTAATAAAGATCACGTCAGAAACACCAGCACAGGCTTACAGAAATGTGACTAAATTTTAGATATGGAGCTTCTTTGGAAAGCTATTCAAACATGCTAAATAATCTTTAATCAATGGAATGCTTTGCACTTGATTTTTGCATGAAGTGTTTTAAGATAAGAGAGGCTTTTAAAGCAACTTTCAGGTTCATTCCAGTCCTATGATACCTCTTCAAAGTTCAGAGCCATGGCTATGCATTCAAGTGCTGCATTACTGAGAAATGTACATCAGCTGGAAAATCAAAATATTATCACATGGGCATAAGGACATTATCTGGAAATGAAGATCAAGTAAAAAATTTCAGCATGTACAATAAATATTAGAGGGGGATATTATTGTAAATGAACTGGAGAGTTAAATAGCACTATCACAGTGGAGAGAATCATACTTATTTTTATTTCAAGAAAGAATAAGTGGAATTTCTAGGCAGTGGGTAGGCTGAGATCCTTCCCATTGCATTTGATGACAGATGGCAAGAGGTGCAAACTCAGACCAAAACAATTCTTACTTTTTCCAAGGTTTCCTGCCTTGGGAGTGAAAAGATTTAAATCTCTCAGTGATCATTCTTTTGTGGAAATTCTTGGAAGTTTTACTGTGGTATTGTGCTTTTCCCTGTACATACAGGAATCTGTATCTCTGAAATTAAGAGATGGTTTCAGATCCAAAATTAAGCCAGGTGAGGTTTATCAATGTGCAAATGTTTGCTCCTGGGTAGTTTTAGGGATAATTTTGGCCCTTTGCAGAGGATGCATTGCTTAAGCATTTGCTCAGTCAAATGACTCCTGAGCTTCCCCTCATGGTGGAAAGAAACTGGCATTTCTTGAAGGTGGCTCAGCCACCAGAGATCAGGCTCCTACTTGGGGCATTCAAACTGGCTGCCTAAATTTTTGCATGGTAATTTCTTACCCCGGGGTTACTGTACTGCCCTAAAGGATGTGCTGACCACTATCCAAAACCCAGGAGTTTTCACCAAGGGCAGGTAGTGCCCAAACAAGTTTTTTTTATACACTTACAGATGCAGAAACAGTGAGCAAATAATGTAATGGGCATTGTATAATTATCCAGATCACATCAAGAGGCTCTGTCTTCTATCAGGCTGACATTATTCTACAGTATATGACAAATTTCTACACAGATGAAAAAAGTAAAGTTTTTCAGTAGAACTGTAGCAAGCCATTAAACCCTGCGGTCTGTGATGGTTTGCAATGTGTCTAACACACAATACCAAGGGTATTGCAGGTCTCACTTCATGTCACATCAAGTCATTATTTCTCTTTATTGATGCATTACATTCTTGGGCTTGGGATGGCAGAAGTTGCAGGGAGGTCTCTGAGGTGCAGGTTTGGGTAAAACAGAGCATCAGGTCATGAGATATTTATCAAGTGATAATGGAAACGACCAAAAAAGAGATGAGGTGGGGACAAAGGCTTCTCCAGCTGGGAAGTTATTGAACACTTGGAGCCCAGAACAGATAGCTCAGTGGCAGCTGGCTGCCCTGACTCCCTGAAAAATTAATCACTGCAGATAAATGCATAAAAAGACACCACCTCAATCTGTTTTCCACTGAAGCTGGTGGCTGAATTCCCATGTCTTGCTCTTATCCACCCTCCAGTCTGTGCCACGAGGCCCAGATGTGCTCACAGCAGTCCTGTTGTAGTGACAGAACAACACCAGTGGATTTGTGAGTGCTGCCTGTGGGGAAAATCCACAGGACCTTGTCCCACCACTGTGTGCTCTCCTCTTGCTCCTTCTGCAGAATGAGCTCCCAGTTTCTAAACATTTGCAGTGTCAAAATTCCAGGTTTGGTCACTCCCAGGAAACTCACCTTGAGAAATTTGCATTTATTCCTTCAGATACAAAAACTGATTTATGGTATATCCACTGAAGGTTGTGACTTCACAAAGAGCTTTACCATCAGCATTTCCTGGTGTTAGCAGATACATTTGGAGTCCTGAGACTCTTCCAACACTGGAGCAATATTTCTTGTTAATCTGCCACTGTTTTCAGTGGGCATTTTTTAAAACAAAGATTTCTTAACACACAATGCAAGAACACTTCATGATTTCAGAATAAGTACTTAAGCAAGTACTAGAGTTGACCTTGCAAATATGTCTTGGTCTAGAAACAGTCATCCTATGAATATTTTAATTGATAAAACCATATTGTGGAAATGTTCATAGAAAATTAACACAAGTGGAGCACAGAATAGCCGAAGGAAATTAATTTACAAGTGTGATGGCATGAAAATTCCCAGGAGACACTGAGCAATTGAACTAACCCTAGTTATGTGAGCTCTCTCTGTGCTTTCAACGTCAGCATTACACTTGGAAGGAAAATTCCTCCACCTGCAGCAGAGCAGCAGATGCATAAAGGGCTGATAATGAAGCCCAGTTAGAAATCTTTCTATGCTGCCTTGCACTTGCAGCATAAGCACCAAACCTGTGGAAATTGCAGCAAGTTCCCACTCAAGGATAAGTTCACATCAAAAAGTACCTGCTGTAAGTACTTTTACAGTCTAAATAGGACAATGCTACTTATGTTGTGAAAAAGAACATTTAACAGTGTGCAGCTATGTAATTATGGGCTGCCAGCAGCTGATACTGCTCTGTGCTGCCATAACTACTGCGCACACTTCCACATTTCCTGGGCCAGCTTTTTGGTTTAAGAAAATTGCTGGAAAAGACAGCACCTAACAAAAGTATGGGGATCCCTGGGGGAGCAAGAAGGATTTCAGGATGCAGCCACACTGGAAAGGGAGATGCCTTACAGCAGCAATGAGCTCTTTGGTGGCACAAGTTTAGTGGAGACCTTTTCTCATGCAAGGATATAGTTGTGGTGAAGATTGTTTTTGTGCTAATAGGAGTAAAATGGGTTGAATGAAGTTGGAAAATAGCCACTCTATTTAATTATCAGATAAAAATCTGAGTTCAGGAGGCACAATTGTATGTGTAGCAGCAGTGGCAGCAGAAGTCAGAGAGGTTTTGCCACTGGCTCAGCAAGGCAGGGTTCCCCTCTGTATATACACAAGACCATAAACATTTAATAAATGATTGCAATCAAATCCAAATAAATATATTTAATAGACCAATCTGCTCAAGATTGATTCTTAAGAAGCTCTGTAAAATGATATACCTGTACATATAAAGCATTGTCAAAAAAAAAGCTCTTTTTCCTTACATTTTAAATTACTGAATACTCCAGACTGGTTCCTTTGATTTTCATCTAAAAGGCTGAATTTTCAGATTGCCTAAGATAAATGAATATTCGTCATCTGTCCTACTAACATTTTTCTAAGATAGTGCTTCTCCTTTTGGCAAACCTGCTAAGATTTGCTTCTCGTTTTTATCTCCTGTTGTAAAACCGAATTTGTTTTGAACGACAAATAATTCATTACAGAATTCATTTTTAACTTCCCTTGCCTGAGACATCTTTTTGATGGTTTCAGGGCATTGTTCTAGCCAAAGTATCAAATCCACTCTTCTATTTATTCCACGGTGCAGTTTTGTGTTTTGCTCTGGCAAGCTTCCAGCTGAATTAATTTGACATTCACTGATCAATCAAACTGTCTCATTACCACACTCTGCCCACCTTGTCATCATGGTCCACTGTTGACAGGAGTAAGGAATGAACATCCACAGGGTCACCTTCAGAAAAATCTTTTATTTAACTGTCGTAGACCTACTGCCAAGCCCTGAGGTTATCTGCAGTGTTCCTGTGGGTATCTCTTTTTCTCTTTACAAGTGTAGTGAATAATTTTACGTGGGCTCATGCCGTTCACAGATGGAGCCACTCCAGCAGAGTTATCTGAGCAGTGGCCTCAGTAATTACCCTGAGTGCCTGCATGAGGAGGGTTGTTGGGTTTCAAAAGCCCCATGAATGACAGGCCAAGTAGACCATTGAGAGGAAAGTGTTCAGAAGGTGGTACTGAGAAAGAGTGACAAAACTCTCACTATGATATTATTTATATTCATCATGCAAGAAAACCATTTGCCATATTTCCTTGTTATATAGTACATTATTCCAATTAATTACTATTTATTATTTGTATTTTTATCATTATTTATGAGTGCCAAGAGATATGCCCAAGACAGTAGCATGAGTTACCAGAACAGGTGATCTACCAGAGGATCTGCAATTTCTATTTCCATTTGTCTGTATTGGCACCTGTAGCATTATTATGAACTTCTTGTGAAGTTAAAACCTATGTGTCTTGTGCATTATCTGCTTTCTTTTTTATTCTTTTTTTTTTTTTTTCTATATGGGTTTAAATTTCCTATAGAAAGACACATGTTTAAACATTCTATGATATTTTCTCATGGAGATATTTTGCTTCACATTTTACATGGATGACCAGTGCATTCCTACACATTTCTGGAAAGGGAACTGAAGTCCTTTATATTCTCCTGAGACCATTATAGCATAGGTTTGGTTTTCTTTAGTTACACATATTCATGGATTCTTTTGGCTAAAATCATCCTGTCATCCATTGTTACCCCAGATCACATAACACTGATCCTTATATACCATTAGGTTTCCTAGGCAGCACAATTCTACAAGATTATGAATCTGATATTTCAGATTTCTTTTGTCTGGAAAACACATAATATTCCTCAGGCTTATTGTAGGATTTGGGCTGCTGTGGAGGAAAAGAAAGCATGATCTGACAGACAAGATTCATTTACTTCAATACATTTTATGTTGAATAACTTATCCTCTTTCCCTTCTATTTCTTACAATTTTTCAACGAGAAAGCAATTTCCATGATGCATATAATGACTTTTTCCTTACTAGAACTTTTGTCTGAGTTAGGTGTACGTGTTTGGAGTTCTGTGTGTGTTCCACACCGCAGCAAACACATCTCAACATTGCAGATGTGCAAATTGTTAATTAATAATGGCACAATCAAAGGCAGTACACAGAAACCCCATCACTGTCACAAACCAGGCAGGAATGCTTTAATATGAGACAAGCTGTGCAAGGAATGGGGTGGATGTTTCAACAAGTCAAAGTCATAAGACACCTTGGGACCAATTTACTGCATACTTAGAAACCAAAGGGTGTCATTAACTTTAAGAGGAAAGCTCACTCTGCAGTAAAAGAGAAGCCATCAAAGTGGAGATGGGAGAGTTAAAGGAGTTATTAAAAGGATGGGAAGTCGTTTGGCAGGAAGGCTCCTGGGGCACTCCCAGAATGCCAAAGGGAGTTGAGGATTTGCTGCTCCAGTCCCAGAGAAGGTGCTGACCCACCAAAAATTTGTGGGGAGGTAAGGTTAGGTCTGCACAAGGGGTGTCTGAAGTAGAAATAGTGATTTGCAAAACCAAGAGATTAGCAGAGACAAAGCTGGGAGAAAAGGAAAAGTTGGGTCAACATAAGGTAATTTTGTTAAGATTTATAATGCTGATAAGAACATTACTAATTAAATAGTGAATAAATGCATTAGGGTCTGCCTTATGACATGCAGATGGAAAAAAAAACAACCCAACTTTGTTTTTTGTCATTGTGCCTGACACAACAAATATTTTCTATGTTCCTAGATCTAAAAAAGAGTTTAAAGGAGATATTTTGAATAAAGAAGGTATTTTGTCTTACTTAAAATGAGCAAACGTTTGATTTTCTACCTGTCACACAATCACTCCCTGAACTCCCTGCCTCTAAGTTTGCAAATTCATAAAAAGTTCAAAAAATTGCCAAAATAACCCGCTGAATTCATCATAGGAGACATCTATCAAACATCTATCAAACTCAATATCAATGTCACAGCCTGAGCAAGGGCCACCCACCAAACCCTTTCACCACACTCAGTCCCACACACCCATGGACCAGCCCCGTGTGCCACTGCCAGACACCAGGGGAACCCCCAGGAAACAGAACCAACCTGCAGAGGAGGAAAACCAGATCCCTACACACCACTTTTAATAATATTTCATGCCAGTTTTAATCAGTGTATGCAAATTTGGAAGTTTGCAGCTTTTCTGTGCAATTTCCTCTTGGCCAACTGATGGAGCCTTTGCCAGAACAGAAAAAGCTTGTGAGAAGATCAGTCCCACAGGACATGGAAATAAACTTATGAATCACTCGCTAAAAAACCAAAGAAAAGGGGTCATGGAATACTTAAAATAGGCTTACACACTAAGGAAAAGAGGAGTTGAGCATCTTTTCATTATTTTCATGGTACTTTTCTGAAGTAGTGACTCTCATTTCTTTTTTAAACTGGTATTAGTGTGGATGAACTTCATTGTCACATCTCCTGATTTTGAGCTGTAGGAGAGGCAGTTCTGTAGGCATGATAGAGAAAGGAGAGCATGCCAGAGATTTTATTTTGAAATATGATTCAGGACCTTGCTCTGATGCAACTTTTTAGGAAAGTGCAGATTTCTCCTAGCTTTGGTAGTCTAAAAACACATCCCATTTCCAAATAAGAAGTCAAGGTCTTAATGTAGCTGATGAGAAATTACTTATTTGTTCCAAGGAATCTTTAATCAGAAATGTAAAGGGACTTTTCATAGAATTACAAAATTATTTGAGTTGGAAGAGAACTTAAAGTTCCAACCCCCAATTTGCAGTCCCCACCTCCTCAATTTTTATTGCATATTTTTTTAGCTGCTGCCACTCCTTTTAGGGGCTGTTGTGTCATCTGCCAAAGGTATTTCAGAGGTCTGTTTGCCCACAGTAAAGCCTTGCCAGTCCTGAATTGCAGGTTCCAGGACTCTGGCTCTCAGCCCTGCACCCTGAACACCAAGCCCAAACTCATTAATTCAACCAGAAGTGCAGAAGTACAATCCTGTTTCCAATGGGTGCCAAGAAAGATATTTGTTGACATCAAGGGAATGCTTGAATTTTGTTTTCTACAAGTTAAAGCTATAATAAACTGAGAATCCTTTTATTTTCCTTCTTATTTACAGTACAGAGTTGCAAGACAGATGGTAAGAACCCATCTAGCATAAAGAACAGGGTAGCTTTAATTGGCATTTCTGTTAAAAGGATTACTGTTTGATAAAGGCTTGTATTTTCCCCTGCTAAAGGGAGGAAATTAGATCTTTGATGGAGGCTTAGAATTGTGACTGAGGAAAGTATATATATCATTTTTGGGATGGATGGTTTATTTACAGCTGGCTCTGTAGCATTAGCTTATCAATTACCTCTCAAAATGTGATTTACCTATCTGGAGAAAAAACCCAAACATTGTTTTTATTGTCTCTAATGATCAGTTCTCACAGTTCTTGTTATTCCCAGCTGCAATAAAATAGTTCTAATGACAGAAGTTTCAATGCATTCTGCCAAACTTTCACTGCTGTCAGCATAGAGTCAGCACATCTCTCCATCCTTCATTTTGTTGTTCTTTCAGAGTGCACTTATATTCATTATAATAAGAGAAATGTTGGGTTTTTTCCCCAACTGGTTAATCTACATAGCTTTAAAAATGTATATGTTTGTCTAAAAAACCAAACAAACCCCGAGGAACTGTCAAGAGGACTGAATATGTCTCACTGAAATTGAAGAAAATCTGTCATCCAAAGCTCATACAGGAAAAATCCACAAAACACCCATTAGACAGACAAAGAGGGTACAAAACAGATCCCAAACACTTTCTATCACTGAAAGCTCTTAAGGATTCAGAAATCTCTCAAAAGCAACTGTTTGTGCACAGATCTCACACAATTCCTAATCTTTCCACTGTGGGATTTTAAGAGGATCAAATCTGTTCCCAATCCACCATATTCCCTTCCCTTTGCTCTGAACTCAAACCCACAGTTCCACCAGCAATAAGTAATGTCACTGAAGGACACATTTTCCCACCTACCTATGTTAAACAGAAAGATAATTTCAGGGAATTCTCTCCATTGCCTTTGATTGGTGACAACCCCAACTCCACAAAGAAGAAGCCTGGCTCATTTTTCCACTATTTTCGTGGTAATTTGCATTTCTAATTTGCTTGTGGGAAACAGTTGGGACTGTTCTGAATGAGTCAAAAATATTAGAATTCAACACACTAATGCCACAAGATTGACCACTCACCATAAAGAGAAGAGGGAGGAAGATTTTGCTCTTATCAGTGATAAATCCAAATGGAAATAGCATTTTGCATGGTGTCAATAAACATCAATGAGTGTGGCCATTTCAGTAATCTCTGAAATGTAAAATTTTCTACCTGGGAGTGACTCTTTACTGTCTTCCCTATTTTCTCTTTTTCCAGCTGCTTACTCTTCAAGTGTTGGTAAATGAAGTCCTTCATACAGCAAAGTTGTAAGCATGTGATTAACATTAAAATGGCCTGTCAGCAGTCAGAGAGTGGATTTCATCTTGGGGCTACTGAGGTGCTTAATGTTCAGTATGAATTAATTGCTCTGCCAGTTTAGAAGGTCTGTTTGCCATGTTGTGCCTATATTACTGCTGTAAGTTAAATTACCACAGTCTATAAAACACCTTGTAGTCCATTTCTTCTGGATGAAAGGAGCTATGAAGAATAAATTGCAGTTTCTGAAACACAAACACCCACCTGAAATGATTATAGGAAAATGGTTGTGGATATATTTCTGTTCCTTTTTTAGTGTTGCAGAATTCAGTGCATTTGCTTTGTATCAGATAATTCCATCTTGCTAATATTCAAGTTTCACTATCACCAATTACAAGGAAAATGTCAAAATAACAGGAAGATAAGGCATCAAGGGTATCATTTGTCTATCAATAAGCTGTCTCTATTCATAACTAAATTTAAAATACAGCTCAGATACTGCATGTCAGAAACCAAGGTAAAAATTTTTCAAACAAGCACATTCCTACTCTATGAGAAACCTGATTCAGACTTATTTTAGAAGACATTAGGTATACATCTGAAGAAAGAGATGGAGTAAATATGTTCGTGCTAATGTGGCCTTCATCCCACATTTCAAGGGGTATAAAAGCATGTCAAGCTCTTCCATCCTCTTTTGGCTTGCCTACAAGGAAATTGCATTAGTAAGTGGCATAAAATCATTCCATTTTGAGCAGTAACCTGACCCTTTGTTTTCAGTGGTGTCAGAACTGAGAGCTCAAAGAGACAATGGGAAAAGATGGGACCTTAGAGACAGATAGATCACACCTTTTTGCTATCAATCAAATTGTCTTTGTGCTCAGATGGACCAAACTCAAGAGCATGGCTTGAATTAGACTTGCTGTCATAAATTTAACCTGTTTGATGCAGCAACTGCATGTGAATGAAGGATGAAGACTTTCTCAGTGATGTGGGAAATGCAATACATTGCTCTTTGAATTGTCCAAAATAGCTTAGAATTAAGCAGAAAAATTAATTAGGATTCTGATCTTGCAGACTGGTTACTGATGTGCTCTGAGGTACTCTTAGGTAATATATATATATAAATACATCCCATAATATGTTGTAAGCTTGCTCAGAAATAACACAGGTGGAGTTGTACATGTGCATGAGGGACCTGGGCAGTCCAGACAGTAGCACCCATAGAAGGAAAGGCTAAGATGCTCAGTCATAAGTGGCTATTTTTACCCTATTTGGCATCTGAAAATTTAGAGATTAGTGTTTGACTGATGCCATCTTGTAATCAATTAAACTGATATCATCAGTTTTACTTGGAAATTTGGGAAAAAAATATGTGGAAACTATTTTCTGTCTTTAATTCAGGACAACCAAGGGAATTGGCTGAAAATGCAGTTTTCTTCCAATGTACCTAAATGAAACACTCAAATTGAAAAGCCAGCTGTGACACAGAGCTTGCAGTGATGCTGACAGGACTCACAGTGTCAGCTTCCCACCAGACAGTGGTTGAAGTCAACAAGATCATGAGCCAGACAAAGCATTGAAAATCACTGAACAATGCCTTGTCAAACATTGGAATGGACTATGCAGAGAAGTGGAGGAGTCACCACTCTTGTGAGTGCCAAAAAAATGTGTGGATGTGGCACTTGAGGACATGGTTTAATGGTGAACATGGTGGTGGTGCCAAGTTGATGGTTGGACAATAATCTTTGAGGTCTTTTCTAACTTTAATGATCTCATGACTCTCCTTGGTGTCCATGGTCCCCTCCTGGTACCCCACAGCTGGGATTGCAACTTGCTTCCCAAAGCACAGGTAAAGACTCCAACTGCAAAATCAACACTGAAAATTTGGCTGCAGAGGGGTGAGAAATGAAGAGTTATGGGCAAGAGGAAGATATTTTATGGCTGGTATTTGAAAGTAGATGGAGACTTATTGCAATAGAGATACACAGGTTCTTCCTGAGGGACTGTAGGGAGGATGAAACTCAAACCTCAGCAGCTGTGTTGGGCTGGGAATTGGGAAGAAGTTTCTGGTAAAGTCAAGAGATGAGTTCATGAGGTTTGCAAACCTTAATCTGCTGGAAAGTGTCATAGAACAGTTACTGGATATTCAATTTTTTGGCTGTTTTGTCTGATCCATTTCCCTGAGAAATAAACTGAGTAGAGGTAAAATGAGATGACATTCAATGTGCAGTGGCATGCCTCATGATGGGTAGGTGGGAATTTGTCATTAATTTCTCCTTTTGATTATACATAATAAAGAATATATATATGTAAAATATAGCTAGATAAACACTTAAAGTCTTTGCACCTGGTCCGTGGGAGCATTGCAAACTTGTAAATATCATTTAGTGATATTTAACAAACCAGCCAGGGTTTGACAAAAATAAACAGTACCAGTGTGAAAGAAAGCAAGAATTTTCATTAAACAACATCTTACAAAATGAGTTATATTTAACTTCTTTAAACCAGCAAAAACTCCAGTGCCTTGGCACACAAACTGTGGTTTGGTTTTTTTTTTGGCAAATTCTATAGGTTATGTCTTGTGCAAGGAGGAAAAGCTTTGGTTCTTCATTTAAGAATTATGGTTTAGCATGAATTGAATTTTTAATATACAATTAAATTTATGACATACAAAAATAAATATGTATCTGTGATTACATAAATATATATTAAAAAAGCTTCAGAATATGTGCATACACATACACACGTTTCTATATGCACATATGTGGATAATCTTGATTTTTAAGCCTGTTCCCTAGATACCATAGAAAAAGAATTCTGCTATATTTTTAAAGCTGGGCCTCCTATAACAAGCTTTTCTCTTGAAGCCTTGTAATAAGTAATAATTTCAAAGCACAGGCACTAGGTTTTCAGTGCTTAGCTGGGGAAAATCAGCATAGCTCTGGATTGTCTACAATATAGAAAGTCACAAACAATGGCCAAGGTGTTTAAAGCCTTACAAAAATAGCTTTACCACACACCAGTTCATGCAGGTTGAAATTTGTGAAGAATCCCTAGTTACTGACCTGAGAGGGCTCTGGTATCACCCTGTTTTTGCTACAGGGGAAAAGAAACAACTCAGAAATGCTGTTGACTTAGCTGGTGACAAAAGCCACCCATACCACAGATGCTCTAATACTGCTTCAGGGCATCCTGATGATATTGACTGAGCCATTCAAGTATATTATAAATCTATTTATATATATATCTCTCACATATGTCAAGACAAGTGTTCTCAGCAAAATAAAACACAGACAGAGCCATAACCATGTTCCTCAAGACTAAGTCAGAAGTAAGAAGGTGAAGTGCTCAAACTCAGAAGCCAGGCATGCATCTCCCAAGTGTCTCAATAGCAATAACCCCTCACTTGAAATAATCCTTTCTCCATTCCCTTTCCTATTTCCACTATCTGTCTAGGGATTTAGGAAATTAGATTCAATTCCTTGGTTGGAAAACTCCCATTTCATGAAGACACTGGGGTGGAAGGCAAGTCAAACTTCCCTTATGCTCTTTTTCTCTCCAGAAGTGCTAGGTTATTATTATTATGCTAATGAAGACCTCCCAGGTTATGTGAATACTCTCCTATTTTTTTCAATAAAATGCATATAACAAGAAAGCAAATTTCAGCAGTGGTTGATTGACAGCTGTCAAGTAACACACAGTGCAGTTCAGACACCAGGAATTGCTGCTGCTTTTCTGGGCACCACAAAATCCTATTGCAAAAGCTGATGTTTTCTGAAATGATCTTCTGAAGCAAAAGCCTGACAAAAAATTATTTTTGTCATTTCATTTGCTTTCCCCTGGTTTCCACATGCAAGTTAAGGTTAGCAAGGCAGTGCTGCTCTGATCTGAGATTTATGTAAAGAAAATCTAATACCAGTCTGGAGTGTTGGGTGATTTTCTTGAGCAAAACCTTAATGCTAAGCAGTCATTTCTGGAGTCTTACAAACAAACACTAACTGTGCTATGCAATATTCTTGAGACTCTTTCTTGAAGTATTTAATAAATTTCGACACAGCCCTATATATGGCAAGAATCAGCACTTCAAATCACTTCATAGTAGTGAACAATTTCCCTAAATAAAGGATCCCATTTTCCCTCTTTGTGAATCATCCACAAGCAGGTTATCATTTGAACAAGTATATTTTTTGTGCACAATTATTTATCATATAATTTCTGTAAATAATTACTGTTCTTGATTTTGTTTGTAAGTGATAGACGTTTGGAACAGCAGAAGTTGGAGTGGGGTATGATTAGCACATGCTCAGTGGGAACTAGATAAACTTCATGCCAGGGTTATGAGAATTCCTGTCCTGCTCTTCCATTACTGTCTATTATTTATTAAAATGTCCCATTAAGGTGTTATAGTTTCAGTTATGAATTTGATTATGAAATAAGTAAAATATGCCCATATATATATACATCTGTAAACCAAGGCAATATTTCATTTTAAAGGGATTGTTTACGTAAAAAACTCTTCAATTAACACTTTAAAGCATTAATCTAAATTAAATCTTTTATAAAGTGGATCAACATCTCAGTTAACCAAAGCAAAGATAGCAGCTTGGTCAGAGCAGAAATGTTGATTTACTCCAGTTCAGCCTCTTCCTAATGATTCAGAGCTGTTGAACGTGACACTCCCACACCCTTCACTTGTCAAAAGCTCTGATCCAGAAAACATTTTGAGGGCAGAAAGTAGAGAGAGGACTCCCAGCCATGCTGGGGATCTGCCAAGGCAAGCAGTAGTGGTGTACAGCTGGGAAGATTACACTTAAAAGATTTAGCATTTGTTAGTCACATTTCAGACTTCTAAGAAATGAATAGTGTAAAGTTATTTTTGGTGTATGCATTCTAATGATGCCATATAAAGTTGGTACCATGGGCTCAGACT
Source organism: Erithacus rubecula (assembly GCF_903797595.1). NCBI lineage: Eukaryota > Metazoa > Chordata > Aves > Passeriformes > Muscicapidae > Erithacus > Erithacus rubecula. Next base: position 15,612,636 of record NC_136665.1, on the reverse strand, counting down.
CAAAATTTTAAATGAAGCAGAAGAAAAATATGGCATTACTTATTTGTACAGCCTCAAAAGTACAAGATTGGTGGTTGCTTCAGCTTTTTATAAATCTCATCTTCTGTTCTGTATCATGAGAAGCAGCTAATGAAGTAAACATGCTGAAAGATATTTTTGCATTTGCTACTTAATAAAAACTTCCACTGCGATTCAGGCATAGGAAGTCATCTCTACTCCCTCTGTTCTCTGTTCTTGAGAAAGATGCCAAGGTCATTAGGTGCCAAAAGGCACATTTAAATGCCTACAGAGGTTGAGCTCCCTGGGAATTGGATGCCTGGCTTAATTACTAGTCTTGAAAATTGCTATCTCTATCTTAAGATGCTTTTACAACCTTGAAAATTTGGCCTTAAACTACTCTTGAAAATAAGATTTAGAGACATAACATACTGTTGGCATTTTATCTGCAATCTCAATACCAAAGAATGGACTCCTATTATTGAATAATTAAGGAAAAAACATAAATTATTCAGGGGAGCTGTGTTTTCCTTCCCAAAGGAAGCTGTTATATCCCAAACCTGAGCCTGCAGACAAACAAGCTTCTGTCCTGCTGAGCTACAACCACCCCAAGCTGTATGACAGGAATTGCTGCAAGTGCTTCTCCTCCCCCTGGGCATCCATCTCACCATGTGCAGAGGTTGTAACCAAGAAAAGGGATTTCTGCCCAGTTAACCCCTCTCCTGAATTGCCCTCTGAATGAACTTTTCCCTCCTCAATGTCCAGACTGCCTAAAGGGGCTTAAAGTCCTTTACCTGGGGTTAATTCTGCCTGAAAAGACCCTCACTCTACTGGACCTGACACCACCCCCTGCATGAGGCAGGACCAGACTCTCCTTCCAGCTGCAGCCCTTCTGCCTTGATGTGGTTTCAGCTTCTGAAAAATCAGTTCAGCTGTTCAGCAGATCAGGCATGGACATCAAACACCCCAAGGTGACAGCAGCCACATGAACTCCTGCAGGATGGGTGCTGTAGGAGAGTCCAAAGTTATAATGGAATCATGGAATGGTTTGGGTTAAAAGCCACCTTAAAGCCCATCTTGTTCCACACCTTCCACTCTCCCAGGCTGCTCCAAGCCCCATCCAACCTGACCATGAACAATTCCAGGGATCCAGGGACAGCCACAGCTTCTCTGAGCATCCTGTGCCAGAACCTCCCCACCCTCACAGGGATGAATTTCTTCCCAAAATCCCTGTCTCAGGCAGTTTGAAGCCATTCCCCCTTGTCCCAGCCCCTCTCCAGCTCTCCTGGAGTCCCTTTAGGCACTGGAGAGGGCTCTAAGGTCTCCCTGAAGCTTTCTCTGCTCCAGCCCCAGCACCTGGTTCTGCTCACATCTCCCTCACCCTAGCTGCATCAGGTTTTATCTGAACAGCCATACAAAGCACTTTTCCCACTCCCTTCCTCTGGCAAAGGCAAATATGAAGGTGCTGGATCATGCTCCAAAACAGCAGCTTTTTCCTCCCCTCACCTACAGGCTTGATGGCTTGTGCCGATATCTAATTAATTAATTAAGGTTAGTTGAGGTCAGGGCCTGGAATCTGAGCAATTAAACTGTTTGCTCCCCTGCTAAAACAAACCCTGTGCACGAGGAGAACTGCCAAGGCTGGAATTTGTGAAATTTGACTCAGGAAAGGAGGTGCCCTGTGCTTGTCCCTTAGGGCTGGCTCTGCCTGATGGGCTGTGCCATGAGATGGAAAGAGGTCCAGCTAACTTCTGTTTTAAGGATGACTTTTCCTGTCCTTATCATGAACTTGAAAATTTGGTATTTTAATTTTCAAGTCCAGCTCTTGAAATGGAGTGATTAGACATAATATCTTGCCTTTGACAAGAGAGCCTTTGTGGGTTCAAAGATGAGCTTGAAAATGAAAACTGATTAAAGCCTGAAGGGTCAAAGCCAAGGATGGAAATGAGAGTTACCTGACATGGATTTCTTTTCAAAGATCACAGGCATTTAATCCTGTTGCATGATTCCTGCCTTATATAATTTAGTGGTGCAGAAGCTGAACATGCAGCTCTTGGAGGGACAGAGGTGACCTGGGCTGGGTGAGGAGAGGGAATGAGGATTCTGCTCCAGTGATGGAGGTACCTGCTGAGGTGAGCTGCCCCCATGGCCCCAGACATTTATCACTACCTGCCCTGCCATAAATACATAAACAGACAGGTCACTCATGCTGTAAATAGCAAAGAGCCACCAGCTGAGAGGATTAGACTCATCAATTTAAAAATTAATAGTGGGGGTTTTTTGGGAGGCTTTTTGTTGTTGTTTTGTTGGGGTTTTTTTGCAAAAATTCTTCATAAACTTCAGGTAAATGAAGAAGAGCTGGACAACAACCTAAATGCTGCTATAAACAGAAAATGAGCAGCTCATGGACATCATATGGTCACAGCTTGACAAAGCCCCTGGCACTTGGATCTGGATGGATTATGCTTATTACTGCTTGGATTTTCTGCCATTCCCAGGAACCTCTGTATTTGTCACTTGTTTTTAATTAATCCAAACTTGTTCTTAAGTGATCTAGAAGTTTTTAGAAGGTCCGTTCCTTCCAAAACATGGAGCTTTTCTCAAGGATAATCCTGTAAGTGGCTGGTTGTACTCACAGGATTTCATTCCTGTGAAAGCCTTCTAGACTTTCTAAGGTGTAATAGATTAAAGGTCATTTAAATAATTACAGTTGATATAAAATTGAAATATCCTTGATAGTACCTCTCCAGACACACAAGATGAAATAAACTTTTTTGAATAAAAAGCTCAGAGTTATTTGCTCTAAAAGATTTATGTGACCCACTAACCCCTGCAGTGTCATGTGTCTTAACTAATTAACTCTGCTCTTTATTGATCAGGAAAAACCCCTACCACAACAAAACAAACAGCAGAAAAAACCCCACAGGATTTTCCTAAATAAAACAATTATTTATAAAATGGTTTTGACCAGTTTACAAGAAGACCATGCAGAGCCTTAGTGAACCTGGAGCCCGGGGGTATGCCACGGGCAAAACACAAACTTGGAAAAACACTGAGAAACTCAGAGTTTCTACCTCCTATTTTAAGGGTTGCTGCTCCAATCTGGAGCTGCTCTGCTTTGTCTCATCTCACCGGGCAAAAAGAGCTCACTGAAGACACAGGGCTCTTCATGCCCTGTGAGGACAGTTTCAGAGGCAGAAGAAAGGAAATTATTTCTTCTTTCCTTCATTTGACAAACAACGAAAGGAATCCGATCATCAGGAAGCATTTTTGGAAGCAAGCTCTGCCTTTGCTTGGATTTCAGCTCTTTTATACCTGATGACAATATCTAAGGCTAACTCCTTCCTCTGCAATTTCTTCCAGCCCATTTCCTTCCCAGTTTGACTCCCATTCCCCAGCTTTTGACACACAGGGTAGAAAGTGGAGACATGACAGGTCAGGGACAGGTCTGTACATAAATACTGCTTGTGAACAGCCTCCACTGGTGCCATGGGTGTGCAGAAAGCTGGGGCTGTAAAAACCTGGTGATTAGCCTCCCTCTAGGGAGGAGGATGATAACAACCTTAAGACAAGCAAACCCACTTAGCAAACCATTAAATAAAGTCAGAGATACAGCTCCCTCTTGTTTTCCTGCCCACCTGAGTTTTTACCCCACAAGTCCTTTAAAATCTGTGTGCCCAGAGATAAATGTAAGGCAGAACTACTTTTTGCCCTGCAGAGCTCCTTGGGTTTAGCACAGGTCTGATATCCCTGATTCCTTCCTTTGCTCATCCTCCATACACAAACAGAGAGGCCTCAGTGCAGGAAAACACTTGAGGGGCTGCTTGGTTTATTTAGGCATGTTCTTGTAATGCTGAGTGAATAGCTGAGCAGAGCTGGACTTAAGAATATGTTTAAATATGGGACCAGAATGAGGAATGCAGCTGTAGCAAAACATGGTGAAACCATGGCTAAAAGTGTGTGGCAGGTACATGTTACAAACTGGGAAAGCACGATGTCATCTGTACAGATGGCTTTCCTCAGCCAGAAATCTGCTTTATTCTGACACATAAAAAATTAAAACACCTTGCTAAAGAATCCTCTGGTTTACAAGACAAGCTGCTCTGAAGAGAATATAAATGTGTTGGCTGCTTCATTGGCAGTCTATGCTTCAGATTTATTTTTTTAAGATATAATGTCTGAAGCCATATTTCCCTGGTGATAAAAATCCCGTTAGTAATCCTGACAAAATCCTAAAGGGCTAAAAAGCAATGAAGAGGATTTCTAATGGTAAGTTATAAATCCTTTTAGAGAATATCTTGCTTTAAAATAATTCATGGGGAAAAAAAAAATGAGAATCTTAGGAAGGAGGTAGTTCTACTTAAAAAATCCTATGGTGAGATCAAGGACACTTAGGAGAAATGTCACTTCCCAAGAAAAGGAGATGACACTGAGCAGCAGCTTTGGCTGGTCACTTGGCCATTGGGGCACCAGGTACCTGAGGCAGGGTAACAGGAGAGATCATTTGTGCAGTGCTGTTTGTAATCCCATCTTCGAGATTTAAATTGGTTTAAACCTTTTTTTTTTTTGGTTTTTTTTGTATTGTGAATGAATTCCACTTACTGTCCCACACACCCATCAAGACCTGATTTTCAGGATTTTTTTCTTAATGGATAAATTGTGTCACATAAATATCTGATCAATGATTTTGATGATTATTTTAATCCATAATTTGAAGGTGGATGAATGCACATCTTTACACACAATGGTAGAACACATGTAGTGAAACTCAGACTTGCGGAATACAAGAGGGTTTTTTGCTGGAAAAAGTATGTATGTTACAAAAAAACTCTGAAATAACTTCAGCAAGTCTCAGACACTGCAAATACATAGTTCACTCTAAGAACTAAAAGGACAAACAGTATATCTAACATTATTTCTCTGCTAGATTTATAAAAAACCTGAATTTGGTGTGGAAACTGCCCATTGAGTGAAATGGGGGTGGCAAGGAATTAATTGGGGTCTCTGCACCTGGTATCACCAAATGCAGAACAAGAGTCATGTTTAAGAATTCATTACATTCAATTACTAATTTATCAAAGAGGCTGCATTCTTCACTCACCTGGGTTTTCACTGGGATGAAATCAATTGGATTCCACAGGAATTGATAAAACTGCTACATTTAAATAAATAATTATATCCCTTCTGAAGATTTTTAAGCCCATTTACAGCCTTCTAGGGCAGAAGTGCATCACTGGTTAAACTCTGCAGGCTGCAGAGGAATGATTACTGTGCTTTATCAGTGGCAATGGGAGTGCTTTTTACACAGTGAGTAATTAGAAAAGAGAACCCACTGCTGAGCATGCAGCTGACAAGAGGCTGGGAAATCTCTCAGGGACAGACTTAGAAAAGTGATCTTGATAAATTGGAGCAACAGACTGGAAAAGAGAAAGCAGAATTCATGGAAGACAAATGAAAAATACTGAGGTGTGGAAGGGAAATCAGACGTGGCCAGAGCAAGCTGGGACACAGCTGGAGGCACAGGGCAATGCAGACTGGAAATGAGGGAGGCTGTGCTGGGGTCTGTGGTGTCTGTGTGTGCAGAGCAGCTCCAGCAGCTGCAGGGAGTGGGGATGAAGGATGCTCCTCTGGGAGCACAGGGGGGCAGCCCCTGCCCTGCTCCTCAAGTCCTTCTGTTTTCCTCACATGCTGATAGCCCAAGCCCACAGCTGGATTTAGCCTGAAATGCTTTATTCAGCAGATTTGATTTTAGCCACTCACTGAGGAGTTTTGGGATGGCTCCAACCCCTGCGTGTGAATAACTTAATCCTTGAAAAAAATGTGTTTGGCCCTAAATCTAATCTTGACCTGGAACATTTCTCTGCCAGCCATGGAAACCCGTTCTGTGTGGAAAGCCACAAGCAAGATGTGCTGCAGGCAGCAGGACAAAACCAAATCTGTTGCAGGGGAAATCAGCGGGTAAGGGAAGACCTCTGAGAGACCTTAATGTGGGGTTCAGCCTGAAAGAAACGAAATCAAACGTGCAGGGGGGTCCTGCAGGCCTTCCTTGGGCCACTGGGCCAGTATCTAAACACCATGGTCAGCCTCTCCTGTCCAGCATCATAGGTGGGATTTTCATCTACAAGGAAAGTCCCATTTATTCTCCTTCTAACTGTAGCAACTCCTTGTCAGACATTGCTCATACAGCAATATATGGCACAATGTGTTTTAGAAATGGTTCTCAGTCACACCTTTGCTAATTCAAAATGAGATGTAATGGTATGGAAAATTAATACTGTTTCTCTGCTATGTCACATAAAACTTGTTCCATATTCATGTAATAGCTCATTACTGATATGATAAAATAATATGGACACTGAAAATCCATTTGTTTCAGAAGCACTGCAAACATTAAACCTTACAATAACTATAGTGACTACTAGAACATACAGCAACACTTACAAAAACCTTGTGGATTCAGCAATCAGCTGCTGAATAGATTATGTATTAAATAAAAGCAATATCTAGCAAAATAAAATGCCTTGTGATGAAGTGGAAAGGCCTTTTAACTGCTCATGGATAGCATAATAAACTAAGTCACCTGCTGAAAAATGGTTCAGGACTCATGGACCTCAGAACACATCCTAAGAAGGCAGAATCATTTATGTGTGCCAGTCTCTCCCACCTCATCTGGGGAGGTTTTCCTGCCAGAGCCCTACCTGGGGGTATTCCCCCTGCCCAGGATTTCAAGGGTGTGAAGAACAGCTCATGAGGCATCTCCTACTTAATTTGGCTTTGGACTAGGTTAGGATTTGGATCCTGACTGTATGAACCAGCACAGCCTTTCTTTAAACCTTTTGTTGCCTGTTATCCCCAGACAAACAGAAGGAGTCACTGATACATGAGGATAACTCCAGAGTCACTGACCTGAAACGTGTATCAGACCAAAATCAGAACCAATTTTATTCTGGAAAGCAAAACCTGGTCCATACAGAATTGCAAACAGTCTCCACATTTCTGAAAGAGCTACTAGCAAGGTGAGACTACAAGGCTAAGGAGCTCATGTTTGTATCACAGTGGGAACAAGTACATCATTTTTGACACAGGCTTATTTGCAACCCAGTCAGACACAGTACATTCATCCTACAGTTACACTTAATCAAAAAAAAGGGGCAACTCCACCCTGCACTTGAAATCCTAAATCACATGGTGTATTATTTGGCCAGAATTTTTTTACACAAGTCTCTGTCTGTAAAGCTTCTCACAGCATATGAGAATATTGCAAAGGCAACAAGAAAATCTACTACTCACAGGAGTTTGTATTGGAGGATATGGGGGACTTGTGCTGTTGGTTAATAAAGGCTCAGGGGAAGACCATTCATAAATTCACAACCTATTTCAAAGCATCACAAATGAAGAGTCTGAGACATTTTAACATACCTCCAAAATACATTTTAAACTCTCCAGTTATGAAACAAATTGCTCCACATTGAGTCACTACTGAGAGAAAACTACCTTTAATGCTAGCAGAAAGTGTATTGCAGAAATTCCTCACATCTGCAAAGCACCTCACTTAAATGATAATTATGTTCTTTAAAGTGCTGTTACTCTTAGTCACTATTTACTTTATCTATTCTGAGTCATATTGTGTGGTGTCTCAGCTGCAGAGAATTTCATTACACCATTTGTTAAAGCATCTTTAATAGGCCAATTTCAGCATCCGTCTACTGTATCTAACTAAATGGTTTTTATTTGCTAAATGATACAGTTTAGATGAAACACAGTTGAAACAAGAAATGCAGTTGTACTACTACAGATTTCACACTAACAGCCAGAAGACTCTCTCTGAGATTGCTGTGACTACCAGGAAAGTGAGGTTGCAATCAATGAGATCTATTTTGAATCCTTACACTAGTGAAGCTTCCACTGAACTGCTTGGGACTAGAACCAAAACTTGAAATTAAGCAAGAGTTTGGAGGCTCATTCAGAAGAAATAAAAGTGTTTCTTTGGTATTTTAATTTGTAACCTCTAAGGGATTAAAAACATGTAGATTAAAAGGTGAAATAAATACTTCAGTGACCTTACTGGTGATTCAGTTTCAGTCAAGTATTTCAGTCATACTTTGTATGGGAGTGAGACATTCAAATAAAACAAATTTATCATGCATTGTAAATAAAACAGAGTACAGCAAGTCTTGTCAGTGTGGTTACCTGCTCTAATTCTCAATAGGTCCCTATATCTACTTGTCTACAAACAAACCATCTATATTTTCAAACTTACATACTTTAAACATTGCTGAAGGAAAAACTATCAAGTCCAGTTCACACTAGAACATTTTACTCCTGTATATCTGTACTTAAGCACTATCACAGTACAGGTAAAAGTCCCAGTTCAGCCTTGGGGTTTTTTTACAGTGTTCCTTCAGACTTGTTCCTGTTTTAGCCTGGTCTGGACAGGTCTGCTACAAGCAAGGCTGTGTGACTGATCTTTAAATTACACTGTTTATTTTGTCGTGGGTTTGATTCCTGCATCTTATCTTCCTTTTCCTTCCTAAATACCCCATACTTTCACACAACTAAATCCAGAACTTCAGAGCCCTTTCAGTCTCTATTAGGTGAAGGAAAGAGAAATATCACTCCAGCTGACACCACTCAAGTGATGCTATCAGTTACATTACTGCCTGGGAAGGATATCTCCACTGAGACCTGCCAGCAAGGAAACATGCCTTGAATTCAACAGGAACCTTCAGGCACTAAGGACAGATAGTTTGGCCAACCTGGCTACTTGCAGTTTAGTTTCCTAATTTAACACTGCCAGTCCCCTTCTACTGAAGCAAACACCTCCTCATCCTCCTGCAGGAGTCTCTGCTCAGGACTAGAACAGCAAAGGTGCTTTACCTCTTTAAATCTGTGTCACTTTTATGCATCCCAGGCAGACTCCTGTGTCCTGATTATCACAAAATATCATAGAAGATTCCAGGAAAACAATATGTAAATATAGAATATCTTCAGTAATTAAAACCCCATAGATTTTTCCTGAAAATCAGAGAAAAATCTACAAAGTGATCTACATTTGCATGGCCTACCCCTCTCTTGAAAGACGTTTTCTCAAGGTGAAAACCAGACATTTACAGATGAAGGCAAGACAGACTCACTGCTGCCATGGCTTTTTGTGACTGAAAAGATCTGATAAGGAGTGGTCAGGATAAACTCCCACGGTATCTCTCACCCAGCTCAAGCCATTCCATCCTTCTGGAGGGAAGTGAGAAGTCCACAAAGCTATTTTTAAACAGGACTGAGGTGAAACCAAAGAAAGAAGCAGATGGAGGGGCAGGGCCCCTGTGTCAGAGAAGTCAATTAGCTCTGTGTCTGTTCCTAGAACCACTGAATCTCCTGAGCTGGAATGTGCCCACAAGAATCACTGGGCCTGACCCCAGGCCACCCCAAAAATCCCACCCTGTGCCCAGCAGCACTGTCCAAATGTTCCTGGAGCTCTGGGTCCTTGGGGCTGTGATTATTCCCTGGGCACTGCTCAGCCACCTCCCCCTGTTAAAGGAGATGGAAATTCTCCTGGCTTGCAGCTACTGTGAGAGCAAAGGGGCTGCTCTGTGTTCATCACTTGCCCTGGATTAATGACTGGAAAGGCAGCTCAGGTGAATGGCACAGGGGGTTGCAGCACCTTGAGTTCTGTGCCAGTGTGTGCAGTGGCTCCCCAGGCTGAGCTCAGCAGCAGCAAACGATGGATAAAAACAGCCAAAGCAGCAGGTGAGCTGCAAAGCAATACCTGCAATTAACAACCAGTGCACTTTGGGTTTATGGTGGGTTTTTGTCCTCATTAATTAATTCCCTCAGGTAGTTAAAAGGAATATGAACCCTCTGCCCAGTTTGAAGAAGTCAGGAAAAGTTTCCTTTTTTTCCCCCTAATATTTCAGTGCATCACAGCATGTTTTGTAGTTGTTGGCCAAGGACTGACAGTCGCTTTTCATGAAGCACTTCTTTGCTGACTTTTGATGCTGAACTAAATTATCAGCTATAGCTTTGTACTGTTCCCTTCTGTATGCATTTTCTTTTTAATTAAAGTTGTTGGAGGTCATTGCATATTGCTGAAATCTCTGCAGGGAAAACATCTTCCTCTGTTTTGGTGCAGTTTTGGGTCTATGACTCCTTTCTTCTTCTGAGTGAAGTAATGTTTTCTTAAAGGAATGAACTATGAAATGGGAGTTAAGGTGCAAATGAGGGCACTTTTTGTCAGTATCTTTGCTAAAATAAGGTAGCCTCTTTATGGTTCAACCCTGCCAAGCACTTACACACATGCTTATCTTAAATAGGTCCACTGAAATCAATGAAACAACTCACATGACAGCAAGACACTGATCAGGGGTTTCTCCAATGGATGCTTTATGTCTTATGATTAAAAATAATTCCTACTTGGGAGCTGGGAAAGCGTTTGCTCAAGCCTGCTGTTTAATGGCTTCTTCCCTGAATATCCTCTTGATTAGCACACAAGCTCCATATGAAATATTTGGAGGATATATATTTTCTAGGTATCCAAGCAGTGTTTTTCTCTTACATTGGATGTGAATGCCAAGGCAACTTTATGCTCCTTTTCTTCTCAAATGCTCTGCTGCCACATGTCAATATTCTCTCTGGCAGGTTTCATAAGAGCTGGAAGTACAAAGTACACCTGCTGTGGCAGTCTCTGTGTTTCTTTTTCAGCTTTTGTTGTGGTTAAAACACAGTTTTCTGATGCCTGCTCTCAATGAGCTTCATCTTACTGAACTGATTTGCTGGATTTTCAACTGCATTCAGCACTTTGCCCAACAGCCTAATATTAGCAATATTTCTTGTTCTCTTTATTTAGTTCCATCTCTTTAGCACACATGCTCCTTCCATAGTTAAGCCTGTTTTTCAGGTAATAAACTACAAAAAAAATAATGTAACTTTTTTTGGGTGCAGATTCAAAGGAAAATATCTCTAATCATGAAGAATATGCTCAATACTGCCCATTTTGCACAAGGATTTCTGCTGTCTCCACTGCCATGGGCAGGAGGGCAGAGACAGCCCTGGCACATCCCAAAACCCACTGGGTTTCACTGGGACACCAGGACAAGCTCAGGCTGTGCTGGTCCTTTAGCAGAGCTCCTGAGGGTCAAGCTGCACCAGAGAGGAGTCTGGAGTGACTATTTTAACTCTATGTTTTTTATAGTTCCAGGGTTTCTTTTCCAGGACGCTGTTATGACAAATTTGTTACTGAACTTCCCAGACAGGTTTTTAAGCCACCTCCAGGCTGCAAAGCTGAAGAATAGCTCACATTTAGAAAATTACAATAATAAAATCCACATACAAGGACTGACTCCATAATAAGGCTTTTTCATGTTATTTTGCTGCTGAGTGAGACAATCTGCCAAAACTCCTCCAATAATCAAAGAGGAGGTTTGCTGTCTGTGAGGAGAAGATGCAAATCCTGATTCCATTCTTTGGTGCTGCTGAGAACAGGAGCCCAGCTCATGTTTGGTATGAATTCAGTTAGTCTTTTATGGCATTGTAATATGCAACTCAAAAGAACTCATCAACTTGATCTAATCTAAGCTTCTCTACAGAAAACTCAAATAAGCTTGAATTCTTGGATTAGTCAATGTTTGCAGCCACTTGAATTACATTTCATATATACATAAAGTGAGCATATGAATCTCAGCAGTTAAGTACTCTGCTGTCAATTTCCATTTTTTTCCTTAAGAAAAGAGTAAAATATATTTAAACTCATCATGCTGAGAAGTAGTATCTGGCTGTAATCAGATACAATCAACCAAAAGAAAAGAAATAGCCCATATTTGCATCCATAATCTTTTTTATCTTGACACTGAAGGCTAATTGTCATATCAGGAAATGCAGAATGAAATACAGTATATGTGCCTGAAGGTACCATGTTTGCAAAATTGCTTAACAGCAGCTACTCCTTGCTGTTTTGACAAAGATATACTCTTGCTGTCTGATAGCACATTTCTGTAGGAAATAATTTTGAGTAGGCCCTGTCAAATAAAGTTAAATTTAATGCAGCCACAATGTTAGTAATAAAGAGGAAGCACTGACATTTTCTTCATAATTAGATGTTGCCACTGATATCCAGCAAGAAGATGCTGCTGTCCTGAATTGTGATTGTGGCTGGAATGCTCATTGCATTCCCTGAAATCTGTACAGTCCCTGTGGGTGCTGAGCCCATGCACTGAGTGTTGTGCTTCTGATTGAACTGTCATAAATCCATCAAAATGTGATAGAGCTCTACCAGATGAACCCTACCTGAACATACAGCAAATAAATCCCTGGATGCCACTGGCTAGTTGTATTATATTTCACATTTTAGGGACAATAGGAATGTGTTATTCTCTAGGAAAGTGTTTTTTAATGGCCTAAAAATTAATAGGAGCTGAGATTTGATTTCATATACCACAAATGCCTGGGGGGGGGTGGATTTGTTTTTTTTTCATCTTCTTCAGGTAATCATTTGTCTGAACCAAGTTATCAGATGATGCAATGGAAAATAGAAAGGTTATTATTAAAATGCTGTGACAGCCTAATCAGGAGCAGGGTCCCACTGTGTTATCAATCACAGAATCACAGGATGGTTTGAGTTGGAAGGGACAATTATGCCCATCCCATCCTATCCCATCTCATTCCATCCCATCCCATCCCATGGCAGGGACCCCTCCCACTGTCCCAGGCTGCTCCCAGCCCCAGTGTCCAGCCTGGCCTTGGGCATTTCCAGGGATCCAGGGACAGCCACAGCTTCTCTGGGCACCTGTGCCAGGGCTGCCCACCCTGACAGGGAGAAATTTCTTCCCAAAATCCCATCTAACCCTGCTCTCTGGCAGATTGAAGCCATTCCCCCTTGTCCTGCCACTCCAGGCCACTGTAAATAGCCCTTCTCCATTTCTCCTGGTTCCCAAAGGAATGAGCACTTCCAGAGAGGTGCAGACTCCCTGGCCACTGCTGTGACAAAGAATCCCCACAGTGCCCATTTAGCCCCAGGACCTGTCCTTATAAAGTGAAAATGAGGAATAAAGATAGATGCAAGGCTCTGTTAGTGAGTGGAACCTTTCCTGTGGCAGCTGCATCCTCCAGGCTGAGCCCTGGATCCAATTTGTGGTGTTACAATCAGCTCACCCAGTCCCATGTAAATAAAACAAATGAGAGAGGTGGAAACAAAGGCAGGTGGAAGCAGAATCTAAAATGCACCTATAAATATTATAAATCCTGCAGCAACCAGACAGTTCTGTTTAACCCAAGAGGTGGGGAGGAAAGGATATTGATGTTTAATACCCTTTTGAGGCTGTTGAGCTCAGTTATTGGATTCAAAGCAGGATACCTGATGGTGCAGGCAGCAGCTTATAACTCCCCTTCCTTCTCTAACAACTGCAAGTTCACAAGAAAATTACCAGTTCCAGCTCAGAAATGAAGGTGGCCTTTTGCTGGCTGAAAATCCCTTATTTATGAAACAATTTTAAATTATTTGCCATTTGCAGTGCCAGGAAGAAACAGCACATTTGTTCAGCCCAAGTACAGCTATCTCTGCAGTGAGGTTTAGAGTGGCCCTACTGTTTGTCATCTTTTAGGTTGAATTTTTATTGGTTTTGCAAATGTTAATGCATACTGTTAAGCAAGATTTAGCCTAAGCAGATAATATAAGGAGCAAATATGGTTGGGTTTTCCTCCCCCCCAAAAAAAAATCTTTGAAGGGGAAAAGAAAAAAATCATGAAAAACTAATGACTTGAGAAATGAAGAATTAAAAAGTGAAACATTTGCACATACAAAATTGCCTTTCAGGAGTGATGTCTGTGAAGACTTTTGGGCTATAGAGGTGTTTATTTTTTCAAAATTTGAAGTGCTCATTTAAGGTTTTCAAAGTGAAGCGTTTTGGCTTTTTTTTTTGCTTTTGATTTTTTTAAATATTAAAATCTGGTTTAGTCATTATAAAAAAGCCTGAATATTGACATTAAAAATTAAATAGAAAATAGAAAGAAGCTTAAAATCCTTAGAACTAGGAGCCATCATTTATGTTCAAACTGGCTACATAAATTAACACTAAATTCCTTTTTTGCCAATAAAAAAGAATTTCTAATATGATTTCTACCTAACAGACATTGTACCTGGTTCCTGTTTTAAATAAGAGGGCAAAGAGATTATATAAATGACAACTCTTAATAATGGCAAAATGCAGCTGATGCAGAATGTGAAACTTTGGCAAACAGAAATATAAACACCAGTTGCAACATACCAAAATTACATTTTGGATCCAGTACAGTTTGGCCATGCAATGCCCTTCTAACTTCTCAAAGACCTTACAGGCATTTTTGCTAAAAGCCAGTGCATAAGCAGACTTTTTGCCATGTGAAATAGCAGCACAATCATTTTCTGTTCATGGCCTCCAATCCTCCAAAGGGAAACTGAAAATAATAAAGCCTAATTACAACTCGGAATAAAACAGTTTTATTACTGAATGAACGACTTTAATTCTTTGTTTGCTCTCAAATGATACGTGAAAATTAATATGTGGCAAATTAACACCATAAAATTCATGAGTGAAGGATTTTTTTTTTTTTTTTTTGCTTTGCCTTGCCCTACTTGCAGCAAGGGAATACAATTTCTCTTCTGGATCACAGGCAATAAAGAACACCAGATCTTAGTAATGATAGAAGTTATAAAGCACTGGGCTTGCCTCACAGCATAATTCAGTCATTCAGAAATCTGCACGCTTACAAATGTGTTTTAAATATGTCTCAAAACTGAAATGTGGCTGTTTTGCTTTGCACCAAGTTTTACACCTCGGTGGGGACAATGCAGAGAGCCATAACAAGTCCTGAAGTGTCACAGTGCATGATAAATCCTGGCTTCTGCTCCATCACATCCCCACTTCAGGACACAATCAGGCACCTGAGGTGCTCTATTGCCCCATAATGAAGTCCAATAAAGATTCATTAACCTCTGGCCTCCTTCACTTATTTGATGGACATTGAACATCTCAGGGAAAAAGCTAAAAGGTGAACCTGAATGAGCTCAGTTCAGCAGATGACATTTGGAGGAGTTAAAGACACCTTAGGTGATAATTTACATCTGAAGCATCAAGGCATGTTGACATATTGATTGATAAATGGAAACATTATATGTGATGGTCATGCTGGCTGAACATTTAGGGTGATTTATGCTGTAACATTTGCTTTTTATATGTGTATCATTTTTTTATGTTAACAATAAAGTGCTGTAAATGCTACATTAGTAATAAAATATGCACTGGCTATGTGCTTTATTGGCTTTATTTGTGTATGAATAAATACCACCACATTCACACAAAAATGATATGGAAATAATATACCTTGAGTAGGCACAGTGACAACCTGTAACTATCCTAAGGTAAAACTGATGTTAAAATCCAAGAATGGAAGTCTGCACAAACTGTGATTCATGTTGGGAGGTACATCTTACCACTATGCTTAAGAAGAAATGTGTCAAAAAATAAAGGAAGGATGTATCAGAGTTATTAGGAAAGCAGAGCAGATGACTGTGTGGAAGGGACAACACTTAACTGATTTATACCAGTGCTCAGAAACAGTTCAGACTTTTGATGTTCCTCTGAGATTAATGACACCATCACTCTCTATTACAGGTACCCACACATGCAGAATGACTCTGCTGCAGTATGAGACACAGCAGCAAAGCAATTACAGAAATGTCAGAGTCTTTTCCTTCCCCCCCAAAACTGAACACTTTATCACCTCCTGGTGACCAGTCCACTTTCAAATGGGGCTGTTTATTTATCCTCTGAAATAATGGGCCAGCGTGGGGGATCCCCATTGCTACAGAACCACATGAAATGTGCTCCAAGCAAGATTTCCTGGAAGACTAAGCATCCTGCTCTGCAACCATCAGCCTGTGCATTTCTTGCATACACACAGATGCCCCTGGGAGGCATCACTCCTAATGTGCATGTACAACACAGATGCTCTGTGCACATGCACTACACCCAGCCCTTTCATACACAACTGGCTTTCCAGACATGGAAAGGAAATCCAAATATTTCATAAAGTCCAGGGCTTGCTTTATGGTTTAGCAATAAATATCCAGAGCATACATCATATTGTCAACATTTAAAGGGTTAGTTTGACTTACTGCCTACCTGCAGTGCCCTGGCCTTGACATGTGTCAGTAAGACCCACAGGAATTCTGGAGATAAATATTACTATGTACTTGGATAAAACATTTACTTTGAAAAATTTACAGGATCAAAAAAGAAAACTTCTGACCTGGGGGTACCCAGATGTATGCACACAGGAGCTTGGATAGGTAGGAAAATTTGTAAATTCACAATAGCAGCAGATCTGAGTTAGCAGCAATGGGATGTGACTTTTTGCAAGAAGTCTTGCATTGAGCAACTTTACCTTACACAGATTATTTGGTCAGGCACAGCCCAATACTAGAACTTCTCCTGAGCTGGGTAAGGACTCAGGATTCATGGGAGGAAGAATGGCAGTGCAGGAGTGGAAGTGCTGTGGAATTACTGCAGCACATGAGACTCTTACTGAACTGAGTGTGAAGTGACATCTCGGATGCAGGCTGTCAATAGAGCATAAATTATCACAGCACCAAAAGTATGGGAAGAGACTGTGCTGTCCTGAAATTCAGCTAACTTCCTCTGGGATAACAAAGCCCTGACACAGTAGGGAAGCCCTATTTTGTTGGCAAAAATAGCCCCCTTTGAGGGGCCAGAAGAGACACAGAGCCTCTCCCAGTGCAAAGGAAAGCAACCTTTTCATACCTGTGGCTTTCCTAAGGCTCTGGCCACCCCCTCAGTGCAGCCTTCACCATTGCTTCCCTGAGCAAATTACAGTTCCAGAAGGCAGCAGAAACAGCAGGCACCTTTTATAATCAAAGATCTCAATAGTTACAGAACACCATGTAAAAGCCTTTTCCTCAGTTCAGCAAGGACTAAGTGGCAACAAGGGAGAGGATGAAGCAGGGACAGTGGCAATTAAAAGCAAAAAGGATATAAAAATATTCCCAAATGCCTCAAAAGTAGCAGGAAGAGAAGACCATTTTAGTCTTAGCTAGCATTAACCTCTTTACATGGAAACTGAGTCTAGAGGCAGAAATGGCAGTACCCAGGATTTTGTTATTCACAGCATCCAGTGGTGATGTGAATTTGGGGAGGAAGGGGATCTCACAGCACTCAGAGATAACAATTACCCCCCATACACACAGGCACACACACATTTATCTCAGGCACACACAAACAAGCCTGTTGGCACATATAATGTACTCCACAAACCCAATTTGTTCTCACTTCATTATTTTCAAATACATAGGGAGAGTTCTGGGAATGCAGGTTGTTGCTATGCCAAATTCTGCAGAATGCAAGTTCTTTTGGTATTAACAGGAGTCTTTATACCATTTTCTCTCTAATTTTCTACTACAGCACTGCCAAACACCATTTAGTTTGCTCAGAAAGTTGAAGCTTTTATAGGCAAAGCCCCAGAAACACTTCTCTCTTTTTTTTCTTTATTCCTGTGAGCAGCCACATAAATCCCAGATGTTCTCTATTCTGCAGGAAGTAAATATTGAAATTGTGCTAGGAGATATTAAAATAGAGCTGATGGAGATGTGAGCCTGAGATCCAAAGTGTGCTGAATTTGAAACAGTTCTGTCAGCAATTGCCCACTCTGACAGAGCTGCATATCTGCTGTCTGCAATCAGTACTGAGGGCCATAGATCTTCCTAATCACCTTTCCTCTCCAGTGACAAATATGAGCAAGCTAAAGCTAAGGTCAAATCAAAGGACTAAACACCTTCCATACATCAGGAAAGTTACCCTCACTCAAAATATGAAGCTCAGCATCTGGTGAGCTTGAGTGATGTAAAGCACCTTTGGCAGAACAACAGCATCAAAGAATCTGATGCAAAATTCCTTGAGGGTTGTTGAAGGCTGGGGAAGATTCCACTGGTTCATTCCACTGAAGCACAATCTGAGCACACAGCTCTACATGTCACCCTCAGCCAGGATAGAAAAGACATTTGTTGCTATTGCTAAATGCAATTGCTCTTTGAAAAGGAAAGAGGTGCAGCTCCATGGGCTTGTGAGAAGCTTTTACATGTGTAAAAGTTGGGTTTTTACCTTCGGTGAGTGGGCTGGATGGAGCCTAGCCCCAGCAGAGAGCATCCCTCATAGCAGGGCCACCACAGGCTTGACTTCCAGCAAAAGAAGCAAGATGGGAAGAAGAGCCCAAACCACCAAAAAACCTGGAACTTTATCCCCTGTCTGAGCAGCTCAGCCAGATGACAGAATGACTTTAACTTGGAGCAAATGGGCTGGATGTAAAAAATACTTTTCCCAGGTACAGATAGCAGGAACAGGCACAGAGGTACCTGAATGAAAGCTCAAACCTGAACTTTGTGCAAGGCAGTGTGAGTAGTCAGTAATTATTTATAGCTACAGGCCTGTGCCTTCTGAGCAGAGGAGAAGCACTAAGCAAGATACCTTCACCATGAAAGAGGCTCTGGGAATATTTCAGGAGGCTATGGGAAGAATATCTGTTGAGGGGTCATGACTCAGGGCAGGAGGCTGCCTGCTTCAGCCTGAATTATATTATTTTATTCTGCAACTCCAGAATGTTCTATTTCATCTGTCACAGAAACTGTCAGCCAGTTCCTTAAGTACAGCCTAAGTTTATTTGAATTATTACACAAAGGAAAAATGGCTTTTCCTTTTCCCAAATGAAGATCCCAAACTCAATGTTTTGACAACACAGATCCCAAATTCAAGCAAACTTTATCCAAAAGCAAGGGAAGACCAGTCCCAAAGCCATCAGAGCACTACAGAACCTAAGGCACCTTTTTATTCCAAGCAGCTCCTGGGAGCCTTTGGGCTGGTCATTCCACCACTCCTCATCCTTCTTGTGCTCCATTGCCTCTTCAAGGGCTTTCCAAAGCTGTTTCAGATTTTAAGCTCCTCATGACAAGCAGACTAAACCCTTCTTCCTGCAAACCCCCCATCAGTATGAAATGATGTCATGACTGATATATTGAAGGCTCCAATTTGTACTGGTAGCATCCTTTTCTATATCGGAAATGTAGGCATAAGACAAAACCTGAATTTCTTCCCCTTCTTATCCTATTCCTCTCACCTGAGGGAAAAGAAAAAAGGAAGAGATCTAGTCTTAAAATTACCAAATTTGCTAAACCAGCAAACACAAATCTTCCTATAGGACTGAGCATTGTACAGCAACTATGAGAAATTCCACCTACTCTAAAAGCCCCTTCATCCAAAATGGGGAGTTCTCACTGGGATATTCCTGTCTGCCCAGAAAATCAATTTGCTCACCCATTACATGAGATGGATTTGGTGTCTGTCTGAGGGCTGTACCCCAGCACAGTGCTGCCCCAGCCTGCCAGCAGGTCATTCACTGTGGTCCAAGTGGCCATACAGCCCTGGCACATCCCACACCTGCCATCATGTGGAATTTCCCCTCTCCCACAGTTTCATCCACAAAAACACAGCTCTGTGGAGGAGATCAGATCAACATGTAGCCTAGAGTTATATTTCCATTGTAATTCTAGCTCAGGGCTGTTTCTCAATGCTTTCTAGGAAAGTGCAGGTGACAGGTCTGGTGTTCAGCCACCGAGCACACCCTGGCCATGGCACACTGCTGGGGCTGCCAGGAAAGGCAGGATCCAGCCCTCAGTGTCCCAGGGACACGTGCTGGGGACACTTGCCACTTGCTGAAGGACACATCTGAGTGATCAGTGCAAGGGGCAGAAGCAGCTCTGCCCTGTCCAGTTGGGGGACCTGGTGCCAGCACTGCCCAGGCAGCCCAGAACAGCCCCATTCCACAGGCAGGCTCTGGTTTTATCAATGAATTCTATCCCTTTCCCCAGGTGCAAAGAAGGCTAAAAGTACCCCGTGGTGTTACAGGGTAATATAAATGTTGTTTTTGGACTTTGGTGCTCCAGTGCTCCTTTGCCAATTACATGAGGCTCAATTGTTCAGACGAGAATTCCGTGTTGACTAATTGGCAAAAACATATACACAGCTAAGGAGCACCCTGTGTCCTACTTCCATGAAATGTGCTACCATTCCATCCTAATTAGAAACACTCATTTGCTCTTTTAATTGCATACCTTTGCATATTTACAGCAATTAATAAATTGCAAAAGTGGAACATACTATGTCAGTCTAATATTTGCATTTCTGCTTGTTAAGTCTGTTAAGGCATCTCTTCCACATTAGGCTTTAATTATGTGAGGAATGCAGAACACCTGATGCCATGCTGGAGCCCAGAATTATTTTCTTTGGACTCCTCTACCTTGTCACAAACCAAAGCAGTGTTTTCTCCACAAAAACTGGCGAAAGATTTACTTCCTGAGGAATTAATGCTGTAATTGCATGCGTTTTTCTAGCTGGCTATTATGCCCTTGAAATACTGATACAGTCTTAATTACAGAAGTGCAAACAACACCATTTTTGTGAACTGCTTTCTGTGTTGTACCAATTATGCAAGTAATAACCCACATTCAGTAAAAAAATAACACCTTTTAGCAGTGCCCAAGTCTTTTCTATATTTTTAACAATTTTGGGAGTGCTTATTTTTACTGCCCGAAAATATCTTGCCACAATATATATTTTACAGTAAAAGGAATAAAGAGTTTATTTCTGAAACTTTCTCATTAAACGTGCTGCATTTTTAGTTGTTTGTGATCTGCTCTTTTGTTTTCATTGAGACTATACCAGTTTACATTAGCTGGGAATTATCTTATAACTTTAAAGGATCTGATCCCATTTGGTCTCAAAATTCCGGAGAGTTTTTTTTCCCTTAAGAAATGATTTATGCCAAATGTAGGTAATTAATGTTTTTTAAAGTATTTGGTGCATTTGTGCACAGATGTAGAGATAATACATACTTTCTAATTTAGACTGAGATGTGTGTAACAAAGCAAATAAGAACTGGGAGGTTTTACAGGCAACAAACTCTGCACAAGAAATTATGATTTTTTTTTTTTTTTTTAATCTTCGTACAAGCTCACTGCTTTCTAAAATCTCAGTAAATCCACTCATGTCACTCTGGTGAGATGGCAGCTTTGAGATTGCTCACAGCCCTCATTTCAGAAAACAAAGCAGCTGACATTCCTGCCTGAGACATCTGGCTCCACACCTGACTCTGGATCAGGGTTTTATCTGGTGGCATTTGATGGGGCTGCTCTGGTGCCAGCAGAGCTCATCTGCTGAGCTGAGCCAAAAGCCCTTCCTGTCTGCAGCCTTTGCTCTTTCTGGACACAGAAAGACCAGTGCTTAACACAATAGGTGCAGCTCACAGGATTTTGGATGCTGTTCACAGCCCTGGCAAACGAAAGAGCATGGCAGGAACAGAGCAAATACAGAGCTGTGTCACTCTAACAGGGTCACAGGGATTCTCCCAGCCTGCAGATCACTCTGGGGCAGGGAAGAGGGGACACAGACCAGGGGTAAATATCACAACTCCCAGCAGAGTGCTCTCTCAACCTGGGAGAATCTCTGGGACAGGCAGCAGGAACCTGTAGCTGCTGTGGCAGATGCTGGCAGGACCTGGGTGGGACCAGGAGCAGCAGCAGCCAAAGTCTCCCACACCTCCAAAAGAAGCCCTTGGGAAACACTTGGAGGGCAGGAATGCTGTCACCAGGGCAGATGGCACAGAAGGGCCCTGCCAGCTTCACCTGGTGCCCATCCAGCACAAAATCATGACTCTGTGAGCTCTGCACCCACCAGGGCTGACAGAGCTTGGGGAGCACTCTGCCCACCAGTGCCAGCCTGTGCCCTGCTCTGGCTCCAGCTCCCTCCAGCAGCACTGGGCACAGCTCTCCTGCTGGAGGAATTCCTCCCCTTAGTGCCAGAGCTGCAGGAGGAGGTGAGGAGGTTGAGGAATACCAGTGACTGAGACAGAAACAGTCCTGGAATCACACCCTGCCTGCCCTGAGCCAAACCCAAAAAGCAGAAGGATACATGCCATAGAACATTCCCCCTCCCTGGGAGTGCCTGAGACCAGGTTGGAGGGCTTTGAGCAACTTGTCCCTGCTCATGGCAGAGGAAATGGCCTTCAATGTCCCTTCCAACACAAACCATTCTAGGATTCTATGATTCCCTGATTCTCTGTCCTCCATTCACCTGGCTGAATGCAGTGACAGGAGCAAAGGGATGAATTAAAAGACAGGGGACAATGGAAATGGATTCCTGCTCAGTGAAACCAGTGCATCCCCTCCATAACTGCCCCAGCACCCCTGTTCTTGTCTGAATGGGTGTGGAACCAAACAATAGCACACATTGCTGGCTGTTTGGTCAGTGGTTTCAGAATTGTATTTAATGCCATTTTCCATTTCTTTCTAGAAAATCAAGTCCAAGTTTCCTATTTAAACCAAAATCACTGCCATTCTCTGAATGATATTTTTGCCCACTTCTCCACATCTCACAGAGTTATAAACATTTGAGCCACAGTAACATCTTCAGTACTTTGGCAGAGAGGGGGATTTGATTAACAAACTCTTCAGCTGTTGTATTTTGCAGATAATGTTCAAAATATCAGGATTAAGTAGGGCAGAAATGAATCTTGTACCATTCCCTCCACCCAAAGGGTGTCAACCCTAATTCCATCATTTCAGATGCCTGTATGGCACATATTTATGTCTGCAGTTATATTTGCATGCATTCATTCATTCAATACCAAGCCTGACATTTGTAAAAAAACATACAGCTGGTGAATGAGAGAGTTGTCTTTTTCTTCAGAAGTAGAAATTTCAGATTTTAATGTCAAAAGATAAAAATAACTGTTGGGGATTTGTTTGGTTGTTGGTTTTTTTTTTTGTTTTTTTCCTTCACTGTAGGGAGAATTTTTATAAAAGGAGACCTACAATTTCAAACTAAACAAGCAAATTGTGTTTGCACTGCAACTTTCTTCCTCACCAATTTCAGTTGTTTTCAGAGAAAAAGGGGAGGAGAAGGCTACATGAAGATGAAAGGGAAAATTTACCCCAATGTTGAGCTTTCAAAAGCAGAAGACTACAAAGAAAACCTGATCAAAAACTTATTACCAGAAACTGGAATGACTATATGTGTCTGGGGAGGGGGAGAAATGCAATATCACAAGCAAAGAAAATTCAAATACAATAGAAAATGGTGCTGGGTGTCCATGGGGAGATGGAATGATTTCCTCAGAGCTCAGGGGAAATTACTGTATGGATATCTGAATGATGGGTCATATCTGGTGCTGAAACCAAGCAGACTTTTACTGTGTTACATTCAGATACAAGCAGAGTTGAGTTTGTAAACAAACATCAGCCAACAGACTTGCTGCTGGAGACACAATCTTAAAACCAAAAAAAGACAAATCCCACCAACATGACTATGCAGATATTGGCATTTAAATAGTTTAGAAGTGTAAGACCAACTAAAAAGAAAAATTTAATTTAAATTTATACCCTACAGGAAAACATACATTAAAGATTTGATAGTGAGTACAAAATGGATTCATGCTCTCAGTCCTCAGCATTTTTTCGTGAGCCCATCAGAGCCACAAGAACGGGGCCAGGAATGGTCACAGAGAGAACTGAGGCAGGAGTTGGAATGTTTGATATGGTTCCCAAGAGACACAAAGGATCCTGCACTCCCTGCCATGCACAGAAGGAAAATGTGCATTAACTATACCTGCACAAAACTGGAGAGGTGATGTGGGTGATACAGATGGAAATTTGTTCATTTAAATAAGTTTTATCACTTGTTGTTTAATTTTCCTCTGAAAGTTTTCTGATCCTCTGCAAAGTTGCCAGGGCTGAGATCAGAGAAACCTTATGAGTTTTCTGTAGGGAAGTGCTCTGCAGAGCCAATGTTCCCAGGACTGGATATAGCAGAGGAGTGCAAGCCACAGGAGCAGATCCCCTGCAGGTGGGAGATCTTTCATGGGAGATGTAAGAACTCAGTCAAGGTGAGGACAATTTAGAAAACAGAAAATTCCACTGTTTAGGCTGATGCAATAACAACATGTATCACCACAATTACAAACATGATTTTGCCAGTTTGGTGCAAACAACTCTTTCATATTGTGTGATTTCTTACTGATAAAATATTCCTGGTAACACTAGAAAAATCCCCTGCACACTGAACAACAAGGCTATGATTGACTGTCTGCACAGAAATGAGTTATAATGGGATTTGGCACCTCTGAGCTGGGAGGACACAGGGTGCCAGCAATTGTTTGTGTTTCTGGAGGGGTTATCCAGCTTCAGAAGTGTTCAGTGGCATGTTTCAATCAACAGCAGGAAAGTACAGCTATCTCCACTTTGAAGAAGTTTAATCTATGGCTACGATCCAAAAAAACCAAGTGTCCTCTGAATTCAAAGGCAGCCAATCTTCATAGACTTGAGAAGAGATTATCTAGAGATTATGTTGGTAATTAACTGAGGAAATGGAAAGTTGGTCTAAACCCTGTGGATCTGCCTCAAAGTGACATTGCTCATTTCCTTCCGTAAAGGATGTGTTGGAGGCTATGGGCAGAATTCACAGAGCAGCACAGTGAAATATGGGCAAAGCAGCCAGGGGAGCCTGAATTCAGGTGTCTTAGCTAACTGTCTTTGCACTGAGCTGGACAACTGGGTGCCTGACAATAGGTCATTTCTATGTGAAATTAAAATGAAAATTAGTGACTGCTCACCATACCCAGCAATCATCATATCAATGTTAATACATGTTCCTCACTAATAGCATTTATTCCAACTGGTCTTATTACACCTCTCGGTTATTGCAATTACTGCCAATTAGGCAGAGACTGTGAGCACCAGCTTTTATATCCTGTCACATGCCAGATGAGCTGAAGGACCCCTCTGCTGCAATGCTGTTCAGTGGAGAGACTTCATTTCCTATTACTCCAGAGACCTTCTCAAGACAAATGCTTCATTCTTATAGCATCATATTTTTTCCTCTTATTTGCATGACAGCACTTCAGAGCTCTCCTAAATCTTCGATTACTTAATAACAACTTTTCTTTCTCATCTGATATCTGCAGAGAGTGGAACAAAAGAGTGCTGCACAGTTACAGGCACACAACAGCCCTGCTATTTAACATTTCAATGGTGCCACGCAAAGAGGGATGATGTAGCAGGGAGCAGAGGGGAGGTGGGTGTGAGCAGTGCCAGTTGGCTGGACAGATTGCCCCCTCTCATCTCTCTCTGTGGTCCTTGCCAGAGCCATTCTGCTGTTTGAGGCAGACAGAGGAAACGTGCCTGCTTCCCAGAGTCTGCTCCAACCAGCCTGTCCCACTCTGGGGACATTCCCCAGGCTCGAGTCACGGCTGCTCTGCAGAGTGAAGAGCAGCTTGAGGCAGCTGCAGCAGGGCAACAGAGCCCCATGCACCAGGCAAAGCCCCTGTGCAAGCTGAGTGTGCAAAATAAATGTGGGCATGGGCATCCCACAGCTCACCCTCACACAGCCCCAAACAAACACCAAATCCCCCAGCACGAGCTTAGCCCCTTAACCCAGGATATTCACAGATGTCTGGGAAGTTTTGGAATCAGTGCTCCATTTAAATGATCCTTTCACTCCTTCCCACGTGAATTATTGTTATTTGCATTAACAAATGTACTCTATGCCAAATTTCCCACAGGCCTCTTTTTGAATTTGCCATCTGCAGCTGTGTGAAGCTCTACATGAAGCATATGAATGGATACCCAAATCCTATCAGCTCTAACAGGTACTTCTCCATCTCTTAACACATTGCATACACTGGCTAGAGAAGGTTAAAGCAGTATTGATATGAACTGTGGAACAACATCCAAGCAAAGCACATGCACAGCCACACATTCCCAGAAACCTTTCTCCAGTCACCAGTTTCAAGGAGGAGAAAACATAACAGGAGACAGCTCTTAATTTGAAGCATCCCTCCTACTTTAACAAAAGGTGGTGTTTTTCCATTATTTGCTCCTTAACAACAAAACACTGAAGGTCTTTACTGCCTACTGCAGAGTGTTAATTTTTAATGGGAGAAGCTACACGCTGCTTGATTTCTTTAGTGCATGAAGCAGCCAACCAATCGTGCATCACCTCTAACTCCAGAACAGCAGTTTCAGCAAGGAGCCTTTACAGCTCAGAGCATCCTTGAGGGCTAAAGATGTCAAGCAGTTTAAATGCCAGTGAAATCAAGAAGACACCAGGCTCAGATATATTAGGAAAAAAGGACAGGAAAATGGAGATCTCCACGGAGATTAAAAACTTTTTCTCTGCTTTAAGGAATAGGACCAACTTAAGGCACCTGTGAAGCACCTGCCTGGTGAATGGGGAGGGCATGAGTAGCACTAATGACAAAGCACAGAGCAAATTTTATTATGAAAAATGTGTGAAAAATGGACTGGAGCACATGTGAGAGAGTCCAACTCTCCCTCTGTACCTGACACACGCCTTGCTTTGCTCTTCCAGCAGGAGATGTCATGATACAGAACTTTCAATGACCTTAAGGAATTTGTTCCAAGTCTAAATAGAAAGGTTTTTGTCTAGTAATTCTCCAGAGCACATAATCCCAGTACCACTGTGCCCACTGCCAAAGCTGTCAGCTGCTACAGGACTTCCCACCCCTCAAAGCTGAAACCCACTTGCTAAAATTCCCAGTTCATCCTGTTTTCAGGACATGCTGTGTTTGGGCATCACCCCAAAGTCTGTAAAGCCTGTCCTTGATGGGACATGGCCCTGCTCCTGCACAAAGGACAGTGCACAGGGATCTGCATCTCAGCAGCTCCCTCAAAACTGGACAGCAACCCTCAAAACATACCACATCACATTCAACAGATCAAGATTTCAGTGGATAATTCAAGCTATATTGCTGCAAAGGCTTTTTTATTTTTTTTTCCCAGCAGTAATTTTCAGCAATTTTTTCAACTTTCCAGTGTGCTGCAGGATTGAAAGTTAATATCCATTTAAGCCATTGCCAGAATAGGAATATTTCTGCTCTTATATCTTTAAAAATATCTTGTGGAGTGAAACGATGTATGCCAAGTTTCAAGGTTGAATGATTTTTTTATAGCAAAATTATAAATCCCTGAAAATGAAGGATAAAATGGAGAGCATTGAATAAGCCTGAACTGAGACAGTGCTATCAGATGTCCCTTTAATAATTTTGATAGAAATGGATCTTCCCTCAGATTTTCCTATCTCTGAGTACAGCATTCAGCCCTGGCATCATTCTGCTGGTGGCCAGTGTTTAAAGGCAGAATATTTGGAGTGCCTGAGAACCAAGCAATGGCACAATGGCTTTTCCAGGCAGAAAGATGATGAAAAAAAAGCTGGGCTGATGAATTTTCTTCAAGCCAACTTCCACACCACTGTGGCTGCTGTGAACTTAGCACAGCCTTGGGAGAGAAATCTTTTCCTACTATTAAGTGGGTGTTGGATGCTGTAGACAAGAATCCATGGCCAAGACTCCTGCAGCCTTGGTGCTGGTTCT
This sequence comes from Erithacus rubecula, assembly GCF_903797595.1. Classification (NCBI taxonomy): domain Eukaryota; kingdom Metazoa; phylum Chordata; class Aves; order Passeriformes; family Muscicapidae; genus Erithacus; species Erithacus rubecula. Next base: position 15,585,165 of record NC_136665.1, on the reverse strand, counting down.
GCACCAACCATGAGCATCTCTCTAGTCCCACCTGAGGGTCTAATCAAAGTAAGGTTCCAGTGAGAGAAGAACTAACTCTGTTATTTAGTAGGTAAACTCTGAGTAGCGCCTGGGGGGAGGAGAAGAGTTCATCCTTGTCATGTGCACTTTAATCTCTTTTAAATTACATTCTTTCCTAGAGGAAATGGTGAGTACCAATCCAAAACCATGAAAGATGTGTTTTGCAATTTTCCATGCTGACTTCAGAAGTATTTATTAACAGACCACTTCCTCACCAGAATTTACAGGGATGCAAGTTGGTTTTGTTATGGCACCATCACACTGGCGCACGTGTGAATGCCTGGATTTCAAAGGTAACAAAATGTGCCTTGATGGTCAGAAGAATTGAGAAAGAGTAGCAACAGGTGCAGATCAAGAGCTGCAGCCCAAGCAAGCCCTTGCAGAAGCCATAATTTGGCAATGGCAATAATATATTTCCTCCTAAACATGGCTCCTTGCTGCTACTCTACCTACAGTTATTTCAGATTGGTCCTTCTGTCAGGTGCCTGGGAATGCCATCAGATAGCAGACAAGAACTATTGGGAGGTATCAATTTGCTACTCTTATTGTGCACAAAGGCATCTTCCCTGCAGAGGGATTGATCTTGCTGAGTTTTTGGCACTTCTGCTCATTTTTCTACACTGGATAAAACCATACACCTATATATTTACTGTTCTGTAAGTACCCTCTTTCAACATTTACTCACACCAGTTTTCCTGTGTTCCCTCTCTGCTCAAGCAATCTTCAGATCAGTCCTTCCCAATCCACAGACATGATATGCTTATTTGAGGAACAAAACCTCCACCTTTTTTTGGTCTCTCCCTGCTTTAGCTTCAGGCCATGAGCAAGTGCAAGCATATCCTGACAGCAATGCAATATGTAAGACAGAACAACTTCAGCCAAGACTCCTTAATGGAAATGGCAACTGCTATTGATTTCCTAAACACAGAGGTTGTGCCCCTCACCTCCATGACAAATCAGTTAGCAAAGACTGGGGACTCAGGGGAAACTCCTTGGTATGTAAACATGAACTTGTGGTTTATATTAACACAATATATTCTACAACTTCTTCCATGGTGAAGTCCAAGAAAATACAGGAGGAGTCTGCAAGTGGCAGCCAAAGATATTCAGAGCAAAAAAATAAATCACTAATACAAGTGCAATTGAATTCAACAGGCAAAGGAAAGAGCAGGCACATAAGAATGCAGAGAAACTATGGAAATCTTTGGATTACCACTAAATTTATAATCAAAGAAAGACAAAACCAAACAGATTGATTCTTAGTTGCAATACAACACATACAGTGATTAATAAAAATAACTGTTATTTATCCTCCAGTAAAATGTCTATAATGCAATTAAAATTGGTGTAAGAACTCAGTCTGACAAGGACAAACATCTTTATCATTAATGGCTATCATGCTGGAAGAGACAAATATTTCTCCAAACAATAAAATAAGGTTAAGAAGCTCCTCACTCTTTGGTAATACATTTTATATTTTGAATCCAAGAAATCTCCCATTTAGGAGAAGAGCAACCTGCCCCTGAAGCACAGTCCCTCCATAATCAGTGTTTGCACAGCCATGACCAAGGACAAGGAATACAGACATCACCAGAGATGTCTACAGCCCCCCTTCTCTCACTGCTAATAGTAAAAGCAGTATAAATAAACCCACTCACTGGCCTGGCTGCACCAGCAGAAAGATCAGACAGACAGCTGAGATGAATAACACTGAGAATAGAATAACTTATTTCGTCCTTGAAGCAAAAGCAACTTCCTTACACCCCTTAAGTTAATAACGCTTTATTTTGTCCCCAGCTGTTAAGTTTATAGAAATTAAAAGTCATGACTATTTGTCTTTTGCCAGCACGAATTTAAAAGTGCCTTTAAAAAATCTCATTATCATTGTGGCTTTTTTTTTTTTTTTCCCAAGCAGATTCAATACAAAGCAGATTACATCCTGCCTGCACTAGTAAAGTGCACATAAATTTTTCACAAACCAATTTATCTTAAAAATTTTTCTTTCCTCATTTTGATTCTGGACACAGTGCAGAGTAGAAAGGCACTCCAAGTATTTTTTAGATAACACAATTCTAGCCATAATGCATTAGTGTTTCAGAGGTATTTCTGTTCTATAACATTATTTCCAGACCATCAGAACACACCTTTTATGAAGTGGAATGATCTCATATGAAACAATTACATTACCATGAAGTTTCAGCCTGATGTTCAACCTGAATTTGAAGATTAGAACAAAAGGATACATTCACAGGTAACAGAAGAGGATAAAAATAATTTCATTGGGTAAGGAAATAAGCATCAAATAACCTGGAAAGGGGCTGCATGGGTGCCCTGTGCAATCATCTGGGAAACCAGCAGTGCTGCAACAGCACCTGTACCAGCAACAATCAACAGTGCATTACTCCATTCCACACATACAAACCATTCATTCTGAGACCCTGGGAGACAAGGGTGGCCATAATTCCCACCATAAGGCTTTGGGAGTGTTGGGAAGAGGCACAAACCTTCCAGGTCTGGGGGAAATGTTTCTGTGGAGAGCAGCCCTTCCTCTGCAGAGCCTTGACTCATCAATGCTTGGGGACAGAAAGGAGACACTGATTGAGCAAACACTCCCAGTGAAAAACTACACTCTACAAGGAGCCAGCAGAGATATTTATAGCCAGGTTTGTTTGAATGGCTGTAATAGCTGAGCTACTGCTTTTATTCTCCAGACGGCTCAAAAAAAAAAAAAAAAAAAAAAAAAAAATCAAGGCAACGACAGTGGTGGAGCAGGAAAAGTTCCAGTGTTGCTTTTCATGTGGCACTTGTCTCTGCCTGGCACTGATGACAGCCTTTTCACAAGTACCCCAGGCGCCTTACAGCAAGAACAAGACATGAGTATGTCATGGCATGAGTGCAAAAAAATGAATAAAACTTACCTTGTACAAGTCTGAGTCAGTTACTGTTAAGACAGAACAAAATCCTGAATCTCTGCTGTTCTTTCATTTGCTTTCACTCCTGCCTAAGGAAGTGATCACACTTTCATTTTAGCTAATAAAGTGCTCACAAGTAATATATTTACAAGAAATAGTAACACTGCTCCTTTGAGAGAGACAGCACTGACTGTCTAGGAACAGACAGTGAATAACCAGGCCCAGTAAATGGGAAAGGAAATATTTCTTGAGGTTTTGGGTGGATTCTCAACATGTAATCTTATTCCTGCATGCTTGCTAGTCTGGGGTAGAAGTGATCAGAAACAAGAGGATGTCACAGTCTTTTGCAAAAATCTCAGAAAAAGATTGAGTCAAGAAAAAACCCCAACCAGAAAGCAACACAAAGAGGAACAAATTCTTTATCCACAGCATCTCCTGCTGCAGAAATGCAACCCCAAAACTTCTGCTTGTGCCTGAACTAGGAAAAAGACTGGAAGTCTGGTGGTAACAGGTCCCCCATAACACCTTCAGAACAAAGCTGTGACCAGGCTTTTCTCTTTTGGACAGAGTTCTAAGCTGGTTGGAAAGTATAAGGAAAAGGAAGTTCCTTGGAAAATAACTCTGTGAAGGAACAGAATTTCATTTTCTTACCAGTAAGAGTCTCTAGGAAGAAAAAAAAAACAACCAAAAAAAACCCCTCCATCCAAGCATGGCTGAAATTGCTGCCTTGGGGGAAAAATCTTGCATGTTCCCTTCCTCCCAGCAGACAAGCAGTGGAGACAACATTACAACATTACAGTCCTTCAGGAGTGCCTTCAGGGATACACCAGAGACAACTTCCTATATTCTTTTCCACATTAATTTACATTATGCTGACATTTTTAGTGATGGGCATTTTGCAGATTTGTGAAGAAATACATTTTTCTTTGGAATGTCATTTGTGAGAAAATTTCTACCACCTCAACTATTATAGATTCCTCCTTTATCTTTGGAAGTTCTGCCTTTTGAAATGCAGGCACAAGAAGACACTTATGACATCTCTGCAGACACACAAGCTTTACTATGATCACATTCCTGTGCATCATAGCACATTATAAATCTCAGCTTCAGGATGTTAAACCATTCTTTAATACCTCAGGAATAGGACAGTATCTAGAAGGAATGAAAGGCTGAGATAATTGAGATGTTCAGCCTGTAGAAGAGGAGGCTTTGGGGTGACCTAATTGTGGCTTTCCAGTACCTGAAGGGCACCTGCAAGAAAGATGGAGAGGAATGATTCACAAGGGCTGGAGTGACAGGACAAGGGGGAATGTCTTCAACCTGACAGACAGTAGGTTTAGATAAATATTGGGAAGAAACTGTTTATTGTGAGGGCAGTGAGGCCCTGGCACAGAGAAGCTGTGGCTGCCCCACCCCTGGCAGTGTCCAAGGCCAGTCTGGGACAGTGGAAGGTGTCCCTGCAGGTGTTGGAGCACTTCAAGGTCCTTTCCAACCCAAACCATTTCTGATTCTATGACCACAAACCAAAGCAATTCCTCTCACCTTCTCCTCAGACTGTTTGCAATCAGCATCCAGGGATATTTTGGTGAGGATCCACTCTTCTGCATCTCCACACTCTCATCCAGGAGTGAGCATCCCACGAGAGCCCTGGGAGGGCACCTGACTCAGACACAGCTCTGAATCACCAGCACCTACTCCCCGTGGGAGGGACAGGCTAGTGACTTAGTGCTGGCCTGGAGCAGGACTAAATCATTCCCTCCCAGCAGCAGGTGCTGGCTCAGCTATTTTGACCCGGAGTGTGGGAGGGCTGAGCTGAGGTGTTACCCAGCCTGGGAGCTGCCCACCCTCTCCTGGTCTCTCCCTGCAGCAGAGGCTCAGGCAAGCTGCAGAACACAGGCAGGTTTATACCCCCTCTTCCTGCCTTCTCTAGACAGATGAAGCCACAAAGCAATTAAACTATAAACTACCCTACACTTCTTTTCAAATGAAAGCTGTGTTTAATGCACAACCATTGTGTGCTTTCCACTGTGAGCACTGAGAGCCTTTCTGAAATCAGCAGCAGAGACTGGGAAGCTTAAAGTTAGCAAAAAGCATGTCTTGTAGCATCCTAAAGTTGCCAATATTGTTTTAAAAAGTTAAATTATTTTATTTTTGTACCCCTTAGACTTCTTTGTTGCCGAAAATAATCATGTTTCTGTCCTTATCCAAGACAAACCAAGTTTAGGATAATTGACCTTAATATGAACTGCAGGAAACCAAACACTGACTTGTATATGCAGCAATTCCACACTCTGGATAAGCCTTCATCAGTGAATGTTTGAGTGGAGTTCAGCCATAAAAGACATGAGGTATAAGGATAAATGTTCAATGTAGCAAGAACTAATTATACAAACAAGCATTAAGGTTATAAACTTAAGTTCGTTAATTCAGTGTGCTTAGAAATCAGCAGCAAAAGTAAATGACAATGCTACACAGAAATAGCAATGATGAGCATAACCAGGAGTGCTTTAATGGCAGCAAACTCCAGAAACAGACACCTTTTTCTAAGCCAAGAGAACTCAATTTCCACTTGGCACAAAAGAATCAATTAGATATGGCACTTACTGGTCAGCTGAGAGTTGGATACACCTCCCTCTCTTCTAACACTTCACTCTGTACAAATCAATGATCAAAGCAAATGCAGCCATACAACTCTGTGAGTTTGTAATAAAGCCATTTATTTCTGAAGCCTGTTTCTGTGTGTGGAATTTTCTTATAAAGATAGGTGCTGTCATAACCAGCATTCCCTTCTTGGCAGAGGGAAAAGGAGCAGAAAATCAATGCATTTGTAAACTCAGAACTAATTGAGCCATTCCCAACACTGCATGAAATGCAGCAAGACAAGGACACATTTAATGACTGAGATGTTTTATCTCAAATCCAGGTACCTATGTGGCTTGGAAGAGCCTCCTATTTAATGGAAACTTCAAGTCAAGAGTGTGGGCAGAGATGAAGGCTAAATCTTGTTTCCTCACACAGTGAAGTGGGTAAGATGTCAGTAGTGCCAAGAGGTCCAGTGAAAGCCAAACTTTAGAGATTTTACCTGAGTCTAAGAAAGAAAATAAGCCTAACAGGAGCTGGCTAAAGTGCAAGGCCTGGTAAAGGAACCAACTTCTGGGACTAGGGCACCTCATTTTCCTCACAAATCCTGTTACTACACAGAAGGGGACTTTGAAATGCCTCAACCACATTAATTTAATGGAACTACGCTTCATCTGTTCCATACTTCCTTGGAAAGCACAGCTTGAACAAAGTAATTGCAAAATGTAGCCTACTGTTAACATTTTGCTGCATTTTGATTGTTCTTCAATATCTAATTTCAATATAGTCAGTGCAATAGAATCACAAAACAGCCAAGTTGCCATGTTAACTCAGGTTTCTGAACAGAATTCTCTAGTAAATAAGACCATCCCCAATCTGATGTACAGGAAACTCCTACCCACCTTTCCTCACCTCCCAGCCCTCTCCCCAGAAATGACAGTTCATTTTTATTTTCCCTTTACTTGCTCCTTCACTTGTCTGCAATGCTCTTAATGGGCATAACAAAGAAAGAGAAGAAAAATGCAATTAAATTTTTCATCTGTTTTTTGTCTCAACACTTGCACAGATGTCAGACCAGACATAAACAGATTATTCTTCCCTGTGGGTTTTTTGGTTTTTTTTTCTTGTTTTTTTTTGTTTCTGTTTTGTTTTTTTGGTTTTTTTTTTTTTTTTTTTGTTTTGGTTTTTGTGGCTTTTTTGGGGTTTTTTGTTTTTTTTTTTTTTTTTGTTTCAGGTTGCTTACAACGTAAATCTTTAATTCCTTCTAATTGAAGGCATTTGTCCTGATATCTGCCTCTTCCATCTGAGGATCCTGTGTCATCTTATGCAAGTCCTTCTATTCAGGTTCCAATTCATCTTCTTGCTTGACATTTTCCTAGCTGGAAACTGTGTCTGTAAAGCACCTCCAGAAATGGAGGTGTGATGCTTGGTAGAACTTAATATCCTAGATAGGCTGAAGAATATTTAGCCTGCTCTTACAATAACCATCAGTGCTGTTAAATGATGCCAAGCCACAAAGTGCCTCATCTGAACGATGGGATTAGTCCATTTTGTGACAAATATTGTAACTGCAAAAGCATCTATCACAAAATCCCATAAGGCCAGAAAATATTTCCTGACACAAAGTCATCATACACACACAGATCACAGAAACTTCTGAAATGCGGAACTGACACCCTTCCCCCCCAACCTGCAACAGAAACTTTTACACATTCTTGAAAATGTCAAGATGTATGGAAATGATTCTCTCTATTTTTGTCCCAGGATCTATATTACAGGGCAGAGGAACAACTTGCTGTCAGGCAGGATGAGTATTCTAATAAGCTAGGGATTGGAAAACTTTCCTGACCAAAAATATTTCATTGAAAAGAGAATATACAGGTTAAAACTCTTTCTAGGACTGACCCTCAATCCACCAACAGGTTCTTTAAGGAAAAGAGATTTTTCTCAAGCAATACAATATCTTTGATTCAAGAATGGGAACTACAACATTTGTAACCTCAGCTAAGCAAGCCTACATCTCTCCCAGGCTCAATAACCTTATTCAGTTTAGTTTCTATGCTATTTAACTTCAGTGGTGTGGCTTCTTTCACACCTGCAACAGTGCTCTTAAATGGGAGTAACTCTTAGAGGGACAGTAAAGGGGACAAGGGAAACAAAACTCTGTTCAAGGAGAAAGCAACAATGAGAAGGTCCCTGGCTGTGGCACTGTGTCAGAGACAAGAGGCAGCTGATGGAGAGAGCAGGAGCAGGCTGAGACCAGCTCTGGGAGGAGATCAGAGCACAATTGCTGTCCTGATGGAGAGGTTTGTGTTTCCCTAAGCAGCTCACAGCTAATGGACTCATAACTCTTCCCCATGTGCTCCTATATAGACAGACAGCAGCCACAGCAACATTCCCAGGAATGCAGCAACCAGAGCTCTCCCTGTCACTTCCTTTTCCATCTTTATCCTCTGCAAAGTTGTGACAATTCCCTATGGAGCCAGAGATTTTGCCCCAGACCTGCTGAAGGCACAAGATTCTGAAATAAAAGCATTTTTCTCGTAATAATAATAGGCAAATGAGAAATGCTGCAAGAAGGAAAAAATCACATTTGGGGTACTATTGGATTCTCAGTGCTCTACTTGCACATTCTCCAAAATCCACTGAACCAAGGACTGGTTCCATGGCTAATAAATCTACTTGGTTTTTGCTTTAATCCAAATGAAAGCAGCAGCAGAGAAGGAACAGGCTGTGAATATTAAACACATATTTGTGCAAAATAAAATGCCTATTTCATAAATGTGTTCCCAAATCTGAAGATAACATCTCCAAGAGATTGGACTGGAAGTTAAAAGGTAAAGGTACTGTATTGGGCAGAGCTGAACAACATCCATCACCACTGGAGCATGGAAATACAGAGTAAGGGCTTCAGCAGCTCCCATCCCTGGAATCAGTTATCTAATGATTCATCTTTGCCACAATAACTGCTGCAAAAATCGATTCTACAGCTTTCCTCCACTCTTGGGCTTTGCATGGAAAAGCAATTGTTTAAATTAATTATTTAGTGAGTATTTTCAGAAGTTAAAAATGTAGCACCTAGCTATGCTCTCTGTTTATTTCACAATCATTTAATTTTTTTTTTTTTTAATATAGGCACCTCAGATACCCAGATATGTGATTAAAAACAAACAGTTGTAAGGAATGTCAGTATAAATAGTGAATGAAACACAGTGTTTCAGTTCATTAATATCTGTGTCTTAGGTGACTGCAGGTGCACCTTAATGAATTACATGACTAGTAAAATACAATTAAATGCAGCTGCACATGTTTACAAAACTGCAGAACCAAATTACAGGTATCAGTAGCACCCATAATTCATCCATAATTGACAATTTTCATATTCCTGGAATAAGGAATCAAGTCATGCAGATGATTACTGCATTTGCCTTTGAGCACTACAGACCCAGGTTCATTTCCTATGCAGCACCATAAATGAAACAAATTACATACTTGCAGGTTAAGGCAGACCTGAAAGCAAATGCCCCCATGAATGACAGCCAAAAGCTCAAATCATTCAGGTTCTATTTAGCTGTCAATACAAGTTCATGAATGGCTCTAGCTGACATAACTTAAACATATTGTTAATAAAGTATTATTCTTTACAGAAGAGTCATTGTATGTCTGCTGCAGAACTGGGTTCTGACCCCAGTTATCCATGGGGTGGATTTCCAGGCTTCAAGGACATGACAAGAACATAACAAAGAATGGAATTTGTGACAAAGATTTTGGTTTTCTTTTGTTTATATTTGTGATACAGTCATAATCTCTCCTTTTTTTTTTTTTTTTTTCCTTCTCAGGATCTTTTCTATGGCAATAACTCCTGTCTACATTTAAATTTAAATTTCATTTCACCCACAAACCGTGTTAAGAGCTGATGCTGACTGTCATTCAGACCTTGCCTAGAGAGGCTCCTGAGCAGCCAGCTCTGAGCAGGGTTCAACCAGAAGGCAGCACACCCAGGCTGGATGATGCTGCCCAGTTGACAAGAGCTCACAGTTCCCATCCCTTCCTCCCTAATTGTTTGTCACACCCTCACAGCATTGTACTACCAGGGCTGTAAATTACCCAGTCAACAGCCAGAGAGATAAGGAGCAGCTGGATTCCAGCACTGATCTCCTTAGCTGTATGGAGAGTCACTGGGGAGGAAAATATCTGTGTGTGTGTATGGTATGGACCAGTGCTCAGCTTTAGAGACAAACACAGACCTCCTTCAATCCCCCATCATTCTGTACCCTGCCCATGGCCAGAGAAACACACACAGCACCAGCAACATGCTAGGGCAGAGTTTTGGAGGCCTGCATCAAATTATTGTATTGAAAACTGAAAAAAAAAAAATTAACAGACAATAAAACAAGAAAAAACCAATTATTAAAACTGTGGATAATCAGCTTAGCTTGATCCTATCATGTGTACACAAACAACAACCCTCCTGACAAATGCCTCATGAAAAAGAGTCCAGTTAAAGGGCCATCACTGATACTAAAGTAGAACCAGTCAGTTTCTTCTTTTTAAAACACATGTGTTGTAGACAATACTTTTGGACTGTAACAAAAATTGAAAATAATTAAATGCAGCAGTCTTTATTGTTGGTTCCACTGTGCTTTAAAATGGACAATTTTAAATGGATGGCCAGTTCACATTTTTAAAAGCAAGGAAGAAGAGAACTTGAGTGGAGAATTTGCTCAGAGGCAGTGTGACAACCATAGATGCCAAACATGCAGTAACCCCTGCAATCAATCCAGCTACTCTGGATGCATGACTGTCTTTTTAAAACAAGAGTCCAAGCACAGAAGAATGAAAAGAGGGGGAAGAGAAAAGGAAAGAATAAAGAGGAGAGAAGCTACCCCATGGAAGATACATCAGCTGTATCTTCCAGGGACTTAACTGACTGACAATTTATCCTTTAGGAAATACTTGACTTCACAAAAAAAGAGTTGTTCATTTGATGATTCTTTCAATATTTACCTTACCAACTGGAAAATTTTAGGTGGCTGCACTGCATGTAGGAACAGCACCCAGAAAAACACTGCTATGATTTCCCTCTGCAAAATTAACATGGAGGAAATGCAACAAGTCTAAATTTCCCAAGACAAAGATAAAAAGCAATTTTCTCAGATCATCTGTTGGAAAGTCTCTTTGTTGTCTTTAAAGTATAAGCTAACAGTAGGATTTTATTTTAAAAGAACGGAAGGACAATTTTACAAATTTATACTGACAAGTAGGTGTTTGTTATCACTTAGATTTTGTAAAATGCCATGGTTTTATTTTTGGTTGTTTTATGTGTTCTATTATTGAAAGAAGTCATGGCCATTTCTCAACATGACCAAATGGATGATCTCTGTTTTGTAGGTGGGGAACTTGAGCTCTAGGAATGTCAACTCCTGTGAAGGTGCTCAGCTCTTTAAGGTCTTTTGTTACTTGTCAGAATTTGAGATGAGGAATGAGGGGCTGAGGAACATGTAAATCTCAGTTCAAGATATTTGCAGAGCTTCCATAATGTTGAGCTCATTTGGTATCTGAGCATGCCCTACTGATTCTGAACAGGTCAAGGCTATTGCAATGTTATTAGCAGCAAAAATCGCTTCTCAGTCTAAACCCACTTTTTTTTTTTTTTTTTTTTTTTTTTTATGCTTAGCAGACATGAATATTTTTTCCAATCTAACACATCTCCAAATACTTTCAACAGTCACAGATGTGAAGACTGGAGGTTTCCACTCTTGGCTCAACCAGGATTTCTGCAATGCTTTTGCCAAAACAGCAGTTTGTACCAGTCTCACTGCAGAGATGCTGTGTGATGCTCTGTGCCATCAACATCCCTTCATTGCCTACTGATGGCTGAAAACCTGCCCCTGGTGCAGGCAGCTGTGTGGTGCCATGTGTGGCCCTGTGTGGTGCCATGGTTTTGTCCCAGCAGTGCCCAAATGGTGCCAATGTCACCATGGTCATTTGCTAATACGTGTTCATCAGAGCTTGTCATCCTGGGAGTCAGGGAATCACACAATGGTTTGGGTCCAAAGCAACCTGAAAATCATCTTCCATCCCCTCTGTCACAGGCAGGGACACCTCCCACTAGACCAGAGTGCTCCAAAAACCCAATCCAACCCAGCCTAGGAAATCACAGAACACCAAGAAAAATCATTTTGCAGATTAGGAGAAGGAATAAATTATGACTGGGCAAGAAGAAGCCCACCATGAGCTGAAGTGTCACCGTGTTTAGGACAGTGTAATGTTGAGATGTTTTGAGGGGACGTGGTGCTTTCTGCAGAGGAGATACAGGGCCATATGACAGACTCCCTCTGAGGTCAGAGCTAGTGACCCCCTTGACATCCCCAGATCAGGCTGGCTTGCAAGTGCCTCACAGAGAGCAAGAAGAGTCCAGATCTCTCCCCCGTGGGACCCAGAGGAAGCAGCTCTGGTAGATGTTGCCCCAGAAGATCCAAACCAGCTCTTCAAGACTTGGTGGGGAGGTGATTGAAAGCTATTGTGAGCCTCTATCCACACAATCCTCCCACTGCTCTGCCCCCCAAAGAAAGACAGCCCTGTAATACACCCCAGCTTTAACAGGAGCTACTTATATCCTGTAGTAGGAGGCTTTACCAGCTTCTCTGAGTTTCCAAGTGATATAACACAAATCTGTCACCACAGATGGTCTCGCCGATAGCATCTGTGGCTGAAGTGCTGAGAAAGGAAGCCATACTTCTTACCACTGTGTATAAAAAGAAAACCCTCCTGCAGTAATATTTCACTGCTGACAGCATAGCATCTCTGTTTAAAAAAAACACAATCGCTCATGTATCCTAATATTCTGCCTTTCTAAATAATAAAATCCATCTCCGTGTTAGCAGCCTGTCTAGTCGATATTTCCCCTATAAAGCTAACTTATATTCCATTTCTATGTCCAGGATCATCTTTAATGGGAGGATAATGAACACATTACAGAGTCCCGTTTTTCTATATGTTACAAAAATCCCTATGTCTTCATTACTTAAAAAAGGGGCAGCTCACAGGACTATTTTTCAACTCTGACTTCACCACATACACTAATCCTTTCACTGTTATTTTGTCAAGATTTATTTTGCAGACACAGATACATGTGGAATTCACATCATGGATTTCTCTCCCATATCTATAATCACAGCCATCTGATTGAGCCCACATCCACAACTGCATCCCTGCCTGCTAATGTATTTCTCTAGGATTTATTTCAGTGCACCAACAGGACTGTATCTCTTCCTCAGCATGTTCAAATGGTCAATTCTAGGAAGGAAAGAAGTCCCTAAAGTTATCAAAACACTCTATTTCCATTTTCAGTAAATGTAGAATGCCTCTTTACCAATTAATTTTATCTAAACCACAGGAGTGGCTGGGCATTGCTCTTGGTCAGTAAAAGCTTTTCTGGAAGTACAAACGTCTCAGTGTAAAAGTCCATTACCTCACATCCCTTATAAGATATAAGCAAAGGCTCTCTCCTTCAGAAAAGTCTGCACAAGCATAAATTCAGCATGACCTGAAACTCCAACCCAGCAAATCAAATTTCATTACATTTATATCTCAAAAGCATGAGTCTGCAAGATAAATGCCATGATTCCTTTTGCATTCTAATAGAACCTGAAAATTAGGATCAGTTTTAACTGCTTAATATGTGACAGAATTAAATTTATATGATACCTAAATCTAGGCAGGGGATACAAATATAAAAAATAAAAAAAGCCATATGTAGACAGCAGACTTTGCATAGTTGCACTGTGATGGAGTTTAAACAAACATACCTTGAGAAAAACATTAAGCTGTAATCTGCTCATACACCTTCCAGAAATGGAATTTGATAGGAAAACATGTTAACTTTACCACATTTAGGAGGCATTTTTAAATTTAGAGGATATTAACAATCATAAAGCTTTACTTTCCTCTTTTTTTGGCCTGTTTCTTTAAAAGACTTAAAATTGTAAGCTGGACTGAGCCTTTCCCATCTAGTCTGGTGCCCTGGTATCATTAATTTGTAATAAGAGCAGGAAGAGGAGAGACCTAATACCTGGTTTGCTACATGGTAATTGTGACAAGATGACCTGGTTTGGTACAAAAACAGCTTTAGCCACCTACTTTATGATAGCCCTTGCTGTTAAACAGCTGGCAGAGACACATGTACCATATTATGACAAGATGACCTTTAAAGGTCCCTTCCAACACCAACTATTCTGTGACTCTGATATTATCTTAATACCACCTTTCAGATAGATGTATGTTTCAAATATGAACAGCTTAGAGAGGAGAACAGGGAAAACTAACAGAAAGCTGGGGAACAGGTGATGTAACAGGTTGTTATCTGAGAGACAGGTAGGGATGACAACCTTCCCTCTTTTGGCCATGGATATTGTGCCCTGTTCTGATCTGATGCACAATCCTTTTTTCATCATTTGGATACTCACAGCCTGGGGTCAGCTGAAATCAGGAAGCATAATGCCCATAATATAGTGGGACATCAGGTCCAGTTTGGCTGGAAAACATTTTGCTTAGAAGGATTTATGTCAGCAAAGTTGCTGGAAAATATATTATTTCATAAATAAAAGGGCTGAGACGAGTGCTAAAGCTGCAAAGTCAAAAAAGCATTATCCAAGCTGCTGCCAGGTCTAAACACCTGACATTAAAACAATGCATAAGTGGTCCATAATTCCATGTTCCTGCCCAGATCAGTGTAGTTCAGGCAGTGATGCAGACTGTGCAACACTTACCCTTCCCTTCAGCATCCATGTGCAGCCCCTTTGCTCCACGCTTTGCTCAAAATCCAAACGCAGCAATAAATGAAACAATAAACTTGCTGAATTCCCCACAAAAGAATACTTTATTCACCATCCTACTTACACAGGCAAAGAGATGGGTGTCCTGAGGAAAATACAAGCACTGAGGAGCCCTGCCACAGGGAGAGCAGCAAGCTCAGGAGACTCATGGAGAAGATGTCACTTTGTCTAAAATCTGCATGGGACAGACAAATGGGATAAATGGATGTTTTAAGCCTTAGATGTAATGAAGAACAGCCCTATCAATCATTTTATTGCTGTTGCAGAATGGTTTCTCTCTTTTTGCCATGCAGGGAAGCTGATTTTTGCTGAAATGCATTGCCCATGGAATTTCTGCCCTGCCAGCAGCTGCATTCCATGGACCACAAGGATCCCACCAGCAAGGATCCCATGTGCTGTCCCACCTGTCCCTGGTGTCCACAAGACACCAATTCTCATTTCACACTGGTTCACAGAACCACATTAAGCCATTAAAGTTTGCATTCTGTTTATTAAAAGTTTAGCAATAAGGTGAATGTTTCAGAGAACCCTCTGTCATTTTTGGGCTGTTTTAACCAAAAGACTTGCACAGCCATTGAAAAATTGTTCCAAATCACACCCATTTTTACCCATAGATTTAAGATATGAAATCACTAATCAGGGAATGCTTGGAGAATTTAGATACTTCTCAATTAAAAAGTCCAATTTTCTGTGATATATATAAACTATTGTTTGTTTTTTACCTTCCCTGTGGAGTGATATCTATCATTTTCAGCAGGAAGCCAGGGCTATTTGTTTTTCAAAGATAGCTCTTTGGAATTAATTACTCTGGTATTAGACTAAGTGACAAAACAGGTAGTGCAGAACCGAGGGTAACAAGAAATTTTGTCTTGCAGCTTTTTAGAGTAAAATTATTCTCCTAACGTGACTGACAGCATACCATTAATCACTATTTAACAATTATTACAGCCAAGACATATTAAAAAACAACTCTAGATTTTTCAGTGCTAGTTATGCTTATTTCATTTTCTAATTGCTGGCTTAATTTTTTAAATGTCAACAAAAGACAATTAAATTCTTGTTGTAACTGTTCAAGCCAAACACACATAATGAAAACTTAATGGATGCACTCTGCTTAAGATTCTGTTGGAGTTCCTTCCATCTGATGGCACTGTATCAAATGTGACAGCTGCTCTCCAGTGTCCAGCCCACCTGAGGTACCTCTGCTCCATCCAGAGAGTTTGGGTGTTGTTTTGGTGCTCCCCATAACTGGCAGACAGTTAAAATCTCAACTGAAACGTTAATTATTGAGCTGTTTCCCAAGATGTCAGAGCCAGGATGGCAATTGCAAAATGGCTGTCAACATTCTGACTAAAAAGTACTGGTTTATCTTTATGAACCACCCTCTCTGCTGTGATTGTCAGAAAACAGCACCAGGCAATGCTTTATGGTGCACCAGCAGACCCAGGGATGCTGCCTGATGAGTCCTCTTTTCCACACTGAGAGTTGCAAAGAGAGAACAAAACTGAGCAGCACCTGCTGACTTGCACGAGTGCTGTGGCTCAGGGTACAGCAATAAATCAGGTTAAATGAGAATGCTGGTTTATTATGTTCTCATCCTCCAGAAAATTCTTTCTAGTTTCTGCCACGGTTTGTTGTCATCTTAGTTCTGCAGATAAAACTGTTTATTGGGTCACATAGACTGGATCTCTAAAAGCAACGTGCTTTGGTGGGAGGGTGGGATCAGCACATAACCACAGGGGGAGCAGGTACAGAAGGTAAAACTCAGAGACAGTGTGAGTCACAAAATCATTAAGGTGGAAAAGATCTGCAAGACCACCTGAGTCCAACTGTTAACCCAGCACTGCCATGTTCACCTCCAAACCATACCCCCAAGTGCCAAATTCACCTTTTGAACCAGTCAGCCTGGTTGTGCTAAAAAACAGAAAAAAAAAAAAAAATCAGTGGTTGATGACCATCACAAGAGCAGTGATTTTAAAATCAGACATAACCTGCAAAACCTTTCAGGGACAACCTTAGAAATGATAAAACAGCTCTCACAGTGGTGTAACCCTGCTGAAGCCAATCATATCAGGGTCTGTGTGCCATGTTATGTGGATTTCAGGTGAAATACAGGAAACATGGCTGTATAGAGATAGGTATAGATGATATCAATATAAATATAGATAGATATAGATTATATAGATAGAGATAATATATATAGATATAGATATATTTCAGTTTAAGAAAGCCATGGGGGAAAACCTGCCAGCAACCTGTCTGACAGACAGGAGTGTGAAAAAAATCATGTCACCAGGGCAGGTAAATTTCCATAGTCATGAGGTCAGCACAAAGGAGAGGGACCCCATTTTAATCTATTACTTTTTAAAATCTGTCACAGTATAAAGAGCTGAACACAAAATACAACATCAAAAAAAAACCTTTCTAAAGCATGTGTTGTTTCAGAAGACAGGGACCTCTAAAAGTAGAAAACTAGACAGAGATACTCCCTTGCTCTTGGAGTTTTATTAGAGAGCACAGTTGCCATACAAAACTGAAAACAGAAGATAAGCTCAAAGCAAATGGATGCTTTTTCCTGCCTATTGCATTGCTGACAACAGATGTGTTTTCTAGTCTCTGGGAAAACATGAGAGAATTTCCTGTTTTAGGAGTAGAACTGCACAGAGGCACCACCAATGACCTGCTGAGCCCAGTAAGGAAGAGAATACCCAGCCACAGAATATTTTGCTCCTTTTGCTTTATAGCAAGAGGCTACAAACCAATAGGTCCTGACCTTCAGCTGAGCCTTCTGACAAGAATACAAGTGTGGCACTGGAGCAGGGCTACAATTAACTGCCAGACTGAAAGCAGACTGGGGTGGAAAATAGAGGGAAGAAGGAAAGTTGTGTTAAGAAACTGCCAGGGTGGATGTGGAATGAGAAAGAGGGGAAGATGAGGAGTGAAGGAATGAAGGAATGAGAAAGAAAAGAAGAGGAGGAGAGAAGGGATGAGGGAAAGAGAAAGAAAGGATGAGAAAGAGAGAATGAAAGAACAAGGGAACGAGAAATAAACGAAAAAGAAAGAGAGAAAGAATGAAGGAACAAGAAAGAAAGTGAGAGAAAGAACAAAGAAATGAGAAAGAAAGAGAAAGAAAGAATGAAAGAACAAAGCAACAAGAAAGAAAAAGAACAAAAGAATGAGAATGAAAGTGAAAGAAAGAATGAAAGAACGAGAAAGAAAAAGAAAGAGTGAAAGAATGAGGGAACAAGAAAGAAAGGAAAAGGAGGAGAGAATGAAAGAACAATAATGTCTCAGGGGCTCAGGAAGGGGATGGGGAAAGGCAAGGTAGTGAATTTATTTTTAACATTTCTCTAAGTTTTTTTTTGTTTTAATTTTTACCTCTAGGACAGGGCAAAGGTGGGGATGTGCATGCACGAAAAGGCTTTTTGGGCAAAGCTCCATATGTTTCTGCTTGTGTCTGATTCTTCTTCTGTTTCTCTTTTTAGGGTGGAAAAATTTAAAACATACATCTTAATAAGTCCTTTTTTTAAAAATAGGTGAAGATACAAGACTTTCTTGAAGCAGTTGCCATGGAGAAGCTGTTCAAGTGAAGAATAATTACTAGGGCAAAATCACATACAATATGGGGACTGATCCTTCAGATTTTACCCATGCACAACTCCCACAGAAGTCAACTTGTTATCACATATTTTTAGCAAGCCAGGAAAAGAAAAAGAACTTATACTTCACTCCTTCTAAATGAAAAAAGAAAAAAATCATTTGTTTGCATAACACAGCAGAGAGAATAGGCTTTTTCAGCAAAAGTCTTTGCTGAAGACTCTGCAAGCCACCTTGTAGCACAGGTGGGCTGTTTTCACTTTTAGGATCAAAGAATTAATTACTGAGCAGCAATTTGTAAGTTCATGGTGTGCTCTTTCCTATAATATCAGAAATATTGCAGAATGTGTACTTAAAACAAAATGAAGTCCCTCTTTTTTATTCAATAAAAAAAAAAATTGCAAATCCAAAGAGAAACATTTTTATACAAGTTCCAGCTGGCTACTGATGCTGACTTGCAGAAAGAACCAACATTTCTTTGTCCTGAACACACATAAGTCCAAAATTAGAGATTTGTCTCTTCAAACAGTGGTTACACAGGACTCCTAATGCTTCAAACTGCACCTTGCACAGAAGTTCCAGTAAATTAATTCCCCCCTCAGCTGCATTGCCTTCTCCTCAGGCAGGCTGAAAGCAAAGCTCTGAGGCTGGGAGTGTTCCCTCCAGCCCTGGAGGCACTGCTCACTGGGGATGTCCCTTATCATCCCCCAGAGGGTCCCATGCCACCCTTTGGAGGTGGCTCAAAGCCACCCTGCAATGTCATCTGGCTGAAAGCACATGGGGCTTGTTGCAGAATCTGTTCTGCCAAAATAGGCACATCCCTGCTGGACAGCCCCTCTCTGTCCCCCTGCAGAAGAGAGGGACAACAGCAATCACAGAGCTGGCTCAGGCACAGCCTGGGGACAAAATAATCCCACTGGGCCATGCAACACAGCCCTGATGGTTTCAGCACATAAATCCACATGGTGTGGGGGCAGCAGAGCATGGAGAAACCCTGGCACAGCCTGAGCTCCACCACCTTGGTACGGGGGATCATCCCTGCCAAAGTTTGCTGCCTTTTCCCTAAAACAGGTCACCATGGAAGCAAGATAAACAAAAAGAAAGGAGCCCTCATTCTGGAAAACACGGGGTACTTATGCTGGTACAACTGGAGGTGTGGAATTGCACAGGTGTAATGACACCACTGAACCTGCCCAGGTGGAAAAGCTCTGAGGCCCCCTGGCTCCAGTCACTGCCAAATACCCACAAACTCTCAATGGCCCATTCCCAAAACAGCAATTACCATTCTTGAAACAATACTTAGAGACGTGATGCTCTTCAAATTAATCTGTTGTATTTTCATTACAGAGTTTGGTTTGTGTGCACATCCTGTGATCATAACACACCTGATGGGTTTATTTTCTCTTGTCCAAGATCCATTTCAGAAGAATAAACTAATTACAAATTGGGATCAGGCTTACAAGACCTGTGGTCCTCATGCTGCCATTTAATCCTAACAGGATTGTGAATATATGGGTTCCCAGCAGTGGAATGAAGTCCAGCTTTAGGGCAGGGCTGTTAGGATTCTCAGCATCTTTCCTGTGCTGCATTTGGCAGAAACTTGCCCACAGCCTGAAGCAATTTAGTGTTTTGGATATTAATACTGAAGGAGACCTTAAGAAAACCAAACAAACTCCACAACCCAGTAATAAGAAAAAGTTTTTTTTTCTTGAACTACCCTAATTAAGTCACCAGTTATCACCTCCTACAGCAGTAAAAAGAGAATACAATTAGGAAATTTAATTAATTAAGCTGAAGGCAACAATACCTATTTGAAACCCCTCAATGCACCAAGATCAGACCAGATCAGTGCAGCAGTGAGTGTTTAGTGCTGAAGGAGGCACTGAGCCCATCCATGAGATTCTGCAAGCAGGTCCTGCCTGGGGTGATCCATCCCTCTCCAAACCAGCACCTGTCCTAGAGGTGTCCTCTAGATTCTCCTCACACCCAGAATTAAAGACAAAACAATGGCTGTCCTCTATGTCAGACTGAGGGATGTGAGAAACAACCATCACCTTCTCAAGCTACAAAAAAACCAAAAATAAGGTGGGGGTACAAATGCATGTGTTATCATTATAAATAAAGGCATTGTGTTCCACTGACAGCTATAAATATCAGGGAAATCAGATTGATCAAAAGGTAAGGAGCTGGTTCTTGAGAGAGTCAAGCCCTCAGCAGTTTCCAGAAACTCAGGAAGATTCTATTAGAGCAGTAGGACACCACAGTTAAAAAAATAAACAGTAGATGGTGAAAAGCTGAAAAGTAAATGATAAGAGCTAAATTAACTACAGCCTTAATGAGCTATGCTTAAAATACAGGCAATGAAACCCCAGTGAGGAGGAACTAACAGAATTATTCACTGCTATTTTCATAAAATGCTGTAATGTTTGCACAGATACTGAGGGAGCCAGCCCAGCTCAGGCACACAAATTGAGGTGGAAAAGATGGGTCAGGAAATGTGCTGAGAAGGGTGACCCAATTAACTC
This sequence comes from Erithacus rubecula, assembly GCF_903797595.1. NCBI lineage: Eukaryota > Metazoa > Chordata > Aves > Passeriformes > Muscicapidae > Erithacus > Erithacus rubecula. Next base: position 15,564,654 of record NC_136665.1, on the reverse strand, counting down.
CCATGAGGGGACTGCTCTGCCATTCCACACTCTTCCTAAAAGAGGGGAATTGTGAGAAAACCAAGCTGAAAATCCACCATTTACAAATTCTGTCCACTCAGAGGGAGAAGGTCCAAATGGTGCAAACTCCATTTACAGATAGAAGAGAAAAAGTGTGGTAAGAGCAGAGCAGATGTTTGGGATGGAAGGGGAGTGACTCTTTCACCTGAACACAGCCTGGGGACAGGAGCAGTGAATAATGGAGAGGCTGTAAATTGAAACAGAACCTCAGATCCTGTCCACAACCTCCCACCTCTCCTTCTGCAAAAACCAGCATGGATCAGTCAGCAAAACACCTTGGGTGGCTTCTTTAACACAAAAAAACAAGTTCTTTTCTGTGCTGTTTCACCATGGCAGAGTGTATAAGCAGTTTTGATGTAAACTGAAATAAGCTGCTAGGAACAAAAATAACTGCACATTCATTTTATCTGGTTTGGTAAACTGTTGTAAACCTGTTTGCCAGCTACTGCCCTGGAAAGAAACCAGAGTGCCAGGAAAAAGGAGAAGATGAGGAGGGTGGTTATCCCTGAGACAGCAACCACTGGGACAGAGGGAGAGCCAGGGTAGGTTTGAGGATTTGCTTTTAAGAGGGAAGGAAGGGATGTGGAAAAGGGAGAAACAACAGCAAGAGTAACATAAATAAATGAGACAAAGGAGGGGTAAGGAAAAAAAGGAAAGAGGGAAAAATAAAGCTTGGATCAGTTATTGGTGTGCTCTGAAGTGTGATTTTAGGGGATCACCAGAAGAGAAGAAGCAATTTGAAGATTTTATATTGGAACTTCAGCAACAGGGATGGGCTCCTGAGGTGCAGAGGACAGGTAAAGCTCCCACAGGAGTTCCATACTGGAGAAAAAAACCCAAAGCAGGAATAAGGCAGGAAACAATAGCTTATGACTTATTTTTGGGAAACGGCAGCAGCAAATACTGGGACTGGAAAAACAGAGTGACAGACATGACAATTTCAGCAAGACTGCATTTAGGAAAGCACTTTTCTATTGATGACATAGCTTTCCAAGAAATAAACACAATGAAAATAAAGCACACACATGCATCTAGTGTTGTGGAAATAAGACTGTGAAATACCCATAGAAATGAACTGATGATTTACACCCAATTAGAGATTTTCTGATTTTCCCTCTCCCATGATTTTTTGCTGATAAGTCTATAAAAACAATAGACAAACAAACTTGAAATACTGCTGACAAATTCCCAGAAGCCCAGAGAGCACATTTTTCAGAGCTGGTATCTAACTAATAGAGAGAGAAAGAAAAGCAATTAAATAAGAAAAAAATAAGCAAGCAACTCATTCCTCAAATGACTCATTTTTCACTTAAAGGGAGTCTTTCCTCTGCCTCCACTGCCCTTTAATAGCTCCTTCATGCCAATACCACTTCAGGTCATGAAAGGATAACAAGTCCTGGCTCTTTTCAGGATCATGTCCTACCTGTTATCCCATGCAGGGAGCTTGGTGTCACCTTTTTCTGTACAAAGCAGATTCCTCATCCAACCTGAGCTTTTGATTCCCCTCCCCAGGGACTATTTTTGACATCTTTTATCGAGGAATTTTTCTGTCAAAGGGCACTTGTTGACACTCCTGCCTAACAGCACTTCCATTAGAGCACAGAGCCATCTCAGGTAAATTTGCAGATGGCCACTTGTTTTTTGGGAAAGCCAAGGTTCCCCAGGCTCTGCAGTGGGATAGCTTCCCAGTTTGACATTTTCTGTGCTGAAAACATGATTGCTGTACTTATTGGCTGTCCCTAATGCACACAGCAGCATTTGGTTTTGTGCCTATGCCTCCCCAAGGAGCTGTAATGCTTCAGAGATAATTAACCTATGGACCTTTTGACATTATTTGCAGCAGAAATGGGTTTTAGATGCCCATATTGGCTCTATGGGCATAAGGTGAGACGTGGCCCATTCTTGTAGCTGATGGACATAGGAAAATAAGTTTCCATGGCTGCTCCCACACAACAGCCCCTTTCACTCACAGTGAAGAGCTGAGGCTCCCACAACAGGGTTTAAGGTCTTTGTTCCAGATCCTATTTGCAATCACATATCCAAGTCCCACTGTTACTGGATAAATGAACATTCCATTGCCCCTGAGCACTGTGGTATTTTCCTTTGGATATCTGGAAAGAGAGAGGATTGGGTACCAAGAATCAATTATGGAAGCCTGTTCCTGGAAGGGTAAAAAAAATCAGGGGAATAGAAAGTTCAGTTTTCCCATTTAGATGAGACATCTCCATCACTGGTAAAAGTGTCTTATGTGCTGATGATAGGGCAGAGAGAAGGAACTATTGTAAAATGCTGATTTTACTGTTCTTCCAGATAACACAATAGGAAGAATAACTCAGATGTCAATCTGTACTCTGTCTCTTTTCATTCCAGGACAATGTGTTACTAAGAACTGGCACAAGCAAGCAATTTAGTGCTTAATAAGTACCTAAGAGAATTAGGGTCCTAATGACTACAACTGAACTACTCAACAGCCCCTAAAATCCAATGAAAGCATGGCAATAAACTGAAAGAGAAGCTGGATTTTGTGCTTCAAAACTTTCCTCCTTTTTTCTTTTAAATTGGTTTTAAAATCCTTCTTTGTTAATTACTTATATACCCATGTCCTGTGTTTTTGAAAAACAAATTGAACTTGGCCCCTGGCTTCCTTCCAAGCATGGAATTTTGGTTGGGTGGTTTTAATGGCAAATGTAACAAATTGTGTAAGAGATTTGGGGGGGTTTATTGTTGTTATTGTTGTTTTGGGCTGGGTTTTCTTGAGCTTTTCGGCTCTGGATAGCTGTCCTTCTCTTATCTTCTTGTTTAGGTGTCAGAATAGTGTAACAGTTGTAATACTTGTAGGGAGCCACAGCCAAGGGCAGGGGCCACTCTCAATCCAGTCCATCCTTATATAATCCTCAGGGTGCTTTAGGATCTGCCAGTTACAGCAAACAGGAATTTTTTTGTCCCAAAGGGTTTCTCAAATAGTTAAACATTAATGTTGTCAAAATGTATTTCACCAAAACAATTACAATTATCTGGTTTTCTGAAACTCCCCTCCCAGCCCCCGCAGTATTTAAATAATTTATGCAAGGAGTTGAGAAGTTGAGACTTGATCCTGAATATTCTTTCATAACAAAGTATTGTAGCCCACAGCACTGAGAATAAAATTAGTCACATACATACATATATATAGTCAATTTAATACATGGTCTCCATGTCAATATAGTGCTGCAAAAGTACAAAAATATCATTATTGTGAACAATAGAAGAGTTTGTTGTTTGGGGTTTTTTTGCTTGAAAAAAAAAATAACATAGAGCTCACATGTATGTGAATTTATTTCAGTACTACTTTGTCCTAAATTTATCAAGATCTTACTGAATCCTGTTGCACTGGCTATTAAGGAGAATTCTTGAGTTTGCACTAAATACTGTCAGGTTCAGCTTCAGCTATAGTATCCATGAAAAAACTGCCCAAGGCCTCTTGGAACTCCAGGCTGCACATGCAAACCCATCCTGTTAATGTGACATGATTGAACTAATGGAAGACAAAAAACCATATGGCATTCTTCTAGCTCAGAAAAATAAAACCAGATTAATTACTTAATGAATAAGTAATGATTACACGAAATGCAAATGAAAATAAAGAAAGGCTTCCCAGAGCCCTGTTACTCTGCAGGTCTGATTTCTGTCCTGGGCAATTCTGAGGAGCACAGAGTGACAATCATCTGCTGGACCCCAGATCCCTAAGGAGACAAGGTTTGAGGTGCCAAGCACAGGGATGCAGCACTATGCACGTTGGGAAGTGTTTAAATGACTCTAAAAACAATGAGAAAACCCATAGCAGAGATGATCAGAGGACTGTGAGAGAGTGGTCTCAGAGGGGATTCACAGTTGTGGTTTTCAGGTCGTTTGGGACTTACTCAAAAAGAGAGGAGGATGGCAAGAGATTCCATATCTTCCCAATGGACCAGATAAGCTTCAAAGACAGGGATTTCCAGCATTTATTTCTTTGTATTTAATGCCAAAAGGCAAGTGGCTCCCTGGCTTTTGTATCTCCACACATACCTCCCAAAATCAAGAATGAGCTAAAATTATCTTACTGAGAAAATACTTACTGCATTTTCAAGTGAAAAATAAAAAGAAAAAAGAAATAAACTTGTTGAGATCCACAGGCCATTATAGAGTAGCAAAGTATCAGGAAAGCTGAAGTCAGATGTTCCACAGACCCGAGCTGTAAGTGCTGATCTAATTAAATACACAACCAGACTCTCAGAGCTATCAAAAGCTGCTTATTAAATTAAATAAACAAAAGCTGATTAATAAGACACTTGGTGTTAAATGGTTAGCCTCCTGCTTGCTCTGCAATGTTCATTCTATAACAATAAATGGAAAATCATCATGCCTAAGCATGTCTAAATCTGGGCTAGAAGGATTCTTAATAAATTCCTGCAGTGAGGCAGACCAAACAAAGAATAACTGGCATGACAGGATGATACAGCATATAGAAAAAAAGGAAAATTTGAAGCACTGTCACAATTAATACAAGATCTATTTGACTCTCAGTGAGGAAATAATGAAATTGGTTGGACCAATTTCCTTTGTGACCAAAATGAAATAGGATTCAGGGGTCCTGCTGTCTGGAAAAGAGTTCCATGGTATTACAGACTCAAGAAATGCAAAGCTCCAAGTGTCTGCACACACAAAGGTTGCTCCCTGTCCCCCTCAGTGGTGCAGATGATGACTTGAGTTCAAACCCTGTCAGGTCTGCATGTGGTGCAAAGGTCCTGGGCAGCAAGGTCTGTTCAGAGAAAATCCAACCTGGGCAGAAAGCTGCAATAAACTCTTTAGCTTCCACTGCAAGTAAATCAGGTTAATCTTCTGTTTTCTAACACAAATATTCCCAAAAGATCCAAACTCCCTCTTGAATCCCAACTGACCATCTGGCTCAGGGTGTGAAGCTGTAGTGCCCAGTGCCCACCAGCCTAATTAGATTAGAGGGTAAATACCTTTATCAGTGTGGTTCTATGATTGTTTTCTGCAAATAAGCAGAATAAAGAGTAGAATGGTTCCCTGGCACAGCTGGGGTGCCTTGGAGAGCTGACCCAGCAGGCAGTAACAGCCCAGCACTGCTCCCTCCTAACACATCCCAGCTCCACCAAGGTGTCTGCAGTTTACAACCTGTGTTTCAGGATTTCACTGTTTGGGGGGAAAACAAATGTTCTAATGAATATCAGGCCCAGATAAGGGGCTGCTGAGCTTCTTCAGTTTGACACAGGAATTACAGACACTTCAACATCTCCTTTTCAAGACCATTCACTTGAGTGGAACAAACTCAGTGAAATGTTCCTATTGCATGAGTCAACCAAAAAACCACCTGGGAACACTGCAGCTCACACTTCTCTTTCCAAGGAGGAGCAGGTGAGAAGAAAAACACACCCCAGATATTAACTGTGCTGTGTAATACACACTGAAAGCTGTTCAGGTGCAGCTGTGAATTTGTGGCTACAAACACTTGCAGAGAATAGGAAGAACAAGGTGGATGCAGTCAACCCTGGGACCAGATCTTGGCTTGTTGGATAATCAAGTGAAGTTTCCAAGACCTTCAGCTGAAAAATAATTGTTTTAGAGCTTTTTGGTTGCAGGAAAATTACTGAGAAGCAAATTATTAATGTAGCCTTGCTTAGCTACTTTATAACAACTGTGAGAACATTCAGGTCACAGAAAGCATAGGGCAGAATATTAAACTTGCTAAATCATAAAAACAAAGACAGGAAAACAACTGGTGTGAGAGTTTGCAGATAGAACAACAAGGGGTAAAAAGAGCAGTGAGATTTTACACAGCAACAGTTCTGTCAGTGTTAAATAATGAGGCTGTGGTAGTGCCTTATTTACTGGAATGAAAGGATATTTAAATAGCCAGGTAGCTTGTTTATAATTTCTGAAAAAAAGTAAAAACTACAAGGCAAAGGCCAAGTTGTGGGTTTTTTTTTTCTTCTTGCCAAGCAGTTCTTTAATTCAAATTGTTTCTTGTTATGCCCAGTGAAGAGATGCTCTGAATGTTAGTTTTTATAAGCCATTATTTAGCTGGTTAATAAGAGGGAAGGAGAAAAAAACAAAACAAAACAAAAAATCTGCTTTCTAAGAAAGATCAACAATTACCCAAGAGTTATTTGACAAACTTTCTATGCCAATTACAGCTGCTGGTGGTCAGTGCTTTGCCTGCTCAGTACCAGTGCAGGATGCAAGGAGGTGTCTCCTGAAAGCTTCTGCCTTGGCACTGAAGCAAAACAAACCCAAAATATGATATAGTTAAAGCCACTAAATAGAGCAGCTGCAGAGGAGTGAGTCACAAAATCATGACCCCATTCCCCAGTGGGATGGTGCCAAGACCTCCACACTGCACTAATGAGGGAGGTTAACGAGCTCGTGCAGAGGTGAAATGGACAGCACAGCCACTATGGAAAAATTGGGTCTGATGAAAAGGCCAGCCAGTTATTCATTCTTCACATGCACTGAACACAGGGATCACCAGGTGGATCTAGTCTTTTCTGGGCACAAACATGGCAAAAACACTCCTGTCCTGAGGGGGAAGTTTGCTGTGAAAATTACAGCAGTATCACAGGGCTGCTTGCTGAGCCCTGTGCAGCCTGGATCTTCCACATGCCATGGCTCAGCTGGACCCCTGCAGTCAGCAAACATCTCCACTGGATCATGGCTGCATGCCCTGCATTGGTACTGCTCATATGAAACTCCTTTTCCCTTTTTTCACATAAATGCAACACCAAAAGAGGTGTCCTTTCTTCATTAAAAGTAGTTCACATCCAATTAATAATTGGTCCTCTAAGGGAGTTTCAAATCAGGGCTTGGACTTGATTTGATATCCCAAGCACTATATCAAGAGGCTGAGGAACAACTTGTTCTCATTCTGTGTGAGTCACATCCTCTCAGCATCCATGCACTCAGGCATGCCTCAAAAGAGGAAAAAACCCTATGCTAATTTCCAGGCATATGATCCTCCTCTGGGGTTTTTTTGCTCCGTTTAAGATTAAGCTTTTAGAGTTATAATGGATATTGCATCATCAGGCTAGCTTTAATATGTAAAAGAAAGGCTAATTATATGCTGTTTGGTGGTGGTAGCAAAACTATAAAAATCAAAGCAGTTTTCTTTATCTTGTTTTTCCTTTGAATCCTCATGGCTCAGGGAAAGCAAGGAGCTGACAGCCTTGGGCTATGAAGAAAGCCAGGGTGAAATTGGCCCCTGTGCAGACCACAGGCAACAGGATTGTGCACAACTTTCTCAGGACTGACACGCTCCTGCAAGTTTGATTTTCATCCTTTAAAAGAAAACAGGGGCTGCAGAGACAACAGAACCCAGCTTTCCCTGCCAGGGAGAGCAGCTCAGCCTCACTGCTTGCCTTGGAAGTGCCTGAACAATGCTGAGCAGAACTAGCTGACACTGGAAATATTTGAAAATTCCACATGCCCTGGGGCAGGTGGCTGTGCCCTGACCACTGCTCCCCAGTTTTTGGGAAGAAAACAGGAACAACACAAAGCCTGGGATCTGCTCAGCATGAGAAGGCATCTGACACATCTTCAAAGCCTGGTGCTGGTTGAGCCACCATGAAGGTATGGACTGGAAAAGCTCTTGCAACCCAAGAGGCTTTGTCACAGTCTGGAAAGCAAAAGGATTTGATTTTTAAGGGTTTGTTCCAATAGATTAAAAGCTAGTGCCGATTATTTTTCACATTTTCCTGGGTTCCAAAGAAATTTCAAGATTCTGCCAGCGTCCTGGGGGTTTTATTTAGAGTGCTAAGGAACCAAACTGGGCAGGCAGTGGGAGCTCAGCACTGTGGGGGAAACTCCTCTCATCTCCACGCCAGTGTTTTCTAAACCAGAGCCAAAGGCAGAGCACTTGGCTGTTCATCCACCAAACACCACTGAATCAAAATATTTATCCTCTAGTTAATCACTAACACAATAGATTTGGATGTTCCTAATTGCAATGTAATGACTGAGTAGGTAAATCCTGGCTGGATGGGGACTGCATTCACACCCAGCACTGTATCCATCCATATAGAATTCCCTTCTTTAAAATATTCTTTGTATTTCCAAAATATCCATATAAATGCACCATACAGTCTATATTCTACAAAAGCTGGGATCTACATTTAAGACATGGCTGGATGAAGAAAATAGCACAGTTCCATCAGATTTATGCATAAACTCACACCTCAGTAGCTTCAGCATCCTTTCCCACCTTTGATATGATGGATAAAGAAATAGTTGTAGGGAAAATAAAAGTGAAGAATGCGAAAAATAAATCTTTCTTAGATAAGGAAGACACACACATTGTTTTGGCAGCGGTCTCTCTAAATGTAGTTTGTGTTTGTTTTGTATATTGATTTTGTAATTCCCTTACAATTCTCTATCCTAAGGTAGACAGCAAAAGTTACTTTATAAGAAAGATTTAAATGAATGAATGGAGTTGCTGGGGAAACAGAGGTATCACGCAGTTCACCAGCAAGTGCTTGCAAGCCAAGACAGGCTGAGGGAGATCAGCACTGCCATAAAATAAAGGTACAGACAAACCTCCTCAGAGCTGAACTAAACTACCCCCACAAAAAATGATTCCAGCCTCCCAGGGGAGCAAGACATAACTGCAGCAAGCATCCTAAGTGCCTGTTGGTGTAAAAGGATGGCAGAGCAGGGCTGTGTAAATCCCGCTCACCTGCTCGCTTCTCATTTAGCGGGTGATTTACTGGAGTCTGAGCTCTCTGTGACCATGGGTGTTTGACGTCCCTGTGCCAGCCTGGGGTCGGCTTTGGCATTCCCATCGGGCACCCAGGCTAATTCAGGTGCATCCCACATCCTCCCCGAGGCTCTCATTTGCCTCCTCTCACCCTGGGAATGCTTTATGCACTGCAAACTAATTATTCAGCTATCTGCCTTTCCCCAGCCCTCTACATCACCCAGGATTGTAAACTGGGAACAAACAACCTCTTTTCAAAGCACTGGGAAAAAAACCAAAACAACAAAGTTACTCTTGTTTTGAGCTTCTAACAAGTTAGTGATTTCCATGCAGTCTGAGAAACCTCTCAAATTCCAACCCCCAAAACTCAAATTCTGAGTTGAAATACACCCCAAGTGCTTGGCTTCTCTTATAGCATCAGTATTAAATTGATAGCCCTTCCTAATATCCCTGCAATCCTGCCTGCTGCAGGCATGCTTGTTTGGAGTGATTAAAGGGTGAGAACTGTTTCTGCCCCATTCCTGGTAGATGTACAGGTCTGGCTCTGAGCTGCATAAACTGATTTTGTGACCAGCTTCAGCTAATGCGATCCAGAATTCATCCCAGGTGTAGAAATGCTGTGTCACTCTTCTATTACAATTTTTTCCCAAAAACTACTGTCTCTTTTTTTTTAATCAAACAAAGCTTCCAGAAGCTTTTAGCATCAGATCCTCGTTGCACATTTTTTAAAACTAAATATTCAGAAAATGTACAAGCAGCAGATTTTATTGCTTTTTAGGGATCAGATTATTTAGGAAACTGCACTGTTAATGTACACACACCTAGTCAGGAGGCATTTTTGTGGTGTTGGCTTTGTGAATGAAGAAAAGGTGGAGGCTGACTTAAACTGCCAGATACAAGGAAAAAGAATATTTAACACATCATTTGACTGACTGGGAGCAAATTAGCAGGAGGTTAAGATGGCAGCTTTGATATTGTCTTCTAGCAAGAAAAGAACCATGAAAAGACAGGTTTCCCAACCAAAGACTTCAAACATTGCTGTCAGCAGCTGACATAATTCTAAATAGCATCAGGAGGAGATTTTTAATGCAAGTGCACATCTGTATACAGAATAATCTGTATTATTCTGAGAGAACCAAGCGATGAACTGAACAGGAGTGTGGAATTCATTGAGCTTTAGTGTGGCTGGCTCTCCCAGAGAGCCCAGTTCTCCTGAGGTGCCTTTCCACACCCTGAGCACTGCACAGATTTCATCCCAGCAGCACAACAGCCCAGCAATAAAAATGCACAACCAGGGACAGAGGAGGCAGAATGGGAATTTCTGCTTTGACTTCCCCACATCAGCTGGTCTAAAATCCTCCAAATGCACAGCAAAAGGATTGCAACTTTCCAAAACCACAAACACACACCAAAAAGACCAAACAACTCCCCCCCATGAAAGACTCAGTCCTTCACTCAACAGAGCAAATTTTCACTCATACCTCACTGTAATCACTACATTGCTTCCATGTATTTCCCTCCATCCCCTCTCAGACAAAAAAAAAAAAAAAAAAAAAAAAAAAAATATATATATATATATATATATATATATATATATATAAAAAAAAAGAAGAGAAAAAGAAAACAACTATGCATTCTGAAAGGACAGATGGAATCAAGCCTGAAGGTGTTCATGCCACAGCTTTCCTTTTCAGGACAATGTGTTTTTATTTCTGTTTCTCCTTTTCCATACCAACACTGATCTTCCTTGAAGACTCATTTCAATTTTTTGGCCTAGTCAGTAGGGGTCTTCAAGGTGTAATACTTTACAGCAATTTAATTTCAGTTCTTATGTCCCTGCCTCTAGGGTGAGATGTCTTCTTTCCTCTATGTGTTAAATTGATTTATTTTGCTTTTCTTCCCACTATGATTCTTTTAGCCTTTTCTTAGCCACATCCTATTCCTCTACCACTCTTTCCATATCCCATACCCACATGTCTGGGTAGTGCAGATGGACCTGAGCTCTCCCACTGTCAACCAGTTCTTACCTGAACCATAGAACCAGAGGTACTAACAGCTGCTTAAATATATTAATTATTAAACCAGCAATACATGAAAAAATCTTGATTCTAAAATTGATTCTATTCAACCTGAACCAAGTTTACACAGTTGCACAATGAAGGCACACTTACACATTTTAATTATTGCCACCAGTCACATTCATTCATCACTTTTCTTGCACCAAACATTTCCAGTGTGCAGAATACATTCATTTCAAGACATTGGATAAAGTGAAACAAATCCTACAAGAGTAATGCATTTTATATTTGAGACACTGGTGCCAATTACAGTGAGTTCATCTGACATTTGTTTGAAAATTTCCAAATGTTTAGTTTTGACAAGAGACATCTCAAAAAGAAGCTGTTTTATTAAGCTGTACCCTTTAAGCACAAAAATAACTGCAACTTAAAAGAAAGATCATTTTCACTACAAGCACATTAACTACAAATCCAAAGCGAGAAGAAACTATGAAAAGACACATCACTTAAGAGCTTTAAAGTCACTTTTTACACCTTGCATTATTTTTGTTTGAACATGACTGGTGAGACACTGGTGTTTGCCTAAATTCACATCCTACACTGACACAATCAGTGAATGAATGTCCTCAGTCCTCCTCCAACTGTTAGTTGTTTGAAACACCATTTGTTCTGCTCACCATTTTTTGGTGCTTATGTCTGAATTAGCAAATAACTGTGGAGAGAATGAAGCACCTGCAGACAAATTCTGAGATGTTAATGGTGAGCACTGTATCTGTGCAATGGTTTTGGTGGTGTAAATATTTAATTGGCACTCATTGGGTAGGTCTCCAGTGCAGACAGGAAACTCCCAAGGAACTTGTGAATGCCATCCAAATATCTGCAGACTCCTTGGAGTGCTTAATCCACACTAATACTTCAACATGAAAAAAATCAAGTGTGTTTCAAGTTAACTGTGGTAATTTTTTCTTTTGCTTCAACTAAATATCTGCTCTAACTTACTAGCAGGAGTATATTGGTGCTCTCTTGAAAAATTCATAAAATGATTTTGCACTAAACTTCCCATACACCAGGGGTTTATTTTTTGGGTGGGTGTCATGGGCTCTTTGGGGCTTAGTAGAATGAATTCTCATTCTGGAAAATCTGTTTCCATCTGCTAATCCAGCAGAGCCACTGGATGGTGCCCCTCCAATAGATCCAAGAATAAACCCAAAGCATCTGATCCTGCACCTCTGGTCAGACTGGTCCCAGCCACTGTTCTGCACTGACAGAGGCACCAGAGAACTTTTCCTGGGTCCTGGATCTAAATATGCCAGCTTGGGTAAAAGGGGCTGAGACCTGGCACAACAAATAACTTTGTGCACACACTGAGAGGTGACCAAAAACCTGCATTGTGATACCATGCATTAAATGGCATTGCAAATTCTGCAGAAATATGTTTTTTATACACAACTAACTCCCATGGAAATATTTCTGCAGCACATTAAAGAGGTAGATCCACCTACCAAATTTACATATACATAATTTTGGTTTATGTCTATACCCAGAAATCACATTATCAACATGTTATTATATTTGAAACAAAGATTAGAATCACTGAGTAATATAAATGAAAATTAACCTTCAAGGAAGTGCTAGAGGAGCTCTAGCCATCTTTGTGGTTTCATTCCCACATCAGCCAATTGTGAGTTCAGCAGGCATGAAGGGGATAGCTGTAAGATTTCCAGCTTGTAAAAGTACAAAGGCACTAAGTGCCCACGATTTGAAAGCATGTAAAAGCTTTCATGAGATTTTTAATTCCAGATAGTAGACATGAAAAGCTGTTGTTATTAACCATTTTTCATTATTAAAGGTCTCTTCATCCCTGAGTGAGCAAGTGGCACTGACAGTTGTACATTAGTCTCAAATGACAACAAGCCCATCAATCTTGCAGAGCTCCAAACAAGAAAACACCTCAGGATTGGCAGGAAATAACTCATAGTATGAAAAATAAAATAAAATTTAAAAAATATACTACTACTACTACTACTACTATCTTCCAAGGAGAAAACACAACTCAGAAATTTAACTCAAGACTCTACCACAAAACCAGATAATTTTACATGGGGCTTATCAAGGCTGAGGGAAGAACCAAAGTCCAAGAGGCAGATCTGAAAAAATAAAACATTTACCAATAGACTGACACATCCAGTGAGATTTTGGTTAGATCTTTCTATATCTTTATGTACCCACCTATGTCTGTAGGTGTGACCTTTCCTCAGAAGATGTAGAAATCAGGCAGGTGCTGAAGGAGAGTTGTGAGGCTGAGATTATCATCTCAGTGTCATCATTTTTAGCCTCTCTCCATAGGTTTTTTACACCTAAAATGAACCTTAATATATACTTATGCCACCTTTAGAGCCAGTTCTCTAAAGCACTGAACACAGCATGTGACATGCTCAGCATTTTCAGCTCCCAGGAGAAAAGGATAATTATCCCTTCATAAAAAAAGCAAAATAATTCTTGCAGAGTGTGGTTCTTCATCAGTTAACTGATAACTACATTGTGGGAACCTCATCTCAAAACCAGCATGATGGTCTTTGTGACCTGCTCTTTCCTCTGGAGCAGATCTAAGGATATAGAATATGCCAACCAAGATGTGGATTTTATTTTCTCAAAAACACTGCCAAGCATTGTCCTGATACAGCAAATCCAAGCAAAAGCACAGTCCCTCTGGAAATGGACAGAATTAGGAGTTTCCACCAGCCTCCAACTAAAGGACTAGATTCTCTGAACAAAATGGGATTGTTTGGAGGAGTTTGTTTCACAGGTTGTGATTCAGCCTTCATGTAATTCTAATTCCAGCCTTGTACCACATCAGGTACCCAAGAGCAGCCAGGCAGTGCCACTGGCACAGCACATCAATATTTCATACAGCCCTTAAAGCCACAAGTGCCAAACTGCAAGATGTGTGCCAACATCAGAGAATCCCACCTCTAAGGCAGGGAATAGGATTGGGATTTAGGGGGTATCCTGCCAAGAAAATCCTCCTCATTCTGCAGGGTGCAGCTAAAATTCCTGACAACCCCACAAATGGGAGAGTGATCAACCACATCCAATTTTAACCTGTGTGCTCCCTAGCTGAGTATATATAAAGTTAGTGTTTCCATGTCCAACAGGCTACTACTGTTCTACACTCTTCTCATTTTGGAGGTGACTAAGTTTGGTTTAACTGCTCCTTCTTTTTGGAATTGGCCTGAGAGATTAAACTAATATGGGAATATCACTTACATACTTGAAGGCTTCTGTGAGCCTGAAGTAAAAGCTGCCACTGTCACCATCAGCTTTCTAAAGAGCAAGGTAATAGCATCACTTCAGTCATTCTTACAGCTCCAGAGGACAAAATAAAGGTCAGTGGTTCAAAAAAACCTGATGGGGAAAGGTGGAAATCAGGCTGAAAGATCAATATAAATTGAGCTGAAAAGACTGGCTTGGAAACAAAGCAAATGTTGGTAAATATCAGCCAGTTTGATACATTATGCATGCATTCATCATGATGGTATTACACCTAAAATCTGCATTCCTTGCAGAAAGCTTGGACGTAGGATACCAGGAGAAACTGAAAGCTGAGAACATTAATCTTTTATATAAAATAATCTGGGATTAAGTGGCTTTGGAAACAAGCTGAACCTGTTGCAAACCAATCTCAAAAGCATTTGTACATATCACTAGAATTTCATTCAGTTCTTCAGAAATAACAATCTGGTTCTGGTGGCAACCAGAGCTGATCTGTGTGGTTGTTGGTTGTTTCTACTAATTCTACTGATTCAATACAAACTTCAGTGAAGATATTGTGGAATAAAATGTATTCCAATAACTATTTTTAAAAATTAACTTAGGGGTTTGTAAGTATGATATTAAAATAATGTGTTGAGTTTTACAAATCACATAGTTCTCTTTGTTCTCACATTTTCCAAAACAATGGCAGTAACATCCTGCACTCCTTTCCCATGGACATGTCTTAATGTAAGATTTTGGCACATGTGTCAAACCCTCTATTGCAGCTCAAAGCTGACACAATGCTCTGATAAAGGCAACTGTGGTCTGGTCAGTGCAAGGCAATAATGATTTTCAAAACAATATGGGAGAAGATACAACACAAAAGATGAGTTGATGAAATATTGAACAACCACTCGTAAAAAAATTACTACAAAGTTGAAAAATAGAATATGAAAAATAGAGAAAACCCCTGAAACCTCACATTTTAACCAGCTGAAATTCTGAGATAATTTTATAAGAGTGTCTCACTTCCCAGCACACAGTCAAATTTTCAGTCTACATCAAGGTGTATTCTTTGGTTCCTTTACCTTGCTCACAACAGTCAGTGCAGCTGCCCAAGATAAAATAAAAGGCAAACTAACAATGCACCACGTTACAAAGGAATTGGCATTTCTGCAGAGAGTCATGCAGCAGTAAAGCAAATTTTGCTGTTTCTCTCTTGTGCTATAATAGCACCACTTGCAGAGATTGCCAAGAGGATTGTGGGGGTCATCAGAGTGGAACTTGTGACAAATATTGCAAATGGAACAACAGCAAACATGTTGTAAGAGCAGAAAAAAAGTGAGCAGGACTGTTTCACTCAGAGATGAGGTAAAATGAGCCATTTATCTGGTGTTTGGAGTGTGACCTGCACTTTGCTTGCAGGAGTGCAGGGGATGCTGAACTGGAAAATAAAACTGAATGCTCAGTTTGGTTCCCTCCCCTCCAGCTAGAAACTGTAGAAAATGGAGGAAAACTGAAGGGAAGGAAAATAAATTTTAAAAGACATTACCTGCTCTCTATTGAGCTATTGATAAAACTCACCCCAATTATGAAAAAAACACAGACAAAATTTTGCATGTTGTACATTTTTTTGTCAAAATGAAGTGCCCAGTCTGACAACACTAAAGGAAAAAAAGAGGAAGCCAGGCTAAATGTTCTCCCTGCCTCTGCATGGCTGTGAGGGGTGGAAGGCAGGAGCACTCCATGTGCTCTGAGGAGCAAAGGGCAGGAAAATGAAGGTAAAGTCATCTTGCAGTCCCTGGCAGGGCATTCAGAAACAAATTGCAACCAGGAAATAGCAGTGGGGCTGATTCTACACTTATAGGGTTCAGGCCCTGCCTGGGACAGTTTATTTCCTCATCTAGTCTAAGCAGAATTTGTGGCTAAATATTGTTCACATCTTTTTGCTGGCCTATAAATACCATATTGTTTTAAAAAATATTAAAACATGACTGCTGCCAGAAAACTAATAATAGTGCCTCTTGAGATTTGTGATAGTAAAACACCAAACAAATAAATCCCAGACAAAAACCCAAACCTCATCTCTTACTGATATACATACATACAGGGAGAAATTATTCCTGCCAGAAACAGGACATGAACTGGACTACCCTGTCACAAAGATGACCTTCTGGTTAGAAGGTTACCTAATGTAATTAGTATATTCACTGTGATGCTAAGGTGTGTTTAAAATTCCCATTTGCTGCCTACAAATACTACAGAGCTGCTCTTCCTTCCACATGGCCCTGAACTGCATCATAAATTATGGTCATCCCTTCTCCCTGCTACCAAAATTAATTATCTGATAAATAGAGTTAATACACATGGCTGCTCTGCAACAATCTCTTTGATGGATTTGTGTTTGGGGCACTGGAGATGGCCTTGCCAAGACACAGACACCATAAACATTTTGATTCTGTGACTGGATGAGTCACTTCACAGAAATCCCTTTGCAAGGGGCAGGAGCAGAAGAACTCTCCACCACTCCTGCTGGCTCTGAGGATGGACAGCCTCACGTCTCCAAGCCATGAAACAAACTGACAGTGCAGCTCTAAATGCAAACAGCAGCTCCAGCAGCCAAAATATTGCCTTCCACCAGCACTAGGGCCAAAGGTGTCAGGAAGAAATGTGCATGTGCATCAGTGCACAGCCACTTTCCCTCTTTAATGGCCTGGCACACAAGCAGCTGCTTCCAGGTGCTTTGGATGGCAGAGGACAGGAAGAAAAAAAGGTGTGTGTGTTTTCCACACTAAATGAGCATGTGAGGAAAAAGCAACAGCAATCAATAAGAGAGGCAGTAGCCCAAAATAAAGTGTCTGAACTACCACGAGTTTTTTTGGTATCTCAAATTATGCCAAGTAATTAATGCTGAAAACTGCCTCTGGTGGGCTCTTCCCATTTCAAAAAAGGAATGAGAAGCAAAAAAGTAAAACAAGTGAGAGTTCAATGCTAGAGAGAGCCCAAATTCAGGAAGCAAGGGTTCTGTTCTCAACAAGAGAAGACTGTCCCATGTTGCATTTACAGATAACTTAACGACAAAAGACAGACTTTTCTTTCTCTCTCTCCATTTAAACATTGTGCTGGTGGAAATGGAGATATTCAGCACAAAGCACAAGTATGAGTGGAGAAAATAAAATGACATTGTGATTTCCAGTTCCTGCAGACAAAAGATAAAATGATAAAACCACAGCTTGCTCCTTCACCGTGGCCAAGGAACAGAGCTGTGCCCTGTCTCACAAAAACAACCAAAGCCAAAACTTCACCCCTTTAAATTCATACTTCCTTAAATTCCATCTTTCCCCTGATGAATTACCCCCACCTGTTACAACCTGAAGCTGTTCTGTTATTGAAAATGTAAGTGCAGCCCTGAAACAGCAGAGGCACAGCAGCAGCAGGAGCCCAAATTCCACCCCAGCAGTGTCCCTGTGCTCTGAGCCAGGCACATCACTGCCACTGCCACTGCCACTGCCACTGCCACTGCAGCAGCACAGATCCCTCATCTGCCTGCAGGAAATGAGCACTGCCCCCAATAACTCGAGATGTCTCCTGCAGCAGATGACAGTGACAATTTAGCAGTTTGTTATGGCAAGTCTTGCAGCATTTAATTGCATTTAGACAGACAAATTGGAGGAGCTTCCTCACTGCTCTGAGCAGAGTTTCTTACGGGACACAGTTAACAACTCCCTGTTTATTTGCAAATTGGTTTTTGCTTCAAGCAGCTGGAAGAAAGTAAAACCTTTTCTGAAGCAGTCAGGGCTGTGGGAATTAGGATATAACAATGCAGAGAGACAAAACATTGCTGCTTATTGTGTAAAAGAAATAAAATCATTCCAAGGTATTTGACTCTCCAACCTTTGGGGGAAAAAAAAATCAGAGTAACCAATAGAGATCAGAGCCTGTCCAATCCAAAATAATCATATAAGCCAAGAGTTAATTATTCACAATTCCTTTCAGTCAGTAGGCCAAGTTGCAGTCACCCTTCAGGTGTTTGAAGAAACAAAAGGACACAAAAGTGAGAGTGTTCTGCATTTGGAGGATTCAGGACCACAGGAGACATAAAATCGCTCTTGCTGCAAAATAGCCGAGAGCCTGACTGACATTCCTGCCATCCCCAGACCCAAGGGTGATGTGCAATATCTTCTGCATCTCAGACTTTTGACCTTTTGTCATATATCAAAGACATTTTCTTTGAATTCAGGCCAGTGGCAGTTAACCCAGCAGCTCTATGTTCCCCAATAAACCACACCCTCAAGTGCCACATTCACACATTTTTTAGACACTTCCAGGAAGGGTGACCCCCCCCACTTCGCTTGACAGCCCATTTCAGTGCTTGACAACCTTTACAGTTAGGAAAGTTTTCCTAATATTCAATCTAAACCTCCCCTGGCACAGCCTGAGGCCATTTTCTCTGGTCCTGTCACTTGTTACCTGGGAAAAGAGACCCAGCCCCACCTGGCTACAACCTCCTTTTAGGGGCTGTATGAGTCCCCTGAGCCTCCTTTTCTCCAGGCTAAACACCCCCAAACACTTCTCTTGTGATTTGTGCTTTAGTCCCTTCATCAGCCTCATTACTCTTCTACAGGAACAATCTTTTATTGTTTCCCATGAAGTTCATGGAAAAAAAAGAATATGCACATCTGGTTTTTGGAAGCACTGAGACGTCACCTACTGATACAAAAGTGACTAACACAAAATTTTGTGTTGTTACTTTACTCCTCCAGCTGTACAGAAGAAGGGAAATGCTATCATGGCACCTGCATAATGCAGATACACATAATATGTCTCAGTGAATCAAAAGCCTTAAATGAAACTTTTTTTCAGGGTCAGATGTGTCTGAGCATCTCAAATGTAGAACAGAAGAATGTAAACAGGCATGAACTGTTATATTTCTGAAGGGTTGCTTCATTCAAGTTCTCTTTGCATTGTGAGCATCAATCCCAGAACATAAAAACTAACTAGAACAAAGGAAAAATAGCCAAACCAAAAAAGGGAGCTTCAAAGGGATGATATGCTTCACACTCCGCTGTAAAATATCCCACTGTTGGCAGATCAATATTACCAATTTCCATTTGTACTCCCATCCTGGACAAAGGGAACTCCTCTAACAGTTGCCCTTAACAAAAAAGTCAAAGATACAACTCTGCAACATTCAGCTCTCTGTAATATTAAAACAGAAAGGAGTGGCAGCCAGGGCTCACTAAGGCCTGTCCTGAGAAGGCAGTGGCAGGATGACACACAAGGATCCTCAGCATTCCTGTCCTCATCTGATAGTTGGGATGAATAATGCCACCATTCACACACAAACCTAGTCTTTTCCTTTTGTCCAAACATTCTTGGCCTGTTTTAAACTTGCTGGGGCAGAAAACAGACTTCCCAGCCTGATCAATCACATCATGACCACAGTTTATAGAAGTTTGGGCATGTTGAACTGCTGAGATAGACATTCATAACCTCAGAACTGAAAATATAGACACCAATCTCATTACTGATATTGGCTGAATTAAAAAGGTTAAGGGTAATTTATAATTAGATAAGTATTCAGGATTTTATAAAACAATAGCCAGAAAGCTCAAAGCTTAAGCATTGACCTCACACCTTGGAGATGAGCTGGCTGACAATCTTTGAAGCAGAGTTTTCAGCTTCTGAAAATGCCTCTGCACTGCACCTGAGAGCTGTGCCAAGCAGCCATGTGCAACGAAACTGAGTCAGGAGCTCTTTCCAGGAAAAGCACACACAGCTCCAGCACAAAAGCAAATCCAAAATGTTGGAGTTCAGCTGGTGCTCCAGAAATACCAGGCCTTTGTCCCTGAGCACCCTGTCTGCTCTGTCCCCTCCTTCTCAAACTCATAAGGAAATACCAGATGTCAAGCAGGATTTATTACAGACTCTCTATATTATTAAGTTCCTTCTCAGCTTCAGGCAAGGCAAAATTAATTTGACTTTAAAACAAAGCAAATGTTAGTCTAATATGTGCATGTTTTCTGCTCTTTCCTTAGAGAGCAGAGCCTGTATTTCACAAGCAGCTGAGATTCCTTCTGAAACCAATAGGCATTGATTGATTAATCACTAAGGATTTATTGCTCAGTGAACAAGTGATGACATATTATGTAAAAGTAATGGAGCAAGTGGTGCCTGTAGAGATGTATCTGATGGCCAAACAACAAAGATGGGAACCTACATTCCTGCAAAAGGATACCTATTATTTTAGTGATATTATTTACTTGGGGATTCAAGTAGAAGAAAATATGTTTTTATTTGATTATTTTTAATTTTTGGAGTTTCATAAATGTAACCAAACTTAGTATTTCAGCCCAAGTAAACACAGCTGTATTCAAATTTTGGGTAAGCAGTGCCCAGAAATAGGAATGCATGAAAAGACACTGCAAAAATGGCCAGTTCTTAATCACTGTGAACTCAGGGAATTAGCTTATTGGATTTTTGTGCTGCATTGATCATGTAACCCTAATTACAACCTTGATTTAGAACTTCAGTTTCTTGGTTATATGAGTTAGCAGCTAATTATTATTTAAGTGTTAATTATCCTAAGCCTATACACATTTACTAAAGTCATCAGGCTCACTTGCTGTAGATCTAAAGAAAGTATTTTGTCCTGAAGTGCTCACTCTGTTTTAGCTGTACTTTGGCACCCAATCAAGATGAGAAATCGAAGATCCTCATATCCTCCAAAGTGGCAACACAGGGAGGGCCCAAAGTGGCCCCCCTGGGATCTGCTCCAGAGAGCAGACACTGCCCTTTGGTGCAGCCACACTGCAGGTGAAACCCAGCACGTGGGTTTTACCCTTCCTTGCACCTCTTTCAATCTCACTGTGCTCCAGTGAGGAATGACAGAGCAACCCAAATCCCCCTAGCCCTAATCAGCCCAGGTGATCATGTCAGGACAAGTATTCATCTATTTGGAACACAAGAAAAAACTGAAGCACCTCCACTCATTCTCATTACAATGATTTTTTCTAATAACAAAGAATTTTAATGACACAATTATGTAATAGTCTCAACTGCAACGGAACACTTTTCAACTATAAAACTATAAGGGAATGAAACGTTTTCATAGCATTAATGGGCTTTCTTGGACAACTTAAGTTTCAATGAAATATTAATTCTTGATCATTTGTCATGTGTTAATTAGGAGAATAAGCTGTAGGAAGTCTAGATTACCATGCAAATGTTAATTAGGTCATAATTTATGTTAAGCCTTTCTAAGTATAGGAGCACCAGAATCATATATAGCAGCAGATGAACTTTAGGGGGAAAAAAGAAATTGCATTTGCAAGAGTTATTTTTGTGTTTAAATATGAGAGCTACTATGCTTTAATAAACATCAAAGAACCTGCATTTATTTACTGTCAGAACTCTCCTCTCCCCTTTCTACCCAGAGTCACACCTGTCTCTGGCCAGGTATGATGAGAACCTGGGAGCAGATGGTGAGGTCACTTTGCAATCCAACAACTCAAGTGTCACGAAAGTTCTGGAAAAAAAAAAATAGCAGTTTTAATTTACATTGGAGCCAAAAGACACAGCCCTGCAAGAGCAGGAATTCTGGTCCATCAGGGGGTGCTGGAGCTCTCTCCTCTCAGTCAATAACCACAGCAGCACTCCTGGAGCCACCTCTTGTTTTTACAAGTGACTCGTGGCACTTTCCCAGTGAGAGGGAGAAGCAGCTGAGAAACCCAGGGGAAACCTCAGCAATTGTCCCACTGAAATAGGGACACAGGGGGAAAAAAAAAATACAGGATCTGGCTTTCCAAATCTGAGAGGAAAGAGCATTCTCCAACCTCAGGCTCCTCCTCAGAAGCACAGGCACAGCTCCTGGCAGCAGGATTTTGTTTCCTGGTGAAGAAGCAGGAGCTGCCTCTGTCCCAGGCACATGGGACAGGCTCCCTGCTCCTTCCATCACCTGGAAACACCCCAGTGCTGCAGCCAGCTCGAGGCACCAGAGAAAATGACTCTGCTCTGGCATTTTCTGTGGAACAACCACTGAAATAAACAGCTGCAATGACACACTGTAGTGGGATGAAGATAAATTTATTTTGCTGTTTCCACACTCCCACAATTTTTACACCTCCCCACACAAATCTGCCCAAGCTGCTTCCACTTTGTTGGTATTATCAAAGGAAGAAAAATAGCACTAGGCTCTGGAGGGAATACCAGCATTAACTCCCCCTGCTTCACTTTGAAGGCCAACATTAACTGTTATTTTCATTTGCTGAACTGCATTTCAATTGATTTTTTTTTAGTTGTTTTTGTGGTTTGATTTTTTTCTTTTTAAAGGGGAAAAATCATTAAATGATACAAGAGTTAACAAAACAGATGCAATTCCACTTGAAGTTATATGTCAGCTTTACATTTTCCAAGCTATTTCTAAAGTAAACAATGTCAGGTTGAAAAAAATATATATATATAGTTCAGCCATAACATCTGACACTTTGGGAACTAGAAACGTAATAGTTTTGAAAAAAAAAATAGTACAGAAGAAATATATTTAAGTTTTGCTCTTTTTTAGTATGATGTAAGATACTCACCCTAAAAAAGACAAAGTGGTAAAAAGAGAGAGAGACCAGCAAAAGTAGCAAGGGGAATCAAGGGCACTTAAACAATTTAAGCACTAAATTTCCAGCAGTGACAAATAAAAGGGAGGGACACAGGAAAACACAAACATTAGCAGATGACATGGAAAGACCAAGCACTGATTTACCATTCTTCATTATGCAAAACTGGTGAATAGCATTGAATACATCACATGTCAAATTGATTTAGAGGAGCAGTTTTTGGATTGGTGTAATTGCTGTATGGCACAATTATTGGCATTTTACACCAGTAAATATATGTACTTTAATGCACAGCAATTGCTTGGTTCCAGGTGACTACACAGGCTTGAGCTATGTTAACAAGAGGTGTAGAAAACTAGAGGGGAAGCAGGACCCTGATGTAATTCATGATCTGAACCCAGCACCAGGTCCCTGACCCACAGATCAGCAAGGTCTGAACCTGCCCTGAGTCACTTGGGTTGGTGAGCAGTGATGGGTCTCCCTTCAATGTCTCCTCCTGGGCTGAAAAAGCACAGTGACCTCAGGTGACCTCAGTGACCTCAGTGACCTCAGGTGACCTCAGTGACCTCAGTGACCTCAGGTGACCGACCTTAACTGATGGCATAACATGTGCTACTCATGGGAGCAATTTAAACCCTCCAGCTCTGAGGAAAACCCTTATCTCACATTTATTTCCTTAAAAACAGAGCAGAGTTAATAATTATTATTTCAGTAGAGATGAGCACAGCAACTTGCCCTCTGTTTGGAGTATCACATTTAAATTACCCTGTACACAGTGACAGTGTTGATCTCACAGCCCCTCAGGCTAAAATAGCTTTATTTCACACTGCCTATACATTTTTCAGGGGCAGAGATGCAATCAATACACACAAAGGAGTCCAAGGAACCCAAGAGGAACAAGAACAGTGTTTGTGGAATTGATGTCGCCGTGCATCCATTAGCCCCACTCAGTAATTAGGAAATTAAAAGTGTCTCATTGCTCCCCTCTAGTGAAGGTCACCCCTGAGGCCCTAAAGTTGGGTTTAGATGCTAATTAAGAGTTTGCTGACTGCTGCCAGGGCATGGGCTACAAACACCAGCAGAAATCATGTTCTAAGTCCCTGACTTATTATAAACAAATGTATGTCCTTCTCTATAGGGAATATTTTCAGGAGTACCTAAGCCTCAGGTTTATCACTGCAGTTTGTAGGGCAATAGCCTGGCTGTACACATATATTTCACTTTAATAACATTTTCCTTCTTTCAGAGAGTAAAATTTGGTTCAGAATAATAAACCAGGGCACTCCATACCCACAGGCAAAAGCGAGTCAATCAATATCAAATTTTAGCTACACCTTCTAACAATTTCTACTGATAATTTAGTTCATTAACAAAATCTGGGAAACCTAGCATGAACACAAATGTGTGCAATTAAGATAATGCTTAAAACACTGAATTTTGGTCTTATGAGCCCCTAGAATGATATAATAGCTTAAAAATAGGTTATTCTGAACACCTGAATGCAAAAGCAGATTTGCAATCAGCACATGTGATACTGAGCAACACAAAGCAGTCCAGCCTGGGAAGGAGATACCAAATTAATAGAGGGAATGTGTCCTGATGCACCTGTGCTGGCTCTGGAGCTGGTGCAGGCTCCATCTAGGACACTCTGTGCTCCTTTGCACTGTGTGGACATGCCCAGAATCATTTTATGACAGAGAACTGAGTTCCCCCAGTTCAGGGAACTGAGACCCAGTGAAATGAAGCCCTGATGCAACTTTTAAACTGAATGCCTGAAAACCACATTTGGGTGCCTAATCCACTCTGTCCCAGGAGATATCTTTGGAGATGAGATAAAGTCACCTGAGTTGAAGAACAATTTATCTGTTATCCTTAGTACAGGCTTTTGAAGATAAACTTTCTTTAGATAATCTTTCTTTCTGCAGTAATAAATAAATTACTATAGAATATCAGAACAATTTCTACACCTAATCTTTATCCCAACAGCAGCTGATGCCAAAGGGGCTTGGTGCTTGGACAGGTACAGAAAGTTCTGTGGGAATGAACAACAGGAAAACCTGCCCAGTGCATGGGACACACAGAAAAGTGAGTGCAACACAACAAACAGGAAATAAATCTGCTGGGAACAGAAAAAAAATACTATTAAAAATCAAAACAAGTAGTTTACAACTGATAAAATGGAAAAGGGGATACCAGGACAGAGGGAAGATAAGGTACAGGCTAAAGACAATCAGAAACCAGTGTAGCACTTATGAAGAACAAAATGTGGCAATAATCAGAGCATGAAACAAGAACCTTAATAAGTTTTCTGGCTGCACATTTAAACTTCAACAGCTGCATCTTAGATGGCTCATGCAGCATGATTCAGACACAGGCAGAAAGACACAAGCTGAAGATGATACTCAAGTTACAGGCAGGGTGAAATTATTAGCAGTAGACGACACTGTTTTGGAGTCTCAGTTACAATATTTGCACCAGCTCATTGTTCCATGAGCTTCTATGAAAATGTTTCATGGTTTCCTTGGGTCATATTTTCATAGTGGTAGTATAGGTTCTGAAACTCATATAGAAAAAAACCTACAAGAAACACTAATAATTCTATGTTAAATAAATTACAAAGAAAAATACAGATGATGGTCAAACCCACTCAAAAAATACTAAGGGTCACAGTATTTCTCTTGAAAAAATTCAACTAAAATGAATCATCTGAGTAACTATTTTTTATTTGCATTTTCTGTAAGTATTTTTAAGTACACTTTTTTTTTCAAATGGAAGTCTAACAAGGCAAGTATGAACTGATTTAAGAAGATGTACTTTCATTAGCAGGTGATTTACAACAGCAGAATGTGTGTTAGTTCTGCAGTAAAAGCAAATTAATTGAACCAAAAATACTTTAGGAAGAAGCAATCTGAGTTATCAGGTGTTAGTAATCAAAAAAGATTAATACAGGGATATTCATGACCTCTACTTGTAAATAAACATCAAGAAAAGTTTTCTCCCTTCAGAAAATGAATTCAAGAGAGTCTGGGAAGCTGTAATTAGTATTAATTTAGCTGATTGTACACTTAGATAAGATGAGCATAAAATGGTTTCAGACTTTAGGGGAAACAGACAGCTACATACACCAATTAACAGATTTTTTTAAAAGACCTGGAGATAAGTAATTAATTAAAGGAACTCAGGCAAGAAGGGATTCTGAGAAATTGGTGGGTCTGCAGACAGGAGCCCAGGAATTATTGGAAAGGGGCTGTGGAATAGCAGAAGAGGGAAGATCCTCTCTCTGCAGCCCTGTGCCAGCTCCAAGAGCTCAGGGTCCAGCTCACCTCACTGAGCTGAGTACAGGCACTGAGGTAATTGGGGCTTTTCTCAGGGAATTTTGGTGTACCCTGGTAGCACAAATTCTGTACAGCTGAAACCTTCTGAGGAGGAGCCACTTGGGATTTTGGTGGGAAAGAGGAACAAGGCAGGTTTTGGTCAAAGGCACAGAGACAGCAGAGCTCCTTGCCCTGGCCCAAGAGCAGCAAAGAAAATCTCTTCCCCCCTTAATTCAGCCAGAATTTGAATATTCCCCATTCCCAACTGCACTGCACCAGCTCCACTCCCTGACCTCCAAGGCCCTTCAACAATAGGTGCATCTTTATTTTGTTCCATTCTCCAACAAAACCTCTGAAAGCTGCCTTTCATCTTGCTTTGAAGTGGGTATTTTTAATGAACTGTTTACCAGCCAAGTCTAATTGTGCAGCATAACTAGTGCAACTTGAAAAAGCACTCAGAACTGCTCTAGAGATGGGAAATGACTACAAGCCAAAAGTTGCAAGGGGGAGCAAATGAAAAACTTCTTTTTAAAAAGGCTCCTGATGTCAGTGAATCTGTCACTCCTCCTACTTTACAAAGCATATCCTTGCTCATCATGAAATTTCTTTGCATTTACCAGCCCAAAGCAGCTTTGCTTTCTGTTCAAACAGCCAAAGACCTGTCTGGGCTGCAGTTACCAAGGGGTGTCAGAATGACACAAAAATGTAATGTAACAGTTGTAACAAAACCAAATCTAAGGAATAGCAGGGTTTTAATATTTCAATAAGGTTAAAGCAGGAGTGTTAAATTATTTAGGTTCAGGAATAAGATATAAGCACTAGAGCAATATCACATCCATACTCATATATCTTTACACATGTAGAGGTGATATCTATGTGATAAATTGCTGGAGTGTGAAGTAAATTAATTTACTATGCACTTTGATCACAATACCCTCTCCTGGCCTACTAATCCATTTCCCAGCAGACCTGTTCTAACATCCCAAATCACAGAACATTTTCATTGCTGCCATTAAGAACAATGTTTCATAGTCTACCTCTCTTTTTCTCCTCACAGGTGGGGAAGTTTCCCTCCTTGAAAAATTAAGAAATACAAATTAAGTTACAGGAAAGCATACAGATTGTTATATCCTCCACTCTTTAATATTGTGTGACAATATAAAAGACTTACAAGGAGAAAACATCATATACTAACATCTGGGCAAGATGCTGTGATGTTGGCATGATTCTGGTAGAAGGGGAAAAAATAATAAAATCCAGATATTTAACTCTTCAACTAAAATGATTTAATACTGTCAATAAAGAGATACTATATCTATATACAGAAGAGCACTAAAAGTTAAACCTAACCTACAGATGTGCTCACAATTTGATATTTTAGAGCTACAATTAGATGATAAAAATGATAATTAATATACCTATCACTGCCAGAGGTGTGATGGAAGGAAAATGTTTGGCAAGAAAAGAAATCCTGCTGCTTCCTTAAATCCCCAGTCACAGCTACCAGGAACAAGGAATCACTGGAGCCTCCTCTCCCTGCCAGGCTCTGAGCATCACACACAGGTGAGCTGCTGCCAGCCTGGAGCCTCCCAAGGGGAGCACATTTACCCCTCTGCCCACCAGGCTGCCAAACAGCTCTAAATCCAAATTATGATCTATCACAAAGATGAACAAACCATCAACTCAGGTGGTATTTACTGGAAGATCACCAAGTGGATTGATTTCATGGATTTGCAGCTCCTGAATCTTGCCCCACATATAGAGGGGTGCAATGCCTGAAACCCCCATGGAAGAAATCCATTTGAATTGGGGAATGCAGGGCAAGAAGTGAGCTGGATCACAGTAAGATGTGGTATGGACACACAAGCAATACCTTCTCCCAGTGTACCATGGCTTTGTTTACAGCATGAATTGCACTTCCCCAAATATGAAATATTGACAGAAAGAGTCATGGCAGACTTAATGGCACTTTGAGCATTCTCTTCACTTCAGTCAATAGATATGCTTTAGAATTTGTTACAGGAATCATAATTCAAAATTTAATAAAAAAAACATTTCTAGAGAAGAACAAAGGCAGGGTAATTGATACTGGTTTCAAGTTTCATACATTTATGATTTTAAGTACTTCATTTAGAAAACCTATCCTTGTGAGCACTGAGGTCTGCCTAGCTGTGGCCACCAGAACACAGAAGATAAAATAAAAGTATTAGAAGTATATCTTTATTTGGGTGGGGGCAGACAGAAAAAATAAATCACGAAAAATCAGGGAATTTGAGTGAGTGATTTTACCTAAAGAGTGGCAGAAACCCTGTGCCTGCAGTGGCACCTTTTCAACCCCCAGGTCAGCTGGTGTGGGACTCTGGTGAATGCCAGGGAAAAAGCAGGCTTGGATTTTCTCAAGCAAGACATGAGAGAAAGAATTATAACCATGATTAAGCATCTGCTGGATGCATGAGACATGTGATGTTTACCAGGTGTCACCTGCCTTGCACCAATGGAACAACTTCTATCCTTAGTCCCACAATCTACTCTAGATAAGTGATTTGTTCCTTTAATAAATGGGCTTTTTACTTCTCTTCTACATGAAGGAATTATTGTAACTGCATCCTTTTTGCCATTCCCCTAGCCCAACAGCAACAAGCTGAGCTTTGCCTTTGCCTTGTGGAGGCAGGAGACTGGGCAATGTGTGCCCCACTGGGGCAGAGCTCACCAGCAGCACTGCCAGCCCTCAGAGCTGTGCCCTGGGGACAGACAAAGCCAGATTCCCTGGGCACACGGGGAAGGAACATGGAAAACCAGAGTGTGCTGGGCTCCTGCAGTGCCAGGGCAGCTCTGACACACCTTAAACCTTCACTGCTGCTAGGGCAGCAGAAATTCTCTCAGGGACTGGGGGGGGAATCTGAAGAAGGCAGCAGCATCCATTTCCCATGGCCAGCACAGCACAGGGATTCTCTGCTGTCCCTCTCAGTGCCAGTCCCAGTGCTTTGGTCCATGACCAGCTGTGGTCCCAGGGGAAACATCTTGTTCCAGACTGGCACTTGGACAATGAGGAAAGATGTTCTCAGCAACAGCAGGACTGAAAACATTTCAGTCTTCATCAGGTCCAGCAGAAATGCAGCCAGATCCCAAACCCTTGTGAATATTTAATAACTGAGGGCAAGACCTGGTCAGTCAAAGAGAAACTTTTAGCACTGAGTTACCCATGAGACTGTCTAGGACCTTGCTGCTGTGAACATCCCACTATGGGCTGTACTGAGAAGACAAAAAATTAGGGAAGAGCAAAAGACAGTTATGTGAAGATTCCAGCTCTGCACACTAAAAATGGGTCTCTGCACTACAACATGAGGTAATGCACAGATTCACATAGCAGTCAATATTCCTGTGCCACAGAGAACAAAAAGTATATATCCACATTTCCTCAATTTGGGAGATGATACTTTGCCCCCTTCCCCTCCCATTCTCAAGAAATAATGAAGGGAAATACATAAAATAAAAGCAGCCATAAATAAGGAGTCTTTCTAGCAGAACAGAATTAAGGCCTCCTTTCCTTAGAGCATCTTTCCCAAGCTTCCCATTTACAGAAGGAGGATTTACAGACAAAGGAGGGTGTCTAAAATACTGAGGATTTTTTTAATTTTGATGTTTAAATGAATAAGAAGAGAGGTAGGCAGGGTGTTATATAATCCAGCATAAAACTTCTCAATTTTATGTTAAAAAAGAAAGAAATTAACACCCTTGCTTCAAGGTTTAGTGCCCTGAAAATGTTTAGCAGCTTTTTTTTTAATAGAATAACTAACATCATTATCTTGTGCAGATGTAATACACAGTATGCTTTTCAAAATTATAACACAAAGTACTTGTGCATTCACACTATCCAGTAACTGCCTCCATAATTTATGGGCACTGTCCTATGCAAATCATTGGAAGGAAAATGACAGATCTCAGGGGCTGTTTGTTGTTTAATCTCACTTTGTCATGATTCAAAAGAGAACGATGTGAAAATACAAGGAAAGTCATCCATAATGGCAAAAAAAGATTCTTCTTGTTTTTCTAAGGAACATAAATAATCAGCTCTTTGTCAGCTTTGAAATGAATCTACATTTTCTATTCCACATGAAGGGCCATCAGAATCTTAAGTGTTTTACACCCTGTTCTATTTCTGCTGGCAGAAAGTTGGGGTATAAGATTTGACAGCAAGAGATCATCCACTGAGCTGGGAAACAGCATGAAAAGATATCACAAAAATGGGCTGGGACCTCAACACAAGGCTTTGGAAAGAGGTTTGTGCTTTGGGCTGCTGGGAAATAAAAACCCCAAACCCTTGGTGTGGTGGGTGCCCACCAAAACTCTTCTATCCCTGCTCTTCTCAGCTGGAATGCATTCTCCCTCCCAGCTCTACTTTAGGGAGAAAGTTGAAGAGTCAGCCCCTAAAGCAGCTTCTGATTAGAGATACTCTGAATTAAATCTATTCAAGGAAAAGAGCAGTATCATCCCTAGTCTTTTCCACTTATCTGGCCATTTCCTCACTCTTCTTTCATTGTCCAGAAATTTGTCAAATTGTTTCAGGTTTTGTTTTCTATTTTTTTTTCTTTTCCACTTAGTCAGAAAAACAATTGAGTGGTTCTAAACTAATTTCAAAATGTAAATACTGCACCACACCAACACTTGATATCTTGCTTTGGCTGTCATATAAATAAATAAAAAAAAATCAATTATTTACACTGCTTTAGTCACACAACAAAAGCAACTCTTCTTTTCAAAATGTAGACTGTTACCTTGTATTCCCTCAAACTAAAAAAATAAACTATTGTCACAACAGAAATTTTGCTACAATTACTCAAGCACATGAAAGCTTATTACACAAGAGATTCAATGAGCATTTATTTACATTAATTCATCAGCAGAGAGGGAATCAAGTCTTAGTTTGATACTCAAGGCTTGATGAGAGCCTCCAGATACTTTCTGCAAGCCAGGCTCAGTCACCTTTCCATTGCATGAGGAGAGAGAGGGATCCTCTGGAAAAGGATCCTGTGCCAGGAATCCCCAGTGCAAACTGGTGACTCCAGTCACACAATTCATTCTAAGACAGCAAAAAGAACAAAAAGTCCTGACATGAAACAAAAAGTGCTGATAAATATCTACAGAACCTCTGAGCTTTTGTGTGGCCAAAACAGAGATAAATCATGGAGAAGACTTTTCTCCAGCTTGGAGGTTTTTGAGGTTCCAACAAGTGAGAAGCAAAACTTCTGCAATCAACCTCAACAGCCACAGCCCAAAACTGTCCATCAGTGGGGAATGACACACAGGACCTGCCCCTACCAAGTGTGTCTGGCTGGGCCAAACAAAACAGCACTCACAGGTTATTTTCCACCCAGGATTCCCAGAGCACAGTCCTATTTTGGGGCAGATCTTCTAGGGCTTTCCCCAGAGTAATCTGTGTTTTTAGAATCAATCAAGAGATTAAGGTTTGTGGGTTTTTTCCAATTATAACAAAATAAATAGTCTGAATTTTTATCCTCTTTATAAGATGACACTTATCTTGACACAAGTTTCCACGTTGCTGTAGCTGGCCTGCAAGAATTGAATATTGAGGAACAGTGAGCAGGTAACACTTGCAAGTCAGACAGAGAATGCATTTCAGAGAATACACTGAGTTATACAGAATCCCTTTTACACTTCCTGGGAAAGGCTGGAAGCACAGCACTAAACTCAAGTGAAAAGTGTAGGTTTCAACTTAGAAACACGTTTAAAGAGGAAACTTTTGTGTCCTAAGCCAAGCCCCATCTTCTCACCTCTTTAAGGAAGCAGCTAAGTAGAAAGTGGGAATCTCCACACTTGAAGCAAAGCTGGCACTGCCCTTCCACAGCTCAGCTGAGAGCCTGGAAATTCCCTGGACAGGGAAACATCTCCTGACAAGATTTGCTCCTCAATGGAGCACCAGCAACATGAGGTCTTTTTACACCATGAGCTGGGGCAGTGGAGCCATTCCAGCTGAACCATGGAAGGGTAAGGCAGAGTGAAGCTGGCTTACAGCAAAGCACTTGATTCCATGAAAAGAGAGAGCTGCAGGCTCCCTGATCCTGCTCTGGGTACCAGCTGCAGGACAGTGTCCACAAAGCCACCAGAGGAGGCTGAGAGAAACAAAACCTCACTTGTTTCCATTCCAGCTCCCAAAAATGTGCTCCTAGGGGAAAGTTATTCCCTCTGCTGGATGCTGCACAGGCTGTCCCTGGGCTGGTCATGAAAAGAAAGAACCAAACAGGCAATGATTGCTAGAGTCCCTGCAAAACTGGGCTGCCTTTATAGCAAAGGAGGTTCTGAGACCCATATGTGCTATCAAAATATGGAATAATCCCTCCTGACAAAGGCATATTTGAGTTTGTTCATATCTTTGCCTCCTATGTGAAACCTGGGCATTACAGCACTTGGAAAGCAGACAGAACACAGCTCAGAGTAAGAAAGCTGCAACTCAATATATTAATTTATATAATGCATTATACAGAGAAAATGATTTTACTATAGTTACATTTAAAAGCAGGTTTGCATTTTAAACTCTGCATTAATTTCCCGTCCAGATTTTGATTCATGGATTCTGTCAGGACTAAGGGATAATCTCTTCTCACCTGTTAAAGAGCACAGCCCCTCAGATGTACAGTGCAGCATACTAAACACACACAGTCCTCATCAGAAGGACTTCAGCATAAACCTGATACTACTTTGTACCTTGTTTCCATCTCTAGACACTACAGATTACACCTTTTCCTTTGATAGGCTAAAAACCAAGACAGGAATGTAAGAAATCATTCATTTCACCTAAGAACAGGGTTTAGTGGGGACTTGCATAGCCTGAACCTCAGAGGATTGATGACAAAAACTGCTCAATACCACACTGCTTGTAGATGGTACCAATCAAAACACATGTGGGATGTGTAGACACAAGAAACAACTACAAAATCTTTCCCACTGGAAGATTCTGATCAGCAGAAATAGTTTTCTATAGGTAGAAGAGGTAATGATGTATATTTTTCCCAGTCTTTCTTAGAAAATACTTAATCTATCCTACCAATATCAGGAAGTAGGAAATTATTTCTAGCATTTTAAGTTTTTTGATCAAATAGCTTCATTTTGATATTTTTAAATCAAATTATTTGAAACTATTTAGTTTAAGATATTGCAGGTATTTGAATTGGGATGAAATCAAATGGAATTTTCTTGCTCAAATACCACATCAATGTACATTGACTAAGAGGAGGAAGTTCAGAAAGCCTTCTCCAGAAGTGAGAACCATAGGAGCTTACATAAAAGAAGATTTAGAGTAAACAAAGGAAACTGATTTAGATGAAGAGAGAGGGGAAAATAAAGATTGAAACAGGAAAAAAACCTATAAAAAATAATTGGTAATTGTGGAGCTTGCAGTAAACAACAGCCTCTGTGTCTGGTGATCACCCAGGGGTGGATTTAGAGGGTTAGAAATACAATGTGCCCTGGATGCTCATTGCCCACAGCCTGCTCTCAAAATTCCCCTTTCTATCACTGTGTTTCAGCCCTTCCTCCCTCCATCCTTTGGGTGGGGAACTCCAGAGCTCACATTTACCTCTTAGGACTCAGAAGAGACCAAGCAGGCTCATAATGGAACTGGAGTAACCATGACAAGCACGAGATAAATATCTAATAACCACTCAACTCATTCAATTCAGTGTCTTATCAACACAGGAATCAGCATTAAGCAATTACCCAATTCTGCCCTCAGGGAAAGAAGGAAATGCAAAATATTTCCAAAGAAGTCATTGAGGAGGATACATTCAACCTCCACAGAATTCAGTGTGTGTGCCTGGCAGCTCTCCTGACCCCCACTGTGCTGTGCAAACTGGGATACACAAGGTTGGAGCATCATTAATGTTTTTTTTTTCTATTTTTGCCCACCTGTGAGCCCCATCCTCCACCTCTGCTGGGGATACAGATGTGTTTTCATGATGGGAAGGTCCTGATGCATCCATATTTCTGGGAAAGCCAGGAGCTGCCAGACACTGCCCCACTTCACAGGCTTCACTGTGAATTTCCCTGATGAATTAAGATTTCAGTAGAGGTCAAATGTCAAGGGAGGGCACAGAAGCATTGTCCTGCTCTTAGGCATGGAGTAATCTCATTTAGGGACAGCTATCAGTGCTGCTCTGGCTTTGCTAATTTTCTTCTCCTAAGTCAGTGCTCAGACACTCTCAGCTTTTGTCTACTGCTGTTATCAAGGCATTTGCATGCACTAATCCATGACAAATGGTTTCATTTGATGCACATCTGATTTCCTTGCCTGCCAACTAGAAAGAGATAATAGAAATACCAAGAAAAACTAAATTAGAACTAAAGGAGTCATCTATTTGTTGGAGAAACTCAAAACAAGGTTAGGATAAACACCACCCAGGCAGCTGACTTAATGGAGAAAGCACTGTGATTTCAGCTGAGGAAACAGTTTCTAATTACCTGGAGGGAAAAAAATTACTGCATTTTAAAGCTTCACAAAGAGATATTGCTAAAGAAATAATTATACTACAGATGTGGGAGCTGGCTTAGACACAGTCATTCTCTGTCAGATCCTGTCCCAGCACACTGAAAACAATTATGAACTCAAAAGCTTCTGTGAGTGTCAACTCATCCCTTGGGGTTCTTTTGTTTAACCCAGCAGTGACTTCTGGCTGGCTGACCACCCAAATTTGAAAGCACTCCATGCAAGTAACCAAAAAGAGGAATTTAATGCGTTAATGAAAGTCCCAGTAATTTGTGTTAGCTTAGCAGTGAGAGTTTATGATTAAAGCAAGATTTCCCCCCAGAACTCTGCTGTTTAATGGAAAGTATATCCTTCTATTAATACAAGCAACTTCTGAAAACCCCAGACCTACTTTAATTTCAGTGCTGCTCTGAACTAAAACAAGAGCTGGTACCAGAATGACACACAGGACCCTCTTAATGTTCACCTGGTGTTGAATTTGAACTCCCTGTGGTCTTGATTCCTCTTGGGAAAGAGGCAGCCACAGGCAGATCTGAATTTATGCTTCCAGACAGGATTTATGCCTTTATCAGGATGATGGTTTGTTTTGGGTGGCTGCTGATACCTACACAGATTTTTATTTCCTCTAAGAGGAATATCAAGGCAGAAATAAAGAAGGCACAAAGATATTGAACCACTTTTTAAAGTTTCAGCTTTGGAAAAAAGCTGTTTAAAAACAAACAAAAGCCCCAAATATTAAGTCCTCAGAGTTTCCTACTCAGTTCCAATTTTGGCTTTAAAACATGAGATAGGCTGGTGTTCAAAGTTTTCTGAACAGTAAAATTAGCCAATTTTTAAACACGAAAGAAAGCGTAGGAATTACTGTATCATAGAAATAAAATGAAGTTTTTTTTATTAATATAATTACAGGAAATACAGATCTAGTCATACTTCAGTGTATTTTGCCATACCTTACTCATCCTCAACACTTTAGCCCGTCCAGAAATGAAGCTAAAATCTTTTCTAAAATGTATTTTTCTCAAAATGCACTGCTCTGAACATGACCTTAATGACAGTTTCAGTGTTATTTGATCTCATTCCTGTCTGGCTTTCAGCTTCATTTAAATTCAGAACGATTGAGAATGTGAATACTTTTTAATATGTTTATACAGGCAAATATATGAACTACAGATACTTTTAAACTCTTGAACATATTCAAAGTCACCACTGTGTTATTGTGGTTCCTGGGCAGCACATAGGCAAGAGGTGCTGACCAATGGGTTCCCTTCATTTCTGCATGTTCTTTTAAGAAACAAACATGTAAATCAATGAAACCAATTTTCCAAATAAAATGTCCTTGCTTGCTCTCAACCACTTAATTAAACACCATTAACTCTAGTTTGTTTTGGCAACCAATTAATGTCATGATCAAATATAAATAGACTCTGCAAGAAAAGATTATAATTAATAAATCCTGAACAACACAGTACAATTGCACTGAAGCCTAGCTTGCCAGAAATATTTAGCAGCAGTTTTGGAGAGCATTAATAAGGACAGTAAAAATAAAGTTTTATCAGGGTGTGCAAGATTCTTGCCTGCACCCAGGGTGATCTGTAAAGCCTTTGGTTGCTGACATTATTTATTAGATAGAAAAAATCACAGTCCCAGTTTCCTCACTTTCCAACAAACTGATTTGTATGTTCATAGGAGTTTTTAATCAAGTTCCTTACAGACATAGCTTTCACTTGTAGGCAGTTTAACTGACAGTGTATTTTGCTCACTGTGTTTCAGTAGGTTCAAAATGAAAGTTCTTGGTTCAGATTTTTCAACTACAGAAAACTAAATTAATCCAGTAGGATCTTTGGGTCATGCAGGAGGATGGATTAAAAACATTCTTTAATCTGGACCAACAGCTCTCCTGATAATCAAGAGACAAGGATCAGTGTTTAAGCTGGTTTTTAGTTGCCTATTCATTTGGTAAGAGTTAAGGTATGTGGTATAAAAAAAACTTAACTGCTCATGGAAGAAATATTTGTGTCCAATTCCAGAAATCTCCCAGCATGTGTGGCTGGGTGGGAGCTGCTCATGGGTTATTCCCTGGGTTACTTGGAACCCAGAGACACTGCACAACGAGGGCACCCAGACCAGACAACAGATTGTTCATGTACTGTGCTTCACTTGCTGATTCTTAAGCAATCACTTCCACATCATCCAAAAACTAGCAAAATGTTCCGTTCCTGTCACTAATTCATTTCCCAAGCCAAGCTGTTTTCTCAAAATAAAGATTACAGTGGAATAGTAGGACACAGTTATTGATTATCATGATTGCAACAGTGATCCTGCACCCTGCTGCCACTGAAGTGACCTTTCAAGAAGGGCAGGAGTGTTTTCTTTACCCACTGGGAAGGAAAAGGGACAAACTGTTTCTCCAAAAGAAATATAGAAGGCAAGAGAGATGTCAAAAAACAATCTAAATAGAGCATAGAAATATGAGTCACAGAAACATTGGGCTTTGTAACTTCATTCAGCTTAATTTACACCCCCGATTCCCCATTGTGCATCACTGCCTGAGTCTCATAAATTTAGATTCCAACTGTGCTGCAGTCCTCGTGGTGCCTACCCAGGGCACAATGAACAGAAAGCTCCAGCATCATTCCCATGTAAAGGAATAAGTTCAGCTGGAGAAAGCTATTCTGTACAGGGCATCTGAAAACAGCAAAAAAATGCTGAGTTCCACCAGGAAAAAAAAAATTATCTTGCTCGCAGCAAAGGTTAGTTTCACAGAGTGGAAAGAAAAACATTCAGAAGGAAATCTAAAGTTTATAGACAGTACAGGATAAAATAATATCAAATTTATAGGGGAAAACACATCAATCTTATAAAGCAATGCAGTTGAATATTACCTTTTAAAATATAAATGAGCCTTGGATTAAAGCAGGCTAATCATTAAAGGCATGTTTCTGATGTTATCAGCAGAAATACTTCAGTGCAGAGCAATGTACTTTGCCTTTGGGGTTTATGTTTGTAGGTGCCAAATTTTCCTTGGGACTTCACCACCCCAGAATGAATTCTCAGAGTCTTTAAGGCCATGACAGCGAGCTGCAAATAGTGGTGTGCACTGAAAGGTCCCTGCATGAGTCACCAGGGCCCCAAGGCTGCACTTGGAGAGGGAGGCTCAGCACAGGGAGAGCAGAGATGCTGCCAGGGCCAGCACTGCAAGAGGGGATTTTTGGCCCCTGTTTCCCCAGGGCAGGAGGGATTTGCTTTGCACCTGCAGAGGGGCCTGAGGGAGAGCTGAAGTGGCACAGGATGGGGACAGGAGCATTGTCAGGACAAAGGGCAGAGCAGGGGGGCTCAACCAAGGCACCATCCCATTGTCCCTCTGGGAACACTTTGCCATTGCTGCTCTGCACAAGGTGTGCAGTGAGGGTGCCCACTCAGTGCCCTCAGGGAATGGGCACCTGTAGCAATTATGTTGAGATGGACTGGGCTGACACCATCACCAGTCCTTTATTAAAAACTTTACATGCCATCTCTCAATGAACTTCTCTCAGGCAACTCCACACAGCACTGACTCCTTCTCTCCTTTCTGCAAATTTCCTTCTTTCTTCTGCATGACTGGCTAACCCAACCTGTCCCTTACACATCTTCTTACCTTATGTCCCTTCTTCCTCACAGCACAGCCAGCAGGCTCCATCCCAAACTCCAGCTGTAACTTGTGTCCAGCTGCCCCACTCATTTATAACCCCCATCCCCATTGGGCAGGCAAGGCTGTCTCCACTTCTCTGAATCAGTACAGCTGTAATTCTGTAATTCCCAGCTGCCCTTCTCCTCCTGCCACTGACCTGCAGTGAGGATTGCCTGATCCCTGCAATGCCAACCTATCCCTTCCCCTTTATTTCCCTGTGTCTCAGGAAATAGCTCACAGACCCCAAGAACCCCCATAGCTAACCCTGTCTGCAACCACACCCTGGAACCATGCTGGTTTTGTTTCAGAAGTTTGATTTTTCAGAAAAAAAAAAAAGTAAAAAAATCAAAATCACAGGATGCAATAGTTCTGACCAAGTCTGCTGCTGTAAACAAGCCCATCAGACAAGCACAGCAGGCAGCTCATTGCCATCATGCTGCTAGAAACTCTACTTCATGCTTAAGTGTTGATTTTGTCACATCAGTTCTCTTCTTAAACAAAATACGTGTCCACATACATCCAAATGCATTTTGTATGTGACCAGGAGCACAGTAGGTACTTACAACCTGGATTTCTTCACTTAGCAGTTGGTGATTTCACATTTTCAAGAGCAGCCTGTGAAGGCCAGGTGTGTATAACAGAGGTACCACAAGAGAGATCTTTCCATGGAGTGACTGGAACAGCTCCTTGTGAGCAGGATTTTCTGACTGTGAACAAACTAGGGCACTGTGGTGCTTCCTGTGCATTGGCTGTTTTAAATGAAAACTGAATCAGCCCTTAGAACTTAAAAATTTGCTCATTTTAATTAACACAGTAAGAAACAATAGTTGTCACCTTTCATGGCCGTGGCTGGCTGTGTTGCTGCCTGGCAATTTGAACATTGTATACTGAAAGCAACAGTTTGCATTCACACCATAGGATTAATGAAACACAATTCTTGCTAATCATAGAAACTTTTATATAATAACTACCTAGTTACTATTGCTTCTGTCAACACCAAGAGCAAAAATCCTGCTGAACTCACCTTCCAAATCTCAATTGCCCTACAAAGTAGAGACATTTTATTTACACTTTCCTGAGGAATCAGGTTCAAAACCCTGCCCCTTTTGAACTGAATAACCACATATATGGGGCATGTGAAGACAGCAGACCTTCTGAAATATGAAAATATGCAGTTTACCCCCTATAAAAAAAATCAGTGGGAAAGTCAAGACCAGAACTAAGGTAGCCACAGATTATGGTTTCTGCAAAATGCTGTCTACTGAGAAACATGCTCACAGCATCCTTAGGTTGATGTTCCTTGTTAGTTGGTGCAGAATTGCTTTGAGACTGATTTTTCCATCTCGTAACATGTAGTACAGAGAATCACTTCTTGAGAAGAT
The DNA here is from genome assembly GCF_903797595.1 of Erithacus rubecula. Taxonomy (NCBI): domain Eukaryota; kingdom Metazoa; phylum Chordata; class Aves; order Passeriformes; family Muscicapidae; genus Erithacus; species Erithacus rubecula. Next base: position 15,525,121 of record NC_136665.1, on the reverse strand, counting down.
TTTTAATAGGCACATCATTAACTACAGTCACAATAAAAGGTACTTCATGTTTAGCATCATAAAATTCCAGCCTTGATTCAGTCCCTGATTTCTTCCTCTGAACAGGCCTATTTTTAATTAACATATTTGCAGATGTCAGCAGTGCTACAGTGGGTACTTTTTTCTGCTGGTGCCTGCCTTACATCTTTACACTGCACACAAGACTAACTTGATGTGTACCTAATTAATTTGCACAAACTTACAGGTGAATCCTCTGTCCTTCCGAGGAACACATGGCCAGTGTTGTCACCTATGATTAGCTGACAGATCCAATACCTTGTTATGGAACAAAGTCAAAATTTTGCAAAGAATTGCCACCAAATCCCAGCATCTACTTCCTACATCTGGGAGGATCAATCCTATCCATCAGATGATCAATGAACTATCACAGGCACTCAGATAACTCTGCAAATCACATGTCCACTCTAACCCCTCAGGCCAATTCAACAGCCCTACATCTGTGTGTATCTTAGAGACTAGAACAACCAGCATGGAATTCTTTTCATTACCACTGTTTCTTCTTAAATCACACAGAAATGACAAGCTTGCAAAGAAGATGGAGATTTGTTTCCACATAAAGTTATTTCCTGTGAATGCTTTCACACATCCTTTGCCTAACATGATTTTGGTGAAAATGAAATATAGTCATAAAAAACCCTGCAGAAAGCCACGAGTGCTGCCCAAGGGGAATCACACTGTAATGGGGTTCTGCAGGTTTGCTGCCAGTTCTGCTCCTCATCACCTTCCCAAGTCCAAAGGAACAGGCACCAATACTTAAGGGCACTGAAGGGCAGCACTCAAACTTCTCACCTTGTTAATGAGACAAAGAATTAATCAAGAGGCACAAATAATACAGCATCATTCATCTCATAAGCAAGCAGTATTTACTGTGGACTTACTACCTGTGCCCACCTGCCAATATTTCACAGGAAATAAAGCTCCAGTCAATCACAAACACTGTCATGTAGAGCAGTTTATCACATTTGTTTCCAGGTTTATACCTTCTGCTAAGTCATCTAACTGAATAAAGAAGTACTGAATTAGAAAAATGAAAAATTATACTGCACTGGAAAGAGGCTTTAAGCTTCTGTGATTGCAGAGTGTGTAAAAAAAAAAAAATCTATTTCAGCCCGTTTTGATACTTCCTTAAGAAAGTTTCAGGGAGGAAAAAAAGATCAAGCTCAGAAATCTCTGATGATAAACTAACCTTTTAATATATTGCCCTTGATTTCCAGGGTTTCAAAACTGGATTAACTGCCATGGTCCAGATGGATATATTCACTGTGCTAATCCACTGTGTTCACTTAGAGTTTATTATGCTAAATACACTCCAAGAGGATTTTATCTTTTACCTGCACCTTCCTGTGCTCAGTGAGACTCTTCTATTCATCAAGCACGAGAAGCACAAGATGGGGTGGAACCTGCCTTTTTAATTATCTTGTACCAAAGTGGCCCCATGATGGAGATGAACTGCTCAAATTCTCTTATTTTAGAGCAGCTCATTATCTATGGAAGATCACAAACTGAAAGCAAAGGTATGCTGAGCATGCTATTGATTACAGCTGTATTTGTCACGATTCAATAAGTTGAAATTTCATTTACCAAATATTAAATTACTGAAATTATGCTTTGGCTCATCTGCATCCATTTTTTATTCACTTTTATTTGGCGGAACATTTTAATCTTACTTACACAGTTTCTAACTAAAAGTAAACTACGCATTCCTAATAATATAAATATGAAAAATAGGGTGTGCTCAGGGACTGCAGTTGAATACATTAAAATCACTCAGTTTGCTAGTTAACATATTTCCATCCCTTTTATGTACAACCTTTCACATTCAGTTGGCAGACTGCAAATTCAGGGCCTTATAAAAAAAACACTGTCTTGATTTTCTGTTGTGACAGCAGAAATCATCCAAAATATCTAAGAGTTTCCCTAAAGGACACTCACTGCCTGGTACTTCCCAGGTGCAGCAACAATCTGAATTTGAGGTGAACATCATGTCAAATTCCACTCATCTGTCAATGTAGTGGATTATTTCTTGAGAGACTGAAATTGGCTGCCTGGGATCAGAACACCATCAATCTTATTCATGTAGGGTGCAGAGAATCTGCCTGAGCCAGGCTCGCAGGAGGGAGAGCTTGGCTGCTTCTGAGTAGGTGATGAGGCAGCTGTAAAACCTTCACTCTATCTGTAGCACATCCCTGAGTGAAAGATTTTGTCATTTTTCACATTTCCCCAACATTTGGTATGCATTCAGTGTCTTGCTCTTCTTGCTTCATAAAAAAAGTGATTTTTCAAGCTTAGGCAAATGTTGCAGAGCTCTGGATCTGCCCAGCTCTCATTTTTTCTCATAATGTCACTTGTTTCAACTGATTCTATAAAATGATATTACATTTTCCTTTTACATATCTGCTTAGCTGGGCTGTTTTTTCCCCTTTCCTTCACTAAGGACACACTCAAATAACCAGCAGCATTACTGATAATTGCATTATAATAAATCTCTGTGAGTCCCAAATAAATCCCACAGCCCTTAAACTTCAAGCACTCCCAATTTCCAGTGCCAGGGGGTAAAGGTAACACCTTTGATTAATCTGATGCTCTAACATGGGCACTGAGACCTGGCCTAGCAAGGATTTTGGTCTATTCCTCTACAACATTTATGTTTTATTACAACAGACCAAGACAATGCCAATACCTGCAATTTCCAGGCAAGAAATTTATTTGGGAAAACTTTGAGTTTTAAAGTTGCTAAAGACCTGTATTCAAGACCATCTATCTTTGAAGGGATGACATTCAATCGAAAAAACATTAAAATATTAATTGCCACATTGTAAAATGACTCATTACTGTGAGTTACCACTTTCAGTCTTTCATTTCTGCAACTCTTGTAGCCTCTCCCACCTTTTCTTTGAATTCAAATTTGGTAAAGTGGCATTCTCGGCCCATTTAATTTTAACCAGATGAAAATACTGTGCTAGAAAATGCCACCACCTCAATTTTTAGCATAGCACATTCTTCAAAGCGCAATTAGCAGTTGAAGGAGTTATGTGATCCATTTCTATTAATAAAAACACAATAAAACCACTGCTGTGCTGTCCCTGCAGACCCAGCAGCCCAAGTGAGCTGTGTTCTCCACTGCTAACCTGTGGGATTGATTCTGCCTTTACTGCACTCTATTCACAACCCCAAATTCCCCCCCCAGGTCACACTTCTGCAGCCCCATCAATTTTCAGAGGTAAATTTGAGAACCTCAGAGTGTCTCCTCTAATCCAAGCAAACATCTGACCTGCAGCACACACAGGGGACTGAGGGAGATGTGGTGCTGGTGGCTTAAGGAACAAACCTGGAGCCAGTTTGGGTCAGAAAATCCAAAGTTCCACAGAGCTGTGCTGTCACAGTGTCCAGGTTCTATAGAGCTTCCAGAACTTCACCAAATGGGGAGAAAGGAAGAGAGAAACAAGGACACAGAAACTGAGCCACTACCCACAACGGGATTCTTATGTTGGGAAATTGTTAGAAAATGACATTAAAGGATTGGCAAAGCACAACACACATCAGACTCACCAAAAAAAACAGATGCTGCTCAATACAAAGGCAAACAACTCATAAAACTTAAGTGATAAAAAGAATTGTGATTAATCAATCATTTATCAAGACAGGAGCACAGGCAGAGCCTGCAAGCCCAGAGCTGAGCTCAGTCCTACCTGGTCTGTGCAGGTGATGCTGCTGGAAAGTGTGATGGAGGGACCCCTGACAGAGCAGCATTGCACAGGCACTTATCCACAAATACAGGACCCAGGACATTGCAGAGACCACTGCCATTCTCTAAACAAAATATTAGACACGCATTATTATCCAATGCCTTACAGCACAAAGAATAGTCAGCTTCCATTACAACAGTGTCTTTAATATTTTTTTGCTTTTTCACTCCTTTTGCTAAATGTCTTTTGATTATTATTTCCCCCTGCAGGATGCAATTGTTGTACAACAAAGGTCATGCCCAAAAAGGACAGCTGAGGTAAAGAGACATCAACACAGGAGCCTGGATAACTTTAATAATTCAATGGTAAAAAATCAAACTGTAATAATCTGAGGACTAAAAAAACCCACAATATAAATAGAAGCTGGAAAAATATTTTCACACTCATCCATAGCTCAATTTACATGGGAGTTAAAAATATAAACCAAATTTTTAAAAAATCACAGCACCAGCTGGAAAAAAACCAACATGATTTCCAGACAGTATCAAAGCTGCTTTAAACACATTGCAGAAAGGCATAAAAAATCCTGAGATATCCAAGACACATTGCCAGAATACTCCATCCTCAAAACTAAAAATGCTGTTACTGACCCAGAAGGTAACAGTACATTGTTTGGTTTTTTGCTTTTGCAAGCATTAATTATTAATCACGCTTCTGTCTACCCAACAAAGTAATTGTTTCTCAGAATTGTGTTCTAATCCCTAGATGAAATCAGCTTCCTTTTGTTTGACCTGTGCACGTACAAGGACTGGAGTATGACCAGACAGATTTTCAGATGTGTTCTACAGAAAATTTGGTGCTTTCACAAATCAGATTTTCTCGAGATTTTTAAAATATTCCTTTTGCAAAAGCAAAAAGCAATTTCTTTGTCTGTTGGTGCACTTGGCCATCCAGTGCAGACAACTGTGATTTTTCATACTTGTGTTCATGGCTGTAGTAAGTGGCTGAATTTCCCTGTGACTTGTTAACTTCAGCAGCTCTTTCTCAGTGCCTGCAAGGCTCAGCTACGCTACACATCGTCCAGTTCCCTCAACAGCACCTTCTGCTGCATTTCAGATGGCCAAATTAATCAAACTTCAGGCACTCTCCTCACTCAGCCAATGACGGGATGCTGCTCTCTATCTAATAATCCAATCAGCTGAACATCATTTTCACAGAGCAAGAAAGACTTGGAAAGATTAAATCTCTCATATGGAAAAAATCATGCCTTTACAAAAAAAAAAAAAAAGAAGGCAACAACAACAACAAAAAAAACCCCCTGCATGCAATATCAGGGGATTTCTACAGAAGGAAGATGAACAATATGAAAATAGTGAAATGCTGTGGTAATAAAATATATGCATGTAAATCCTTTTTTTTTTTTTTTTTTTCCCCTGGTTTTAAAACAGCAGAGTCTTTGGGAAGCTTTTTAAGTCTAATTAGTTGAAATGAACCACATAAACTGACAAGCATAATTAATAGAGAGTACCAAAACATTATTTTGATCAGCATGAGGCTCTCCCTTTCTCTGTACTGAGTGCTTGATGCACTGCTTGGTGTATAATTAATTTCATTTCCAACTGTTTGCTTTGCAGTATACAATGCTCTTTTTCTCCTCTCTTTTTAGACCCATTTATCTTGCAAAATAGGTTCAATCTCCTCAGATCAGGGAACCCCCAAGAGGGTTCCTGTGTCTTCAGGAATTAACACCTTCTTGTCATAATTGGTGCTCCCGTGCTTTTTATACCACAAGGCAAAGGGAAAGGTGAGTCTCACGCGGGGGAATTTCAGGTATTCAGGTTATTTAAACTGAACTTTAAAAATCCCAGACAAAGAGCAAAACTTCCACAACCTGCTAAATGCTCCCGTGTCTTTCCTCCAGCATCATGTTCTTAGCACATGGACAGCAGACTTACTTTGCCCACTCTTTATTATTAGTTTCTGTGGTTTTTTAAAATACAAAAATCTCTCTCAAACTGTGCTATTTCAAATTACCTTTGCTCAAACCCAGAATTTCTTACAAACATTTCTTCATGCACTCATTCATCAGTAAACTGTCACACACAGAATTTTACCCAGAGATCATCTTATCACTAGTACAGAAACACAGCAGTGAATATTTTCCACTTATTATCTGATGAGTTCCAGATCTGCTTTCTGAATCTGAAATCCTGAAATCCTTACCTGAGTAATCCAACCAAGAGCAGAGCACTCTAGTAGTGTTCATCGGAAAGATCTAATACTTTTTTAAATCCATCTGTACCACAATAAGGGATTTCTTTTATAGCTTCCCAATAATCTTCTTTATCAGGATTAAAAGTAGAAAAAAAATAAAAATCTCTTTTTCGTTACAAATCCTGTTTCCAGAGTAAAGAAGACATCTGAGCTCTTAGACTGCCGTCAGAAAAGTGGCCAAGGTTTGAGGGGTGGAAACCTTCTCATTTTCACCTTTAAATCATTTCCTAGCATCCCCCTTTGTGGCCGAGGAGCCTTTCGGAGCGCTCTGGAGGTGAGGGGCAGTTTCCAGGAGGAGCAGCGAGCCCGGCCCCGCACGGGAGGAGCGGATGGTGCGATGATGCTGCTGCTGCTGCTGCCGGAGCCGATCTCAGCACAGCCCTGCTCGGGAGAGCATCACATGTGCCTTAAAGCGACACAGCCCCAGCCCCGGCCCCGTTAAATAGCGGCGGCGGCGCCCGGGTGGGGATGCGGGAGGAGCGGAGCCGGCAGAGCTCGATCCCCGCCGGCACCGGGCACGGCCGCAGAGCGAGACCCGAGGGAGGCTCTGTGCTCAGAGAGAGCAGCACACGCTGCCAAGGGGAACGGGGTGCGGGGAAAGTGCAACGAGGCACACGGGGGAGCAGAGACTCTGCACGCTCCCAACATCGCAACTCTGAGTGGAGACTTTCCTTCCAACTCCATTTCCGAGGCATCTGCAGACAATGATTTCTGATTTACTCACAAATGGTAAAGCTCAGCTATGCCTGATTATTTATTGCAGTTATTTATTCTCCACATCTTAAGTGGCCATTTACAGGAACGGAGTGGTTTCCTCTCCCTCTTGTACCATATGTAATTATTTTTTTTAAAGAGCCATTGTATAGACTTAGTACATACCATTCACTTGATAGTACAGCTCTTATGTCTGCCTACAAAAGAAAAAGGGCTTGGAGACAAAACAGAAACTTCCATTTTAAGAGCTCAGGATGTGTGCTATAACACAATGTGTGATTATTTTTTTTCCCCCTGGATAACCTGTGGTAGAAGAGTGTGCCACCTTCACTGTTCACCAAACAATCATAAATAATAACAGCACTAAGTACCCTTACTCTCAAATACCTCCATCTCAGCACCTGACATCTGTCTCAGACTCTCACTGAGAGGTGCAATGAGTTTACCTGACAAATCACAAATCTGCATTTTATTGGGCAATACATACCAAGAACTTGGCCCTGCAGACCAACAGAAATGTTATACTGGTCCCTGCCACAATGCTGAGAACAGGTCTTTATTGCAGCCTTAACACAGTGAAGCAATTGGTGGCAGGTGGGTGTGACAAAGTGACACAGGTGATCACTGGCCACGTCCCTGAGCAGAGCTGGGGACAAGAGCGTAGCTCAACCCAAGCCCCATGTGATGAGAGATGATTTCAAGGGCTTTTTTCAGGTGCTTTGTTTGAAAACACATGGAACAATATGGTTGGACATATAATGATATGTTTAATAAAGGTTTTCTTGTTTTCCTGAAGAATTGCCTTAGACACAGAGAAGAACTGAGATAGTTATTACTTTCTGGTCTCAGGAGGGTCTAGAAGGCTCAAAAAAAAAGCAGATGAGAGGCAACAAGATCCCATAAAGTACTGATGAACAAGGTAGGCACTTTGCAGCTACCCAGGAACAGAGCAGGAGCCAGCAGGAGACTGCTGGTGTTTACTGCCAAAACCACAGGGAATCTCAAGGAATTCAGTTCCATAATATCTAGGGAGATTTCTGCAGCTCCTGTGAGGGGCAGGTAATGGGATTTAATTGAAAAAGAACACTTAAGATAGGTCCCTTTTAGGACTTTGTGGGTATGATACAAGTGAAAGGATACAGTGGGGAGGTGTGAAGAAAGATGGAGAAAGCAAATATAATCTACACAAAGGCCTTGTGGACAGCAGGAAGAATCAGACAAATGGTGGCCACACACCTTGGCAGAGTAGGCAGAGACAGATTTATGCAAGATACAGATTTATGTAAGGTACAGCAGGACTGTCACTCTGCCAAGCACTGCTAACTCCCAGCTCCATGAGGCTAATGCCACCATAACCCCTGACAGATGCTGCTATTGCTCAGGACAAGCTCTGCAGAAACAGGGGACGTGTTGCTTCTGCTGGGTAGGGGTGAGATCAGAGGGACAGAGAATATTAAACAGCCTGTGTTGCAGCCTCTCCCCTGCCCTGCCTCCCAGCATCAGACAGGAGCACAGAAGTCCTTGGCAAATCTTGCAGAAACAGCCTCACACCTGCTTTGATGTGTTTGCTGCCAATTTTAACTTTCAGTGGACCAATGAGACATCAAACATTTTCCTCTTGCCCTCTTTGCTAAGCACAGTGTCATATCCACCTGATGCTTTGGGGCTTTACTTCATCCTCCTCATTTGGCTTTGACAAGGAGGGGAGGATGCTTTACAAGCACCCCTGGGCCCATGTTGAATGTGGGGCTACTGACACTGACATGCTGGAAAGAGAAAACTGGAAGGGGAAAAACACATGAGTGAGAGCAGACTGCATATTTAAAAATGCTTTCTCATGAAAAGGGGAGGCTGAAAGTAATTTCTCTAGACAAAAGGGAGATGGGACAAAAGCTGGTGTCCTGTGGAATGGCAGCTCCTGGCAGTGCTGGGGCATGATGAATCCAAGCCCTGCAGAGGGGCAGAACACCCTGTGGGTTATGTGCTCTGTGTCTGGCTGCTGGGAGGTGAAGAGTCAGGAGGAGATCCTTCCACCCCCACCTGATACCTGATGGGACAGAGGAGAGGACAGAGACCAGCACCTGAGCTATGGCAGCTGGGGAGCATGCAAACTGCCTATCCACAGCTCAGACAAAGGCTCCACAGGGCTGCTGGCACAGCTGCCACAAGCAGACCATTACACTGGATGATATTTCCAAGGTGAAGGTAGGTTGCAAAGGGCCAGCAGGAATCCAGCTGTCTTTGAGAATCTGCCCCACACCCAGGGCTTCACACACAAGGAGAACAGCCTTTCCTTCCTGCTTCCACCATTCATCTGGAGATGCCAAGTGAATGACAAAAATAGGCAAATAAAAATAAATGCTCTTCCCTGCCTGGACCTCTATTTATCACAATTTTCTGGGCACACAGAAAAGGACAGCATATGCAACTCAGGCAGGCTCACACAGACAGCAGATTGGTGCTTGCAACCAAACAGGGGCCTCTGGCCTCTGCTCTCTGCATTCTGCCTCCTCTGCCTCCCTCTCCTCCTCCTCCACACTTGCCTTTTCCCCATGAAGAGGTTTAATACAACACATCCCAGGCTCATATTTCACAGGGTCTGGAGAAGGCTCACCACCTTGGAAATGCAAAGCTCCTCAGTTCTAGTGTTCCTGGGACAGCAAAGCTTTGCTTTTCACAGATTGCACTCTCCACCCTTCCCAGCTGCTTCCACCCACCCTACAAAGCTCCTTCCCATATCCCAGACTCTGCCTTGGCAACAGGCACTGCACACTGCAGCTCCTCCCTACCTAAATGCTCCTACCCAGGTGAGCCAAGTGTAGTCTCACAGCAAGTTTTACCTCAATTCCACCAAAAGCCAGATTACTGGTACACATCCTAGGTTCACAATGTTTGTGGAAGCTTTTTCAAAAATCTGGCAGAGCAGTTTTGCTTGCCCCCTCACCTCCCCACAGAGTTTTTCCTCCTTGGGGAATCATCCCACATGGATAACCAGTAGCTGAGCATGATTGAGCTGCCTACATGTGATAGCTTGAACAGCAGTGCTCTGAATCCCAGAGTAAAACCAGCCAAGAAATTCCCATCCAGGGCCCTGAGCCTCCCAGTGTTTCCTGCTCTTGGTTGTTTTCCTTTCTCATAGTGGAACAGGGAACACAGAGAGGATTCCTTTGGTACAGAGAGATTACAAAGTTTACCAGCTCCCTGGACACAGCTTGGCCCAGACAAACACAACCCACATTCAATGCATGAGTGCAGCAATGTTTGATGTTCTGTGTGCACATCCCCTCTGCTCAGCCAGGTGCTCCACTTCCAGTCTAGAGCTTTTGATATATTTCCAGGAAAACCCTCCTTGTCCTGGGTTTTCCTTTTCTCAGTCCTTACCACTCTCCTCCCTCTCTTGCAGGATATCTGATCCAACATCAGTGACCAAATTGAATCTATTCCCTTTCTTGCCCTCCCTATGTCTTCAATGACAGCATTAAATCCTTCTGTCTATATCATCAGGTTTTCTTCTCCTATAGCTTTTTCTGGCAACAAGAGAAGATGCAGTGATTTTCCTGGAGGCAAACAAGAAAAGCTCAGCTAGAATGATATAACATTTTTCATGAAGGAAATAAACACCAAGGATTTGTCTGGCTGTGACCACAGCACTGATCAACATGAAGAGCAGGTACACCAGGAGCCTGAAAGAGCAGAGCTCAGCCACACCTGCAGGGAAGCCATTTCCCATGGGAGCCCAGGGCTGGCTCTCACAGTTTTTGTCCCACATCAAGTGCAGGATGTTGGGAGATTTGCTGTTTCCAGGTGCAGACATATGGGTGTGGAGGATCAGCCAAGGCAGCAGCACAGCACACTCAGAGGAGATGCTCCACCTGCTGCTCCTGGCACCCAGAGCTGGTGGCTCCTTTCCACCCTCTTATCTCACAGCACATCACTGCTCTGCCTCTCTCCCTGCTGTCTCAGCCACACCAAACTTGCTTGGCAGAAGCAGCAGCTTTGTCAACCATCCCCAAGCACACAGGGAAGATCCAACCTGGAAGATGACATAACCACAGGGAAAAAGAAACCAAGCAAAAAACACCCACAACAACCACAGAGCACAATAAGTAGCTTGCACTGGAAAACAACAAAATTAAATAACAAGTCTGAATATTGACAAAAAACAGGGAGAAGTAAGAACAGAACACAAAATATTCTCAATTGTTCATCCCAGCCTACCTTAAACATGTGGTTACTCCTTGTCAAAGGGATGTCTGCTCTGCACAGTTACTGTGTTTGGGAAGCAGTGATTCTGCTTTTTACAGTTTTCCAAAGCCTAAGAGGGGAGAGAAAGGAAAAAGAACACATCTATATTTGTCAGGCAAGTTTATATCACAAAAGTTTGCGTCCTAGTTATTTTTAAAGTATGTAGGGCAATGTACACAAAAAGTCTCAACCCTTATCTAGAACTTGCCATTAGCTGACAAGATCAGCACTTGCTAAGGATTAACAAGATGAATTGTCTGTGCAGTACATTATCATCATGTAAAAAATATTTCAATAGCACCCTATACATTTAAAATATAACCAGCAAAACATGACTGTGCTCAGGATATCATGGCAGGTAAACATAGCCATCATGTAATAGAAATGAGTTGTCCATTTAGTTTCAGTTCAGAGATACCAAAAAGTAAAGAAATCTAAGTTAAAACAGCCCATGAACTGATAGCAGTTCATGGCTTCTTGTGATACTATTATCCTTTATCTATACATTAGCTAGAGAGATCTGAAAATCCAGAATCTTTTCATGGATTCTCAAATTCATCCCAGCACAAACTCAGTGCCTCCAGCTGATTTTTAAAAGGATAGGTTGAACCCATTATATAAAATGCTTTGGAATATTCCCAGTTTGAAAACAAATTTTTGTCAGGCTGCAGCTGCTTTTCCAGACCAACTAAAAATCACATTACAAGCAAGATCCACCTACTGTGGACAAATCATGGGTCAGAGGCTTTATGAAATGAAAATCAGTCTATCTATAGCCAGAGGGAATATTTGATATATCACTTTTATTATGACAAATATCAGTCCTCAAACACAGGTTTAGCATCTACTTTTGCTGCTGAAAAGTCAACTTTTACATGAAGGTGCAGGTGTTTTTAGTATTTACAACATAAATAAAATAAATCCAAGAATAGCAAAGACGTTCAGAAACTTTGGGAAGGAAATTTCCTATTGTGAGCTCAGATATGGTCACTGGGTTATATTCACTCCCTCTACACTTGCTATGTTCCTAAATTTAATAAAAGATATAGGTCTGAAATTATTATTTCAGCAGCTTTAGAAGCAGGGGTGATCTAGATGGTCTTCAGAGGTTAATTCCAACCCCAGCCACTCTGTGATTGTCATTATCTTGAAGTAATAAAAAAAGGAGGCTTCAACAGCAGTTAAAAAAAGCCTTCTCTATCAAATTTGAATATTTCAGACATCAGCATAGAAACAAGACTATCTAGGAAACAAACTTCCCCCTAAAGCATTGCAGCAAGTCAGCCCCAGCTTGACAGCCCCTCTCTCTCCCCCATGGCAAACTCCCCCAGCCCAGCCAACCTTCCACCTTCTCCTGGCATAGAGACAATTGTAGGAAAAGCAGCCAAACCCATACAAAAAGTTGTTACACAGACCAAAGCTCAAAAATACATCAACCCTTTTCCAGTCCCCATCACCATCAGAAGCAAAACTTTCCCCAACAAACTGTGAGAGCTTAAAGGCAAAACCACCAACAACACAACCATGAACACAACCTACAAAATTCCATTTTCCTGAGACTCACCCTAAAAAAACCCCACCCAAAACTAGGTCTGAAGTCAGAGGCAGGTTTAGTTCTTGGTTCTGTTTTCTTCTACCTTAAACTGCTTTTTTTTTTTTTTTTCTTTTCCCCCCCTCTAAGAGCTTTTGCTTCCCCAGCTCCAAAGGCAACAAACCCACCATCTTCCTCTCAGTGTCTTTCTCCCTGCTGGGAGTTTTATCAACTCAAACCAGCTGAACACAGGCAGGAGCTGGTTTGAAGGCTCAAAACCCCATCAGGTGCAAAGTGTTGTTTTGGTTAGAGTAAATCCCAGTGGTCAGGCACACCCAGGCTGATGTGGGACATGTGCCAGGGTGGTTCTGTGAGCTCTGCTGGGAGCTCAGGGCTCTCCTGGCTGTGAAATGTTCCCAGACACCCAGATCTCTCTGCCTGGGTGCTCCAGTGCACATCAAACACACACCCTGGCACAGCCCAGCACCTCTTTGGGAAAGGGAACTTTGCCTGGTGCCAAAGGAAGATGCAAGAGGCCAGATCAGCTCTGCAGTGTTGCACTTCTGGCCTTTTTAAAGTCCAGGTGCTACCCTGAAAATAGCACTTTAAAGTCTTGTAACTCTGCCTTGGCCTCAGCTGCAGAGCAAATCTCAGCTCTTACATTACACCAGGGGATTGACCAAACAGCTGATTTGCAAATACATTTATTTGCTTCCACTTTATCATAAATACAGACAGTGGTGGGGAAAAAAAAATATTAATAAATTGAGAGGTTTCTGTGCTACTGGTCCCCTGCAGTGTGGACTCTTATACTGGAATCACTCTATGATATTAAATTATACTTCAGTTTATTACATCTAAAATGCCCTGGATTGTGCAGGGGCACAGTGTGGCTTCCACACACCTATTTTAGCATGCTTGGACATCCTTCAGACTAGAGATGCTACATGAGGAAATGCAGTTATGGATGAAATACACTGCTGTGCAATGCTATAGCCTAGGGTTTGTAGGAAAATCCTTGAAAAGATAAAGCAGGCAGACAGCAACAATTTTTGCCTTCAGTTATGTTCATGAAAAAAACACCCCCAACCAACCAAAAAAAAATCATAAAGCTACACAAAAGACATTCTTAAAGGGGGTGGAAATGTGAGTTTGGGGAAAAGATCTCCCACTGAAACCAAAAGAGTGAGAATTATCATGAATACATAGCATACAGCAGCCAATATTCCCTGATGCCATTGCTTAAACAATTAAGATTTAATTCCTTGTCACACCTATGGGCTTTGTCATTATTTAAGAAAAACACTCTAATAGCTTTCTTCCACACCTCTTCTCCCTGTTTGCTGGGCTGGACAGGGAGCTGCAGCCAGAGCCCAGAGTGCTGTGCTGGTGCTGGAAATGGTGAGTTTGAGTAGAGAATTAGTGCATGAAATGAGCAGGGGAAAAAAAAATGATATACTGCTCTGCCTTTGCTTCAAAACAGGTTGGTTGATTGACAGCAAACCCCATATAATAGTTCCTTCCAGGCAGATGGCAAGATCATGATTTGCTCTTCAGTCACAATTTTCTGCTGCCTCTCAAAACCCAACCCATCTCCAGATCTACCAATAAAGAGGGGCCTGGGCTGCTTTATATGTGTTTTACAAGGCTCACATCAAAGCTTAGGGATTAATATTGTGACTAGTTATCATATTCCATTTTGTAAAAATTTGCCTCAAATTTGCCTCCAACATCTCCTGGCTGATCATCTGCAGATAATAGCTGCAGAAATCCACACAAAAGCAACTGGTAAATTCCTGAGCCACCCCTGACAGACAATACTCCTCAGAACGTGTGCGTAGGTGTTGAAAATCCTGCCATACATCTCCAGCTCTCTCAGCACATATTGTTTTTAGGCTGCCATCTGCTAATGCACAGTCCCACCCTAAAAGATGCAGGAATGAATGCTCCAGTCTCCAGGCTGTTCTGATTTTAGATTTTTATTTCTTCCAATTCCCAATACTGAGTTTAAGTCATTCTTAACCCTGAGTCTGCTCACACCACTGCTAATTTTCAGTGATAAAGAGCATTTATTGAGCACTGCTCAGGCACTGCTTTAATGAACCAAAGCAAAGCTTCAGACAATGTGTCCCTGCAAGCAGATTTCATTTGTCTTGGTGTCAGCTGCACATGGAGAGGTGCTGGGACAATCAGGAGCTCTGGCAACACTCGTTTCCCATGCATGTGAGTTAAAAGGATGGGTATTAAGTTGGTGGCAAGGGAAGAAGACAGCTCCTAAAGACACAAAATGGGTAACATCTTGAACAAAGCAAGCCATGCCCATCACAGTGCACAATGTCAGGATCAAATTATCCCAGCAAATAAGGAATGATGAACATTACACTTGATTGATTTTCTTCTGAGCTGAAATTGTCAGCAGTATTCTTTTCCTCACTGCTGATTCTGCTTCACTACCAAGCACATTAGCAAAATTTATAAGATGATATTTAATTTTTTTTTTCTTGTTAGAAAACAAATTTATAATAGCTAATTTACATTGAGTTTCCTATGCAGAATCCATCACTAAAATACATTGGAAGCTACAAATTTAAGGCTAGGAAACTGAAGAGTATATTATCACTTGCCAAGTGAAATTTATCTGGTTTGATCCTTTTTTTACATTCCTCTACTCCCACACATCCCTTTTACTACCCCACCTTCTTCTCAGGTTTTCAAAGATTTTGTTGTCATTTAGTCCTGAATAAAATCCAAGAATCAACTGCAGGCTCTGCACATCAAATTGTGGTTCATGTCACACCTTGACTTCTGTACACCAAGTGGGGAAGTCAGAACAAAGAATCATACACAATACATTAGAATTCCTCCTTGTATTTCTTGAAAAGAAAAAGCTGAATAAAAGAGGACCAAGAAAACAAAATAAGGCTGGGAAAAATGAAACTATGAAGGGCTGTGTGTTTAAAGGAGGTACAACTGGTAGTTTTGTTTTCTTTCCCAGCTTGTACAGCAATCCTCTCTTTCATTCCCTAAATAGTGCAAAAATGGTTTGATAGACTGAAGTTATGTTTTCCTTGATTTCAGTAATCAAGGCAAGTCAGGACAATCTTTTCAATTGAAAATGGATTCTTTTTACATCTAAGCAGCAGTAGTAGTTTTTGTTTTGTCTACCTCTGTTCCAGCAGAAGATTGCAACTTCCTTTCTTCAAGCCTTTGGTGGCTAAAGATACAAACACCCTCTTCAGAGCATGGCAGATGAATTCTCCTGAAATGAAATAGAAAACCTTTCAGAGAGCTTGAAAGCAACTAATAGATTTTCAGGAAAATGCTGAAAATTGGCTTAATGTTGCATAAATAAAGGTATTTATGCAACCTGGAATGCAACTGTACCAAGCAGAAGTCTAGGCCCTACTTATGATACCAAATCCTCCTTCTGCCAGTTTGCACAGAACTTTAATGGACATGGGGTCATTTGCTGCCCTTGTGAACCTCCCCTGACACAGTAATCATAGTTAAATTTTAAATATGAATCATTTTCCAGGCAATATCCTGTTGGCTCCTCCTTCCATTTTCCCACAGGGGGCTGAAAGATGTTAAACTGTTCTATTCACAATTAAATTCATGAAACACTTAAATTCTATGGCAGTCAGACACCAAGGAACAGGAAAATCATTTCATCTCATAATGTTTTAGAGCCCCTAGGCAAATGTAAACACTGTATGTGATAGAGGAAGGATTTATTGCTGCTGCTGAACAGAGAATCCACAGATTTATTTGTATATCCAGCAGATTTTTGAAGATAATTTATTTATTACAGAATTCTGGTAAAATGATTATTTAGGAAGTTTGAGTACACCAGACTCATTTGTGTGGAGATGCATTTTAAACAAAATATACAGAACCAAATCAATCTGTATTGAACACTGGCCTCTAATAGTGAATTCACTCACTCTCCTGCCAGAGCATAAAAGGGTTTGAGGTCTCACATATCCCAAGTTCTGGAGGCCAAGAGACATTTGATAAGTGACCACTGCAAGTGGTGCTGGAGACACATTAAACTTAGGCAGGGAAGTATCTAAATCGCTCTTACAGTCTTGTAAATATTTTACCCAATAATAGTTTAATTAATTTTGCTGAAAAAAACATCAATAAACTCTTCTTCCAAATGTTGTTTGAACCATTCATTTTTATACAGCTCAGAATGCCAAAGGGCATCAATCTGAGTCAGCACATCTCTGTTAGGATATCAAATTCATAGAAACATGGGTAAAAATAGGACTTTATGTCATGCCACTTTTACAGTAAGCACTTGGCTCTACTGGAGCCTCCTCTGCCTCAGCAGAACGAGGCAGCCTTGGGAACTGCTTGGGAAACTGAAGGAGGATAATTCCAGAGTCATGGCAGAGGTTGAGACATGAGCTTCCAAGAGCTGTCAGCAGAGCACTGTGCCTGGAGGAACAACCCCCTGTGCATATCCCAGCTCCATGGCTGGTCATCCTGGTCCTGCCCAACTCGCTGACTCCCACTGAAATATTTGGGACAAAGCCTCCTCCTCTTCTCAGCTCCATCCATGAGATCCAGCAGAGCTGCCTGAGCTCTGCCCATGGCCTGTGGCCATGTCCCAGCACTGCTGAAGGAGATCACAGAGAGCCTGAACCTGAGCATCCCCAATCTGAACCTCATCTCTGCTGAGGGGAGCCTGTGAGTACCACAGAATTAAAAATCCTTTTGGTTCTCTTCTTACCCTCTGTGCTTCTTTAGTAGAATCAAGAAGAGACATGAGACTTCTTTAAACAAAAGCATAATTTCTGAAATTCTCTTCAAATATGCTACAGAAATCACTCTGGAATATCTGTCAAGCTGGATTTCCCCAGAGAGTGTTCAGCTCTTTGCTCTGGCTAACTTGAAGAGAGAACTTGAACCATATCTCAGATAACTGCTGTAGAGAATCAATTTTCAATTTCCTGCTGAACTTCAGATATATATTTAAATACCCAGTACCTCTGGCATCTGGAAAGAAACCAACAATAAAATCAAATGGTCAAGCTACTCATCTGATAAGGGGAAAATCTGCAATGAATCAAACCAACAGGAGACTCAGATAGGGGCCTGAAAAGGAATTTTTTTCAGGATCAGTGTAAAATCAGTGCCATGATCTCAAAGACTTTTTAACGAAAAATACCCAGTTACTCAATGACAAATTTGTCTAACCCAGAATATTTCTGTAGAATTCACAGTTCATTTTAAAGCAGGCTAATTTTTAGTAGAGGGGAAAAAATAGATGAAGTTCACTGTGAAGTTGAAAACAGTGACTTAATTAGAAACAAGGTTTAGCCAAAGAAGGAGAACCTCTGTTCTCAGCAGAGAGACACTGGAGGAATGCTGATCTTCCTGAAGGCAATGAGTGTTTTGTCACTTTTCATGACCAGACTTTTATCCTAATCTCAGTCTCTACACCTCACTGTACGTTGTGATTAGGATATGCTTCTCTCAGCTCAGCAGTCTGCAGCTTTGCCTTTATTTTTCTCAATTTCAATGTCCTTAATAATAAGTAAATAAGTTAATACAAGAGTCCCTGAAGAAAAAGTCATGCTTTAAACAAAGCCATTGGAAAGATTAATATAAAAAGCCCTACAGCACTTTTGGCTGAGGTTTTATTTGAACAAAATTTTAACAAATTGACCAAGAACATTGAGCTGTTACCAAGTGGGAAACAAAGTTCCCTGGCTCAGCTTCCAGACAAGCCAGCAAATGCATCCTTTTGCATTCAAAAGGCAAAATGTCAACTATGATCATGGAAAACCATGGTTGTGAGGATGTATTAAACTGGAATACACAAACTAGGAAGGGAAACAGTAAAAAAACTCCCAGCACCTATAATTGTCCTGCAGTTTTTCAGGGTGTTGCTGCTTTAAGGGAATCAGAACAATAAAATACTTCCCTCCCCTTTACCAGTTCTTGTAAGGCTGTTAGTGAGAAAACCTGATGGAAAGACAGAACAAATACTTTTCTCTACAAAGCTCTGAAGGTAGGAACTTGTAAAACACTTCTTTGAAGTCAGAGTGATTGCAAACTGAAGAGGGAAAGCCATGCAAACAGCATTAAACCAGCATCTCTGGGAGGTTTTATCTCCAGCTACTCTGCTCCCTCAGTTTGCCCAGACAGCTGATGTGCTGGGACCCTTCTCCTGCCTGCACCACCACCAGATCCTTGCAAACAGGAAAGAAAGGAAATGACAGCAAGCTCTCAACAATAAGCTTATCTTGATGCCCCTCTTTGGGAGGGAATCAGGAAACAAAATAATAGGCATAATAAGCATGCTGGTGACAACTGCAGACTTTCTTGGGTTTCAGAGGTGTGAGAGCAGAATTGGGAAAAATTAATTGGGTTCCAATTCTATCCTCACTCTGTGAAAATGCATGAGCAACTATGGACAAAAATGCCAATAGTAATAATAGTAATTGTAATCATAAACATGACAGGAATTGCCTGAAAAATATTAATTTGTGAGTTAGGGCTTTTCAAAACTCCTGAGAGATGCTCAGAGGCTGTTTCTTGCAGAATGGCAGAACATCCATTTCAGAAGGATTTAGATGCAACCTCCTGCATGGCAGCATAGCAAGGCTCCAGCCTGCTGTAGATCTGAGGGAAAGATGAGCAATCCATCCACCTTAGGCTGTAAGTGGGTGGCAAAATATTTCCCCAGCAAAGATCTTCCTTCTGGTGCATTAGTTCCACAGGTACCAGTGATGAATCAGGATTTGATGTAGTTAAGAGAAGAAATCTAACTCAAAGTCATTTGGCTCTAAGGGCAGTTTAACCATCCTGGTATTGCTGAGTAATTACGTGTATTTGAAAGAGAGAACAGCAAATACCCAAAGGCTTCTTGTTTAGGATGCTGCAGCTCCAAGCAGTGTCTCTGTGGCAGAATGGGATACTGATAACACAGGAGATAAGGCAGGTGCTAGCACTATCAGCACCTGAGGAGCAATAACTGATCTTCTTCATGTTTACCAAACCTACCCAGCACTCATCTTGTGTTTGCCTAGTGATTAAATGGAATGACTTTCTTTTAATCACGATGTCACTTGAGCAGCATAATGGATTTAGTCAGGGGTGAACACAGGATTTCAGCACAACTTGTGGAATCTGTAACTTTGCTCTTGCCTTGGTGGGCCACTGTGGGATGCTGGGTTCCTTGCTCAAACACAATATATCCACAATCAAAGCAAATGCCCAGTTCCTGTAATGTATTGTGTCTCCTCTCTTAGCCTGCAAGTTCACCCAAGTCTCAGCCAAGGATTGTTTTTTTCCTTAAGATACATGTATTAATAATTTGTTCATGTCACATGGATGACATCTAACAGTTTATCCCAGTTATCATTAATAACTATTAATGACTGCTATTACAATGAAGCTGCATCAGCTCATAGCCTCACTTGCATTCATCTCATTTTTCATTTAATTAAGAAATTCAGAATGCTTCTCTTACAGGCAAGCTCTCTTACTTAAAAGGGCAGGGATCTGTGCATTTGATTGCTTTTTGAAATGTGGTAGATTACACTATTTAGCTACTGTTATTGAGGTGTGTAATATATCATGTGTTTCCTTAATCCTCAAATACAAGTTATTGTCACTCCCAGGGAAGCTACAGCATATGGAAGTTTTAAATGCAAACAAATCCAAATTGAATGAAGTCATGTTTTTTCAATGCTGAGAAGGTTTAACAAATCCATGCAGACACTAATGAGTATTACTGGGCTTATAGAAGGTCATGGAAAATTAGACTGGCTTTTTAAACCATTATTACAGATTTTCTCATTGTTACATGCTAAGCTCTCTACTATTCACACAGCTTGCTCTTGCTTTCAGCCATTGGATGAGGTCTGAGCTTCAATGGCATGGCTATCTCTTCATACTCTTTGTTTCTTTGGTGACCACATATTTCCCCCAACTTTAAGGATTTGGCAGGATTTAATTTCTAACTTTAACTTCCTGGCTTCTTCTAGAAATTTGCCTTGTACCTATTCTGAAAGCAAAATTGTCATGCAACATGCAATGTTTATTTGCCTCATTTCTCATCAGTACTTGATGGAATGTTATAAAAACATCTGTAATGGAAAAAAAAAATATCAGTTTCTTGAAGATACAGTGCTGGGTTTGGGCCTGATGAAGTACCAGTGGAGTCAGCTGTTACCAGTGTGGTAATCTGCATGTAGAGTCAGCACACATACCACACATCTTTCATTCACCAAGGATATCATCCTGTTTCAGCACAGTACAATAGAACTGCCAGGACCCACAGCTTGCTCAAGGGTGAGGAGATGAGCAGGGGAGGACACGTTTCACCCACTGCAGCTTCTTGACATTAGAGGGCTCCATATTCCACAGAGTATGGCAAAAGCAAATCTCATTTTGAGGTCAATAGAGATGACATTGGAAAGAGAATTATCAGCTGCTCTTGGAGCTGAGGTTTGATGGTGCTGCAAATTTTGCTTCTGAAGCTTCTTAAGTCAAAAGCACCTGCCAAAAAATTCTGGGTTATATTTTGGAGAAATTGATGAGCTAGAACATATTTTCTGTCCCTTTTTGCTCCCAGCAATGAGAAGTAGAGCTGCCATGGCCCATGTGCAGTGGCTGCACAGGTACAGCTGCAGGTAGGTGCCACTCTCATAACACAGAGGGCACAACAGGCAGCAGATCCTGCTCTCAGTCCTGCAGAAATCCTCAGTTTCCTTCCCTTGTCTTGCTGAGGAAGAAATTCCCATGACCATGTCCCAGAGCTGAGTTGGTGGCCCTTCAGGAAGCTGCTATCCTTGTGTAGAGCTGGGCACAGCTCTACAGAAGCACTGGCAGAAAATCTGCAGTGTGAATGTAAGAGCTCTCCCTTGACATGGATAAGGTAAAAAGATAATCATTGTAGAGCAGGAACAAATATTTGACTGCCATTATCTCATCTTTACGACTCAACCTATTAACAAAAAAATACTTTTAAAATATTTTAAATGGCCAGACTCCAGAAGGAGCTTTTATATACAATGATTTGGCCTTGAGAAAGCGCAACTTGTCTTTGTTGCACTTCGAAGAGTCTAATCCTAAAGAATAAATATGCTCATGAGCTGAACTAACCCCCTTCAAAGGAAGACAAAAGAGCTTCTGCAGGCAGTACAATTCCAAGCCTGCAAAAGTGAGCTAGATTTTATTGAGGCAAACATGGAGAGAGGGGTTTCATCCAGGCCACGTGTCCCAACTCACACTCAACCCCACCAGCCCTTCCCTCCTGACCACCAATACCCTGAACAAGTGGCTACTGCAGGGCCAAACAGGTTGTTTGACTTCTCAGAGACTACAAAGGAAATCAAAGTTTTGGAGAGAATTAAAATTCCCTTTTTCCTGTGCTCCTGTATGGTTTTTAGCAACTAATGACTGATATATTGGTGTAGCTTTCCTGGTAAACATTGAAAGAGAGTTGGATTATTTTGGTAGGCAGGGCCAGACTGTAATGTTACAAACATTTTGTTTTCCTAAATTGAGCAGAGCTGGCCAAAGAAAATATCATTCTGTGAATTTTTGGCTTTGTCCTGACACATGGGCCATGTTTTACTCAAATTCTGTGGGCATAATTTGGTCCCATATTTATGAAAAATGTCTGTACAAATAAGCATTTTACTAGCCAACAACAAAGACAGTAGAAACAGGGAGAAAAGTACTATACAGCCACCAGCAAAGCATTGAAAACCTGAGTGTCTTTTTCAAAGTTACAGGGCTGGACACTACAACTTCAGCACTTGCAAATTGTGCATACCCAAGATAGCAGGAAAATTCCCACTGTGAAAGGCAGAGTCTGCTTTTGAAGCAAATGTGTGAAATTTACACCAGCTGAAGATCCGGAACTTGTTGAATTTACTGAGCTCCAACCAAATCCCACTGTAACCAATGGAGGAAAAAAAAGAAAGGAATAAGAAAAAAAAGAACCTCCTTCTCTTCAGCACCTCCCAGCCCAGCCTGGCTGTGTGTGGAGCCCTCTGGGCCCTGTGCACGGATATCAGCAGCTCCCAAAGCATGACCAGCTGATTTTTCAAGGATACTGACTCATTCTTGGTTTACTGAAAAATCCCAGAAGTAATATAAATGGCATAGATTTGGTCACAAAACTGCTGTGAAAAGCTTACAGATTTATATATCTGAAACTAAGTACCCTCTGAAAAATTTGGGGGTGAGAGGGTGTAAATTGTCTCTTTCACATCTGTGTCTGCAGGGTGTTGAGCCTGGTACCCAAATCACAGATCAATAATATTTTGGCAAGATGATTTCATATCGTGTTTCATTTTGAGATAAATTCATGCAATGTGGAGAGGCAACTGCAGGAGGAGAACAAATAAAACCTCAGTATTTCCTTATGGCTGTTGAATTTTTTTCTGAATTTCTAATTTTGTGTCTGCATTTGATGGGTCACTGATTTAAACAAATTAAAGACATAAATCACATAAAAACTGTAAGTGAGGGACTACTTTTTCACTTTATGTTTATAAAGTATATTTATTTCTCAGTGGTTTATGGCCTCAGCTGTTGTTATACTGAAACAGTTTCTTCCTTGGGATTTCTCACTGCCTGGTT
This sequence comes from Erithacus rubecula, assembly GCF_903797595.1. Taxonomy (NCBI): domain Eukaryota; kingdom Metazoa; phylum Chordata; class Aves; order Passeriformes; family Muscicapidae; genus Erithacus; species Erithacus rubecula. The sequence continues at coordinate 15,502,000 of NC_136665.1, read as the reverse complement.
CCCAGATTCAAAGGTTACCCATTTCCATAGGTTAGAATAGCTGGAATCTGGGTGACTGTCCCACCCAAATTCCACCAAATGCCCTGAAACACCTCCACCTGACAAGAAATACCCTTCCTCTGAAATTCCAGCCATCCCAGAGGCTGCAGACTCCCATCCATCTGATTTTGGAACCAGTCTTATCACTGGCTTTATGAGAGCACAGCTGGGACTGAAACCAAAGTGGTGCAGTCAGGGATGCTTGGAACCATGGCAAACATCAGGAAAAATCTGAGATAAACACAATCAGAGCTTGCAGGGGCCATGTGTGGCTAGAAAAGTGAGTTTCCCCAGTGCTCTCCAAGAAGTCAGTGAGGTACCTGAGGTGCCAGAGCAGAGTGATGGTGGGAGCTGAGTCCAAATCTCCTGCACAGCCCCAGCCCATCCCCTGTGACCCCAGCAGCTGAGCAGGGTCAGACTGGGTGGAGAAGGCTCAGAATGAAACATTTTTAAAATGCAGATGTGACTCGAGCTTGCCACACAGCCCAGTGGAGAAAGCAAACTGTCAATGCCACATCTGCTCTCATTTCTCCATTTATTGCATTTGAAACAAAATTTTGACAATGATAAAACAGAAGGAGCAGTTGTGTGTTTGTATTAAAACATCATTTGGATAAGCAATACCAGTGACTGTTGTAAAGGAACATCTGTGATGTTATTGTGCTATTTTTGTCTGAATCCTGTCACTCTGGGAAAGGAAAAAAAAAAAAAAAGAAAATAAAAATAAATTATCATTATGTGATACTTCAAATTTAGCTTTGTTAAAAACATATTCCTTTTGATTTCCAATGCAATCCCATACAGCTAAGATGAAAACAACTACCTTTCTGTGGAATCAAATAAACATTCCAGAATTTTGGTTTGACTATGAATCATGCTCCTGAAACATTTTTGGTGTTTAATTTTTAATCCCAAATTGATAAATTCCAGCTCACACTATAATGCTAACTTTAAGATCCAAGCCTCCCTGAGCCCTTAATCTGTATCTCCCTTGTTACTACTAATGGAGTTTATTTTGTCTATGAGAAAAGTAATTAACTATAGCAGAAAACAAGGCTGAGATGAAACACACAAAAAAAAGACACCATTTTTTAAGGATAAAACATGTTAGCCTTTTGTTAGGTAGTAACAAAGGCACTTTGGTTATTAGTCTCCACTATAGAAACACTGAGATGATTTATTCTAGCCACAGAAAAAGCACTTCCACTGCTTTATAAAATCAAATGTTTTCTTCATGTATGCTGGGAGGGCAGAGGTGGAACCACTTAAAAGCATTTGTAGGACTTTCAGCTCATTGTAGTTTATGTCAGCAAGAAAGTGATAAAAGATGTTGATTTTATTAATAATTTATATAGATCAGTATTTATAGCCTGCTTGGTGTGTGGCAAATGGATGGTCCACAGCAATAAACAACTCATTAAAACACCCAGCATTGTGATTGTTTAAATGTACAGAAGTTCACAATTACATGCACACCATTAAACCCCTTTGAAGGAATTTATGTGCATTTTAGAGGTATGTCTTCCTCCTGGAAAGAACACCCATTTTATCACCTCCTTCACATCTCTTGGGGCACACTGACTGCTCTGCTATTCCTGCTCCCAAAGGGAATTTGCCCTGGGAGTGATGATCCCTGAGAAGCAGCGGGGAGCTGAGTGTAAAATGTCTTCACACTTGACCCCTCTAGTTCACTGTCGACATGTTATTTCAGATTTCTTTTAAAATAAATGATTTGTGGTAATTTGAAAAAACTAATTGATGTTAATAAGGGGTGAGCAATGGGTTTAGACTTTTGATCTTAGTCCAATATTCCAATTCTTATTGCAATAATAGTCTTTAGTAGGTGGTGAACTAAAGAAAAAGTTCTGAGACATGGACTCAGTCTTACTCTGCAGCATAACTCATCTCTGCTGTGTCCCAGGGGCAGATTATCTGTAACACATTATAAACATTTCTGTCAAATGCTTTTTGGGTGGAGCTTTTTCAGTGCATTCCCTGGTATTTTTGGGATATTAAATCACTATCATGGGGCTGGAAGCTAGGCCCAGTACCTAGTTCAGTCCCCAACTTCCCCTGGTAAATTGTTCAGGCCACTTACTTTGTTTTATGTTCTCTTAGCTGACAGTGATTTATGAAGATAATGTTTCCCACATGATAAAATTCTGAAAAGATCAGATATTGAAGCAATGTCAAAGTTACCTAAAGTGTAAGGCTGAAACAATTAATTTAAGGCCTAACACTGTAATGCTCACATTGATCAAATTTTTACTACTGCCTGTATTAAAAAGCTCCTTGATTTTGTGTATAGGTGATTATTATTAAAAGACTGACTTTAAAAAACCTCCTCTGCACAAATTAGATCAATAACCTGTCCGAGAAGCAAGGAGCTGTGGAAATGAGCTATAGAGAGAACTGTGAAGATAAATTATATGGAATAATTAAATAAAAACCCATTGTGTGTGACTGACAGGAAGAAGACATTTTTGTGAGTCAACATTTTACTGCATTTTTCATTCTTAGAGAGAAAAATTCAAATTAGGCCTTTACATTACTGTGGGTTTGGTACCTTTCTTAATTAAATGTAATCTCAAGGGAAGGACTTGTTTATGATTCTATACTTTATGCAGGACTGCTTAGAGAAGAGCAGAAAAAAAAAAAACTCAGCAAAGATGTGAGAAAGAAAGAAAGGACACTGGTACATTGCCCTCTCCTGTGCAAAGGAAGCAGGAAAGAAGTGCCAGGAGTTTATAAGGGAATTGCAGCAAACATGGGCTGGAGAAGAAGACAAGTGGTCAAAGGCTGGAGCCAAAATCTGAACAGCCACAGGTCTGGTCCAGCACCCAGTGCCTGACTGGCATCCTCAGTAATCCAACATGACAACTCCTCAAATTACTGATTTGATGGAAAATTGAACAAATGCATATTTTTCAAATGTCAAATTTATCCTGTGCATTAGAAAGTCCAGCCTTCTACTATCTGTGCCTTTTAGAAGAGACTTCAGGATGTTAAAGAAATACTTTAACAAGTGTAGATTGGCATGGCTGCAATTGTGTTATTTTTCTACTTAATGGCCTAGAACTGAGGACACACTGCACATCTCCAGTTTACTTTTCTGACACAGCAATTGATAATATAAGTTAGCATGGTATATGCTTTTTATTCATTTATGGGAAGCCAAAAGTGATGAAATCACACAGTCTGGGTTTCATAGGCATGACAGTCATATTTATTTAGTGTGCTCTATTTACAGTGGATCTTTAAAAGCTGCAATCCACATGAGTGCCATCACATTAGGATACAAGAAATTGTTCAGATTGTTTCCTATTTCCAGCTTCTGTACTGGGAATAAACTGCTGTGTTAAAGATGTGTAGTGTGAATAATGTGTGTGGTCATTCATACCTCCAATTATTTTTATTGCATAAATGAATTTATTATAGAGCAGTGGAAAATGCCACAATTTGGCATATTCTGTATTTAAATATGCATGCTTTGTATCTAGCATAGATTTATAGACAATAGGCTTGCACAAGTGTATCTAATAAGTTAGAGGGGTTTATTAATCTTGGAATTACTTTGATAGAAAAAGCATTATTTCTTTAGCCCTTCTATTGTTTAATAGATATGACAAGTACTTCAGACATTTGGAGATGAATGAAGCTCCACCAAGAGCAGTTCCCTTGGAAAAAAAAACCTCAATAAACATCTACAGTTGTAAATCTTACCACTTTTCTTGGCAAAACAACATTGAAGAACTGTTACAGAATTATAAAATGTTGTAAAGTGGACTTGTTAGGATTGAACAAGAAATTTGCACTGTCCTGCTAGAGAATGATGACTGATCACAAACCAGTTTGTCCTTTGCACTTTCCAGCTGAATTACTTGAAACACTGTCTATTTCTACCATTAACCATTAATTTTATGCTAAGCCACATAACATTTCACCTGGAGCCTGATGAACCCACTGTAGTGGGCTGGCCAGGGCTGGATGCTTCCTCCTCTCCTTCTCCCTCTTCTTCACTGACCTTGGTGCCTGCAGAGCTGTTTCTCTCCCCTATTCTCCCTCCAGCTCCAGTTTCCATTGCACAGATATATTTCTCCTTTTCTTAAATACATTTTCCCAGGGGCTCTGTCACTGTTGGGCTCAGCCTCGGCCCGTGTTGGCTCCATCAGAGATGGGAGAAGCTTCTGGCAGCCCCCCACTCCCAAAACCTGGCCACACAAACCCAGCACACCCAGCAGGAACTGGCTGCTCTGGTGCAAACTCCTGCATTCAACAAGGCAGAGAGTTGGGATTACTCCCAGGAGATGAAGCCAACTAAGAAGGTACTGCAGGCTTGTGTTAGGGGGTGTATTTCCAGAATATCAGGTGCACTACACTTGCTCCTAATACACTCTTCCATCAATGCCCAGTCTGCTAAAACCGTGAATGGAAGTGACTGATCTACAGTTTGCATTCTCTTTTCAGTCCATCAGCAGAACATTAAAACCATCCAGGCAAAAGCCATTAGAACAGCACTCACATATGAAACAATGCACAGGTCTGCTCGTTCCCCTCCTTATGCACTGCTATAGGACTATAAATATTCATCGTCATGTAACTGAAAATTATTGAAGTGAGAAAAAAGAGAAACAGGGAAGCCATTTGCTTCAATTCATAAACAGCATCTGCTGGAAAGTTATTCATAGATTGCTTCAGGGCCTGCTGAGCAGCAAGCCCATGGAAAAGGATGCCATTGCAAGCAAATTGGCCAAAACTGCAATGGAGATGCTATTAAACATGATTCACTGACAGCCAGGGAGCATGATCAGGCACTGGGTTGTTTTATGTCTTCTTTTATCACTGGGACACAGAAGTAGCCTCCAGCCAAAGTCTCACACAGTTCAAATTAGAAGAGCAACCTTCTAAGTATATTAAGGCCTAACTAGTGGCAAGAGAAAGTTGTGTGGAGTGATATTATAGTGAATTCAGTTGTTTATTTGTCCCTACCCGAGGCACATGTAAAATCCCCTTGTGAATCAGGGTGGCTACAACTTTTCCTACTGGCTATTTTTGGTTAAAAGGTGTTTGAATGTCTTCTTGTAAAAAGATAAAACTGCAGCCTAATGGATAAGTGAAAAGCAATTAATAACTCAATAAACATCCTTTAGCCTCTCATTAAATTTCAAAATACAGTTTGGCAGAAAAGTGATGTAATGGCAAAGAAAAGTGTATCTGTGCAAATCCTCAGAAGAGAGTGAATGCATTCTCAAGTATAGTTTATTATTGAGAATAAAATATTCAGCTGCCAAATTTTGTTTGCTGATTTACAGAGCAAGTTGCAGAAAGGCAAAACTGTCCAGCAGTTCTGAATTAAGTTCAAATGGTGCTGAGTTTCCAGTTAATGATCTGGCCCAAATTTTCCACCCCCCAGTGGGAAAAAATCAGATCATGGGGAACTTGAAAAATACACTTGCAGTCAATACATGGACAAATAATTTCCCCAGCCACATTCATCCTCTTGTTGCAAATTATTTATACTTTTAATTAACTCCAGCAATTCACTGACTGTAAGTAACTGGAAGTGCATCCCTCTCATCACAGGGAGGCTGCACAAACCCACAGCTCACAAGGTGAAGGGTTTTCCATAAATCTGCTCTGTTTTCCTCATGTAAGTAACACAAGCAACAAGAGATAAGTAGCCCTTCAAAGTATTTTTTTTTTTGGCTACTTTTAAATATCCCTATGAGCTGTTATTTCTTCTCACAAAAAACTGGGGAAATATGGGTTCCTCATGAGCCTGACCTACACGAGGTGCATGACCTTCATGTGATTCATTAACTTCAAATCAAGCACATGAAAATGTCTGAATCTGCAAGCAAACAATGATATTTTCTCCTAAGAAAAACATTAATCATTTGTCATTTGCTTTTTACATTCTGTTGTGGAAATAGATGCCTGTGACTCAAGTGAGTGAAGGCTCTTCACACTTAAAAATGTATTTGACTTTTTTTTTGATATTTTGAGCAAATGTATTTCCAAAAATTAGGACTGTTTCATGCTAGGGGAAAAAAAGATAATTTATTCATCAAGTACCCTGGAATGTGATAACTAGCGGGCACCAGTTACATCTATTCAGTAAAATCCTTCTCAGAGAAGTTAACTTTAAATTATTCATTTAGAGGTTGATACAATTTCCAGGAACAGTAGATGTGGTGGGTGTGTTACATTCAAGGGGTAACAAATGCTCAAGCACAGAGAAACCTTCACTCAGCATTTAAATGGAAGAAAAAAAAAATTTAAGAAGCTTCATCCAAATTTTCTTTATATTTTCTTTTGCCATGATATGTCCTTTTGATGATATGTCATTTGTGTGGAAATGTTTGCTAGAATAATGATGATTTCATCAATAAGAGATGCTACTGAAAAAATATAAATATCTGTTGCCATTAAATTTCACATCTGAACACCTAAAAGATGTGATGTGCAGCTTCAGATCTGTCCTATTCAGGATAAACTACAACACATGATTGATGACACATAATCAAATACCACACCTTGAAAGCTCAGATCAGGCAAAACTGTTTTAATGTGTGTGACATCATCACATCCTGGGAAGGCAAAATGAGAAAATCAATGTTTAACAATAAAATCAGATCATAACTTCATAGATTAATAATCTGTTGTATGTAACTTGCTTTCATCTCTCCACACCCAAATTGCCATTCAATTAATTCTGTGGAAATCCTGAATTTACATGTGAGGATGTGGTCTGGCATCTCCATCTGGAATGTAAATGTGGGTTTTCCATCTCAGAGGCATCAAGTAAATCTTGTTATCCCTTCTTTGTTAAGTCATAAAATTAAAGGCTCAAGTTCTTTCAGGCTTAGGTGCCACATTCTCTAACTCTAAATTCACTGCATTTTGGGGTGTATTTTGTCTGTCCTCTGGCATGTCCAGCACAAAACAGAAATTTGAACAGAACTCTTGTACAGCTCTCTGCTCATAACTTCCCTATTCCCCAAGTGAAGCTTCAGGACAGTTCAACTGGAATTGGCATAAATTAAGACAAATTAAAATAATTTTAAACACGATCAAAAAATCCCATTCTTGTTTATGGAAGAAGATAATTAATTTTCAAAAAATGCTACTGCATATATTAGAGCCACCAGGAGCAGCTCTAATTTCTGCTGAGACCATTTATGGAGATTTCTATTCCTTTATTTATTCCTTTATTAAATAAGGGAGATGCCATAGCAACCCCTGTCACACACTTCCATTCATGTATTGATTCAGCATTATTCAATCTGTATGTAGTTTCATTATTCATTATTCAATTCAATGTAGGTTTTAATGTGCCTATTGTCTCACATTATGCTGTAGACACTCAAAATCAAACCTATTCACTGCAACCCTTCTGCAGTTTGGGTTTGTGAATAACTTGGGACAGAAAAACTACCATCCTTGGGAGCTGGCTTGGGTCTAAGTCTTCATCTATGAAGAATTTTCACAAATTTTTCCACTCAACTCGCATTTTGTATCATTTCCACCTAAAACACCAACCAGCCCAAAGTCCAGCCATTCATCTGAATTAAGTAAATTTACAGTGAAGTCAAATCAATCATTTTGGGACAGTGTTGCTCTGGCACATTTCCAGCAAAATCCTGAGCTTTTCATAGCAGACTCATCTTCTCAGCACAAAGGGTTTTATAAAAGGAATGTTTCGCAGTATAATTTCATTTTTTCCCATAGTAAACATTTTCAGCCATTCACCAAAATGGGGTTAGTGCCTTTGGTTACACAGTTCATACCCTAAAAAATGATAAAACATGGATCATCACAGCTTTCCTATAAAGGCTCGTGGGATGGCAATAATTTTGCTCCTGAGTATCAGAAAGAACCTGCACAATAATCCACCACACCATTTAACCATCAATTCCATGGCATCAGCCATGGCACCAGAACCAAGTGTGAGCTTAAAACACAGGAGCAGATCAGTACCTGAAGCACAGGCTGGAGGCATCCCACATAAACATGACATCCAAAAAGCTCCTGGAAGTCAGTGTTACAAAAGGTCAATTCCTGTAAGCTCTGTGGAGATGGGAGCTTGCTCTTCATGCTCTTAAGGCTTTGATGCAAAAGAGAAGAGCTGTTCACCCACAGGGTGAGAGAAAGTTGGATAACCACTTTTAATGGAATATGGCACATCCATCTTCTAAGGGCACATCACACATCTGTTTTCTGGCACTGGCCTGGGAGCAGAGAGTGAGCAACAAGCTCAAATCAGGATCCTGATCCCACCAGTAGAATTCTTACCAGCACACAGATTTGGTGGGATGGCAGCTGAACACCATAGAGAAGAGTTTACTCACACAAATGTCCACTCACTACACTTGTAGAAAATAGTAGACAAGAGAAAGAAAGGAAAAGAGAACAGTTCTCTTGTAAAAGCTTTGTTCACATCAAATGTTGTTGACAAGCCTGACCCAAACTCTTCTCCCCAAACAAGCTGTGAGTAACAGCAGTGGTGACATTGACCATATTGGTTTGGTGTTCTGGTTGTGCTCTGAATCTTAACAGATCTGAATCTTAAAATCCCAGATCTTGTCTGCATCCTGAGGTATCTCAGCAGGCAGCTGTATCCTTAGTTTTAATGAAGACTCAAAAAATCTAAAGATTATTTTCTTTAATATTCATTATCCTTCCAGGATGGAGACTTGAAAGGCACAGGACCAGGCAGTGATTAATTATTAGGAAAAACCCACTGGGGCAACACCCAAATTTAACTAATTTCATTAGTTTCCTCCTTTGAGAGTAAATCTTTCTTATGTATTATGTCAGCTGAGGGAAAACTGTGGAACCAGAAGTTTCCCTACCAAAAATAATTTACTAGGCTTAAAGGATCTTTAGGATAGTAATTTTTACTCATCTAATTGTATTTTTAGTTCAAAAGATTACATAAATAGGAACAAAAACAAGAGTTTCATATAGACTAAAATAACTGTTCACTCTCCAAAAAAAATGCAATCAATATCTCTGGGGTAGTTCAGGAAGTGAGCATATAATCATAAAACACAGGAACAGAATGTGTTAGCAGGGACTGAAAAAAACCAGAACAAATGACATGGCTTCAGCATGTAACCCAGGAAACAAAAATACCTCATTCAGCTGGCATTTTTCAAAGTGATATATGTCAATACTATTGTTCTCTTGTAGGTTAACTAAATCTATCAAAACTGGATACAGTCTAAGGCTTGGCAGAACAGTCTCTCTTTACAGCTTACTTTCCTGACAAAGTTCTATTTCTATTACAGGAGGCCAGCAGTTAAAGAGAGTCACATATCTCTAGCTTGCTATTGTCTGCCTGCCTTTGATTTTTATAAATTTTTACCATAGTATAATCAGAGCTTTGAACACTGAAAACATGCATTCCCTTTTGTTAATGCTATAAAATTTGAAAACTCAGCGGTAGGAGGTTAAATCAAAAATTGCTTGCCCTTATTCTCTCATTCAGAGGAGAAAAAAGTAACAGTAAAAAGCCTTTTGTTAGAGAAAGCAAGAGTTTTAGGCACCACAAACAGCACCAGGGATTTTTAAGCAACAGGCTGACAATTGCTGATCCTGAAAGGGGAAAAAATGGCAGAAATCTGAAGAAAAGGGATGCAACTGCTTCCTCTCTTCTGCTTGCATAGAGAATATGGAGAACCAGAAAGCTTTGTAGCACTATTCTTACACATAAACGTGAAACACAACAGCATATTTCTGGATTATTGATATGCACAAAGCTGGCACAAGGCAGTGACTGCACACAGGACAGGGTGGAGGGTTTGCCAAGGCACATGGATGACACAGTTTGCAGCCCTGCAGGTGGAAATTTCTGTGTTTGCAGGAAGATTGCTCTTGCAGTCTAACAACTCTTGGTGCAGTCTGTTCATGTGAGCACATTCTACATTTATTGTGCTTCTATCCTGCAGCTCTAAGAGTCCTCATGGTCTAAGTGAGACAAGGAGTTTTCAGCATTAAATAGCAGTCACAATACAATGCACTCAAGAGAACACCGTGCCTATCTTAACAAATTTCCTCTTTCACTTTGTTCAACTCAAGGATACTCAGCTTTTTCATGGAGGGATAAACTACCTCAAGTCTTCCTCTACTCTTTCCCTTTTTGATGTTGTGCCAATTCACTGTCACCCCTTTGTTCTCCAAGAACATTAAGTGCAACCTGTGGGTCCAGTGAGTTTTCTGAAGTAGCTTTAACAAACAAAAAAAACCACTCAAAAAACCAGCAGAGGGAAGAGGCTGTGAAGGACAAGCAGCATCAGCCTTTAGCCTGGCAGCAGCTGCAGCTGCCCAGCTCTGTGGCACCCCAAACCCTCTGTTGGCTCCAACACCCAGCAAGTGGCTGGGTAAGACTCCAGGCAAAAAAGCCACCACTAAGCTTTGTGCTGTCATGTAACAAATCCAAGGCTTGTTAGTTTAATGCTGCTTTTGGTGTGTCTCCACTCCATAACATTCACAGCAGCAACTGCAGCACAGACTTACCCAGGGAGAGGCCAGCAGATGTGGGGAGCTGTGCTCACAGCTAGAAGTGCAAAGTGTTTGATCAGCTGCATGTAGATAATTAGTTCTATAATTTAAAAAGTTTCTGTTATTCCTTAGCACCCATGCTAAGCTACAGCTACAGAAATTCTTCTATAAATACCAATTGTCAGAAGAAATTTCCAATCACCAGAACTTCATTTTTAATTCAAGGAAGAACTGAAAACAAAAGAAATTTATAAGAATGCTCAGACAATTCACAGGCCAACCTTATATTATTTCTGTAAGTTTTAGTAAAAAAGAAAGAAAAGGCTGGTTCCCAATTATTATTCAAATATTTTTTAAAGAAGTAAAGTGCCAAGTATTAAGCGAGGTGATCTTCCAACACAAATATCTACATCTTTCTGCTGGAAAATTATTGACATCAAAACAGATCTGAACTTTGATAGCACCAAGCATATAAATGCCACACTGCTTGATCACACTTACCTTATTTTTGCCTAGCACAAGGAATGTTGAAGATTAAATCTAGCCAGCTCTGTTCACTGGTTGACTATGGGTGGATTACTGCTACATTCTGTTTTTCCAGCTGGAATCAATGAATATCCAGAGGATAACTTGCTCCCAGCTCCCTCACACCATCTCAGAGAGAATTTTGTGTATGAGAACAAGAGTAGCCATTACAACTCAAACTGTGGTTCCAGCTGGAGAAGAATCTGTAAGAACAGCACTTTTTCCTGTGCCCTATGTCCTTTTCAGACAACACTCACCTTATCCTATGACTATTACAACAGAAATTATTTTGATTGTTCTCAGCTCCTGAGACCCAAGTCAGAGGTAAGAGGGGAATGTTAGTTGCCTCCTTTGGATCAGCATCTTAAAAGCTGTTAAGTGAGGCATTGATTAAGCCCTAATTTGGCATTGAATCTTCATCATTATTGCCAATGTGTGTGATAGAAAATATGTGTTTTGACTTCCAGAGTACAGGCTGGAATTTGGAAAAGGAACAGAACGTATTTCTAATCGTGAACTTAATAGGTTTTATACTGGATCCTCGAGTGACAAACACAAAATATTATATTTATGGCCATTCACTGGAGCAGAACAGCAATGTTAAAAACTTACATTTCTGATATTGTACATTTCTGAGCCCTTCATAGCTTCACTGTACAAAAGCCTGAAAATGTTTGAATGAGGCCTCTGGTATTTCTCTGCATTAAATTGGTGATGACACTACTGTCTTCTTTTTTTATTTCTCCAGAGCTTTTAAATTAAAATATGCATCTCTTTGGGAAATATATGAAAAAAAAAAAATATTAAAGCCCTGTCCAGCGCAGTGTATCTGAAATTTCATCAACATTTTCCCATTGTACTAATTCTCAATACCCACAGCCAGATAAGACTTTTGTTATTTTCAATGCATGAAAATGCACCTGTGCCTGCCTTTTAAAAAGAGGCAGCATTGAATTTCTTCTGAATTGCATCACTTAGTATCCAGCAGAAAGCCTGGATATGTGAACCCATACTTCTGTGCATTTATGTGGAACAGAACTTTAAAAGATGTCATATTGTCAACCCATTTGTGCAAATGAGAATGGTGTTTCCCAAGACAACAGTAACAAATGTTATGGAGCAGAGTTCATGCTACAGGTGGGAAATGGGCACTCAGGGCTCTGGGGTTATCTGCTCACAGGCCCTCCCTCTCCCTGGTTTTCTGGGTGTACCTGGTCATTTGCAAAACCATGTCTGATCTGAGTCATGTAAAATGATGATCAGCAGGTTTGCTCAAATATAAAGGAGTTAGACTTGATCAATCATCATCACTGCTGTTCTGCCCTTCACTGTTCTCACTTTACCTAAAAGGCCAAAAGGGAGTGTAAGCTTTGCAAGAACCTGCCATTCACCTCTTGGGCGTGAATGAACTCCGTGCTAAAGGCAATCAGTAGGTTTGGGGCTGATTTAAGGTGTGAACACCAGACACCAATGTAGTAGTACTGTCCTTCAGTGTTGGAGAGGGGGGTGGTTAAAGGGCTGCTTTTCTCCCATTGAGGGAAAGGATGCTCTGTGGAGCATGTGATTGCTTTGTGCTGCCACGTAACCTGCAGCTACACTTAGAAGCAGGGGATTAACCATGCTGTTTGTTTTGTGTTTCTTGATAGATTACCTATGATAAGGACCTTGAGATTCAGATTTGGAAAGCTCACTTTAAAAGTTTCCTTTGTATATATAGTGTCCTATGTGTATAGAGCAAAAAATATATTCAACCTCGGTACCCTTGTTTAATAATGTAGAATGTTCCTGTTTGTTTTGTATTGGTTTCTTATAATTAAGACATCAGATGTCTTTCTTACAGAAATATAATAAATGTACCACTGCCTTCAAACTACCCTTACACAGAGCAGTTTTTGCTGTAAGGGAGATGCATTGAAGTGGCTGCTGTGTCAGCAATGCTCTTTCATCACACTGTGCTGTGTCACTACAGAGAAGTATGACCACAGAGAGTTCTTTCCCATCCTTCCACAAAGAACTATTACTCTGTGAGGGAAAGGATATTCCAAAATAACCCAAGGAAAATTATTTTCAGAGAAAATCCACAATTTTTTTTTTCTGAATATGTAGGCAGAAATATTAGCAGCAGCAAATCCTTTCCTTACTACCATTCTTGAACTGCACTCTGGTAACTTTTTATTTACAACACCTGGCTGCAGGTACCAGCCTTCAGCAACTGGTATGGTTAAATGCTCTTCTTTGCAGATGCAAAATACATATGAAAGTTTAATAAACATATCAGATGACAGAGTTTTTAAGCTTTAACCTTGTTGCCAACTAATAGTAGTTCTCTTACCTAATATTCATGAGTGCTTAGAAAGACTATTGTTTTTAAATCATTAATGACACCCCAAGGCTACTGCAGCAGCCACCCTATATATTAATATCAATGTTTTAAGGAACCTAAGAACAGTCAAGCTCTCTTAAAACCAAAAGATTGACTTCATTTGAACTTACACATATGCTTAGAGCTATGCATACATTTAAGTGTTCTGCTGAGTGGCATTTTTCTTCAAAGAACAGCCCTGTTAACTTCAATAAGACAATTTATATGACCATTTTCTTCTAGTCTTAAAGTATAAATTTACAATCCATTAATCACAAGCCCAAACCTATGAAATACTATTATAGTGAACTTTATTCAATAAGTTCACCTTTACTCACTTCTAAATCTGACAATATATCTGGAGAAATCTCAAGAACATGGGATTGCAACACTAAAGGACACTGAGTATGGAATTTTAGAAGCTACATCCATAATTCTTTTTTTCCTTTTCGTTGGCCAGGACATTTAAAGAAAGTCTTGATGCCACTTCAAATGAGCTTTTACATCCAAACAAGGCACTTGTGAGTAACACATCACTGTTTACTGCAACTCGAACAATGGAAAGGAACAAACTAGAAATGCTGAAGCACATTTTAGCCTTTTTAATAAAACACAGAAAACAAGTTGTGTACCAAAGCTTTCCCTGAATTATGCTTAAAAGACAATTTTATTAATATTAAATAGGCCCTACAACACCTTTTGATTAAGCAAAGACTTTCAGTTTCCCCGTGAGTGAGAGCAGCTGTTTATTCTGTCTCTGCTGCAAGATCCTTTGAAAGGGCATTTGTCAGATGTCCATTCTGGGATCAGGAACATTGTTCCTGATCAGCAGAGCAACTAAAGCTGACCAGAGAGAGGTTTCAGGGAATCCATCATGTGGTGAGCAGGAGGCTGCTGGGCACAGCAGAGAGCCTGAAGCACACACAGAGACCAGAATTACTGGAGCAGCCAGCCAGGGCTCCAGAACTGCAGCAGGAACACATGAGGGACCAGAAAGAAGAGGCAGCATCTGCTGCAGCTCAGAAAGTCACTTACCTGGTTTGTATGGATGCAAAGAATCACCAAAGCTATGGTAGAAATGGAAAGGAGGAGTTTTTATTAATATTTCATCTGGTACAGTCACCTTTGGATTTATTTATGTGCCAAGTGAGCATGTCTCCTGAAATCAAACAGCAAGAAGTGTGGAGATGGAGCTGCAGCTCAAAGCTAAAACACCACATATTGTACCAAAACCTGAGGGGCACATCCAGGAGTAGGGGAGATGGAAAGATGCAGAGAGCCTCTCATGGCTGGGGATTGTGAGCATCCCATCCCCTAGAGAAGGGGTGGTTCCCCTGCAGCACAGCTCAGAGCAGATCTGTAAAACATTCACCATGCTGGATTTTTGTTGTGTACAAAATGAAGGAAACAACAAAGTGATGCCAATGAGAAATCCACCTTTTGTCCTGGACTTTGGGCAGATAGAAATACATCTCATCCTTTCCATTTATTTTCCTTAATTAGAAAAGGGAACAGAATGTTTTTTCCTTTCAGTGACAAAATTCCTCATTTCCTACTTTGTGGTTCAGACTCCAGTGGTTCTTGGTAATATCAGTGAGATTTGGATGGACATCTGGAAGGCTTGGAGGGAATGAGGTGACTTTAGAAAACTAGAGACAGAGTAAAAGAGAGAGGAGACAGATGGGGTGTGGGCTGTGGGCAGAACCTCTTTAAGCAGCAGAGATGCTCCAGAAGAGAATGAGTGTCTGCAGCCTTACATCCAGTAATGGGCAGTCAGATGAGGCCTGAATGGGAAATATTTGTAGAGGGGATAGAATGAGAAATCATGGATATGAGCATCTGAATCTCTCAAACTCTTTCAGCAATCCTTTGCTAAATTCTGCTCTCACTGCCATGGGGTCACATCTGCAAACAGATTCACAGACCCACCCAAACCATCTGTAAGATGCAATGACACTGCCTGTGACTGATTTGAGCTTTTCAAAGGATTCAGGCACTTAATTTGTTTGAAACTATAGGTATTGGCACTCTAAGAAGTTCTGCCATAGATTTCCAGGGTGATAGGTTTTCACCTATGGTTTATAATTTATAACCTATGTTATAACAATATTGTTCTAACATAGAACTGCTCTTATGTGTCTGGGAAAAACAGGAGGGGTTTGTTTACCTCTAAATAATGGCAATACCTGTAAAATTAATTATTAAGAATTTTAACTACTAAGGTGTTAATTCTTTCAGGACAATACATGACATAATGTTAATCTCTAGTGAGATTAGAGAGAAAGATGTGGTGGTTAGACAGCAAGAACGTCAGCAGCTTTTCGAATAGTTTTTTCCTGCTAAAAATGATATTGCTACTCATCCACTCAAGCTTTAGGGAGTTAAAAGGCAGAAGAGAGCAGAGAAGTTCTTAGGTCAAAATATTATTGAATAGCTAAGCACAGAAAAGAAGAGGAAAAGAAGCCTCTTAAGAAAAGTCAGAACTGGGAGCAAAAGCCTAGTAATTTACAAGCCTGCTTCTAAAAACAGACACTGTAACATGTTCTCATTGCACTTTAGGCAACATTCCCTACTTTTCATTGAAAAATGAGGAAAAGAATGCTTTGCTATTGCATCTATCAGCAATGCTTGTAATATTCATCTACTTGACCTGGCACTGGGAGAAAGAGAAATGAATTAAAGTGCTGGTTGGAAAGGAGGGGTAGGAATATCTGAGTGGGTATTGTGCTTTGCTAGAAGCAGGGAGCTGTTCATATTGCATTTTGGGTTTGTAGTTTGAAATAATTGGCAGGGTGCTCAGAGCAGGTGGATGTTTATTTCTAGTTTCTTCTATTCTGGTCTAATACATAAAGTAGGAAAAGCACTCAGCCTTTGGGTCATTAGACTGGCCTTGGTTTTATTACTTATCTACTACCTGCAGCCTTAAATATTTACTTAGTTTAGGTATGTAATGAGTTGCTAATTTCATTGCTGGCTGTAAGTATGACAGAAATCATTACATCATGCCTTATATGAAGAAATCTGTTTTCATTTCACCCTGCTTCAGTGACTATATTCAGGCTATTGTGTGGCATAATCATCTCTTATTACCACATGCTGCACTTCAGAACTGGCAAAGAAGTGCCCTTTAAATTGAAATCAAGTTCTTCTTCCACTGTTTGCAATATCTGAGGCAAGGCTGCTTTCAGTGTGATTTTCTTTCTCAAGACTGCCTCTCTTGCTAGGAGTATCACTCAGTTGAACAGCTCTATCCTTAGACTTCACAGAAAGGCCTGCAGGAGCATCTGGGCAGGACTCAGCACCATGTGCCTCTGAGACAAGGAGTGAAAAATGTCACGGGCTGCATCCCAGACTGCTGACAGAGCAGGCAGCAGCAGGGGGAGGCAAACAGGAGCAATTCAGGAAGTGATACAGTCCCCAAAGTGGTATTCTGAAGTTAGACAGAAAAAGCAATCAGGGAATGTGTTTGCTAACAGTATTCCAACTCCTCATGAGAAAAGGAAAATCTCTCCTTTAATTTATAGCAGTGAGAAGTGTTATCCCCGTTTGGCTGTCAGGGCCTATTAATTGCACTGCTTGCTGAATGGCTTATCTAAAGTGCTCCAGGTGCTTTTTGAAGCTGATATGACTGGCCCCATTAAAAGGACTGCTAAATGGAGGACCAGAGATGCAACTTTTCTAAGCTTGCAGCCCCTGATTCCTGCACAAACAAACTTCTGTAAGTGATCCTGTTGTGTCTGTACTGCAAGATGAGCTCTGGTTTGGGAGCAAATTTGGGCAAACTCATCCACAGCACTGTTATGATTCCAGCTCAGGTAAGTTGAAGATGTCTGTGTTCAGACTCCTTCAACTGGAAGAAATGGGTTTGAAACCTGAAGGAGGCTGGACTTGAGTTTAGTGGTGTTCCTTCCAGACAGAGCATGAGAATGAACAAAGCTGAGATCCCTCTCTAGGGAACCCCACACATGAACAGTGAGACTGTCAATGAGGATGGACAAGTCTGGTCATAAGAGTGGGGCTGAACCTTGTATAGACAGATAAAAAAGGACCTCAAAAAATGTTCACTTAGAAGGAGAAGAAAAGAGCCCTTTTAATTAGATTTCTCCTATGTAAAACAGGCCTGCCTTCCAAGGCACAGAATTTCATGGGCAGACAGAAGAGTGACCACATTTCCATTAGATGGAGAAATAGCACATTATGCTGCTCTAGTTTAGTCTCCAGCTCCTGAATTTCCTCTCTTTAAATGGCTGTATAAATCTAGTGGCAAAAGCAGGCAGTTTGTCAATGAATGACTAACACCAGAGCAGTGCACTGTCTCACCATCCTCTGGCAGCTATTAGACCTGAGCAGTATTTTCTGGGAGAAACTTGCAAATATGTGTAGGCTGGAGCTTTCAAAATAGACTAAGGGAAGCTTTACCCTTTCATTTCTAAATTGACAAATTAACTTTCAACACAGCTTTTTCAAAGGTCAATCATTTCAATTTAGAAAAAATGCTTTCTATTGTAACTCAGTGTCAATCATACAACCAAAAAGTTTCTCTGAATTCCTGGATACACTATTGCTTGATGCTCAGGGAGAACTTCTGGAAGTATTATGTGAACAAATCCAGCCTAAACAGCTCACTGTTGTTGCCTACTTGCATGATCCAAAAAACATTGCTATGTGACTACCCTGAAGTAAGTTTTATTCCCATTTTAAATGCTACAACATTTAAAAAAAAATTAAAAATAAACACTTCAAGCTTTTGTTTTATATATTTCCCACCTTCACAGAGCATATGGCAGCAGACAATCTTTCCCACCACAGGAGGTCATGATGACCTATCTGGAAACCAGATAACAAAATGTGTCCATCTAGAAGATTTGAGAGTAAAGACGGGGTTTTTAAACTATGCATCATCCCATATCCAGCTTTGGTTTCACTAATGAACTAGAAGCCCTAAATACTTTTCACTCATAATAGAGGGAGGCTGGGGTCCCAAATTTGATTGTTCTAAGTAGTGTTTTACTGAGATATCCAAGGCAGCCTCAGGCCAGAGGTGATCAACCCTTTGTCACACAGCATAGAAGAACCACTTTGTAAAGGAACTGAAGGAAATCTCTGCCCAAACTGGTTTGCCCCCCTTGTCCAGAGTTTTAAAGAGTTCTGACAGCAGCAGGTTGGTTCTCAGCAGCACAGACACTCCTCTCTATGTACAGAGAGCTGATTTCCTGCTGCATTGTTAAAGATAAATTACAATACAGCAGTTATTACCAGGGAGAGTGTGCATTGAATACAGCACTCTATAAAGACCTGGCACTTTAGCAGAAGAACAGATATTTGAAAACAATATCAGCTTAATTTCCCTTTCTTCTCCATTAAAAAAAAAAAAAAAAAAAAAAAAAAAAGCTATAAAATGTTAGATCTTTCCTGTAATTTACTTAATTGATTAACTTGATTGATGTAGATGACTGAACAAAGGGTAAGGCAATGAAAAACAGACCATTATCTTCATTTGTTACCATAGTTCGATTTTGTGTAAATATTTTGTTTCAAATTTATTCAGATTCTTACACTGGAGAGTATTTCTCAAAAGCAAACAATTTGTACTAGCAAAAGACTTGTCACCAGAAATTTCACTCCCCAAAGGTAAAGAGAAACTGATTTAACCAGCTACATATTGGAGGAATCAAGGTGCTGTCATAAGAAAGGGTGACTGCAAAATGAACAATATGATGGAGAGTGCTGCTTCTCCTGCTCCCAGAAGCTGAGAAGCCACAGTTTGGATTGACACCTTTTCCAGCATGTCAAATAGAAAATTAATGCTCTGTTTGTTGAGCTGACCCTTAGTGGCTGCATTTTACTGAACTACGAGAATCACTTTGTAAAGCAGTTTTCTTTTGGCAATTGTGCTGTGCTTCATTTAGGAAACATTCAGAGAAGAGTGAATTGTGCCTACAGTGATAACAGGCATTTGGCTTTCAGATTTTGATTGTGCTATTAAAAAATAGGGAAAGATTGTCACTCAAAAAGGAAGATCTTGATAAATAATATGCTGGAAGAGTTGGAAGCAGAGTGGGAAAAAGGACAACCACATCAATTGCCTTAATTATTGACTGAAGAAAAACACTTTTGTCCCAGCAATATCAGTACAGAAGGAGGATGGCTCTGAAGTAAATGTACATTCTTTCCTGTTCATTGTGGCATTGCTTTAATTTCACAACTCAGTAGCCCAGGGCTCACCTGAATTCCTAAAGAATTGAATAATTGATCCATAATTAATGGATGCACAAAATAGGAAAACAGGAGCAGGATACTGATTAATACAAGAGTCAACTATGGAGAATGAGGCCGTGCACCTGTCCAGCTTTTGGAAATTGTTTTATTAAATTTTATTAGATCTATGTGGCCATATGCAGAAAGAACTTTAAAAAGCACAAGGCATTTGGAAAAATGCTGTGTACCTATGCCAAATTATTTTCTGGGAAGAACAATCTTAAAAATTCAGTAAAGGCACACCAAGTTGTGTGCAGGATGATTCAAACTCACTTCCTAGCCACAGTGATCATGAGCTTTCCTTTGTACAGATGGAATGAACTTGTGGTACTTTCACATTGAATCACACACAAGGCATCTCAAAGTTTATATAAAAATAAAATTTTAGCACAGAGGCTCCACCCTGCCCTTATCTTTCTCCTAAAGTTCAATCCACAAGAAAACAGACAATTTGTTACCTGGCCTCTGAGCATGTGGTAGCACTACAGGTGACCCTCTTTGCCTCCTGGGGCTGTGGAGGAGATGATCCCCTTGTTCCAACCACACCACTGTGGCAAGAGAGACCCATCCAAAGGTTTCCCATATTCAGGATTTTCCCTGTGCCATCCCGTGCCAGCATTATGCACCCACATGCATCTGTGCTCCCTGAGCATGGGCATGTACTCTGCAATTAGCTCAAGTTTGAACACTCAGGTTACCATAACACCCAGCTCTCAGATATGAACAGATGGCATTTATAAATGCACGGAAACTGGAAGGTGATCCTCTACAGCAAGTTTATTTCTGTAAGCCTTTCAGAGTCATATGGAAATTATAGAGAATATTAATCCATTGATTTGCTGAGCAAGAGGAACAGCAAACTGGCTTGTTGGAGTACCTTTGGCTCTTACTGGGATTTTTAGCAAATGAAAACTGAAATAGGTTGGCAACAGAGCCTACACTACTTGTTTTAGAACACTGGCTCTGACCTGATGGCTGTAATTCAGTCTCAGGCTTGTCTTATCTCTTATTTCTCTGAGCACTGTTAACAGGAATCCCAGAGAGCTGCATGGGCATCTCCACACCCTGCAAGGCACCAAACACCTCCTGCATGATTGCTGCATACTTTGGATATCAGCCAGCAATGTGCAACTGGCGAACAAAAATGAACTAAGAGGCAAAGATTAACATAATAGTATTGTAGAACACATGATTCTAGACTGAAAACAGAGAACAGACTGCAAACAAGGGTCCTGTCCAGCTCTAAGCACTTCCAGTCTCTGAAAACCTCAAGCTGACAGCAGTTTGGATTCTAAAATAAAGACTCCATTTTCCCATGCACAGCAGATGGAACAAAATGACAGAATGTGGATAAATATAGAAGACTAAAAAATATAATATCTATTTGAAGCAAATAAATCACCAGGCTTGTAAGTAAAGGCACCCAGCAGGAGCTGTCCAGCAGCAGCCAAGATTCCCTGTGTTCATGCTGCCTCCTCAGAGAAACGTGCAAGGTGACAGGCACTTGCCAAGAAACAGAGGAGGAATGAGGAATATGAGGAATAACTCCTAAGATACCTGCACTGTGGTTAGGAGAGACAGGATCACATGTATGAACATCACAGAACTTCAGCCAGGCAGCAATTCTGATCACTGACTTCTGATAAAGCTGGATCACGTGTGTGTGTAACATAAGAGCAGTTTTGAAAAGAGTTTGAAATTCTATACCAAATTTCAGCTCCAGGATCTTGGAAAACTGCTGGGTTAAGGTTGGATTTTATTACTTCATGCTTTTTTGTTGATGGTAAAATTCACCAGTAGGTAGAATCTAAATGCAGTATAACATCAGAATGAATCTGCCTTATTTAAAAGAATGTGCCAGAACTCGTTCGTTCAACTGAAGCATAAAGATTCCAAATAATTAACATAAACACAAGTATCATCTACCTTATGGAGATGGATTCCTGTCAGGTGGGTGTTCACTGTTTCAGTGTGCATAGCCAGATGCTCTAGTCATTCTTTTAAAGGACCTAGAACATTTATAATGATTAATCACATTTCTGAAGCAGTAATGTATGCTACCATCTGTTTAATTAAATCTCATACTTCCAGACATACGCCAGTCAGCTCAGAGGGGTCAAACACTATTTTCCCCCTTTTTACATAAGGGAGCAATTGGTTTACACCATTATACATTTTATGCAGTCCTTCTGGTTTTAGGTACCAAGCACTACTCAAGAGATGACTGACAGCATGACAGGAGACAAAACTATTTCAAGAGGAAGGGATCTGACCTCTGATCTCACTTTCTCTATAATTACTCCACGGTTTTTTAGCACCTGTTACTTTGTACCTGAGACAGCTGTGAGTATCTTATGCTAAAGTGAGCTAAGAGAACAAACTCAACAGGTCATGAAGAAACTAAACTCCTCTAGAGATGTTTTCTCCCTTCTTCACATGCCTGAGTTCACATGCCCAGAGACTCGTTTAAGTCAGTGTAAAAAGGGATTTTGACAGGGCTGCATGTATCATCCAATCCTGTCCATTGCATGAGATTTGTCACTGTGATTTTTGGGATGTTTAATACATGCCTAAAGCCTTTTTCACCCATTTTCTTGTACTGATTAAGGTCTTGGTTGAAACTGCTCAAAAAAAAAAAAAAAAAAAAAAAAAGCAGCCTTAGGGAGTTTGAAGATTATTATCTCCTACTTTCATTTTGCAGCGATACTAAAGTATCTGAGTTTGAAATATTGCATTTAATGTAAACTGCTGAAGCATGCTCAGATTTCATCTTGAACTTTACATACCACAACTCACACAGATTTGTGCTTTATTAGCATTGCTAGTATGCTTTTTTTTCCCTTTGTTTATTTGTTTTAATAAAGGAATGGCTGAACTGACAAAATCTTCCATAATGCAGTATCTCAGGAGAACTCCTGACCTCCAAACTTACAAGCTGTCTGAATCCCACCTGCTGCTTTTTACCAGGAAGGTGCCAAGCCTCTAGCCAAGCTAGAAAGAATATTTCTGTTGCACTGATTCTTCTTCAAAGTGAGACAAATTGTTCTAAAACATAACTATTTCTTCAAATAATGCCTGATCCTGAAGTGTGTGTCAGATTCCTTACACTGAATAGCAGCTGAAACTGCTGTAGCACAACTGAGGAACTATTTCAATATATCAGAGTGCATCCATTCCCACTCAGATTGCACTCCCAGAAACTGGCCTGGTTGCCAGAAGGAAAATTACTGCATTTAATGGACATGATGGCTGGTTTATGTTAGAGTGAGATCAAGCAGATCTATTATCTAGCTAATTTAGTAAAAATCTTTATCTATCCAGCACTTGGCCATTTTGGTAAATCAAATTTAAACCTTAAATTCAAACTGTTTCTTGAAGGAGAATGGCAACCTGTGATAGCCTCTAGTGAGTTGATTACTGGAAAATATTTTGTTTGTCTTAATTAGAAATGAGCTTATTATTGTCCTTGTGTCTTTTCCATCTCTCTTTGATTATGTCAGTATTTAGGAAATAGCCTACAGAGGGTCTAATCCTTCTATCCAATAATGCCAGATTCAGAAGACAAGGTAAGAGAACACTTATGGGGAAGAGTCTTGGCATAATCTGAACACTGATTTTCTGACTGGCTGTCATCATTAGGTACTCAGTACAGGCACTGTTTATATCTTCTGCAACATTAATCTTGAGAAATATTCCTTCTGCACATGGAAGGGATCTATTATGTAAATCTGTTTAAAAGTATTTCTACAAGGCACCCTAAGTGAGATGTTCATCCACCTAAAAATATCTGCAAGGCTGAACAGCTCCTCAGTCAGACCTTCACACCCTGTTCTGATGTCTGCAACTGCTTCTGAAGCTGCAGTAGCTGCAGCAGCTCCATGCTGGCAGGAGGATGTATTTAAAATCACCGTGTGAGGGTTGGAACTTTATTTGGGGCAGAATAAGAAAGGTTCTAATGAAGCTTTGAAGACAGAAGCTATTGTGAACCTCACAAGAGACACAGAGCTGACAGCATTCTTTGCTGATGCAAATATCACTGTTAGGACATCCTAATTCTTTTCTGTTATCTGATATTTAACATTGTGACAAACTCTGGAGCTTTGTCAAGGGAAGGCATTCAGCTGGGAGAGCTGGGGTTGTTCAGCCTGGAGAAGAGAAGGTTCTGGGGAGATGCTCCAGCAGCTAAAGGGGCTCTGAGAGAGCTGGAGAGGGACTTTTGACAAGAGCATGCAATGACAGGCTTTAAACTGAAAGAGGCTTAGATGGAATATTGGGAGGAAATTCTTCCCTGTGAGGGTGGTGAGGTCCTGGCACAGGTTGCCCAGGGAAGCTGTGGCTGCCCCTGGATCCCTGGGAGTGTCCAGGCCAGGCTGGATGGGGCTTGGAGCCTGGGACAGTGAGAGATGTTCCTGCCATGGCAGGAATGGGCTTTAAGGTCCCTTCCAACACAAACCATTCTGGGATTCAATGACTCTAATTCATGTTTCAGAGAGGAGGATTCTTCATGGCACAAGGAATCTCATGTGCTTTGGACACAGAATGAATCAAAGGGTTTAGAAACTCTAAGATTGCACAGACTGATGGATGTGAACCCCAGACGAGGATTCTGCTAATGTGTAGATTTGATCCCCCTTTTAGGTTCCAGTTTGGTTTGAATGCTTCCAAAGGGAACATCAGTCCTGTTGGATATTTTTACAGAATCAAGCAGCTTGCAAATAGATGTCATAAACATTGCTTCATGTGCAATCTGTTTGGCAAATATCCCTTTACATAAAGCGATCTCTTTAAATAATTCTCATTATAAATATCGTAAGAATAGAAACAGCTATTGCACAAAAAAGTCTATGATTGATTTTTCAAAGGGGTCACTGACCCAAAAGACACAAGATAAAACAAGTATGCACAGTGAATTGTTGGTCATAAAATTTAGGCTTGAAAACTGCATGTGCCAAGCTGTAGGACCTTACACCTGGTATAATCCTGTCTTTGGCAGACTGTCTCAGACAAGATAAAATAAAAGCATCCTGCTTATACTAAAGCATCAAGGTTGAGATTTGCTACAGCTGAACATAACATGATCAGCTAAGGCAGTGTATGTTCTGAATTGAAGGGTTTTATTAAAGAGGCCCAAAATAAGCAGGTAATTTTTAGAGCTAATTTCAGAAACATTGCAAATTCAAGTCAGAAGAAAATCTGCTTTCAACTTCCCTGGAAAATTTCACTTCAAATATCCAATCACTCTTGAGCTTCTCACTTATGACTCCTATAGTTGGGCATTCTGACTACAAACAATAACTAGCATAGACATATATTAAATGAAAACAAATAGATTTATCATAATGTGAAATTTTGGAACATTACATGGCTTTAATGTCTGTGACACATCTGAGCTATTTCTTCTTGAACAGATGGTGACATTACAGTCACCACAAACACTGAAGAAAAATTGCAAGGAAATATAGTTTTACACACAAAATGTAGAGTTTGTGTGATGAAAAACATTGTTAGTGAGGTCTAACACTCCGTTTTGAAGCCTGTCCATATTTAAAACCTAAATCACAAGCAGAGTACACAGCTTCAAGTCTAATAATCCATGCACCAGTGAGTTATTGGAAGCAGGTGAAAGTAAAAAAAAATCTCTTAAAAGTTTTGCTGGCAGATTTTTCTTCATTATTGGTTTTCTAACATTTAGTGGCTTTTAGAGTTCTCCTACAAAGGAGAGATTAAAAATGCATCTGTATGAGACTAGAGCCAGGTCATCTGATTGTACAGAAATTTCTGCCAGAACAGGATCTGGATTAAGAAAACCTCGACACAATCTCATGTAGAACCACAGAGATAAAATCCTTTAGAAGAAAACTGATCTCAACCCGTGACCTAGAAAAGATCCCTTGTGGATTAGAGATTTGGATGTTTGTACAAACAGATGTTCAGGCTCCTAAACCATCAATGTAAACCATGGCACTGTGCCCCACACAGCAGGATGGGTTCTGTCTCACCAAGAGGCCACTGCCCCCATGGATGGATGGTGACATAGATGTCACCAGGGTGGGGATAAATGGCCATTAGACTCATTTGTTTTCTGTTTGGTCTGTACCAAAACCTGAGACTGGTTCACTTAATGCATGGACTTAGAATGAGTTTAGCAATCTTTCATAAAATGTTCTGCTATCCCTGCAAAGAGAAGGAAAACATGTCAGTCAGGAACAGGTAAAGAGCTGGAAGGGCTAGGTGCACTTGCAATCCAAATTTAATCCCTCAGTTGACTGTTAATCCCTTTACTGGCTCTTTTGGACTTGTCCATACACAAACCTGTGTCTTCCTAGGTTGTCCCATCCAGTGAAAAAACACCCAAGATTGGCAGCTACAGCTTAGCTGAGCTCTGAAGCTGAACAGATATTTGCTCTTGCTTTTCCCTACAGATATTCCAATTGGATTTAGCTGTCAGAGTTGATATTACTGTCCCCAGCCATGCCTTGAGTGGGCAGGTGGGCTTGGTGAGCTCTTACAGCTTAGATACAGCCACTCATGGGCTCACTTCCAAACATTCTGCAGCTATTAGGTTTGAATCCTCTGTGGCACAGGTCAAGGGAAAAGATTTAACTTAGAAAACCTGCTATTAGACAAAATAGCAATCCTGCACTGCACCCCATCAAGGCTGAAATTCATGTGGCTAAAATAATTGCAGTACC
This sequence comes from Erithacus rubecula, assembly GCF_903797595.1. Taxonomy (NCBI): domain Eukaryota; kingdom Metazoa; phylum Chordata; class Aves; order Passeriformes; family Muscicapidae; genus Erithacus; species Erithacus rubecula. The sequence goes on along the minus strand of NC_136665.1, from coordinate 15,475,618 downwards.
TTTAAGATCAAGCACCATTCGATGGAGATCATCATAACGGGAAATGCATAATAGGGAGTAATAGGGAAGGCAAGTAAATGATATAAAATGCCTCTGGGCAGAAAAGCAGTAAGAGAAAAACTGAGGTAGACCATTACAGCATCAGATTAAAATACAGAGATGATCAGGTGATTGCCAGAAAAAGAAGTGCAGGGTAAGAAAAAGCCCCATTTGTAACTGTTGGACAGCTGAAGCAGTGCTATCACCCCACAATAACGTGTTAAAACAATTGCTAGAAGAATTCTCTGCAGCTGGAAAGATTATTTGACTCTCACACAATTCCTGCTACTCAGGTTCATTTCTGAGAGATGTGGTTCATAAACTTAAAGTGATTGGTAGTATTTCTGGGATTGCTTTAATGTAAAACTCACTGCTAACGTGATTACATTCTGATCATCTGCTAGAGGAAAGTCTGAGCTACCCAACAAAAGTGCAGAGTGCTTCTGGCTGAAGGCTCCAAGGGAGATTGTTGTAGCTGTCGGACCTGGAGGGAATTAGATACATTTACCAGCTTTGGAAAGCTTCCAGCCTTTATCACCAAAGGCTGTTGGAAACACTCCTAAGAGCATCTGGAACTTATAACAATATTTTCCAAAGGTTTGTTGTAGTTCATGCTTCTTGGGTAATTTCCAAAGAACCTGGGCAATTTTACAGCTATTAGAAAGCGATGCAAAAGCCAGTGGCTGAAATTCATTTCCATTAAATTGCAGGATTAAAATTCTCAATAAAGAGTCAAAGGAGGATGAACTTGGCATGCAGTAAAATTGAGAGGTTCACCTGTGAGCTGCTGTGGCTGTGCTTCAAACAAAGCCAGCTCTGTTGGAGTAAGGTGGAATCGTCAGTACTAGAGTGACTCCAGTAGCACTCACCTGCCTCCTCAGCTGTCCTTCTGCCATGGCATTTTGGGGGTGTTTCACATTCTACTCACAGCAAATAACAGGAGAAAATCCCATTTAATAACACATTTGAAGAACTTGTATGCAATATCTTGAAATCAATAGAACGGCAGTGGCTTACCAGCCCTCAGGACACACTCTGAAGCTATTATCACAAACTGTGGGGTTTTATTTCAGTTCCACTTGGCCAGATAGCAATCATTCCTATTTCATGTTATAAAATACACTATTTATGTGTGATATTTAAGTCAGGGATGATTTAGATGGACAGGGGAGCACGATAAAGTGATATAAATAACATGCTAGCTCACCTAACAAAAAAAACTAGCCAGCAACCTCTGCTTAATATGGGGCTTCAAAGGAGAAGAGTTTCAAGAGTAAATGGGGAAAAAATATCCAGGTTTTGAGATTCATATTACCAAATACCCTGGATGTCTAGTGATGGAAATGGAGATGGAACACAACACTATATTTAGAACCAGTTTTTCAAATACCTACAGGTTTTGAGGTTCTATCACTGAGTAATTTAAATCTGATACAATCCAGTAGCAGGGTATAATCTATATCTTAGTATCTACACAGTATTTTCATGGCTAAGCTGAAAATAATTGATGCAAAGTGCTGCTCTAAATAATTATCTTCCTGGCTGCAGCTGTAGGTAAGAGGTTTGCAAAGGTTAGTCAGATACAAACAGTTACCCACAAAGTGATGAGAAATTTATGTAGATATAAAAATTAAGTGCCAGGAAATACACCTAAGATAGCTACAGGCTTCCTCCCTTAAATCTGTGGTTTTGATATTTCCCTGTGTGGGCAAGACTGAGAATTTTTGGCTTATCCCATCTGAAGCATCTCTACTTGGGATAAAAATCCTCCTCCAACTTAGCATTTTAGGTATTTCACTCATACTGCCCCTTTCTCCTTGGAAAGGCAAGCTTAGAACTGAAAGAAACACTGCCCTCTTCCTACACTGGGGAAAGCAGGCTCTGCTCCTCTGCAGGCTGCAGGAATTGCTTTATATCATCCCTTACCTAGGACAAGGGGCTAAACAAGGAGATAAGGTCTTGGGAGCATGATTAATTTACAGCTGCCTTCCAACTAGAATATAAACTGTGATCCAGAAAGATAAGCACCAATCTTGGTTGTTTTTCATACAAGAACGACTGAGGCAGCAGGAACAGTGGTTTTTTGAGTTATAATATCTGCATCCCTCTTCCCAAGTAGAAAGGTCACAACATTGAACTTCTTCAAACCATTCTGCAGTGTTCACTTTTCTGTGTGACCAGATGATTTTTGACCATGTAAGTTCCTTTGTGCAGAGAGACTGGGAGGTGACATGTTTGCATCTCAGCTGCCTGGAATCTGTTCAAATTCAGCTCACAGATGTTCTCCCTTTCTGTATTCAGTCCCAACACCCCAACCTGTCATAGCCTTGTCTTCTATTTTTCTTCACTGTCCCTGTGAGCTACAGTTGACAACTTGCTTATTCAAGCTTTGAGTAATATAGAAAAGCAATAAATTCGCTAGAAATTGTATCTTTTTTTTTTTTTTTTTCTCCTGTCTGATTCAAATATCTGGGTGGCAGATCTGCAAAAAGTCTGCGTAACAATTCCCCTCCTTACTTTCTATTTCCAGAAAGATTTAGAAATGCTGTACCAAAGCATCCAATTTCTACTCTGTCTTACCTGCCACATCTCCACTCCACAGAAAGCACTGAAGGTGTTTGCTGCTGTAGATCTTCACTCTCCTTTTCAGAGGCATCTTTCTGTTAGATCTCTGATAGCTGTCAGAATGCATTGCTTTCCTGCCTGACATTTGCATGGGTCTTCCATCAAATATTGCCATCCACAGCAATCCACCTGTCCAGATAAGTGAAAATCTCCTTTTCTCAGCTCTTTTCCTGTAAACATTACTCTTCCATCTTTCTATATTCCTCCTACCTTCATCAGCTTTGATTTGGAGCTACACACACACAGACTGTACAAAGATGCTATAGGAACAACTGAAGAAATTGAGGTGTCTCTCAAAACAATCATTCAGAGTTAGACTGGGAAATGTAAAGTCTAATTTATCACTTTTGGTTTATGCATCATTGGTAATGTCAGCAGTGGATGTGTCTCTTCAAGAAAAAGGAAATGCCAAGTTTTTTGAATGCAGGATTGTCCCAGAAATGCCATCACATATGTTTCACAAGTAATACAAACTGCAGCAAACTGGTGAACATGCAAAAACATTCACTAGTTTTCTTTTTAAGGATGGTAACATTTTAACACTCATAACTTCAACAGAACACACTGCATCTGGCTCTATTCTCTATCAAGTGAACTGAATGCTCTCTGTAAGCTTGGATAATAAATACAGTGATGTATTACAGTATAATTGATAAGCTGTTGCTGATATCCTTCATTCCCATTTAGTTAGGAAATTTTGTCTTGTAATTATAAACATCCAGTAAAAATAAAGGTTTTTAAAGATACTCATTCTAATCTTCCAGCTTTAATTCTATGTGAGCCAAACTGTTTAGTACATCAGTTCTCATGTCAAGTTTCACAAGAAAGGAGAACATAAGAATTCAGATATTTGTTCAAATCCAGAGAGTCTCCACTTGCCTGGATGAAAAGATATTATGTCCAAACATTACAAGCCACACTCAACCAGACTAAACAGAAACAACAATATCAGAAACCAAATATCAGAAAAAGTATTTCCCAGCAAGTGTTTAGAGAAGAGAGTGTTTATTCCTTCCCAGGTATTGGAGTTTTTTTTGCCAAGTGCCAATATATTGGAGTAGATGATCCTTGTCTGACAACTCCTTCTTATGGTAAGAAAGAGAGGAAACAGCCTGAAGGAAAGTGGTAAATGTATGCCAAGAAATAGCTCGGCAGGAAAAAGGCACTGTTGTGTTTTTCTTCTGTCTAAAGAGGGCAGGGGGAGATAATTAAAGTGAGGGCACAGGAGAGGAGTGTGTGCAGGGGGTGACAGCAATGCACACACACCTGCCTTACTCACCACAATGTGAACAGGGGACTGAGGCAGCTGCTCCTGAAAAGAGTGGATTTCAGAAGCTTCAAACTGTTTCCTCTAACAAATGGCAAGCTGTCTCAGGGAAAGACATCTGTGACTTGCTCCTGGTGAAATTTCACTGTGCTCACATAGAAAAATTGTCTTTGCTTGCAATTGCTTGCACAATAAATTCATGGATCCTTTGCAAACATCTCAAGATTTGCAGGAAACTACTAATGAAAGAAAGAGTGGGTCATTTCACTTAATTCAAATCCAGTGAGAGGGAGTGATGTTTGAAACCAGCAAGAAAGAAATTGAGGATTAAATAAACAAAAGGAAAATTTTTGCAAACAGCTTAAGAAACTCAGTCTGAAAAGAGCCAAAGAGCACAGATCATAGCAAACTAAATATGAGCTATAAATATATAACATAAATACATAAATACAAGCATATTTGATTTTGAGATTTTCAGATACAGGCCCTGAACTTCCTCTCCTCAGTCTACTGCAGTTTGTTTGTTTTGCATAACAAAATTATTTTGGTTTGTCCATTAAAACATTCTGCAATTTCTTTCCTCCAGAAACTCCCACTTTTAAGTGCAGTGACATTAGCTCTGGGAAGACACATGGCTTATTTCAGCTGAGAAGTGCTCTGATCTACAGGAACTAATTAGAGCATTTTCTCAAGCTCATCCCTTTCTTCTCATTACTGGTGACCAAAGACAACTGCTGAGACATGATTATTACAGAACTGTCTGCTAGTGCATGCATTATCTTTGCAGAAATAAATCAGCAAATACTACCAGAAAAAGGGGTAAAGAATGCTTAGGAAAACAGCCAGTGGCAGAAAGCAGCACCCATAAGAGTCACCCTAAGGCCAACCAGACTGATCTCTGAAAGAAAAAGCTTCAGAAAGAAATGCTGTTGGGGAAAAGGAGGATAGAAAAAATTGAGCCTGTGCAGGGTGATATGAGTTTATTCATAAAATCATCAGAGAGTTGGAACATATTTCCTATGAGGAAAGGCTGAGAGTGCTGGGGTTGCTTAGCCTGGAGAACAATCCTGGGAGATCTTATTGAAGCCTTTCCATGCTTAAAGGGGGTTTATATGAAAGACTGGAACATGTTTTTAATGGGGTTTGTAGCAACAGGACAAGGGGTATCAGTTTTAAACAAAAGAGAGTAAATTCAGACTAGATAAAAAGAAGCAAATTTTTTACAGAGAGGGTGGTGAAATGATGACACTGGTGTGGTGGGAATTTTAGCTCAAGTTGAATGGGGCTCTGAGAAACCTGATGTATCTAAAGACAACCCTGTTTATTGCAGGGGATTGGACTAGATGGCCTCTAAATGTCCCTGCCACCCCAAACTGTTCCATGACTCTGATTTCTCAGTGTGATCTGCAGGTTGTAAAACAGATGGATATTTTAACCAGTGGTTTGAGGCATGTCATATCTCCTGAAAAGCTGAGCAGCTTCATCCAGGGAGTTCTTGAGTTCAATAAATTAGTCTGATTTACAAATCAGTTTACACCTTTGGGGGCATCTCTTAGCACCATACTCTACACGTGATTATATATCACCTCAAAGTGACAGTCTGCTTCATCTGCTAGTCCTTAATTGCTGTGCAAAAATGAGCAATAATTACATTAAAAGCAAGGAAAAAGGCAGGAATAAGCTGTTCACCCCTTCTAAATGTGGATCTGTACTAAAGGTATAGCATTTCTGCATTTGTGGTGCTTTTCCACATTCCTGCATGTTATGCCTTTTATTATTGTCTGGCTACATAAACTTCTAAAAACCTGAAGTAAGTTGTCACAGAATCATCCTCTGACTGGACTGAGTGTCCCACGGAGTCAGCTGATATGTCAGCACATTACAAAGGCAGAATAAGATGAATGTGAGGGAAGTGCTGGGAGCTATTCACAGTACTGGCACCATCGTGCCCCTAAGAAGTGCAAAGGTGGCTCTGGCTGCTCTGACAGCCTTCCCTGACTGTGTGCTTCAGACAAAGAGTGGGCTGCTTTGCTGAAGGGTGTTAATAAGACTTGCCAGATCTTAACAGACCCAGTCAATATGACAAATCCTGTATTCTGAAAGAAATGGTCAGGGCAGAATTTAGCTTCAAAGAGCAACCCCAACACCAGAACAGACTCAAGTAATTTTAAAATCTACTGTGCTGCACAAGCACACTCCACAAAGAGTATTTTAACTTCCCCAGTCCTTCAAAATCCCATTTTTTTTCCTGCTTAAGTGCAGTGGGACTTAAAAAGCATAAGTTCTTAAAAGTGACAGATTTAAATCCATACCAAAATAACAACAGGAAAACATCACACTGAGTTTATGAGAGAGAAAATCAGATGGCATTTTTACATGCAAATGATGAATATCTCAGGGAAAGAATTCAATATGATAAATGTTATGTTTCCTCTCTGCTATTAAACAAGCTTCTGTGATGCATTTGTCTATCCCAGTCTTACAATTCCATAGGAAATAGCACAAGTTTCTCATGCAAATTTGCAGCAGCTGTAAAGGGGATACAGAGCATAAGGTCATGACTGGTTGACCCATCAATCCAACATAGCTGATGGATTTTTTCCACTTTCAAGGAAAGAAACTGAAAAGAGGAAAGAATCTTCTAGGTGTTTCTGTGGATTTTGTTTGGTTTCAGGATTTTTTTTTTTTTTAATTTTTAACATGTAGTTTCTGCTATCACTATGTTTTGTTTTTCAGGAAGAACAGAGTCTATCACAGTCATGCACTGAGTCCCCAACACAGCATTAATTTTCCACAGTGCCACCAGCCAAGGCTACACAAAAATGTTTAACTTGGTCTCATTGTGTCAGGAAAGGCTGTAACAGCAAACCAAACACACTGAACTTTATTATCATAAGGAAAGACCAAGTGAAAATGAAATTAACTTTAAGATGGTGTTGGAAACAAAGAGTCAGATTTCCAATGGAGAAATGTTACAGTTGTTGTGTGTCCATGTTGAAGAGAAACAAAACTTTTCTCACCACTGGAGAAGGCTCCCTGATTAGGGAAAAAAAAAGGAAGAAACAAATAATGATAGCCAATTTCCAGTGCTTTTAGGCTATTTCATATCAAACAGTGTGATGAATGTAGCAATATCACTTTTGGCTATAGCACAAAAAATATTATCCTCTATAGACGCAGCAGCATAAAACAAAAATGCTTTTATTACCACTAGCAATGATGTGACATGCCTGATAAATGCCACTTTAAGACTCCTTTGGGTCCCAGCATCCCTTCACACTTATTATCAAGTTACTAATAGATTCTGTAGGTTTGACTGGCCATCATTTAGGAGTGTCATTTACTCTAAAATGACAGAAAAGTAAAATGTTCTAAAATGCTCAATTTTTCTCTTTTCCCTGACTGAGTGACTAATGAGTAAGAATAATAACTTTTATTCATGTTGTCTAGGTGATAAAATGGCCATTGTAGAATGATGAATATCAAGTAAAGATGTTTTCATTTAACACAGGCAGGAAAAAATAAAAAAAAACATGAACCTTTAAGTCTTAAAAATATGAAGGAGAGCAGACAGCTATTTAAGTATTCACATCTCCTCTATGACAACTGAGTCTGTTTTCCTTTGTTATTAGTTTTCCTCTGGATGCAGAGAAGGACTGAAAACAACAGGGTCAGACATGTTACAGATTAAATTCTTCTTTGCAAGATAATTCTGTCCAGAGGCCCCCACTGAGATTAACACCCCTTTTTTCTGGGTAGTGTATAGACATACCATAAAGGTGAATTCCTGCAGTAAAGTGGAGAAGTTATGTAAACTAGACAGGCAGAAGATCAGAGATGGGAAAAAAAGGGAAAATACTAATGTAGTAGATTCCTGGCAGAACTCACAGGGTATTATATTTAGATTAAAGATGATACTTTGGTTGCAGACACTTCAGAAAGGCCTTTGCAAATCATAACCATAACACCCAGCAGAAGATAATTTTCACCCACAGTCGGTTTCTAAGCTAAACTAGAGAACCAACAGGAAAAACAAGAATATAAACCACATCTTTCTACAAATTTAATTAATTGGAGCTGAGTCCCTAGTTTTCTAAAGTCACTTACAAACCATAAATTCTTGTCTGTGTGGGAGGATCTGTGACCACCATGACAAAGATACAATAAATAATTCTATATTAAAGTAAATATTCATCTGACCCTCTGTTCACCATGCTCAGTCCTTGTAGTTCAAAACCAACCCCCACTTTTTTTTCAACCCAATCATGTGTTGGCAAAGTATAGGGGTTTTTAAGTTTTTTTTTTTTTTATTATTACCTTTCCCTAAGACAGCTTCACCTGTTCAGTGAGTTTATTTGTGAATGAAGGGTACAAACCAATGCTGTGTCTGTATAAATGTGTCAGCAAGTAATCATATTCAAACATTATTTAAAGTAAAGGATAAATTAAGATCAGACATGGCAGCAATTCCAATAAGTTCAGTGGTGATACTACTGATTTGCACAAATTATGTCCTGATTCAGTTTCATTGACTTCACTATTGATTTTCATCTGGATGAGTCCCCCAGCCCAGATCTTTAGCTTTTCAGTTCTTTGAGGTGATTGAAATGTCACTGGAGAGCCAGTCCTGCCAAAAAGGGATTAAGTGAGCCAGCTCTGAACATGTGTCTTCAGTTGTTCTCCTTGAGATGAAGAAATTCCATCATGAAAAAGGCCTGAAGAACAAAGGGATTTATGGTCAAGGGGATGAATAGCCAGCACCCCAATTGACTCACCAGGCAGAGCAAACTAAAGGCTGTGACAGATTAAAGCATCCACTGTCATGGCCTCAGAAAAAGAGTCAGAAGGAACTCTGCAGTTTCTCCAGGAATAGTGCCACAGCCTCTGATCCCCTTGGAGAGGATCAGGCTGCCACTGCCACTGTGCAGTGTTCATTAGACAGACCTGGAAACGCCAGCTCTGCTCACACAGTGGTCAGCTCTGATCATAACAACTTCCTTGGCAAAGAGCAGAAGAAACCCCAACTGTATGATCAGAAAGATCACAGAATGCTGCTGTGGCTGTATTGCAGGCTGTGTAATGTAAACTCCATCAAATAAACACTCCCAGATATTTTCCTACTCTCCCATTACTGCACTCAAAATGCTCAATAATGTTCAACAAATGTACGAAAACAGCATATGTCAATCCAGCATTTTCTTCAAACTGTTCTATTTTCAGCTCCTGTTTTGTTCAATTAACACTGCTATCACTGACTCACTCTCATTACAGCTGATCCTCTTCAGAAGAACAGAAGGAGTTTTCCTTAGCACTGAAAATCTATAGTTCACAGAGCACTCTGAGTTGGATGGGACCCACAAGGACCATCAGAGTCCATGTCTTGGCTCTGCACAGGAAATCCCAAGAATCACACCTTGTGCCTGAGAGTGATGTCCAAACCCTTGAACTCTGTCAGGCTGGTGCTGTGACCACTGCCCTGGAGAGCCTGTTCAGTGCCCAAACACCTTTTCCTTGTATCCAACCTAAACCTCTCCTGATGTAATTTCAGGCCATTCCCTCGGGTCCTGCTGCTGGACACCAGGAGCAGAGATCAGTGCTGCCCCTTGTGAAGATATTGAAGATCCCAAATAAGTCCTCCCCTCAGCCTTCTCCAGGCTGAAATAACCAAGTGCCACCAGCTATTCTTCATTTGGCTTCCCCTCCAGACCCTTCCCCATCCTTGTGGCCCCCTTTGGATGTTCCCTAATAGCTTAATGTCTATTTTCTATTGTGGTACCCAAAACCTCACAGCAAGGCTGAGTAGAGTGAGATTGTGTGTTAGAAGTCATTTGTAAAATTATTTTTTAGTCCTAAAGACAAATTCATTTTATACCAGCCTAGAAGACTCTCTTGCTGTTAAATCATCATCACTGCAAACATCACTGAAAGGTCATTTTGTCAGTGTTCTCATTCTATATTGCCAGATCCAAATTTCCCTGTGCCTGCCTGGATCTCTCTGCCTGAGGCACTTTCTTTCCTTGCTGCTCAGGTGAAGGCAGCTGCTATGTGGATATACTTTACAATGTGTTTTGAAATTATTCTCTAAATAAAAATTGGGTTCTGCAGGCTGCAATAGGCAAGTATAAATAAAGAATGTGTCTGGTTTGAATAGAGTGAGTAAAATACACATCCCTAACATAGAGTAGGAAACATAGAGGCAGGAAGGTAAACCACTATGTTTTATGTAAAAGCTAACATTAATGAGCATTTCTACAATGGATTTATATTAAAATTACCCTGAAAAGATTTTAAAAAGAAGTATATTAAAATGTTCATGTGAAAGTGTTGTGAAATTTTGTCTGAGGAGCAAGTTGTCTTAAAGGTTCCATTTTCTATCACAGAATTGTATTCACTCTATGAAATATTTTGCATTATATTTTAATTAAAGTTATAATTACAGAACTAAATATAATTAGCTTCTTTCTTCAAAAGAAATTGGAAGTGAACTTACTTTATTAAATTTTCAATTTGTTTCCTGCAGTGTTACATAGTTTATTCTAATTAATTGAATGAGATCTCATAAATATTTTATCAACATAGGAATGTGATTAACAGCTCGAGTTTTGTGTGGTTTTCTTTTTTCTTTCCAGCTTTCTTCTTCCCTGCATTACTATTTCCCCAGTTTTCATGTTCACTCTCCTGCCTTTGGTGATAATTTAAGTATGGGAGCCCTGCCAGAACTCCCCTTTTCCACAGGAAAATATTGCATTTTTGCAGTCTTGGCCATAAGAAGCCATTTTTACCTTGTCTTTGGGAGTGTTTGTTATCTAAGGGAGGCCTCACATAACACAGGCCACAGAAGTGACACTCATTTCTCAGGTGATTTATGGCCTCCACACTGAACAGCTTCCTGCAGAATCTCCTCTGCTCTGGGGGTGTGTGTGCAGCATATTTGTTTATTCCCTGAGCAGATAAGGCAGAAAGGAGAAGAGACTGTACCCCCCCATTAGCACACCCACTGCAGAGGTTACAAAATGAAGCAGAAGGTGCATTTCCCACAGCTCCTGAGTCCCTGTTGTGCTGCAAAGGGCTCCAACTTCATCACTGAGGTTTAGGCACAAGAGCTGAAGGGAGCAATTGTGGCTGGAGCTCTGCCTCAGCTGCTCAGCCTCCTGCTGCCATGGGGACATTCAGCAGGACACACACACACACAGTGCCCTCAGCCCCCTCTCACAGGATCAGAGCTGAGTGCCAAAGCAGATAAAAAGAGGGGAAGTGACCTGCCTGTACTTACACACTGCACCACAACAAGCAGGAGAATTCCCTTCCCCATCCCCAGTCCAATGCTCCCTCCCTCCCCATCACTGCTGGAATGGGATGATTATGGTTCATGTTGGAAATGCTGCTCTGCAGCCAAAGTGGGAGTAGATAAACTTCTTAGTATGGACAGCTAAGCAAATAAACAGCATGTTGATCGTATTAAACAGAAAAAAATGTAAGTACAACTGTATATAAAATGAATAGTCAGGAAGGAAGAAAATAATCATTATAGTTCTTGATCAGATTAAATCTGCCAGGCCTAATTTAAGGGGGAAAGAACTGCTGTCAGAGAGCAGCTCCAGATTAATTTAATTAAGAACGGCTTTAATAATAGCAAAAGAAAGATTCAGCTGTTACCATGACCTTTCCATGCAGCAATATCAAAGATATGGAATAAATGGAACAAAAAAGATATCCATGTATATTTTAAACATTCATTTAGCTCAAGCAGGAATTGTGTCACTTGCTCATCTTGCATTGCTGACAGCAACAGGCTCAGTATCTTTTAATATCTAAAGAACAAATTGTTTTCTTGCAAGCATATTTCCAAAGTCCCAGTGACAAGTGGACACTTTTCTTCCTGGTAAAAAAATTTCCCTAATTGTTTTCCCTGTCCATGCATTCCTTTTACTACTTATTCTTTAATTTAGGAAAAAATTGGAAATAGAAAAATGAAGCAGCTTTGTTTCACATTCTATATGCTGTACAAAACTGGGTAGCCTTCATCTGCATGCACAGTAATGCTGCTCTTGAACTGTGAAACATGAATGGAAGTCACGTTGACAAGAACCTTTCACTGATGATTCTGTGATTCTGTTGTACTGTTAACGTTGTTTTCCAAAATCTAACACTGTTTTCCAATTAATCCAAATTTTGATTGCTAGATGAAGTTAACCCTGATGTTTGCAGGCACTTCTTGTAGAGGCTGGACCTGCAACTTGATGCCACACCTGGATTTGACCTGAGATTTGCTCTATATTTATGTCTTGTAATGACTCCAAAGTAGCTTTATTGTGCTTGGATCTTCATATTTTCTTAATTTACTTTGCTTGTCTGAAATCAAGTTGACTGTTACTTGCACAGCTGCAAAGGCAATAACAACAGCAAATGAAATTTTTATGTGAAAAAAGTCCATATTTCTCAGCTCTTAATACACCAAGAAAGATGAAAAGGCCAGAAAAGTTGTTCTGCTGTTAAAATGACAAGATTATAGATATTTTCTAAAATTATTACAAGACAGGCCTGGGATTCACATGTAATATTTAAAGCACATCCAACATACTTTAGGCAGCACATTATGATTGCCAAGTGAAGTATATTCTCCAAGTATTTATTTACAGCTCTCCAGTGTTACAGCTCCAAGTGGGGATTCCTTCCCTGGCCTGTAAATCCCATTGTGGAAAACATCTTGCTCCTTCTTAGGGTAATGCAACCTTTCCTGATTCAGACTTTCTGGCCTTTCCCTGGCTGGGAGCTCTCCTGCTCAGAATTACATTTATATGGTTATTTGAGAGGGAAATTTGTGTAATATAAGCATCAGAAAAGGCAGCTGGGCCAGGTTCCAAACCCTTAAAATTCCCTTCCCACAATGCTTCAAACACTGTGGCATCACTGTAGTTATCACTTTATCTGGTAAAAAGGTGTTTTATCTCCTTCTCTGGTTTTAGTTTGCTTTCACAGCCACAGTCTCATCTTTTACCTTGTAACACAACTTCAGATACTTTTCCTGTTACCAGATTCTTTATTGCCTGCTGCAGATTTTTTTCTCAACATATGTGGGAAACAGTCTTTCACACTTTTCTTTCCCTTCCATATCCTTGACATAATGGGTAGTTTGAACAGTTTGCATATGCACACACAATGGAGAGGGGAATCTGTGCTGACAGAGATGGATGCTTCAAGCATTTTGTTAAAACAAATTTTTAGAGAAGGTTCTACTTAATTTTTTAAGGTTTGGACATGATTTGTCCAGATAATATTAATTTATTCATAAAGTTAACTCTCAACCATTGTCAACACTGCAATATTTCTTTTCTTGCTTTTCACCCACTCATGTTTGGCATGGGGCAGGCAGGGGCTGAGATCCCTCTGTGGCAGAAGCTCCCAGGTTTGTGGGCTCAGGTGATCTTTTTACACACTCACAGCAGAGGGTCACAGAAGCTTTATGGATCTACAAAGCCACACTGAAAAGAGAATTACTGGTTCAGAGAGCTGCCACAGGGCACACCACACCAACTGTGCTGCATCCTGAAGAGATGTTGAATTATGAGATGGAGAATAACTCATGTCATACTTCTTGCTACCCATTTGTCCAGAATAGTTTCTATTTCATATCTCACTTTTTTTCATGGAAAATTTATTGATGATAGAAATACTACGAGCTGGGCTATGCCAAGTTGGAATATTCTAATAACAAAGAGTCCTTGGAATGACTGCAAGGACTTTGAAGCAGGATGTAATAAAATCAGCTCTGAATGTTTCCAAGTTGTGACCACTTTTGTAAGAGAGGACAAGTGAACAGATATTTTAATGCTGGAACTTAGATAAGTATCATTTTAAACTCTAGCTGTAACTAAACCACAATCTGGATTTTTTCAGCCTTTGGGGTTTTGTCACAGCATTCATGTGGTAGTTGTACCATAGTATCTTGATCAGCAAGTAGCATCTGTCTGGAGTTTTGTTCTATTTAATTTGATAAAAGTGGACCTCATGCAAAGACAACTAATACAGGAGCTGAATACACAACCTACCAGCCACCACGTGTCATTACTGGAAATAACTTCACAAAGAAACCACATTTGGTGCTGAAAAGCTAAGACAGCTTTAACTTCTGATAGCATTCTCTTTCTCATTATCTCTCCCCAGGACTTGGGATGCCCTTTTGTGACATACACCCTCCCTTGCCCCACACACCTCCTGTGCATCAGAAACTGGTCCCAAAGGCATTCTGAGTAAGGGAGCACTGAAATCCTGTCACTGCCAGACCCCTGGCTTTACAGAATGGGAAGATTAGCAACAATATGCATTCAGAGCAAAAATAGTCTTCCTCTGCATCATTTGGTGCTATGGTACCAAGATGATTATTGGACCAAAAGCTTAGTGAAGAGATGCCCTGTGGTCTGATAATGCACAGGGCACAAATATTGTTTAATGCACACAGCAATTTCTGTGCTAGGGCTTCCCTTCATGGGACAAAAGACAGACATGACACTGGACAGCAGCAAATAAACACATAAAGGATCTGATAGCTACAGAATCACCTCTTATCTTCTGGGGGAATGAGAGAGGAAGATCCTTGTAACTGCTGCAAACCAACTTCCTTTCAAACTGCTGGGGAAAGTCTTGACCATTCTCCTTGGCCAGCACAGACTTCTCTCACACCTCTGCAGGGCACTGCATGACTAGGCAGGTTTCACTGCAAGGGAACACCAGGTCTTCACAGCACTCCTCAGAGAAACAAAAGAAAAATTAATCTCTATCTGGCTTTTTCTCTGCACAAGAGAGTGTCTGTGCTCATCCAGAGCAGAGCAGCCCAGAGGGACAGACTACCTGGGGCCCTTTTCCCACCACAATCAGTGTGTTGGCACACCTGTGGCTTTAAACAAGCTGCCAGGACCAGCCAATACTCTCTGCATCCATCCTGACTTTTCACCCAGGCACTCCTCAAGTTCTTACTTTGTAGCTGTAATTCAGGTCAGGTTCTAGTTCAGTGTCTTTTTCCCAAATCAATTCATCTCCACATTTCTGTCTCCACAAAGAAACTCTCAATGTGTTATTTCACTTTGTGTTTCTAAATGGGATCAGTGTGGTAATTTCAGAGCCATGCTTTATTTTATTGTCACCTAGAGAATGCCACGTCTCTTCTCCCCCTTCTGATTTACATAAAATAATATGGGATAAATGGAAACTGTAAAGTTTTTATTTTAGAGGCACTGTCACTAAAATGTCTTTAGAAGCTTCCAGAACAATAAGAGGTCATCCATTTCTTTTGGCTTTATAATTTCCCAGTTACAGAGCTAAAAGCTATGGGTGAAACCAATGCAAAATAATATCCTTTTATCTGCAGAGATTTGCTTCACTGAGGATCAGCTCCCTGGCCTTCCACACCTTGAATCATCAGTGACCTATTGCTGAAGATCTAGACCCAGAAATAACTAGAATCACTCCAAAAAGGATATTCAATCCTTAGTGGATTATGTCCTTGACTCTTCACTGCCCACTCAAATTCTTGTAACTTTGTGTTTAGACATTTCTCAGGTGTCATATTGATTTTAATAAAGAACTTTCTGAAAATTAAAAATATCTGCATATTTTTTCACTGTTACCATGGAGATCCTTGAATGACCTGCTATCAGTACAGGCTAGTTAAGCAGGAATTTCCATTCTTCACTTTGCTCACACATTTGATCCAATTATTTTGTCTCTTGGAAGTTTCCCTAACTCTTAACATATTTTGCTCATTTAATGCAATTAGAATTCAACATAGGTCACAGAAATCAAGACAATAAAATCACATCTCACTGCAACTTTAAAGCTGTCACAGAAGCTCAAATTCTTTCCCAAAATCTTTCTTTTTCTCCAATTAACTATGATATATTTACTGCTTATTTTCCAACATTAAATGATTCAGTTCAAAAATGCACTAAGCAAATAAGTAATGTGCAATGCTTTTTAGCATAACTCAAAGGAAATCCTGAGAACCTGTAAGACACTATTTCTCAGTAAGAAGAAAAACAGACAGTTGTGGATAATTAAATAAGACTACTTTGTAGATTTTTGAACACCACAATACTAATCCTGTAGCCATAATTTTCACTTTACAATGTACTTTCCAGAAGCCAAAATGAAAATTTTAAGAGTTTTGAATACACGTGGGTGTGAAAATGCTATCAAGGGAAGCATAACATTTTTTTACTGATTTCTAGAAGCTGTACTTCAATATCGAAGAGTTGGATTTTTCCATCAACTTGATTCCACCAAGCAGCTGAAAGCATGAAATAAAAGAAATGGAAGAGACTAGTTCTGTGAACAAGCAAATTATGTAGGAATGTGTAAATTCATAAATTAACATGGATATTTTGCAATTAATTGGTGTTAGACACAAAGGGACATTCATCACAATGATCATTGTGAAAATCCAGTGGGACCAGTGGCCTTCAATGCTCTGTGGGAAAGTGTTTGCAGTAGCTTTTAATGCCTTTTCTTTTGAGTGTTTTCAGAAACCATATGATGTAACATTTTTTTTATTGGCAAATGTCAGTTATGCAATATGAAAGAGTTCACAAGACAGGGTTAGTTTCAATATATTTCCCTCCACACATTTCTGACTCACACAAAATACCAAAATTAGCAAATACCTTGTTTGCCAAGAAGTTTCATTTCCTGGTCTAATAGACTGTCAGTATTTTCAGAATTATTGAAACATGGAGCTTAAGGGAGACAGCATGAGATGATCAGTCAGTTTGAATTTTTCCATTTTCAATTTTATCCTACTTTAAAATTATTATCTCTAAAATTTTAAAACTGCTGCAGACTGGGAAACCCATTTCCCACCCAGGAACAGTGTCAGGTTCTGCTTCCATTCAGGTGTTCCTGCAGAGGGAGATGTGCCTGATTCTGTTGCACACTCTCATTTGGAAAGGATTACAAATTGCTTGATGCTTTTTTCCTCCCACACTGGAAAATGTTGGTTATTTAGCACTGGACATTCAGGTTCTTGTGGGCATGTTTTACCCATGCAGGAGTAATCCAGGACTGAGGCAACAGGGAACACAGTTAGAAGAAAAATGATATATTCTGCTCAGGGTTTGATGGATGTGACTCTAATGGACTCAGATATAACTTCAATATGAAAAAAACTAAGGGATGAACAGCAAGTGATTGTACAAAGTTTAGGTGAAGTTATTACCAGTTTACCATCCCTGATAAATCTGTGCCTGTGCTGTACTTGCTCACTTGTATGTCTCTTGGCAGCGTGAGCTCTGACCTCCCAGAAACAATCTGGTGTGAATCCAGTACCTGAGAGCCAAAGGTATTTCACAGCAGCACAAAGTGAATAAGAACCAAGTGAATATACCATGGTAGCACCATTTCTGCTGGGAGGAATGGAGATGGAACAATGGACACCACAGATCTATGACCACCCTTAAGGGATCACTCACATTTTTATCATTCTGTAATCACTTTATCTGCTCCCTGTGTAAAGGGGACAATTTCTTGGAAACCCCAGGAGATTCTGATGGCCATTAGCAACTCTATAAAGGGGAAAGAAGATCAGCCAGCAGCAATCAAAACTAAACATCAAATAGTGTGATCTGGAATTCCAGCTCATCTGTCTTGAGGACAAAGCCCCAGAACCATATCTGTCCTTTCATCTACCCACCTACAACCCTTGCTGGGACTTTGCAATCAAAGGAAACAGAATTGCACTTCCCCTGCAAGGAGCAAAACTGGACAGGGTAGCAGCATATTTCCTTACTAGTTTGTTCCTTTGCTGAGCACTCAGAGTAGCATCTCACTAGATATGCTCACCAGAGCAGATGGTATTTTGGGGCTGGGGGCAGGAGCAGCAAGTTGGAGGCTCCTGCTAGCAGATGGAAGAGAAACCCCAAACCTGCTCTAAGCCATGCCCAGGAAATGGTTCTCATGCTCTCACCTCCATCCTGACTTGAGGGGAGGCTGAACATGGCACTAAGGAAGCACATGGCTTAGGAGTTTGCAGAGAGAATTGGAAGACAGAGCTTGCCAAGTCCACATGAAGCACACTAGAAACATTATTCAAATATTAATAACAGCTGCTGGAAATTTGGAAGAGCCAGACAATTGAAAAATGCCCTGTGCATCTGCCCTCCTGTAACCATGTGGCCAACACACCTTCTGTCTCTGCCAGGAGCAGAATTCCCTCTCTGCAAGGCAGCACAGTTGGCACGAGTGCAGACCTGGATCAGAGCTGGTGTGTGCTGCAGTTGTTCTGTGCTCCCAAACCTCACCACACACACTGAAACCCCCTCAGCACTCCTTCTCCTCTGCACAGAATAACACAGGGAACTGAAGAATTCTTACTATTCTTCTAGCACTCCTGGCTATAGATGGAAGTATGCAAGTGTAAATGAAATGTTCCAGAGAATTTAGCCCCTCATTGGCATTTTTTTTCTGCAGGTGGTGCAAAGATGAAGTTGTCTAAGAGCCATCAGCTCTTTGAATGGATTACCCCCCTTCTGTTCAACCAGCTGGCTCAGGGAGCAAAAATGTGGCAGTCACAAAAAGCACCATCCATCTCAGTGGATCTGGCACTGGGCTTGAAATAAACCCTGTTCTTGGGGGCTGCAGTGTGTCTCAGCATAGGTGGTCTAAAGTTCAGATGTGCTGATAAACTCTGCAGTCATAGCAACATAGACACACTTGGAGATCACAGAAGAGCTCAGGGGCAGGAGGGGGAGAAGTGTAACACAGCAATAGTAATAACTGTGTTATCAGTCTGGGCTGTTATGTCTGCTATCCACCATCTGTATTTATCTATGTTCTTGCACTCAACAGTTCTGAAGGAAATTCTCACTTTCAGCTCCACCCTACAGTCACAGAAGAGGAGACCTCAATTGTCCCAAAGTTTGCAAGTGAAGCCTGTAAGACAGACAAAAGAAAACAGGGAAACTGTTGGACATTGGTCACTGGCAGTGAAGGAGAGAAATTGCCAAAAAGGCTGGAATTAATGTAGATTTCTTGAACCTTAGTCATAAAATCATTCTTCCTCTCCTCTTTTCATCTCTGAGCACTGTAAGTTGGGTTAATGACCCTACAGCAGCAGACTCAGAACTGAAATCTCCTGGATGATCTTTCATTTGTGTTTCTTTTTTTGACACATCATTCTAAGTGTGCACTCATATGCATTCATCACATGTACCACAGCTTCTCTTGAATGACTGGGTTTTTTTCAAAGAGAAAGCAGTACAGCAAGGACCTTTTCCACTTAAAAGCATTCTGCTCCAATAGAATCATGGCTGTCATTTCAAAGCTATTTGTTGTGTTAACAGTATTTTTCCAGGAGAATGTTTCAATTATTAATTTGGAATGTAAGGACAATTGTGGGGAATAAAATCCCATGAAAGTCATATGATCAAAAATCCACAGAGATTTCACAACATGTGAAAAGAAATATATTTTTAAAAATCTCAGACATGCAAAATAAAAGATTCGTATTAAATTCTCATAGCTGTAGGGCTTTTGCTTGCTATTCATAAGAGCTACAGAATTTGCCTCTACTTGACATCAGAAATGCATATTCAGTGAATTCATTTAAGACAAAATTGAAATCTTATCTTTTTAGGCTGGCTTTTCCTGCCTTAAATGCAGCTCAGTTTTAAAGCTCCTAGATATTATTTTACATGAAGCTATTTGTGATTCTTTGTATTTTCTGCACTATATACTTTTAGTTTTATTGTACTTAGTTTGTGTGCATTACAACATAGTGTGATTAGTTGAAAAATGACAAACCAAGTAATGGGAAAGGCAAAGCAGTCACTTGCTAATGCAAAAGAATAAATACAACAGAAATGGAAGACGTCTAAACCATGTTCTTAAATATGAAGAAATACTTAGTGAATGAACACCCTATGAGGATTTCTACATTTCTGATTTCTTTAGCTGCCATGAAAAGCTGTGTGTATATGGGGATGAATTAAGAATTGTTCTGCTCCATCATACCCCCATTTCTTCCTACCCACACCACTTTCCTCTTCTTTAAATGTGAAATGTCCATCTGTTCTGCACAAACACATGACCCTGATCGGAGTTATTATGTAATATCTCAGGAAAAGTCTGGGAGTGAATAAGGGTAAAAAAAGGGGAGAAATCTGTTTTGAATTTGACCAAGTGATAACATACTTTAAATATCAGATATTTCAGTGAAATCTGTTATAGGAACTCAAATGTTCCTTCTTACTCCAAGTGTCTGTCATTCCATCTTACAGTCACCCTCTCACCCATTCAGGAGACAGTTAAGTATTTCTGCATTCCAGAGAGCCAAAAGCCTTAGTTCCATTTCTGCCTTTAGCTCACTAACAGGTGTGTGGTCACTCATTTGCTGTTTATCCTCACTCCAGCCCCACGTATCCCACCTTGCTGGAGTGCAAATCCAACAGCAGAACCCCCTCAGAGTGTCCCTCTGGAGTGTTTGCCAGGAACATGCAGCAAACAGCAAATGCAGGACTGCTGCATCCACCTGCAAAAGAACTTGGGCTCTCCAACCCATCAAGTCTTCTAACTGGTTCAATGAGCTGAACTCGTTTCCTAAGGGGAAAATGGGATTTTTATTAAACATTTCTCAGCTTTTGGGAAGAAATGTTCCTTACTAAGGGCAGGCTGAAACAAGAATGGGAGCTGCCCCATGTTCACCATCGCTGTCCCTGAGGAGGGTGTGATTCCCAGAGCACACATCCATCACTGACTGCTGTGGTGCAGGGACAAGACCAGGGCCAGCCTCCTGCCACCATGATGTCCCCAGGAACAGCACCTGCATCCCCTCTTCACCACCACTGAGAAGACACACATGCACCACAAAGTGCAGCCAGAGCAACCTGCTGGAGGCTTCTTTGCTCACAGTGCCCATTTCCCCTCCTAATTTCATAAAAAACTGCTGCAGAAGAAAATGAAAAAAATGAGATTTTTTTTTTTGTTTTTGTGATGCTACATGCTCCAAGTAAAGATTTATAAACTGGAAATTGTCCCTGCACTCCTGTACAGCAAACACACTGGTCCAGGTACATGTTCTCATGTCAGCTGTACATACAGGTAGTTGACCTGTGACATGGAGGGATCACTGTCTTTTCACTAAAATAAGAAGACATAACATCTTCTGACAATGTATTCACAATACACTCCATGTTTTCTCTTTTGTAAAATCATCTCCTCTGGGTCTGCATTTGCAACACTCCATCAGTTCCTATCAGCTCCCTTTGAGGGTGCAGGAGCACTGAACAGGCTGCATTGCCACTAAGAAATGACAGCAATGAGAGCCTTAAATTGGAAAAAAAGGCATATTTTCTAGATGAAGGCTTTGAACTTGTAGAAATGAAATGTGAAAATGACAGTGGCACTAACAATAATAATATTAAAAAAATCTTTTCTAGGATAAATAGATACTGTTCCAGTTATTTTATTTTAATCAGCCTACTCTAACATGGAATTTGGCTTATAATTTGTATAAAACCCCAACATCTTCTGATATTTATAATTGATTTTGGTACAGAATCATCAAAGGAATGCAGAACAAAAATTGAACAACTTCCTTAAAACCATTAGCAGAGCTAAACTATATCATGAATATGAAAAAAAATCATAGCACACAGGCAGCAGAAAATGAGAGGCAGCTGGGTACAGTAAGAAGAGAGATCAAGGTGCAAAAATATCAGTTCAAATATTTCAAACATGACTTTAATATTCATCAACTTGTTCTTCTATATTTTACAGTTCATTCATCTGTGACTTAGGGGTCACATGATAGTAGGCATGGATTGAATTATGAAATCCATCTTTTCCAGCTTTAGACTCAGCTTTGAATGAGAATAGGTAAGTAGAATTTCCTCTTTCTCTGGGTTTCCCAAGCTATGCAACAGAAATAATGATATTTATCTCTGGTTTTAAGATGTCTTGAGATCTGAGATGAAAAAGTGCTCTGTCAGAGCTTAGATAACGTAATGTTGTAGGCAACTTGCTCCTTATTTGGCTCAATTTTTTTTCCCAAACTCTGTTAGGCACCCTTTTGAAACTTGTGGTTCTTTTAAAAGACTTGAGGTTGTTTTCAAGTCTATGTCCCTTTCTTCAGTCCCTCTGTGACCACCCCTTGCACAGGTGGCTCTGGGCATGTTCCTGTGCAGCCACACTGTCCCTCTGCTGCTGAACTGCCCAGACTCTTTACCACGATGCTCTTCACACACATTTTTAGGGCAAGCCTTACATTGTGATCAATGATAATGACTCAAGTTGTGCCATCAGACTGGGAAATGCATTAGGTTTGTGATTCACATTTAGTTTTGGAGTAGCTGAATGACAGGCACTGCAAGGGCTGGAACCAGACAGTTTCTAGAGAATCCAATTCTGACAATATCCTCTTTAAGCCAGGTGAACATCCTTCAGATTTGCTGGAGTCTGTGCACAGCCTGCCCACATTTGCATGGGCCTGAACCACAGTAAAAGTCATTCCCACTGGCACAGTCCAGTCTGGACCACCTTCTCCTCTTGGCACACACAAAAACCCTTTTCACTGCATCCTTATCAGTTTGTTCTTTCAGGAAATGCATTCTATTTTCCATTAAGTCTTTTTTTTGCAAAAAGCAATTCTTACATCAAGCAGTCTGCCAGGCATCCTTTATCCTTGACTGACCTTTGCTAGGGTAGTTTGGCAAATGCCTTGCCTGCAAGTTCCATTATTCTGTTCATATTGAGGGCAGTGCTTTCCAGGAATTATGGATACAGCACTGCAAGCAGCCACTTTCCCCAGCTGATATTGTGATGAGATCTACGCAGGGAAAAAAAATCTTCAGGTTTCAACCTATAAGAAGCCACTTGCATATTTCTGTCCATGTGCAACACTTCAGTTTTTAAATCAGATTCTCAGCCTAGGCATAGATCTGCCTCACTATGCCAGAATTACTTAATTCATTTTGGGCTGTGAAGGGTCTATGGCACTATTCAGTATGGGAAAAGTCATCTGGATCTATCCCTAAGGACAGCATGCAAAGTTTAAAAGCTCTGTTGGTCAATGAATTAACTGGAACCTCACATGCTCCAAACAAAGATCAGAAAGGCTTCTTCTTTCTGCCAAGAAAAACAACCAGTTTCATCATCAATGTAGAATCTAAAAGATCCTGCCCAAAAGCCTTCAGAATTTTATCCAGTTATTCATGTCCTGAGGCCACTACTGTAATTATGATGAAGGGTTAATATCTCAGGCTGGCAGTAGGCACTTCCAGTTTTAGTGTTTTACAATAAAAACAATGCAAAGACATCTAAAAGGATGTAAATTGTATCACTGCTGAGAATCCGATAAGCAAAGTGATGATTTCTTGTCTTTGATCTGCCTTGTTGTGCATTATTATATTCCTGAGCTGACAGAAAAGATGTTCATTTCAAGGCACCAAAATGTCTGAATCATTTAGGAATTGTCGCCTTGAATCAATTCTGGTTTCCTACACTGCATCTTTGTGAATGTTATTTCTTCCAGATCAATTCCATAACCAAACTAATTGTTTAAAAGCTGTGACTTTAAGGGAAAAACTGTGGCACTCCTAATTAAAACAAAAATATTTCCAGTAGGGTACACAATTTACACAAAGATATTGACACCAGTAAATGTTTCCAAATGCAAATCTTTCGCCTTTGCACATACCAAGGAGAGTTTTAAAGGCTGAAGGGCCTGTGTTAGAAAAACACACAGTACCTACTTCAACAAGAGAATCAGACATCATTTATAATTCATGTAAGTATATTGAAGTTTTCCACTGCCATCCAAGAGAGATGGTTTCAAATCTATGGAGTGCAATAAGCCAATATTCTGTGTTGCAACTCCTATATATCTCACATAGATTTTACTCAGGAGATCATTTCTATACTAAGGTCTTCACATCTACAATGTGCTATGTTCAAAACCCTCACTATCTCTGCATATCTATCAGCATTAATATGTCAGCTTCTACCCCATGCTATTTTCATAAATGCTTTAGGGACGTAGATTTGTTGAACAGATAGATGATAGAGTTAAATGTAAACTGAGAATAATCAGAGGCAAGAGGAATAGTGAGCTCAATATGTAACTTTTTTTTTTATATCCAATATAAAAAATGAAAATAAATGAATGACAGCTCTGGTCAGTTCCTTCTGTATTGATGCAAAATTGCTGCACATAATTCAGCTATTTCCTACAACCATACACTTTAAATGCCTAACTAGTGAGCAGCTGAGCTAAGGGAAGTTTATTACAATTCAACCACAAACAGTTCTGTTCTGTTCAAAGACTTAGATTCTATTTGCCAGTGAGAGAAATTTGCACTCTGACTGCCTGCAAGGCATCTAACCTACCCAAGACTGCTTCCAATCACAAGGGCAATTCCATTGTCAGCTCTGTCTCTTAATTCCCTAAAGCTTGTAGCCTCAAATAATCCTCTGAAATTTTAGGACTTACATTAAATGATCATGTATAATGTATAAAATCCAGTTTTACAGTTTGGCAAAAAGTCCCAGAGAATTTGATTTCTAATAATTTTTTTTTCCATCTCTGCAGCTCGCACTAGTATTTAGCACAGAGCAGAGATAATGCATCACAAATGACTTTATCAGCTGTCATAGACTTAAAACAGCTCTGTTCTGCACAGATTAATTTGTGAGGCAGTTTATTCAAATATTAAAGCTACTGGTTCTTCATGATTATTAAAACTAAATACAAGCAAGTATCTACTATTACCTAAAAATAATGAGTGCAGAAGAAGCAGGCACTTGGGACCCAGGGAGGTGACATTACTGTTTGTCTGGAAAACAGCAGCATTTCAAATTATTGATGCAAAGCATTTGACGACTGTCTTTAAAAGGCAGGGACAGAGGCTGTCTAGACATGATCAGATATCAAAGTCTATGGGTTTGGCAATCTGATCATTTATTTTTCCCTTTTACAAAGGTGAAGAGGCGCCTGTCAGTATCTGACAGACTGCAGACACAATGATTATAACAACAATAAGAACTCCTCTCTGTAGTACTATTATTCTCTGAATAACTTTGTTGGAGGAGCTCTCTTCCAGTTTGTTTATTTGTTTGTTTGGTGGCTTGGCTGGTTTTTATTTCTGATGCAGGGTAATCTCTGTATATTCTGTAACCTTTGTTGCAGTTCCCACTAGGCAGGGATTTAGATACAGATCCCAAACTGATCTTGAACCACTTTGGAGAGACTAAGTGGGATCATTTCTAGAAGGTGAGTTGGAATATGTTCCAGATAAAGCAAGTTGTCCTTTTTTGAATTGGATTTAGAGAGTAAAATCAGATTTAACCCTTCACATGCACTAGAAAGTTTCTCCAAGCTCCTAATCTCATGATTATTTATCAGGCCACAGGCACAAGGATAATAATTGCTGCTCTCTTTAGCAGCAGCCTATAATAACAGATTTTCAAGTGGTACACCATGTATTTAATATAACAGCAATTTTACGAATTGATGTGTGCTTGTTTAATAATTGCTGCTTTTCTCCCCCAGACCTCACAACTGTGCTTTTGTCAACAGAAAATGGTAATGCTTTCCTCCAAGGGAACATTCCAGGTCAAATGAATGTTGAGATAGAAAACAGACAGCAGCAGAAACTGTGATTAGGGCATTTGGTTTAGTTTTTTCTTTGTACCAGAATGTATAGGCAATCCCTGCTAGAGATATACCTAAGAACAAATTCCCAACTCAGTACTAGTGCTGGATTTGATGCAGACAATGATGCTGATGCCATTTGGGTGGATACTTATGAGAAAACTAAGCTAAAACAGTTATTTAATGGGAAATATGAATAATTTCATGTGAAATGACACAAATGTAGTTCCAAGAGTTATAACATCTGATTCCTGAAACTGAAACTGTTGAAACAATACTCCATAATTTTATTTTCTATTATTTGTATGTATCTTAAGTGGCAACACCAAGTGATGCTGCACTATGACATTTAAGCCTCAGGGTTAAAACACCAAGTCTGCATCATGTCATGCTGTCTCATCCCCTGGTGTGAAGTCACATACTGAGATTTTCAAAGGCTGTAAATCCAGACTGCTATTTATCATCACTAGGAAATGGATTTTTAAGTCACACCTCTATGAAGGCTGATCATCACAAGACTGAATCAATTTCCAAATTGCAAAAATAAAACCATTGCTTGTTACCAAGAGGATTTTAGACAACTGGTCAGTAACCATTTTTCATAGCAGTCAGTGCAAACTCCTAGTAGAAAATCAGAAAATTAAGAGGAATAGGCTTGTCAGAGCTCACCTATAAGAAGTGCTTCCCATTTCTTGGCTTCAGAAGACTCTGGAGGTTAACATTGTGCTTTGCTTTAGAAAATCAGCATCCTGTTGTGTTGAGCATTGCATGCACATACAGTAGGAAAACGTTCTTGTCCTTACAAAGCAACTACATAGATAGATCAGAAAACATCTTATTGTCCCATTTCAGAGCAAGGAAATCAAGGCCATTGTCTGAAAACTGCAGCAGAAGCATGAAGCAAATCTATGACTCCTAAATGTGCACAAATCATCTTTCTTTTGCATGAAGACAGTGAAGAAACAATGGGGGAAAGTTCTGCAGACTGCAGTTATTCAGATTACTGGGGCAGCATTGAGGATAAAAGCAGGTGCCCTTAAGCAGCCTCAGCACTCAGCCCAAGGGCTGCATCTCCTTATCCCCATGGAGGCTCCATGGATTGGAGCTGAAGCTGGCTGCTCAGACTGTGAGGTAGATGTGTTCTGAGCTCCTGTGCTGCTGGTGAGCTGAATTGCTAAAGCTCCACAGCTGCCACTTGTGTGTAAGAGGGTCCAGACAGATGTTGGGGTGCTTAAAGGCTCAGGAGCTGTGCTGGATCCAGGACATGGCTCCTGCACCATGGCCTGCTGCACACAGCAGCACAGGGATCAAGGGGCTCCAGCCCTGCTGGGACCTGGGAGATTGAAGCAGCAAAGCACGAGATGATGGGATTCAGCAGAATGAATCCAGTCCTGAGAGATGCCTCAGCCACACAGAGTGTGGTGGAGGAGCCCCAGCACCACCTGTCCTGACCCACTGCTCCACTCCCACTGTGTTTTGTGCACTTTATCCAGCTTGTGGATGCACATTCAAACCCTTAAATGCTCTTGATTTCTGCCCCTGAACTACAGTGCTGTTTGTCCCCACTTTAAGTAGCTGAGTTTGCTACTTAACCCCAGGTTAGCCATGATCTGCTTCTCCCCTTCTTATTCACTATGGATTTTGGTTATCTCCTGAGTTCTTGATCTGCATTATGAATAATGCCAGATAAATAGATAACATTACCAGGCTGCCCTACATCCATCTCCAGAATCTGGTGAACCTTTACTTATGTTAGTAGAAATGCTTAATAGAAAAAAGCCTCTGTCCCTGTGGAAGTCTTCATCTATAAACCTATTTTTACTAAAAAAATGCATGTCTAACCCCAAATGGGAGGGTTTGTCATACAAAGTTTACAAGAAAAATGAGTCATTACTTAAAAACTTATTTAATAGCATTGCACACAAGTGACCAGAAATGTCAATTACCAGGGAGAAGGGGCACAGGATACTTCATGTAATCACAACTGTTGCTCAGGGGCACTCATGTTTGAGCCTTTCTGACAACATCTACAACACTCTAATTGAACTGCCTGGGCATAGAGGAATTGCTTCTTGCTCCTGCAAAATAGCTAGCAGAATTAGGAAAATGGCGACCCAGAAAAAAATAGTGTATTTTCAAGCTTTTGAAATGTCACACTCCTGGGCACCAATTTATCTGAGTTACATTGCAACATTACAAATAGCCAGCAAGTCTAACAGGGCCATTTTTCACAATAAAAATACTTTCCTAACTGCTATTTTAGTTCAGTAATGATTGTATAGATCTGTTTATTATGCATTTATATTTTTCCCTAAATAACACCTTACTGTTGGCAACGTACTGAAACAGAGAAAAGTGTGCAATATTAATGGGGCCAACCACTTGCTTGCTGTAAAAATATTTTTGACTCCAGGGGAAGAACAAAGAGCGAGAAAAAAAGAAAACCTCATGAGAAATCCATAAAGAAAACAAAGAAATCCTTCAGCTATTTTTCTAATTTAATATTGCTTCCACTTCTATCTGTTGTCTCCAGGATAATGGCCATTATGATCATAGTGAAAAGATTACATTGATTGCAGAGTGCCAGGGAAGCTATATTAAAGGTCAATAAGGAAAAGTGGGATATATCTCTGCTGGAGCTATGATTCAGCCTCTTGAGCCCACTTCTGAAGAGATTTCCATTGTTTTTTGTTGTATGTAGAAGCACAGATAAGCTGCTGCTTTCAGAAAAGCACAGCCAAAACCAAGGGATTCCAGGTCCCAAATGCTTTAGTGCACCTGTGTTGTACATCAAGGAAAGCATCAGGCATGCAAGCCCCAGTTCCTGGAGACCTCCTTCATTAGCCCTAAGACAGCTGTTCTCACTGATGGATGCCCTGCACCTGCCCAGGTTAGCTGGCTGTCAGGGCTTAACTTGGGACTCTGAGCCCACATGCATGTGCTCCAGTGCTAGAATAAAAATATGTTGGATATCTGGCTGATTCTCAGCTCTCTGTGGCTGCTGCTTCTCTTGGAGGCAGGCAGTGCATGTCTCCTGAAAGGCACACAGCTGAATTTGGCCACTGACTGTATGCTCCCAGAGACTGCAGTAGGGGCTTAACTCCAGACAAGAACTATATTGAACCTTTTACACTTCTTGCATTTGTCCTGAAGTTACTCAATAACAATTATTAATAGCAAATTAACATGCAGTTGGCAACAGCTAACTTATCAATTGTCTTAACAAAGTGCCTGCATAACCCCTTAGCACTGAGAAAAACTCTGACTCTGGAACGTCAGGATTTGATTTCAATGGAACCTTAAAGTTAAAACTAAAGGGTATGAATACCCACCCACTATATCTACAGGCTGACTTTCTCTTACAAAGAGAGGTTTTGAAAATCTCTCTCTTAAGGTTTTAAGTGTGAGTAACTTTCTAACAGGAGTTGCTAAAGGAACAGCTCTGCCACTTGAAGAAAATGGTTGCTTTTCAAAGAATTCATTGCTACCAAGTCTCTTGGCAGTGAAAGCAATGGAAAAGAGTTCTGCATTTAACATAACAGCAAATGCAAATGTTTTAGCACTCCTTAGTCCCTCCTCTCCCCTGATGTCATGCAGAGGTGAGCAGAGATAAGTATTTTTAACACTCTAATAAAAAATGCTTAAGTACTAATAACTATTGTTCATTCTGTTGGCAGAATTTTAGTACAGAACCCTTTGTCTTCAGTTTTTAGAATCATGATACTGCAACCCGGAGAAAACAACATTTATACTTTATATGAACATAAAACAAGTCCCTGCATATATTCTAAACATATTCCTTAGCACAGGCTGCTGCACTTGGCTGCATGTGTCTATAAACTGGACTCTTTAAAATAAGCTCTAGAAGCTTCCACATTAATTCACAAATAAATCACATGGAAAGTTGTTCAGGCCACAGTTTCATATGTGAATAACATTCTCATAATAGTTTCATTTTATTTGTACTTTAAAATGTAGTTTAGGAATGGCTTGAGGAATTAACAGTTCTTACAGGGAAAGAGTGATCTTGAGAGGAATCTTGGGATGAGCAAAGGCAGGCTAGAAAACACAAAAACTGAAGGATGGCTATTTTGAAAGGTAATATGCTTCTGACTTCTACCAATTTCAGAAGGGCCACCTGAAGTATTTCCTGTCCTAACCTATTTTCTCTGTATTTGTGAATTCTCCCACCTGTCTTGCAGATGAGGAATATCTCTGAGTCTGAATTAGGCCAAGAGAAGCACTGACCTGCTGGCTCATCTCATGGCTTTGGGCTTCAGAGCAGCAGGCTCAGATTATTCAGAGACACTGAGACAGGGATTCACCAGCCTATTCACATTTGGGACAGTCAATTTGGGTCTTGATTTCAATGTCTGCTCATCTCTGGGGACAAAGCCTCTTCTCTGAGAGGCAGTACCATGACTTTGCTTAAGTGATTGTCTGCCCCAAGGAAAAGCTGTTTAAGCTTGCCTGAAAGGAATTGCTTACACTTTCCTGCCCTTTTACCCAACAGCACTGAGGGTTAGTGAAAAGTAGCATGCTAATCCTAACACTCAGTTTATTTTATCTCTTTGATCACAGAAAATGGAAAAAAACTTCCTGTCCTGAACCAAAAACTCAGCCTAAAAAAGTGAATTCCTAAAGAAAGAGATACAGCATAAGGGCACCTTGAAAAAATCTCTTTGTGACATAAGGACCAAGTCTAAACAGTCCAATTGCCTGTACCAGTTAAATCAGTGCCAATCAAATATCTAACCCATCTTCAACAAAGCACTCTTCCAAGTAAGAATATTGTAGAATATTAGAGGCTTCCTTCTTATTTTTCAACACACATTTTTAATTCTGATTTTGCATTCAACTCACAAAATCTAAAGTATGGGCTAAGAAAATAAGTCATGATAGAGACTGCATACTTTACCTATCATTTGATGGGAAAGACATTGTTATTTGTTTGATTAAACAGTGTATAATTAAAAGTCAATATGCAAAACTATAATAGAATCTATGTAACTAGTTAAATTTTTGTCAATGACATTGTCTAATTTATAGGAAATCAGTAATAAAATGTTTGTTCCCAACATTATCTACAAAGTGATTTGTATATTATGAAAATAAATCCATACAGCTTTAGGTCCAAAGATGAATGTCCATGGGCAAAGTTCATGGGAAGGTGATCCAGCTTAGGCACTGAACTAAGAAGTGCTATTTGGGGAGGACAAATTAAAGCTTACTTCTTCAGATATCTAGCACAGTGTGCAGAAATGAGTTTAGTTCCTTTGAGAATATCTGTCATATCCAAGCAGGGAAGAATACCTTAATAGGCTATATCCATTTCATAAT
Source organism: Erithacus rubecula (assembly GCF_903797595.1). Taxonomy (NCBI): domain Eukaryota; kingdom Metazoa; phylum Chordata; class Aves; order Passeriformes; family Muscicapidae; genus Erithacus; species Erithacus rubecula. The sequence goes on along the minus strand of NC_136665.1, from coordinate 15,444,713 downwards.
GCATACAAGATAGATGTCTCCAGGGGAGGGAGAGGAGTCGTGTTATGTTTAAAAGTTTCGGAGTACAAGCTTGTTAAAAAAGTTGGCAATCAATTACAGAAACTAATCCAGAAAATGAATTACTACTGTTTGTTAGCAAAGGACCACTGGTGAGAAATCATTTCATTAGCTATAACAATATACATGCTACACTGTGCCCTAGTTCAGCCAGTTTTCTAAAGTCTGACATGAATCAATGAGTGGCAACTACCCAAATCAAAAGACAAACCCAATAATCCTAAGGATTTTACTTCCAAAAGGACTTAAAGGGAAGCAGTATCTATTAATGCTTGACAGGACTATGTGGAGAATAATGAAGGGAATATACAGATTGAAATGGGATACTTCCAAACAGTTCTTCCAAATGCCTGAAAACATTTCCAAAAGGAATGTTGTTCATGCCAAGAAAAGCAGTCTTTTCCCCATTGTTGCTCAAGGTGCCAGGCATGGTAGGAGCTCACAGAGACAGGGCAGGAAGCCAGACCCAGCCAGCTCCTGTTGTGGATTGGAAATGGGCCACAGAGCCAAACCTGATTTACAGAGCTCAAGCTGAGATTTTGATCTAAACCTTCCCACTGCCTGGGTCAGTTTGAACTCAGGCTCCTTTCTCTGGAGCCTCTCCTCAGCTTGGCTTGGCTGAATAATATTTTTTTTTTTTTTATTTTTTTTTTCCTCTGAGCAGGAATACAGGGGTAATTTGACATGCAAACAGCACATCTCTGCAACAAGGACACCAAAGGTAAGAGACATAGTGCTGTAAAGTAAGCCCCAGAATTGCTTTGGGATCTGAGCAAGGACACAGCTACTGAGTGTGCAGTGCTACAGCACTGGACCAGACCTCCCAGAGGGAGAGGTCAGACTAGGTAAATGACACCCCTTGGTTCCATGATTCCTTCCATATTCCTATTTACTCAGCAGAGGAAGGGATGCACTGATACTAAGCAGGGTAAATAATACTTAGAGACTAAAGCACTTTCCAGTCCTGCCCTTGTTTTGCCTGTGTGACGCAAAGAATTGCATGTGTGGCAGTGCAGTAGGGACAAGCAGTGGTTACATTTTATCCTAAACCTATTCCAAACAGTTTCCCTCTGAGACCATAGGTGGGAAGAATCCATTTTGGAGACAAGTTGAATCCACATTTAAGCTTTGGAAACTTCCTGCCTGAGGCTGAGGCATAAGGGGGGACAGGCAGAGAGAGTCGAGAGATGCAAAACATCGGTGTCAACACCTCACCTCCCTCTTTAGCCTCCTACATACCCTACAGAACTCTACACTGAGATCTAGTGTATTGCTCAAATCCTCCCTGTTCCCACCTCCCCCTGCCTCCTGCACTGGCTGCAGTCACACCATCTCTTGCAAAGACTGAAAATCTTCCAGTCATAATAAGAGAGGAATGGCAATTTTCCTTCCCCAGCACACCAGCAAAGGAAGCACTGCTGGTTGGTTCTGTGGTGCTCTCATTAGTTATAGAAGAAATTCTAACCTGCTGAAGTCAGCAGCATTTTGAAGAAGGACTGTGCTGCACTCTTGGAAAGCACTGGTTTATATCCCAGCATCTCCAAACTGACAGAAATAGCAATTTCTAGTTTAGAGTAGATTATGTCACAGATGGATTAAGAGATGTGAGTAAAACCCCCTGGATATTCCAGGAAGGAGAATTTGGCATATATTGCTCTATATTAGATGAACAAGAGCCCCACAGTGACCACTCATAGCCTACTGCCCATGAAGTGCCTTCACAAGACTTGCAGAAGCTCCTGAGAAAAGTTCCTGTATCCCATCACCATGGTCAATAAAGATTATTGGCACTTCCCCAATGTATCCAGTTTTCCTTACAGCAATATTTGGAATAAAAGTTCTTTGAAATAATTCTTTAATGTCTGTGCTTCTTTCAAAGCTGAATTTCTCTCTTAAAGGTCCTCAGTCCTGTATGTTCACCATTTTCTTATCCCATGTATTTTAGAGACACCAGACACTTTAAAACACTGGGGGAAATGGTGAATTTTTATGAAACATTCTTCTTATCTGCAAGCACTCAACTACTTAAAAGAAAATGTATTTTTCAAATGTTTGCAGCATTGATTTGGCATCTTTATGTTAAAATTAACTAATTTTATGGTGTTACCTTCTGGCTGCTGCTCATGACAATATAGAGTTTGCAGTTATAGCCCATTATAAAGGGAAGGGCTGCAAGAGGGTGTTAACAGCCTATTTAGGACATAAAGCATTGTGCAGCACACAGATTTAAATTCAGGTGCAGTATAAGGTCAGCCTTGAATTGTATGTATAATATGTTTGTCAGGCACCCCATGTGTAAAACTGACAGCTCTAACCTAGTTGCCACAGGCTGTTTTATACAGTTGGGAATATTATGTCTCTTTGACTTCAGTGATGTACACTTGAAAAGAAAATTGTTTCATTTTGAGGAAACGTGGAAAGTCAGAACCTATTGCATTAATAAAATACAACATAAAGTTTCTAGTTAAAAAGGGTATTTTGAAGTAGTTAATATCAGCTCATGTCGCAATTAAATATATGCGATAATGATAATAATAATAATTAATAGTAGAATAATAATGAGGCTCACATAGTCTGGTTTTATTCTTGGCTAAATCTGACACATGTAAAGTCTGGCTTTGCCCTGCTGCATTGGAAACGTGAGTTGAATGCTTGGAAGACTCAGGATTTCAGGGAGTGTTGGTGCATGGCTCTGAGAGGAGCTCACAGAGCCAGCAGTGCTCTGTCCCTCCTGCAGGACTTGAACCTCATGGTTCCTCCATGGTCCTGAAATCCTGAGTCTTCCAAGACAAGGGGCTACTTTCCCACTTCTAACTTTAGGACACAAGCTGTTTCCCACCACCACCATCTTGTGGAGCTGCAAACTGAGGCCCCACCTATTCCCGATGATTTGGTAACAATTAAGCTTTGTTGTCCCTGTTTTGTATTTAGCTGGCTCTAACCGGGACAGAACAGGCAGGATTGCTATCCTGCAATGGTGAGAATTTGTCTGGTGCTTAAATTCAATTGATTTGCACATGGTCTACTCATGTTTCACTCCTGCCTTTCAGAAAGAAAGGGACAGTGGACTGAGATAGGGTAGCTTGGAAGGAGCACGTTGATGAAGAAATTCAGGCAGACAGCAGCACTGTTTTTTGCCAAAGTCATATAATGGTTCTGGAATAGAATTGTTTCTCAATCTCCTACCTCAACAGAAAGCCAGTCTTACACCTCCTGTAACCAACAAGCGGAACAAAACAGAGGAGGGGACATTTTACAGCAACTGCAGCAGTGACAAAGGTGGAGGCTCTGACAGGACAAGGACTGACCAGTATTTGGTTACCATCTCTTTCTTATGTCATACAGCTTTCTTCCAGAGAACAGCAGCACTGTTTCAAATCACTTCTTCCCTTTCTCAGAAAAAATGGATGATGATTTATCAGGCCATTGCACACGGATCTAAAAGGTCCAGCTCTTCACAGAAAGGTCTGAAGGTACAAAAGTTTTTTTATGAGCTCTTCTGGGAGGTATCTCCTCAACTGGTGTAAAACAACACTCAGTAATGTCAAATGGAAATAGGCCAATTTATATTGCCCAAGGATTTTTTAGCTTTATTTCTTACATAAGTGTTCCAAATATCTTTCGGTCACCTCCTTTAAAAGTACAATTCACATCGAATATTTATCATCCTTCTATATTTTTTATCTTCACTTTAAATTGGAAAAGAAAATAAAAAGCTGTCTGCAAAGCAATCAGTTGCTATAGTAAACATTACTTTAGCATACAATGCAGTACTTATCTCTGTTCTGTTTAATTAAATCTGTGGTATATGCTGTCATTTGCCTATGCAGAGCAAGTGCTCTTCTTTCCAACCTGAAACTTAATTTCACTAAATAACTCCTTGGTTTTAGAACAAATTAGGAAAGAGGTTAAATTAGCCTGATTTTCCTCATTTCCCACGTTACTCATATATGCAGAATGGGCATTATTGCTCTGAACTAGAAAACTTCAGCACCCTGTTGTAATGATGGAAAAAATACTTAGACTGTGGAAGAAAAGGCACTTTTACAGGCCTTATGTATCTTCATGTTCCAAGCCTATTATGACTGTATGAATTTTTAAGTTGGTAGGACTACATGCAGGCACTACCACTAGTGAAGGGCCAAAGTATGAAGGTACAAAATAGACACAAGATTCATGATTTCAAGCATTTTATGAAGGAATGTTTGGGTCCAAATTGCTAATGCGTGCAGTTATACATCATAGAACATCCTGAGATGGAAGGAACCCACCAGGACCATCATAGTCTGCACAGAGCAGCCTCAAGAACCACAGCCTGTGCCTGAAGCACAGATACTTGAAGAACAGTTTGCTTCTGAGGCTCCAAACACTGTGGTAGACCCTGAATAATCTAAAATTGAACTATTTAAAGCAATAAGAACACAGCACTGGCTGTAGAACATTGCCTAAATTTTTGTCAGTGGACTTTGCAGAGATGATGTTTCTCTTCTGGTTTAATACTTGCACCAGTTCAGTCACTCTGCAGTGAGTGCTTATCCTTGGTACAGAGACAGGAACACTGCCTTGTTTCAGTTCTGTGGTGGGGCCCATGGGCACTGATCTAATTTCCCTGCATCAAAACAAGGCATCTGCAATATTACAGCACAACCCACAACCAGGCTGGAGCCAGTGCAGCCTCCACACTGCTGGTACAACCCTGTCAGTTCAATTCTTTACGCTTTCTTCACCAGCAAAGTCTCATCTCCCCAGTCTAACTGCAGCAGCTAATAACCAGTACCAGCCTCAGCAATGCAAAATCTATGGAAAGTCAAAGGAACAAACTGGAATGATGAAACAGCAGTTCACATTCCTAACCTTTCGTTACTTGCTCTGAAAGTAGCAAAAAAGGTTTTCATCTCAGCTACAGCACCTCTTTTTCAGTGCCAGAACCCCAGCTTTGCACACTGGAAATGGTGATCAGCAGCTGTCTGTTCAGACTGCCACTTTCTTATTGTTCAAATTATCCTTACATAGATTTTCTTCAGTAGTTATGATATTACAGTAATCTGGAAAAATCTTAACAAAACTAGGCTCTTTTATGAAGACCTAGACTATCCTCATACTATCCATTCTTTGCTACAGAAGGTGGAAAATTTGATTGCTTTCATAAAAAGACATTTAATTGTAAACTGCATTGCACACAAAAAAACATGTTCTCCAGCTTCCAAAATTATTCTGCAATATGTTTAATAATGTTCCCTATCATATTTACTTAGACATTATATTAAACGAATAAATTTGGTTTTGAAATATTGCATAATGAAAAAGGAAATATGTTTATTTTTCTAATAAGTTCAATGTTTTTTAATCAGCTCAATGTGAATTCAATACAGCCAATCTTCTCTTGGTACTGCTTCCCTTATTGAAATCAATTCTTCAAAAGAGAAGGCAATGAAAAAAAGAAAGGTAATGCAAATGTCTGAGTTACAGTCAATGGAAATAATCATAGAATCATAAAATGATTTGGATTGGAATGGACCTTAGAGATAATTTTGTTGCTCAGAGCCCCATCCAACCGGGCCTTGGGACACTTCCAGGGATGAGGATCCCATAGTCCCTTTCCATTTTTGACAAACTGACTGACTGGGAGTTCTGCCTTTGGACTTTTGCACAAGTAACAGTTGTCCCTCAAACAATCACTCAGAGGTGATGCATCCTTGGTCCTCCTGTGTGCAATTCTGACTCCAGCCTGTTATCAAATCTGGCTCCTGCTTTTAGCAGAACAACACACACAGCTTTTCTCTGTGTTTGAAAACTGGTGCTCAGTAGCTTCTTGAAGCACTTTGGATGATTTCTTTGTCCCCATGGTAGTATCCTAAGTAGATGAAAACTTCTTACCCAAGTTCATAAAGAAAACACTATGAATTCTAGGACTTCCCTTTGTAATTGAATTAAAAAAACATACAAAAAAGTGCCAAACAATATACAGAAGAAGTAGCCAGCTTTCACAGTTCCTTTTTTTGGATAAAACAGTAAATCTGGCATGATGATGATGATGATGATGATGCACTACAAATTTCAAAGACCAAATAATGAAAGATCCTGTCAGCTAAGTACAGGACTTGGTGCAGTGTCTGTCGAATCCTGAGTGATAGAAGTTGTGCTGCCAGACTTCACTGCCTGTCACTTTTATCCCCTTTATTTTTACACAATTTACACATAGCCACAACTATTGTTGTAAAGACAATCCCATGCCACAGCAAAGAAATGAAAATGGAAATTCCCTATGAGGTGGCATCAAACTCTGTGACTGATGCTTTAGACATGCAAAGCAACAAAGTCTCTGGGAAAACATGACTGGCTTTTAATTTTGTCCATGTGCACGGCCAGTTTCATACTCTACCACTTATCTCTATGGTAGAAGGAAATTTTATTCAATCAATAGGTCAAATATTATTGTATAGAATTGCAGATTCAAGATCTTGTCATTTTGGAAATATTCTGTTTGATAGTTTATTTTTAAATGTCCTCAAAAGGAAAATAATTGTATGTGTTGGAATTTAAAAGGCAAGAGTTATCTAAAGAAAGTGGCTTACCTTGTGATAAACTATTCTGTCAACACTTGAGCTGAACTTCATAATTCTTCATTCTTGTGGAGGACATAATATTCTGGATCACTTTCCGAAAGGATTTTTTTTTTCATTATTTCTTTTAAGAGCCAGACAGTTAGAATTTTCTTTTCTACACAAGAAATCTGCCTTCTCATCCTCTTCTCAGTGCCTAGATCTCAAACACCATTTGGTAATTTACAACATCAGTTTGTCATATGCCATTTTCACCACAGAAAGGACATCAGCCCTTGTCTGTTCTCCACAATAATTAAGAAAAACAGGAGTATCAAATGGGCTGGATGTATATCAGCCTTCATGGTTCAGGCATGATCATCAGAGGAGTAATTTGTAGGATCTGGATGTCTCTAGAGCTGTAGGATACTGAGAGTGAGCCTTGTGCTCCTGTCAGCCTATTTTGCTCATTGAGTATGGAGCATGGCAGAATAGTATTGATTCTCTTTCGACCCTTCCTTCATTTCCTTCATTTCCTATGGTCTCAGCCTGCTCCAAATCACCCAGAAAATGCGGCTGCAGCAGCAAAGACTTCACAGGTGCCAAATCCAAAGCAAGAGATAACAGAATTAGCTGCATCAACTTTACACAAATGAAGATTCCCTCTAGCACAAGGTGTATTCTCCAGGTGTCAATCTGGCCAGTTAAGTTCATTTTGTACTGACTGAACTTAATGAGCTGTAAAATCTCTTTCACTATAGACAATTCTTATTCAAACCTAGAAGCTAAAATCATTTGTTCTCTCTTTTTGAAGCCAAAACTGGAAGCCCCATGAGTTTTCTTTCAAAGTGACCACACTTTTCTTTCTCTGTGCAATGCTGCCTTGTCCACTGGAGAGAATGATATAGATAATTTCTGAAAACAGTGCAAAACTATTACAATCAACACTAGTCCTGCTTTCTCTCCAGCATAACTCTGCAATCAGGAAGGAACATTTATGGACTACTTCTCCCATGGAGCCTTGAATTTTTTCTCTTCTTGTTCTCAACTGCATTAGCAGGCCAGGAATCAACTATGCCAGTATGTTCATCGATGAGTTGCTGATTGAAAGAATTTTGAAGCCCAGAATAAAAGCCCTGGATCAAAGATGGTTGTCTGAAGCAATCTGTTTGGGGAACCATGGGAAAGAATTCCTACCACAATGGGAAAGATAATATGACTTAAACTCAATCCTAAAAGTAGTTGCTATCAGGAAAGAGCAAAAAGCACCATGAAGACAGAAAGAATCTTCCATGCACTGTGGCAGTGGGCCAGAAACATTGAGGTGCTGCAATGTTTGGCTGCAGTTTCCAATCCTCTGGGCAGGGAGGCTGCAGGGGATGGCAAGGAGATACAAAAAAAAACCCACACAGAAATACAAATGCCTATGTTTTCTTGAGTTCATGTGAGTAACACAGATACTTGCCCGAAATGCTGAATATCACCTTCAATAAAGATAGTATCCATGAAAGAGCTTGCCTTCAGAATCCCTGCTTACTGATTAGTTTTCCATTTTTTTTTTTAAGTGTTGCAGGCATTCTTGACATTTGTGCCATCTGAAAGTTACAGCTGCACTCCCAATCTTCACTCGAAGGCATCCTCACCACTGAGAGCTTTTCTGAGAAATGGCAACCTGTCCCCTCATCCAGAAGTGTGATTTTTGAATGGAGTGCAGGCAGATATTTCAGCTGAATGGGTGTCTTCTAGAGGAAGACTCTTACATCTTATTTTCTTTGTGTGATAGCAAAAGCCTGAGTCTATTTATTCAATTACCATGTGTTTGAGCCTACAGGCTTTGCATGCTTCTGCCTAGCTAAAATAACTCACTCCACTGCTGCAATCAAATTGAGAGAGTTCTGTGCAGTCTCATTATGAATTATTCTGTGTTATGCTAGGAAGGCTAGAGGTTGTGAAACTAGTTATACCAGCAAAGCTGGCATCTGATTTCATTAGCTGGCACTGTAATTGCCTTACATTTGATGGGCCTCATACTACCACTCCTGCTCAGAGAAAATTTCCTTTGCCTTTGTTTCAGAGCTGTCAGTTCCACTTTGGCAGCTTATGGCTCTGTGTTCTGGCACTTCATACCACAATGAGCATCTGGCTGCCAAAATATCCCAAGCAGAAAGGGTGCAAGGAGCATGGAGATGCCATGTCCTTAGGAAAATGCTTCTACTAGTCCAGTCAACTCTAGAATTAGATCTCTCCATTTCAGAGCACTCTGAGTCCTTACAGTCCTTTCACATCTGGCCAGTTTGCCCCATAGAAGCAATGTCATGTCCAACACTGCTCCAGGAAAAGCAAGACCAGGAGGCCTCCAGGACAATACCTGGTGCCAGATAAGGACAGTTCTGAGAGAGAACTGGGTCAGCACTGGCACATAAGTGACCAGGTACAAGTGTTCCCAAGTGTTTCCAACGCCATCCTCTTTTAGAGACATTGACCAGTGTGGAGTTTTCTACTGGGATTTTGTTTTGGGAAGTGGCCAGGCCAGTATTAGTGTTGCTTTCCCTCTTCCCCCTAGATTTATTTTTTTTTTTTTTTTTTTTAGCATATATCTCAATCACTGCAGTACTCAAACAGTTGATCAACAGGTTTTGTCTCTCTGCCAGTGGGAAAGTAGAGTGGAAATGGGATCCTCTGTCTCTGCCATTCACAGGAAGAAAGATGTCATATACCAATTATTAAGCTTCACCTAGATTTATGGCATCTGTTTGCCATGCAAAATGAAGACATTATCCACAAAGATTCTATGATTTATTACCTAGAGAGGTGATGCATCACCGAAGAAAAGGAAATGGTGGAGGAATAATAAAAGAGAGAGCTAAATACAGGCAGCAACAAGGTAGCAAAGGTTTTCTTCCTTTGCCTACAGAAATTCTGAGTCCTAATCCATGTACCTCTTTTAGCTGGAGGAAAGGAATTGGAATTCACAAGGATTTCTGCAAGCAACTTCAAATTGTAGCTGGAGGTCACATTCCTCTATCAGTTTCTTATCATTTGTCTATAGTTCAGTGTAATATTTGCAACTTTCTTTTCCTGCTTTGAAATTCTCTGAGTCTCTGCAGAAAGTACATACAGTAAACTAATATACTAACTATTTCTGGAGGAGTTGTGAACTTTACTCTGTTATTTTCTTCCACAGCCAGGAGCATTCCTCCACAGTCCATTCACAGTGCTCCTTCTTCTGGAGCTTCAGGAGATGTGAGCTTGGGCTCTTGCTGTGCCAGAAGGAGCAGGCACAGCTCCTGGGGCCAGACACCATTAGACCATAACACCACCACTAACAATCACATCAAGAGCCACTGTCAAACACCTCTCAACAAATCAAATTCAATCCTCTCCAAGTGCTGAGATAAGAATAGCACAATTGTCCAAAATACATCACATTCTGTAGGAGCTCTCCAGCTCCTTTGAAATCTTTTCTTTGGAAATGTGCATGAAAGATAAACTTATGGCACATTTAGCAAAATGTCACTCAGTTTCTTCTGTTTGCTCTTAAATACTTTATCAACTAGTTTGATGTAGTGAAAATACCATGGTTTCAGTAAAAACTTAACTGTAAAACATGAAGGGCTTTTAGAGAAAAGCTATAAAGCAGTTTGTCATAAGCAAGCTGCCTTGCTGCAGGACACAGGGTGCTTGCAAAACACACTCTACAGAAAGGTGAAATGGCTGAAGCACTTGAGGAGTTTAATACAATATTTGCCCTTGTTTCTACTGTAGGAGTTTAAGATACCAATATAGCTTGGGTACATTTTACATAATGCTATTTAATGTTGGCATACTACTTGAATTTGTATGAAGTTTCCAGCTATCCTTGGATTAATCAGGTTTTTATTTATGCTTTACTGTGGAGTTTTATGGCAGCAAAATCTTCTGTAATACATAGTGAAACTGTGCAGGTCAAGGAACCATGATTTCCCAGATAAATACATCCTAGTGGGGGTATAAATTACTGAGTGATCTTGAGGAATAAGGTGTAATTACATACACAATGCAATATTTCCAATGAAATTTCAGAGCAGGCTTGAAAAAAGGGAATTTTCCAGGCATAATCAAGGTCACAATGTGGAAGAACAAATGTGAAAAACAAATCAAGACAGAGTTGCACAGAAAAATAAAATAAAATAGAATCCAACATTCACACCTGTACATCACTAAAGAAATAAGTGCATCTGATCAGATCAGTTGAAAACACACAGGCTGGGATACACCTGAGAGGAGTCACCCAGTTCAGTCACAAGAGGAAGGCTGACAGAAATGCATCTTCATGACAAAAACAGTTTTGCTCCAGAGTCACTTGTAGGCAAAATGGATCAGAAACATTCTCCCCACACTGTGTGGACAAGGGAGTGAGAAATGAAGCTGAGCCATCTATTAAACAGTTCAGTGATGGAGCTGTCACATCATAAGGTGAAAGGAAAGTGAAGCAGAATCTGTGATAAACCTAAGGAACAGGCAGCATTTGTTAGATAAATGGAAGCAAGTGACAATAGACAACAAGCCAGGCTGTCTGAGCAAAGACTTTGTAGTTCTGTATTTTCAGGTGACAGAAAAGCACACCAAGAGTTTTAAAGGCTTTTGTTCCCAGAACATGTCACTAGGGAATGTCAGCAAATAAAGAAATAACACATTTTTTATTGCTAAAAGGTACACAGTGCAAAAGAAGGAAAAGAGGGTTGCTATGAATATTCAGTCCCTGGTTTACTTAACTTTTCTGAGGTGTTGGCAGTTGCATTTTGGCATTGGTTGGTCTGAGACAATCTCATATGAATTCACTTGAAGAGCAGCACTGGGGTAATATGTAAGATGGAGTTTTCCTCCCAAATCCATTGATTCCAGAAGTGCCAGAAAACTGGCCTTGAATAACAACTATGAGGAATGAAACTATGGCAGTTCACAGCCCTCTCCTGAGCAGAAAATACCAATTAAACACTGCATTAATTTGGTGTTCACCAAGAGTTATCTACTTAGCTCCAATCAAATCAGATATATGGTCTATATTAGTTTTAAGCTATGTTTAACTAAAAGGTGCAACAAAGGTGAATGGGGTACAGTTTTCTTTATATTTTTGTGGATTATACAAGTAAAATCTCTGGCTATTTACCCTAGCCAAGGCAGATCTGGCCTGTTGTCTCTAACATTAAACTCTAGACTATTCTCTCCCCCAGTGAATAAAAAAAAAAAAAACCTCTGTGAAATTAAAATCTTGATGCTGTATCATAAAATCAGACATAATGAGACAAGCAGCAGCAATGCCTTAACAGCTGATTTCAGGGGCTGAAAAAGAAATTGAATATTCTCTGAATGAGGCCCACATGCTTCATTCCAGAGAGATTTCTTGCTATATTACAAGGCATTGATAGCAATACCATCAACTCAGCTAAAATCAGAACCTAGCAGAATATTGATCTGCAGGATCTTCAGAACCTTGGCCACCTTAATATCAAGCAGGAGCAAACTACAAAATATGTCCATTGCTCCTTAGTACATCTTGCTATCAAATTTTCCCACATCTCAGAAACTTTTTACTGAGCTTATATAGCTTATTGTGGGAGTAATAGAATGAGTGAATAAAATAAAAGTATTCTATCTTCTGTGTCATTGAAATGCAATCAGATTTGCTCAAAGAAAAAGTGCCATACCATCTCCATCCTCAGTGTTAACATTCAGGCCTTTCTCCCAGGTTTGCTTATCTGATAAAAAGCCTCTCCACCTGGAGCCTGATATTAATGCATAAATCCCAGAAATGTGTCTAGAAAAGTTCACACTATTCAACTAAAAAAACATTAAGCAGAACATGAAGGGAGGATAAAACTCTTTCAGGTTAAAATATGATTTCTATATTTCCGTAGGAAAGAATAACAACAGACCACAATCTCAAGGGAAATTGTAAATTCCCCAAGGAACAAACAAAAGAGCTGAAAACTTTAGAGATGTAAGATATTTGAATAAAATGGTTTTGGAAATTAAATATTCAGAACTCTGCTGTCTGTTTGGGCCCCAATATTGTAACAATGTCAGACTGCAGCATGGAGATAAACAAGCAATAAACTGGAGACCTCTGGTCCTAAATATATCAGCTCCTTCTGCTTAACGACCAACCCTGGAGCTAAAAGTGCTAACAGCATATCATCTATGGATTGGGACCTAAGAGGATAGGAAAAGGCACTGACTGCTGGCCAATAAACACTTAATCATGTCTGTCTAACTCTCCCAGGGTTTTACTCTGCCGTCCATCACTGTCCATCCCAGAGCCTTCATGTAAAATCAATAGCAGTGGTGCAATCCCTGGAGGTGTCACAGAAACTCCAGCACTTCTCCTCTTCTGGGTGTTTGCATAGCCACAGAGTCACAGTCTGATTTTAATGAGACTGTTCATGAGTACTGGGTTAAACAAACTTCCTGTAATCATGCAAACATTGAACTATTCCTCCAAATATTGGTGCTAACAGGAAGGACCAGACTCAGATACTACATCCTGTGGCTCAGTTTGAACATTTGATGAACAAATGATTTTGTTGTTTATCCATCAGCTGCACCCCTTTCATCATTTAAAGAAAGGAAATAGACAAATTCACAAACACTCTCAGGCAGGGCTGCCTCATTTCACAGAGGAAGTAGTTTAGTGTGTCCCCCATTTACAGCCTTTGTCATTGCCAATCCCCTATTATTGTTACTATCCTCTTCTGCCATGCTCCTGACTGCACTTAATTTTTTAGCACACTCAACACACCAGATCAGTTAGGAAGAGATGTATTTACATAATCATATTCATTCAGTTCCATTTACTACCCCATGCAAGACTGAGGTTCTGTTGTTGTAACTCCAAAACAAGTAATATTTAAACACCATTCTGATTTTATCCAGTATAAAACAATTACAGCCTTTCATTTTTCTGATTCTTCAAGTTTTAGTCAATTCCTCAGGAAATCGATAGAAATGCACCTCAGAAAGAAAACAGACACACAAATAGGCCCAAAATTTGTACATGAAGTTCCCTCTCAGTTCACTGAGAGGTGGCAGCAAAGTGCTCCTTTCCTCAGTTTCAGAGCTGCCACAGTTGCAAACAAGTATTTTGTTAACACATGAGCTAAATATCCTTTCAGATGGATGACTGAAAGCTTCATTAACAGGAGCAGATTTTCTTCAAGGGATAGGATTTGTCTCTTTCTATTGCCACATTCAAGGAGTGTATAAACACAACCACTGATGGATCAAAACTCCCCATGAGCTGCCCATGACTGGTGTGAGGGCAGGCCAAGGTCAGTGGTAAGGAACCCAAAGGATAACTGTGCAGCATCTCAGGAGCTGCCTTTCATATTCTGACCTGTAGAACCAGGTATAATGTATGGATGGGTTGGCCAGTGAATCAATCCAGACCTAGGAAGAATCACCACGAACCCAACAATGCTCGAATGTTTTCTGTACATGCTGCCATACACTGATATTTACACAGGAGAACTGCAATGGCAGAAAGCATAAGGAATCCAAGCTTCTACTGCCCACTTGGAAAACATGCCAACCCAGAAAGCTGAACAGAAGTAATTTCTCCAATTTCACCTGATTTTACGGTTAAGAATTGAAGTAACAGTTCTTTGAATACACATGTATTTTCTTAATATGTTCTTTATGACTATTTGATTGTTGCTTTCTTGCCATTCAACATCCTGATTAAAGATATACTGGACTTAATTTCTAAAGACATCAAGAAGGAAAAAAAGTAATGGAATGTCAGCATATTGCCATGAATCTTAGATTTTCATTGACAATAAAGGGTAACGTGTGCCACTAAGGCCATGGAAAGTTCATAGCTGAAAGAACATGGATAATTTAATATGAACAGCTCCACATTATACACATTATTTCAAGAACAATCTAATAAAGTTGGTTGAATATTAGGAGATTGAACAGCAACTACTTCAAACTCACTGTCTCCAAGCAAAAAGCCCATGCTTGCAATAAACTTAGAGCAAAAGCTCTCCAACATGGCTTCATCAAACCATTCCAATAACCAAGATTTCCATCTCTCACAGATCCCCCTCAGCTCTCAGCACAGATTCCTTCTGTTATCCTCTGTTATCCTGCTGAAGTTAAAGGATATTGGGGAAAAAAAAAAAAAAAAAAAAAAGGCTTGATGTTGGTCCCTGCAGCATCAGCAAAGGCAGATGGGATTTGCATGCAGGCTGAGTTTGGACAGCCCACAGAGGCTGCAGGTGTGGACACAAGGTGTGCTCTGAGCAGCTGTTGTTCCTGGGGCTGGACACTTCACCTACCCAGCAGAGATGAACAATGTTCTGCTGTGCTGAAGCAGAGAGAAGCTTCTAAGCATTCATTTCATTCATTAAAATGAATCCTCCTTATGAATTATTGTATGAGAATTGAAGTCTTATTTTGCTTGCTTTATGGTATGCACAATTGTCTGGGTATCATTTCTCTAACAAATATCTTATAGGTCTCTCTTACAGCTATTTTCTGAATACTTGCAAGGGTAACTGACAGGTTACATTTTTATTTCCTGGGCATACAGGAATGCTGAATATGGGAGGATGAATCTTTGCTGCATTTGACTCTTAAAACTGCCACTAACCTATAGCAGTATTTTCTCACCCTCCTCTTCCCTCCCTTTGGGCAAAATGGTACCTCAAAGGCTCCTAGTTTTATGCAATGCTCTCCAAGCCTCCTCTTCCCCAACTCCACACTCCCAAAATAGAGAGCTACAGCTGCCCCTATTTTTGTCTCTTCCTAAAAAGTTTTTTAAAATTTTTTTCTTTACAGTATGTTTCAAAACTGCAGAAGGAATGACAGAAACCAGTAAAAACTTTACAGCATGTCCCTATCTCCCCCACTTCACACTCTATAATCTCTGCAATTAGAAAAAATTTGTATTGCTTTTTGTTTTTCTCAGGCTTTCCAGAATAAATCAACTTTCAGCAAAAACCATATCTGGAAATACACTTATGTCCTAAACATAGAAATAAAAATGTTCTAATGAAAGTTAAGCTGTACTCTTACCTACAGCATTCCCTACTGTGAAGGTTATTGTTTAAAAAGTCTGATTATAATGCACCATCTGCTTGGCTTCTTTACACTTGCTTTATTCTTTATTGTGTGCTGTAATTAATGAGGCTTTCTGTATTATTACCATAATAGCTGATGTTTTCCTTTATAAATGAGAAGCAATAGCTCCCTGATGAAAATTTCAGCTTACTTCAACAAATGACAGGAAGTGCCTTCAGACTGCATGGTTGTTCAGGTGTCATTGCAGTAGCAGAAGTCTCAGCAACACTGCAGCCACAGTGCTCTGAAACACTGTGACAGTGAAATGATGGATGAGCTGGATGAAGTCAGGATGGCAACCTTGTCTGTAAAGGACAGTTGTCATATGTGACTACTGTACACTTTGGCAGATAAGGAAAGAAATGAGACAAAATAATTGAATATCAAATCTCCCTGTGAGTTTTTGTTTCATATTTGTTCCATGGCTATGAAGTATATCATGAAGATAAGGACATGCTGCTGATGCCTTTTGACTAGGAGGCATGTATGCTCCTGCTGCCTCCTTTGTGTTTTTTTTTCCTTAAGTAGCAAACCACCTTATCTTCATGGAGAATGATGGAGTTTTTTAGATATACAAACCCCAGAATTCTTCACAAAAGAAGCAGAAATTATATGACAAACAGGACCTCTGGTTTGTTTCCACACAGACAAGGGAGAAAAATGCCACACATGAACCAACCCCTGGCTTTCAGTTCCCAGATAATCATGAAGTCCTAAAAGGCCCTTTTTGTGGTTTTTGATTTTGTCTCTTTTCTTCAACTTTCAGTAAACACCTCTCACTCTGCAAACCACAGCTGTACATATAAGACTTGTGAACTTGCCACTTAGTATTAGCTAAAGCCTAAGAGATAATCAGCTGAAGCTGAAATGACCTCTGATAGTTACCTTTCAAACACTTAACAACCAACCTTCAAAAACACATTTCTCCATCTGCTCATCAAGAAAAATGATTTCTGATGGTCTGTACTCACCATTCATTCAGGACTGATTTTCTCATTTGGGTGGAATTTTATGGAGCTGATTTTCACTCTCTCAACCTTTCTCAGGTTATTAAGACAGACCTGTTCAGACTGACAGCACAGATGCAACAGGACATGACTGGGCTACATTAACAATTCTATGCAATTTGATCTGTGCTATATGCAATTAATCTGTTCATGCTGGTTAGAAATCCCTGGAATACTAGGTATACTGAAACTTCCTCACCATTTTGAATAAACTGGAGGAAACCTGAGGAATTAGGAAGGAAAGTGTTGCAAAATTCCTAATGTCACAGAAACCAGCAGAAGAAAGATCTTAAATAATATTTAGCATATATTTTAATATAAATCTTCTGTCAGTAAAGGTCTCCACTAAATTATATATGCACACACACATACACACATATATGTGTTCAGGTACTGACACACACAATATGTACATGCATCTTCTGTGCTTTAAATGGTGCAAGAAATATTTGGCTTATCACTTCCACTGGCCTTGAAAGAATGAGACACTTCTGCAGGATATAGTGGTGTCAAGTTTGCATTAGGCACAAAGCCACTGCTGAAGCCTGTGCTTCTGATGTCAGACAGCATGAACTGAACTGCTGCTTCCAATGAGAGGTTAAAATAAAAAGTCATTGCTATTCTCCAGGAACTCTGGACAAGAGATGAATCCCTTCCCAAGACTATTAATTGTCTGCTTATTAACTGGCAGTCATATTTTTATGCTGTATCACAAGATCATACTTAGCATTAAAGCTAAGTGATTAATTCATAACAATTACTGCCTAATAAAGTCTTCTCTTCTTCTCAGAAGACTGATGTATTTTGCAAATTCCTCAGTTATTTGTTGTTCTAAAGTAATGAATTAATTACAATAATTTTCTGTTTTATAGGGTGGCAGTAGTCATGCTCTCAGTTGAAACATGGCATGTGTCATACCAGGAATTCATTATTGTTTCTCTTTCCTTGCTGGCAATATCAGATGCAATTATTGAATGAAATACTCACAGATTCTTACATAGATATACATTTCATTGGAATATGGGGGAGTATTCATTGACAATATTAAAATTCTTTAAGTTATAAATAAGACCATGACTTGAGCATTCCTACATTATGCACTCCCATTAATGTCTGCAGGATGATTAGCAGTGAAGTTCTCTCCTTTGTAGAGAACTGAACCATGGGCCATAGACTCTGTGATAATTGTGTTCCCAGAAACCAGCAGAGATAAGGAAGCTCACTCTCAGCATTCATCCCTTCAAACTCTGTCACTTGTTTTGAATCCTGTTCTGAATTCCATCAGGTAAGCCACATGTAACAGAGTAACAAAGGGATTAATTCCAGTATGTAACTCAACACTCATTATATATGTTAAAAGTCTAAGGAAGCTAAATCCAAAGTGAATAAATACTGATTTGCTCAGGATACTTCACTTAAGATGCATCTTTCCTCAAACATAAAATCATCACAGCCATTTAATGAGCTGTCCATGTAGATTTTCTGTAGATTTCCTGAATTTTTAGGATTTTCATCTTAAATGGTTCTCAAAACAAATCACATACCTTCTATGGCACTTGTTAATGAACTGGTCTTCACTGGTTTTCTAGGAAAAAATTCAGCTTTTTCTGAAGCACAGATTGGTAGCATAAAAACACCTCTTGGGGTAGAATTTTGATTGTAGACTTGCCAGTATGCACCAAAACATTCCCAGTGTTCCTAGAGAAGCCAAATCATCAAAACACATTGATTAAGGACAAACAGTATACATAGCAGAAGCTTTACCTGACAGTGCAGTATTTAATAGCTAAACTTGCAAATGCTACTTCACTAAATCAGATGGATGCTAGAACTTGTTGCTTGGAGAAATTTTATTCCAATTTCTTTTGTGAGGCAGAATACAGAAGAAATGTTTTAGGCTCTGCTACAGCCAAACTGATGGCTAAAGCATTCCCATTTTGATCATTATAACAAATTCCTATTAATTAAAAATATGGTAATTCCTATGTACTTTGGTAGAAGCTATTAAAGGAGTAGGCAATGGGGAAGTTCTTTTTGATTCCTCTTAGCTCAACTAACAGAAAAAAAGCTTTATATTATGATTTCTCAAAGCATGAAAAATGTAGTGTATATGTGTACACACCTATGAGTTGAAGGTGAGATAATCTATGTCCATTTCCAAGAGTTTATGAAGATAGTTAGCTGTATGTTGCAACAATCTTCATAAGCAAAACATTTTGGAATTATTTTGCTTACAGGCTAAGAAAGTTTTACAGAAATGAAGTCAATAAATGATATGGCTTCTTTTACTGAAAAAAATGCATCTATATAGAAGGCAAGCATGAGGCTTTACCCTCCCCACTCATCTGTTCATATAGATACTGTCCCCTAAGGATACAGACTTTGCTTTTTGCCCATTTTCTCTTTGAATTTCCATAAAATTTGCAAACACCATTCAAAGAGCAAATACTAATGTAGCTGATTTATAAAACTCAATGTAGGGGAGGAAATGCTTGCAAATGTAGTTGAAATTCTGTTAAAGTATTTAGGCTATATGGTCAGGAAACTATTTACAGTCCACCATGAGTATGATTGGTTCTTAGTGAATTATATTTAATGTTTTCACCAGGCTCCTAAAGGCTCCCTGCATGTAAATTGAAGGGATTTCACAAAGAATCATTGTCTATTTTTTCTACTCCAGGAACTTACATTTTGACTACACTTCCATTTTTTGAGGAAGTGATACATTAGCTGGCAATTGACACATGAACTAACAAAAGAGATGCCTGGAAGCAGCCCTTGCCAGTCCCATGTGCAGAAGATTGCTATTTGCTGGCAGTTTTATTCTAAAGGGAACAGATTACAAAACAAATCAGCACAGTCTCATCTGTGTGACTGCATTTGTAGGTGCTCTTCTCCTCACAGCTGGTCTGAGAGAT
This sequence comes from Erithacus rubecula, assembly GCF_903797595.1. Taxonomy (NCBI): domain Eukaryota; kingdom Metazoa; phylum Chordata; class Aves; order Passeriformes; family Muscicapidae; genus Erithacus; species Erithacus rubecula. The sequence continues at coordinate 15,425,087 of NC_136665.1, read as the reverse complement.
GACAGCATAAAACATAAGAAAACAAAAACAAAATTACAAACTTTAGCCCTTTTATATAGAGGCTCTGAGATCTTTTCAAAGCAGTGGTGAAGTCTGCCTGCATTTGTGACTGGGGACAGCCCAGCTCTATCAGCTGTAACTGCTCTTGCCACCAGCTAAGGTAAAAAATCCTTTATTTTACACACTTGTAAATGTCCAAATATGCTGTCTAGACAACAAAGCAGTGAGCATATGCACCAAATGCCATAGTAACTGTTGTCATCCTGCTTTATGTTTAGGCAGTTCAGTTTCCTCTGGTGGTGCATTCAGGTTTTGTTACAAGCTTTTTCACACAGTGCTGCACTTCTTTGTCAGGCTCCTCAGAAAGGTTATGGTTTTTATAAACTTCCATGATCACTGAACCACTTGCTGGTGTCCAACCAATTGTAATGAAAGTGAAATCTGCCTCTATGACAAAAGATTTTATTGAAATAGGAAAACACAGCAAGCAATCTATGAAACCCACAGAAATGACCCCAAACTAGGTAGCATAGTAAGCTTCTTTTAGATCAATACTTCATTTGGCAGAAAAATCAATTTCCCTGCCTCTGCAATCCATAAAATTCATCAGGAAAAAATTACCCCTCACATATTAGCAGCCCTTTCACCTTACTGGTTTGGAAATTAATTACAATAGACAATTTCAAACCCTGTAACAGGTTGAGGCAACAAGGCATTTTGCAACCTGTGAATTAAAACATGGGTGAGCTGTGATGGGAACACCTATAGCTTTCCTGATTTGCCCAGCCTCCCTTTGGCAGGGGCAAACATTGCTTTTTTTTAACTACAGCCTCCAACAGCCTCAAGCAGTAACCAGGTTTCATTCCTGGAAATGCTCACCTGGAAAATTCCTGGAAAATGTTTGCAGATAGTTGTGCAGGACACACAGAACACCATAAAACAAAGCTTTTTCCATCAGCTTTCAAGTTATGTTTTTTTATGGCAGTGATATCTTGCCTTTATTCTTCCTTATGGGAATTGCAGGCCTTCTGGGAAAGACTTAAAGAGCTTTACTGCAAGGCTCACATGGAATTCACAGGTTCCTCTCAGTCAGCTTGGTGGATGTGGAGGTTCCACACCTCAGTGCCTCAGCAAACTCTTAGTCTGGGAACTTTCCTGTACACTCTACAGAGCTTGCTGACAGGAATGTTTCTAAATATAATGGCTTGCTGCTAAGTATGTTTTTAAATACAATGTACAGAAGATTATTGATCTAGTCAAGATTTTGTTTCATATTTAATAGATTTAATTTCTTTTTAGAATGTTTTTCTACATAAACTAAGTTGCTCAGCAGACACAACATTACATCACTGTTTTACTGCTACTCTAACCTCTACTCCTTCCCCCAAGTATTTACCTTTCTTTTTTTTTTAAGACTGTTAGACATTTCTTTCCTGAATTTAGATTCACTGTACTTTTTAGAGAATTCAAAGTCTTTGTAAGGATATAGTGACATCTTATCAAAGAGGTCCAGACTCTGAGAGGTTGTTTTCTTCCACTGTTTCCCACAGCTCAGATCTTTACACTTTTTGTGTTCACACTCCTGTATCGTCTTCTGACAGAAGTTCAATAAAATCGTCTTTCTACCCTCAGTATCAGGGTTCTCAGTGTTGTTGGAACTGAGTGTTATAGACCTCCAGTCTATCTCTGCTGAGAAACCTGAACTTCTGTCTGCCTCATTATACAGCAGGCCACTGGCAAGAGGTAGCAGTAGCTCTCCTGTAAACTGATGCATCACTTCTCTTGCTTTCAGTCTATTAATTTATGTCACAATTCCTGAAAGTTTTGGTTTTACAGTCAGGTGGTTAGATATGAAAGAAGGTGGAACATTATTGTTACTATTGCTACACCTGGTCTTGCCTTTCTTGTTATAAATCTTTTTAAAGTTGGTTATTCCATTACTTTTCTCTTTATTCCCTGTTATTATTTAAAGTGTTCCCTGTTTTACACACTTCTTTTCACTTTTCAAGTCACAGTTATCACTCAGTGTCAAAATGCAGCACCCTGGCTTCCCACAGCATTGAGCAGAAGATGCAAAAACTACTTTAAAGATTCACTTGATTCCTTCATTCTGAGCCACAAGTCCCACTATGTACAGCAGAGGTGTAGACAATCTGAAAATGAAAAGGGCAAACTGATATTTATGTACACAGCCTGGTGGTGCAGCAGCACACAGAGCTCCTATGTTACTGCAGACAGAAATCAGGATGTTTGATCCTGCCTGGCCAAAACCACCCCATGCTGTTCCTTCCAGGACACTTTCCAGTATATTTCAGTAACGTCCTAACGAATGGAAATTTTTTGGCTGTGTGCAATGACAGAACTCAGTGACCTAGGATGCAATTTACAATTGTAATGCACTATTTTTAATTCCTTATTTTCATCCTATTCTAGACCCAAACATTGTCATTTTAATCCTTTGTTAGCCTTCCTCCACCAGCTGGTGTCTTTACCACTTCCCATACATTTTTCTTTTTGATTTAACATCAGAACAGAGAAAGGGAGTGAGAATAAACTGAGAGGTGCTTGAGCATCAGGACCCATGCTCTGCAGGGGCACTGTCACACTCCCCCTATGATTTTGTTTCCTGTTCTTCAGCCACCTACAGTGGGACTATTTTAAAGAGTTTGCTTCACTTTTATTACCCCCACTTGTTATTCTTGGGAATGCTGTGTGTGGGGTATATTTCAAATAGACTTATTTATTATAAACTTATTCCCTTTGAAATTCATGTGAATATGAAGCTCAAGTTCTGTAGTTAACATAAGAACAATTACAAGGCAATGTGCAGAGATGAGAAAATGCCTTTCAGCCCACTGGTTCCAGTACTCTGAAATGAAACTACAACCCATCAAAACCCAGCTAGAGCTACACATTATAAAATAAATAAAAAAAACCCCACAATGGTCTGGAAGGTAATCTGCACAGATAAGAAAATGAATATGCAATGTCATTGCAAAAACACTTAAAATTGTGCTTTACCTGTGATAAGGTGATTTTTTTTTTTGTCTTTAAATGTTTTCACTTGAACATTATCAACCATTTAGCCTTAAGGATAACTTCTAAAGAGGTATAAGCCTTACACAATGTTCTTTTGTAAACTTAATTGCAAAACCATTACTGGTTGTTTTGCATTAAATAGACCACTGCTAAAAACTTAGCTACAATCTAGCCTTTTGTGCGTCTTGGAGAAGATAGAACAGAAGCACACTCAAACACTGCATATCCATGAGAGATATGGAAGGAGTGTCTGGAAGTCTAGAAGGAATGAGCTTTGAAACCAGCCTCTCCCTCTATCCTTTTTTATTTTGCACTTATTTGTGAGGATGGTGTGTTGAGAATACTCCTAAGCTGCTCCCAAATTCCTGCATTTCAAGTGTGTTCCCCAACAATTATTCATAATTTTTCCCTCCTCTCACACACCAACACACCTTGTACTCCAAGATCCAAAAATTCTCCCTCTTGCTCACTCTAATTGCTTCAGAGACCTGTTTCATCTAAATTTTCTTTAGTTCACACACATATAGAAGGAAACTGGATATGAAGACAATGAATCTCTTCATCTTTTCTCCTCGTACTTTAAAGGTCAGGTATGTTCTGCAACAGAGATACAAAAAAAAAAAAAAATCATGTCTTGGTGAATACTCCACACTGTGCAATTGCACAGTTGTTTTTCACTAAATCTAAACAATAAAAATATAGTAAAGCAGGTTCTGCATTATTTATATTAAGCAGTGAAAATGCTCCTCATAACATTAAATGATAGCCTTGCATGCAATTCACAGACATTATCTGAAAGCTTATATACCTGCTATATATATAAACCTAATGCAGACAGCCATAATAGTCTGTATGAATAGGGAACTCTGTGCTTACTGAACCACAGTCATGAAACTAAAAATGAAATTATAGTCCCTCCATCATAATACCTAAGTCAGTATATAATATTCTGAAAGAACAAGCACACAGCAATACCTGGGTTAATACTGGTACCATACATTATTGCTCAATGCTATCAAAAATAGCATCTCCAGATTCTTTATTGAAACATATTACATTACTTAAATTGTCATGACAAAGACAAAAGTGTTCAATTTCAGACTTTTCTAGGATCTCAGTTTTTATGAAATTGCAGATTTTTTCTCTATTAGACATATAATTTATTTGCTGATTAAATTCCAATAGAGGAGTTGCTCAGTCCTGATTTTTTAAAAAACACATTTGGGAGTGTAAGTTCTAAGCCCTGACAGGAGCATTTTCCTTTGTTCCCACTCACATCCTGGACTGGAAGATGAGGATTTAAGTGTTTATCCAACTATTTCATCATAAACCACTGAATAAATAATGTTCAGCATAAATAATGCCTCCATATAATGCTAACTCTGCATGCTTCAATATAGGTGAACTTAATATGAACTGTTGTAAAATTTCAAGGATATCTCAGCCACTGTTTAATTTTAACTTTTTTTTTTTTTCCAAACCATGATTGTAAATGGACAATTTGTGTGAGCTATTTGGTTAACTCTTTACTACTCCATAGGTGGGTATCCAAAGTGTGCACTAAACAGAAACAGATAAGGAAATGCTCAACTGGTGCACATAGTGACTATTTCTGTAAAGATCAGACCATCTGACTGTTGAGTTTGGTTCACACTGCAGACATGACACACCTGTATCCACATCAGCCCTAAGTCATCCCTGATGGATGGAATGATTTTCACAAACCTGGCTTCTGGGACTCGCTTGCATGAAACCTCTGCTCAGACTGCAAATTCATGTTAGATTTTAAGCGATGTGATGGACATAAAGCTATTGGGGCTCTGCTCTTCTGCTCCATCCCCCAGCCGGGCTGGAGTTTGGTGTCTCAGGTCTGGCATTAACTCACAGGTTCCACAGCATCATTTAGGTTGGAACAGATCACTGAGAGATTCAGGTCCAACCTGTGACCAGTCACCACGTTGTTAAATAGCTCACAGCACCAGGTGCCACATCCAGTCCTTTAAAAACCCCCAGGGATGGTGACTCCACCACTACCCAGGGCAGCTCATTCTAATGCCCCTTCCGTGAAAAAGTTCCTCCTGATGTTCAACCTGTGGATGAAGAACAGAGGTGTGGAGTTCAGATTAAAGCGCCTATGAAGATGGATTCCAGCAGGCCTCATTAGGGTTTATGACCTTGGGTTGGTATTTCCTAATAAAAACTAAAAGACCTTTTAGTCATGAAAGAAGAAGTCAGAACAGCCTGCAGCAGTTCGAGGCCGGCATCTCACGCTTCCCAGCCCCTCCATCATTCTGCCCGTGTGTTCCCTTCTCCGGAGCTTCCCTGCGCTGGTCACCGCCCCAGTCCCGGCTGTGTCATCCCAAACTTTTATGGGATCACGAAAGGGTCGGGCTGGAAGGGACCACGGTGGCTCCTGATCCAACCTCCCTGCTCAAGCCGAGTCATCCCAGCGCACAGGATCGTGCCCAGAGCACCTCCAGCCAGGGACACTCCGCACCCGCTCTGGGCAACCCGTTCCCGTGGCCGGTCGGGGCACAGCGAGGAAGTTCTTCATGTTCAGACAGAACTTGCTGGGCATCAGTTTCTGCTCATTGCCTCTTTGTCCCATCGCTGCACAGCACCGAGCAGAGCCCGGTGTCTCATCCTTTAAACAGTTAATACACATTAACGAAGTCTCCTCTCAGCCGTCTCGAGGCGGAACGGGCACAACTCCCCGGGCCTTTCCTCCCCACGGGCCGGCACCCTTGCCCAAGGTGCCGCTCCAGGCTCCCGCCCCTCGCAGCCCCTCGGGGCGCGGGCCCAGCCGCTCTCCGCCCCCGCCGGGGCTTCCGCCCGGGCCGCGGGACAGGGCGGGGACAGCGGCTAAGATGGCGGCGCCCTTGGCCGGGCAGGCGGGGGCCGTGCTGCGGGACCTGGCGCTGCGATCCGCCCGCCTGCGCGGCGAATTCCCGGTGAGTGAGCGAGCCCGGCCCCGCGCCCCGCCGGCCCCGCCGCCGGCAGCCCGCGCCCCGCTCGCTGTGCCCGCCTGAGCCCCGCGGCTCCGCTCGCAGCCCGCCCGCGCCCGTGGGTGGCGGCGGGAGGGACCGTTCTCCTCCCGCCGGCTGCGGATGCTCGGGCCGAGGATGGTCCGAGCAGCCCCGGCGCTTGCGGGGTCGGGGCGAAGCTCTGCCGGCGGTCAGACCGAGGCTGACCGGAGAGCCCGCTCCGAGCGCCTCGCTCCCCTCAGACCAGAACTCTGAATTATTTCACTAGCAGAGCTCTGGGTGACGCTGTGCATGAAGTGACATGGTTTGTCTGGGTGACGCTGTGCATGAAGTGACATGGTTTGCCTGGGTGACACGAGGGGATATCGCTTGTCTGAACACGTTTGGGTGGCAGCGCCGCGTTGGTTCGGCTCGGTGCGGCCGGGTGCAGATCCCTGGTTGTGCTCTGCTGGGGAAATCGATGCTAGCTCAGGCTTCCCGGTGGTCCTGAACCTCCCCAGAGCCACGGGAAAGAGATGAACCTCCCGGAGGGCCTCAGGGCCTCTCTTGAGGTGTAACAGGAGTTCATTATTCACCTCGACAAGCAGCCACGCGGAGGTAAAAGGAAATATACACATTTTAGACAGCCCTCATGCCTTTGGCAACAGCTCTGTAATTTCACCTTTTCATCATAAGCAGCTGCACGAGAATCTTACTTTGGTTCACACTTGTGAGCACAAGTGTTTTCCCCACGCAGCAGCCCCTGGAGCAAAGTCCAGTTCTCTCCGCAGGTGCCGCTGCTGGAACGCTCCTGGCTGCAGGCTGGGCTGTGCCTGAAGGTGCTGGAGGTGTGAGCTTAACCTCTGTTGCACAACTGCTGCTGTCGGGTTTGTCTTTTAACCTGAAGGAAGTTTCCCACCTCGGTTGTAAATCTGAAATTTTTTGTGCCAACTTGCTTATCTGAATGTTGGGTATACAGTAATTGCAACATAGTGCAGTTGATTTGTTGATTTAGTATTCGTCCATTTCATGTATACACCCATCAACATGCATCAGACTGCTTATATGTGGGTGTAAACACACGATGATATCTCTCTCTCTCTCTCTCCATATATATATACATTTATCTGTGTATATACAGGTTTAATTTCATTAGTGTGGATGGGCAGTGCTGTCAGTCACTGCAATGGGGAATTGCATTGTATGGTTGAAGATGTGTTCCTGCCATCAAGGCTTAGGTGTCTGATACTACAATAAGGAATTCAAAGGTAACATCTCTGTTCTTGTAGGGCTGTGATATGGAGGGTTTGGAAAGGCTGGAGGAATGGCAATGGAGCATTGTCTGAAAAGAGTCATCCTGGAACTTGAAAGGTCCTGGTTGAGCTGCTTTGGTTGGTTTCAAACCCTCTCTTTATCTGGTGCTGCAGTGGGTATTTGAGATAGATGTAGAAATTAGGAGCTCATGCTGTATTCTGTCATCTCTCAAAGCAAGGAGGCACTCTGTAAATTACCCCATAAAATAACTGGGTATCAGCTCAGATTCTCAAGAGTATTCTTAGGATATCAAGGTAGCCATCTTTAAAAAAAACAACTCTTTTTTGTGCATTATTTTTGAACTAGAGATGTTGAACTTGTATTATAAATCACATTTTGTTATTCTTTTTGTGAACTCTTCCAGATACTGAGAGCATCTCCCAAGATCTGTGCTTTCCAAGTAGGCTATTTTCAACAACCACGTCAATACTGTATAACAACAAATCAAGTTCTTAATTTCAAAGCAAACCACTTTCCTTTATAAAGGTCTTCAATTTTGCAGTGTTGCCTAATAGAATTCACATCTAAAAAGTCTCCTAATCTTCCACTGTGTCAGAATTTAAGCTACAAATAAGTTGATCAGCCAGAGTCTGAATTTCTGTACTACAAAATAGGATTTAGGATCTGAGAGTAAGAGCCCTTCCATTGAAGTTTTTTCTCATTTATATCATTCATTCTGTTGCTCAGATGAGAAGTTACACTGTTACTTTATTTAGCATAAAGCACCAAAAACTGTCCTCAAAGCCCATCACAGTGTTTCTTTCACAGATGAGGGTCTTCCATATGGTGTGAATGTGATCAAGAAATACCAGTCTTAAACCTTGGTTTTTTGGTAACCCTGTGTGAAATTTAGAATCTTTCCTTATAACCCTTATGACTTACTGTTGAAGTGGTGTTTCTACACTTTGTTTCAAAATTCCTTATTTCAGAACTGTAGCTGTGAAATTTGGTTGTATGCTGTCATTGTAATTGCACATTTTCCTGTGCATTTTAGGGGTGGAGTAAACAGTAGTTGATCCTATCACATGAAATTATTTTATCATCCTTTTCCTTACCCTTTACTTTTTTTATAACCGTTAAACATTTTTTTTTACTCATTTCGCTGTTCATATCCTTGGTAAGTTCAATTCTTTGTGCTGCCAGAGTTTCAAATCTGACCAAGTTTTTCAAGAAGATAAAAAGACAGATTTGAGTTGTCTGCAGTGCATGTGGACAGGAGCATTCAGGGCTGCTCTTGCTGGAGCAATATTTGTAAAAAACTGTGACAAACGCCCCTGGGAGCACTCGGCAGCAGAATTCAATCTTGTTGGTTGGCAACAAATAGGCTCCATTGAAGGCTGTTTATTTGAATGGGAGTTGGATTGGGCCCTTTGGGAGAATGCTGTGTTTTCAAAATAGCTTCAGATGCAGTGAAATTCAGCGATGAATATAAATGAGGAACAATTAAATCAGAATCATAACAAGAAAAAAAAAAAAAAAAAGCTTAAGGTAACTCTGCTATTTTAATGGAGTGAGCAGGTTGCTTAGTGAATTATGAGCCCTATCCCTGCCTTCAAAATGGGCCTCAGTCCTGGAGAACACATCCACATGCATTGAAAATACTAAAAAAAAAAGAAGGAGTGGAAGATGAAATTGAACAATATTTGTGTTACAAAATCTGTTGGAATCTGTAGATGTTGCAAATAGGGAGCTGCAAGGTTGCTCACTGCAGATGCCTTCAGTTCCTGGACTTGTAAATCTATAAAGCCTCATTAATGTTGAACAGAGAAAGTTCTGCCTTTTCTAAGAAATATGATGTTCCATGCAGCACAAAATGTTACTGAAAAAAAAAAACTTTTCAATTCATGGCTTCAGAAGCTACTTCAATGTTGAATTCTTCTTTTTTTCTTAGTTTTCTTTGGTGTTCTTGAAAATTTCTTTGGACTGCTTCCCTATTTGGCTTTTCCTGGTTGTCAGTTTTGCTATATTTTCAAGGTTTTACATTTAGAGGCAGGAAATACATGAGCCTACAGACTTCCACCAACAGCTTTTTCTCCAGGCACCTCATCCAAATGACAGGAAAGCCCTCTTCAAACTCTAGACAAAACTGAAATGCCAAAGTGGAGCAGATGTTTGGCCCACTCCTCCCCGGCAGTTCCATTAAACACATGGTTATTGAATACTATTTTGGGATGAAAGAAGGAAATGAAAACATAAATATAACCTCAGACTGTGATTTTTTTTTTTTTCCCCCCCAGTTAGTTTTATACTAGTGGAACTTCTACCCTGGGAGCAATCTGGCTGTGACACAGATACTCACAGCTCTGCCTTGAAGTAGAAGAGCTGCAATTTGCTGCATTGATTTCCCTTCCTTTGTACCTCATGGTGGGATAATCAAGGGATAGGGCTAATCAAGTAAGAAGAAATAGCCTTCATGAATATGACATTAGGTGGAGAAGTAGCCACATTTGTGGTCTTAACCCTGGCTTTGAATGAATAAATCCTTCTTGACCCTCCATCTGAACTCCCGACCAGTTTACCCAGAGACTCCTCACATTCCTTGGGTATGTTTGGGATTGGTCAAACTTTTTTTATATAAAAGCAAGTGGGTTTTTTTTTCCATTGATCTGCCTCCTGAGGCACTGGATGAAGTGTCAATAGACAAACTGCATGTTCTTTACAGTTATCTTAAATGATTGTTTCCTCCTGTTTTTCTCTCGAAATGTCAGTGTGTGGTAATTTTCCTTTTTTTTTTTTTCTTTTTTTCTTCAGTCACCTTTCATTTGGTATATCTGGCTGATGACTGCCAGCAGGGATTTTATCTGAAATGTGTGAAGCTACTGAGATTCTTTTGGGAATACAGAGAAGTGAGATGAAGATTTAGACACAGTTGGGGTATAGTTATTTCTTAGAAATGATTCATTTCTCTGCTATTTTATCCTTTTTCTTGTTTGGAAGGTCCATTTTCACAAGAATGGCAGTGTCCTCATTTAGTGCATCAAGATGAGATTGTCTCCCTCTCAGTTTTGGGAATCACTCATTCCAAGGTGATTTAACTTCAACTGGTAATTTTTATTGTTGGTCACACCTTAGTGAGTAGCTCAGCTCATTGTTGCCTTGGCCAGTCCAATTTTTCTGTGCATATTTGTGATTGTGAGTATTATCTACAGCTTTGAGCATATGCTCTGAGGATTTTCTCTAGAAAATCTCTTCCTCTAATACTCTAAAAGCACTTTCTAAGCATCTGTGACTCAGCTTATTTCTTCCATAGCACTTTAATAACAGGACAGGGACATCATATTACTTGTCCAAGTGCATATGACAGTAACTTTGGAACTGGTAATTAAACATTGATCCATGATTAGCTATTGATTATATTTGATCTAGATAGCAGGAGTGGGTATGAAACAAATAGGATTTAAGATTGACTATTGTAAAAATCCCCTTATTAGTGGAGTTTTGCTGTGCTGCTGAATTCTTTGTTGCATGAGTGAGACTTAAACCAGATTGTGAACTGCAAGCTGATGCCAACCTTTAATGTGGTAAGGAGAATGAAAGCACTAGATTGGTGTTTTAGTTTGTTTGTGACATTATGCTGATGGTGATGTTTCTGTATAATTAGTGGCTAAATGTTAACTGTGAAGGAATTTAAAGACTTGCTATTTTTCCACTTACTTGTTGGAACATCTTTTTTAAATCTTCAGACAACAGTTTATACTATTAGCACAAAATATATTCAATAAATGCAAGGTTTCTTTTGTTTAAAATTTGCTGCTTTGAGCAGATTTGCACATGGGTTTTTTTCTTCCTGTTTTCTCTCTTGTCTCTTTCTCATTGCTTATGAAGAAGATGAGTCTGTATCCCAAAATTGAATTAAATTTTATTTCTGTCATGATCTGAGAGTTTATATCATAAAGCTCTAGGCACTCACAACCCTATTGGGCTTGAATGTGGCTTGAGATATTTAACTCAAAGACTGTTTCATTTAAGAGAAGACTTTTTAACATATTTTGTGATACATTATTATTCATTTGTGTTTACTTACCTTGCACATGGGTAGTACTTGGTGACAGATCAATTTCTGCCTACCCTGTTTGTCTTTAATTTGTGCATTGTAGATTCACAGTCTGGGTTGGGTTGGAGTATGAGCAACGTGAGCTGTGAGCCTCAGTTTGTGCCAGGAGGAGACAGAATCACTCATATTTTAGTTTACCTTTGATGTCTTAACTCTTGTCCACCTAAATTCTTCATGAGATGCAAAAGTTTTGTACGAATTGTCAGGAGAAATGAAAAATTAAGCAAGATTTTTGGTCATGTTTGGTAGGTTTGCCTGCTTATCCAAGACTTTTGACTGCAAAATATGAATCTGCAAATTAAAAACCAGACACAAATTACTAATGGAACACTTCACCATCTTTTGATACCTACCTCTGAAGCATCTGTGGACAAAAGGACAGTTTAATTTGGCATTTGCTAATTTCATGGCAGCCAAGAAAGCAGTTACTGAAGAGTTGTTCATACAGAGTATTGGTATAAAAAATATCAGGGAAATTCCAATTACTGGAGGTGTTCTATGTGCCAATGTACATAACACTGATGAGTATAGATAAAACATAGAGCTATTCATGATAATTAAAGATGAAAGACCTATTAAAAGGAACCATGTCCTTTTTATTGTCAAGATAATATTTGCTAAGGTCTGAAGATGGCATAAAAATGTATTTTTCCTTAAATTTTCTTTCGTCTTCAATTCTGTCACTCCAAACACATTGGAAACAGTGAATCTATTTAATTGAATTCTTTCATGCAGAGTTTCAGTCTAGATTTGTTTTTCAGTTAAATGGCTCAGATGAAAATAGTCTAAAGTAACACCATAAATTTTGGAAGTGGAGGAACAGATATTTAGAGCTTGCTTTAAACATGATGTGAGATGATTAAACATGAGTCCAGAGCAGCTGGAATGCTGGAGCTCCACCTAGGGAGGGTTGATGACCCAGCTGAGAGCCCAGGGGTGAGGATTTTTGGACACAGCAGCATCCCTGACAGGGTTATTGTGCATTTCTGCTGCAGGCACCTCGATCAGCAAACACCAGAAGAAGCTGCAGACAGCTGGGGGAGCCTCAGTCAGCAAACCCTGGTCCTCAGGGAGGATTTCACTCCCTCCAGGTTCTGCTGGAGGGACAGCACAGCAGGGAACACATCAGCAAGAGTTCCTGGAGGTTTCTGGAGAGCTCTGATAACACCTTCCACATGCTGATGTCTCAGGAGCTGCCAACAGGGGACACTACTGAACCTGACATGACAAGATGTTGTTTATTTCTAATGTTGTTTATTTCATGGGCTGCAGTAAGACAAGAAACGAGGCTGGGCATAGTCCCCATTTCCTTAACCAGTGCAGTAATGCCATCATCCTTTGGGCTTGGAAATGCTCTTCCACTGGATTAAAGTTTACCTTACTGTCCCTTCATACAGTAAGAAATGCAGAAATCTGCTTTAAGGTCAAAGTCTTTGTGGATGATGAGATGATGCTTCTTGTAGCTTGCTTTGAGATTTGAGAATGGCAGCAGAGTGTATTTTATAATTAGGTATAAAGAGTGGAGAAATATTATTAAAGAAATTACCTGCAAAGGAAGGAAAGACAATCCTAATGTTTGGCTTCCTATTGAAGGCTGACTTCCACTGATTATTCTGGGCAGTTTCTGCTTTCTCCCCAGCTCTGCCCAAGGCTCTCTGCCTCTTGAATCTTTGTCTCTCAGAGTTTGCTTCATGTCAGTCAAATGGTCTAATTAAAACCAAGACTTATTAACAATAAAGGGTGTGAAGCATTGAGATTGAAACAAAAAATGGGCACCAGTCTTTTATTTTCTTGCTACTTCCAGGAAAAAAAATTGTTACAGACCATCCTGGACTGGTTTAACAAACCAGATATGACTTAGGCATGCAGTGAAACTGTTTCTGTAGATACTTTTCTGTATTTCTTTATTTTACTACAATGGGCATTTGCATTTTTGTTGCTTGGAAGTGTTATGTTGCTTAGTACTCAAAGTCATATTCTGTGATGACATAGTCAGGTAGCGTGGAAATTATCATGATTTGGCTTCAATATTAAAGAACTGGAACAAAAAGGCTGTGATTATGTTTTATATTTCCTTCTCTGTGATGAAAAATGGAGCTCAAACTGTCTAAATTGGCATTTTATCGCTGTTTTTCTTAAAATATCAGCGACTTCTAACACTTGAAAAGCATTCTTCCAGGGTATGGTAGGCGTGAAACACTTCTTTGATAGATATGATTACTTGAGATATGAATGCAGAAACATTTCTGTTCATCTTATTGAATATGCCTTGAATTTTATAACAATTTAGAAAGCTGAATTTGCATACAGGAGAGAAAAAAAATGGTGGTGGCTACTTTGTCTTGTGTTTGTGGTATATAGAATTATTTTTTCCCTGACTATGTGTACTATTTAGAGCATTTCTTCATAGTTGCATAAAATACCATTTTAATCTTGTAAAAAAATTAGAAAATTAAACACCTAAGACCAGAACAAAAATATAAAATTTCCCCTCAAGATACTTAAAATAAAATAATATTTCTGATTTGTGTGAAGATGTTTCACTTTTTGAATGTGTTGTGCATATCACCAACAATCTTCTTTCATTTGCCTAGGCAGGGAATGTGTTACAGTATTTTCTGCAACTTATTATGCAGTTGTGTATGGTAGTGAGTTTATTTTCGTCAGATACTTCAAAGCCTTACTTTTTAGGTCAGGAAAGTATGCTTCTCTTAAAGCTTTGAAGTTTGAAATAAGCAAAATGAACATAATTTGACTAAAATTAATTACTAATGCAAAGCAGAACTTCTGATAGCAAGAACATTGTCAAAAGCTGAAATTGAATCTGAGAATTCATGTTCATCCTTTACCCAAGCAAAGGCTCTGAAAATCAATTCCAGAGGTGTAAAGCTTCTGGAGACATGCTTGCTCCTTGGGCACACGTGGATGTACAATAACTAATTTTAATACTGTTTTATTAGGCTGAAATTTGGTTTTAATGTGCAAGGAGAAAATATTTTGCCAACAATTTCTGCAGTAAGGACAGAGGGCATCATTTAGCCCTTTGGTAGTTTGGTGTTTTGGCAGCCAGCTTTGTTTTGTGACATCCTGTTTGTGATGTGACTGACCTTCTGCATGTTGCTTGAACCACACAGTTTCCATGTAATCCCACAGAAGAAGAACCTGCCCTGTTTCAGGGTTTTTGGAAGCTGCTGAGGGCTCACTGTTCAGGTGAAGGTTTGTGGGTTGGGGTGTGCTCAGCCCTGCTCATGCAGCCTATCCACACTAACCAAAATGCATCTCAGAATTTCTCAGGGTCATGAGGGTGCTGTCACTTAATTTGCAGAAATTTTATTTCCCTGGGAATTTTTTTTTTTTTCCTGTGGAAAATGCAGCTGTCAGGGATTTGGTGATGTCCTGCTGTATTTGGAGGTCAGTCTGTAGCAGCCTGACTGAAACAGCTGCTGAACAAGGTGTGGAAAATGGGGAAGAGAGGTCAGGGTCTTACTGTTAAGAGGACACTCTTCCCATCCTCTCCTCTTTTACTTTTGGGGACTGTAGTCCTCACAAACCATACCTGCAGCCACTCAGAAGGATCACCCAGGCAGTGGCTGCTAGGATCTGCCTCGTAGAGCACGAGGATGTGGGCTCAGATTCTGGTTTTGTGAGATAAGGAGAATAAGAATGACAGAAGGAGCTCAAGTGTGACCCTGTGCATGTTCCTGGTAGTTTACAATGGAGCTTAGTGGGTAGGAGAGTGTATTTACAGAATAGCTGTCAAAATCCCTGAGTGTAAGCAAGCTGTAAATAAGTCTATAAAGTGTAATCGTTACTGGAGACTTTAAATCTGCAATGAGTGAAGGACTTGCTTCAAGTTCATTCTTGTGTCTGCTAGCTTGCATGAGAAGTAAACAGAAGGATAAATCAGAAAGCTGAGTTTGTACTTATATAGGCACATTGGAAGAGATAAAAGCACATTGGAAGAGAATTGTGTAGTTTCATTTGTGTTTTCTGCAGTGAAAGAACATCACACCACGCTCCATCCTGCCCAGGAGAGGGCAGAGGTAAAGCCTGGGATCAATCACTTTGCAATCAGGCTGATTATAAAGGACAAGGAGGAGTACAAGATCAAGCCAAAAGAACACAGTAGGGCAGGCATTCAGAAACCCTTGAAGTAAAAAGGTTTGTTGCAGTAGACAGCAAACAGGAACATTCAGGAGAACTGGTAAGGGAGTCTTACATTTTGTTAAGAATGCAGTCAGAATTTCAGTCCCACTTCCACCCTGTGTATATTCACTGTCATTACCATTTCATCAGCAATTCTGTAAAATATCCAAGATAAAACTGAAATGTTTATAAAATGTTGTGGTTTTCACGTGCATATTGATATGGTTTTGTTTAAAGGGAAAGACTCATTAATGGATGCTGTTCTGTTTTTTTAATCTAATCTATATGGTTTTGTAATATAAATATCAGTATTGTGAAAGAGGTGGGTGCTGTCTTCTGAAATCCTTTTCTGTTTCTGTGACAGTTTTTAAAGCACAGCCAAATTTTACTGTTTGCTGTTAGCCACTGTGAAAAGATTTAGAAGGTGGGCTTTAATGAAAGAGATAAATAAAGCAAAGAAAGCCTTGCCAGCATTCAGCCACTTCAGAACTGATGGACACACTCCTGATGTTCCTCTTTCCCAGCTGAGAGATTCCACCAGTGAGAGAAGAAAGAAAGCACTGAGTCAAAAATGAAGAGGAATGTTGAAGTATCATTATATGTTTCCTAATCAATATTGCTTGATATGTCATTGCAGTTTAGTATATCTTTTAGTGGAAGGGGACATGTGGAAGAGGTAAATCCTCATGAATATTTAATGTATT
Source organism: Erithacus rubecula (assembly GCF_903797595.1). Lineage (NCBI taxonomy): Eukaryota > Metazoa > Chordata > Aves > Passeriformes > Muscicapidae > Erithacus > Erithacus rubecula. Next base: position 15,408,867 of record NC_136665.1, on the reverse strand, counting down.
TATTAATGAATTAATTTTGAGGTAGTGGGTAGTGAATTAAATGTTTAAACCCCCTCCCAGTAATGCTGGCATTTTAATTTTAATGTGAATAAACTTCAGTAGAGTCACATATTTTTAGATGCAATTACCTTGGAAAGTTGGCAGTTCAGTGAGTGAGCGAGTTTTGGGAAGGTTCTCCCACTTCAGTGAGCAGATCGGGGGAGAGTGAGGGAGTTTGATTCATGACTTGACTTTGGGGTCAAATCCAGTAGGCTTATTTCTTTAGTTAAATCATTCACTTTCCCAGGTTAATTTTAACATTCTGGGTAGGCTGCTCAGGTTGAGGCTGAAACTGTTCTTTTTATAATTGGTTTCTGCAGGATCTTGCTACTTTGAACTGTCCTGTATTACACAAAAATGTCATACCTTCCTACTCTGCCTAAAAGTGCTCCCTGCTGCAGCCCCTTGTGTCTGACTTTGTATTTTCTTCTTAAAAAGCGAAAATGTGGCTTATTTGGCTGTATCATGCAGAGGATATTTTATAGGTGTTTGTTTGATAGAAATTTCTGTTCATTTCTGAGGTATTATTGAAATAAAACTCCTTTGATAAAACTGAAATTCGAAGGAGAACTTAATATTGTTTCTCATTTAAATTGTGTATGAATAAATGATTACAAATTGACAGATACTGCTTGTAGTGGTTCCTTTCTTGAGTGAAAAACCAATTTCTATTTCCTTCTTAATTTAGGAACTTAAAATTATTAAGAGAGAAAAAGAGAAACTAGATGCAGCCCCAACACAAGCAAAATGCACTATGAATTGAAAATTTAATCACTGCTTTTGTTTCCAGGGCTGTGTCGCATTGCACTAAATCTGCAGATGAACCAGCTTTTACTTAGGATTTATTAATAACAGGTTGTGTGGAAAATGCAGAGTTCTCCAGTGTGCCCTGGGAGTCCCTCAGCCCTGGGGGCTCAGTGCATCCCCTGGACAGTTTCTGTCCTGGTTCAGCACCTGCCTGTGCAGGGGTTTGTAGAGCTCTGGCATCACACACCAGGTGGGCACCAGGAGCACCCAGATCCCTGGGGCTGAATTCCCAGCTGGAGTGATGCCTCAGGATTTTAGCTTTTATATTTTTCATATATTTGTAGCTCTGCAGTTCTTTAGTGTATGGCTCTAAACTCCACATAGAGTGTGAGCTGCTGCTTCCCCATTTTGGTCAGACACAATTCCTCTCTAACTAAGCCTGGCAGTCAAGGACACCTCACTGCCTCTGACCTGAGAGATGGAAACAGAGAACTGGGGGAGAGCAAACTTGAAGTAAATGGCTCCATTACCTGAAGCTGTAATTGGAAGATTAATCCCCAGTATGCAAATGGACCAAACTTATGAAGTGTGAAAACCCATGACCCATCATCCATTTTTGAGTGTAAATATCAAAATATCAAAATATTTTGATATTGAGTGTAAATATCAAAAAATATGACAGGTTTTATTCCCTTAATTTTTTCTAGCCTCTGTTTTCATGTAGTGCCAACAAGGCATCAGTAGCAGTAGATGTTTAGGTCCATACACTTCTGAGAAATTGTGTCTTTTTCAGAGAGCTCACCCAGAGAGTTTGCTCACTACCAGGCTTTTATTATTCCATTAAATAGGTACAATATTTTCTGCTTTAATTTGCTTTGAAATAATTCAGCCATATTTTATAATGCCTTATGGAACTCATCAATATTGCCTGTGTATCTGTCTAATGAGAGTTCAGTAAATTAGCATATTCATTAAACAAACAAATTATTGTTCTGTTAGTAATTGGTGACTGCCTGTTTCTCAACAGATGAGTGATGTCAACTGGCATCAATTAGTTTAGTGTGCTTTGTTACCTACAGGTAGGTAGTCTGTGGTTGATATTCTTTATTAGGTTGTGTTAGAATAATCACTGCTGCCTAGTGATGGGAAAAAAGTAATTTCTCTTAACTAAAAAGAATGAGATGCCTAAGTATACTTTCTTTAGCTTTTCAGTTAAAATAGCTTCCTTCTCTAAAATTGACATGATCCTAGTTTAACAAAGCTCTTCTCTTTGTTTCTTTCATGTTTGTCACCATCTTTTTATTCCTGCTGTGATGCACTGTGATTCCTCTCTGGTTTCCAGTGGCTCCTCTTAAAAGAATCTTGCAGTGTCTGACAAGAGAAATTGGCTTTTCCTGGAACTGTGGGGAAGTATTCAGGGGAAGATTTAACTAAGCACTTGTTTTGATTGCATCTATTAGAACTAAGTGGTGACACAAACACCTAATATAGTAATAACAAATATCCTGTGGTTGTTTCAAACTAGATTTCTGAAGTTCTTCTGGAGTGTTGCTGTTCTGGACAGTGAATTGCAGTGACTGTGAGTAATTGCTTTGGAAGGAGGAAAGCTCTTGAGCAGGTCGTTTCATACTGTCCTCCCCAGGCTTGGTTTGCAGCAGGCAGTGCAGTCTCATTTTCAGTCATGAGAGATTCTGAGCAGAGGTGGTGGTGTGTTTCACTCCTCTGAAGTTTTTAAACTTGGAATATTTAAAATGTATGCTTTCCAAGCTCTTAGCTACCCTCTCAACTGTTTAAGTCCAATTTTTTAAACAATTTAACAATAGCAATCCTAATAATTATAGTAACCGTGAGCTCCTTTTATAAACAAACCCCCATTTCCTTTTTCTGTGTTTCTTGAGTATATGAAGAGAACCATTTAGTTATTTAATACAGGCATCTTGTTTTAAAGAATCCTAGATGTTAGGAATTGTAGTAATTAGCCACCAGAACTGCAGTCCAGATTTACTAAACAAAAAGTAGGGCCATACTTCACATGTGTTCTTTATTTTATTTGAAGTTACCTTTCATAAACCTTTGTTGCATGGACAGATCTCACTTGTTCTGAAAAGTGAATATATGGTTTATTGGTATAAAACAGTAAATTACCCCTGCAGTTTATTGATCAAAATGCCTTAGCCTTTAGAAAACTGGGAAATGTGATTTTAATTTTTTGTGTGTATTGTTGTATGCTCAACATATTTCATGTGTTATGTTTTCAGGAATAAATGTGGAACTAAAGGGTGTATAGCTGTTAACTAGAGTTTCTGTGTTGGTTTTAACTCAGTTAAAATGAATTCCCATTTGTAAGAATAAGTAAAGGCACATTAAAAGGTCTTCAGCTGTATCTGTAGATTTTAAAACCAAATGCTCTTGTTTAACACCTGGTTTGCTTATGGTGCTTTGATATAGACTGAAAAATAAGCAATTCCTGAACAAAAATATGGAAACTGTTTTTGTCAGGGAAATATTCAAGACTTCTTCCTAAAGTAGCTCACAGAACCAATTTTATCCCTTGTAAATATATCACAGAGATCTAGATTGAGACTTTGATCATAATCTCAGTGTTGGATGAGGCTGCTGGACTCGCTGGTACCAAAGGGACCTGGCTGCCATATGGCATCCCAGCTAAAGTGGGCAATTTGGGATGCTGATGGAAGACACTTTCCTCTGTGGCTTTTAAACAGGATGGCCTGGATGCTGCCTCCTGCTTTGGAAGATTCAAATTGCTGGCTTGTGGCAGCCAACAGGACATTAGTTGGGAAGGACATTTTGTGTGCTGTTTTCCATAATGTGCCCCCAGGTTTGCAGCACTGGCCCTCTCTGGAGAGAGGGGGATGTGTGGTGTGGCTCGATGGGACAGCTTGTAGCCCATCAGCCTTACCACAACTCTTTACATTTCCTTTTGTGCCTGAAGGATTTGTTTTCCTACAGAGCATATTTTTGTTTTTTATGACTTATATTTGTGATTAACTTCTGCTTAGTTGTGGTGCTTGCTTTGCTAAATTTTTGTTTCTTGTTGGGTTTACTTACTCATTTTGTGGGCACTGCCAACAAACTGAAATAAGTGCTTTGGTTTGTTTTCAGTGGCCTATGTGGTATATTTTAAGTACATGACCTAATAAAATATGTCTACACCTGCAGTGGTTTATGTGAGGGTATTCAGTTGAGTTTATTTTTGATGGTTTCTTTTTGAGAGAAACTTCTACATCTTTGTCATTTACAGAGACTGCATGTCAATAAATATAATAAAGGTTCATGCCTCGTATTGATGAACGCTCTGCTCTTTCATTACTGTCATCTTTGTGTATCTGCTTTCCTTCATATGTGCTTGGAATTGTATTACAGGTCAGAGTGCACAAATTGAATAAACTGGAATGCTGTAGAATGTGTTGGCTAAGCAAATAGATTTTTTTGGTGACAGACATTTATTTTTGATCACATACACTAAATACATCTCCTTTTAATCAGATACAGAATACATCTCACCTCCTCAAAAACACCACTGTTTTTCTTCCCAATTGACTTATTTCCAATATAACCATTACAATAAAATCCAAGTTTATAAAACCTGATACTTTATATATTTGACACAGAATTTGCATTCCTGCAGAGCTAATTTTGTTGCTAGAGCTGTTTCATACTGGCAAAAGATCTTTAAGCACAGTTAAAGCTACTTGACTTCAGTGGAGCAACAGAGGGGAAAGAAAGAAGTGGGCATTTATTTGACCAGCTTTACTGCTTTCAAGTTTTGTGATATTAATACTGGCTTCCATTAATACTGTGAATTAAAAGGGAATGTTGGATGTTAAAGTGTGTCTTCCTTTTAACAGTTATGCAATAAAATGCATTAAGCTATGCTAATGAAAACAGTAGAGCTGTTCAAATTATATAGGTGTGTCAAGGGATGTTCAATTATCCTAGAAATTTGCTTAGTGGTGGTTTTGTTTTCTTTAATAGTGTTGATTAACACTGGAATCTCTTCCCCAAGCTAGTATCATTTGGCATTTTACAAAAATAGAGTCTTACCAAGAAAAACGAAATGTTTATATTCAGGGTGTTTTTTAGGGAAATGATCTACACATGGGCACTGGACTTGATAAGGTGAAATATGTAGCTGTGGATGGTTAGCCAAGGTAGTTCCCTGTGGAATGAGGCTTGAAATGGCACTAAATTTTTTTAAAACTTGATTTTTTTGAGACCAATAGGACTGACTTGTAGTAGAGGGCATAATTTGAGTCTTCAGCTGTTTGTCAGACTTGACCTTTCAGTTATTCTTTTTGACAGCTTCTTCATATACTTGTTAAAGAAGAGACTTAAGTGATTCTTTCTATTCTATTGTAAAAAGTCAGCCTTGAAAGTTTTACCAGAGAGGCCAAAGAATGAGAAAACCTTATCCTGAGCATGTAGGTTCAGGTAAGAAATGATCAGTGACATATTCTGGTGGAGTTTGGATTTGCTGATGCTGCTCCTGTTTTGTGGAACATTTTATATGAACATTTCTTTTGGAGCAGAGTTTTGCTGAAGTCGTTAACATGCAACTTGCAAACTTCTTGATGAACGTGTTAAGACAGTTTCTTCTGTTTTTATGTGTGTGTGTTTCCTTTTTCCAAAAGCAAGCACTCAAAAGGTACCTCGTGGCTCATCTGAAAGAGCAGTTAATACTGCATATATAACAACAATGTCTCTGCTGCAGTGTTTTCTAAATCTGGGTGTTTTTGGGGGGATGGAGGGGTTGGTGTTTTGTTTTTTGGTTGTGGTTTGTTTTGTTTTGGTTTTTTTTTTAATTGAAGTAAATTTCTGCTAGAAAATGTATACTTTAGTTCCCCTCCGATTTAACTAGGTTCCTAGGGTTTTTTTTTAGCCCTTGTTATTTAAATAATACAAATTTTTTTTTTCATCATGTGACAGCTATAGAATTGGCAGGTGGAATGGTGGAAAAGTAATGCAACTGCTGTCCAAATACATTATTTATGCAGAGCCTTTAGCATTTTATAAAAAGACCCCACCAAACAAAAAGGTGGTAAAAAAGGGGTTTTGCAGGTTATATGAAGAATCCATTTTTTCTCTAGCAGTAGTCCATAAGCCACAGATACAATTCTGCAACACCTGACCCTGTTAAGATGATCAAAAAGAAATATTTGATTTCTTGATGTGTGTGCCATTCATTTAATCATGCTGTGGGACCAAATATGGTCTCTGCCTATATAAAAAAGGAAGTTTGGACAGAAAGCTTGTTCAGAACAAAATACACAATTCCCAGTAACATCAGTTTTCTAAATCCTCCTCACTCTATATACTTTTATATACTTATACACTCCACATTAGTGTGACTGCTAACAAAAATCAGGGAGAGGGAAGGGAGATTAGAGGTGAAACCCAACCAATACTTTGTGCTTTTGGAAATTGCCAAATAATTCTAGCCAGGATGAGAAAATCTGGTTTGAAATTTGTACTTGATTTAGTAATTCTGCCTTCATCTCACTTCATGTTACTGCTCAGTTCAGGCCTTTTGTTCCACTTACTTGAGTTTTGGGATTTTTGATGTTGTTGTCAGGCTCTCAGGAAATGTTATCAGTTGTAAAAGAGCCTTATTTAAGTGTATTAATCTCTTTGATAAGCACTTACATTAGAAATTTAATCTTAAGAAATATCTTGTTAGGATGAATTTAATTCCTCTTTAAAGCTTTATTATTTTATATAACAACATTTTATTTTCTATGTGCTGCTAGTAATATTTTCTCAGTTTTACAGACTGATTTATTCTTAAATCTTATTTGTGGTTTAAAAATAAACAACACCTTTTGATTGACCAGGCAGATCTGAATCTCAAATAAGAGCCACTCTGCATCTTCAATGTGTACATCAATACACAACACAAAGTTCCCATATGAAAGGATAACAGAGAAATGCCACCAGTGGAAAATTTTCTGGCTCTTTGTCTGTTATCTTATGAAGATGAAAGATGAGATGTCACATAGAGAGTCAGGGTTCACTAAAATCCACACAGAATTTCCAATCTCTTCTTCACAGGCTGGTGGGACAAGATCCTTGTACTCCAGTCCAGCCTTGCAATAAAGAGACAGATGAAACACATCTTGATGCATCTTGAACTTCTGGAACACACTGGGTGTCTGCTGGGACAGAGCTGCTTGGAAAGATTTCAGAGATCTTTGGTGTTTTCTGATATGTTTTCTGACTAATGTGTGGGGGGAAGAGATAAAAATATTCAAGCAGGGATAAGGTGAGAATAGAAGGTGATGACAATGAATAATGAACAGAAATTACTAAAAGCCAGATTCTGCTTTCTTGTGCTTTAGATTTTTTTTTAGTTGCTCCCCTGTTCCCACTTTTAGATTGAGATTATTTTTCTGATGATTATTTACCATCTAATTCTTTAATGTGTTTTTGTTGTGAGCTGGAACTGAATTGGCAAATCTGACAGTGCTGTTTGATGCTGCTGCAATCAATGAAACAGCTGTAAAATGGGAAAATAAGTAAAGCAAAGACATGTGATGGCAGAGGTGTGTTCTGTGCTGGATTAAAGTCTCCTTCTAATAACTTCCAGTGGGAAGGGTTGGATTATGGCTGCCTGTAGAATACTGTCTATGGGAAATAGCTTTCTCCCAAAACTTCCCTAGAGTTTTGAGGCTGTACCTTTGTGCATTAGTGCTCTTACTGCCAGTCTCACGTGTGGATTTATCTGTAGAATGCTTAAAATTTCATGATGCACAAGAATTTAGGCCATTGGAAGCCCACCTGAAATTTTTGAGAATGCTTGGTGTAAATGTATTTGGAGGGTGGGATTCAAGATTTCTTGTATAAATTCAGATACAGATTTATTGCAACCAAACTATCTTAGACTGGAAATTGGTTCAAAGACTCACATTTCTGAGATTTCATGGTCACTTTTTTTTTTTGTCTTCACCCTAAAATACATGTCCACAGCTGTTTGGTTTTTTTTCAAGATGGTCTTGAAAGAGCAATCACCTTTACAGATTCAAATCTTGTGCTTTATTTCATCTCTTGTAACTGCTTTAGTTTTCCTGCTGTCCTCATGACATATGGTGTGTACCCTGCAAGTGCTTTAAAGCAGGTTTTTCATGTTCCTTGCTCTTCAGAGCTTCTGGTACAGACTTCAGATACTTATTAATTTTATCAAGCAGTTCATTCACAACAAGGAGTTGGTCTTTTGTGCAAAGACTTGATTGAAAGTCCTCAGTTGGCACTCAGTAAGATGGTCTCTCTTAGAATTATGTAATATAGCAGGGGAAAAAGGTGTGTGTTCCTCAGACTTTTCTGGATCATAATTTAGGAAAGAAATTGTCATAACATCTGCATATTAATTGTCCAGGTTTTATAAAAGAACATGTGCCCCCATGCTTGTATATGCCTGCACTTTATGCATATGTAATAAGATTTTTAGCATCTCTTCAATGGAGTATCTCTGTGGGACATTTTGAGTTATATTTTTGAGTTGAAAAGCTGTTTTATCTCATAAATGAGGTGCTGAGAGGGCATTTGGGAGCAGAGGTTAATGCAATTTCCAGAAACAGCCACAAAAATCTTCCCCAGAAATAATTTTTTTCAATATTTGCCTTCTTATTTATTTGATGTAGATCAGCTTAGTGATACCTCCATGTGAAGCTGATTATTCTAAGTTATGAATAAAAGCTGTTTTGAAGACTTGGTCTTAAATTATAAAACAGTGACCAAAATTTTATTAGCTGTATTACTGACCTGTAGAAATTTTTAGATAAACCAAAAGGGTTCCTCCTGGCCCCTAGTGTTAATTCCTTTGTGAAAATGATCCTGAAATAACAATTGTTAGAGCTTAGCAGAGAATTTATAATAGGAAAACAAATTAAATGTCAACAATTATGAAAGGGACTTTAAATTTTGACCCTACATTTGAAGTATTGCATAACTGTAATAAGATGTTGTCCATGAAGAGCTTGGAGGAATATAAATCATATGAGGTTTCTGTGAGATGTGTAGAATTAGAGATAGCCATAGAGCAAACTGACAATGCCATTTTGTTCCTCTAAAATATGTTAATCAGGTTATGCATAAAAGGATTTAAAATGTCATCCTGAGCTATTTGTAACTGTTTAAGTTCAGTGGGAGTCACTTTTACAGAAAACATGCAGTTATATACTGTAAAAGATGGTTTTGTGTTTTCTTTATGCATCAGTCTTTTGTGCTGTGTTTCAAAGAGAATAGAACAGATGGGAGTTTGCTTTTGAGACAACTCAACCTGTAAACCTTGAGTATTGTGAGAGGGTCTGTTATTGAAAGACTTGAGCATGGAGGGTTTTTGTTTAAAGTTTTAAAGTATAAATTTACATTTGGTTAATAATTTTTTTTATCATGCTGTTAGAGATGAAAGTATTAGTATAGCAAATAATCCTCTTTGTCCAACACTTCTAAATACATAGCAGTGTCTTGCATGCTGTGCTCCTTACTTCAGGAAAAGCCAAGGACTGATTGTGGCTGGCTGCCAGGAGGAGAGCAGTTTGTCTCTATGTGGGAAAAGCATCTTTGGCTGGCACAAAATGGGATTATACCATTGCCAGAGGCCAGCTCCACCTTTGCCATTATACCATTGCCAGGAGTCTGCTCCAGCCCCTTAATTATTGCTTTTGTATGGAACAATTTAGCCTGTGTGCAGAATATGTCCTTTCTTAAAATCATTCAGTAAAGATCCTGTGACTTCTGTAGTGTCTCAAGGTTTCCTGCCAGGACAAGCAAATGTGGAGTCTTTGTGTGTGTGGTGTCTTAGCTGTGTCTTTGTACCCATGGGCTGTAGATATATTTATATTCCCACAGGGACATCTAAACTGGCATATTGGGAATGAGGAGGGAACTTTTCTCCAGCTGTTGTTGGCCTGGCTTGGCTGATGTGGCTGTGCTGGTGTCCTCAACAAATAGAGACAGCAGACCCCTGAAAATACAAGTATTAGTGTATAGTTTCCTACAGAATAATGCTATTTCCATGCCAGTTGTTTTTCTTCTCAGATATGCTTCAACAAACACATAGAATCATTGGAAATAATTCTATAGGGAGGAATTAGATGAGAAGTTGTATAATAAGGATATTTAACATGAAACTGAATTTGTTTTAATGTAAGAGTCTGTTACTATTTTTGTAGCAGAGGATAACATGAAAACATAAATAGACTTTGGAGTTCAAGCCAAATTTGCCTTGATATTAAATGCAAGACATTTTGTCTGGCCAAGTGAGCCTTGTGTAGCTTTTAAAAAAATATCTGTAGTGTTCAGAGTACTTGGGATGCACAAATGTTAAGAAAAGGCACTTAGGTAAATCAATATGTATTTACCTTTTCTCTGGGTGTTGTTTAACTGCTGGTTTGAGAGAACCATAAGGTGGAGGAGCTCAGTGGGCTGTCTCATGAACTCTTCTTAATGAGCATTATGTTATTTTCCCCTCTGGTTTTTTCCAGGCTGTTCAATTAACCCCCAGACGATGGCTCAACCTGCAGGAGTACCAAAGCAAAAAAATAATGGCAGACCATGGGGTTACAGTTCAGAGATTCTTTGTAGCTGATTCTGCAAATGATGCCCTGGAGGCTGCTCAGAGACTGAGTAAGTTGACTGATAATGGGAAGACTCTGCTACAATGAGTAGCAATCTGGAAAATAAATTGTTTTCTAATAAGTTTAAACAGTCTTTCAATTCATGCTTACTGGAAAGCTTTGATATTTCATCCAGACCATAAATATATGCTTAATTTTATATATGAACAAATTTATAATAGCAATACTTAGACTTTATTTCTCAAATGTTTTGCATGCAGCATGTAACATGAATTCTGTAATTAACATATAACAATTCAGAATGTCATGAATAGTTGCTGAGGAATTTTTTTTGTATACTTGATGTAATTTAAGGAGCTGAAATAAATGAACTTGTGTCAAAATCTGTTTTCAGATGAAAATCTGGTGTATTTAAAAGCAAAGGAAGGAAAAGGTTGAGGCCTCTCTATTTTAAAAGATGCTTCGATATTTGTTAATGTGTGTGTCCAAATAAAAAAATAGAAAATGTGAGTTGAGTTACCAGCACAAAAGGGTGTGACAGTGGCTCAGAGAAGACCCTGATTCTGCAGCTTTATTTTGTTTCTCTTGACAACATCCTCATTCTGATGTGGTGAACAAAAGATGATAGTGTGGATCAAAAATGAATGTATGTAATAGCTTTTCTCTCAAAAAGAAAGTGTTGAAGTACTTTGTCAATCTGTTCTAACTGAAATCATTTTTCTACTTTTTAAAGTTGTACAGTTTTCCTCTTTTCATTTAGCTTTTGTTAATATATCTCACATCAAAATGCCAGAGGCCAGACATTATTGTCATCTAATTGTGTAGCAACAGGAAGATTTTTTGGTTTATGCTTTACATAATGCACAGGCCACTTAGTTAAATGCATTTCAATTTTGCACACTGGAAGGTAAATTAACAGAACTTACATCCAAGATCTCATCAGAGCTCAAGTAGCTGAGTAGCATTAGCATAATGGCTTGTGCAATCTCTAGAACTTCATTAAGGTGAAACATTTTTCAGTGACCAAAACCTTCTTATGACAATCAGTATATTTGAAAATATAGCTGAAAAAAAAAAAAAAATGCAAGTGTTATGGTCATTTAGCAGTACAAAATGGAAAAGTTGGACAAAAAGCAAAGCACATAAAATTGGAATGTTTCCTCATTTCTGGTTGTCTGAGAAAATCAAGGAATGCTAACTGTGGCAGGTTTATCACCAGTCTTACAGCACTTAAACTCTCCTCTTCATGATTGAACTCATAAATGGATTGGCCTGTGCAATAACTATTGCTATTCTTGATCTCTATGACTGTTTAAATATAAATTACTCCATTAAAGGCAGTGAACCTCCTCTGTTTTATGAAGCTAAGTTTATTTTAAATAACCTCTGTAGCTTGCTTGCTTTGCAAATCACAAGAAGTGTCTGTTAAAAACAAACAAACAAGCAAACAAACAATATTTAAATAGCCAAAAGTAAAATCCAGAACCAAAAAAACATTTGCTCATACAACTTTATCAGGTGAATTTTATTTTAATTGTGTGGGCTTGTTAGCACTTCAGAAAGTGGAAGTTATGGTATCTTTCTTCATTTACTGTGGTTGCATTCAGCCATGGTGCACTACAGAGCATGAAAGAATTGTGGTTTATGGTGTGGAATCTATTTCATGTTGGAATGACTGACACTCCATTGATCCACTTAATAATTAACAACATCCTTGTTATCATTCTGGTGGTGTGCTGTCCTTGTACTTCTAACATGCACTTTGAAGACTAAGGATCAAGAATGTCAGTTTTGCTACTCTGGTCATTGATGCTTCAAGATTTTGCTGGGTTTATGTTCCTTATGATCCTTCAGATTAATATTGTCTCTGTCACTCAGGTTTATCTGCACAATTTGCAGCTGAATATGCAACCACACAGAGTAAAAAGCTATGGGAAAACAGGCAACTTCAGCCTACAGGAGGCACAAAATATTATGAAATAAAATAACCAGTGAAGGCAGTTTGGGGATGCTGTTGATAGACAGGCACTCTGCAGTAAATTGTGGGGAGAGGCCAACCTCTCCTCCCAAGTCCTGCTCAAAAATTTCATGTTTTAGGTGCTGTGTGCCACATTGCAGCTGTCCTTCACTTTGGCTTCTTCAAACAAAAAAGGTGCTTGCCAACATATTTTAAAGATTAAAAATAGGATAAAGTTCTCAAAGCTTGAAAATCAAAGGTTCAGTATTTTTCTTGGGAAGAAAATTCTTTCTATAGCCCTCAAAAATACAAGAACAAGAATTCTCCTTTATAATCTTACAGCATTACGTCACTCATGTGGGTCTGTGTGTGATAAAGGGGTACAGCTAAGGGATAGGAATTTCTGTCATGGAAGTCTGCATAAAGTCTGGAATTCACAATTTAATCTCACAATTTCACCAACTATTTTGTGCCTGACAGAGCTGTCTTTACTGCTGCAGGGCCTGTGCTCACCAGTTTTGCTATTGTTGGATTTCCTGTTGATGCAATGGGAAGAGATGAGATTGGATGATTTTTGCTGCTGTCTTCACTTGTCAGGAAGGTGTTAATGCATGTCTTTTTGAAAGGGTTTGCCTTTATCCAGTATCAGCACTTTTGTTACACTTTGCTCATTTCCTCTGTTTCTCTCTATTTTTATTAATATGCATGCTGAATGTTAATTTTCTCAGATACTTTCAAAATTTACCAACTGCACGAAAGGCAGTCTACAAGGAATTTTTAATGGAACTAAAGGATTGATTTTTTTTCCCCCCTTCTAAGATAAGAATGGCAGATGTAAGGAAAATTAACATGACATCACTAGTATTGACTTCAAAAGAAGTTGTACACAATAAAGAATACAGAATTAAGCCCCAAGGAATTCATTGCCTTCTATGTGCTAAGCAATTTTCAAGTGTAACTTTTGTATAGAAGGCAATATTTACAGAGTGCCAAGAAACTCAGTAACAATAGTTTTCTGGTTTGTGTTAAAATTGCTTGGTTTTCAAGAGAGCAAAGAAAGATGTTGTCCTGTTTTGCTGCACAGTATGGTGTTGCTTGATCTGCTCTCTGAAGAAACTTAATTTGTAAACAAGTTCTTACAATTCCAGTGCAACTATTTAATAGAAAAAAAAAATTAAAAAAATACTTGGGAGCCAAGTTTTTGTCTGAAAAATAAGCTCATGTGGCTGTTTTTGTATTAACTCACAAGTCTTCTGATCTAATTCTCACTTAATTTAGGGCTTGTTTAGCCAGAGAAGGCATTTCCTTACTTGCTGTTTCTTCTCCTTGTGCTGCAGCACCAATACCTAAGGAAATAATCCTTATGATGTGACCTAAGGAAATAATCCTTATGATGTGCTGTGTGTGCATTGCCACTGCCTGCACTGTGCATCATTTCAGGGCCATCATTTGCTCTGGGCTCCTCCAGCAGAAGCCCTTGAGTCCTGTGCTCTGCTCCTTGTGCTGTGGCTGATGGAGAAGTTGTTAAGGTCCCCATCATTTCAAACCAGGAGCTGGGCAGAGCTGAGAGGGGCTGTAATTATGCTGGAGGGGTTTGCTGTGCACTGTCATTTGGCTCTTTGAATCAGGAGAGTGCTTAAAGGTGGCTGGCACTGCTGACAGTCCTGAATCAATGGCAGGAAGTCAGCATGTGTTTCTTTTTCTGAATTTTAACAAAAAGCAATAGCCACTTAGAGTGTTTCATTGCATTTAGGAATCAGTCAGGTGCAGTGTTCACACTCTATCACAGAGAGATGCAGTTCAATTGAGTGCAAGGTTTTTATTCACTCTTTTTCAAAAATAAAAATAAAACAAAATATAGCCTCTGCATGTCCTATTTCTATTACTTATGCATGAGGGAACTCATAAAATTCAGCTTTGGACTGAAGGCATGCTTTTTATATCAGGCTGGAGAGGTAAACATGTATTTTATAAAGAACAGAAAATGTTTATTGAAGCATCTTTTCATGAGATCATTTACCTGTCACCTATTATTCACAATTTTTTAGAATATTGAAAGAGTTGTTGGTCATGTGAGCACCAGTCTCCTTCCTATCTCAGCTCCTGAAGTTTTTTCCTTCCCATGGCTTTTTAATTTAAAGGGAAGGCTGTGTTTTTAGATGCTGTTTTAGATCCCTTATCTGAAAATTCACCTCTAGTACTAGTTGTGAAAATCACTTGAAAGCAATTTATGTTCAGAAGGGATCAAAAATTGACCTTTACATTGCTAGTGTCCTTTTTGTGTAGATCATGAAGAATTTGTTGGTGATAATGCTGTCTGCATTTAATCTAAGCTTTTATGCTGGGAAAATTAAAGGCATCCTTGAACCTGATGTTTCTGGGGATATTTGAAATGTGAATTCAAGTCCTTTTTTGTTATACCAGCAAGAGCTTTTCTATGAGTATCCTATGAGTACAGTGGCCCTCCAGATCAAGTTTTATTTGAAAAACTTGACTACTTAGCTGATCTTTTTATCCTGTCATCATAGGGTTGCTTATGTGATTTAATTTCCTCTGTTTCTGTCCATTAGGATAGGTAGCAGAATTATTTTTTTCAGCATTTCTGCAATTCCCACATTTCTTTCCATTCTCTGCTTCACTGTGAAGTAATAATTTTTCACCTGTTCATAATGAGTTATTTCTCAAAAACCCTCATGTACTTAGTGGTTATAACAAGCTATTTTTTAAAGCCACTCAGGTTATCCTTTTCTGCATATGCTGAAAAAAATCATGTGTTGCTGCAATAGCATTCCAGGAAACTGTAGACAGAGAACTTGCTCACTGGTGAGGAACAGCTCTCCCACAAGTCCTCTTATTTTCTCTGACAGCTTTTATTAAAGTTCCTTAGACTTAAATTATAGCTTTCTGAAACTGTTCTTTCAGGCAAAATAATGCTGTAAGTTATTGACTAATATGATCCTATTCTCAGATGGGTAAGTATTTAGAAAACAATCTTTTAAATTTAATAGAAAACTGGTGGTGGATGAGCTGCCTTTGGACCACGTTCTCAGTGTTATTGAGCATGAGTATTTCTCTGTTCCACTTAATGGATTTTGCCTTGTCAGAGGGATGAAATCTAAGATTAGAGTGAATCTACATTTTCCAGCCACTTCTCAGTGATAGAAAATACCTGTTAATACTCCATTATTTGCAGTCTTCATAGGCATCCCTTAAATGCATCAATTCAAAGCTCCACAAAATTTGTCAGTGTCTGTGGTTTTACTCTTTCTGTCCCTTGTTCAGTTCCCTGTTTCTTAGAGCCCTCTCCTCCCTGTGCCCATTTGCTCAATTCTTCTCAACCCTTCTCCCACATTATGAGTTTTGATTGAGAAAATCCTCTTCCTTTTTTTTTTTTTTTTTTGTGCTAAACAGTCAGTTAGCCTATTTAGCACAGTTAGAGCACGTATTTAGCAGTTGTGTACTGCTAAAAGCCATTTGTGTGCATAGTGGTGCTTTGCTTGCTGAAGTGCTTTGCTCAGACCCACATTTGCTTGACTTGGCAATCATAAAAAATAATGCTTCTGTGTATGATCAGAAGACAAATACTGATCTCTAGCCATGGTTTAAATTATATTTAAAGATTATGAAATAATATTGCAAATAATACTCTTTTTTTCCTATATTTGTCCATGTTGCAATGATTTGATTTTTGGAAAAAATCCCCAAATATCACATTGTGCAAACAACTTTAAAATTCTCACTTGTGTCTGAAAAGGATGAAAATAATAAAGTAGAGTAAAAATTATGAAGGCAACATGTTGTTTGCTGCAGTTAAAGTAATTCTTTGTAGGAGGCTTGGTGATCAATATGTCAGTGACCCAATTTATTTATTTCATCTACTGGATGAAAAGATCAGTCATGGAAGATCAGAGGAGCTGGAAAAGGTGTTCCAGAGTTTTGTTCACCAAATGTGCTATGTTAGGGAGTTTGATAGAAAGTCCTGGGGAATTTGCTGTGATGCAGCTACAGAACAAGCCAGGAGTAAAGCACTTCCAGCTTCTCTAGCTGCGAGTTTGAGTTTTATTCTTCTTCAATAAAGTTAATAATTGATTTTGTCAAACCTCACCACTGGGTATTGTTTTGTTTCAAGTGGAACCTTTCTGTTTCAAGTTAACTTACAAATTGTGGCATTTTTTTAGATATGGAAATTCTTTACAGGACCCTCTGTCTCCAGAGGAATTACGGAAATAGTTAATTTGAAAGGCATTGTTATGAAAAACAAATTGTTTTGTTTTTCTTATCTGTTCCCTTCATTAGAGAATTACATGCTGAGTGTGAGTCAGTAAATGCAAGCTCGAGACTGCTTACATTAGTTGGATATTTTATAACCATTCTTTGTCACCAAATGTCTTCATGTTCAATAGATTTATAGTAATATGAGTAATGGCTTGGGGGCTAACAAATCAAAATCTCATTTCAGATGTTCGACACTAATGTTGAGCTGACTTATTGTTCTCTGTGTTGGATTTCTGATCAAATTACCAAAACAGCTGCTTGAAAGTAAAACACAAAGTCAAAAATACTCTAGGAATGGGGTACTGAATTCACAACATAATGTGTGCCACAGAGTGTGGGCATTTGCAAATTTCACTCGTGTTAAGTGCATTACTGGATTTTTGTTCATAAAAGGAGGCAACAGAAGTTTTAGTTCTCGATTCAGGAATTTTATCGGGTGGTAAAAAAAGCAAAGTTTTACAAGGAGGGTACAAGATGACTGCTGGTATTTATTCCACTCTTGTCACACCATATTTTATGGTTCTTCAAGGTAGTTTTGCAGCTGCAGAACAATAACCAGATGCGTAATTGAGAAGCAGCTGCATGAAATTTTCATTTTTTTATGCATAAAATCAGAACCATTAGACACACTTTATGTATAAGGTATGAAATACTAAACAACAATGTTTTCTCTGTAGTACTGCCAGCTGTATAAGGGAGAGTACTCACTCCTCCTACACTCTCTAGATGCCCATCAGCTTCTCAATATTCGGGGGCTGATAGCAAGTTTCGTTCTTCTCTGGTTTTGTTTTCTTCTTTTCCTTGTTTGTTACTCTGTGCTGTGCAATGCTGCATCTTCTGTGTGATCAGTCCCAGTGGATAATCCCATGTATAGGGGTTTCACATACAAATTTGATGCTTATGACTGTTTTTCATCCAAACTTCTCAGTGGAAGGACAAGTAGCACAATTGTGTTGAATAAAATCTAAGAGGGGATGATGGCATTCCTAAGATAGGATGGTTTATAATTGATATTTTCATGATTTCTCTGATCTCCTCTAGTGTCCCCTGAGGGTCACAGGGTACAGCAAGAAGATACTGTTGTTGGTTATCCACTTTCTATATAATTTATTTGGGAAAGTTGCTTTTTAAAAAAATTTGTCAATTGTTTCTGTAAATTTGTTATACCTTTTGTCATTATGGACCGAGGTGGTGATTTAGGATGGGCTGGATTGAGGAATAAGGATATTAACTTGTACATTTGCTAAAAAAGCACATGGTTTTGAACCAAGTCAGGAATCTCTCACAACTGACTTTTCAACTCCTGTGAAGCTCAGAGAAGACCCAGTATCCAGCCTTCATGCCATGATTCCCATCCCCTATTTCCTCCTCAGCCTCTTCCAGTCAATGAGGTAATATGAACTGGTATTTTGCAAAGGTTAGGATGATTTGCAAGAGCTTGTTTTATCTTTAAAGATAGGACTAATTTATAAATTGAATATATCAGTAGTTGTGAAGTATGATCATAAGAGGCTGTGATTTTTTTTTTTTTGGTGGATAATCTCTACCTAAAATGGTAGAGCAGTTTTTGAAGCTAAGGATGTTCTGACATTTTCTTAATCTGCTACTTCATATTTGAGAAAGTGCTGTGAATTTTAAATATGTTTGTCTACATTTCTTCAAATATTTGCAGTTCAAGAAAAGTAAAATATTTCAACACGTTTATGAATACAAAATGTGTCTTTGTAACCCTGCTGGATTCAACTGGGAGATATTATCTGACTCTCTGCATCACAGTATATTTTAAATAATGCTCTAACCCTTGAGAATGTCACCACAAAAAAACATTTAGTGAGAATCATGTTCAGGGTAGTTCCAGAAGTTAGCTATGCTCTTATTTTAAGTGATTTTTGTTTTAGGAAGAAAAATCTGAGGTTGACAATTTTACCTGTGTGTGGTATACTCTCCATGGTCCTACAGTTAAGGTGAGCTTTCATTCCCTGCATCATTATGAAGGGGAACATTTTTCTTGCACCTCCCCTGGGCTTAGTTGGACTGCTCACCTGAGTAAGATGAATATGGCTGAACTTCAAGCTATAAATCTTAAATATATTTATTGTTCTAAATACTTAAGAACAGCCCTGGGGGTTTTGGAAAAAGTAAAGAGAAAGGCAACCAAGAAGAATTTGCTGTGTAAACAGTTAACAATGTAAAGTCTCTGGGGATATTCACTGCTGCACTGCACTTCTCTCTACTCCCTGCCAAGTCTTTGACCCCTCTATTCCTCCAGTTTTTCACCTCTATTGTCTGGTAGTAGCTTTCCTGGTCTTGGTGTGTTGTGCTTTGTCCCCACTGGAGATTATTGTCATAACAGTTCTAATGCCACATCTACATGTCCAACACCCCCTCTTGTTCTTGTTCCCACAGATAAATCTTGTATCCAGTTTTTGATTTAGCTCATTAGATGCTCACTGTGGTTGATTTCCTTACTGGCCTTTCCACATCTTGCCTTCAATGCAATACAGCTTCTGCTTGGATACTTTGGAGTAAAAGTGGAACAAGAGAGACTTGAGGCAGATTACTGCAAATTTGCCTATGTTAGGAAGAATGATTCTTATGCAATCTCACATCACCACCACCCCCCATACAGGCATGCATACAGGCTTATATCTCATGCCATAAAGGAATCTGCCATTTAAATATGATGATTCATGTATACTATAAATAACTTTCTTATTTCATCTCTGAGTGACATTCCTATTTGAAGTGTATATGCAGATAGTATTTATTTTGTTGTTTCTTTGATCCATAAGAAGCCAAGTTTGGTGCTTAAAGATGTTTGTGTGGAAAAGTTATTTTAAAATTTTAAGATGAAAAAATTTCATGTATTTTCATGTTTTATGTTGTTGGTTTACAAGATGAGACTCCTGTGTCGTTGAGCTTATTCAGCTTTGTGACTGTTCACACAATTTTGATTTATGGGTTCCAATTCATAGCTGGGTTTTACATTGAGTTTCTGATGTTTAGTGTCCTGTAAATAGTGAGATGTCTGGACTTCCACAAACCGGAGTAAGCATTCCTTCAGAAATCTCTCTGCTGATGAAAAACAAAATAAATCAGAATTAAATACTAGAAAGAGACTTTTAAGGGCCAAGGTTCAGGGAAAATTAAACATGAGTTGCATATCATTGAAAATGTCTCCATGTCAGAATTTTCAGTTGTGCAGAAAGGATGCAATTAGTGCAGTTAACAGCAGGTAGGGCAACATTAATTACATGTTCTTTTGTCTCTATGAATTGTTTTAGCTATTTAGAGCCTTGTTCTTTTGCATACTATTAAATAAATTATACTGCAAGAGACTTTCTGAGAGTAAACTGTGAGCACAATTTATACAAATGTGATTTATACTCCCTTAGACACCAGTTCTGAACTTGACCTTGAAGTGAGAAGGTTGGAATGTAGGAAAAGGCAGAAGCATGAACAAAACATCATTCAAAAGTGTTGCCTTTAAAGAAAGATTGCCCTATTGTATATCTGACACTTCAGTAAAATCTGGAGCTCTTTTCAGCAGCTCAGGGAGAAGGAGTAGGTTTGTTTTCAGCTGTTGCCTCATCTGATTTGTAAACCAGGCAGACACGATTTCATGACTCTGCAGAAGCTGAGAAGTGGGCTTTCTGATGTGGTAAAGCAGCTTGCTGACCTTAAGTTAATGAAATATTAACCAGTGCTTAGCAGTTGTCAGGATGACACAGAACATCTGTTTTTGAGGATTCATAGGAGGGACCATTGGGATGGTGCTTAGGTCACACACTTGTCATTTAAATGGCAGCCTGGCTGAACCTACACACTCAGCTGCCTGGGGTTATAAAACTGGTTGCAGATGTGATCTGCTGCTGCTGACAAGTTCCACACACATTTGATCCATGGCCCTGCTTGCCTGAAGCTGAGGAGATGCTGAACAACACCATGCATGAAGAATTTGACCATTTGAGATGTACTTACTCACCTCTTGTGTCAGTCCCTTTATGTTCAACACAGGTTCAAGACACTTAAATCAGCTCCACATTCTCCTTTGCAAAAAAAGTTGGTGTTGATTCCAATTTTACATTTTTACCCAGATAAGTTCAGTTTATATGTGAGTAATTGAGAAAGCTTCAAGTTTCACTGTTTGATATGACTGCACACTCATTGTGGTGTTTAGACTGTGCAATTTCATTAAAATATGTAGAGTTCAATTTCTAAGCATAATATCTGCCTTCAAAATCCCCACAGAGCTCAACTTGCAGGAAGCCTAAATGAAACAGCTTTGCTGGTTTCCACATCACGTTGAGATACATCCTTTCCTGCAAATGCTGATTGCCAAACCAAAAGCTAATGCCTCTCTCCTGCTTTTCTATTCATTTTTCTGGGCTAATTTAATGTTATGAAACCTGTAAAACGTGAAGTTTAGTGTATATAGTTATATCTTGGCTGCTGAGATGGTGATTGGAGCTCAAGAGATAAATGCCAAGCTGTCAGAACTGGGCAGGGGGAGAATGTTTGTGTTCCCTCAAAGGATTGAGAAGGGGCTGGTGTGTGAGAAAGGTGTTTAGGCTTCTAATTCAGCAGGGCAGTGCTATCAATAATTTAGACTTGTGCCATGTGAATGTGTCACTGCTCTCTCTTTAACCAACTGCAGAGTTGTATTCAACCCTATTGAATACTGGTTGGTTGTCTTATGTACCCTCCCTGCTCTTTCCAAGTTCTAAAAGCTGATCATGTGTTTTAAAGGGAATCACAGATTGCATTCCTTGGGTTTCAACTTTCAGTGGTTGGCCTCACTGCAGTCCTTTGGGTCATAATTACACAGAATTTGCTGTGCTGTCCAGCAAACTGCTCTGAACAGAGTCCTGTGTGACAAGTCAGGTGCTGAATTCAAGTTAAATGTTTGGGCAAAACTGTGGAACCCTTCCAAGTTCACAGGAAAAAAGAGATTAAAAAGACTGGAGTAGTCAAGGGAAGCACTGGGAACTTGTGCTTCTCAGTGGGAATTTGTGTGTCCTCAGCTTTCCTGTGAGGTTCAAGAGCAGGTCAGCATTTGTAAGCTCAGATTTCTTCAAGGACTTAATGAGAATTAAGTGCAAATAACTTATGAAATGTGTGATCCAGGAGTACCAATAGTACCTGCAGGTGGTGTTGGGAAATGTTGGTTTCTGCCAATATCAACACATCATTCTGAAATAACAAATTGTGACAACAATCAAATAAATTAATTAATAAATTCAATAATTTTGGTCTCACAGTGGGTTTAAATGTCTCTGGTATCTAGTGTCCCTCTGCTCACTGTATGCAGTAAACTCAGGGGAGCATGAGCCAGTGGGAAGAAAGAGCCCATTTTAAAAGAGTGAGGAAGAAGGAGCCATCAAAACAAATATATTCCTCCCAAAAAAGAGCTCAAATGAAGAACAGCCCTAGCCCAAAATGAAACTGCCCTCCTTTGGATCCAGAAATGCAGTGGAAGGATGAGCCTAACACCAGGAAAAGAGAAAGCAATTAGGAAATAGCTGTGTAACAGTTTTAACTGCATTATTATAGAGGTTTTTTCCCCCATATAAACATTTATTCATGTTCTGTAACAAGTAAATCTGGAATTTAAAAAAAAAAGTGGCTATACTGTTGAGATCATGGGTATATCTACAATATATTCTTGTCTTTCTATGTGCCTAAATATGTAAATTGTGCTTTCTCTTTGCCCATAAACAAGGTTTTGAGTGTTCCATTGCCTGTGGCTTAGATTTATGCAGACACCTAACAAGTGTGACCTGAAGCTCAGCTTTTGTACCTCTGGAATGTTCCTGAGGTCTGTGTGCTTCTCTGCAGGAGGCAGTATTTGGATTTTTAAACACCTTCCCCCCTTTTTTCTTAGGAATCCAGAGTCAGTACACTAAGACTACTCCCCACCTGGAAATATTTTTACAAGAACAAAAAGACAGTTTCTTTTGTATATAAAGAAAAAAATAGGCCTATGTGCAGGAGTGAAGGATCTTAAATAAAACATTGTCCTTTTTCTACCGTAGTTCAACTGGGAAAATCAATTTCTGGTTCCTCAACTACAAAGAAAGATCAAAAGGAAAAACTGACAATCCAAACAAAGGGCAAGGTGATGTGGGCTGCTTGCACTCCTGTTCCCTGGTGTGCTTCATACAGGCACTTTTCCAAGCAGAATATATTTACAGAAGCATCAAGGGTATTTTTTTTTGTATCTCCAAATCAACGATGTGGTGACTGAAAGTGACCTGAATATAAAAGTAAAAAAAACCCCCTATTTTATATTACAATTTGTGGACTTCTTTGGTGCTAATTTAGGCAACAGTTCTCAGATGTGTCAGGTTCCTCAAAACACACTTATATTTTAAAGAATTGTCATTGGTTTTACTTCACTAGAACTGCCCAAAGCCAGATTTATTTTTTTTTAGCATGTTATATAATGCAAGAGAGAAAATATTTTTATTCTTACTTAAATGCCAACCAGATGCATATTTAAATCTCCATATGAAAACTAATTTCAGTCAGTGTGGAGGGAAATTTTATGGAGATTGGCTTTCCTGCTTTGTATTGATTTTTGTTTATATCTTTAATAAATAAAACATGATTTATTGTTATAAGCTCATATTTACAAGAGGAGATGAAAGTGACAGCAGGAAAAACAGAAAGGAGGAGTGTGAAAACTCTTTAAAACACACAAATGAAAGAGCACCCCAAACTGCAAAACAGCTTGAAGAGGTTTTATGAAGTGTACATTTATCTTTTGCATAAATGTAAAACATTGAAAATAGTTATAAAAGTATTTGATTTTAAAGTATTTTCACTTCTTTGAGAGAATTATTGTGTAGACATCAATTTTGTGGCCATATTAAATATTAATTTAATGGATGTTATAAGTACAAAATAAACAGGCTGCATCTGACTCAAGGAAAATATTCTTTACAGGCAAATATTTTTGTCTGTATGTTGTGTATCATTGTGTTGGGTCTTTACCCATGCAGGCAGAATGCATTTACATTTGGGACTCTGTGTTTGGCATGTCTTGGCATGGTAGGGATGCAAATAACTATGTACAGAATGCTCATTTCAAATACAGATGGTCCCAAGTTTCAAAAGCAGCAACTGTAGCTGGCAGCTCTGGTTCTTTCAGGAGTGTTTGCAGGGAAAGGAATTCTGCACCGGAGGATTTGAAAAAAAGAACCTTTAGTCAGTGCCTCCAGATGATTGGCACAAATGACCAGTGGTTTATAAAGCTTAGCCTATGATTCTTTTCCTCCAGCACTGATTAGCTCCAAAACCTTCCCATTCTCATCAGATGTTGTCCAAGGAAAGTTTTGAAAGCAAATCCATTGATTTAAGACCTTAAATTTGTGTGCCTGTGTAATAGCTTTGTAAGGCTGATGTCAATTCTGCATAATCAATAAAAATAGGTCTGTATGTTTGATCTGGGTGGATTTTGAGGCACTTCAAACTTGCAGCTTGTTTATTGTGCAGTTAAATCTTAATTTGTGGTGACAAAGTGCTCTGAATTAGGTAAGTGATTAAGAAGCCATGTAGGAAAATTATGATGATAGTAATGAAATGTAGCTGATTTTGTAACTGTGATTTTTCTTTCTCTGTCTCTTCATTAATTAATTGTGTAACAGGAGAGTTCCTGGGAGGTGCTGACAGAAAGCTGGCAGCTCCACCTGCTCAGTCTGCAGTGCCATGGAAGTGCCACTGTGGTCCTTTATCACTTCACTTCTTAGACAGGAGAGCAGAGCTTGGCTGTGGTGATGCTGAAAGTATTGCTCTCTTCATTTTCACTTTCATTCCTTGTCCTGCTTCTTCTTTCATTAGTGAGAGCTTTATGCAGAGCTCATTGCATGGAGCACAGTGGCTGGCAGGGCTGGCCAAGGTCAGAGCCTGGCAGGTTCTTGCTCTCTCCATCAGCACCTCTGCAGAGCTGCCCTGTTCAGAGCTATGCACCATCCTATCCTGGGGGAAATTACTCGATTTCACACCAACATTCCTGCCCATCCCTGGTATTCCTCTCCTCCTGCTGCCAGGTCCCTTGTCCCCTGCAGTTTTCCTGGGCTACAGGCCCAGTGACAGTGCTTTGCCCTGAGAGTGGGGGACCTTTGTGCCTTGTTTTATCTCTGGCTTGGCCCTGGGGTTTCCACACTGCCCTGGAGGGTGGAGCATTTCATTTTACTCAGCCATTACTCTGTAACATGCTGGGTTTTGTTTAAAATCTCTTTGCCTCCTAATGTTGCCTCTCAATGTTTCCTACTCTGAAAATTCAGTAAATTGTTGATATTTCAACCTTTCTACAGACTGCAAGAGAGTAGGACCTACCCTCAACTTAGTTGATCTGCTTCAAAATTCCTTTAACTAGTTCAGTTCTGCAGAAATCAGCCAAGAAGATGTCAGGAAAGCATTTCAGTGTTACTCAATTGAAAGAAAAGACATGATTTTAGATGTTCAGTTTCAGATCAGTGATAATAAAGTAAGAGAAAATTATTATGTGCATTATCAGATTTAATTTCTCATATATCCAGAATACTTGGCTTTAAAATTCTAGTCCAGGGGCTTTGCATCCGATTTACTTTGAAGAAAAATCTATTAATATCACAACAGCTACTTTTGTGATTAATTTGAAAAAATCTTTCCTTCTGACACAAAGGAATTTGTACAGACAAAGAAGAAAAAAATAGATTGTGTTAAGAAGCACACAAGAATAAAATAGGAAATGGTTTAGATTCATGTAGGTTTGTTTAGGACATAGACTAGAGATAATCTGTCTTAGGGGAAAAACTAGGAAAAATGTGAGTGTGGTTGATAATTACTGCAATATCCTCATAACTCTGGGATAAATAAATTTTTCTACACCAAGATGGACAACTTTACTGGTATTAATCTGTAAAGGTAAAACACTGGTTTTCAGTATTTGTTAAGAGTTAAAACAAGCTTTATATTGTCCCTTTACCCTCCTATTAATTAAAATTGAGGTTTTCTATGGGAGAGCCATTTTTTATTTTTATTGTGGAATTGTTAAAACTCAGCCACTGGGATTTGCGTTCTCTTTCTTACTTTGGACTGCACTAGCAACCAAAAGTGTAATGGTTCTGGCTTAGCCCTATAAGGAAATTTATTCCTATATAAATATATTTTTATATATTACATATATATGCATACATGTATGTCAAAAACTCTGCCTACCAGTTTGACTTCCAGTAGTGGACAGCAGTAAAATCAGTTATCCCAAGTGCTTCTAAGGAAATTTCTCCCTTTACAGATGTTTTATTAGAGCAACCATTCTGATGATGCAGGTAGTTTTTTATTTCCATTTTACAGAAAGAGAATTTAAGAGTTTATGTAACTTCAGGTACTCTGATGGGACTCTCAGGCCAAATTGCTCTCCAATCAGCACACACACAAGATGTAATAAAGGGCAGGGAAGAAGAAGGTGGCTGTTCTGGAGTCATTTAGAGGAGCAGCTTGCAGTGATTTGGAGTGGGCTGGTTTTTCAGCTGCTGTGCTGGGTACTGGGAATTCTTAGTGCCTGTAAAATGACAAGGTAATTTACATTACTGGGAGCCTGTAATGAGCTGCCAGGCTCCCAATCCAGTCTCCAACCCATGGATTTCATTTCTCTGACTGGCAGAGCTCTGCCAGGTACTTCTGTCTGGGCAGGAACCATCCTGTTAGCAAATCCATGGAGTGGGTAAAGGTGAAAAACATCAGAATCACAAGTTGTGCCACACAATTCATACAAGCTGTTGTTGTGAAGTTCCACTTCTAGAAGAAAAATCTTAATTGTGATCTTTGAGGCATGCACTGTGATTAATTACAACCTCCAGTGGCTGGCATGGACCAGAAGTGTGTGAATGGGAAAAAGGCTGAGGAAGTATTTGGAGCATCTTAGACATATGCAGACATTCCAAATCATAATTTCCTTTATATCATTCCAACCATATGTATTTTTATGGGCTTTTTTTAGTGCCTAAAAATCAGAAAATAACTTTTAATTGTTGTTTATGAAGCACCATATGGCTGTCTGTAATTTTGGCTTCTTGTGGAATGAGGAAAACGAAATTAATAGGAAATCACACTCAGAAATCTATTATTAAGTTAATGGAGCTAACAGCTTGTCCAGTGTCCTCATACAGATCATGTCGTAACTGCATATAATAAAAAGTGAGTCCTTATAAAACCAAAGAGAAAATGAAGTGGCAGAGAGAGGCTGAGCCAAGCAGCTGCATGTACTGGGCATGGTCATGAATGGCTCAGCTAACGAGCTACTGGTGAAAATCAAGGGTACAACATGAATTTTGGCAGTTGCTTTACCATGTGTTTGAAATAGTTAATATTTTCTTCTAGATGGTTTATGAATTAAAGGTTCATCTCAGGATAAAAATCTCTTTTCCCATTTTTTATTTTCATTTTTTGAGTAGAAACTTGTTTGATCCACCCAACTAAGTTGTTCAAAGTTCTGTGGTTTTTTTTGTGGCTTAACATTCAATAAGTAATGGGAACACTTGAAACTTAATTTTTTTCTCTCTTAACCTGTCTTAATAGGTAGTGAGTTTTCAGAGCTGAAACTGTAAAGTTTGCATTATCTTGCTTCCACCAAACATTCACAAAAAAAAAGAATATGTCACAGGATGAACATCTATAAAAATTACCAAGCTATGAAAAGCACAGCAGGATTCCCCCCCCCCTTATCTAGAATATTCCTTAAATTGCCTTTCTTCAGTACTTTTGAAAAGTGTCTGTGATACTACAAAAAATATCCCAGAACAAAAAAGAAATCTAGAAAAAAAAACTTTTTTTTTTTTTTTTTTTTTTCTTAGAAGGCTAATTAATATTGGCAGGGGTGCCCTGTTAGGGATGTGTTCTGGGTGGGTCTATATATCAGTGGTCAATACTGGGATTTTAAAAATGTCCTCTTTTAAGTATGTGATTTCTGTGAGTAGTGAAGAAGGTTTGGAAGGTGGTGGTGATGGTCAATGGCTGTGGGGAGGGGAAAGTCAGGAATTTTGGTTTAGTTTTAGCAGGGGGTGGCAATCAGTGTTACTTCAAAATCAGGGCAAGGAATCAAGAATTGTAGAATAACAGCTCCAAAGTAATATTTTTAACTTTCTATCTTCAGCACTACTGAGGCAGACATAAATTCTTCAAAGTGATAATTTTCCCATCCAGATGTTTCCCAGATAATGACCAGTCTAGCATGATTCTCTTCAGAGGCTCAATAAATTATTTCAGCAATGCATTGAAAACTTTGTACTTAATTCCACTGAATAACTTGGATAATGAATCAGGCTACTGAAGGACATTTCAATCCTACTGGGCTTGGCTCAGATCAGAATACTGCCAGATTTGCTATTCTTTTGTATGTTTCTAGTTTTGGATGTGGATTGATTTATTTATGGTCTAAACCAGCAAAGTATGTGGTATCTGATGCAGCCCTACACAATGAAACAAAAACTAAGGGATACAAGGGTAAGAGCTAGAGTAGAATTGTATAACAGGAACTGTCTCTGGGAGAGAAATGATAATTTTGCTAAAAATGTAGATTTTTCAGCTGAGAGCTGTTCAGTATTTTCACTGCTTTGGGTAAAAATGCAAACTGTAGAAAAGATTTAGGTTTGGAACTTCATTAAGAAGTTCTTCATGAAATGTGTCAAAGCCCCACTGAGGGAAATATTTATGCAGGCACCCAAATGCCAAGCTGGCATCAGTGTGTGCTTAGAATGAAGCAGATAAATACCTGTTTGATGGGAGCATCTGTATTGTGCCACTGCAAATTGTTGTAAAGAGGAGAAATGGCCACTGTGGTGGTGACTAAAGAAGTGAGATGCCTTGAAATGATCCATGCACATGGGTCACTTTGTCCTAGTTTTAACAAGGGATGAATGATGAAAGCCTTTGAAGGAATTTGGTCCTGGCTAGTGTTGGCAGCCTTGCAGAAACTGGGTCTAAAGTTGATGCACTCTGAGATATCTCCCTCTCACTTTTGAAGGCTTTGGTTGCCCAGCCTCCACTGTGTGATGTCCTCTACATTTCTTTAAGCTTTGGCTTCCATTTTAATGCTGATTTTTAAGGATCCTGCTGGGCACAGGAAAGATTGAATGGAAAGATTGTGCTTAGCCAAGGGTTAATCATCAAATCTCTGGGTTCACCTGTCACATTATGGATTTGCCAACCCTTCTTAAGCAGTGGTGATAACATTGCAGTTGTCTTTACTCTCTGCATATTTTCCTATATGAAAAAAAGAAAGTTTAGATTTTGTATCAGGAAAAAATTCCTTATCTTTAGGGAGGTGATGCAGTGGAACAAGTTGCCCAGAGAAGCTGTGGCTGCCCCATCCCTGGCAGTGTCCAAGGCCAAGCTGGACAGGGCTTGGAGCAGCCTGGGACAGTGGAAGGTGTTGGAATGAGATGGGCTTCAAGGTCCCTACCAAGCCAAACCATTTGTGATTCCACAATTCATATTAACTTGCTTTGTTACCATGTGAACTCCCTGGTTTCTTGCTTAGGTTTTTTTATTTCATGCTCCATTTTTGAGAATATCTCCAACTACAACAACTCCTTTATGATTAAAAGTGAAGTGTGAAAAGAACTAATATATGTGCCTCGGTTTTTATGTATTCTACACTACATGCAATTTTTTTCAAAATCATCTCTGCAGTTCAATAATGGATAAAAGAATTAGAATCAGTCAGAGAAGGCTTTGTATATTTTGTGCCTTCCATATAATCAGAAAGAATGAAATTTTGAACACCTTCCAGGAAAGCAGGTGTGTGTATTGTTGCAGCAAGGGGCGAGAACAGTGTTTGTTCCTAATGGCTGCTTGACTTCAACACTACAGATTGCATAAAGCCTGTTCCCTGAACTGTATTAAAACAAATCATGTTAGGGTATTCAGTCAAGAATTTAGGGCACAGTTGATCTGTCTGAGTCTGCTAACTTTAAAATATATTTTACTGGAGGGGTGTGTGTGGGGGGAAGGTTTTCATGTTATTTTGGCAAGGAAAACTTGAAA
Organism: Erithacus rubecula; assembly: GCF_903797595.1. NCBI lineage: Eukaryota > Metazoa > Chordata > Aves > Passeriformes > Muscicapidae > Erithacus > Erithacus rubecula. The sequence continues at coordinate 15,379,227 of NC_136665.1, read as the reverse complement.
TCCTTGTAAGCTTTGAAAGGTAAAGATGCAAAGAAAACTGTCAGCAGATTAATTTCTCTATCTTTTTGTAGTTTAGGGAAATGGGAAGGATAGAGAGAAATGTCTTGATAGGAATCTGTTAAAACTGACAAATTTTTGAATGACTTTTAGAAATCAAGTCTTGTGATTTATTAATGTATTTTATACTTAGAAGGAAAGCAGGTCTACTAAAGCACATGATTTTGCATCCCCAGATTTCTCTACTTAACAGAGTATCCTGAGAAGCTTCATGGTGGTATTGTCAGGTCATAGGGATTGTGACTAATAGAGAAGAAGTCTGCTTGCTTTTGCAGCCTCTTAAAATGAAATCATCTGAAGAAGAGAAAAATAATACTGGCTTTGGCATAATCTAAAGAGTATTTTGAAGTCTAAAAGTAGCAAGAATGGACCTGTTGGGTATAATGATGGAAGAACCCTGGATCCTTTTGCATGGATTTTTCTATTTTTGTTCAGTATTTACTATTTATATACTGCAGGATGCCAGGGTGACTCTGCAGGGTACAGAAATTGCCTTTCTCTGTTTTGCCCATAGAATGGATGTTGCTTTAGAGCTGGCAGAAAGAGCTTTTTCTCTCTTGTCAGTGAACTTCAGTGCTCTTCCACAAAAGGACAAACTTGTTCCTTTCCTGATTGAGTTTCAAACCACGTCTGCTCTCAAGTTTGTAAGCAAATGTGAAAATAGCCATTTTTCTAAGCCCTTTGTCTATTACAGAGGAAATTTATGTAAAAAATAATGAGAAGTTAGGTTGAAAAAAGGAATCTGTTAAAGGCTGAAAAATATCAGAAATAAGGTATCCCATGGAGTTTTAAACAAGCACATACAATGAACACTTTCAATATGAGAACTGTTTCTTTGGATCCCTGCCTTAATGTGCATATTTTTCCATGCATTATAGTGCTGCTGCTGGATCTAGTGAGACTCCGTTTGCTGGATAAGTAATTTATCAGGTTTAACTTAAATGTAGGATGTGTGAATACTTGATTACTTTTACTCTGAGAAGGTTTAAGACTGCAATATTGAGAGTGAGCTTTAGCTTGGCTGATTTTATCTAGCCTTAAAATTTTTATCACCAGTGAAGTGTGTAGTAATGGCTATGAAAGCAATTAATAATAGTAGTGACAGAATCAAGAGGCTGACTAATTTATCATTATAGATTTTAATGAGGCTTATAATCTAGCAATAGATATACAATATATTCAAAGGTATGGAATTATAAAAAGGATGATTTATTTAACTTTAATTCTAAACTAGTCTGCAAACCAAAGGTTGTGGAAAGTAAGCATGGAAGAACATAATTCTTTTTGGTGTTATGGAGCAGAAGGATGAAAATAACAGAGGAAGAGAGTTTAAATTAAAATTAAAGGGAGGGAAAATCATTGTTTATCTTCATTCACAAGGCCTTTAAGCACAACAATAGTTTTGTAGATGTGGGAGGTATCTTGTGGACAGCTTCTTTTTCATCTCAATGTGCTCCCTCAGCAGAGTGTGGGATCTGCCTTGGATGCTGGAGCCCTGCAGTTCTCAGAAGATGGGCAGCAGTGGAATTGGCAGCAATACCTGGGAAAAGCTCTCAGATTTCAGACCAAGTTGATGTAAAAAGACCCAAAAGTGAAAAGGAGCAACTTTAAGATTCAGTGTTCAATGTGGAAACTAAGCTTTACTACAGATTTTCTATTACTGAATTATGTTTGTTATGGTCTTCCTTCTTGCTTTTATTTTTCTCCCTTCTTTCTGTGCTGGAGTAATCTACAGAATGTCTCTGGCCTGGAGTGTTGCTTAAAGGTAATAAGTGTCTGACAGGATCTTGCCTGAGCAGTGTAAGAGGGTGGCTGAAATTTGTAAAATTAATTATAGCCAGTGCCACCCAAATGGAAGTATGAAACTCAGGTGGTAGGGGCAGCATGAAAACAAGAAAGAAGCAACAGTAATAAAACAGGACAGATGTGACCCCAAAAGTAGGTTTCCTTACTGCTGGATCAGGTAGATGTGAGTGGTAAAACCCAAAATCAAACCAAACTGGACCCTTTTAAAGCCTGTAAGGGTAACCCTTGGTTTTGGAAGAAAGGCTCTGAGATGCAGTTTGGGAGAGATTATTTAGAACCTGTACAGGACACTTGAGCATTTGTGGGTTTGCATGAACATTGGTGAGGAAACGAGTAGGATTGGCATGTAGGTGTTCTGGGGTTTGTTGGTATTTTTATAGTTCTTGTGTTATCCAAAATAAGGAGTAATTGCTGTCAGAAAATGTCTGTAATGTCTGCCTTGTTTTCCTCAAAGCAAAACTATTAAGCAGAGTTGGGGAAAACCCCTTGCTTTGGGAAAGGAAGCACTGAATTTAAATCAGTTTTTAGGATAACAGTGTTAAGCATAAATGCTTGGGAGATGAAATTGGTCATCCAGTGAAATTCCCAGCCTGTCCTTCATGGAATAATATTCTAGACAACCATGAAAGAGATATGGACTAAAGCCTGGATGGTGAAAGCAAAGTTGAAGTTGCACATGTCCAAAGAAATAAGTGATTTGTCTCAGAGCAATTTTACCAGGTAAATACATCTTTAGGTTATCCTCTGACTCTTCATAGGGGTGGAGAGTTGCAGACTCATCTTGGTTCTTTTGGGATTTAGGGAGAAGGAAGCACTCCACAAATTCTGCACATCAAGCATAGCTTAATTGTTGTGTATAGGTAAAACCTTATAAAAGAAAGGCCTTAAAAAATCAGGCCTTGCTCAGCTGAACTAACAGTTAGCCTGTTGAGTTCCCATGAGAAATGAATTTAAGAATAAAAATCAGTTTGCATAAGAATTTGTTCTTGTGAGAAAAACAGGTTGCACCTGCAAAAACAAGAATTTCATCCCATGAGAATCCACAAAGAAAAAATGTGAACACCTATGTAAAGAGAGAGTCTTAGCACATACACACACCTCCTAACCAATGAACTGAGTGGCAAGAAAGTTACTAACAGCTGGAGTTAAATATGATGTCTTTGAAAATTATGTAAGAATAGGCTGTAACATTAAAGTGGGGCTATTTCCACTGGGAATTTGAAGAGTTGTGCCCGTTGCTATTCACTGCTATGTTATAATTCATTATTTTACCTAGAGAAGGGTGTCCAGCAAGGCTCTTGAAACCAGTGACTGTGCAGTGGGTTGGGGTCTCCTGTGCATCCTGGCACCCAAAGCTCCTGTGTGGTTACATGCTCAGTGTGGGGGCAGTGAGGAGGCAGGGCTGCTGGAAAACCTGGATTTGGCATGTCCTGACTTTGTGCAGCTCCTGTGACAGTGGGTTACTCTCACCTGCTTTGCAATGTGTGCTGAGCTCATTCTGAGAGATCAGGGCATGTTCCACAGACATTTTGCTGCTGCAGCACTTACAGTGGAGTCAGGGGTTTGCAGTGAACCCTTCTGTGCTCAGCTGTCTTACACTGGGGTGAAATGCACTGATGGAATAGTGGAACAGGTTCTGCATTTTTAAAGGAGGTGCAGACAATAATTAATTTACACAGAGCCCCTGCAGGTAGAGAAGCCAGACCACTGAAAGTTGCACAGTGAGACAGAAATTTGATTAGGAATTCATGTGAGACCTCCTCCCTTTGTTCCAAGCTCTAATTCTGGAGTGTGGGAGGTCTTGTCAAAGTAGTCCTGAGCTCTCTCTGGTAGAAAGGCTTTTGTTCATAAACAGGGGAGTGTGTGAGACCTGTTCCTATGCAGCCCTACATCTTGTGTTCTTTACAGCAGTTTATTTTTTATAAGCTACACCACATTTTAATGTAATTGTTAACATGCCTAATTTGCAGCCGCACAGTCGTATCAATAATAATGGAAAGTTGTTCACAGGTAATAAATTAGCATAGCATATAACCAGCAGAACTCTGCTTCTCAGTATATTGTTTCACAATCAAGAATTCAGTAGTTAAATATACACAGCAGTGGGCTGAGAACAAGCTGTTCATTTTTGCTGCAAGCAGTACCAGTGGACCAGAGTAATCATAGCTCCCAAAAGCAGGACTGATTTTATTGATTTTAAATAGGCTTTCATTATAGCACTGAGCTTATTCCAATTGCAAGGAGTGTCACTGCTGTTTGTATTCACAGTGCTGACTGAGGGAAGGAGAGGTTTTGTTGGATCTGTTTGTCCCTCAGTGTTCTGTTCTGCCCTGCTGAAATACCTGAATTTATTATAAAAAAAAAAATGAGTACTAAAGGCTTTTTTTCCTGTGGTTAAAGTTTTTTAGAACCATAGAGCCAGACACAGTTCTGAAATTTTGAATTCTGAGTATTTTTCTGAGGAGTAAAGGTCTTGCTTATTTACTGACATCTGACATAGGGACCAGCTGTATTTTGATTCCATTTTTTCAAAGGATTCTTTAGAAATTATGGAATCACTTTGCTTGGAAATGATTGCTAAGACCACCAAGTCCAGCATTTAACCTAACACTGCCAGGTCTAGTACTTAAACCTGTCTCTAACACCACACCTGCACCTCTCTCTTCTTCCACAGATTAATGGAAAAAAGGCAAATACAAGAGCTGCTCAGTCTGAGATATTAATGTATTCAGGTTATAATTAGTTAAGAACACATTCTGTTGCCAGCAATGTATCATTAATTTGCACTGAGCAGTTTGCAGCTATTTGTTGCTAAATTAGTGACACTTAAAAGCTGTCGGGTTTTTGTATTGTTTCTAATGATAAAGAGAATTAAAAATCTGTGACTAAAAATCCACATATGCACACTTAAGAAGCAGGCTGGTTTGTTATTTGGTTTTCTTTGGAGTTTTTGCGGGTTTTTTTGTGTTTTAATTTACACAAGGCTGGTCAGTCACTGCCCATGCACAGAAGTTGGTTGAAGTCTTAATGCTGTTGAAAATGTACTGTACTTTATGGTGGTGTAGAGGCATGTTCTTTGTGATAGGTTTTCTTCAAATCTTTTATGTGTGACTACACAGTCCTGCTTAAACATTTTTTTTCCAGTGTTGCTAGAACACTTTGGAAGGGTATTAATAGAAATTAGTTACACCCTTCTGATTTTAATGGGTTTAATGCCAGCTTTATTTACCTTTTAATATTTTTTTTCCTTAAACTTACAGGTGAAGGTGAATTACTTCAAATATTCTAGCTAATCCCACATTTTTGTTTTGGCATAGTCTTTCATAGTATAATTTAGGAATTCAGGCAGGAACAAACAAAAACTTTGAGCATTTCTAGAAATAAACTCTTTGAATAAGATGTGGTGACATTAAGTAGTGAATCAACATGGTAAGTACTGAATGATCAAACCTAGTTACTGTAAAATAAGATCTGGATGGTTTATTTCATTTTACAGAGTTTGGGCAAATAATTGTGGAATTAAATTGCTTCCTGTTGGTTTCCTGCAGGGCATGAAGAACCCTGAGCTGCTGCATTGATTAGTTCTTCAGGTCTAATCTTTCCATGGCTTTGCTCACTTTTGTGTCTGTTTGTTTATGGGTTTGATAGTTGCTTTTCTGAAGTTACTGTATTGCCTTGATAGTCCTCTAGTGGATTATAAAAATGGAGCCATTAATTCCTTTCTCTAACTTCATTTGTTGGAGCCCAGTGGAGATAATTGGTGCTCCTGGAAGGTGGTGGTTGGGAATGAGGGTGATGATCACTCCCAGAACTGATACCACCCATCACTGGCAATCAAAGCTCACATTGCCAGGATGCTTGGAAGCTAAAATTGATTTAATTAAATGCTTACAGCATCTATTAACAGTACCATAGATTCTTTATCACAGCAGTTATTGTGATTTTTGGAGTTTGCTCCTTCAGGTTGAAAAGTGATTTATAGTTTTAATTAATCTTAATTTGTGTGCTTAGGAAACATTTGATAAAAAAGTTTCTGTTGCATTTAAATTTCCTTGTTATCTGCTCTGCAGTGGCATGAGTAATAGGGAGCCTAGAATAGGAATATATTGGAATGCATGAAATATTTTCAAAGAGAATGCTTTTAAAGTTCAGAGAGATATATGTCAAATGTTACTGAATCGATAAACATGTGGAGAGATTTTAGCCTCAAGAAGCTTGGAAATTAAACATTTCTTAGTACAGTATCTGTGCTAAAAATAATTAATAATAATATTAATAGTAACTACTACTATTACATTTACTGTGATAAAATACAATACCTGTGTTAAATCGAATATTTGTTTAATGATACTTATTCTGTTCTAAGGTTCAACTTTTTTTTGTAGCTTCTGAAATTTATTATGCAGGACTTTGAAATGATGCTGTGTCACAGCTTGCCTGTGCCAAAAATTGCTGCACCTCTAAACTTACATTTAATAATCTGTAAAATGTTTTTACAGCCTAGAAAGCCTCTGTGTGTTTGAATGAAAGTATCTGTATCCTCTGTGCCAATTAAACAGTGAATTTGTCAATTTAACAACAAATTCTTGTGTTGTATTGATACTTAGATAAAATGTTATTGTCCAAGGTGTGACCTAATCCAAACATCACTGAAATCAGAGATTTCCACAGGCTGCAGGAGAGGGTGACAAGGAGCCTTTTCCAGGCACACTTAATGATCTGTTAACATTAGGATCTCAGACTTTGCAAAGCACTCAGCACTATTATGAAAACGTGCAAAATGACAGTAGTGGGTGTTAATAAACATCTTAAGGCACCTGGGAGCTGTTCAGGGTTCAGAAATTTGCTGTGATCCAGAACTGCAGAGATGATGAGTGATGCTTTGGTTTGGGTGGTTGTTTTCTTTCCCCCCGTGTTTGATTCTGTAAGGATGTCAGGATTACTTTTGTTTGGAATGTAGGACACGGTGCAATTGCTTTTGTCACTGTCTTGCTGCACTTTTGTGTTACTAAGAGACTGTTATACTCAAATTGCCAAAGATCCAAGCGATGCCTCACAGACAGATGAAATGTTTTCACAGCTCCTGCCCTTGCTCTGCTCTCACCTGCCCTTTGGAGATAGGGATTTCTTATTTAAGAACCACATCCTTGCATTTCCTTCCACGTGTTCAGAGCAAGGAATGGAATTTATTTCCCTTGATGAGCATTCAAGACAAAACATGGTCTGATTTCTGTTTAAGGACCATGGCAGTGTGTCAGCCACAGAGCTGGGCTGGGTGTGTGGTTTGTTGTGGCCATGTAGCATTTACAGCACGGCTCTGATCTCTACAATGACATTTATCCCTCTAATAAACTGTGTATCCCTTAACTTCCTTGAGCAATTCTTTTTTTGGCAAGCTTTCTTTATAGAAATTATGAATTTACTCTTGTTTTGTTGCTCACTAGTTATGAACAACTTCCTCTTGTTTTAAGAGTCCAATCTGGAAATGCATTTTGATCTCGTACTAACAAGCTCAGTAATTGACAAACCACAGAATTGCATTGTGTTTTTCTTTTACAGAGGCAAAGGAAATTGTTCTGAAGGCACAGATTCTGGCTGGAGGGAGAGGGAAAGGTATTTTCAACAGTGGATTGAAAGGAGGAGTTCATCTAACTAAAGAGTAAGTACTTTCAATTGAAAAAATTATAAATAAATTGCTCCTTGTATAATATTTAGGCTGTTTACAATAGCTCTGGTCTGTTTCTTTTAATATTTTTCAGTAAACTAACATTTTTCCTTTGTTTGTAGCCCTAAGACTGTTGAACAGCTTGCTAAACAGATGATTGGGTACAATCTGTCAACCAAGCAAACTCCAAAGGATGGTGTGACAGTTAAAAAGGTAAGAAATTGGCCTCTTGAAAGTTGAAAACTGTTCAGCTGCAATTTTGCATTAATAAGCTGGGATGTACAACATAGATTTTTTCCCAATCCTTCTCCAATTCCTGATTGATTACATCTGATTGATAAAAAAACCCCAAAATTTTGCTTCTTCAGTTTGTGTATACATTTTGTTCATCCATTTTGGCATACCCACTGATGGAAAAATAAATTGATTTCTGCAATGTATATTGAAAGGAATCCTTTTTCATGGGCTCATCTTCCATCAAATGCATATTAAATGGTGATATAACTGCACTGTAGCATTAGCTGTACATGCTTATTGACATTCTGCTGGCAGAAATTAGATACATAGATACACAGGTTCCCTTTAGTAATAATGTTATCTGTATTTCAGTCACCCTCTGGTCTGGGCAATTGTTAATAGAGTGACAGAATCATAGAATGGTTTGAGTTGAGAGGGATCTTTAAAATTCTTTCAGTCCTACCCCCTGCAATGAGCAGGGGTATTCTCAATCAGATCAGGCTGTTCAGAGCCCCATCCAGCCTGTGCCAGTGCCTCACCACCCTCATTGTAAAAAAATTCTTTCTTATATGTAGTCAAATTCTGTCTTCTTTAGTTTAGAACCACCTTGACTGCAACAAACTCTACTAAGGAGTTTGTCCCCAACGTTATTGTAAGCCCCCTTTAAGTATTGAAAGGTTTACATGAAATTTTTTCTCAACTGAAAAAAAAAGTCTGAACAGTAGATTCTTTCTACTTTTTGCAGGTACAGACTAAAATATGTTCATGGTAGTGGTTGAGGTACCAAATGAACATGGGAGTTCATTTTCCAAGGATGGTGCTTTCTGCAAGGCACCAAGATTCACTTCAGCATAAATTATTTGCTCTGTATTGGCCTAAATAAGAAAAGCAAAGATTCAGCAAGATTCTCCTTCAAATCAGTAAAATTCTGTGAGTGAGGAAATCCTGGCAATTTCCTATCTGCTGTATCTGTTTTTATCTCTTGCTTTGTTTTACTGAGCAAGAATCCTCATACAGGTGAATAGTCAAGAGCTACACTCTGTCTGATGCCAGGAAATAATTTGGCAGGAGCTGTAGGAACTGCAGTTCACATTTAATATCCTGTGCACAGCTTGGTGTATTAACATAGGAGGGGAAGGAACACCTGTCTGGAAAGATCCTGCCTAATGAGGGCTGGAGGAAGATGTTCAGGCAGCTCTGCTCTTGGGGAGCCAGGAGGGCAGATTACCATCACTCCTCAGGGTTGTTCTTAGAAAGAAATACTATATATTAACATAGGAGACTCAGTTTTACCATTAAGGTATGTCTCTCAGAGATCCTGCTAATACTAAGATTGTAAGAAAGTTTATATCTTTTCCATATTAAGGCACTCTGCTTGGGAAAACTAAAATTAGTATTGTAAAAGCAGCTTTCTTTTACAAGTTCTTTGTTTTTATTCTTTGGCCCTACTTGGCTTGCCTTGAATACATCCATACAGGAATTTTTGTCTGAGTGCAAGCCTGTTCATCACTGACAGATTCAGTTCTGAAAAAGAAACTACTAATTTTCTTTTAAATTGATAGAAATGGAAGAAAAGTATGAATGTTGGGGTTTTTTTACATGGGTTATTAAAATTATTTATATCAGGATGAGTTTTGTGCCCTGTAGCTGTAGAATATTTCACGTGTGGTTCTTTTCTCCCCCTCCACATGTTTGTGTGAATGAACAGTGGGCAAGACAAAGCAGCTGGGGCAGAGGTGAAGTTTGCACTACTGAACTTCAGATATTTATTTTGGTGGTGCAGGATTGTGTATAGCCATGAGAGACTGTGGATTTTTCCTTTGCTGTAGAGTTCCAGGGAAATTGGTATTTTAATGTTTATGCATGATAAACCAATGTGATGCTTTTCACTGGGAGAAGCTGATAATCTGCTGTCATAGACTTTCATTCTGATTATAGAGTTGGCTTTTAAAAGTATGTTGGCTTTTAACTAGTATGTTTTATAATTTTTGGTGTTGAGTTCTTGATTCTTAGTAATTAATGGTAAGAGCATACACTCTGCTTTAAATTAATTCATTTTGTAGCAGTTTGCCCAATGTTATGCTTATTAGGTAGTGAAGAAAGCATGTTTAAAATTATGCAGTAGTTCATCAAAAAACTATTTCCTAGCAAAATTATGTCTTTTTAAAAAGAATTTCTCATTTACAAAGTTAGCTCACGTTGGGATCTTCAAGGTAGTTAGAGGAGCTGAGGAGTTTGGCTTTGTGGTGTCAGGACTACAAAATCAAATACTGACATTTTAATCAAGGGGCAAACTACAGGAATATTATTAAACATAAATTTAGATATGTCTGAGATATCATTTATTGCAGTGGGAACTTTGAGCACTGAAAATAGCAGGCAGACTCTTTGGGCTTCCTCAGGACAGTGGGGAAGATGAGAACAAAATCACTGGCATTCTTTGTTTTATTTCAAGGCATGTGCTTTCTCTCTGCATGTATTTAAGAGTTTGTGTTCTACAGGTACTTAAAGAAAATTGCATTTCAGGAAGAAAAGGCATGCTTTTAGGGTTTGTGATTTTTAAACTTTTCAGTGTTTTGGAAAGTTTGTGTGGTTTAAAATACTCCTATGTTTTTAAAAAAATAAGTAATAAGCATTTTGCAGAAGGAAAAATAGTTATTATGTCACTTTCTGTGGAGCAATCAATGAGCTAGTGTCAAGTCAGGGAGTGGAAGTCACGTACCTTTTACATGTATTTGTAAGGAAAGTATAAAAGGTAAAAATTTTCTGCAATTAAAATAATTGTGAAACAGAAAATGGTGATTTCAGCCTGTGCACCTGCTACAGAATTTTAAGTGTGTTTGTGTCTCTTCAGATGGATGTTTCTTAAATTGATAGCAATCTCTTCAATTCCCTCATAACTTGGAACCTGTTCTACAAGTTTACATAAAATCCTCCTATGGCAGTTTGGAATTTGGAGAGCCTGGCTATCTGTGGTGACAGTCTTCTCTTATCATGACAACCTGAGAATTCACTACCTGTCTTTTCTCTCCAAGCAATAGCAGAATGAACATTTTGCATATTTGATTCTGTTTAAAAAAGGTGTTACACTTACCCTCATGACATTAGATGTGTGACTTAAACTTTTAGGTAAGGATCTGTTACAGAGAAGGAAAGCTTGAAGTTGTCAGGAAGTTTTAATGAAAACTGATTTCCCCCCAGGACATTTTAAATATAAATACGATAAGGTAAACAGATAATGATGTGTCATATTCTTTATCAAAAGCAAAACAGACAAAATGTGAGAAGAGTCAACAGTCTGTAGATTCAATTTCACTGTTCTTAACTGTTCATCAGTGTGTTTGCATTAGTTCTGTTGTGTGAGTGATAGGTAGACTTAAATGATATTTAAAGACCTGGAACATCAATTTCCCTGGCTGTGCTCTGCATCAAACAGGAAAGTTACTTTGTTGGGAGAAATTAGAGATATTTCACAATCTGATAATTTTTGCTCCAAGGTTGCCTATGCAAAATAGACTCTCAGTATTAAGACTGAAGTATCTGATGATGTTAACATTGTTAATTAGCTACAGTGAGGACAATCACTCTGGCTGGAAGTCACAGTTGAAGATACCTGATTTAATAATGTTAGTTCCACCTGCTGTGCCTGCAAATGTATTCCTCTAAACTTGTTGAGTGTATTCCCATCCTAAGTCTGGCCCTGACCCTGAGCTCTGTGGAAACTGTCTGAACAGCTCTGACAAGATCCAGTAGGACCAGTTGGTTTTATCTGAATTATGTCTAAAGCAACTGACTCCCATTTTTCAGATACATTGATGCAGGATATCTAAGAAGGTGAAAACATGGATGCAGGTAAAAATAGTAGCAAATCAAGGATGCTTTCCCTACCCTTGCTTGTTAATTTGACAAATCTTGGCAAGTAGCCAAGCTGTGTCTCTGAAGTTGTTTTTTAGCATCCCTCTGTAGTAGACTAAAATAGGCAGATGCTTTTAAGTAGTACAGTAGTTTTCTGCTTTCTTGTTTCTCTCCTTCACCCTGGCTTTCTTTGCTTTCCTTTTGAACAGTCGCTTATTTGAACTATTCCTTTACATCCCCCTCTGTTGTGTGAATAAAGCAAGGTAAAAGTAGCAGGAAACAAAATTACTATAAAGCAAATTTCTTCCAAGTCAAAAAGACCATAAAGAAATTTCATATTTCCTTCAATTTTGAGCACTGGTGGCTTTATTTGATTCCTTGTTTCTTACTTTTTTTTTCTTCTTCTTCTCTACTACCTACTGCCTGGCAGAAAGTCCTTTCCCTACATTCTTTCTTATGTACTCTGGAATAGGCTGTCAAAAATGCAACTTGGTGAAAGTATAGTGCATCTTTCTTGTTTATAGTCCTTGAACTATGAAAACCCCAGGAATACTCATTTGATGGAGCACCTTGTGCCAGGTAGGCAAAGTTTTAAGGCTGCAGGTATAAAAATGCCTCTTGGATCTGCTGACTGAGAGGAGGAATTTCTCCTTGTGGTATATTCAGTGATGGTCACTGTCTGCAGTCATTGTTCAAAACTGTCACTTCATAAACACACCGTGTTAGAAAGATGTTACCACTTAATCCTTCTTAATTATTTAATATTTGGGAAGTGATTTTCCTGATTCCCACCACTTCCATTGAAATATGGGTAATAGTGGCTCTCTTAAGGAAGAATATAATGCTAATTAAAACACTGAGGTGGCTGCTTCACTTTCAGATTGAACAGCAAGACTGTAGTGCAGAGCAGAACTAGTGTCTTTGCAACTTTGATTATGGCATCTGTTAGGATCACAGGCAACAATTATTAATGATCATATGCAGATCCTTTCCTAAAATTAAAAATATTTGGGGAAATTTAGTATTCTTATAGCAGAGCAGTTGTGTGAGTCCTTTGCAAGTGTAAAACTACTCAGCCTCTGAAATTGCTTCAATAGCTATTGTTTAGCTATTGCAAAAATGGACAGTCCAGGTGAAGAGAGAGGTACAATCATTGTAATACTAAAATGGAAAGGACCTTGTCTTGTTTTTGGGAGGAGGGAAAAATTGCAGCAAAGACTTTATATGGCCCAATTTCTGTCACTTTTAATGTATTACTTTTAGATTCCAAATGTGGGATTTAAATCACCTTTCTGTTTGTGCTGTGGTGTCTGTCAGATACTGGTATAAAATGGCTCTGTAGCTTTTTGTAATAAATAGAAAGCTGTAGCTCTTTGGAAAAATAAATATCTGTGTTTCTAGGTAGTGCCAGTATCTGAAGGACACACACCTGCCTGACTCTAAACTGAAAGTAAAAAGCTGGATGGCAGAATTACCTGTAAACCCATTTTCTTAGGAAATGCTTGAGCAGAGCAGTAATTCAGTGCAGAGATGACAAGGGTTGGGTGACCTTTGGTCAGAATAAGAGAGAGAATTTAATCCTGAGGATTTGCTGATGAGGAACAGTGCTGCTGTGAGATGCATCCAAAAGCCCATGTCCCAGTCCTCCTATCTCTGTGATCTGCACCCTGACTCAGGTCTTTCTGGGGACAAGAATTATTGTCTTGGCAATCAAGAATTACCCCAAATTATTGGGATAAAAAGGTCATACAGAGGTCTGCAGTATGGATACAGCAGCAGCTCTTGGAAAACCCCAGCACTGAAGTTTTCCTGGTTCATACTACTGGCTGCATCCCCAGTGAGAAGAGCAGAATTAGAGGAGTCTCTTAGTTAAGGAGAGAGCATTTCTTGGGATAAAGGACACAGGGTTGTAGTTCTGTAGTAAAAGCAGTGAAACCAATGTTTATTTTCAGGACAGCAACTATCCAACTGCTGCATTTTAAGGCAAACCAGAAAGACCAGTCAGAACCATTGATGTTTTCTTTTCTTCCCTCTGCCCATTTCTAGGTGATGGTTGCAGAAGCACTGGATATTTCCAGGGAAACATACTTTGCAATTCTGATGGACAGAGCCTGCAATGGACCTGTCATGGTTGGCAGTCCACAGGGTGGTGTGGACATTGAAGAAGTTGCAGTAACTAGCCCAGAACTTATCTTTAAGGTATTGAAATAATGTTTTACAATAACAATTTTCCTTGCAGGTTATCCAAAAGAATATTTTCCCCCTTTCTCCTCCCATTTTTCCTTCTTCCATGTAAGAAGAAGACAGGAAGAACCATAAAAATAGTGTTTAATCCAATACAGGATCTTACCTGTCATCTAGTAAATGAAGCATATTTAACATCTGATTTTACTAGAATTTTTCAATTAGGAAAATATCTTAAATCTGGCTGTTATGTGATATGTTAAACTTCATATCTGAAATGTTTCATGACTGAGTTTCACTTTCAGGAAGGTACAAAGTTTTTTCGCAAGTGGGTTGGTGCCAATATATTTATTGCTTCTGTGGCTGTTTTTCTCTAATTGACAGAGTTGTTAATTATTTTTTTGTACCTGCAAGACTTTTGCATCTGAAATACAACTGTTGTAATTACTTTCTTAATGATGACTACACTGAAGTATTTTTTAAGTTATTGTGGCAATATAGTGAGTAGACCAGCTATTCAGCTGAAAAAATAATTGATACAATCAAGTATAATTATTCAAAAAATTGTAAAAATATTTAATGGACATTTAAAAATTAGATAAACTTCACAGTGTTACTGGGCAGTGACACTCATTGCCTTGAAAATATTCCAGAATATGTCATAAAAATTAACAGACTAAATATTCGTCAATGCCATCTGTACAGTAATTAAAAGTGAAAACTGGTGTCACATTGTCTTGTCAGCGTGCCACCCTGAAGAATTATATATTTTTTTGGAAGGACTGTTTCATAGTCAGTGTGGTAATTATAACATCCCCTATAGGCAGCTGCTATAAGTCTGGGGGAGCCTTGGCAAACAGCCAGCCTTTAATTACTAATTTGCACATGTATACTAAGTGTTTTCCTTTTGAAGTTCTGAACCTCCATTCTGATGGAATATTTAGTTGTATTTATGCATGTTACTGTTGCAGGAGGAAATAGATATTTTTGAAGGCATAAAGGATCGTCAGGCATTGCAGATGGCAAAAAATCTGGGATTCCAAGGACCTTTGCAGCAGAAGGTAACTTGACTCCTCTCCCTGGGTTTAGGCTGAAGACTTTTTAGCCCAGTTCTATGTTTTGTGTTCCAAAAGGCCAAGTGTCCATTAAATCAGGATCATTTTTGACATTCTGAATACTAAATTGCACCTATGTAATTGTCATTAGGTTTAGCATTTTGAGTAATCTCCTAGTTTTAAAGTGTGAGTCCCTAATCTTTGAGGCAGTCAATGGCAATGTGCTGTCCCACCTTGTGGGATTCCTTTGCTTTCATTGGAATTCCACTGGAGCTCTGTGAATGGCATGGGGAGAGCTGTTTAGGGAATCTGGCCCTTAATACAGGGAGAAGTACAAGTGTTTCTGGCTTTGTGATTGAAACCTTTTAAAATTTATTTATTCTTCAACTGGAAAATCAAAGGCTGCCAATATGTTGTATTTTCAGTATCTCTTTACTATAGGTATATATATATTTTGCATATTAATATTTGCCTTTATGCATCATTTTGGAGAAAAGAAAAGAAGAGAGCTTATTTCAGCTGGCCTGGTTCTTTTCTGTAGTATCAAACTGTCATTTTTGTAGAACTCCTTTATTTTTAATTCAGCAGTTTTAATTATTTTCTATCCTAACATGCAATTAACAAATGCATAATGATTAAGTTGATTAACACACATTTGAAGATTTAGCTGTATATCTAATGAGGAGGAATGATTATGTAGAACCTTTCAACCCTTGAAGAGTTCTGGTACTTAATTAACAGCAAATATGTATGGACTTTTAAACAACACATTTAAATAATGCTGCAGGAATGCATTTCTTTCCTCATGCTGGCAACTAAAAGGAATTTACTGAAGCATAAGGACATAGTTTTTATCCAGACAAATCCTAGTATTTACTTATACATTCTCTAGTTCTAGGCTGGGATTTTCTGCTTGGAGAGACTCAGTATTTATAGACCCTGAGAAAAAGAAGCATTGCCATTAAGCTGCCTGATTCAGAGAGGTGCTGAAGGATGGAGCAGCCCTTAATAAAAGTGAAGTGATTCTGTGGCAGCAGCAGCTTTTCAGGTGGCCCAAAATCAGTGTGGGGTTCATGGGGAGCTGCCTCCCCTGTGTCACTGCTGGGAGCCTCACCCCTGTGCTCTTGGGGTGGTTTGTCAGCCTGAGGGTTTGTGCCAAGGAAACTGCTGCACATTTACAGCTGATATGTTTTTTTTTAAGTCAAATCCACTGAGAAAATGCTTCAACTGATAACTCTTGAGCAGGGAGGGCATCCTAAACATTTGTGCTGCATCCCAACTGTGACTCTGAAGAATCTTATCACAGAATCACAGAGTGGTTTGGGTTGGAAGGGACCTTAAAGACCCTCCAGCTTCAACCACCCTGCCCTGAGCAGGGGCACCTTCCACTAGATCAGGTCACCCCAAGCCTCATC
Source organism: Erithacus rubecula (assembly GCF_903797595.1). Classification (NCBI taxonomy): domain Eukaryota; kingdom Metazoa; phylum Chordata; class Aves; order Passeriformes; family Muscicapidae; genus Erithacus; species Erithacus rubecula. The sequence continues at coordinate 15,362,953 of NC_136665.1, read as the reverse complement.
CTACCTTTGAACACTTCCAGGAATGGAGACTCCACAACTTCTCTGGGCAAAACTGGGATTGGGGTTGAGTTTTTCCAGTTGAAATGTTTTCTTTTGTATGACTGACCTTGTAGGGGAAAGCTGACTTATACTTTCTTTATTCTAATCCATTTTACTTATCAGGAGAGGTGCCAAGTATTTTTGGGTTGTGCACTTCAGTTTGCTGATCAGTAATGAGAGGAAAAAATTGAGTGCTTTCTTTATTAGTGCACTTCATGTGCAAACTTATTTCAGCTAATAGGTTCACAGTGTGTAATGAACCAAAGGGATTTTTTTTTTTTAATACATGCTCATGTTGCTGTTTTTAAGTAGTTCTATTAGTGGGAAAAAGAACAAAAGACTTGGAAATTAGTAGTCAGTGGTGGTACTTTCAGGAATCAGGCATGGAGATAGATGGTGAGGGGTAATAGGGAACAAGCTATCTTATAATGAGTGAACAAGCTTCAGATGTAAGTTCTTGAAGAAAATATTTCAGATTGATATAAGAAGGAGAAATAGATATTTTTTTCTGAAGTCACCAGAGAGCACAAACTACTTTGTGGTTTCTGACTTTAGACTGATTAACATGAATGCAACTCAGATCTTGGTGTGCCAGAGAATACTTCATTATGCTGGTGCCAATTCAACTTGCCATAGTAATTGCACTGCCTATTTTATAGAAAATCTCCAGTTCATGTAGTTTTTAATGCTCATTTACTAAATGCTACACAGTATCATAATGCTACATTATAACAATGTAAGAGACTATGTGCATGTGGTTAAGAAAACAGAAATAAAAGCAGTAATTATCTAGAATTACTGTGCAATGTAATACATTAAAAATTATTGATAATGGTTTACCTTTGCCTTGAAAACATGAACTTCTATTTTTCTGTGTGGTAATTGTAAATCATTTGATCACATTTAGGCAGCAGATCAAATTAAGAAGCTGTATAATCTTTTCTTGAAAATTGATGCCACTCAGGTTGAAGTCAATCCCTTTGGTGAAACTCCAGAAGGCCAAGGTAAGAAACTGAACAAAACAAATGAATGCATTATAATTCTTTATTTATGCAAACTATAAATTAAATTGCATAGAAGGATGTAGCAGCAGCTTTGCATTAATTTCATTTTGTAATGTAATTTAAACAACATTCATAAATATTCCCTTGGCAGATTTTATATTTCAGTACCTTTTGTTGTCTCATCCAAATACTGGAAGTATTGGCTTCTACATGTTCTGCTTGGTGAGAGGCAGCAACATTTTCTGCTCATGTACAAAGTTGGGGTTTTCTTGATTCTGTTTTGTGGGGATTATTGGGGGTTTTTTGTTCGTTTGTTAATGCTGCTAGAATTACTGAGATTGTGTGGAAAGAAAGAAACTTGTTATTTTATGTTTACATTCATATGGGCAATTTAAATTATATAGTGCATGACTTGCAATCTGCTAGAGCACAGGACAAATTTCAGCTGAGAGAGGCACTTGGCTACATCCTTCAGGAGGAAAAAAGGTCACTGATCTTCCTGCACCATAACTACAGGGCTGAGGAGGTGTAAGGAGCTGAATTAGTTTTCACCTCATTATAATAGTTGGTGTTCCAGCTGAAACCTTTCCTTGCATTTGTCATTTTTGTCCAAGAAACTTGGAAAAAGGTGAAGAGGGGAGGAACTAAAGGTGACTGTGGGTTATTGAAATATGGTGAGGCTGATCCAGGGGAATCACAGCTACCTCCTCATTGTTCCATGTCAGTGGGGTGCTGAAGGCTTATTTGGTGGGTACCAAGGGGGGAAATTGATGTGCAAGTAGAGGCAAGTGAGAGAGAGGACAGTAAATTATGAAAGGAAATAAAATATGATCATTAAAGATTGGAAAGAACCCTGGTGGTCCTGGCTTTGCATCCCTGCTGGAGTTCTGTGAGGTGGCACTGTGCAAATAAAGATTTGGATAAGTTACCAAATTAGCTCTTCTGGAATGGCTGTGAATATTTATTAGACATATTTGTGCATATTTATTGAAAAGGGCTTAAGCTGAGGGATGTTCTGAGTTTCTGTGCTGTTTTCTCTGATGTTTTTCCCATGTAGTTTGCATTCAGGAAGCTGAGGAGCAGAAACAGAGTGGGTTTCAAGCTGTGAAAGCCATCTTGCTCACAGAAATGCACTAGACTCTTCCTGTGCTTATTCTTTTTTTTTTTTTTTTGCTAGCAGTTTCTCCATCTGAAATGTCTTAAGAATAAAGACAAAACAAATGGAATAATGTTTGAATAGCTCAGTGCAGCTCTTCCTAATGATAAAATATAAGTCCCTGTATGAAACCCATTATTCTTGTCAAAGTAATGGATAAGGTGGATTTATTTCTTGCTGTGTTTTTTGTCTGGATTTCCATCAGGTTGTATGTATTTCCTTGTTTAATATCTGAGCAAATTCTATGTTAACACTAGTGGGTCAGAAACCTCAAACTTCCCTTTTTTGTTGTTTGTTTTTTGTTTTGTTTGCTCTCAGTGCAAACTTGAATTGGCTGATGACAAAAATCCTACACTGCTAACAAAAATAACAGAAATACTTCATGAATACAAGTGTTGGAGCATTCTTTGATATTTGTTTGGGAGAAGAATCCATTTGTATAATCTATCGTGCATGTAACAATATGCTTTTGATAGTGAAAATGGTTTGATAAATATTAATACATGTTTTTGCTGCTACTTTGTACAGCATGGCCTTTGTTAAAGATGAATGTTCTGTAGAAATGAGTTTGTATTAATGTGGCATGGAGGATGTTTGTGTGCAAGGTAAACAGAGCTCTGAAACTGTAGTTGTACTCCAGCTTTGTGTGGGTTTAGCAATTTAAGTACCTGAAAGCTTGAAGAAGAAAAATTGTCTTATTTCATTGCTAAAAAATTTATTAAAGCAGCTCTAGTGCATTAGAAGCATGTTAGGAACTGCAGATATTTCTGCTTTGGCACATTCCCACATGATGATTGGCCAGGTAAGATCTCAACTCTTCCAAGAGATTTGTTGTACACACCCATGAACAATTTTCTGAAACATCAGTCATTGCAATGAAATTTGATTGTTTTAATTTAATCTGTTAACGGTTACAAGTTAAATATTAATTTTTTTTTACAAATCAACATCAAAAACCATACCAGGAAAACCCAATGCAAATCAAGATTATACAGCTGAGACTCTCCCACTTGTGTGAATGTTTTGTTTGCTGTTTCCTTAGGTATTTTTTCCTAACTTAAGAAACTGTATATTAAACAGACTTACATTTCCACCAAACAAGATTGTGTGTTTTGTTATTTTAATTGATGAGTATCTATAGCAAATACTAAAATTAATTGTCCTGTTAATTGTCATTGACCTCCAGATGTGTGCAATGCTCATGGACACGTGCACATGTACCATGGACATGTCCCAATGGCAATGTGAATAAAAACACCAGCAGATAAAAAAACTATTAGATTTTTATGGACACAGCATTTAAAGACACTTAAATTTGATTGGTTTGCCTTGAGAAATCAATTATGCTTAAGTCAGTAATTATAATCTGAACATAGTACAAGGGAAATTACTTGCAAAGTAATATGATAAGTATATAGTCTTACATTTACTTAGAACATTTTAATCTAATGAGGCATTTGCCTATGCAAACCCATAGAAATAATGAGTCAGAAAATAACACTCTGCAGGCATTTCTGTTACGGGTGTGTTTATGTGAATACTGTGGCTGCTAGCCAGTCCTTTGTATCTTTTTTTTAATGTAGTGAAATTTAGCAACTTCTTAATTTGTTTTTACAACCATAGTGGACGTTGATATTGATGGGAAGGTTTGTATTTACTTTATTAAATTTCTTTATTTAAAAGTAATCTTTTGGTCATTTTTCACACATTTGGCTTCAGGTTTTTTGAGCTCTTTATCGAAATAATGTGTGTATAGTTAATAACATCAGAAATTCAAACTATGGCTAAGGAAGGCACTTTGGTTTTGCTCAGCTCTGAATGTCTGCATGTTACCACACATGGCTTTGGGTTGGTGTTGCCTTTTATATCTGTTATTCTTCCAAAATATGCAAGGCACACCCTCCTGTGTCATTGCTGCAACCCACCTGTCCAAATCACAAAAAATGCTCTCATAACACACAGGAACTTTATTTGTAGCAAACACAGAAGATTTTCCTGTGTGATGTGGAGATCTTGCTGTGCCTTTTCTCAATAAAGGATTTATGGAAAACCTCTCCTTTCCTGCTGGACTCAGTGCTAGAGCTTCAGCTGCTCCTTTGTTGGAAGCAGCAGCATTCCTAAAGCAGATTCTCCTGGCTGCTGGAGTAGCTGCAGTGTTTCAGAAGCTCTGGCTGACTGTGGGTTTTTTTATTTTATTTGTTTTATTTTCTCTTCCAGTTGTTTGCTTCGATGCCAAGATAAACTTTGATGACAATGCAGAGTTTAGGCAAAAAGAAATATTTGCCATGGATGACAAGTCTGAAAGTGAGCCCATAGAGAATGAAGCTGCCAAATATGACTTAAAATATATAGGACTGGATGGAAACATTGCTTGCTTTGGTAAGAACAAATACATCCAAAAGACATTTGAAAGCACATTTACTCTTGTTCAGTGTATTGACTTTGTTTACATCTGTCATTCAGGCCATCCTTGACAGAATTTCTGTCTGTGAGTATTTCTGCAGTTTTGTCTGTCCTTCCACAAGTTTTTTGCAGGAATGAAACTAGTAATACAGTAATACAAAGCATCCGGTGCTGTCAGAGTGATGGGAGAGGAGCTTAAACAGTTTATCCTTCACATCACTATTCCCAGAAATTTTTATATCTCTTTATTTTAATAAAATCAGAAGGTTCTGCATTGCCACAATTACTATTCCAGTGCTCACACATGCTTAAAGGAAGGTGCATATCTAAGCCCTAAAAAAACCTAAATGTTGATGTGTTTCACCATATTTTGAATTATTTGTTGCATTGGTTATCCTTGAACAGCTAGTAGTATTTAGAAATAGCTATGTAACATTTTGAGCCATATTCTGGGGTTGTGCTGATACATTTGAAGCCTTTTCAGGAATCTTATCTATGTGAATTAAAGCACTTGATGTTTGCAATTGCAGTCAATGGAGCTGGACTTGCAATGGCAACGTGTGATATAATATCCCTGAATGGTGGAAAGCCAGCCAACTTCCTGGATCTGGGTGGAGGTGTCAAAGAAGCACAAGTCTATCAAGCATTCAAGCTGCTGACTGCAGATCCAAAGGTAAAAATGTTGGGTTTGGACTGGGAGCTTCTCTGTGCAGCAACAGGGCTGAGTAGGACCATGTGCCCAGAAAATCCCAGATCATGGTGAGAACACTGAGGGTGAGTTCCTAAAGGACTGATCTGGGAGGAAAATTAATTCAATGTGAGCCACTGGACAGACTGTTCAGTTCTGGTGAGTTGTGAGTGGGAGCTTTCTCAAGGCAGTTCAACACAGAAGTGCAGGTGTGCTGATGCTGGGCATTGCAGTGCTGAACTCAGAACATCTCCCTCCTAGGATGGAATCTGTGAGACTCAGATGCTTAAAATATCATTCCTAATGGTGTCGTGCCACAGCAGACTGAGGAGAAAAATGGGAAAATTAAGCAAATAGCTAATTCTAAGGGCTGATTTGTACACTTTTAACTCAAGGTTTCCAAAATATCTGACTCTGCACTGCAGGATAATCTGTATTTAATTAACATTCCCAGGCTGGAATCATAGCCTGGAACATTCTGACGCTTCCTTCTGCAGATGGAGCTGCAGTTGCTCTTTTCTTTTTTGAACAAGAGGAGAAGACATTAGTCTGTGTGTACTGAGTAGAAGTTATTTCTGGAGATGTGTGTTGAGGTCATTGGTCCCCTCTGCAGACAGAGCTGGAGAATCTGCTGGGAGAATATTGATCAGGAGTGGGCTTTGGAGCAATGCCAGCTGCCCATCCTGCCAGCATGGAGTTCTGCCTTTGAGTGCAGCCAGGACTTCATTGCTGCTGATATTTTTACTAATGGAAATCTGTCAGAGGGCTTTGATCATCTTTCTGCACCTAAGCATCACAGCTGAAGTCCCTATTTCAACATATTTCTTCTTTTTGTGGATCTGGCTTCATCTCCTAATTTATCTCACGTTTTCTGTGATTCCAGTCATTTTCCTCATGTTCATTGTGATTTGATACTAGCTTCTAAATGCCACCTTCCTGTGGCAGTTACATTGCTGTAATTGTGTGCTCTGTGCAGCACTAAGAGACAAAATGTTGAAGCTTTTCAAATAGAGGTGGATATTGTTTGCAGCAAAATTTCAAGGCAAAATTAGGAAGAAAATTTACTGTATAAAATAAGCTCAGGTCAACTTCATCTTGTAAGCTCTTTGCAGTGTTAACTCTCCCTGCATATTTTTTAAGCACCTGTTACCTTGATGTCTCTAGTGTTTGTTGTGTGAGTTGAGTTGCTCTGCAGTGCATGCTTCATGTGATAATCTGGGTTTGCCTGAGCTGTAATTTAGTTCTGAAACTCCTGTTAGTGGTGGAGAAGCAGGTGCAGTAAAGTTTCAGATACACAACTTAGCTGGTGATTATCACTGTGCTAAGTAGTTTCTACTGTCTGCTGCAGCACAAACAGCAGGTATTAATTTTGGTGATGAAGCTTACTGAGTTTAAACAATTTTAAAACAAAAGGGCATCCTAGTAGCTCTCAGCTATAGAACATCTGCATGCCCAGAATTTGACTTGTAGTTATATTCTTCTATTAGACATTCTGCTTATATGTTACTGCTTAACTATTTCTAACTGCATCCACCAGGGCTGGAGAAGCTCTGCTGCTGAGAGAATGCAAAAAAGGACCATGGAAAGGACCTGGATTAGGCATTTGTGCTGGGGCTGTGCCATTCCTGGCTGAAGAGGCAGAAGGCAAAACATTTCATGTTCATTCTGTTCAGAAAATATAGCAAATATCTATTATTTCATCTCCTGACACACTATGTCCATTAGTTCGCCAATATATAATCAGAAAACTAAAATAAATTCTCTTTTTTCTTAACTAGTGGTAGGGTTTCAGTCCCAAGAGTCTCTGTGGCTAATGCAGCACTCACAGGTTGTATCTGGTCAGTCATTTCCCTGTGGCCTTGCACTTGATGCCCACATGGTTTGATAAGATAAAAATTTATTCTTGGGAACTGAGATTCAGTTAATTTTTGTAAATATCTGAATTTTTGGAGTCTAAAGAAATAAATTTAAAAACTGTTTTAAGGGCTATAACATGGAGAATTGCAGTTTTTTAGTTGTGCTGGCAGAGTTAAGGACATTGCAGGAGATCAAATCTTCCAGATGGAAAGATTCAAGTGCACTTTGAAAAAGATCTCTTTTTCTCTCTTTAGCTGTCTTTAAAATTTGTATCAAAGCAAAGAAAAACCCTAAAAAAACCAACACCAAACAAACCAAACAACCACACAAACCCTCATCACCCCCAGACAAACAAAATAAACAAATCAAGGTATGCCACGATTTGATTTAGGGAAGCTGAGGATATTATTTTTGGGAAAAGTGAAGATCTGGGCTGCTTTGCTGCTGGTTTAATCTGTTGGCTGTCAGTGTCTGTAATTCTTGGGGGAAAAAAAAAAAAAAAAAAGTGTGAAGGTTTTTGTTGCAGAAGGTAATCCAGTGGCTTTTGGATGGAAATGCTGTCCCTGGAGCTAGTGACCCTTTTTACACTCTGCTGGTCTTGTTTGCTATCTGCCATATCCAATACTTCCTAGGTTAGACAGGTCATTGCAATGGTTCTGAATTCCTTTCTGTTCACTGTCTAAATTCCAATTGCTTTTTTTTATTTCTTTCTTCTTTTCTTTTCCTTCTTCCTGCCTGTCTTGTTTCTATAAGTTTGTGCTGTGCATCTGCTCTGGCAGGAAATGTACAGTCTTCCCTGCTTTTAGATACTAGCAGGAAAGGGAAAGATGGCTCAATTCTGGCAGCTCAAGCTGCTGGGAGACACTGCAGGAGCTTCATTTATCCCCCTTTGTCCCACAGTGAAGTGGAAGTGGTTGTTTCTTTTGGTGTTTCTGAGGTTCTGAGTGGTGCCTGGCTCTCTCCTGGATGTGTGAATTCCTGCTTCAGGCATCCCCACAAAGTCCTCATCCCTGAGCACTCACATCCTTGCCAAGCTCCATAGGTGCTTGTTTTTGTTCATGCTGAGGACCTGGTTACTATATGATGACTGTTCATAGGATTCAACAAGGTTTTTTGGAAAGGCTAAAGCTGAAAAAATATCTGCTCCCTGATGGATCTCCATGGGCTTAGGGGAATCTTGTCCCTGGCACCTCCTCCTTGACTGGCCCTGCTGTCTGCAGGGCTGTTCCTCTCCTGTTCTCCTCTCTCCAGCTGCTGTTTTGCAGTTTTCTGTGCCCTTCCTAACTCTGTTATCCCAGAGGTGATGCCACTGTCCCTGATGGCTTCAGGCTCCATTTCAGAGTGGTGCCATTGGCTCCATCAGACATGGAGAAGCTCCTGGCATCCTCACAGAGGCCTTCACTTATCCCCTGCTGCCAGAATCTGGACTCAGAAACCCATGCAAAAGCCAACCAAGCTGTGAGCAGGTTTGTTTTACCATCAGCACACTCTAGCCCTGATCTTAGCAGTGGACTCCTGTTAGAAAGTGTCACTGAAACACAGGCAGTTAAATGCCAACATGGTTTGGCTTTTGTTCTTTTTCTTCTTTTCCCACTAAAGTTCCTTTAAAAACCTTTTTTTAAGCCTGTCATTGATGATATGACTAAATACTCACCAAATCAATTGATGTTAACAACTGTTAGCTTGTTATTTAGGCAAAATGCTATTGACAGAAAGACAAATATTTCTCAGGAAAAAATATTCCATATTGACCTCTATTAGTTCATATTCAGGGAATAATTTACACCCAAGACTTTAGGTTTTTTTCTTCTGCAATTATCTAGTCCAAATTCAGATTATTGTCTTAATTATATGGAATAAATCATTGTTGTCACCTTGCTTTGCCTGTTTGTGTTCAGATGATCTCTGTGCCCACCACATAATTGGCACTGATGAGTCTCACTGTTGTTTGTCAGGCAGAGGTTTTGGGACTTTTGTTTTCCAGGCATCTGAGAGAGTGACCAGAAATCTGAAATAGGATATCATTAAGCCATAACTTTGCAATTCACTTCTTTTCCAGCTGTGTTTGGTGTGAAAGTAACACAGTTTATATGTCATTATTATACAAGACATTTTTATCACCAGTTTATCCTTTTGGCTTCAGGGATTTTTAGTATTAGCTTTCTGAACATTTGCAGTCTGTTATGTGGAAACAGAAGGGATAACATTATAGTAAATGGAAGAAATTGGGATATTCTTTTCTTAGATTTCAGAAATAAAAGTAATGTTGCCATGTATAATGTATTTGGTCTTTATTTTGGGTAATTAATTTAAAATTGAGTGAACTAGTTCAGGTCAGACCATTTAAAACATCTCCAAGCATTCAGGCACATTGGGGTGTGGTAACTATATTTGTGTGTTTTTAGACTGTTTGCTCTCACTCTACAACTTTAAACAGTGACCTGCTCAAGGGGGAAAGTTTTAAAAACACAAGAATTCCAAATGCCCCATTGCTGTGATAGGGAATTTCCTCATGGTTAGAGCATAAGCAGGCTGTGGACAATTCACTGCATTTAACTGATTGTCAGCAGTGGATTTCTCAGTGTTACAATACTGCAAACCCATAAATCAGTAGGAACAGATAACCTTCCTCATCATACATGCATCCTATCAGTGTGCATATAATTTTGGAGAAAAAAGGGAAATAAATTGTCAGATTTTGTGTCATTTCAGATAATGTAGAGGAACCCTGTTCTTACAGACTCATTAGGAATCTTTTTGCTTTCTCATTCACATATCATGTACCCTTTACACACTTCATTACCCAGCTCTTCTTCACACAGCATGAAAATTCTTTACACCTTGTGTGTTTCTCTGATTCACACAAGAGGGTGAAGCATCATTTGCTGGTTTGAGTATTCTCCAAGGCTGTAGCTGAAGAGCTGCTCTAGTGCACAAAATCTGTGTGCTGCACTGTTCCACAGGTGTGAGCTGCCAGGGCAGTGTCCACACTCTGCATGGCCCTCATGGCACTTGAATTTAGTGAATATTTTTGGAAGTTGAGGCTTTGACTGCTGTTTTTACCCCTCTGTGTGAACTGTGGGTTATAATACTCGTCTGCCATCTACAAACATTTGTTAAAGTGCTATGAAAATTATAAAAGTTATCACTGTTCCTTCACTGCTTATTACAGAGCCCTCTCCTCCTGGCAGTTTAGCACTCAGCATTGGTTTTGTAAAAGTGCAATATTAAATTTTTTAAAAGAAAATCATAATCAATAAACCTGTTGGATTTTTTGCTAGAAATTTTGACATTTCTGTAGGACATTGTCTAACCAATCATTGGAAAATTCCCCATTTTTGGAAGCTGGGTCATGCTACATCATCTCAGTATTATCTCCTATTAGCACCACAGAGGAGCCTGTTTGTCTTGAGGGGGAGTAAACAGGTAGGTGGAGACCATCTGATTTCAAATATACAGATGATCCAAGGGTTGACAGAGGAATCAGAGACAGAAAGGTGAAGGAACCTTCAGTTAACCTGAGCCCTGCCTGCAGGTCAGTGTCTGCCTCGGGCTGGAAATAAGGGTTAAGAGCAGCAAAGAGCTGTGGCTCTATAGGGTAGCTGTTCTGAAAATACTACAGCCAAAAAACCTAGTTGAGTCCTACAGCAGTTTGTTGTAGGAGTTTATAGGCTATCCAGCACCACAAGTTTTTAAGGACAAGTAATTATTTAGGAAATTTCAGGGGGAGTTGATCCTGTCTTGGAGACAGTGAATGGTCTGGAGGTTCCTTCTGTGTTCAGAGAACATCTCTAAACATAAAGCTGTGATTGATAATTTTGTAAGAGCAATAATATCTTGGTCTGGAAGTAAGATTGTTCTCATAAAATGACAGATTGTGGAGGTAGAAAAAGCTATTAGGGTACAGAAATATCTTGAAAAGCTGGGTAAAGTTCACAAAGGCATATTGTGTTTTTTGTCTCAGAAATTTGTACAAGTATTTCATCTTTAGACAATTTACTTTAGGTTTTGAATTTATAGGAGCAATTTAGGAATTTCCTAAATTTCCTAAATCACATTTTTAATTAGCTCTACATTGGTGAGAAAATACAGACTAATAGGATTCTTTTCTAATGTGCCTTTGCAGTTTTGCAGAATTAATATGAAATGACTGTTGCTTTTTTAAAGCACTTAAACTATTGAAAAGTCATTCTTTCATTTCACTGAGGCACTTTTACAGACTGATAGCATATTGACAATATTTATGAAAATGGGAGGACAATTATGCATTTAAAATGCATAATTGAATTGTCTTGATTTATAACCAAAAGTAAAATATTTTTCAAGAGCATGTGTAGTATTGAGTCCTAAGTAATTGATATGTAAATATACTTTAACGTGAATCTGCCATTATTTATGGGCACTGACAAGCTGAATGCCTTTTGGCATTTTATAGTAGGCTATAATGCATCCTAAAAACTGGATGTGAAAATAAAATTTCTAAGCAAGAAGAAAATTTGCAGTGATTTTGTAATTGCTTCCTTTGTGGCAGAATGGGGAAAAGTCACAAATGTTTTTGTAGATGGTAAATGCTGGCAAATTGGTGGAAGGGCTGTTAGGTTTGGATGGAACTTGAAGTGCTTGTGTGCTAATTATCCTCTGTGCAGTGCTGTCCCTTCTAAAGCAGGGAAAGAAGAGATGCATTTCCATTTTCCATTTCCTTGGAGCACAAGCAGCATTGCCCCCCTGAGACAGCTGCTCTGTGGACAATCAGAATTCACTTATTGCATTTTCCTGCTTCTTTGGGGGTGTGCTGGATTAGTGATCAAAGTGAGAGAGGATTTTGTTATTGCCTTTGGTTGTTATTTGGGGAGTGGAGAATGTGGATTTTCCTGGTGAGCTGGGGTGGGTGAGCCCATGGTGGGAAGTGTTTGGGAAGGACATGGGACCTGTTCTTGGAATGTCACAGCCTGTGCCACCATCTCACTCCAAACCAGGGCCTCAGATGGAAGGGGATGGATGCAGGCAGTAAATCTCCATCCTGAGCACCTCCCAGCACCTCTGACTGCCAAAGGCCTGATGCCATCTCCAAAATATGCAATAGAGTGTGCAGGTATATCTGCATGCCTTGGATTGCCCAGTTAAAGGAAATGACATGTAAAATACATCAGAAAGGTGTTTAATCCTTCACTAGGATTTCCAAATTGATTAAATTTTGAAAATTTATATGACTCATTTCACAATTAGCAAGGATAAAAAGAAGAGGTATTTTGGGAAAGTCAATTTGGTGGTTCATCTTGGTGAGATGGGTAATTTATTATGAATCTACTTTTAGATCATCCATCTAGCACACATACAGGAGAATGAAAGACAAATAATCTGATAATACAGGTAGGAAATAGTATATTAAAAGAAAAGCTGTAGATGTCCTTACCTAAACTCTTCTTTAGAGAAAATCACATTTTAATTCTCATTATTTTTAAGTGGGTGTTATGGCAGTCTAGGAAAGTGTTTGTTCTTTCAATCAAAATGAAGAAATTTAATCACCTTGCCTCCATCTGTTCCTGATAAACTGGTCCAGATGATGAAATGTGCATTTTGGGTAGTGTTTTCAGCCATTTCTGCTGGGTTAGGCACACTCTTGTGACAGTGAAATAAATAACAACTGGTTTACTTATCATTTCAGAAGCACCCTGGATGGATGGAGCACAGGTAGAAAGGACTTCATGTTTTTTCTTATTGATAGACTCAATCTGGGGAAAACAATGGTAAAACATGACAAAATGAACAAGCATTTTCCCATCATAAAATTATCTTTTAATGACAGAAGGGCCTGTCATTAGAAGATACTGCCTCGATTTTTAGAGTATGGATACATATTTTCTTTTTCTTTTTTATTTTATTAAGGGTATCATAGGGTGATGGAAAAGTTTTGGAAAAAACAAAAATTGTTGAAAATACAGCTTAATGAAAAAGGACAAAAGCTATTTCTTTTTAATCTCTTGCTTCAGGTAGGATTGAATTATTTTACAGCTTCATATTAATGCTCAGATTCAATAAGAATTCAAACCTGTTTCAAGTTTTAATATTTTATTATCTCTTATTCTGAGTGGATTGATAAAGCTGAAATAAATGAGTCTATTCACTTTTAAAGCTGAAATAAATGAGTCTATTCACTTTTAAAGCTTATAATGTACTTAAGTAGTTGGCAAATGAAGTCCACATTTACCACAAATGAGTAGCTCTTAGTCTTTTTGCTCCAGGTTTGGTTTCATCTTCTAATAAAAAACTGCCCTCTCATAGGAAGATAAACTTACTCCTGTTTCTCAAGAGAATTTGCATTTTTTGTACCTGTCACACTCAGCAGTCTCTAAAGCCAGGTGTTTTCTTTAGGGTGCTATGAAAAGTGAACACTTTATTTCTTTTAGTGTTCCTAGTTCTGATAACAACCTGCAGAAAACAGAATTTATTCTTTAAAAACACAGGAGGGGAAAACAGTCTTATACATAATATCTGTATTTAAGGAATGCATTCCCTCTCCATTATTAAAATGACAATATGGATTCCTTTCTAAAATGTGGACAGAAAACCCTTTGAATTACAGGGGAATAGTTACCTGTGGTTGTGGATGGCCAAGGAAGGGATTGCATCTGGGAGAAGGCAGCAAGGAAAACATGATCCCAGTTCCCAAGAAGTTGATTTTCCTTGGGGCTGGTAGACAACCACACATTTCAGAGAAAGAGAATTGACTCAAGGAAAACAGCTAAAAACTTAGTTTTTTTCATAATATTTTTTATGGAAAAAGATTCAACCATTTTGAGCCCAACTACTTGGAAAATTCCAACTAAAAGACAATTAGTGCCTGTATGTGGAAAGACAGGTGGGTAATGTCTGGGCAAATAGATTTTGCTGAAATTTCCGAAATTATTCAGATGTTTTCAGGAGAAAAATACCAAACATTTAAAAGATTTTTTTTCAAGCAATTAGAGGAGTTGATTAGGAATAAGGTAGCCTTACTTGTTGCACATAGTCTTAAAATTTCTTCTTGTTTGCTGGGATGGAGCAGGTATTGTACTACTTCATTTGTTCCAAATGTATTTAAAGAACATTTAACAGCTTTTGCAAAACCATTTTCACCTTGAATCTTCTGCTGTGGCTGTTGTATTCTTCTTCATTTGCATACAGATTTTACTCATCAGATTAGAGGGAAAAGAGAACTTTTTTTTTAATTCTTTCATGCAGTTTGCTGTGGTGAAGGTGAGTAAATCTGCAGGTCTGTACCTGACTGCTGCTGTGACACAACTTGTGTGCACATTTCCACAGCCTGTTTTGTATGCAGTGCTGGCTGTTGCTGTACTTTAGAAACCATTTCTAATTATTTAAGGGTAAGCCTGAGTAACCAAAGAGCTGCAGAGCACCAGATGTTCATTCCCTGGAACGTGGGGGAGAAGGAACCTCTCTTGCTGAAAAAAAAAAACCTGCTCAGGGCAGAGGAGCTGGAGCTGTTGTGGCTCCCACCATTCTCTGCCATCCTCCCCCAAATAACCCTGCAGTGCCTCCGTGCAGGAAACACAGCAATCCTGCTATCAGTGCCAGAAAATTGGATTTCTGGGTGGCTGACAGGTGAGCTGACCATGGAAGTCAGTATTCACTTCACCAGAAAAGGGAATGAAATCTGCACCTTCAGACAGGGCCCTGCTGAGAAAGTTGTCCAGCAAAAGTTGTATAAAACTCTGTCCTGTGACAGAGTGATGCCAACCCTGTGATTAAAGCAGGAACCTTTGTATAAACTGTGGATGGCACTTGTGAATGGTAGATTTGGAATTAATGGTGATAACATGGGAAAAGAGTAAAAACATCTCATTAAGAAAAGAGATTATATACATGCTTATGTGGTGCAAGTTTAAATCTAGACAAGATTAAAATTTGAAAACGCTGAGGAGTTCTTTTTTCTTAACTAAATCTTGATTAAGTCAACCTCCCAAAATATTGTTATGGTCCTGTAACAGGCAAAAAAAGAAGAATCAGTTATTGGGTAGAAATGAATGAATGTGCAGAGTCAATATTTTATAGTAGGTGGTGAAAGTTGAATGCGTGATGCCCAGCAAATCATTTGATTTAAAGGTTTGGGACTGCAATGCTTGACTTCTCATTGAAGAAATATAAAGGAGCAAATTACTATTTGCTGAAAAGTCACAGAAACCGTATCAGAATTGTTTAGTTCCTGCTGCTCCCTGGAGGTTTTCCTCTTCAACCATTGATTGAGTATGTGCTCTCTGAATTGTGAAGGATTTGCCTTTAATCAAAACTTCCATGGGGCTCTGCACAGTTGTTCTGGGATTTTTGTGTGTATTACTTTGAGGGAGTCTCAAATACATTTTTGTTTTCACTTAGTCATACAAACTGTGGGAGTAATTGAACTGAAAAGATAAAAACAATTAGAGCAAGGATGGTGCCTACATATCAGCATATTCCTTTAACTCTCTTAGTAGTGCTGAACATCTGTTGAACTTCCATAAGAAAAGCAGATGGGTTCAGCCTTGCCCCTGACCAGTGGAAGAGCTTTTTTTTTTTCCCAAATCCAAAGAAATTAAAAAAGGATTTTTTTGGGTGTGAATATGTTTTCATATTTAATGTCCTCAAAAAAAAAAAAAATTCTATCTAGAGAGAGATTTTCTGCAACTTGCTCTTATAAGGGCTAAAATGTGCTGATCTCTTCCACCCTTTGCTTGACACCTGATTTGGTATTTAATTTATTTTTCAGTCTTGCTGAGTTCAGTGTGCTTAGCACACGGCACTCCAGAGTTCTCACCATAAAAAGCTGGCCACCAAACTTCCATTATTCATAATTTACCATTTCAAGTGAAAGGAGAAAATCTGGCACAAGTTTGATTTCAGTAGAAGGTATTATTAGTATTTTGGTGCTTGTGCTGCAGTTCTGTGTGGTGAGAGAGCTTCCCTTTGTCTGAAATTGAGCAAAACCAACACAAAAATGTCCCAGCAAGCCAAGAGCAACTCCACTATTGAATTCTCAGGTGCAGCATATAAATGAAACCTTGAGTAATTCCAGTGCCAACTTCTTGGTCAAAATCTCAGCCCTGGTGTTGAATTTAATTACACAGTGGATAAAAGCATGAAGTACTTTTATGTTATTTAGGAAAATGTGACCATAATTACTAAATAGCTTTTACAATTCCCAGAACTTGGTATACAGGAATAATTGTTTATCACTCACCAAGTCCCTCATTTTCTCACTTCTTACAATCAGAAGTGCTGTAAGGCCCCAGAGTCAAAATATCACCCTTAGCAGAGGAAGATGATGTTTATCAGAAATCAGGGGAACTTGGAATCAAGCTAAGAGTGCTTCAGAGGTGGGGCTCTTCTCCCTCTCTTCAGAGAAGAGAAGGAAAACTCCAGTGAAAATGATTGTGCTGTCTCAGTTCCTTCTCTGGTTTTGATGCACTTTCACCAGCTGATTTGCTCCACAATAAAATGCTGCAAATGAATTATTGTAATATAAAAGACAATACTGCTTTGGTCAGCTCTTCCTTCTCTAAAGGTGCATTTTATATGCTAATGCAATTTTTTGGTTTCTTTGGAGAATTGTATTTGCACAAAGTGGGGATTTGTTTAGGAAGTAAAATATTCCACTCCATTTTCACACTGAGGAGAAGGGGTTGGTTGGGTTGTTGGGTTTTTTTTTGTTGTTTTTTTTTTAAGCATTTGTCAGGCCAGAACAGCTCTAGAGGCTTTAAGTAAAGTGCTGATTGCCCTGTCAATCAGGGTGCTGAGGAACTGGGAACTTCACAGATTGATGCTTGACAGAATAATTAGAAAACTGTCACTTGAAGTAACCACTCTGGTGTTCCCTAAAGAAATGTGCTGGTGCCAAATGTGTGCTGTCCAGATCTAGAGGTTAAATGTTCAGTAAGACAAAACATAGCATGTCACCAGAGAAAATTACTTCCAACATGCTGGGGAAGTGATGCTCCTCAAGTCCCTAAACAGGGACTGCACAGTTTATTGAGCTTACCTGCTCTGATCTTGCTCATGTATTCAAGAGCTTTTCAGCCCTGAACTAGGGGTTTAACTTGGTACCCACTGAGGCATTATCTAACATTTTTGATAGCAGAGGGTCTGGAAGGGTTGGAGGCAAAAGCACGTAAAGCTGTAACAATGTTTTCCAGTTCTGGAATGGTTTTAAGGCAATTCTCTAAGTATTTTTGTGTGCTTTTCACTTAAAGTAAATGGAGGCAGTTTTTTAATCAAGTTTCTTTCTTAATCCCAAATTCTTAAGGAAACTTGGATTTTTTTTTTTTTTTGTTGTTTTTTTTTTGTTTTTTTTTTTTTTTTGTTTGGGTTTGGAGACCTCTGAGGAGCACAGGACAGGGGCTGTGATATTTGTGTGCTTTGGTTTTCACTTGTGTTAGTGCCCCATGGTCTATATGGGGGCTGGGATGTCAAGGCTTCCAGGAATCAGTTGTGGAATCTCAAGCTGGAAAGATCCAATAAAGGTCTCTCCCAGGAAGTTTTTGTGCTAGAAAGCTGTTCTCCAGAATGAGCAAAGTAAATTTATGTTTTTCTACCACACTTGCATAGCCACTGAGTTTTGCCTAATTCGCAGTTTGGAGTTAATTTTAAGGTGTAAGGAGCTTTTTCAGTATATTGCCTAAATTTCTAATGGATTCTCCAAGTAGTAAATACAAAGGATAATTCAAAATTTTGATGGAAAGCAGTCACCTTTCCTATTGATAAGGAGTTTTGTAGGAAGATTTGCTTTATTTCGTCACTCCAATGCTCAAGATGACTTCATAGGTAAGAGTGGTTTCCTGGTTGCTGTTATCTGTAGGGGCTCAATCTTGAATTATGCAATTCTCCTGACAACGAAAAACTGCTTCAATGAGTTCAAATGAGTGAGCTGTAGATGCTCAGGTTGCATTTCTCAACACTCACACTGGAGCTGCTGAGACTGTGTTTGCAATGGATCTGTCAATCAGAAGTGCAAGTGTCTTTTTCTTTGAATATTACAGATACTGAAGGTCAGTGCTTCTATGGATTTAACTGAGAATAATTTTGAAATTTCAATTTTCAGAGTTGGTGATGAAATTTCAGAACTGCCATAGTGAGAGAATAAGTTTTATTTCCATGAGCAGCCAAGGTCTGATTCTTCAGTGAGATATTCCTATTATTATAAATCTGCTGGTACTTCCTCTCTTGCATAAGGTGGGATGGTAAGACAGAATCCTTCTCTGGGGCTGTGTCTGAAAGGCTCAAATTCTGCTGGAGTTGGAAATGTTGGAGTTGCTGTTGTTCCTCAGCTGCTGGCTGCCTGCAGAGTGAAGGAGCAGCTTTCTCCATGTGCATTGCACTGATTGTCCACTGGCTCAGGGCAGCTGCTGCAGCCACAGACAGAACACACATTTCAGCACAGTTTATGTTGTTTTTTTTTACCCAACCACCCTTCAGATTTCAAAGTGGTGCATAAACTAACTTTTCCCTGACATAACTTTTCACCTGCTGCATCAGTGACAAAATTGTTTCCACAGAAACTGATTTCCTCCAAAGACCAACATCAAAAAGCCAAAATCAAATAAATGGCATGAAATAGAATGTGATGGTGCAGATGCTCTATCTTTATGATTATTGTCACTCATGGGGGGAAATCCATGTAGGACATTCCTATCTCTGGCACCCGCTGGAGATGTTGTCACTTCAAGCTCACAGCAGTGAAACCTTTAGAGGCTCCCACACCATCTCCTATTAAGTTTAATTCCTTTTTTTTCCCCCTATCACACATGCCAGTTTTCCATGCATGCTTCAGACACATTTTTATCATAACAGTTTCAAACAAACTTTCCTTATCTTGCTGCTGTTCTCCAGTCCAGTGTTTTTAAAACTGTAGTGTGTCTTTCCTATCTTGAGCTACAATAATAATGTTCTCTCTTTTTTTCTTTTTAATATTTTAAAGGATTTTGTGAATTTTGATTGCATTTTTTAAATATGTGAAAAGCAAAAACCTTTATTTCCTGTCTTTTCAAATCATTCTTGTGTAGATTCTGATAAATTTGACCTGGCATAAATGCCTTAATTTTGTTCCTCTGTCAAACTTCTGTGTCTGAATAAATCTAAGAAAACATCAAAAATAATGGTGGCAGGGGTTGAAAGGGTTATAGGGAAGTGGTAAACAATTACAGTCCCTGGGAGAAGGGACATGCTGAGCATTTTGAAGTGTATAAAAGGTCTAAACATGAAGGAGGGAGTATATTTATTAAATCTTAGTAAAACCGGATCTAATAATTTTTTAAAAACAAAGAGAAGTGAATATAATTTAAAAGTAAATCCTGTCAGCAGGAGCTATAGTGTGAGACTTTGATCCTGAAATTAGCTTGGTGTGTGCCCTTCCTGATGAGGCAAGGAGTCTCCTGGGTGGGTCCTTCCCTTAGTCAGTCTGAATTTCTGTTTGCAGAGTCCTGCCAAAAATGACTTCATATTTGAAATATAGTACAAGCCATGTATCTGGAAAAGTTTAAAAGTACGTAGGCTGAAAAAGGGAAGATATTTCATGTTCTGTCACGTGTGTAAGTGGAACTCCTTGCAGGTATTTTTTGGGGTTGAATTAGTCATCTGGGCACACACACAGAAGATGGCAGGTGGTAAATGTTTCCATAGGCTGTGATATAATTCCAGATGTGATCTGGAAACAGGATCTGGCTTCAGATGTGTTCTCTCAGCATGCCCAGTTTGCAGGAGTTACTTGTACAGTTCCTCCCTCTTCTTCTGAGCCTTTGTCCTTTCCCATATGGGAATTTGTATTCCTAACACCTTCCCATTCCTCATTTATGGATTGTCCTTTCAGCCCCTGCTGGGTTTGCAGTGGCCCTTCTGAACTCAGAGCCAATGTAGGAAATGGCAGCCAAGTACATTTTATTCAACACCTTGCTGGTGGGGGAAGCAGGGACTCTGAAAAGATTAGTAATGGATTGGGAATGGTGTCATTTAGTGCCAGTGTCAGGGGCTCAGTCCATTCACTTGAGTTGGACTCAATCCATGTGGGTCCCTTACAACTCAGAATATTCTGGGAATATGTGTCTGGGTGAGGTTTGGTCAGGTTTGGGTTGTGGTTTTTATTTTTGTTGTGTCATAAAAGATTGTTAAAGACTCCCCAGCTCTTCTTGAAATTTATTCAATACTTGGAGGGAAAGTCAGTGTCAAAGCATCAGCATCCAAGGCTGAAGGGTGCCAAGATTGGGGTCCCAGAGTAGCTTTGTGGAGATCAGAGTTTGTCAATCTCTAGGACAGAGCCATGACACAGACTTGCCCACACTCTTTTCCTTTGGTTTGCATTGGATATTACCTTATTTCAAGTTAATGTTTTCAAGTTAATCTTTTTGTTTGTAGCTTTTATAGCAGAAAGGAAGTGATACATTTCTGTCTATGCCTATTAATTTTCTATCCTTATTTCCTGGTCAGCACACACCACATTTCTGCCTTATCTTAAAAGCAAGACCTTGCTGGTGCTGGAGTAAATATTCTAATTGAATCCCTCCAGTTGGCACTCTAATAGCTTGTCAAGTTGCTCACATTTGACAGCCAGCCCTGCTGCCTTCACAACTAATGCTCGTTGAGTGCCAATATAAATGAGCATGATAATAGTCTGATATTATGTCTAGTCTTTTTCTAAATTTAATGTCAACATTTTTCTGACTCTGTTGTGGTGTGGTGTTTCCCTCAAAGAAAATGATTGAGGAACAATGAAATCTTGATGTGTTTGTCATATGACACTGAACCCTACAAAGAATTTTTCATTTTCTTGTGAACATCAGAGTTGTGAACACTTTGTAAAACATATCCAATTAGCTAGAGCATTACAATAAGGAAAGAATGTAAAACTTGGTGTCCATTTAAAAGAATAAGAGAAAGGGAAAGAAAAGGGTGAAGAAAGGCTACCCTTTAGATGATTGAAGGGCTGCCTAGATCAAATGTGTCTAAATTAGATACATTTGTACAATTGACCTGAATGAATATAGATTATGTGATTGATGATGTCACTATTTAAAGACAGACTTGGGGAGTTTTGCCATTTTTGATGGCTTGTTGGCATTCAGGAACAATAGAGGAAATCATTTGTCATGGCATTTTAAAAGACTAATAAATGGTGTGGAGGAAAGGTGATGAGTTGTGATGGTTGTGAGGGTGCTCAGCCCTGGCACAGGTTGCCAGAGAAGCTGTGGCTGTCCCTGAATCCCTGGAAGTGTCCAAGGCCAGGCTGGACACTTGGATTAACCCAGGATAGTGGAAGGTGTCCCTGCCCCTGGCAGGGTCCCAGGCACTAGTCAAGCATTTAAGTCCCTCTGACCCAAAGCATTCAGTGATTAGATGATTTTTACATGTTGTACCACTTCAGTGTGCAAAATTATGTACAGGGAGGTGCTGAGTTTAACAGCCTCTGGGGAGAGTTTTGTTGTAATTGCTTATGTTGAAGTATGGAGTAGAAACCTGGGCTGAAATGAGGATCTCTCCATCCTCATCCTACAGTAGAACTTTTCCTTTCCTTATGAAGTTTAACCTAAACAAGTAAAGAATGAAAGGGAAAAGTTCTCTGGAGGTGGCAGTACTGTCCCAAGTTACCCAACAGCCAGGGGCAAAGCTGTGTTAAAACCAGGTTTGACCTGAGTTGTGCAATTCCACATCCTCCACTGCAGTCTCCTGCTGGGCTGAGCTGAGGAGAACACACATTTATAGAGGTGACAAAGACATGCTGCCTGAAGAAGGCTTGGTATCCACATTTTGGCAGGAAAGGAGATGTTATTTATTAATGCCCAAAACAGATGCAAATAAACACAAATAAATGCTAGTCTTTGAGGAGAATCCCTGTAAAATGAAGTCACTTTCATCTCATCTGTCTACTTTGTTGAAATAGAGGTCTGTGAAGAGAAAAAGGTTACTTTTTGAGATTTAGTGCCCTGAAAATTTACAGGCTTGATGCTTAAGCAGTAATAAGTGAAGCATTAAGGCATTTCTTGTGGATTAATGACTGGCTGGGAGGAGTTGATGGTTTGAAGAATAGCTGAGGACCATTAACCTCCACTGGTCATTAATCTTCAAAGGCTGCCTTGAATACTGAGGTCATTATTGCTATGGAAAATAAATATTTGAGGAGGGGGAGAGAGGAAGAATTATACGGATTTCTAAAATATATGGTTTGAATGGTTTAGTAGCTCTCCTTCTATTATATGTCAATGTAGGTGGACAGTCACTGATATTATTACTCTACAGGATTGATAATAGTTTTTAATTTTCACTGCTGAGGTTGCTTTTATTCACTAATTCAACTGTAAAATTCATAACATCAGGATAAATACAGTTGTAGAAATGTGCCTGTAGGGTGTGTACAGCTGTGTGGCCAGAGAACTGGCCATGTAATGGAGCTTCTAACATTTTTTCATGTTTAAAGATGTCATGGCTTCCATTAAAACCTTTGTGCTGCAGCCCCTTCCCCTGTTCAGGCACATGATGGGTACATGCCTGTGTGTTACTTCCCTCCCACAGGATGTACCTTTCCTTGATTTAAGTTCTCAGCAATGTTATTCTCAGCAGTTCTTCACAGAATAACATGATGTAGCATTTCATTTACTGCAAGTCAGCTTTGCTGTGTGGGTGAAAGAGCTCAGAGTGGCCTGTGTACCTCAAATATAAGTGAAAATCAGCTGGCAGTCCTGCTGCTGTTCACAATTCCTTGCCTTCAGCTGCAGGACAGAGAACAGTGACACCTGGAAGAGTGGATGCACATTTGCAGTCTCATCTGGAAATGGTTCTTTCCAGCAACCTCCCAAATGCACTGCTTTTATGGGCTCTGTCCCAAATTCAGCACATGAGGAGTGATTGTGCTATTAAAGGGGAAATGTCAGATGAAGATCAGCTCATTTTTATCTTTGTTAGGGTTACAAAACAAAATTCATGAGCAAATTCATGAGCAAAGCATTTGGGGCAGGGGGTTCTTCCTTTCTTTGCTCTATTTAGCACAGCTTTCCATATATCCTTAATTTATTTTCCAGACTGAACTTCCTGCTCTTATGTCCTGCCATCAAAATGTGCTGTGAAGGGAGTAGCTGATGGATATTCTGATGATCAGCCACCCTGTTACTCTAGAGTTAAAACAAATTCCTATCAGTAATAGGCCAAAAATGTTGAGGTACATGGAGGTTATACAACCCCAAATCTATATATGCTCCTTGAGACAGATTGGAAGATTAAGAAAGACCTTTAAGATCATCTAGTCTGACTCCTACAAACATTTGACCAAAAATCTCTGCCTTGAGGTCAGAGTTCTGTGATTGAATTAGCATATGTCTATTTTAGAAGAAATTCTCAATCTTCATTGTTACTTTAGGCAGATACCACATCTATTCCTGAAGCTTTTCCATAGTTAACCTACTGTAGTATGTTTTTACCTTAGCTATCTCCTGTCAAAAGTTACTCTGTGGTGTTCCACTCACTGGTATAATTGAATGAGTTTCTTAAATGAGTTTTTGATATTCTGAGTAACTCCTCTGACTCCATTTTCTTGCCAAAAATCTGAGAATGTGAGACTTAAATGGAATTCTAAGAGGAGAAAAGAGTGAGACAACCATTGCTTTGTAGTCCTCGTATTTTGCACAGGAAGGAGAATCCAGAAAGAAACTTCATGTAGATAGCAACAGCAAAATTAAAGTAAAGACTTCCTTAATAGCTGTGCATAATATCAAATTGGAAAGTGTGACAAAGATGCTGAAAGTCCTTTTTCTGGTTCACTTTGTAAAATCTGCCTTTTCCTACTAAAACATTTTAAATGGGAGACTTTACCTCAAGTGAAAGATGAATTAATCAATTTAAGCCTAAGGCAAGACAAGGTATATGTCAAGTTACAAGTTTTTGGTGAAAAGCTGTCTGCTGCTGGGGTTGATGTGTGCAAGTTGCATAGCAAGCTATGCAATGGAATTGAAAATTTAGGAATAAATACGTGTCTGGTGTTGAAAAGTGAATGAAACAGACTTGCACTGACACTTAGTGCTCCCAGGAAAGACTTTTTCTTGTAGGAATGAAAAATTAATGAGAAACAGGCGACAACTGCAGCATCATGTTATACTGGAAAGTGCTACCTGTAGCTTTTTCATAATTGGGAAACCAAAATAGCTATCCAGAAATCAATACAATGGGGTTTGTTTCTTTGAGGGTTTGTACACATTTAAGTCTTTACCATTTGCAGCTGTGTGCAGTGTTTGAACAGTGTCCTTGCATTTTTTTTTCTACTTATTTTTTGAATGGACAAATGTCAAGAATGTTTTAGAAGAATGCTTACAAATGCTTGTTATACAGGAAGGCCTGAAAATAACCTGTGAGTGAAGTAAAAACCCAAACATTGTAGTGACATCCACATTCAGCAATATACAGGCTGAGCTATTGCATCATTCTCTGCTTTAAAACAGTTTGTCCTGCCTACATTGCAACCAATGACTGTAGCTAAATGTAGATCCTGACCTAGGAATTGTATAGTTTGTGATTTAACAATAAGCAAATTCTTGTTTGGCTGTAAAATGTTTGAATTAATTCCAGTTTGTTCCTCCCATGAAGAATTATTAACTGTGAGCATTCACAGCTCTGCCATTGCATGGGTTTGTGGAGTTCATTTGTCAAATAAGAAATGTGGGGCATGAAGTAGGGCTGTAATTCCTCAGTGTTGGGTGTGGTGGAAGGATTTGGGCAGACTCAAGAAGGACTTGCTGGGTTTTGATTTCAAAGCCTGAAGAGTGGGTGATTATTTCAGAAGCAGCTTTGTAACTTGTGTGTGAATTTTGTACCAGAGGGAGAGCAGCAAGCTCTCAGTGTAGAACTGCTGTGGCATTTTCTGTGTTCTCCAGAAGTGATTTTCACAGCTGCAGCCATAAGAGAAAATCAGGGATATTGGATTTGCTGAAGTCCTGGTAATCAAAGCCTAGCAGGTAATAATAGAGGCTGGCTATGATGGTGATTAACTGAACCATAGTTGTTTTGCAGGAAGGGAGATTTTATGGAAACTTGAAGTCCAGGCCAGAAAATAACTGAGGTCATGACATTGAATGAGGGCTCTTTGTAAGTCAGTGCAAAAAAAAGTGGCCAGTTTGAGGTGTAGTATTTAGACCAAGAATCCAAACATCCTGGTGAAAGTAGCTGTCATGTCCTTGGGATTGCCTTGGCAATTTGCATTAAAGGGTGATGTTGGCTCAGCCTCCTGTGAAACACCAATTCTGTGAGTTTGTTGTACTCCAAGTGCCTGTCCTTGAAGGAAAAGAATGCAGAATCAATAAACACAGGACACAAGCTAAAATATTGCCAATTTGGATCAGAATAGTCATCTCTGCTGGTTATTGTATCTCTGCTTATAACCTTTAACAGATGGCTAATTAAAAGAGAAGGGTTAAAGAAACCCCTGAAGGGGCAATTATGAACCAGAAATAGAATATTCAAATTTCCTGAAATTTATTTTTTTAATTTACTAAAATGTTGCGTTGACTTTTCAATTATAAAATCCATATGCTTGGAGTGGTTAAGTATATTTGTAAGATGGATGTAAGTTTATAATTTAATAGCAATGGCTTATTTTAAATCGTTTCATATATCTCTGTACTTTTCATACTGGCAATTATAAAAGAATGTTGTGTTTATGAGAATGAGTGAATATATTCTTTGGACAAGGATTAATGAAATACAAATATATTTATGATGTTGGCTCTGTCAAGTACCACACCTGTTTACATTTGAATCCATTGCAATGAAGTTCTGCATGAGATTTTTTCTTACCTCTGCTGAACTAAATATTTGTAAACCTATAGAAAAATGAAGAATTTTGCATGTGTATTTTGGTGCATTGTTATCCAAACTTGATTATGTGGGCTTTGAGCAAGATTTGATTTTTTGACAGGATGAGTAAACCACTCCCATGTGCATTAATCTCACTGCTCTACTTGAGCAGAGGAATTAATTCACAGGTGAAAGAGTGCAGGAACTGGTAAATCAAATCATTTCAATATTGCTGTATTGTTGTTCCTTCTGTTTTCCATCAGCTAAAATCAGTTAATTTGCTTTCTTCAGGCCACTGATTCTATCGCTCTTCACCTTTCTAGAGAACTTTAATATTTTAATTTAATTTAATATTTTAAATTAGACTTTGAGACATTCACTGGTAGATAACTACCAAAGTGAAAACTGGCCCTTTTCATTTTGCACTTTGGTTTCCAAATCCAGCCTGTTTTATTCTTAATCTCTGGCAAAGATATTTCTCCCACATTGAGTTATTCCTTTGGCAACCTCTTGCAAAGGGTCCTTTTCTTGTGCCTTTCAATGATAATGCATGAATGGCCATTATTTACTGACACAGTTGATTCTTTATTTCTGAATTCTAAGGCCTCTTGATACATTTTTAATCAAATATTTGGGGTTTCTGATTGAAAAATCAAGAAATAATGGCTATAAAATATTTGAGTATTTATGAGAGATGTACTGTTTCAACAAGGACCTATCATGTTTTTCCAATGCTTCTCATTTCTGATTTATATCAATTTTGTCTGCAGCAGTATGTTGCCTGGAGTTGTGGCTGGTAATCATGTTTCTGAGATTTTCTGATACAAAGCACTTGCTTTGATCATGTGCTCAGGGAGGATTTTGTAACAATCTGTTTAATTCCATATGATCAGAATTATCCCAAATGAAAGAAACAATGCAGTAATCACTCTACCATTTACCTTGGCTTTAATTTGTTGATTTTTTTTTTAAGTATAATTTTTTCTTTTGCAATTTCCTAGTGTTTCACTCTTAATTTTGTAACAAAACTGAAGAGAGCATTTTTCTTCATTGATATGAGCAGCAGTTTTCACTCTGTTTAGAGATTTTCTGGTAAATTATATACAGTAGAACAGACTTAAGCACAATTTTTTTTGGACTACTTAATGAAAGTCCTTGTAGGTTTAGATAAACTTCTAATTTGGATCAAAATTGGAACTAGTCAAAAGTTTTCTAGGTCAAAGATATTTTCTAGAAACATTACTTCTGATACTTCTTAAATTTTTCATCCAGGTTATGTTTAATTCTGAAGAGAACCAGCATTCCAGGAAATGCCAAGGAACAGCCCATTGGTTTTTCTGTTAGGGACTTTTTGGGTATCTTGAAACAAAGTGTTGGAGCATTGCCCAGTTTTTTGTGGAAACAATTAAATTTGTAGGCTCGAGTCGAGGGACTAATTCAAAAGTGTTCGCCAGTTTGCAACTGGCAGAGGATTATAAATGAATGTATCTGTCAGCTGCAGACATTGGAGACAAACAACAAAGTGAAACTTTGATAATGAATGTTTTATTATCTGTTGTTATTCAAGAATCATTCTTGTTGACTCCATGGATTATAAAGTTAAATTGTTTCTCCACCTTTCCTATTTCTTTTCTCATAAAACCAAGGCAATATTGTACATGAGTTACAGGTATCTAAACAGAATCATTGATTCATAAGTTACTGTATTAAATTTCTGGAGCAATCTCACATTAAGTCTTTAAGAAATTAGGTGTTTTGTTAGTTCAAGGTTCATTATAATGAAAAAGATCTTTTTGAAGTAGGTAGCATCAATGCTGTTCTGTCTTGGCACATCTTCCATGTCCTGCACTCTGTGTGTTGTAGCTTTTTGTTTGATTATTTTACCAGCAGTTTTTTTCTGTCAAAGATGTCACTTGGTCATTATGACTGCATATTACTTTTATTCTATTTGAATGCACTGAGCTTGTAAAGACCTTGTACATTTATTTTTCCTATTGAAGTGGAGAAAAAAGCATTCAAATGCTGCTATTAGATTCAGAATCGTATTCAAGCAGCAGATTACATTTCTGGCCTATTTTGGATTAATATAATATTCCCACAAAGGATTTAGTCTTTTCCCATGAGCAATAGGGTTTCTTCTGTCTTCATATTGACTGCTAATTGTTGGCATTTCAGAAGATTAAAGTAAGGTCTTACAGGGAGTGCAATCATACAGCCTTTCAGATCTAAACATCTTGTTGATATAGAAAACAAAATAGGCTTGCAAATTATTTAAGCCTGAAATTAAATAAATTCTACTGAGTATTTTTTTAATATCTGAAACTCAGCCTTTCAAAATAAGACAGGATTTCAAGCAGTTAATTCCAGCAACAACTTTTCACAGCTCAAGAGTTACCTTATTTTTCAGAATTAGTCTTAACCCATGGCCTTTAACACTTTACCCACTCAGGCAGGCATTTTTCAATTTATAAGAGGGGTGGCATCTTAACAGTGAACATAGACAGGGAGGCCTGCAATTAATAGATAACCTGAAACAATAGTTTTAATAGCCCTTGATTGAGCCTATTTAATAAGTAAGGAGATTTTCCCACTTTAAACAAAGAATAAGAGAATGTGTGTGGGATTAGCAGTTTGCATCAGGGGAATGCCATTGTCTGGGCTGAAAAGAGCTGCACATCTGTAGATAGTTGATAATTCAGATAATTATTCATTTATGTGTAGCTGACTGTTTCATAATAAGAGGGGGTACAAGTTTGGGGGTTTATTTTTTCTGACTGGATAGGGAAATGATTAATTACAGAGCTGTATTTCGTGTCAAGTTGTGAATAAATATGTTTAGCATTCATATGGTTGTTTACAAACAGGAAACCCACACCGCTTGCCAACAGTTTGATTAAAAAAAAAAATCATTCAATTCATCACTAATTCTCTGTAGGAAAGATCTTTGCATTTGTGTAGTTGGGCATTTTATAATTAAATTCTTTTAAAACATTTTAATTAGGCAGAAGTAAACCAGAGTCCTTTTGTTTGCTCTTTGTAAACACTGGAAGGTGTCACTGAGGTGAGAGCTGCTGCAGGGTATCTTGGCTTTGAAGAGAGCTCAGCTTGAGGTTTGTAGTGTGTCCACACTGCATTGGGAGATGGCTTTATCAAATCAAATAACAAATTCAGGAAACACTTTTTCTTCTCAAGTTCCTTGACTATGTGTTGGTTCCCCAAAGCATGGTGGAACTTGATGTTGCACAAAAAAAAAAAATTTTTGAAGTTTCCCATGCAAAAAAGAACATCTGGAACAGGGACTTGGAGCAAAGCAGTTCAGTCATCACCTGGCCAGAGAGAATCCAGGCAGGAATTTCTGCTGTTGATGCTTGAAAAAAGAAAAGGTGGGAAAGTCCAGGGGAGGGCCACAAAGAGGATTTGAGTGCTGGAGCATCCCTGCTGTGAAGACACACTGGGAGAGCTGGGATTTTTCAGCCTGGAGAGGAGGAGGCTCCAGGCAGATCTCAGAGCATCTTCCAGTGCCCAGAGGGGCTCCAAGAGAGCTGGAGAGGGACTTTCTACAAGGGTGTGCAGGGACAGGACAAAGGGAATGGCTTTAAACTGAGAAATTATATTTTTTACATCAGATATAAGAAATAACCTGTTCCCTTTGAGGATGGCAAGACCCTGGCACAGGGTGTCCAGAGAAGCTGTGGCTGCCCCACCCTGGCAGTGCCCAAGGCCAGGCTGGAGGGGGCTTGGAGCTCCCTGGGACAGTGGAAGGTGTCCCTGCCATGGCTGGGGGTTGGAATGAGGCTTTAAGTTCCCTCCCATCCCAGAGCACTCTATGAATGAGGTTATGGTGGGCCATTAAAGTGTCCTGGTTAATCAGCTCTGCCATTACGGACTGTGGCTCAGCTCGAAACACACACTTGGAAATGTTTTTATTTAATCACCCTTTTATGTAATTCCTCTTTAGCCACTACTGTGCATAAGTGCTTTAAAAGTAATTAACAAAAACTGCATGCAATGCATGCATTAAACTGTTTCTGCCTGCAATAATTTCCTTGGTTATAACCATTTGCATTGTTTTCTATTGAAATACAGACTTTTAATTCACCTCTACAGTTTAGCTCAGATCACAAGTTTGTCTTGGTACTGTGTGTATTGGAAAACAAGGTGTGTTTCTCAGGTGAGGAAATATATTCTAACAATGGGAATTTTTCCTTTTTGTGGATCATCCAGCAGGAAATTAAAAAAAAAAAAAAAACACCATGTGAAGATATAAATGTGCTACTTTACTTTTATGCTCTCAAATTGTTGAATAAGTAATCTGCTTTGGATGTACTTACTCATCTGATTTTGAGATTAAAAGCTATGAGACACTGCTGGACTTGTGTGCTTAGCATTAAATATTGCCATTGAATTTTACACTATATTGAGTTTCTGAATTAATTCTAATTTGTGAGTTGCCTTTTTGTATCTTTGGAATCCTACACCAAGGAACTGCATTTAAGCTGTTGATACCAGCAGAGAATCTGAATTTAGAAGAAGTGCTGCTGAAGGCAAGTGACAGCTTTTGGCTGTGTGAAATGTGGTTGGTTGTATAACTGAGTATTTGCTGGCTATTTGTTTGTTTTCATCATGCTTAGCTTCAGGTGTTATGAGAGTGTACATTTGAGACTTGTCCTGACATATTTTTTGCAATTTCATGTGGTAGTTTTAAATCTTTATAAGCTTTTCCAGTTCTCATTGAAGTTAACAAGTCCAGCAGAGCCATTTTGTGAGATAGATATTTTCCTTGACCATCACTTGTAAAGCAAGGAAATATGGTTAACAGGGACACCTACAATTCCCTGTTCTGTACAGAACTGGAGTGAGATATAAGAAGCAGCCTGTGATTTACATGCATCTCCTGTTAATTTTAATGTGCTTGACTCCCCATGCTTGCCTTGAGCATCTCAACCTTGATTAATCTAAAGTTAAGTTCCTTTATGCTGGCTTATCTGTGATTGTTTTAGGCTCACTCCATCTGTTTCTTAATGTAGCTCTGTAACTTCTTTCACAGTTGAGATTTGCTGATTATATCACTTTGGGTTTGTGGCTAAAACATTCAGTTCTGGTTTTATTACAAGATACTTTGATAAACTTGTGAAAAGTGGATGGGAGATTATTATCGAATAATTATTTCTCTGAAGGTGATTCCCTTCTTAATGCAGAAAATAGGTGACAAAAAGTTTAGTGAAGATGAAAAAGATAGGTTAAATTATTAGGAAGACTGAAGTGACATCACTGATTTTTACTTGTCAAAGATTCAGGCCAATCTTTTGCCCCTTGCTATAAGGAAAAAATGTTAAGTTGCATTTTATGATTTTGCAAGTAGCAAGACAGTCCAAAAAATTATGTAGAACCACTTTGTCAACTCCTGAGTCATCTCATTTTGCAATAATCCAGTTCTTAGCTTAGCATTGTGGAATGTTATTACTGGTCATTAATTTTTAAACTGTCACTTCTTTTTATTTTTTATTTAAATTCCTTTATAAACCTTGCAGAAGATAAAGATCATTATCTGTCTTTCTGCAGTCCTGTCCAGAGCTGAATGTCTTTAATATATAATGCCAGAGTGAACAGCCTTTGGAAGAGGCATTTCTGGAACAGGAATTCCCACTGATGTTGAGGTGGCAGCGAGTCCTGCTGGTGACCACTGGGAAAATTGTGAGCTGCTGGGTGCTCAGGGGAGGCTGCAGGCTGAGGTTAGCAAGGTGGGAGGAGAATTTCCTAATTGTACTTGGGCTGTGTCCCATATGAGCTTGGTTTGTCCCAGGAACAAGCTCCCTCCCCTCTGGTTGAGCACCAGGGGCTGGATGAAGCAAGAGGAGGAGGACACATAAGCTCTTTTTCATGAGGACAAGATCATAGGTATTAATTTCTGTTCCCATCTTCTGATTGGGATCTGATCCTCAAAAGGATAGGAAAGAGCAAGGAATTAATTGTGTTAAAATAAAAGGAGAAGTAATCAAAACCACAAATCACTTGTCTGGTGCCACATTCCTGATTGATGCCATGTGGTAAGTGCTGAGATTAGACAGTTTTGTAATCAGTGAAACTGATAAAGGAACATATGGCTCAGACACCAACTATTTTGTGATCTAATTTGGAAAAGAGTTGCAGATATATATATATATATATATTAATTAAAGAAATGTAAGCTGTGCTTTGCTGGAAGAATATAACTGCATTGAGCAGGACTTGGGCCTGTGTTGATCTGATCTGTTTTTTCCAGCAGCAGCCAGAGGCAGGTAAAAGGGGACACAGGACAAGGACAAGTGTCTGAGGATGCTTCCTGGTGATCTCTGATACTCTTGTATTTACAAGTCTTTGGTTGTTTTCTTTCCAGGAATTTGTTGCTGCATATTCTCAACTCATATAAGCTTTTGACATTACCAATATCCTGTGGCAACATTTCTAACTATAGCTGTAGGCTGTATTTGAAAATAACAGTAAAAGGACCCCTTTTGTATTTTCACCATCTCATTACAAGAATTAAGGACTAAGAAATAAAACTACCTGGAGGCAGGTACAAAATGATTGCACCTGGTTCCATTTTTCCCTTTCTAATTACAGGCTTGGCTCTGAATCCTCCTCCTGTTTCCTTCGCTAAGATGGAAAGTTGTGGTTTATTTAGAAAATTCTGTATACAAAGCTTGTCCAGTGCCTTTATCACTCTTCTGAGTACCTTTCTGAGTTTTACTAGTTCTGCTTTGGTTTACTACATGTTAAAAGTGAGCTGATTTTTATGTGGTAGTAATTGGGAACCTAATGAGGACAGCAATTCATGTTTTTGATGACTACGATGTTACTGTAAAAGAACGTGTTTTAATTATTTGGAGATTTCAGATGTGTATATGCAGTTCAGTACCCATGACAATGCATTTTTGTACTTTAATTAAGCTTCTTGAAGTACAGAATTTCTTTTTAAAAGTTTCCATTGTCTCAGTAAGAAAAGCAGCCTGACCTAGATAAAAGTTTCTATAACGTTTCATTCTCTTCTGCATGGGGAGAAGTCAGGGGTGTTTCAAAGGTGACAAAAAGGAAGATCCCAAGTCTTCCTAGAGCACAAGAATAACTGTTCTTCATCCCTCTTCTCCCATGTGATAGGTACTTTTACTTAGTACTTTGATACCCCAAATAAATATAGTATTTGTATTTCTAAGGCTATTTCTAAAGAGGAAGTAAAGATAGGTTCTGGTGACTTTCCATTTTGGGAAACAAATTTCACTAGTGGACCTCAAACATTATTCACATCAAGATTTCAGATCTTAGTGGGAGACCTTGGCTTTTGATGATTTGGTTTTGGTTATTTCCTTGCCTGAATTATGATGTAACTCTCTGTTTGAAGGAAGGCACATTCTAGCTGGACTTAGGAGAAAGTCAAGCCAGAAGGAAGAGAGAAGGCACCTTGAGATGTCTCCAGACTGATAATATATCCATTTTGAGCTGGCTGTTGAAATAAACAGAAAGTCTTGTACAGAGAGTCATCACATCAGCAGTTCAGTTTAGTCAAGCCTTGTTGTGGATATCTGTGATTGTGCCATTTAACATTGGCTTTGGTCATTTGCCACCCACCACAGCACTCCATCCAGTGTAACTCACTCCTTGAGCAGCTCCTCTGGCAGCAGCCCACGCTGTGCATTGTGTCCTGCTCCAGCTCCATTTCATATATCCATCAAATATCCATTTAGCATATATCCATGCTCTCCTGGTGCTCCCTCTTTTGAGGAATGTTTTTAGTTCAAATGATTTAAACTTGTCTGACCTTTTTTGCCTTTTAACACACCCTAAAGGATGATGAAACTGTGCACAGAGGCACCCCAGGGCAGAACCTGTTGTTGGAAGTAACAGGGACACCTTGCTACCTCCAGTGTCACATGCTTCAATAATGATGCCACTGCTGCATTATTTTACAGAAAGCTGATTATTGCTTAGCAAAAATCTAATTGAAACTTCAGACAGTAAAAACATTAGAGAAAGTGTATGATGTGCCTCTGAGAAATTAATCTGAAGTGCAGAGACAAAATTCAGCAAATATTGGATCAATTTTTATAGACTTTGCTGTTGTGGAAGAACTACTTGCAGTCATGCTGCTGTATAAACTGCCTTGGATGAGTGGGTTTGGAGGGTGTCTATAACTTACCATTCTAATATGGAACAGTCAATAGGAGCTCCTTGAGTATTTAATGACCAGTGCACTGCTTGTGCCTAAAGAGGAGTGGTGTGGGTGCATCTTGGTTTTGCTGGATTAATATCCCCCAAATCAGGCCCAAACATGCAACTGCCCTTAGGTCTGGGTGAACAAAGAGGAATTGAAATATTGCACTCTCATCTGACACATAAGAACTGGTCATGTGTGTTTTTTTCAGTCGTGCAATGTGATTGTACAAGAAGTTGTCTTTTCCAGATTGTTCTGGAATCTACTCTGCTCATCCAGGGGTTCATCACATTGAAGCTCAGATATTTAAATGAGAGTCAGAACAAATTTATTCCAAATACCCATGATCTGGTTGAAAAGTTATCCTGCCATATTTGCACCAAAAATACAATTTTTCTGTCAACTATTTGCTGCCTTATGTCCCCAAAACAATACAATTATTCTCAAGTCCTTATTCTCAAGTATACTTCAGAATGGTACTTTGTGGTCTCAACATTTTATTTTCCCTCTCTTTATTATTTTCCCTTATTATCATAAATAAGGATTATATTAGGAGCTGGTTGTGCTTATGCCTGCATGGTTGCAGGTACTCGCCTGCTCTGCCTGGATCATGAAATGGGATTAATTAACTCTGCTCTGCATTAATGTGGGGGCTTCTGGACAGGACCTGAGTGAGGCCTGGCCAGGTGGGAGCACAGGTACAGGAAGCAGGGGATGGTTTTCAGCTTCCTAAATTATCTTAAGTTGATCCCAGACCAAGGGATGCAGGGGAATGATGGATTATTGTGATGGATGTGTTTGTGCCAGGGCTCAGGGAGGGCAGTGTGTGTCCTGCAGATGAGGAAACATTCCCAAAACAGGCTTGGTGTGAGACTTCTCACTGAAATTCATTGAAATGGAGGCTCATGAGATCACGCTGCTGCCTGCCATGATATTTTGGAGTTTGGAGGTTGTGTGTATAGAATTGGAATATTTCTGTTCCTAAAAGATGCTCTACTTAGAGCAGGGCAAAGGGATGAAGGAATGTCTCTGGGGACTCTTTCCACTGTGGTACTCTGATGTATAATTTGCTAGTCATCATTTCATCTCATACCATTAATGAGCTCTGATTCCTTAATTTTTATTTTTGTGTCACTGCTACAGAGAATTAAGACAAAATCCCACAGCAGGGATGTTCCTGGTGGTCCATTCTGGGGGGCATCATTGTATTGGAGAGCACCAGAGCTCTCCTTGCTCCAGACCCCTCCTGCCTGCCAGGTTTTCATACCCCAAGGAAGGGCCACAGCCTGGAGTCTGGTCAGTTAGCAGAGGATTGTTGCTGAATTGTTTTCAAACCAGCAAAAGCCAATAAATTCCTGTTCTAGATCCTGAATTTACTGTGAGCAGGAAGCACTGAAAACTGTAGGAGGCTGTTCCAGCACACCAGAAAATAACTTTGAAAGACTGTGGTATTTGGGACTCTTAGCATGGCACTAAAGGAGCTGCATTTCTAAAGGTTCCCCCCAGTGCCACCAGGCACTGCCCTCTCACCTGCCATCCTGGAATGGAGCTTCACATGAACAGGGAGATGTGGCAGAGCCAGTGTTTGCTCTCAGTGAGATTTGCATTGCTCAGGAACCTCCTGAATACAGACCAAAAATTAGCTTTGGACAAAATTCTTAATCTGCTTTTCCTATCTAGCAGTTGGGGTGCCCCAGACAGAAAAATCTGAATTGTACATTATACCTTGATCTGTTTTACAATAGTGCAAGACATTCAAAACTGGATTGAATCAGTATTTCTTCACCTCACTTCAAGCTTTCCTGCTCTGCTGTTTGTTGATTCAACCTCTTTAAACTTACCACTTTCAGACTTTAAAAGTTCCTTCCCAAAGAGGCAGAATGGTATTTTGCATAATTTTAATAAGGTTAAATCATATAGTTTGGCTTTAAGTAGAAAAAATAACCCTGCTGTCCTCTCCAAAGAGATTTTTATATCCCTTTTCCACATTGAATTGCACTGTCCTCTAGTGGGTGTTTTAAGCAAATGTTTTTGTGTTTATAAATCTTTCATACTGCTCAGATACAGAAAGCTTAATCTTTGTTTTCAAATGAACCATAAATGTTCTCTGATATAAAAAGATGGAGAATAAGATTAATATTTCAAAACCAAATAAGAAAAAGTTACATTTGACCTGTGGTCCAAGCTGTAATAATACAGAGATGTATAAAAATCTTTGCATCTGACTTATCTGTTGGAGTAGGATAAACAGTGAAGATGCAAGTGTGGGCATTTATTACATTTTATTACTTTGTATTGAGAATTGGATGTAATCTGTTTCTTTCACATTGAAGCAAATTTGGTAAACTATGAATGAATAAATATTGAACATCATTGGAGTAGTAGGAAGGATCAAATGCACTGCATTAGACTCAAAGTGAAGAGCAATGTATCTCATTTTACCCAGTGGTTTGTTTTTTTCTCAATATTGCTATCTACCCCTTAAAAAGCAATACCCTTCTTTTAACTGGGATCCCCTGGGATATGAGGTGTAAAACATCTCTGAAAATCAGAATGAGAATATAAAAGTTTTGCATGGCAGTGATTGTCAGGTTTCTGATGTTTGCAGGACTGGATGTCTGGATCCAGCTGTAGGTGACAGCACCTTTCCTTCCCCTCCATGGGCTGGGAATACATCTGGATTTCATTGCTTGTGTCCCAGCATCCAGCCATGTGAGCATCCCCCAGTCTGGGACACGTTTGGGTGATCTGAGATATCATCCTTCCACTGGTGTTTATCCTGTTGAAGGGAGGAAGGAAGAAACAAATGCTTCCAACTTGCTTTTCTTACTTATTTCCTGGCAATTTCATGACTTCATTTGGTAAAAGAATGTGCTTTTGTAGACAAAAAATATGGCTCTCCTGACCAGAAAGACTGCTAGACACAATGCATATTTTAACCTCAAAAAATGCCTGGAGCCTCCAGGCAGGAACATTTTTGCCAGCTGGACCATGCAAAGCCACTGTCTCCCACACAGCTGTGCCCTGTGGCATCCTGGAGAGGGAAACTTGACTGATACAACCTGCTTCATAGTGTTGGGGTGCACTTCCAGCTGATGAAAGAGTCAGGAGGAGTCAATAAATTAATTCAGTTTGCTTGCAATAAAGGTGGGTTTTTTCCAGACTTCAATCAGATAAACCCTGAGCACGTTCACTGCTAGTGCAGCTTTTAATGTGCTGCAGATGCAGTTTTACTGACAGTTGCTGAATAGCTTGTTTTCATCTAAAATATGTGGATTGAACTTCAAAGTCACAATTTCCAGCAAGGTCAAAGATTATATTGGTAAATATATTTTATAACATTTATACTTCACTCTGAATGTTCATGCATCTGTGTGAAAAGATGTGTGCAAAGTCTCGAGGCATGCATGGAACACTGTGAATAATTTGAAACTGTTGCAAGTCTTTGATGCCATCAGATGAGATAATGTTGTGAAAAAAGTTTATCAAAAATACATGAGCAGAAATTAGGCACAGGAGCAGGGTTGTTTATGGGCTGGGGAGGGAGAGGGAAAGCAGGACAGCTTCTTTATGAGGCTGCCCATGTTTGGGTCATCCCCCAGTGTTGATGAAACCTCATCTAAGTTAAACTGCATCCACGTTGGGATGTCTGCTGTATGTGAGATTCAGAGTTTGCCTTTAGGAAGGACCTGTTGGTGCTGCAGCACATTGTGATGCTACACCTGGTGTAGTTGTTCTGTGGTGACAGCAAAAGTGGGAAATCAAAGAGGAACAGCAGCTTGGCAGTGTCAAGCCTTTGTCCTCTCTCTTTTTGCATGCAGAGCTGGTGTGGTGGTGCAGGCTCTCAGGTCAGCAGAGTGGAGCAGCAGCTGCAGGCAGCCAGAAATCCAGCATGGATTTAGAGATGGGCTGTGGAAAGGTGCAGTGCTTTATGGTGCTGCCTCTGTTCATCCTCGAGTGTGTGATGATCACATCTCAGCACGTCTTTTGTTAAGGCTGGGAACACTTTTAGAGATAATGATAAAAGAATATAGTAAATGTGCACACACTCTATCTGATTTTAGAAAGCAACCAGCCATGCTAAAGCTGCTTCTGCTCTACCTAAAATGCTGTTAGTTTTGTGGAACCTGGCAGCCTTGTGGATCATATTGGTGATCCAATTCTAGCAGTAATCTCCTAGCACCATTACTTTGGTTAGTACACAGCTATATTTATTTGCAGTGTGGGGCTTTTTTTGGTGCCAAACATTCAAAGCAGAATTGCAGGCTTTGTCAAGGCTGACTTTACCAAAAAGTGACTGGAAATTAAAACTATTAGTTTTGGTAGTAAAGAGACATAGATTTTACATAGATATAGCTATCCATAAATTTATCTACATTCATATATAGAAAATACTGTCTGTGTCTGCATAGCTGCTCATAGAGCACTTAGGAGCTGTGGGATTAATACCAGTATTTGCAAAGCTTTAACACCATATCTAACATGAAAACAGTGCTAGTGCAGCACTCAGTTTCTATTCCTTTGGCTTCCCAATGCTGGTGCTGGGGCCTGGGAGGCTGAGGGGTTTTACCAGCACTGGTTGTGATGTTTCCATGCCATTGTGGGTGCCCTTATTTCTCCAGAGGAATCCACAATCAGTTGCAAGGACATTCTGTGGGGATTTTACATCTGTCAGTTGTTTGCTGCATTAAAAAAGCTTGACCCGTGGATATGCTACTACCTTTTGTTTCCTTAGTAATGTTGCTGAAATACAAAGGATCATTTATAAGGCATTCTGGTAGGTAAAAATGGTTATTAGAATAATGATGGTATTTACTAACCTGTCTTGTATGCAGGCAGCTTGCCCTCTCCTTGATATGTCTAATAGTCCATAGGCATTAGATGCTGAGCATGTGGATATATAATGGTTCTGATATGCTACAGGAGGTTTGTTTTTCTTAGAGGCTTAAGTAATACAGAGATAGTGTATTCTCTGTGCACATGAAACACTGAAAGCCTCTTCATCCATCCACTGTGTCTGAATGCTAAAGTTCTTTCAGCTGGAAATGCAGGATCTAGTCAGGCTACAGAAGCATATATAAACAATGTTCACAGATTTCAGCAGAGTTAAAGTGAATCTCAGCATCATTTGAACTGATCTTCTGGCTTATTTGGAAGATTACGATAAAACCAAGATCGAATTCCCTACCTGATTCAGTTTCTTATTGATTGAATCCTTTTAGACTCCTCTCTAATTTAACAGTGTATTTTTATTAAAGCCAAGCACGCAAACATCAATTATCCAAGCTGCATCTCATTTCCTTCTTTTTTTTTTTTTTTATTTTGCTGCCAATGGATTAGAAGACATGATTAAAATTCAGCTTGAAAGCTGAAAAGCAGATCCCTAAATGAAAAAGTCTGCGCTAGGAATTAAAATATCTGTAGTGGGCATAAAATCCTCCCTCTTATCCCTGATAATGTAAACACACTTGGTTAAGTTGGTGTGTCACATGTCTGTGCAATGTCCCTGCATTAGGAGGATGTGTTAGAAAGGGTGGAGTGCTGTCTGTGGCATGTCCCACTGTTAGAATCCATCACCAGGATGTTTTAACACCAAAGGGGTTGGCATCAAGGGATCTCTGCCATAAGGGTTAATGGGGTAAGGGCTGGAAGAGCTCTGTTTTTCCTCTTAGGTTTTACTTCCTTACACCAGAAATGTTTGTGTGTGCACAAGCAATGGGAGCAAGGCAGAGAAGGGGTCTTCTGCAGTTTTACTCTTGGTAGCTAACAAAGGTAAAATAAATAACTACAATGGCATCACAAATTGAAAATCCACGAAACCCTTAACTGGTAAATGCATGCATTTAGCAAGACTATAAGGCAAAGTTATAAAGTCAATTAAATTGTATGTTCTTGTTTGACTGGGTTATAAATTTCCCTCTGGTGCCTGTGCTGTGCCTGGGATGAGGAAACCATACCATGAGCCAAACACAGGCTCCCTGAACTGGAAATGCACTGGATCATCTTTTGAGCAACCTGGTCTAGTGAAAAGTGTCCCAAAGCATTTGTTGAGATGGGTTTTTTTTATTTTCCTTTTGTACTGTGGATGGCAGTATTACTGCCTGTGCTGAACTGTGTGCGTGAGTGCACATCACAGGAGTTAATTGCCACATTCTGTCTGTGGAGAGATACAAAAGCTGATTGTGCAGAGCTGTAAACATGCATGGCCACAGGGAGTTTTCCTGGTGCTGGATGAGCCTGGCTACCTGGAGCTGGGCAGAGTGAATCCCTTCCTCTGGTGCAGTGAGTTAAGCATAATTGCAGCTGACACCGTGCACCAGTGCAATGCAGTGATATTTCATCCCTTCACACCTAATCCCTTCTTTATCCTCTCAGGTTTTGAGTCAACACAATTCTGGCAAAGCTTATTTGTGACACCCAGTGAAGCTTCTTGCAGAGCACCCCAAATGTTGTGGATTCCCAGGAACAGCAGGGCTGCATCCCTGTGGTGTCCTCCTCAACATGGTTGGGAGCCTGGAATGCGGGCTTGGGTTCATATTATGCTACCTTACCAGGAGGAAAGAAATCATATTAATATCTTTTATGTATTAATGTCTTGTATGTTGTGAAGGGCAATTTAATTGTGAATTGAGTGGAGAAATTGCAGTTTCCAGAAACTGATGAACAGCAGTTTTTTGAGGTTATCTGTTAACCTGTTGTAATGAATGCTCTTCATTACATGCTTCTCCTTGTTAATTAGAAGGGATTTTTACTCCTCTTTATCAAGTCAGGGCAAGTATATTACCTTTTCCTCTGTCATGGCTGTGATAAAGTGAAGATCCAGATTGTTTTGTGAAGTGTCCACATGAATATTTCATTGCATGTTTATCATACATTCATACCTTGTGTTTTCTGAGCTCCAACCTCTGATGATCATTCAATACATTTTAAAAATAATCAAATTTTAGATCAAGTTATCTTTATTTATATTTAAAATATAAATAAAATTTATGCCTTTAAAAAGGTAGAAATTCCTCTTTTTTTTTTGTAAATATTTTAATTATGACATTAATTACCATGCCAGTTTAGACCAAGACAATTAATCACTGCTGTACACTGGAGCAACAATAGACTCAGACTCAAGTTCTCTGAGTGCAGAGGTGAAGTTGTACTTTCCATAAATGAGAATCTGCCTGACAGAGGGGAATTGGTATCCTGGTTTGGATCTGTTACCTGTGTTTATTTAAAAAACAAAGTCAAAATGTAAACACACCTCTACTCAATTCCTCCTTGTTTTCTTTCCTACAGGTTGAAGCAATCCTTGTAAACATTTTTGGTGGGATTGTGAACTGTGCCATCATAGCCAATGGTATCACCAAAGCCTGCCAAGAGCTGGAGCTGAAAGTGCCTCTGGTGGTCAGACTGGAAGGTGAGTGCTGCTGGATTCAGACCAAATCATCCCTCAGGTTCTCCGTAATTCACTTGGAATTTCTTCTCCTAAACAGATTTGTCTCACACAATATCCAATTCTTCAGCCATAGCACAACCTGAAGTCAATAAACTCATATTTCAGCATTCAAGGTCCCTGATAGTACTGGAAGCAATGAAATTTTGCAAATGAGTTTGCCTGTAAGATTTGCAATGCAAATAGGAATTATTTTGATGCAAGTTTATGTTTACTGGAAGGTATTTCTTTTTCATATTTTTTTTTAATGACTGCAATTCCATTATTGCTAAACCTGCAGCAAAATATAGTTCTCCTAAATTTACACCAGTGCCATAATTAAAAGAAATATGTTAGAAACAGTATTTTTGAAAGAGAAATTACTGTAACACATTCCTCTGCCCAAACCCCCAATCCAGCTAAAATCCAATAAAAACCAGGAGGTTTGGTAATGGTAAGGAATATTTTTTCTTTATTGCATCCAGCATTGTTTTATAAGAAACAAAAAAGTCATAGAGAGGGGAGACAAGCACTCTTTGGCAGCTACAGACTTTAATGGCAGTGGGTGTGGAGTTCTGCCTCTAATTTTTGAGCAGTGCCCTGAAGGAGGGAGAGTTTTCTGCCATTGAGTGAAAAGTGCCTTGATTGCAATCAGCACACAACCTTGGTAAGCTGAAAATATTTCTTTTTGGCCAAGTAGGTTTGGAAAACAGAGGGATTTCTGGGTGAGTTTTAAGGGCTCTTCCTCAAAAACCATCCATATTCATGTCTGTGTGTGTATAAAGAGCATAAAATGTCCTGTCAGTCTGCATTGGTGATGAAAGGAGGAGAAGCATCCCTTTGTGGACCTGAGATGCAATACTGAGGTGGTTTTTCACACTGTGATAAAATATGTTCTGGATACATCAGGCTTTTTATTTTTCAAAAATTCCCCTCACCAGGATTGCTGAGGATGCAAACTGCCCATGGAGCCCTTTGGTTGGGGGGATGCTCCTTCTGTGTTTAAGAGAAAGCAGAGCTTTCCCCTCCCTCATTCTCAAGCTACACTGCACGTGCTGGCTTGACTTCTGCTGTGTGAGTGCAGGCAAGTTTAAATACTGTAAAATGGATTTTAGAATGAAATTGTGAAAATTTTCTTTGGATGGTGCATCACCAGTCAACACCTGAAGAGACTGAGTAAAACCTTTAATATGGATGAAGGAGAGACTGATGGATGTTGCTTAGAAGCAAAAAAGTTTCATTATATAAAATCTCATTGTTTATCAGCTCTAGGCTATGTTGTTTCACTTTTTTT
This sequence comes from Erithacus rubecula, assembly GCF_903797595.1. Taxonomy (NCBI): domain Eukaryota; kingdom Metazoa; phylum Chordata; class Aves; order Passeriformes; family Muscicapidae; genus Erithacus; species Erithacus rubecula. Next base: position 15,320,106 of record NC_136665.1, on the reverse strand, counting down.
CATAGCAAAAAACTTCTGTCTTTCACAGCTGGGAAAAAGTTTATCTGTCAGATCTGTGAGACTTCTCAGCTGTTGTAACTGCTGCTTTTTAAGTGAAGATATTGAAAAAGCCATTAGTCTTTCCTATGAACGAGATGTTTGTGTTGTGATATTTGAAACTGTTATAAAAGAAACCAGAAAGCATCTTGGTCATTTCAAACAGTCTGGTGTGTCTGGCACTGTGTGTGCTTGGCCTTTCTCCTGTAATTTTGACAATTCCATGATTGTACAGAAGAGTGAAAGCCCTGCAGAGGTGCCTGTTCTTCTTGTGCCTGTGACCTTTGAGTCATTTGCTGCTCCATCCACAGAGATCAAAGCTGAATCTTCAGTGTCAAATAAAGACTTAAATACAACATTTTTGGGTTACCATCTTCCCAGATTGCTCACTCTACCAGAGCTGTTTCTCCTAGACAGGTTGCTGACTCTGGAAATGGCAGTACCACATTTGCTTTAGGAAGCTCTCCCACAATAATACAGCAAACTCCTGCCTTTGCATAATTTTTATCTTAAAAGTTTTTTTTTAATTCCTCTTCTTATTCCTCATTTCATCTTAAACAAAGAGCTATGATATTTACAACCTTCAGATGTTGTACTTTGGAAGTGTTAGCAAGTCACTGCTGTTTTCTCTGCCTCCTTAATCACCTAACCAACCAATATATGTATGTTTGGTCCTTTTAATCTTTCCACAGAAATCAATCCCTTGGGATCCTTAATCGTCTCCATTGTTCTTTGAACTCACACCAGGTTATTTAAACTTACAAGGATTTTGAATTAATAATGAATACTGTGGAAGCAATAAAACTACCCAAGACTTTTTAAAACATCACTGATAACATTTTACAGTTCAAAAGGAGTAAAAGGAATGAGCACTCTTTTGGGTTTCCATTTTGAACATTTTCCCAGCAGAAGGTTTGTGATTATTCCCATAAATCTAACAGATTTGTGACCTGCACTTTAAAGACTCTTTGCCCACATGCACTGTACTATAAGTGTCTTGATGACTAGAGTTTTAATCACTCAAATCTGTCTTGATTTAGTAGGATTCTGTGGACAAATCTTTGTTCTCAGTTGTATAATAATTACAAGCCGTTTTACCAGTGGATAAAGAAAGGATTACTCTGCTCTTTGAAAATGGTAACTTTATAATTACATATGTTTGCTTGCCTTATCAGTAAAGAACCAGCTGAGACACAGGATTATTGTTTAAAAAGCTCATGGCCAAATGGAGAAATCACATATTCCAGATTTCATCTTCTACAGACAGAAAAGTAACTGCTGCTGGGTTTATGCAGGATTTTTTCCCTTTAAAATGCAATACACTTCAGTTAAATTTTGTGAAAACTGACTAGGAGTGCTGAAGGGAAGCCAAGCCTTGCTTCTCATTTATGTAGCTCAGAATTAGATGAAAAGAAAGACTAAAAAAGAATTGTGAATTAGATATCTTCTTCCTATACTGGAAATTTTACATCCTCTCTCTTTCAAAAATGAATTCTCTCCTCTGGTGATAGGGCAAGAAGGACTGGAAGGAATCATAACTACTTAATATGTTGAAATTCAATGGATTTTTATTCACATGTCTGAATACAAAAATGTTTATATTTTTCATTCATGTGACTAGTGACCTTGTGCGTTCCTCAAAATCTAAGATATTCTAGTATCTTCAGAAATTTTTCACACACAAGTGAAATTTTGCTCCAACTTGTGTATCTTGTCTGCAGGTATAGTTTAGTATGTGTGCCTGATTTTTTGATTTTTAGTATCCCAAATTGCCTGTCAAGAGAGAAGAATGGGATATTTTGTCATAGCAGAATGTTTTGAGTTAGCCAGATTATTTATTATATTATTCTTCTACTTGTTAGCAAATAGCAAATGTATATAACTGTGTCTTATCCCCTCATAGCTTATTTACCTGAAAAGCCAGGAATGGCATTGCAGAATCCTGCATCCTCTCTAACCATCAGCATTAAACAGTGACCATTTATTCTGTTCCTGATGGGTTTAGGGCAGTCCAAGTGAGCAAGGGAATGTAATCCAAATCCTGCATGTGGACTATGGCTGGGTGTGTTTTATTTGGTTTTCCTTCAGCCTCTCACAGAGTGTGCTGGTGTAATCTCACCACTGGCAAAGACATGCTTAGACAGAATATTTATTATTAGGATTTTTTCAGTAATGAGTTGAATACATTTGCTTTGCTACTGGTAGCAGAGATTTCAGGTCCACAGAAGTTTAAATGTGAGATTGTGTTTGCACAGACTGAGAGGTTGTTCCAGAGGTTTTCAGCAGGAGGATGTTCAGATTACAGAGCCTGAAGGTACATGCCAATAAAATTACATCTTTTCAGGTTTTCTGTGGAGCGTTGTTGACAGTAATATGTGTCAGAAGACAAAAACTTCTAATTAGAAAGCCATTCTCTTCATAGAATCCAGTTAAAAACAAACAAACAAACAAAAAAAACCACACACACACAAAACCCCCAAACAATAAAACTGCAACAACAGAAACCCCACAACCTCCAGCCCTGTGAATTTTCACCCTTTCTCAGTTGGTGAAGGGCAGATTATTCTGATAGCCTGGATATGGGATTCTGTTTACAGTTCTCTGACACCATCCAGTGGCAGGAGGTTAATGCTGGAATAGTGGGATTATTTATTTGTTTATTTTAACATCTGTTGCAACAAGCTGGTATTCTTTGTAGATTCCTAAATGTTTCCAGTGTTTTCAGAATGTTTAATTTTAAATCTTTCACCTTTGCTTTTAGCAGGCTCATTATAACTTCCATATTCTCCATGTAGCTAAAATACTTAATCACAACGAGATAAAAGGTTATCACTTAAAAAAAAGAGAATTATAGCAAAGGAAATACTTGCTGAAAAGTGTGTTTAGTTGTACAGCCTGCCTATAGAAGTGTTTTATTTAAGAAATATAAAATGTACTCATACACTTTTGACTGCAGTGAGGTTTTTTTTTTTCAGCTTTCATCATTTCATTTCCCTGCATAAACTCCCCCTCTCTTCTCAGGGGCCTGTGTTTTGTATTGATTTTGTAATGCATGTTAGACAAGTGGTGTGGAGAGCAATCAATGCAGTGCAGAGCAGATCCAATGTATTGTTCCCTCTCCAGCCTGTTAGTAAATTAATATTGGCCACTTAGTGGAGAGCAAAAGTTAGTTTTAAATACATGGCTATCACAAACAGCACAATATTTTCTTCTTGTAGGAAAATTTCTGGGAAAATTCTCCTCGTTCCATTTTTTTCCTCCTTAGAACACTTTGTCTTGTAGAATGCTATTTGAGAGATCAGTACATTCTTGACTGTTTTAAATATTATCACACTTGTATCTCAATAAAAGAGAAAAGCTTTAAGGCATGTTGGGAATCACTGTACAAATGTGAGGGACTCCAAAGAGAAGAGAACCCTGGGGATGGCTCTGCTCCCCTGTGCAGTGCTGGGCTGAAAGTAGCAGCCTCCACATTATCTTATATAGGCTACTTGCACCAAAATCAAATATTATGCTCTTTTCTTGCCCATAATATTTTTTTTTTTTTTCTGTAGAAAAAGTTCTGTGCAGTTCTGGGTGTTACTAAGCAACCAAATCCCCCTTCTGTCAAAGATTTCAGATGTCTTTGACCTTCCTACACAAACCCTACAGCATCCTCTGCACAACAGTGGGAAGCATGACCTGTTCTGCAGTGCCTTGCAGAGGGAGCAGAGGGCTCCCACTTTCCTCCTCCTGATCCTGCTTCTCCCATCACAAAGTGCTGTGGCAGGGATGTCTTTGGTCCCTTTCAGCACCAGGAGTGGGAATCCTGACTTGATGAAACAGCCTTTTGAAATGCTCTGCTTCTGTTGGTACCATTTCAGATGTTTTATGAAGTCTGCTAAAGGAAAAAGAAAGAATTTAAAGTCATCCTTTAAAAGGAGCATTCTGGAAGTTGCACAGTAAAGAGTGTGCTTCTTGCTTGGTTAATAATTAAGGGTATAATTAGTGTATAGCTCCAAATATAATTAAAATTCATTTTTCTAGGTCTAGGAATTAGAAAGTAATTAAGCATTTTGACATGGCAAATGAGCAAGGAACATGACATGGAGGAGGAGGACAGAAATTATTCTAAAGGGGATCAGCTCAGGGTGCTTGTGTTTGTGACTAGTGTGTGATCCCAAAGTGTGGATTCTGCTCCCTCAGTAGGATGTCTGACTCAGGTTCATCTGTGGTGCAGAACTTAGCAGTGATCAAAAGTGTCACTTGGCTTTGCTGGAGAAAGCTCTGGAGAATTCAGATTTTCTGTTAGTCTTAGTTGTCCAAAAAGAATGAGATAGAATAAATGGGAAAAGTGGGGAAAATGTATTTTCCTGGGATACCTTTTTCATCTTGGGATTTTTTCCTTTCCTGTGCTTTAGTCTGTTGACTGAAGCTGAGTTTTTTTCCATACAGACTGGAGCCTTTGTGCTGTGTGATCATATATCCTCCTTTAGGTGGGGTGGAAGTGGCACTCAGGGACATGGTGTATTGGTGGACTCATCAGTGCTGGGTTTCCTGTCATACTCAAAGATTTTAAGGGTCTTTTCCAACCTAAATGTTTCTGTGATTATAATACTTTAGTGCAGCAGCAGAGGAGGGATTGGTGTCATACTGAATACTTCTGGGACCTTTGTATTCCCTGTTTTTCCATATTCAGGAACAGCTTAAACCCCATTACATTTTCAGGATTACCCAAATCTTTGCCTTTCCACTTGCCCATTTTGCAGCTTTCAGTTATCACAGGTGAATTTTAGTTATTGTTGACTCACTGATCAGCTGTAGCTAATAAATACCTTAAAAAGGGCCTTGTGCATAGTCCATCAGCCAGTGCTCTTGCTGGATGACCTGCTAGGAGATTTATTCATTAATACTAATTACTAATTATAGTCAGTGTTGTTTTTTTTAGGAACAAATGTCCACGAAGCCCAGCGCATCCTGAGTGAGAGTGGACTCCCCATCACACCTGCCAGTGACCTTGAGGATGCAGCCAGGAAGGCAGTGGCAAGTGTGGCCAAAAAATAACACCTTGAAGACAATTCCCATGGAAAGTACTTGTGTTTCACCAGGCATCATTCCTGCTGTTGTTCCAGAGGATTATTTGAGTTCTCCTAAGCAGTCATCAGGCTTGGAGGACTTTATTGGAAATACATGGCCAGCCCAGGCCATGGGATTGCAAGCTGGGCTTCAGAAATTTTGCAGCTACAATCTTCAAAAGTTTGTATGTCTTTGTCTAATTTCGGTAATTTTGTTAGTCAAAACTGTGATGAGTAATACTTCACTCTCTAAAGCTGTTTTTTTGTCTCTCCTTCCAAAATTGTCACTGATAAACTCACAAAAAGACAAAATAAGTGATAATTGACTTCTGACAACAGAGTTGTTCTTTAATCAAACACTTCTAGGTCACCTATTTCACCATATTTTCATTCATGTTTTTATATTGTAAAGAGTCAACTAACTAACAGTGGGTTTATATTTTTTATGGACTTTTGCAATAATGTAAAAAGCTGTGCTTACAATCCTATTTTTTATTCAAATGAATGATGTTTATTTTCTTTCTTTTGGTAATCACTGTTTTTGCCTTAAGATGATTCTCTTTTGTTGATGCCAATGGATACCTCACAATAAGAAAAGGGTTGGAGTAGTTGGTAGTGAAAGGAATTTCCACTCTTACTGTGCCTATAAACCACTGCAATGTGATTAATTTCTTTTCTAGTTTTTGGAAATGCCCTGCTGTATTTTCAGGTGTAGCAATGCCATACAGGGGGCTCCAGGAGGATGTTTCTGCCACTAAAGAAATGGCTGCTAACTTTTTTAAATAACCTCTTTTGTGAGAATGTCACTGCTGTGAGGTTTTAAGGTAAGAAGAAAAACTGAAGCAGTTTTCTCTCAGGAGCACAGAGAATTCTTCAGCTGATTTAACTTCCAACAACCATTTCTAATTTAATTGGAATGAAACACAAATGAACTTTTCAATTTTTAAAGTATTTGACTTCTCAGGCATAGTAAAAATATGTATAAGAAAAAAATCCCTAAGTTTCAATACGTAGATATTGACCAAGATTCATTTTGATTATATGCTCTTTTGTAGCTGTCAAAATTCCAGCTGTTAGTTACACAAATCATTCATTCAGGGAACAGAAGGCAATACTAAAGATCTTGTGTAACTGAAGAACTTTGCACAAATCTCACTCTGCCCAGGAATTATGTGCTGAAAATCATCAATAAATTTGAGCAGTGAACAAATGAGGGGATATTATGATCTGGTCTCGTAAATGGGCAGAAATAAAAACATTTGTGAAATAAATTCCTAATTGTGATTTTTTGAGCAGCTCTAATCAATACTGTGTTCTGCTTAGAAAAATGTAAGTAAATTTTTCTTGACATTTCCATTAAAGCTGTTACATTCAAAATAAATTTTCTGCACTAATCTTTGGCTCTTGACACAAATAGTGCAGATAGGTTGCTATCATCAATTCCTGCAGGTTTTTCCTTCTCCATTCCTTTCTCTACATATTGCTCAAGGAAAAAATGTGTGACCATTAGAGCAGCAATAAATATGCCACTAGGTCTGTAGTTATTGACAGAATGAAGGAGAAGGGTATTGTTAGCAGCTTTCTTGAAGGTGCATAAAAGCCACACTGCTCTGAAGGAAGAAACATTTACCTCACCACAATAAATAAAAGAGTCACACTCTATTTTTTATATTTTAATACTGGAAAGAAAAGATTCTGTGGAAGAACTGTTTGTGCAATGTTGTCACACATTGTGTCCCTAACTCTGGTCTCAAAACAATCCACTGTGCATACACAATTATTATTTTGCAAAGATTAATACTGTGTACACCACTTTGTCAAATAAATGTCAAAATGAACATGTTTATTGACTTTGTCCTTTCTGTAAAGTAGAAAAATGTTTGATCTGCCTGTGCTCTTCCATTCAGCATTATATGACAGGTGGGTGAAATCAAATGCATTAGAATTAATTTCAATTGGGTGATATTGCTCTACTCCAACATATTTGCCTTTTATCTACAAATGTCAAGCATTTTATCTCTATGTATCTTTTCTTATATGTAGACCAGTGCCAGTACAAACAAGTTTTATTACTCTTAAGCCACATACAGAATGGAACAGTAAAATTTTAATTTTTCAGGTGTAATATGGAAAATTCCCTAAGCTCTGGTTTAGTATCTTTGAAGTTTTGGTATTTCACAGGCACTGGCTGTAACCAGAGGCTCACTGTGGTGGTGTGGACTGGTTTGTTTTATTTGTATGGATTAGTTCTCTCTTGTGAAAATGTGCAAAGTTGGGTTTGGTCTCCCCAGGAAAGACATTTTTAGTTGCATTTTCCCCAACAAACCAAACAGCAGCATAAGCAGTGGGTAAGTTCCAGCTAATCCCCTCTGTGAAAGCTTTAAGTGGGATTTAATTAGCCTTTAAATCTGGAAATTTCAACCTGTATTAATAAAACTCTGTAGGACAGGACACTTTGGAAGGCAAAACAGGAGGAAACTGTTCATGCTGACATTGTGTTACATCTTTAACAAGATACCTTTAAATTCTCCCAGCAAAAGTGTAACAGCTGGGAGTTGTGGAGTAATGTCCTTAACGAGCACTTAGAATCCTATTTGTCAGGGCTGTGCCTCCCTGCTCTGGGCAGAGCAGCTGGTGCCATGCAGAATTGCATGATTGGAACAGCAGGGCAGTGCCAATCAGTCACCAGGGGAGATGCCAAGCAGGGCTGGCTGCCCTGCCCTGCCCTGCCTGGTGGCCCATGTACAATAAAATCCCATGTGAAATACATGTACAAAACATCCCATGTGCAATACATGTACAATATGTACAAAACATCCCATGTGCAATACATGTGTCACATGTACAATAACATCCTCTGGTTCTTGTGGGTCATGCTGCCCTGGGTTTCTCTCATGCTGGGAGCTGAGCCCAGCACTGCCTGAGTGTGCTAAGGTTGCCCAAAACAGGACTGAGCAGCCTTGTGCACAGAGCCAGGAAATCTGTGCACAGGGCCAGGCAGTGGCCAAGCTGTGTCCTAGAGCAAGAACTGTCAACTTACAGAAATCCCCAAGCCTCCAAGGCTTAGGGCTTTATTACTTTATTACTTAATTTATTATATTATATGGTATGTAGAGTGCCAGTTCTCAGTGCCACTCTAAGCCTCAGCTGATTGTAAGGTTTCATTCCTTGTTCTTTTTGCTGTCTTTCAGGAAATTGGAGAGTCTTTTGCAGTCAAGGTCAGCTCTAGCACGGCCAAAATGGGGCAAAGATCATTGCACATTGGAATAAATGAGAGCAGTGAAAAGCCTGGGGAAGCTTGACACCCATGCTAAGGTCTGTTTCAGAGTGAGAGGTACTCTTCTGCAGGAGAAACAGTCTCCCCAAGTTCAGTGGGGACAGGACTGTTGCTGGATGCTGCAGGGAACCAGGGAAAAAGCCTTGAAGCCTTGCCATTCTCAACCTTCACAAGGATAAGAAATTATAACAATGATTATACACCTGCAGGGTGTGTGAAAGACACGTGAGTGTATTGTGGTATTGTGCAGAAAGCATGTTTTCAAAGAGGTGTTGCCTTCTTTGACCAGTGAGTCTTTTCTACTTTGTTTTGTCTCTGAGAAAGATCCCCAACCTGGGAAAGATCCAAACTGGAGCTGAGAAAAGTCAACAGCCTGTGCAAAAACCAGATTAGGTTTCTCCACGAGCCTTCAGCAGTGTCCACACAGGACAAGCAGTGAGGAGCTTTGCTGGTGAGGGACATGGAGGTCAGACTGTAGGCATGAGGTAAGCCAAGGGATGGGCTGTGAAATCATCAATGGATGTTGTTTAGAGTTAGGTGAGCATCTGTCAGGGATGGCTTAAGGAGAGTTGATTTTTGCCTCAGGGCAGAGGGATGGAGGAGGTGACCTTCCAGCCTGATTTGAGAGGATTTAATGCTTGTTGGAAAGGTTTTGTTTTCTTTTTTTATCCCTAACTTGTAGGTACAGGGAGGAGAAAGGAGGATAGATCTGGTGGATTCTTGAAAGAAACTGTTTTTAATTTAGTCACTAAGAATGATCTGCAGCTGCCAGGGAAATGAAAAGCAGATTATGCAAACTCAAGACTTTCCCTAACAATGGGAGTAGTGTTATTGCAATGCATAAAAGGCTGAGCAGAGAATTAGGGATATCTATCAACTTTAATATGTTTAATTTAAAAAGGAACAGGTTGCACCAACAATTTTTTTTCCTACTTAATGAGGCCCATTCATAAGTAGAATAACAGGATTTGCTGTCACCCAGAGGAAATCATGGCATGTGTATTTGTACTTTGGTGCAAAACTTGTGTTGATCGCAGTGATTTAAAACTTTTTCCAGCCCAGCTGCAGTCAGTTTGATGTCAGGATCCTTTCATCTGGAGACAGATGCACCCTTGGTAGAATCCTCAACACGTCTGTGTCTTTGTTCAGTCTCACAAAGTACCAGCTAAAGATTAAAAATAAAAGTATACATGGATTATTGCATGTTACTCCTCAGAGATAACTGCTGTGAGGTAAGATTTGACTTATCTGGTAGCAGATTGCAGAAGAATCTCTAGTGCATATGGGAATTTGGCCTTTTGCATTTCTGTTGTGCCTGTGTTGGTGGGTGCTGGGTAGAGCAGGGACAGTGACCATTGCACTGCTGCTCCCCATGTCCTGAGGCCAATCCCTCCTGCAGGACTGAGGGCACTGAAGAGGGAAAAGGGTTTTTGTGTGCCTTGGATGGGTGTCAGGCTGGAGACAGGACCTATGTCCATTCTGGTGTGTGGATAGACACAGGCTGCTTCCACTGAGCTCCCACATTCTCTCACATCCCATATTCTTTCACAAAGTGGCCTTGGTGGGCAGGCAGAGGGCAGAAAGCCAGGCAGCCCCCAGGACTGGGTGGGGATGGCAGGAGGATCCTCACTGGCCCTTGGGAAGGGCTCTGCTTCTCATCTCTGCCTGCAGGGAAAATCCTCCACATTAGAATTGTGATGGTTTCCCACATCTGCCCTTCTTGTGTCCTTGGAGTCCTCACACATCATCAAGAATGAGAAAGTAGGAGCAATGCCTGAGGATAATATTCCCTGGTACAGAAGATGCCTCATTCTGGACCTCCTTGTGTTTTCAAAGGTGAGGGAATATCCTGGCCCTCAATTCACAATTAAATCCATGCTGAATTTTAATGAAATCTAACAGAGATAGCCAAGCCTGGAGAGAAGGCAGCAGCTGACAGAAAGAGGCTGCTCCATGAATCAAGTGCTGCTGGGATGTGCAGCAGGATGGGATTTGGAAACTGGGACCTTTGTATTTACCAGAGCAACTCCTCTGAATGAACAGGTGGATACTAGCAGGTCATCAAGGAGGTGACAGTGACAAAGTATTGGTAAGCAAATCTGGGAAAGGAGGGCTCAGAGAGATCAAGTGTAAGAAATTTTGCATTTCTCTAGATACAGAGGTGAGAAAATGAGAAATTTGATCTTTCTATTATAATCGACATAAAGAATTGCAGGGCAGCCAAAGGCCACACAGCTAAACAAAGCTGTTCCCTTTAAGTTTATTTCAAATGTCTCTCTGCTTCAGCACTGTGTCCTTCAAGACCTTCCCTCTGTAATTGTATGTGGCAGCCTCTTTAGAGTCAGGTACTGACTGCTGCTCTGAAACAGAAACAAAAAATACCAGGCAAGAAAGGGCATTGCAGGAGTCCTTAGGAGGGATGCTGCTGCTTTGTTCCACAGACAGGGCAGGGAAGGGGGTTAGCAAATGCCACTGAGTTCAGGGGCACTGCCCTGTTTGGCTCCATGCTGAACCAGGGCCAGCACTCAGCAGCTCAATCCCTGTAATAACTCTTTTCCTTGAGCTCCCACTCAGACAGCTGACCCTGGAAGCTCAGGAATAAATGGCATTTGCTGCCCTGCTTTACCTGGCTCCTGCTTAGCCAAACAGACCTGGTGGCAGCAGCTGGGACCGGGGGTCTCCTCCCAAGGGGGTTGGAGCTGATCCCCACTGCTGTAATATCCTGGGCTGGTGGGAGCCAGCTCTGGGCACAGACCCCCCTGCAGCTGTGGAGGGACTGCTGCCCTTCAGGAGGAGCCCAGCAGGGCTGCCCCTGCCCATCCAAGGGCTCCTCCTGCCACCAGCATGGGGGAGATGGGTTTGCATGGCCAGCAACACCAGCCCTGTCTGCCCTATGGCCTGTGCTGTGCACAGACAGCTCAGACTCTGCCAGCAAGGTGTGAATCTTTGCTCTGTCACCAGCACCTGTCACAGGCCTAAAATCCTCTGACCCTGCACAGGTCCTTAGGATGTCCTGACTTGCCCCTGAATGGGTGCCAGGGAAGTGGTTTGGTGCTGGCAGCTCGGTGGAGATGTTTGGGCAAGATGAGCTGTGGATTGCTCCTCCCTTTTTTCCTTACAGTGAAGTTGGTAGGGTGATTTTCTCTCTGCCCCTTTTGCTTTTCCCATTTTTTAGGCAGGTATGGGGGAAAGGGCCTTTTAGGAATTCTGTCTGCAGTATTCCTTTCTGATGTCAACAGAAATTATTAAGGCTTGCCCAAAGAATCCAGTATTAATACAAAGTCAGACAAACTACCAATATTTCTCTTGGACTTTCTTAATCCTGTCCATTCACTGAAGTTCAGCTTCATTGATTAGCACTGCTCAGCCTAAATCTTGTATTCCTGAAGTGCTGGAAAGCCTTCAGTGCCAGAGGCTTTTTCTGCTGTTTTCCCAAGTGATTTTCCCATATTGTACAGCAGGAGGAATGTCACACGAAGATGTTAATCCCTTCTGAGCTGTGCTCTAAACAAGTATGTGCAAAACACAGGGAAAATGAAGCAATACATTATTTTGCATTTAATTTTCCATACCTATTGTCTTGCAGCCCTGGTGGAATGCTTGACATAACACATCTCCACAGCTTGTCCACTGAACATCTGCCAGTCACTCCTTACTTTCGCTTCAGAGAATACTCAGAGCAGAAAGTAAATTTTCTCAGATGTGCACAATGTGACTTGCAAAGAATAAATCTTTATCCTATGTTTTTCATGGTGGGAGCAGGACACTGCTGTTCTCATTCCAATGTTCAGAATACCAAGTGCTTCCCCATCAAGACAAAACTGTTAAGGGAAACCAGCAGAGCAGTGTCACTGTCTGCTCTCCATGTGCCCAACTCAGCCCTGGAGCTTCAATCCTATTGATTTCCTTAACAGAAGACATCTTGATTTTTATTTTTTTTTCCTCACTATCATCTGGATTACAGTCATTACAGAAATTTCAGCCCTCAAACCTGAAGGAGTCTCACTGTCATGCTCCATCTGCTGAACCTGGCTTGCTCTGCATGACAGCTGCATTGGATTTTCATGTTGGGAAGTTCCCATTTCCATGTCATGAGGCTGCCCTTTGAAAAGGGCTCCCTTTGAAGGGACACAGAGGGCTCTTGCCAGAGCAGTGCCTCCTTCTAACAGTTGGTTTCCAGGTTTCATGATTGAGCTTGAGCTTTCACACATCACAGCTTGAGTTCTTCCTCAGTTGTTCCCAGATCTTTCCAAGGTCTGGAAATGCAGCAACAGCAGGAAAGTCCAGGTTTGCAGGACTTGTATGAAGGGTTCCTTTTGATTTGGCTTGGAAAGGACCTTCAAAGATCATCCAGTCAAACCTTCCCTGCCAACCACCTTCCACTATCCTAGGTTGCTCAAAGCATCATCCAACTTGGCCTTGGACACTTCCAGGGATGGGACAGCCACAGCTACTCTGTGCCAGGGCCTCACCACCCTCACAGGGAAGAAATTCTTCCCAATAACTGATCTAAATTTACCATCTTTCTGTTTAAAACCTACACTCCCTGGTGAATAGTCCCATTTTTCTTTCCTGTAGCCTCCTTTAGGCACTGGAAGGGGCTTTTTCTTGTTCTATACAGAAATGCCATAGCATGATGAAAACTTCAGTGTGTAGGATTTTTCCATAGTCTTCACCCCTTCAATCTTCATTCAATTTTGTCTTTACCCAGAAAGAGTAAAAAAAAAAAAAAAAAAAAAAAAAAAAACAAACCAAAAAACAAAACCCAAGACTTGTCCTTGCATCCTTGGTGGTTCTGATCTGCTGGCACTGGAGGAACTCTGGGCTGGGAGCAGCTGCTCCTTGTTCCCCTGCCTTCCCTGCACTTCCAGACTGGCTGGATGCCAGCAATTAGAAACTAATTGAAAAGCTTTAAAAATCCATCTCTCTCCCATTCCTTCTGCTCTGTTTAATCCTCTCAGAATCCCAGCAGAATTCTTCACAAGGGATTTTGCACCGTGCTTGTTTTTCCTCAGAGTGTGCAGTTAAAGCAGGTGTCTCAGCAGAGAGGGGCTCTTTGGGGACCTGGAGGGACTCACTTTTCTTGCTGTTTTCCCTGCTCCTCTGTCCTCCTGGGCATTCTCTGTTTTGGCACAAACTGGGCTGGCACCTGCCTGCACAGGTGTGTCCAGGTGCAGTGCCTGCATTGATCTTGGTGCTGTGGGGATCAGGACATGGATCTGTAACACTGGCAGGAGTTTCTGTGCTTTTCCCTTACCTCCTTTTAATATTGAAATCTGTTGCTATTGATAGCCTGGGAAACTCCCAGAAGCAGGGAGAAGGTGGCTTCATCTGCTCACTGTCTTCAGGCCATTTCTGGATGCACAATACCTGGATTGTTGCATCCTTTGCCTAGCAGTGAGGAGCCCTGATCAGTGACCAGGGGAGCCAGAGATCCCCTTCTGCTTTGTCAGTCTTCCCCCTGCCCTGTAAACCATTCATTCCTTCCTATTATGATTATTCCTTGCTTACAGATGTTCATTCCCTGCATCCAGCAGGCAGTGCAGTCATCCACCCCCTCCCTGCAACTTCTCCCCTGGCTCTGCATCTCCTCCCTGCTCACCCATCTCCTGACATCCCTGCTGCTCCTCTCCAAGCATTCCAGACTGCCAGGGGAGGGTCAGGAGTGTGTTGAACCATTGTTTTCATCCTTAGCCTCTGCCAATTCCACAGAGTCAGACTCCACTATTGCTGTTACAGCTCGTGAGGGTTTTGGGAGATTTAGCCCAAGGAAGAACCTTTTGAGCACAAGCACTTAAATACCAGGAAAACAAGAAACTGCTTTGCCATTTAGACCAAGATGCCCCCTAGCAAGGGGGAAGATGTCTGGAACAGGATTTGAAAGCACAGAACAAGCACAACCACCCTGATCCTTCCTCCCCCTGCAGGATGCCTGGGATTGTGAGGAAGCAGCTTTGTCTCACTTTGCTTTTCCCTGTTTGTTCCAGTTCCCCAGCCCATTTTCCAGTGCACAACCTGTTGTCATGGGTTTAGTGCTCACCTCTGATAAAGCTCATCAAGAGATTTATGAAAGTAATGTATTAACATCATGGGCTGTCAAGTGTCAATAAGCAGAATAAAGCTCTCAGACACTGCAGTTATAGAGATCCAGCAATTAAAGCATTTGATGAAAGTATTTTATGGGGGTATATATTACCATTTGGTTCAATTATTCTGCCATTAAACATTAAGAATAATTGAACCAAATGGTGCCTGATAGAAGGAATACATCTGCTCTGATGAATTCCTGCCAAAAGGCACTTGGAATTTTAGTACAAGCATTTTGTCAACCAAGATAACAGTATTTTTCTCTCCAGCTGATAAAGCAGGGCTTTTGAATCTTATTTATGACATATAAATTGGCTAATTTGTTACCAATATCAAACAGCCCATAAGAATCAGGCAGTGTAATAGCTAACAAAATACTGACAGCTTCATCACTTGCTGACTGCATGGAGTACAATATATGCTCAATTAATAGAGAGTGCAGTTATCACAGAAACTGTGAGCAAGAGCTAATTATACAGAAGCCAATCAAAACCAGCCTAAAGCAAGGCAGAATCTATTTCAAGAAACCTGAGGTTTATTTTTTCTCCTTTTTTTTTTTTTTTTTTTTTTTTTTTTTTTTTTTTTTTTTTTTTTTTCTGATCTCAATATTTGCCCCACCTCCACAAGAGAAAAGGGAGGTGGCACCAACAGGGAGAACAGGTCAGCCAAGTTCCTGCCCATCATGGTGTGGTTCCAGTTTCCAATAGCACAGGTTCCAATTTCCATGTGAAACAGAAAATCACAGTGTTTTGCTGTTGCAATTTTGGTGGAACAAGGGTTAACCAAAACACAGCTGCATCCTTTCCCTAGGGTGTGAGAGACTTGCACCCAGTGACAGACAGGGACAATTTAAAGGAGATTTAAGAGAAAACAACATCTTGATATGTATTTTGAAAGAAATTTTGTGTTGAAGGGAGTGCCCTCTGGGAAGGGCAGCTTTTAATTATGGGATAAATACAGCACTTGGCTTGTTAAATTCCTGATGGTGTCTTAAATACTCAGTGGTTGCTAAAGTGAGAGGTCAATCTGCTGCTTTCACTGAAGCTGAAGGGAAAAAAAATCCATATGAAAACATGGATTTAATTGATTTTCTTTGGCCTTGATTTCCTGGAGCTCTCATACTTTGGGTAATGTTGGTCAGTCTTGGAAACAGACAAAAATACAAAAATCTGGAGAAATAAAAATTAAAAAAAAAATCCTACTAGAGACAAATGATGTGAAGGGCCAAGAATTTTCCATTGTTTCAGGAAGTGAGAATATTTTGAATGATCCTGATTATATTCAGCAAATTAATATTAATTCCTGACCCTGAAATTATTTGATTTCCCAACAATTGGAATTTTAATTAGAAATGTTGATCTTTTACATACCACCACATTTAGAAACCACAAAATTAAATATAACACCAGAAAACCACCAAAAAACCAAAACTAAACAAAAAAATGAACAAACAAGAAAAACCACCCCACAAAAAAAAAACCCTAAACCAGCTGATATCCATTGTCTGGGAGCCACAGGCAGCCTTCTGCTCTGTAGAGTCCTTTCCAGAATTAGGAAGCAAATTGTTTTACTCATAGGTAACTGGAAAAGGGACTTGTTTTTTTTTTTCCTCTGAGGACAATAATCTGCACTTGAAGTACTGTGGTTGAAGATTTATTTTTGCTCTGGAAGATAAATGACCATTTGGAATGGATGTTATTCACTGAAAGCTAGGAAATAACAGTTTATACTGAAACCAAAGGAATATTGTCCTGGTTTTGATTGATTCATATGATAAAACCTGAGTTCTGCTGTGGTAGAGCCAATGCCTATTTTTTTTTTCCTGGAATTTTTTGCTGTTGTGGTGGTTTTGTTTCAATAAAAAGACTTTGGATGTGTGAATTGTACTCAACATGTGATGTTACATTCTGGAAGCTGCTCTGTGTCCTTTATTGGAAAAGAAGCTGTTGGGTTCCAAGGCATTTCAGAGAGTGGTGGACTCAACATTTTTCTTTCCTCATTTATTTATTCTTTTCTTCCTAATTTTATCCTCAAGTTATTCCCTGAATTTGCTGCCTGCAGAACCCTGTAACTCACAGGCTGCATCTGTGTGTCCATGACTCTGTGCTGGGTGAAAAACAAGGTTGTTTACTCATGGAAGTGATCGATGGCTCCTGCAGCCCCAGCTCAGCACAGACATCCCAGCAGGAAACTTAAACATGTGCTCTGCTGTAAGCAGAGCTGGGAGGGAGAAGTTGTGATCCCTGAACAGCAATGGACTGGTGCTGATGGGGTTTTATTAGTTCATTTTTATCTCTGAGGGTGATGCCTTAACTTCTGAGTTTTCTGTTCTGCTTTTGTGTGATTTTTTTCCATTGTGATGGGTGATAAAGACAAAACAGTCCTATTCCAACTAGAGACTCAGGGACAGTTTCTTCAAATTTCAGGCCCTAAGCACAAACAAGAGGGCAGGCAAGGAGGATGAAATTTCACAGTTTGAGACTATTAATTTACTCCTGTGTGCAAATGGACTAAAATCTATAAAGATGTGAGATTTTGTGACCAAGCCCTCCTTTGATTCCCTCTTGGAGCCCTCCAGGCAGGGCCATGATCAGTACAGCCAGGGTGTGGCCTCTGAAGGCCTCTCAATATCAATTTTACTCCCTTTAACTCTGTGCAGCCCCTGTTCCAGCTCCTCTAGGCATCAAGGGATTTATTAAACTTTCACCCACTTGCAGCTGTATCACAGCCAGGACCTGCAGAGGAGTTTGTTGCTCACACCAGCCTGGAGGAGCACCTTGTCCCCTGGACCTGCTGTCACCCAGCACTGCTGCTTTAGGATTAGACCCTGGGGCTGTTTTTGCTGGAGACCTGACTCTGGTAAGCTGCAGCCCTGGCTTAGTGCTGGCTGATCTGACCTGCTGGGAATCCCCTCCAGAGTTTAAACTGTGCACACTCCGTGTGCTCTGGCATCCCTCAAAACTCATCCACAGGGCTCAGGGACTCTCCCAGTGAGCTGAAACCTGCTCCAGGTCCTGAGATGAGTGGGATTTGGATGGTAAATGTGGTGCTGAGTTAGCACTGCCAGCCCTGCAGGGGCTGATCCTGCTGCTCTGAGCAGCTGGAGTGGGACCAGAGCTCCTGGGCAGGGAAGGGGCTCAGCCCCTTCAGACCTGATCTCTGCTGTGCTCCTGAGCATCACCAGCACATACAAAGCTCTGTGGATGGGCCATATTGCTCATTACAAAGGCACTGGGGTGCTGCCCTCTGTTCCTGGCTCCCAGCTGGTCCCCTGGGGTACCAGGACAAAACACCTTTTTATTTCTTTGTACCTCAGTTTGCTATCTGCCAAATGACATTGGTTTCTTTTGTAAAACCCAAGGCTGAAGAGTGATATTCCTATTTACTGCTGTATGAAATTCACCATTGTTAGCTTATTCAATGCCATTTTTCCATGATTTAAAAAATACCCTTAGTGGTTGCATTTATTTTCTTCAAACCTTTAGAGCTGTGAAGCCTTTTCATTTTCTCTGACAGCTATTTAAATCCAGCTTTTTTTCAGCTGCTGGTATAAAACTTCCAAAGCAGAATAGTGTTTGCACACTAGGTTAAATAGTTATTGGATGCTCAATATCTTTGCACTTGCAAGTTCTCCAACAGAACTCCTCTAAACTCCAAAATTAGTTTTTCTCGGTCCATTTATGACTAATCACATTAATCCTCTTCTCTGGGTCTGATGCTGATAATGCAGCATTTCTGTGCTTTTTGTGAGACACAAATTGTCAGAGCAGCAGAGAATGGAATGGATAATAATGCTCCCAAGCATTCAGCCCCCTGTTGTACCTCTGCCAACAGAAATTCCAGGGTTGTTGCAATTTGCATGGGCTGTGAGGTCTGCAGTGTTGAAAGGATTGGGAAATCCTTCAGCAAAAGCAAAAACAGCTTTCCCCAAACATTTCTCCCTTGCCTGGTGCCTGGACACAGCAGCCAGCAGTGGCCAGGGCTGGCCTCAGGCTCCTCTGAGGCAAAACCAAAGGAGAGGTGAGACCATGGCTGGGTTTCCTGGGCACAGAAAGGGAAGAAGTGCTGTGGGCAGGGAGGAGAGGACTGTCAGTGTTGTGGGGGGCTCTATGACAGTTCTTTTATTCCTGTTGCAGCTCAGAGCTGGTCTGTGCAGTGTTTCATAGCTGAGCATTTGCAAAGCAGGCATTGAATTTAATTTCCTGGTTGAAAATAATATTTCACTGGCACTGGGTGCTTCCCCAGATGGGAAGAACCAGACAGGGCATTTTCCTGCCCAAACCCCAGCTCATTTATCAACCTGCAGGTGAGTCAGTGAGCCTCACTCCAAGCAGGTGTTAAAGCTTTGCTGGGTCAGAACTAATGTGAAGCTCTAAGTGCTTTCCAACAAAAAAGGAACAGAATCATTTAGTCCAGACACTCATTAGCACTGCCACTATTTGTCAAGAACATCTTGCAGCTCTCTCTGCTCCATGGTTTGCTCTGTGCATGTTTGATATTCATATTTCCATAAACATCATTTGTCCATCAAACCTCTCCCAGGGTTCAGGGCTTTGGCTGTGGGAGCTGATCCTTTGGGTTGTCTTCTCCTTCTGGGACATGAAGATGTATGTGTGATCCAGCCAAGTGCTAATCAAGGCTTGAATGACTCCCAGTGTCCCTCCCGTTCGTTTTGAGTTGGGAATATATCAACCACAGAGCAAAACAGTGTTCCTCAGCACTGTGTCACAATGATTGGTTGTATGGGTGTCACAATTCTGCAAGAAATACAGTAAGTTCTGTTCTATTGTCAGGAGTGCTGCCTCTTGGGGAGGCATTTGTAACTAAAACTGTTGCTCATTTGCAGAATCTGTAAGAAGAATGAAACCTTGACTGGAAATACACTGGAAAGCTGTCGTAATAAATTTGACATAATATGCATGACATGGATGGATAGATCATTGTTTGCCAGGCCTTGGCAAATAAAACTTCTGTTGTGGAGTCAGAATTACAGGGGGGAGAGAAACATTGTTCTACAAGGTGTGTTTCAGAGAGGAACCAGATCTGAAACAGCTATATATTTTACTTGTGCTTAAATTGAATAATAAAAAAAAGGCTTGCTCAGAAATCTTGCTGTGCCTGGGAACACACATTGCTTTTTGTGTTCTTGTGAACTTCTGAGAAAGTTTCTTACTCATAAATAGAAGCACCTGCATGTCTGTTATTTCTTTTTAATGTTATTAAAAGATATTTAAGAAGCTGGAGGGAGATACCTAAGAAAGAAAGCAGAGAATCAGTGATGTAGTGTCATACCAGGGAGAGGGTTAGAACCAGCATTTTAAATTTCACTTCAATACCTTGCTCCCATTCTAGGTGCTCTTGCAAATTCCCTGTATGTCCTTGGCAAAGTGCTCATTCTCTTTGGCCTGTGTTTTCAAAAGTCCTCTCCAGGTTTGATGTTTGCATTTCCAGCTGGGTAGTTCCTGTGTGAAATATATAAAGTTTATGCAAGAGTTCCACTTTGGAGTTTTGTACCCTAGCATTTATATGTCTGCATCTTTCAAACCAGGATTATGTCTTATTATGTGCACATGTAATTTCTAGCCCAAACCAAATCTGAACAGTTGGATGATGTATTTACAAGTGTACAAGCTCTCAGTTAAATACTGCAGTAATGGGCAAAAGGTGTGAATTGGAATATCTGGGAATTACAGCTTACAAAGACATGCTAGAATTTTGAACTTTATAGCAGAAAATAGTGATTTCCTGCTCTGAAACTTTTAGCAAAATATCCCTGGAATGCAGTAGCACTTCTGGCATGCACAGGGTTTGATTCTGAAATGTACTGTGGAATTTACATATTGCTTTTAAAAGCCACTGTGGGTCCAGCCACATCCAGACTCCATCCATGACTTCCAGCTATGAGATTTAGGGCAGAAGTTTGCCAAAGTTCTTAAGTGAACTAAGCTTCAAAGTCATCTTTAAACTGTCTGTGTCTTTTCTGGGAACAATTGCATCTCACAAGGGTGAGATGGGCTTTCAGCAGGCAGCTCTGTGTGAGCAGGGACAGCTGGAGGACAGAAAGGATTCTTCCCAGAGGAAGTACAGAAGGTATTCTTCCCAAAGGAAGGGCAGATTAATTTTGGCCCCAACAGTAAGAGATGCAAAATCTAAGCAAGCATGGAAATTGCCCTCATTAAACAGCAAAGCAATTTGCTGAGAACAAACTGCAGCTGATGACATTCGGGGAGAGGTGAGGTCACTCATGGAGTGTTGGAAGAAGGAAAACACCTTTGGAAATGCTCAGTGAGCAGAGGCAGGCACAGACTCACTCACTGTGGGCTCTAGGGCCCTCAGTGCTGCCCAGCTCAGACAGAACATCATTAATATTCCTGACTTGTGGCTCTGTGCTGCTTTGACACCAAGGGAAGTGAATCAGGAAAAGAGAAGCTTGTTTTTCCTGTTGATTTCTACATTAGGGAGCATGGTGTAAAAAGCTCTTTTTTTTTACCTTGGAGCAAGATTCTGTGGAAATATCCAAATGTTTAGGCAGGAAGGTTTGGTGTGCTCTCCCAGACTGTGGCAGGTGTCCACTCAGCTGGCTCAGGTGGGCTGAGACCCTGCTGAAAGTCCAGGAGGATGAGTCCTGCAGCAGGAGAGTGCTGGGGATCCTTCCCTTCCCCCTGGAGCCATGGTGATGGTTTTGGGATCATGTGTGGGATGTCAGCTCTGCTTTGGGGGAGTGGTGCTGGCACAGGGCAGACAGGCAAGATGTGTCCCATGAACAGACAAATAACATGATGGAGTTAGGTAGATCCATTTTCCACTTCCATGCTGTGTCCAGAGTGTTTCCCCAGCCCTGGGGACAGGCAGGGCCAGGGAAATGGAGCCCTTGATGGTGCTGTGTGTGTGTCTTTGGAAGGTTTCACGCTGCAGGTCTCTCTCCTTACAAACCAAAATTTTGTTCTTACCAAGGGGAGTAGGAAGCAGCCCAAACTATGTTTGGGAAGCCAGAGTTCATCTCCCTTTGTGCTTGGATAAAGACCTCCATCTCACCCACCTGCACATCACACACAGGGTCAGAGATGTTTTTTTCAGCAGCACCAACTACTTTTTATGTGCCCATAGAAAATTGGGAGAGATAAATGTTTTTGCACTCTCACCAACGAGCCGTCTGTGTGGAGATGAAGGTCACCTTGCAACAACTCAGAGCAATTATCTGAAGGAGGTTAGATCTCTGTCCTCTGCCTTTATATTATTCTCATAAACTGCATTTTTGGCATCACTTAGAAGCCAGGAACATATCAAACCCGCATATGTCAAATACAATTGACATCAAATACCTTTCATCCAGCCCTGAGCCTCTTGGCGTCTTTTGAGCTCTGCACCCAGGAAAGTGGCTTGTCAGAGATGATTTTTCCAACTGAGGAAGCAAGTAGCATAATGAGACAGTGTAGCTTCAGCAAACACCTTCCAACAAGTTTCCCAACTGCTCAGAAACCAAAACATGAGCCTGAATAGTAATTAGCCCATGAAGAAAGCTGGCAGTACAAGGAGTGTATGAACTGTATCAGCAAAGCGTTTATGGCCCCTCATTGCCATTCTCCAGAAGCATTTCTGTCTGCATTTCCCATTTTCAACAGCCAAGATCATAGAATTACAGAACAGAAACAAAACAAAAATCCAGCTGTGCCAAGGGGCACAAGCATGATCACTGCAGGAAGTCCCCCAGATGTGCCAGGTGCTGTGCAGATGTGCTCAGCACTCAGCAGAGCCTTCGAGCTGCTCACTCATCTGTGGCTCCTGGGCTTCACAGCAATCAGGAGGTATTTTTTTCTCCATCCAGGCTGGGGGAGCACATGTGGTTAGAGGGAAATCTCCACCAGTTTCTGCACAATATGGATTTGCTCACAAATAACTTTGTTGGGTTTTTTTTTTACATTTCTTCTCCATAGCAGTAGAGGGTGAGCACTGACCTGGGAACATGCAGCCACCAAATACAAAGATATTGCCAAAGGTGCAAAGGACCTGGTAATGAGGCTCCTTTTCTGCTGTCAGCTCTGAGTTCCCAGGTGATGGAACTGCTGGGCTGTACTGAGTTCTGAAGGGTTGCCTGTTATAAAATCTGAGCTGCAGAAGGGCAGCCTGAAGAGATGGATGTTGCTGTAAGGGACTCTCTGGGCTAACTGAAATAAGTCAGCCTTGCTCTGCATAGTCCTAGGTCTCACAACATCTGAACAACATATATTATAGGTATATTCCTTTTCTTTCCTTTTATTTTCCCTTGTTTTTTCCTCTGAAACTATTCACATTCATTTTAGTTTTATTCCTTCTCTTCACACATGCTCAGATAAAGTCTCAGGGGAAGAGTCTTTATCTTTCATGGTCATTTTTGAGATTCTTTATATGGGTTTATTTTCTTATTTAAACCATGACTTAATTCCTCAAGAAGGAAAAAAATGCTTTCAGGCCCCAACTTCCTCATCTGATGTTACAAGAAATCAATCACTGCATTATCTTCTCTAATTATCTTTATTAGCCTTTATTTTCCAAAATAAAAAATGTGTATGTTCACAAAAGCCCTTGGCAATGCTGGAAGATAAAGTTGGGAAAGTGAATGAGTAATTTTTGAAAACATTTATTTATATGAGCCTCCAGAAGAACTTGACTTGGAAGAGTTTTCAGTAAGACAAATATTGGAAAAATTTTTATTACTTTTTAGTAATGGCACACTGGAAGCTGGGCTTCCCCCAAAATAGTAGATTTAGCAATTAGCACAGAAATTTGTGGATAGATTGTCTTTGAAACTGCCCAAGCCTTAGGCAAAGCCCAGAATGGTTCTGGCCTGCTCCCACCTTGCAGTTGCTCACAGAAATACCCTTTTCATCAGCTGGCACAGAAACCCTGACTTCCCCCTGCTGCTGTGACCTGTTCATTCATCAAGCCACCAGAAGACATTTTGCCCTTGCCTTTCCCCATTCATCAAAGGTTCTTTCTTCTCTGCCCTCCTCAAAGCCTAAAACCAGAAAGAAATTATTCATTCTCCCTAATTAATGTGGTGATTTTTACAGAAATAATTTGTGTCTCCATGTCCTTCACTGCTGTGAGACTTTGGTGCTCATTAGGTTACTCCTGCCCTGGCTGAAATGTTTGGCTGCTGATTCCAGGGTTGGCCAGCACTGTGGATTCCCAAGAGTGAGATGCTGAATTTCCAGAATTGCTGGAGTCTGGGATTCTGCTGGGAGAAAAGGATCAGGTAAACAAAATCCCAGCCCAGGGTCACCCAGCACCTCAAATACCACCAGGAAAAAATGGGGTGCCTCCCAAGTCTCTGCTGATTATTTAAAAGATGGCTTTTGTATAAAAATAACTTGCAAGATGTGACTCAAGCTGAGAGTTTGCTAATGAGATGCCAAATGAGCAATAGTTTAACAGTCTGACACAGTAGAAATTATTGTTGCCCCTACTTCATGCTGTTAGCACTGATTCATCAAGGACTGAGGTGGTGGAGCTGCAGGTCCTCTTCAGATGTGCTCAAAGTCCTTTTTCCCAGGGGATGAGAGGTGTGTGCACTGACCTGATACAAAATCTACAGTAAAAACCACACATTTCCTGCATCAGCCATTAAATGAGCTGTGCTGTTTAAGCAGCAGTTGTGTTCTGAAATGCTCCTTCAAGGCCTTGTTGGCTCAGTTATGTTAAAATTGCAGAGCAATAGTGTCTGTAATGGACTTGTGCTGGGAGAGTAACTTGCCCTACTTAATGTATTCATAGAAAGCTACAGCTGTAGGTTTTGCTTTCATGCAGGTCAAGCAGGGGGAATCACTGCTGAATCAATGTACCTAACTCCTCCAACGCCCAAATTTACAAAGAATACATTCCTTCTAAAATTTCTATCTGCTTTTTTTTTTTAATTCAGTCTCACCAGAGCAAATTCACATAAGGTGAGCCTCTAAAAGAACTGATTTTCTGCTCCCCTTGGCTGCACAAGATATTCAAAAATTAATGAAAAAGTGACACCCGTCTGGCTTCCAGGGCATCACATTTATGTCTGCATAAATTCTCCCAGGCCAGCTCAAAACCAGTTCAGGGTTAAAATCTCATCTAGTCACCTAGATTAAAAACTAATTTCTCTAAAGTATATCCTATATTAGAGCCTTTTCATGCAAATAAATAGCCAAGGGCCTCATTCTCTCCTTCTCTATTAGTTGTGCATGTCATGAATTTGAACAGAACATTCTGTCCTGTACTCTAATTACATGCATTATGAAGAAAAATCTATTCCTTGCATACATATTATTAGGAGCAGTTCAGAGGCACCATTCCATCAGGGTGGCCGTCATGGTGGCTCATCCTGATATTGACAGTTTAATCATTTTGTTTCATAGGAGATTAAAAGTCATCTGATGGCCATTCCTCTGTGGAGCAGCCAGCGAAGCCAATTGGAGTCAATCTGTGCCTAAGTGACTTTTCTGCTCTGAAAACAGACTTGCAGTTTACAAAATATATTAGGTAATTATTGGTGGCTATGGTGGAAGAATGATAAAAAAATATTGGCCTGATGGCAGAGTAAATAGGGATACTGTTAAAAAAAATAATAAAATAATGCTCATTTTGCTCACAGCTGTGCTGCAGCTCATGCACATGAGGACTTAGTTGTTTCCTAATGTATTCATGTGCATGATCATTAGCAGCTTCAATTCCCTTCACTTTATCTCACTGGAGGAGGATGGAGCAATTGATACACCATTCAGCCACCTAACACCTATTGCAATTAAAGTTGCCTTTTATCAAAGGAGAGCGTCACCTCCTTGGAAAGATGCTGAGAATTTCAATAAACATAGCAAAATATTAGACCCCTAGCCCTGTTTATTTTGATTTACAACAGAATGAATTAACTTCCTGAGGCAAGATGTTATTCAGTCTCTTTCAAGATGCAGCCTGGGCATAAGGAGGGTTAAGCTCTATCCATTTTTGGCTTCTTATTGTGACACCATACAAGGGGATTTTAGAGGACTGGATCATGTTCTCTAAAGATCAGCCCTCTCCAAACTGTCACATGTGGAGCACCACAGATCTCCTGAGAAAATATTGATTAGAATGAAATCCCAATGGATCCTTCACCTCCTGAGGGACAGGGTTGTGTGCAGCATCCTAAGAAAGCAGCATCTGTAATTCAGTGTGGGTCTTGTGTGAATGCAGCTTCAGGGTGAATGTGAAAGACTCTGTACCTGCACCAGGTGATATGGGAGGGCTATGATATATAACCTGTCTGTCTACACAGCTGCTGATTCAATTTATTTCTAGTCTGGGATAGCATAAGAACCTGGGTTTTTTTGGTTTTTTTAAACATTCAGTTTAGTCTTTTTCTCTAGTATGTTTCAGACATGATAAATACCCTGTATCTTCCAATGATGACTTTAAAAGTTGAGAAAGATCAATAGCTGTCCAGCAAGAAATTTGTAACTTGACTCCCTTGAGTGTTTTTCCTTCGATGGAGCATCTTGAAAAGTGTAAACTAGTGTTCAGTAACTGCCTTGTTACTGTGAGAGTGCTGTATTTGAGGACACAGATAAAAAAAAAAAAAAACCAAACCAATAATTGATAAAATATCTTTTCTCTGGCTGAAATTCCTCTTGGAGTGGATAAAACGTAATTATTGTTATCTGAAACCCCTCTTGGTGCAGTGCCTCAGCACAGAAAGGAAATCAGAGCTGTTGTGGATTTTCACTGTGCAGGTTTGTGGTGTTTTTTGTTGTGCAGTGCCAGGTATGGATGATCCAGGGAGCTCCTGTCCCTGTGTTCAGCACTTGCTGTCTCAATGAAGCCACATTTAGCAAAGCCCTGGCACAAGGGCTTAACAGGAGCTGGGGAGAAGGTTTTATTGCACACTGAATGTCTTCCTGCTGGAAGAAATATTCTGGCTGCAGCTCCCTAGCATTAACCTTTCACTTGGCTAAATCAGCCAGAATTGCCTCTGTGCTGTCAGTGTTTGCACATAGGAGCAGTAATTATGAGAGCAGGATCATTCCTAGTCTCTAGCAGAGTGCAGTCCTTGAGTAAATGAATTGTGATTGGGAAACAATTGGATGGTGGAGATGTTTCTAAGGAGAGCACCTTATTGACATTATTTTCAAACTAACAGGACACATCCTTGCAGTGCAAATATTGCTTTCTTTTGCAAATGTGAAAGAGTTATTACTTACTGCTCTGTGAGGGAACAGACCTGCCACTGAGATAATGGCAACTTAGTGTTTTATTGTGAATCTTTCCACACAGACTCGGTGATGTTTATGATAGCAATTGCATAGACAACCCATTCTTCATTTCCAGTATAACTAAATTACAAGTGACAGCAATATAAAGCATGATATTTAATTGCCTCAATGAACATTGACTTCCTTGAGCACGTATGATGCACTCCCTGGCTGCCACTCTCCAGGGGAATGTGTCATTCTGAGGAGCTGCATTTTGGGGCTCCCAGCTTGAGTCAAGAGTTGTGACCTTCTGGAAATCATGAAAGACTGGGTAAATGGCTTTTAAAAGGAGTTTTTTGTGGGAGGTTTTGGATGCTGGTGTGTGTTCCCATCTCCCAGTGTCTGTAACCTTGGCAGCACCAGAGGGGAGGAGCAGCATCCCTCAGGCAGGGCTGGGAGAGATGCTCTGCTCAGGGCTGCACATCCTTGTGCTGAATCCCAGGGTAGCCTGCAAATCAGAACACAGGGAAAGCAGAACACAGCAAAAACAGCTTAGAGGAGATGAGAAACTCCATTGTGGGAGGTTTCCTGGAGCAAATTAGCCAAGCATCTGCCAGTGATTCTGTGAAGGATCAGAGGTTCCCTGCCCAGAGCCATTGGTTTGGGTTCTGGTCAGGACCACACTGCTCCTTCAAAAATTCTCTTCTCTGACAGCAATTCCAAGTGGCCAAAAGCATGCATAGTGCTAAGAAATACATTTGGAAATTTAGAAATACATTTTCCCTTTTTAACCTGGAGGCCTGGGGATGCCTCTGACAATAATAATCTGCCTGACACATCTGCAGTCAGTGCAGCCAGCTCCATTTTACAAATACCTATGTAATTCAATAAATCAGACATATCTCTTAGTCATCTCAGACCCTTTAAGTCCTTCTGCAAGGAGAAATTCTTAATATTTGGGAGCCCAAAGCATAATAAAGCCTTCAGCTTTTTTTTTATGAATGGGAAATTACTGGAGCTATAACTTTTAAGAGAGCACTGAAGTTTTAGCTGATGTCCTAAATTATTTAAAATCATATAAAGTGTAGTACCAGTAATTATTTTCAAATTTAAAATGACACTTTTAGAGAATGTGTTGATGATGTCTTATGTTCAGGCTGTGCATGGCATGTACATAACCCTGTGCAGTTATAAAATTTTCAGTGGGATTGTTTAATAAATTTTAGTGTATGCTCTTCTGCAACTATACCTGATATAAATGTCTGATGACTGTTTATATGAGATAATGAAACACATAAATATCTTAATTGGAAAATATTCCTATGCCATCTTGTCTACAGGACCCCACTAACTCTGGATACATGGTAGCCCATTTTGGTATGTGGATATAAGATGATTTTATTTCAAGAGCACAGAGTTCTGTAAATGTCCTCTAAGATTTATCTGTCCTAGAGACTGAGTTAGGTTTTGATTGATTTCTAGAATTCCTGAGTTAAAGATGCTTTAAACTGATAAACCCAGCTTGTACAAACACTTGAGATCCTATTAGACACAGATGTAAAACACAAATAGTTTTAAACTGACTGATTTGGTTTTATTGTTTCCAGATTTCTACATGGAAGGGATTTGTCCTTTGCTGTTTATGTTCTTGTTTCAGAGAGAACAAGTCTGGCAGAATTGCTATATATATAACACAAAAAGGTTTTGTGTTACTAGTGTGAAGTCCAATCTGAGGACAGGTGAAGTGCCCAGCACTCATTATTGTAATTACAAAGTTCACCAGTGCATTGTGAAAACTTTGGATGGCACTAGGATTGCACTTTTTTTGTCATGAAAATGAGGCATCAAAAATCTCCTGCATCACAGACAATGTTCTGTTCTGACTGATGCCTTGCAGTTTTCTGACTTATTTCACTGTTTTGTCACTCAATTCTCTGGCTGCTGTGTTCTCTTTTTGATTCAAAACAGGAAAGGTTAGAAAGTGGGTGGCAATTGCAAGCAGTCTGTGGGAAGAAAAATGCAGAATTTTTTATCAGTTGGATGTAGATCCACTGATTTGTTGGATTGCCTTGGTTTAGTCAAGGTTGGACATACTGCTGGGGACACATTGCTAAAATGCAAACCAAATTCACACTACAGAGATTATGAACCAGAGAGATGTAGGCTGAGTGTGTTTGTGACAAATGTTTTCATGAGGAGGAGAAACAGAAGGAATTCACTGAGTCTGAATTCCATGAGTCTTCAAAGAATGTTTTGACCCCAATGTCACCTTCTTTTTTTTTTTATGTTCAAGAGAACTTTATGTTTCAGCAAGAAGTAATCTTAGAGAGATGAATGGATTCAACCTTCTGCTGAGTTTTTCATCCCCAGGTTCTACAGAGCAAAGAGATCATCCAGCTGCTACCCAGGAAAGTTTGTTTGATATAAAAACTGCCTGGCTAAACTTGTAAACACATATTTGGAACAGTGTGTCAGGGTTTCATCCTCAGTATTTCCCCCTCTCTTAAAGTGGGGCTGCCTTAGTTGGTTTGTGGAATTAATTAAAATTTTTTTTTTTGGCAGCTGTGGTGCTTTGTGCCTCCCTTGGCTCAGCTGCAATGTGCATGTCAGAGATGTGAGGGGCAAATCCTGGCAGAGAGAGACTGCAGGATTCATTCTTCCTTCAAACCCATCAGGTGATAAAAGATCCATGCTTTTTTATGACTATCATTGCTGTGAATCTTCACATCAATAACACATTAATATTGGATATAAGCCATGCACTGTAGGCCAGAGGTGCAGGCAGGTTATTTTTCACAGCAGAGCAATCTTGACTCTGTTTAAGTGACAGTCTGGGCTGGGTTTGAGCATCCTGAGGCAGTTCATGGCAGCAGTTTGCTGGCACAGTCAGGTTCTGTGCATTCAGAGCCTTGGTTTCACACTCAGTCCTAGAAGCTCCGAGTCATTCTGAGTCTGAGAAACCTCTCCCATTTTTCTTCAAGCTCTTCAAGCAGAGAAATACACTCAGATTGAAAAATGCTACCCATGGAAGGAACCTGCACTATAAATTATCTTCCTACTGAGGAGAAAGGCCTGTGTGTGGTGCTGGCTAAAGCTTCTTTAAACAGATGGCAAAGGTTTCTCTTGTCATGGAGGGACATTTAGTTGGTGCACAAACAATTTACAGGCTTGCTGTGAGCTGAAGGGGACACTTGGGGTAATTCTGGGGGAGAGAGGCTTACAGCATCTTCTCCTTCCATGACCAGTGCAATAGATCTCAGTGTAATAAAAGTTGCCCACAGAGGTGGCTCCCACCACTGACCTTGGTGACAAACTGGCAATGAAGGATTTTATTGTCATTGTCATGGTTCTGCTTCCCATGGCTCATTTCCTTCAAGTTTTATAAAGCCTTAGCTCTAGACAGACACCCAGCTCTGGCTGTAGCTAAAATGGCTGATGTCATTTGGCATTTATTTCTCTGCTTCTTATCACCCCACTTCTCTGTTAGCCTTAGTGAAATACCATATCACACATTTTGTTCATCTCCACTTTAATTTGCAGAAGAGATAATCTTTTATCCTTAACAGAATAAATATTTTTTCTGATCTGTTTTGTGACAAAATTCATTTCTTCATGTAGACCCTGAGTATAAGCTTAATGCTTTACTTGCATTGTAGGATGTGGCAATGGGTTTGATAAACCATGACCACTTCTCTGGGGAGCCTGCTCAGTGCTCCACCACCCTCTGGATGAAAACATTTCCTAATACCCAGCCTAAACCTGCCCTGACACAGCTTCATGCCATCCCTTGGGTCCTGTGCTGGTCACCAGGTCAGTCCCTGTGTCCCTGACCCTCCACTTCCCCTGCTGAGGAAGCTGGACACTGATCAGGTCCTTGGACAGATGTCTGGATTCTGTGAAGCTTTAGGTGTGGAAGCTGGAGGTGTGGAAGGTCCAGTGCAAAGGCTGTAAAGAGAAGGGGAACTTCATCAGAACAAGGGAACTGATGTGACCCCAAATCCTGGTGATCAAGACCAATGGCAGCACACTTTCTTCATTGGACAGGATGCTAGAAATGAAAAAACTAAAAATTTTTACTACTTGTTTATTTTTTTGCTTGTTGCTTTTAGTTAAGCCAGTGGGAATTGTTCTAAGTAACAGTGAGCAACCCCAGTCTCACTGCTGTCTCCTTGCACTGCATCACTTCTTTGCTCTGGGAGCTCCCAGAGGACACAGGTTTTGCTGGCCACTCAGTCATTTTGATTTGTTACCCCTCAGCTGGGATCTCAGTTTCAGCTCACAGAACTGAAAAAGACATTTTTAAAGGTGGTATGTGAGCAGATTTTGTTGGCATTTAAATATTCATGTAATTTCTACGGGGCTTTGGAAAATTTTGCTGTAGCTTACAAATGTTATAACTTTAAAATGCCAACCTGATTTTAATTATAATGCCCCTTTCTCATGTAAGCTGCAGAGGAAAATAATTCAATTTAATAAAATCACTCACTGTTTAAACAAATGGGGGAGTAATTAAATGTAATGGATACTGTGGTTTCTGTACCAGTCTGTGAAGTCTCTAACGAAATCTGCAGCTCCATTGTGAAGCAATGACAGATTAAAAATGAAAAAGAAAAGAACAGTAGTCATTACTTTTGTGATCTTCAACAAAAATGTGCTCTGCTCCATCTGCTAGTTCTGCAGCTGTGGTTAACTAATAAACAGTATTCCCAGCCCTGCACTAACTGCATTTGATGTGGCTGGTGCACAAACAAAGATGTCTTGGCAGAATAAGGTGCTTTAGATTTGTTAAAGAAGAGCAGCCTTGTCAGTTTTAGATTCAATGGAGACAAAGGGGAAAGCTTTGCCTTTGACATATGGAAAAATAAACAAGCCAAAAAAACCCATTTTACTCACAATTTTCTGAAACTGTAAAACATAATACAGAGTAATAGTAAGAACGTTCTCAAGGCTATGGAGCACTAACATCAGCTTTTTAAGAGCACCCACAAGCTGTGGTTTTCATTTTCCTTTTCATTTCCAGTGGCTCTATTGGGTAAAATCAAAGACCCCTGAAATGCTTCAGAAAATTTCTCAACTTTGTCTTGTGTCTGTCATTGCCCTGGGTGGAGGCAGCTGGCAGAGACCCCTGTGATCTGAAGGGACCTGAGCTGCCTTTGCCTCTTCCCTGCTTGCTCCAAGCTCACAGCCTCAGTGGAGCTCCCAGAATTGGGCAGCCTGTGTCCAGGAGCTGAACTGTACTCCTGACACATGAGAAAGCAAAACTTCAAAAGGTAGGTGCTCTGCTACAGTGCTTCTCACAGTGTCAGAATTTCTAAGGAAGTGATTATTTTTCAGAGATTTTACCTCCCAGAGCCTTGACAGGAATCACAAGTAACATATTGCTGTAAAGCAGAATCTCTTTTCCATTGGCTCAGCTATGTATTCTGTAGTTTAATCTTAATTCACAAAGTTTAAAACACTTGCATGTCTTGGTTCAGGGACACACCACATAATGCAGGTGCACTGTTCCTCCTTCTCCTGTCATGCACGGATTGAAATGGTTGGTTTCAAAAGTTAATTACTCTATTGTTGTCACAGAGTTATGCCTGAAGCATCAGTGAGATTTTCTCCTCACTGGCAGATATTGTTCTGCCAAAGTGGCTGTGAGTCATGCTGGCAGCCCCAGTGCTGGTTCCAGCCTGGCACAAGGCTTTGAAATGTTCCTCTTTGGAGTGAAAGGGAAAATGCTTCTCTCAGAAAACTGCTCTGTCTGAAATGCTGCAGTGCTGGCAACAGGAAAACAAGGAGATGTGATTCTGCTGTCCCTTGCATTCGTTCTTCAGCCATGCAAACTCAGAGAGAGAGGATTTATGTAAGACCTAGTCTAAATGGAGATTTTGGTATTTCTTCTGAGAAAGAATGATTGTTGCCATCTTTAGAAACCAAAGTGTTTACACTGACCTAGCTACAAAATGAGGCAGGAATAAGCATTTGTTAGCAGCTGACAGGAGTGAATAATGACCATTTTCTACTTTTTGTAGAAGAGATCTAAACTGAGACAGGGACAGTGAGTGACCAGGGTCAAGGAGGACAAGGTTCTGGTGTTTGCTGTCACTGCTGCCAGTGGCAGCAGCCACCTCAGGGCTCCTGTGCCCTCCCCAGCTGTCTGGGGCAGGACTGCCTTGAGAAAACTCTGCTGCTTTCCCTCCAGAATGCTTCATTAATCTCCAAGCCTTCAGCTGCTTACACCTGATTTTTTTTGCCTTTATGAATAGCTTTATTCAGCTCAGTGAGCCAAGACAAGTTTAGGACCCAGACCACAGATCTTGGGCTCTCTCACAGAGCACAGAGATCCCCAGCAGCAGACCCTGCCTGCAGTGACAGGACCTTAACAAATACAGATGACATTGAAATTCTGAAATTAGGAGGCAGATGGGGAGAGCTGTGTCTGTAGAAAAAAAAAAAAAAAAAAGGAGGCAAGCTGAAAGATATTTATATTTATCAATATATAAACATCAAGATGTAAATGTCTATAGATACATGCAGCACAACACAGACAGTCACTCAGGCCTTGGTTTGTAATTTTAAGTGAACTTCAAGAGGGCCCAGCTCCTTGGTGATGAACATGCAGAAAATTTACATCAGATGAACACACAGCCCAGAGCCTTTCTTGGGACACAAAATGGAAAAGCAGAAAAAAGGAGATTGGTCTTTCTTTTCTTATGAGTTTCTCTCTTTTGATCTCTCAGATGTGAAATTACAGCTCCTCCAATACACTAAAAACTACCCCACAGATGAGGCCACATTTTTGGTCCATGTGGCTCCTCTGCAGCTGTCATCTGTGCCTCCCCAAAACTCATCTCAGAGGATCCAGCCTTGTGTTTGTAAACAACACAATGATAAAGCTGATCTGGAGGAATGCACAAATGAACTGTGTTCTGTTCAGCCAGGAGCTTGCTAATAACTTTCTAAAATTGTGCTCCAGCATTAATTGAAATCATAAATCCCAATCACATTCAAAGCATAACTACTGTATGCCAGAGGCTCACTTCAGTTCTTAATCACACTCTTCTGGGGAATTTTCTTGCTTCTTCTTCCTTCCCTCAGGAGTGGCCATATTTATTATTGCAGTTCAAATACCTGGAGATATTTCAGTTGAAAAGCCATATAACATCTCTCTAAGCATGTCAATACGTGTTCAGCTTAATATGAATGTCTGTGCCATTCCCACTGGAGAAAAGGAAAAAATGTCAGGGAAATATATTTAACTTGTTTCTGCACAGAAGCCTGCAGATATCTAGTATCTGAAGAATATTTAAATTCTGTTTTGTTAAGACAGGATACTTACATTATGCAGTGGAGCAGCCAGGAGGTTATAGTCTCCACTAGACAATTTGCCAGACAAGAAAGATGGCTTAGTTGCAATGTTGACAGCTTTATTCTTGTGGCTTTGGCAGAAAAATAGGCAAAAAGATTGCAGAGGCGTCAGGATAGAATACAACATGTAAGTTCAGAAAAATATTAACTGGTTGTAAAATGAGTGGGTGGATGCACTAAAGGCGGTGGCATTTCAGTTATATAACAACTTATTGCAACGTTTTTATGGCCAAATTATGCTCTTTTTCTGTGCTGTAATTTTGCATCTGCTGCCCAGCTCTAGTGGAGAGGGACAAAATGTTTATTTGGAAGAAGAAAAGGGCAGTAGCCATTCATCATAGTCCCCTGAATCATCCCACTAGTCTCAATGAAGATCCCCCTGAGAATTGTATTCTCTTTCTAATATATTATACACTGTGATTCTACAGATCTGCTCTTATTTTCTGGAGCAGCCCCTTGAATAAAGCCTCTGCACACCCCCTGACCTGGATGTGGGTTTGGGAGCAATAATGTGCAGGCTGAGTGTTGGGCACAGCAGGGGAGTGGATGTGCCAGTGTGGTCTCCACAGGGAAAACCAGGGGTTAATTCATCATCATCATCATCATTATCATCATCATCATTATCACCACCACCATCATCATCATCTTTCTGGCTGATGAAGACCTGATGCACCTCCACATTCCCACTCTTGGGCCATCCCATTCTCCTGAGAATGGCACAACCAATTCCAAGGTTTGTCTGGTGATGGTTGTGCTGAAGGGCTTGTTCTCTCATTTTATATATGACTCTAAACCAACTTTTCTCACCAATCCCTTGTGCACATCATGAGTGACCTCCCTGGCACCATGGTTTATATTCTAAAGAGCATTAGTCTTGAATAAAAGGAAAGAAAATAAATGTGACTACTCCCACTTCAGAATTGGGAACTGATACACATTTTCCTTTTCTTCTCTTTTTCACAAGTGTGGAGGTTTTCAGTGGAGGGTGCTTGGAGCAGCTGTAAAACTTTATGGGGAAAATTGTTTTGTCTGTTCTTCAGCTGGGGCCCCCAGAGGTAAATTTTATACACTGAATAAACAGGATATTGGAGCACTCCATAGCCCAGTCTGCTGCACTGTGAAATATCCAGAGGAAAAATCTCTACAGCCTTGGAATGAGTCTAAGCTGTTACTCCAAGTCCAGGATTTCAAGAGCCCCCAGTACCAGTTCAGTGCCCTGCACTTCTCTTGGTCCCCTGAAAGTTAATCTTTATTTTCTACTCAGTGCATCCAGCCTGGTTCTCTCAAGAACTGCCCTGTTTTCCTGGGGAAAATTGAATAGGAAAGGCTTTCCAAACAAGAAAAAGTGTATACATGATTTGGAGGGGGATAATGAAAAGCCCTACATGGTGAGATAATTCAGAGTTTTGTAACTTAATATTAAGAATTCCCTTAAAATTGGGTCACAGAGGTAAGTGTGGCAAACCTGAAGACCTTAGACAAGAGCAGGGATTTAATCACCAGCTTGCACATATTCCTAAATCCAAAAAGTAACAGCCTAGACAATCTCCTCAAAGACACCATGTCTTTCTGTCTCAAAGGTTATGTGGGAATTTACTACAGCAGCAATAGGTAAAAAATAATGGAAGAGCCAAAGTTCAGTGACCAACACAGGAAAAAACAATATAATTATCACCATAATGAGAAAAAGTGAAACATAAATTAAGAGACCAGAGACAATTTATACTAAAAACTGAAGACCGGTGAAGAAAGTAACTAAAATAGAAACTTGAAAATTGGCAACAGAGTAAGAGAAGATGCCAAAAGCAATCCCTACAACTAGAGAGAAGGGTCTGTGTGCTTTGATCTCTTCCCTATAGCTCAGAGCCCAGGAGGGTGGTGAGGAGCCAGCTGATGGGGGATAGCTATCTAGAAAATAGCTTTGTTTTTCCCTGTGGAAAACATGGAACTTTTTCTCCAAAACCAATACATTTTTTGCAATTCAAAGAGACAAAATATTTTCAGTGCACTTCCAGTGGAAGAATTTTGGTGGGTTTGAGATCATTTTTTGTTAAGAAAAGTATACAAAAATATTTTCAAAAAAATATTGACACAGATCCTCTGGGAGCTGAGCTACTGGCAGGGAAAATAGTGAGAAGGGAGCAGAGCTTTCAAGGAGAAAAAGCACCAAAGGTCATTTTCCTGGTGCCAATCTTCCTGATATCATTCCAGCCAAACACCTGAACCAGGCTTTTCTTGATTACCACTAGAATTTTATAGCCTGGATCAAACTTATTTACTGAGCTCTTCTCTGTGTTTTCAACACCAGTGTTTTCTGGTTTGAACATATTTCCATTGTATGAACATTTTATTTTTCATTTTTCTCAGTGTGCTGTGTGCAGTTTGGCTTAGAGAAACTTGTTTTTTCAATAAAACATCTATAGAATGTTATTACCAGGCATTTAATGGAGCATTTTTACAGTGATGGAGCTTTGTCAGAAAAGCAGCAATTGATTACATCTGTGTGTAAACCTGAAGGGTGTGAAAACTTCTGTCCTGTCACAAAATAAAAAGAGCATTTGAACTTCTCTGTGAGGTAAACTACTCAGAACAATTGATATTTTAGCAGATACATGGGCTTGAATTTCTCCATAAAAACCTCAGAAAACTTTCAGGGAATATTAGACCTTTTTTTTTCCCCTCCATTCATCTTCATGCAGCTGGAGTGCTTGCTGTGCAGTTGTTCAAGAGCAATTCCCATGGGACCATTTTCTCCTCAATTATTCAGTGGGTGTCCAAAACAAAAGAGGAAAAAAATATTCTGTAACCAGTGAGGGAAGCTGTGACAGGAGTACCTTTTTTCAGGGGTTATTGTGTGAGCACAGGAATTTCACTTTTTATTCCTGAGACTTACAAAGATTTGTTCCTTTACATGTCCCTGGGACAGGTGTGCATTGCACCTCCCCTAGCTACAGCAACAGGATATGAAGAAAAAATAACAGGATAAAGTAATGCTCATGGAGGTAATTTGCCTACCTACGTCCCAAACTAAGTGAGGATTTTTAATGAATTTACAACTATTCTGAAGCTGTAAATTTTGGGATTCTGATATACTCAAGGAACAGAGTAAATCCAACCAAGAAAGTCTCTAGAGGTCCCCATGTGGGTCACAAGCTTAAAGCTATTCATTAAATACTTTGGTATTTAGTCTCCATATTGTAAAAATAGCTGAAATAAGCAAATAAATTACTGTAGTTTATGTCAGAATTTTCTATGTACATCAGCTCAGCATGTCAGTGGAAATTGTGGCTTTTCTGTTCAGGTATTCAGTATCTTTGTCATGTCTGCAATGGTTTTAAAGCCTAGACTTGGTTTAAAAATCCTCTAATTCAACTTTGTGCAGAGATTTCTGTGTTTTGCCCCAACCACTGAAAGTGCTCTGCTAGAATGTCTCTGTGTTTATCCCTCCCCTGGTTTTGTCTTATTTTCTATCATATTATCAGTCATATCTGACATGACTAAAACCAGGATTATCATGAAAAGAAAACACCAGGTAAAGAGTATTTTGAGCAATGCAGGGAAGAAAAAAAAAAAAAAAAAAAAAGGATAAAAACATTTTCTGTACAATTCTCTCCAAGATTGTTCACCTGCAATCCCAGGGCATGGTTGCTGCATTTTTATAGACAAAAGTGGTGTTTGCACTGTGAGCTCTGCAGCAGTGGGAGGAAGGAGAGCTTTGGTTCCTGGTCTGTTTGTGATCCCAGCTCACGACTCAGGGTTGACATTTTTGCTCCAATGACCTCTAAGCTGCCTTTAGTTTATTGATTGGCTAATAGGGAAAATTGATTTTTTAACTAACTCACCAGTTTTTAGACCTGAACACAGTTGTCACTTCCAGTAAGGGTACTTTACTCCATCATATAAGTTGTCTCAGTCATCAATTCATTCTGGATGCTGCAAAAGGCAGGGATGTGCCAAGAGGTTTGGCTAGGAGCCCAGAAGAGTCCACAGATAAAATGTGTTTAATATTATGTTATGCCTGTCATACATGCTGTGGCATTGGCAGAAAACAGCTGGCTGTGCCTGAGGGGCAAAAGGCTAAAATAAAGAAATTCAGGGACTATCAGGGAGAGATGCCAGGGAATACCAGAGACAGAATATTGGGGAGATGTTTCTGAAGTGTCTCACCTGCAGGTCAGACATTCTTGCCCCAAGACCTTTAAAGCAGAAGTAAAGAGGGAGCTGGAGATGCAATAAATAGAAATATTGGTCTGAACTGGACCTATTTCAATTTTAGTATCAACAATCTGAATTGAAAGATTTCACAGGTAGAACTGTTGCATCATATTTCATAAATGTCCTCCTGCAAGATCCAAGCTCAAGGGTTCCAAGTCTCAGTTCCCTGCTTGTTCTCATCTCACCTTGGGAAATGGCAGCCAAGCTGAAGAACAGGGTGACTGAGACAGAAGAAACTCTTTGGTTTTTATTTTTGCTTTGTTTTCTGTGAAAAAAAAAAAAAAAACAAAAAAGGAAAGTAATTTTGGCTTCTTCTGAAATAACCAGTTTGCCCAAAGCAGTGTATTTTTATCTTCAGGCTGTTTAATCAAAACAAATCATTAAATTTTACAGGAAGAAATGTAATCCTGAAATAGAAAATGAAGGAGCATCAGCTAGAAATGACAAAATGAAACATGAGAAGAGCAAAGTGAAATGCATTCCATTTTTAAGAAAAACACTAGAACTAAAGATTCCAAATTTTTCAGAGACATCTTTTTTCTTTGCTAAATTGAAAATATTTCTTTGTGTCAAACCAAACTGATGAGTCTGTGCCCTGCTTTCAAACTCATTTTGAAAAAAATATTCATTTTCTAAGTGAATTTAATATATGCAATTCTTCTTTATCTGCTTCTAGGTTCAGTGTATAAACATTAATGTATTTTAATTAACATAATGACATTAATAGCTTCAATAATTTGATTGAAGTGACTTAATTGTTTAGGATAATAGCAAACTTTGCTGGGAAGGATGTTGCTACTCTGGTAAGTTCAGCTGTTCAGATCACCCACTTGACATCAAAAATATCCCAATTTGCAGGACCCCATCTTGTATCTGGGTGGTAAAATGTTGAGATCTGTAGGTGATCTGGAACATATAATATTATCACTAGGTATGGAAATTATAGGTTGAATTCTGCCAAAAGTTCCTTGAAATGAACAATGTATGGATGTAGCAGGAATTAAAACAACTGCTGATTTGGGATATCCACATCATCTAAGTTTGAATTACCTGGTGTGGCACCCCAAAAAATCCATAATCAGGAAGGATCCTAGTCTCTCCAACTTGGTTCTGGTACTTTTATTCCAAGCACAGACATTTGCTGACAAACTCTTTTGGACAGGCTTTTTCCTGAGCTGCATCTCCTCTCAGGACTGAGCTATAAAAGCCAATCTGATGCAGTGCAACCTGGTGCCACAGATGAAAAGAAGCAGATGGAAACATCTGAATTTAATGAAAATCCTTCAGCAGGACGACTGGGTGTCATGCAAATATGCTGCTGGGGTGGATGGAATGTTGGAGCCTCAGTTCACACTGGCAGAGTCAGAGGGTTACAGAGATCATGGTCTAGAGAAAGGATCACCACGCCTTTTCATTTATACATTGGCACATGCTGAAATTTTCATTCTTTGTGTGGTTTTTTTCTTCTCTCTCTTGGTCTGTCAGCTTCACAGAATTCAAATTTAAACATCTTGCTGAGCTCACAGCTAGACTGCTAGTAAAAGTAAAGAAAGTAACAAAGCTCTGAAGCACTCTCCTGGCTTTGGACCACATCTTAGCCCACAATTTGTGAACAAATGGCTTGTAAATGAGGGAAAATCATATAGCAAATGTCTACAGGTAGGATGTGGTTCTATATTTACTTATAGCTGTTCTCAAATATATGTGCTGGTCTCCATCATAAAAAAGCACGTGGCTCAGTGTAGCTGGCAGCATGGCAAATTTTAAAGGATAATTTTCACTGAAAGCTGCAGATTTTGATTATATTTCACAAATTTTGCTGTTGTTACACACTCTGCAGTATTCTCTGGGGACTGAGTGGGACTGCAAGTGTGTTACAAGAACATTAAAAAGTAATGTCTTACAATTGTGTGACACAAAGGAAAACTCCAACTCATTTGTTGATAATTTTGTGAATATGTTACCTCTGAAATTGGACATAAATGCACCTGCAATCTGCACACATGGAGTGCTCCCTTACTCTGCAGGAATCTCACTCATTTCTCTGGGACTATTAGAGAATGATAACACTGGTCCCTGGGTGAGGAAAGCGCCTGGTTTTACTCTGCAATACAAACACTGACCTCATCACTCCCAGATCATGCTGTAGACAGATGTGAGTTTACTAAAGGGAAGCAAACATCCAGCCCAAGACATTCCTTTTAATCTCTCATCTGCATTTCTTCTTGCTTCTCTCTGATGTTTTAAGGGTGTTTCATGCCCTTTGTGTGAAGTGTTGCCCTCTGTCAGAAGCAATCAGACTTTTAATAGGCTGTGGGCAACTCAGCTTAGCTCATTTCTCAAGCCTCCAAAAGGCATCAAAAACCTGCTTTGTAAAAGATGTGATGTTTACTTGCTGGTTTAGTTTGTTCTCAATAATTCATTACCTACTAATGTCCTTTTATTTTATTTTTTTTATCTTGTTTATTCTCAGTGGAGGGAGTTGGATGTTATCTGAAGACAATGGTTACTGTGGGGATGTGGAATAAAAACCCCATAATGGTTTAGCCATTGAGGCCTGGAGTTTCAGATTAAGGGGTTTGCATCATTACTCTTTTCAGTGAAGAATATCTCTATTAAATCCATCTAAGCAGGCAAATGAGAGAAAAAAAATTTTCTTTGACAAATATTCTTGATTGGTGATATTTATTAGAGTTATGTGTTGAGTTTGAATCTGTAACTTCATTTAAAGGTTCTTAATGCTATGAACTCTCTGAAGCATTACCTGTGTGCTTTCTGTCAGAGGATCACCACTATTTATTTTACCAGGTTAAGGAAAGAGAGTTTAAAATTGCCTTTTACAAAAGACCATTGAACAATTTTAGGCAGGGTCACTGATTAATTGGATGGTCTGCTCTTCTGAGCTCTTGTTGGTACTGACTTGAAGTTTATATAGTTCTAGGCTCTGGATCAGCATGCAAAAGTCAGAGATTTATAAATATTCACCTAATTACACCAGCAGATGCTGTCCTAATATTCATATCGCATATATGTGTGCATGTACACATGTATTTTTATCCTATGTTCTATTTATACATGCTGTGTTTCTCGTATTTTGCTTGCTCCTTTTTGTTAATTATTGGACTGTTGCATTATAGTGAACTTGTGTTTTGGCATCTTTTACAAGAACACATTTCCTTGTGCAGTTGTTTCTCTAAAGGTTAGAACTCCTAAATCTTATTTTCCATGTCCAATGTTCTGAATTCAGATGGATAGAGAAAGATATCTCTGCTGGAGAAACACTTCAGCTGTGATTTTCAGTTTTCTCTTTACTATTATTTGTCTGTTCTCATTGACACTCAGCTATTGGCTGGAGCATTCCATGGCTGGAATATCTGGCATAAACAGAACAGCAGCCCCATTGAAGTCTTTATCTTTGTTGTCTCTCTACCTCCAGCATTTTGATAGAGGCAGTTTATGCATCCTGAAGGCAGAAATCCCTTATGGAAACATTTCACTTCAGCTCATTCATACCAGCTATTGATAAAACCTCTTGTTGCCTCTCCCAGGATTCAGGGAGCCCCTGCCATTACCAGGCAGCATCTGGAGTTGCCCTCCCCAGCACATCTGGGTCTGCTGCCTGGCTTATCATCCCTTTAGAAACATTTTAGGAGGGTTTAATATCCTGAAATTAAACCTTGCTGCTCGCTGCATTCTCGATCTTTGAGAAACTCAGCCTCGGTGGAAAACCCAAATAAATGCAAATTGCAGGAATCTCCTTTCCCTGGAGCAGGCAGTCTCTGTGTCTGTGTAGCTCTGGAAAGCTTCACAGGCTCAGTTTTGCTGGTGCTGCACCAACACTTCATCCCCTTTGTGTTTCTGTCGTTCCAGCCTGGCATTCAAGGGCTTCCTCCAGCAGATTAATTACACAGGAAATATCAAAGAGATTCCTCTAAATTCAAAGGACATGTTTTAACCTAAAGTAAATGCATAAAATCCTGCTGTGTTTCTTTCTGTACACAAATGTGCTTCCACTCAGAAGGATTTTAACAGGTATAGTTGTATTTATCATGTCAGTGCAAAGTGCCTTCAAGTCCAAGTTTTTGTTGGGATAAACACAAGAGGTAATAGCATCAAAGCAACTTACACAAGAAGAACTTCACTGGATTCCTCTCTGGAGAATAAAGGGTGCCAGGAAGTGGTTTCAGTCTGATTTAGTAAAGGTCATTCTTGTTCTTTTCTAACAAACAGAAATTCAAACTCAATACAGAAAATTACCTCCATTGCTCACACTAAAACCCTTTGTGTCTGAAGATACCTTGAAATCTGAATAAAAACACAGTCTACCAAAGACTGGAGCTGCAAACTGAAAGAAACATCTGCTAAACTGAAGGGCTATTCCCATCACCTTGTCTGCAAAACCCTGTTCTCTCCCTTTTTTTCTAAGCCATGCAGGCACCTCATAAACAAATCTCCCATGATTGCCCCTAAAGAGAATGTGTCTGTTTGACACAGACAGGCTGCCACATTTTCACTATCTGTAAACTGTAAACTCACAGACCCCACTCAAACCCTTTCTCTTCCCATCTTTCTGCAAACCTTGGCCCCAGTTCAGGGTATTGACTTTGGCTTGATTCAACACAGGCTTGAAGGGAAGCCAGAGCAGGTCAGGCAATACCATCAGGATTGCAAAAACATCATCATTAAGCAAAAATTGGCAAAGTCTGCTTCTCCCCTTACTGGGTCCTTGTTTCCCTTGGAGCTCACAAGATCCCAGTGCTCATGGCAAATGCTTCTGCCTCATGTAGCACCTCCTGCAATTCTCTTTTCTTGTACCACAAGAATGCAGCTCCTCATTAATAAAACAGCTGCATTGTGGGTGAAGGGGAGGATTGTTCTGATACCACGACTACAGTGCTGAAGCTCAAGTGATATAATTAGATGTTTTCCTGATTTACCATGCTGCACATAAGGGCAAAACATGAAAGAACTAGGGATCTGTTTCTGACATGGGAAAGCCACAGTCTTAAAATAATAGAAATGAGTCTTGCCAAACAACCTCTAGATGGCTCTTGAGGCTTGCTTTGTCAATTAGCAAGCACCTGAAACAAGTCTGTATCAGTCTAGGAAAATATTTTCCTATTAATCTATTGCTTCTTCATGCAAAAGATGAAACCCTGGAATTTTGTACACACTGTGAGAAAGCTTCCCTTGGTTTTACCAAAAGCAGTGACCTCCTCAGCTGAAGAAAGGAAAAATGTTTGTTGTCTTTCTACCAAGAAAGTTCTGATTTTGGATTCTACCTGGGCATATTCTGCTGTAGTTTCTTCATATTTATTCTCTCAGGTGTGTAAATTGCCACTCTTGATTGAAGCTTCTCAGGCAAAAAAAAAAGAACAGCCACCCATTTCCCTAAGCAGGAAACATCCAATTTACCTGATTTTCAGAAATTCTGTTTAGAAGAGTACATCCCTTTTTCATATTTCAGAGGGCATCTGGTGTTTATTGATGATTCAAAAAGGAGTGGGGAAGTAAGGTGTGGAGGGAAGGAGGAAAAACTCAATCATAGTTTTGAGGAAAATCACATTATATCAATCCATGCTTCATCTGAAACAAATCCTGTGAGTTACTTGCCCCTCAAAGTATTACTGAGCAGATTATATTGATACTTGTGATATTTATAATCCAAAGGGCCACAAACCAAACTGGGAGGTA
This sequence comes from Erithacus rubecula, assembly GCF_903797595.1. Lineage (NCBI taxonomy): Eukaryota > Metazoa > Chordata > Aves > Passeriformes > Muscicapidae > Erithacus > Erithacus rubecula. The sequence goes on along the minus strand of NC_136665.1, from coordinate 15,276,211 downwards.
AAATCTGTTAGAAACTTGGATCTGTCAGACAAAAAAAAAATTATTTGTTTTGCACAAAAATCGACACATTTGCACAAAAAGTGCAATGCACAACTGAGAGCTCACATGTCTCCTATAGAGTTTGCTCCAGCACAGGCATTAAGATATTTCTATAAGCCAGGTGTGATAAGAGTTAGATATTTAAATTCACTACCAACTGCTTGTAATTAATTTCTCTTCTGGATCAAAATTTCATCACTAAAATTCTAGGGAAGAATAAATATTTCTTCCTCCCCTAACCAGAGAAATGGTCAAAATATTGAAAAAAACATGCTTCCACAGACTTGTAACATTCAGTTGGAAAACCTAATAGCTAAAACCTAATAACTTTGGAGATTACAAAAAATTAAGAATATACAGTGCCTGACCACCTTTCTCTGTTTGCACTTTGGCTCTCACCCATCAAACAGCCTGTGTCTGTTTGCTATTTAGGGCTGAATGTAAGGAAACATGACAAAAGATACTGATAAACTCTGATACTGTTCAAACTCATAATCTGCATGAATCTTTTGAGATAAACTTGTTCTAGATTACCTCCATCTTAGACATACTCCCCAAACTGAGCTGGGAGCAGCTATCTGTCCTTAAAACTCGGATTCATGTTGGCACCAATATTTTGGCTTTATCTAAAAAGCATTGTGCCTTGCTAAAACATGAGTTTCATTCTCATAGCATACAGGATTAGCCAGCAGATGCTCACCAAGAGCAGAATCTCATTTTTATAAACATTGGGAGAACTGTGTGCCTGGGACCAATTTATAGAAATTCACTCCATTGTCACATTTTTTTATAGGTTATATAAATAGGCGAGGAAAAAAAAAAAAATCATGTAACCACAGAGCAAGAACATGACCTGCAGATTACAAGGTAATTAAATTTGAGGCTACCAAGTACAGTGCTCCAGGAATAATTTACCTCGTGGTGGGGGGAGCTGAGATGTTCTGATGTTTCTTGCTAATGCAAAATGAATAAGCACTGGGAGCTCCAACCTGCCAGGGCTAAGGAACTGAGGAGTTCCCTACCTGTATCTTTCACTCCTGAGCACTCATGATGACAATCCAATTTGGAAAGCAGCAATAACCATGTGGTGACTGTCTTTAAGAGGCACTTACTATGTCATTTTATGGTCAGTGAAATGATGGTGTAACTGATTTGAGGCAAACTGCCTTCATTAGGTGGCTGCCACCTGCACAGAGACCCGAGTGCATTTTGCTGCTCATTGCTACAGTGGGTTCCTGCCTTGAGCCAGGTGTAAGGAAATGTGAAGAGATGGTTGATAAAAGATTTAGACAAGGTTTAGGCTGTGCTGTTAATTTCTAGGTGAGTAATCCAATCTCTTCCTCTCATTGCCCTAGGAGAAAATGATACTGGAAGTGAGTGTTTTAGAACATAAAGATGTGCTCCCACAAAAGGAGGAGCTGGATCAACGTAGATATATCACTCCATTTGGTAAAAGATACTTCTTGTTTTTCCACTTCTGACTTGCCTCTGGTCAGGGGCTGAGAGATGAGTCCAGTTAAAGTAAAATGAAGATGAAGGTGATTACACGGATTTGCTGTGATGTGCTCCTAGCTCAACTACATTTCATTGATTAACTGACAATTTAAATAAACAGCAGTGCAAGCAGGTGCATTTAAATAGGAAGGGGTTTTTTAAACTTAAAAATGTGGAGTCTTTTTGATTGCAAATTGCAGATAGCAGGTGTTTGCTCAGGCTGCAGCACTTGGTGCTGAAGTCACTGCTTTGTGCCCACAAAACAAAGAGATGTCTTTGACACCAGGACTCAGGAACAGTCAGTGGCCAGGTTTTTAACTCTTCCCCAAACTCAATGAGACTTAAATGAGTTTTAAGTGCTCTGCTGGCTGCAGGTGCTTCCTGTAACTGGGGCAATGGGTATTTTTATGTTTTTCATTGTTTATGTCTTTGTCAATGTTTCCCAGAGAACAGATGAGAGCATTGAGAGCACTCCCCTCCGTGCAATCCTAAGGGTAGATTTGAGGGAGTGCTCATGAACTCCTCCCCAAAGATGAAGTGGGGCTTCTGCACATTGCAGTTATTCATCTTCCACAGCTGGATGGTTTCTGCTCTAGCTCTGAACCATCACTCAGCTGTGCTCCAGCCTGAGTGCCTTTCTCTAAATCTTGCAGCTGTAAATGTCAAGAATGTGTAAACCCAGGCTGCAATCTGCAGTTGCTTGACAACTCTTACAATTAAAACTCAAAGTAATTTGGATGTTAGTGGTGGACAGGTCCGCACTAGCCAACGCTATTTGCTTAATTTAATTATACTTGTGGCTAAGTGAAAGTGAATTTGGGCCACTGGACAAAAGGAAAAGGAATGTTATGATAAGGGAAGAAACACTAATTTCCTGCCCAGGAATATCAGGTGTAATTTCCTTCCCTGGAAGATAATGGAAAGGTTCAGCAGGAGGCAGAGGTGAGACAGAAGGTCCCTTGGATGGGGTGAACTGGACACTCCCCCTGCTGCAGGGCTGCCCTGTGGGCTGTAATTTCCATCTCTCCATCCTTTTTCTGTCCCCATCCTCAGGCCCAGCTGGCAGGCAGTGGCAGCATGCCAGAGGAATGGTTCTTCCCTCCCTGAGGTCAGCACAAAATGCTGCTCAACACAAACAAGGGCAGGTCCAGCCTCCTGGATGAGCTGTGCTCCCTGCAGCTCCAAGCCACACAAAGGCAATGAATGCTGCCACACACATCTCCCTGCCCCCTCTTTTTTTTTATTTTTATTTTAATTCTGTTGTTTTGAATAATGACAATGAATTCACACAAAGCCTCAATTACAAAAGATTATGGGCTTCAATTTAGTGTGTGCTGTAAAGTTGTATTAAACGATCAAATGCTAATGAGGAGAAAGGTTCTTCTAGAGAAATAAGGAATTAGCATAAATTAATAGAGTTCCATATGTGCAAGTTTTATGGGGTAACAAAGTATCTCATCATAAAAGCATAAATATTTAATTTCATTCTTGTTGGGGCCAGTACACAGCATTACAGTCAGCACAGAAATATGAATTAAAGTGTGGGAGGGAGCAAAGTGCTACCCAGTTGAGGTTCACAGAGAGGTCACTGTCATGGCTCTGCTGCTCTTTTTCTCTGGTTTCCAGCTTCACAGTTTGAAGCCAGGTCCAAATGGCAAATCAACATATGCATGGCCTTGTCTGCAGTCTGGGGAGTCTTTTGTTGGCTTTTCTTGGTGTGTTACCAAGTTCCTCAGCTCCACCCAGGAGTATATCTGCTGGTTAACACTGGATCTTCCTGCTCCTACAGCTCAGAGGAAAAGCTTCAGAGGTATTTCCATGGTGCTTTTACAGCACCTTCCCTAACCATGTGGAAAAGAGCTGCTGCAGGTATAAATTGAGTTGAATTTGTGATTTACATTCAGCCTTACTGTGTATTTCACATTAATGCCATGAATGAGTTGCTATAATTAAGATTAATTTTACTGAGGTAAAAAGCAAGCTCAGTTCTATCTGTTACCTTCCTGAACAGCTGTGGCACTGATTAGCATAGGCTGCTCCAGCCATGCTCTGCACACACAGGGAAGGGTCTTTGTGCCACTGGAATAAACATATGGCACTCTTGGGCTGGATTTTTCTTGTACAACCCAATTTGTGGGACTCAGGAGAAAAGCATGTTCCAGTCCTGCTGTATTTCTCATGTTCTAGTGTTGCACTGCTAGAAGCATCTCTCTTCAACAGTGCATGTGTGTTCATGGTGTGTTTACTGTGTTTATTTTCTCTCCTACAATTGTGTCAATATGTAGGTGTCTAAAAGGATATTTTTTATCCACAAATATGTATAGCTGTATCCAACATTTGGATATATGTATTTTGCTGTGTTCTGTAATTAGGTGAAACTGTAATTTTGATCTGAAACTGTGCATGTGAGTACCTGCATGATTGATACTTGAGATAGATAATTGTGGCTGTAAGAGGAGTTTCATCTGATTATCATCTTACATTTTGCAGTAGAAATACAGCAAATTGTTTAATTTCATGACTACAGACAGGTGTGTCACCCTCCAAGTCTTTTAGGCCATTAGGCCTTACTTAATAATTTTGTTAATAGGGTTTTTTCAGTTTCCTGTGTGCTGGGCTTCAGGAAATAAGGGTTGATCCTTTTGAATTGACTTTTTCATTAATATGGCTCTCCAGAGCAGGGATCCCATCAGGCTAAAGGCAAACTGGAGACTTGTCCAGCAGGGAGAAAAGCCAATTTCTTTTGGATCACAGAGATGTTGTATGACTGGTGGATATGAATCTAAAAATCCCACTCAAACCTCTCTGCTCTGGTGTACATCAATCAGGAAGAGCTGGTTTTCAATGGCCTTGGAGATCAGTTTTGGTATTTCTGGTGGTAACACAGAGAACACAACATCTGTCTGATGATGTTTTGATTGATCTGCATCGCTGTGCTTGGCTTCATAGAAGGAGCTGGTTTTGACTTAGCAGAACAGAAACCAGGTCTGATATTAATGCCAGCTAGACATGAGTACCTGCTCACTGTCCATTGGTTTTCTACTTTGATTTTGGCTTTTTTGAAGCAGCCCTGGACCAGGAATGTTGGTGCTGTGTCAGTGACACCACAGTGACCTCTCCACAGCCTGAATACACAGAGGCAGAGCAGGTTTCTCTTTGGGGATTTGAGATGAACTTGCTGCCAACAGGCTGCTCATGTTTGCATCTTCACCTTGCACCAGCTGAAACTAATTCAAATTAGTCCCTTTTGAGAATCATTATGTCAAGAGATCTGTCCTGGCTGCAGAGCCTGGGAGGGCACAGGAAGCATCAGTGCTGCTGGGAGCATCCTCCTGACACTGGTGACTTTGTGCAGCTCTGTGTTTGACAGCTCTTCTGGGGTGTGTGCTCCCAGCCACTGGCCTGACAGCCACCATGCAGCCAGTTACAGTCCCAGGCAATCAAGGCTCCCCTCCTCAGGTTCTGGTGGAAATGATAGCATAGCTCTGAGGAGCAGTGTGAAATCCGTGACCTTTGGAAACAGGAGCCTCAGACGGGAGCTGGGCTCGAGTTGACATCAGCTGTGTCCAATTAGGCTCTCAAGGCATGGCAAGGGACATGGAAAATTGCATGTTTCATAAAAGCAATGTTTCAAAAACAATTTTTTTCTCCTCTCACTTCCAAACACAATAGTTGACCTGAAAATACCAGCCCTTTCCCCACGCTCTCCCTGCATCAGTGACTCAAATCTCGTGTTAGCTCCTCTAACAACAGCTGCAAATTGGTACAGATTTTTCTGTGTTGCTGTTGTGCAGGGGCCTGAATCCATCACATTCCTCCTGCTCTACAGGGCCAGCTCCTCTCATGGTGCAAACCAAAGTAAAGCCACTGAAATGGAGAGAGATGTTTATCTGCTGCCTTTGAGCTCCTTCTCCAACACGGATTTCTGCCTTACAAGAGAAGAGAAGATCCTTGCCAGGGTGACACAGCAAATTAACACATGTACAACTATCCCAGGGTGGGGTTTTTGGGATTCTGTACTCTAGAGAGAGACTGAAAACAAACAGTGAGAACTTTCAGTTTAATCACTGAGTGGCAGGACTTCAACTTTTGTTTTCTGCCCCTTCCCGGCTGCTCCAAAATCAGGGATGTTATTCTAGTTCAAGCTGAAGTAGAAGCATCTCTTTCTGTCCTGGTCACTTGTGGGTCCTGGTTTTTCTATTTGCCTCTGTAGATGTGTGTGAATATTTCTGGCATGGGCAGGAGCAGAATCAATGTGCAGAGATCCAGTTTACCAGCAGAAAGCCAACAAAGAGAAGTTTGAGCAAACAGCTTGGAAATCAAGGAGCTCATAGCAAAGAAATCGTGACAGCAACACCTAGAGTTCAGATATTTCATTTGCTTTACTCCACATGCAGAGAATTTATTTACTTGGAGAAGAGCAGGAAGTTGCCATGAAGCAAACTGGAATTTTAGGCCAAAGTATTTTCAGGATAATTGGTCTAAAATTATGTTTTCTGGATAAAGCAGCCTGGAGATTTGCCTGTGTAGTTTTAAGGTTTTTCCCATCAGGTCTCACAATAAAATATGCAAACTGAGAAAACAGAAATTTCAGAATATTTTCTACATTTCACAGCTTTCAGTTCAGCTCTACTATCCTTAAGAATCATGGTTTTAATTTGTTGGGTTGGTTTTTTACTGCTTAGCATTTGCCATAGGATATATTGGTCTGATCAAGCCTGTTTCTAAATTAACCTCTGGATTGTCAGGACATAAAATGTCAGGATGAGACTTGCAAAGCAGATATTTCTGAGCAGATATCAGTTTCTTTTTGAACATGAGTGTGTATTTTTGGGGGGAATCTCTGAGGTTACATGATTTAACCTTCCCAAAAGCTTTTCCTGTGGTGTGTAAGGCATTGCCTGCCCAGTGCAGGAGGTTTGTAGTAATTTAGGCTTCAGCATGAGCCTGTTCAAGCCAAATGCAGAGTTGTTTGGCTGCTTCTGGCAGCCTTATGCTGAAATATTTCTCCTGTTTAATAACAGAAGTGATTCCATGAGAAGGAGCCTGAAAGGGCTGTTCAAGTGCCATGTGTGGGCACTAACTGCAGGGTCAAACATGCCCCAAAAGAGTCTGCCAAGAAATCCCCTCTGCACATTCCCACAAATTCAGGGTAGAGTGGAGCATTTTCCCTTAACCCCAAGCACATCCTAATTTGTCAGTTTTGGGTTATTCTTGTGTGCCCATACTGCTGTGGTGAATGAGGCTGCAGATATTTGGAGCATGGATATTCCCCCTGGTACCACACTGGTGGCTGCTTGGTGCCCTTGGGCCACAGATGTTTGGTCCTGGTGCTGATGTCCAATATGTCCAGCTATTGAGGCAGATGGTGAGCAGCAAAATATTCCTGAACTTTTGGAAATATACCACCCTGGAGCCCAGCAAGGGAGACAGCTGAAATTGGAAAATAATGTAATAGAATATTTTATTTTTCACAAAAGACTTTAAGGCTGGGAAGACTGCCATCTCTGAAAGGGCACTTTGGCTGACTTCCCCATGTTCTGCAATGACCCTCCCTTTGCACCCCTCTCCTCTTTTAGACTGGGATTTGCACTTCATTTTATGCACATACACACACTCTCACAAGCCACTGATACTGAATTTGTAGCCTTATTGAATGAAAAAGTTCAACGAAGAGTTTAGCTCAGTCCTTCTGTAGCAAAGGACAAAAATAACTTTGTGCCAGAGTGAAGTGTCTGCTTTCTCTGAAGGTGTGTCCATTCAGGCAGGGATGCATCTGTGCTCTCTCCAACAGCAGAGCAAAAATAAGCAAGGGAAGAACTATAAGAACCTTGGTTCATCAGAAGACTTTATTCAAACATTTTATTAAGTTCATGAAACTACATGGAAATAAACAGGATTGGTTTCCATTTACTGATAGGAAAACTGTGGGTTGCCAGTATACTCAATTTGTGCCTCATAATTATCTTCAAGGCAAATATAATGGCATTATAATACACTTATTTGTTTTGTAATTAATAGCTTTCTGGAGGGATTGGGCTTTTTCTTTGTGCTGGGAGTGGTGGGGCTGCACTTCCTTCTGCCCCCTGCAATGATGTAATTATAGTGCTGCTGAAGGAGCTGGATTGCTTGCAGGCTTTTCCCATTACAAAAAAACCCAAAAAACCAAACCAAACCAAACCAAACCAAAACAAAAAACCAAAAAACAAACAAACAAACAAAACAACAACAACCACAACAACATATAACTGTACTTTCCTATTTGTATCTGGGAAGGTGTTGCTGACATAAAAGGTGTTATTTAAATAGAAGATAGAACATATAAAATTCCTGATTTATGTTCAAAGTATCATCAGACCAAATAGTTTCTAATTGCAATGACTATCAGCTCTTCTTGCTATCTGTTGTAATGCACATAAATGCTTTGGATTAAAGGACGTGCTCAGTCCAGTACAGAGGGATTTACATGTGTATGGAAACTTCCAATAAAAGTTAATATGCATTTGTAGAAATCCCTTTGCATAGGGATGAGACTATATTTTGAGCTTTCACCATCTGCTCTGTCCTCTAATGATGAGCCTAGCATCATAATATTCAAAATCCATTTCTTCAAATACAGCTCTACCTGCATTTCTCCTCTGTAGAGAAACTTGCCTCTGTCTCGTTTACTGAGAGCAAGGTACCCTGAACAACACTATTTTTCAAGGAAAAAAAGCTATTTTTCCTTTCTGCTCTGATCCCAGAAAGCCCAAGAACTGTTGATGCAGTTGCAATATCAAAATTTAAGCTTAGTCCCTCAAAAATGGAGCATGAATATTCACTGAGCTGTGTGTTTAAGGGCTGTGTTATGAGCAGGGCTGTGTTAATGTTTATTCTGCTCTGACACTGTCAGCCTCATTTCCTTACAGAGTTATAGAACCTGCTCTGTTTTTCTGTGATTCTGATGATAATATAAGTTTAATGGCTGATATGGAAGGGTAAGAAAGGGGAGGTTTGTTTAGCTCCTGAAACCTTATAGCCTAATATTACTGCCTGATGCTGTGCAAGAAGCAAGGAGCTAAAGGGGATCATTAAAGCACCTGAAACTCTAACCCAGAGTGACAGAAATGCTTAAATATGCATGCACACGTCAGAGAGAGCTCATTTCATTTTTACCTCTCACTTGGGTTTTTATCAAGGGTGGCAAAATTGTCGGGAAGGAACAATAGTGAGAAATAGAGCTGAAGCAAGGCAGCTGCTTGTAGAGCTCTCCCAGAGGTGCTGCAGCAGTGTGGGATTGCTCACAGAGGGAAGTGCATTTTTAATGTGCTCAGAGCTGTCTGGAGGCTTATCTGCCACACTGACACAGAGTGATCTCCCAAAGCTGCACTCAGCACCTTTCCCAGAACATCCCTCCTGCCCTGCCCAGGGATGTGGCACTTACAAGAAGCTCTTCCCCCTTTGCAGTGGGTTTAGGAAATTTGGAGATGAGAAATGAAGAGTATTTGGCTTGGAGTTGCTTTAAATTTCTGTTTGTCCTTTCCACTGTGAGTCCCCACTGACCCTGGCTAGAAGCAGCACTGCAAATCTCAGGAGCAGAAGTTCAGGCTGGAGCAGTGGGGATGGAAGAGCTAAATGGCACATTGCATGCAATGAAGGTGCTTTTCCTCCTTTTTGATCTTCTTTTCTTTGCCTCATCTGTTCATCTTCAGAATCCAAGGAAGCAAAAGTCTCCCAGCCCTGTCACCTGTAGGGACACACTGGATTCCCAGTCCCCACAGGACTGTGGGCAAGCAAAAGCAGCCCATGGCCAGTAAAGCTGCTCAGCTGAGTAAGAGCTCTCCCCCAGGTACACCCAATCTCCTCTTGATTTCTGTCCCCCTTCTGCTGGATGCAGAGACCACCCCTCCAATTGCCTGGCTTGGAGATTAAATATTCAAGCTAAGAATTTTCTGAGAGTGCTAGGGGATTTAGATGCACACTTTGCATTAATTTTAATGGACAGTACACCTAAATTACCTGCTGTGCTTGGAGAGTCTCAGTTTGAGGTTTTATTTATTATTTATTGAATATTCTCTGAGTAAACAGAACTTAGTAGCACAAAGATGATCTGGCAGGAAGAACAGTCTTAAAATGGAAGCTATTATTCATGCAATTATACTGCATCACTCATTCTTTTTTATTATTGTTTGTATTACTGTAGCACCTTGAGCCCCACAACAGAGACAAAAGTCTCTCCATCTCAGCTTCTGTTTGAACACACATTAGGAGCCAAACCCCATCCTAAGAGCTTCCAATTTAAATGGATAAGGGAAAACAAACTGTGAGAAAGGCAAGTGTGGAATGAAAAAGTTTGCTTGTCCAAGGTCGTCCAAAAGATTGTGAGTAGAAACAGACCTAAACCCCAGGTATGTTAAACTTTTTGGACAGTTAGACCCCACTGCTTCTCTTCTTCTTCAAATAGCACAGACATGTTCTAAATCCTGCTCTCTGATTCTTTCCTGCTGGGTTTCACTTGTTCTAGTAAAACCATTTTCTTTTTTGCCTCTTCAGCATTGTCATTTCCAAACCATCAGTTTCATTTTGCCAAGCCTAACATTACAGGGGAAGAAATATGTACAGGTTCAGAACACAAAACTCACATATTGTTAGATTTCCTTAACTGGACCCATGGAAACAGAGTGCAGCCTGACAGTTTTATAAACCATAAATCTTTAGCAACCTCTGCAAAGAACCATGATAAGAATGAAAGCCCAAAATACAGCACAGCAAATATGAATATTACATTCAATTTGGCTCTAGTTAGTGGTTTAAATGCTTCATTCTCACCCATGATGCTGGTGTGAGGAGACTGGGTGCCATCTCTTCCTTCCTGATAGAACTTTTGTTGTTCTTGCAGAATCCCTGTACAAACAATGTCATCCTCAATCAGACAAAGAAACTCTTGGGGGAGAGACCATTAACTGAGGCAGGAGGAATTGTTCCCTATATTCTCTTACAGAGCAGTCAGAAAAGAAAAATCATCCTTGCTGAGGCTCTTTCCTGCTGGTTCCTACCAAGAGAGCCTTAACCTGTTTCAGGCTGTGTGGATATATGCTGCATGTCAGGGTTTACTGCTCCTGTGTGCAGGGTGAGAGCCCTGCCTGGTTAGTGACCTCCCTGTGCAAATGGAGCCCTGCTGAGGAGGGGGAGGCTTGGCTTGTGTCCCCTCACCCCTCTGTGATGCTGGGCAAGGGTTTCATCCCCTTTGAGTGACAAAGCAGCTTGTCACACCTCTGCCACGTGGGCTGGGCACCTCTGCAGGCACAGCCTGGGTAAGGAGCAGAGCCAAAAGGTGTGCAGGGGCCTTTTCTCATTTACTCATTTACTCCTTCTTCTGCACTCACCAGTGCAGATGTGACTGTGTTTGCACAGCATGTGAGTTTGTTGCATCTCTCAAGGATTGGAAGGGATGAGATGCAGTTCTCCTGCCTCCTGTCTTTGTTGTTTATTTCTAGGGAGACAATGATGCTTAATTTCAGTTAAACAGGGGGATAATTCATAGAAAGCCACATCAGTGTGGAGCTGAAGGAGCTAAATTAGCTAGAACAGCTGGAAGAGAAGGAAAGAAGAACAACATTTCTAGAGGAAAAGAGTTTCCAGAGGCAAACCAGGCTCTTCCACTCCTTGGCAAGGCAGATCAAACCCTGCAAAGCCAATCCCTGCAGGAGACACAAAAGCAGAGGGTGCTATTACTATTCCTGAAGGCACTGGGAAATCTCAGTGCTGCATTGCAGAAACTTGATAATATATTTCCAAATATCAGTCACTGAGATCACATTAAAGTCATTCTTTCCCAGGTCTCCTCCCCATTTTCTATCAAATAGTTATTCCTTGAATAGAACAATTAATAAGTAATGGTCGTATCTGTACTGATCTCATAATACCCTGTAAACTTTTGAAGACTATTTCAATTTATATTTCAACAGTGCCTTGGGAGAAGGTTTGGTGCTGCATAGAGACAGCCTTTTGATATGAGCAGAGTCTCATCATCAGACAATTAAATCAGATGACTAGTGAGAGGCAGGAAAAGGACAGAGACTGAAACAGGTAATAATGGATCAAATCAAACTAATTCAATGTGGACCCTTTGCAGAACTGCAGCTGGATTAAATGGGGATCTGCAGACCTCAGAAATCTGGCAGAGCTGTAAGTGTTTAAAAACCCTTTCAATACCTGCCCCTGGTCCAGGTCAGAGGAGACATGTAGGAAGAGTTCAGAACAAAAGCTTTTTGAACAGGAGAAGTCCATAAATCCTGAAATACTTCCAACAGTCATTCTGCCTTATCCTACAATGGCCCAGGTGGAGCAGGGAAACCTGAGAGCCAAAGTGCAGTGCTGGGCTCCCACCCTCCTCTCCAAATGAGCTGATGGCTCAGAGGCAGCCTGGCTTTCAGCTCTGTGCCAGTCTCACTCTTTGGGGACTCTAATGATGCCCAAAAGCAGTCCCTAATCCCTAATCCCTAATCCCCAAATTCACTTATACTGCTTTTCCCAGCTCTCCAGAATAAGCCTCATTCCTCATGTGGATGTTTCCATTCCCTGAGACTGGTGGGACCCCACAACACCTGCCAGCAGCAGCTGTGCCCCTTCCAGGACAGACAC